>NW_027122644.1:2524565-3786848 GCF_030686945.1 Centruroides vittatus
TATTGGAGACATAAATCTTCGCAATCTGTCTGATCCATTTTGCTTTGTACCAGGACTACCAGCAAAATTCTTTGCACAAATGGGCTGATAACTGGTAATAGACAAGACAAGTATTTAAAGCTTAATTACATTAAGTTGTTGAAGGAGATTGATGTCCAGATGAGCCAAAGGACTTTGTCACTTCTTTTTCTAATTATTGCTTTCCACATGTGAAAATTTGAATGGTTAAAATTATTTAAAAAAAATAAAAAAACACTCTTCTGGAATTATCGTTGCTTTTCATTTAATTTAAAATTTCATTTTTTTTTCTTTTTAATTAGCTACATTATTTTATATAAAATATTCAATAAGTTTTTAGTTTGTATAAGTTTTATTTTCAAAAAAAAATGTTTTTATATCATTTTACAATAAATACTTCTTACAATAAAGTAACTGTTTTCAAACAGTAATTACTTTTTCATTTTTTTGATTTTAATTTGAATTGAAACTGATTGAGTATATATATACTCAATCAATATATATATAACATGATATGATATGATAAAAGTGACATAAATATAAATACTTCATCCTAAGTAATGAATTTTTTTATTTCAGTTATTTTCTATATGATCAACTTGTTTTTTAAGTTAGGCTTTTTGCAGATACATATAACCATCCTACCAAACTATTAGCAAAATTAATTGTATTGATTCCTGTAGAAGAGCATATTTCAGGGCAAAAAAAAAATAGATATAGAAGTAAAATATGGATTATCATACAATATAATTTTAGAGTTAACTGTAAAAAAAAATGTTCAATCACAAATTTCTGAACATTGTCAGAGGTATGAAATATGTCTGTCTTTTTTGTAAAAGAGTAAATAACCTTATATGGTTATTCTCCAATTTTTATCTAGAACTTTTGGTTTTTATGGCTAGTCTTTGCTGAAAACAGAAAGAAGGTATCTGATGGAGCAGCTGCATACAATGTTATACAAAGTAACATGCAAATACCAGTTTTAATTTGACATGTAAATACTAAGTTTATACAACTAATTATCAATCAGTTTATAACCTGGAATAGATTCCAGTTTATTATTGGTCAACTTCCAGCAGAAACACTATAACCTAATAGACTAGGGTTGGTAAATTATCCCTGAGTCCTAGCATACTTTTATAAAAAAAAAAATGTTAATATCTTTATTATGCCTATGATTATTGAAATATGTATAATGTATTGAAATTAAATAATTGTATTAATGTACTTCATGAAAGAAAACTTTGTATATTAAATTCTTACTGCCTACCTCTAAAGGGGGAAAATATTGTAACATATTGAGTTAGAAGTGTGTCAATATTCAAATACAGTAAAATTTTTTCAGATGCTCTCCACTTTACACCAAACTAGCTGTTTAGATGATCAGAAATTTTTATTTCATAGAATCTTCAGCTGACCATCCCTTTATCCAACCAGTGACTACCTGAACTCAATCCCTTTGTGTGAAATAGCCTATGAGGCAACCCATTTCATCACCCCGGATGGGATGATAAAAATAAAAACCATGGGAACATAATGTAAGGCAATGTAATGTCAGAGGTGTAGAGTAGGTCTTATTGCACAAACAAGATTCTGGGGAAATTACAGCGGTCCCAGAGAAATTTAATGTAGAAAAAATATTACAATAAAATGGAGTAGCAAATAAATGGCTAACAAGGAGAACATCACTCCATGCAAGTTGTGTAATACTTATTACTACCTTTATATGGTAGGTAAACACATTTACCTACCTAAGAGGATATTTCTCTATGGTCAATATTTCTATTTTTTTGTAAGAAAGTAAAACACAAACTATTTGATGAGCAAAGTTAAGATATTATAATTCGATGATGTCACTGCTCAGAGACATCATTGCATTACAATAAAACATAATGGTATCATTGAGCCATATGATTGCCAGTGAGTACTATGTTTTTTCTTTGTGTCACTAAATCACTTTGCCTTATTCATTTCAATTACAACTTTTAGTAACATACTGTAACAAATACACATAAATAAAACTCTACCAACTTGAATTTTGTAGATGAATTTATTTCAATTAAAAATTGTGTGTATTTTTAAAATTCTGTACTGTTTACTTATACAAATGAACTTTCCTCTTTAATAGCCAAGAATTTTAATACTTGATTTCAGTTTTTTCCCACCAACTTGTGATTAAAGATAGTGAAAAAAAATAATTGTCTCCCATGAAAAAAATAAATAGAACATATTCTATGCATAAAACAAAAAATTTTATTCTAAACACAAATAAAGCACATTATCATTAAAAAATCACACTTTATGAAGTGGGCTCATTGCAGGCAATGTACTTGTATTTATCAGTATGGTTTGAATTTCATTTCAATTTTTGTTACTCAAATCCATTCAAATATACATAAGCATTTGTGTGTGTGTGTGTTGTAATTGAAAAAGAAATACAATTGTATTATTATCATTGTTTAAAATACAGACATATTTAATATACTTTAAAACAGTACAGTTAATTTTTTCAAGTAACAACATGTAACAGAAGTTATTTTAATTGCAGCCTGTTTATTTACACACAATTTTTTAGTCATACTTGTATCTTTTCCAACATGTACTATTTCTTTTATTTCCATTTTTGAATTGATGGAAGTTATTTTTAACAGTGAATCAACTATAAGTTTTATATATAACTTCTATTTATGAAAAAGGATTAATTAAAGGATTGTTTACTACAATTACACTGGACGACAAAAAAAATAACGCACCATGAAGGACTTGTTGGATTTGAATAGAAATTGGTATGTTGCATCATCATAGCTAGATATGTAAATGATTAGCTTTTGGGATCAGGTTCTTGTGTTGTATCGCCACCAGAGGGTAGAAAAGTGCTTCCTCTGTCTGGTATAAAGGTGCATGCTGTGACGACTTGTGCATATGTCCTGCGCTTGTGTTGATGGTTGTGACTTTGTTGAGTGACAGACATGCCTCTATGACACATTCGACGGCCTTACACTCAGTTAAGTGAGTTTGAGAGAGATCGCATCGTTGGATTGAGAGGAGGAGAATGGTCGTATCGCCGGATTGGCTGCCATCTGAACCATTCTGATGGAACTGTTAGGATGTGTTATGAGCAGTGGGGATGTAGGGGAACGCATGAATAGCAAACAGGCTCCAGATGCTATCGACAGACTACCAGGCAAGAGGATCATCTCATTGTACGTCAAGCACGGATAGCGCCTACAGCTTCGTCGTCTACCATTCATGCAGCAGTGGCACCTGCATTACAAAACCGTGTATCCAGCTGCACCATTTCCAGGCGCTTAGTAGAAGGCGGATTGGTCTCCTGACGGCCAGTATGTGTTCTACCATTAACAGCCACCCACCAACGCCTCCATCTGCAGTGCTGTCTTGCACGACAATCATGGACAGCTACCGACTGGCAGCATATTGTCTTCAGCGACGAATCCCGCTTTTGTTTGGGAGCTCACGATGGCTGTGTGAGGGTATGGTGGCCCGCTGGTCAAGGTGTCAACCCAGCCTATACTGTGGAGCGGCACACGGGCCCAACCCTTGGTGTTATGGTGTGGGGAGCCGTAACATACAACAGTAGGACACCTCTAGTTGTCATGCGTACTCCCCTCACAGCCCAATGATATGTGCAATACAACCTCCAGCCACATGTGTTGCCCCTCATGGCAGGGCTTCCGACAGGCATATTCCAGCAGAATAATGCCTGGCCACACACTGCAGCGGTCTCCCAAGCATGCCTACATAACATTGCCACACTTACTTGGCCTGCACGGTCTCCAGATTTATCATTAATCGAACATGTATGGGACTACCTTGGACACCAGCTGTGACAGTCACGGGATCTGATGCATCTTGAGTCCCAGTTGCATCACGTGAGGACAGATATGCCATAGAACATTATATGGAACCTTTATGCCTCCATGCTGAGGCGTATCACAGCTTATATCCGCACTAAAGGCAGCCCAACGGGATATTAGTGCCTGCACTGTATTGAACATTACTGCACAATAAAGTATGTTTTTGCTTTATGGTTGCAATCATATACCTGTCTAGTTATGACAATGTCACATACCAATTTTTGTTCAAATCCAACAAGTCCTTCCTTGTGCGTTATTTTTTTTGTCGTCCAGTGTATCTTATATATAGGTGTATGCAAAGAAGTGATTATTGATACTAATGAGTTATTAAGAGTATTTTTCCTGCACTAATTTTTTTGTACTGTATTCTTAACTTTTTCCTTGTATTTGCTTTTATTGTATGTGACATTACTTTAATAGAAAAGTAATGCTCTCTAACACTTTTATGGCTCAAAGATATCATCACATTTTGTCATAATACAATGACGTCACTGCTAATCAGCTTTATTTCTTCACTCCACTCATCAAATAGTCTATGTTTTACTTGCTTATGAAAAAATAGAAATATAGACTACAGAAAAATATCCTCTTAGGTGGATAAACAGCACATGTTTAATGACCAAATAAATATTAATATTAAGTTATTACATGATTTGCATGTAGCAATATTCTCCTTGTAATTCTATAAACATTAATTGAGAAATTTCAAAATAGAGGAAAACCATGTATTGTAAAAGTGAAATTGTATGGGGAAAATTTTGGTTCTAAAAATATTCTGTATTCCTGCAGCTTGTTGCATTAGATATAAAAATTTGTCTAAACATCTTTTTCCAACTTCAAATGTCAGTACAATTGCAGATTTGAATGACACTGTTGGGACCTTAACAGAGAGTAGAGCATGTCCATAGGAGCAAAAAAGTCAAAGGAACCATACCTCTACATGTGACCCTTTGCAAGACATAGCCACCCCAAAATCAGCTTACTTCCAGAGCAAAATTGAGAGTCACACTGCACATTCCATTAACTCTTAAGACTATCATGTTTAATCCAATATAACTTCTTAAGCCTTTTTAGTTTCCAGTACCCAAGACGAAAATTAACAACCAACTAATGTTTTCGATTCTCCTCCGAGATCTTCGTCAGGTTTTTTGACGGTTTTGAAATAGAATGCAATGAAAATAGAATGTTTTTGAAATTCAAAAGATAGAAGGCTTAAGAAGTTATATTGGATTTTAGATGTACCGATATGAGGATTGTTTTCTATCATGTGTAACTATTCAACCCAGATGATTATGTTGGCTTTGAGTAGCCTGCTTGACTGTTCGTGGAGTACTTGATGTTATATAGTTTTAAGGTGGCATGGGGGCTCAACTGCATATGGGCACTAGGCAATAGTACAGGTTCAAGGTTAAAATTGTTTTCAGTCAGTAGAAATTAATGCATTAATTATTTATGTTAAAGGTACTGTTTGCTATGCCTAAAACATAATTTGCTTGCAAACATGATGTCCACAAACAAGATGGCAACCAGAACTATGTCATTGGGGTTCTATATTTGTAGGTAAAGGGTTGCATGTCTGACTTTTCTTTATTCTTTACCAATAAATATCATTAGAATGACTGACCACTGTTCTGGGCTGTCTGTTAAACATGCAATAGACTTAGTGGAGCATGTGGTGTGACTCCCTACAGCAATTGGAAGTAGGCTGATTTTGGGGGGCTACATCTTGCAAAGGGTCACATGCAGAGGTATGGTTCTTTTGACTTTTTCTCCTATGGACATGCTCTACAGCTCTATTAAGGTCCCAACAGTGTTAGTACTAGGGGTACACATACTTTTCATTTCAGATGGATTAATCTGTAAGATCAGATCAGTCTTTGTCAAATGGTACAGAGTGCTTCTGTTATATGTTAGTTGGCAGAAAGTATACAAGATAAAATTATATTTGTATACATAGTATTCTAGGGTGCATATATATATATATGCACCCTAGAATACTATGTATACTTTTACTTTATTTAAAAACTGCTAAATGTTCATAAAATGAGTCTGAATTTAACATTGTTTGAGACAGACATTTGACAAAATATTGCATTATTTTATTTAGGGAGAAAAATTTGTTATTTTTTGATCCTAGAAAAAAATAAAAGAAAATTTTATGAAAATCTGAAAGGAGAAATTTTAGAATTATTTCACACACATTTAGGAATTCAGTATCTCTGACTTTCCTAAAATATCTGTATATAAAGGAAGGATAAAATATTTGTGAATAATAACAATTGAAATGTAAAATTTTCTACTACTAAAATCAGAGAAAAGTTTGTTTATTTTTATGTTTCAGGTTGAAGAAAGACTGTTCTTTTCAATTAATGGATTAATATAAAATTGCTTGAAATTAAAACCACACAGAAGTTTACTATAACTAATTATAATTTATTTTTATAATTGATTGTTATAGATTTTTCTGTTTAAATTCTCACTGTTTTTAAACAAAAATGGAGAAAAACTGCTTTAATGTATCATTCATCTGTTTTATTTTGATTTTTTTTATACAAAGATTTAAATTTTTTTTATATTTACTATAGATTGATTATTACCAAATTTTATAATTTCTTCTTTATACTGATTTTCAGTTTTCATTTAATTATTTTGTATTATATTTAGACATAACTATAAACAATATACTTTCCATATTATATATTCAAAGTATATTATTCAGAGAGGGTATTTACATCATATGCTAATAGATATGCTGTAATTGATTTTATAATTTGAATTTTTTATACAGTTAGCTTATTTTTATATATATTTTTTATTTATATGGATAGAATTCTTTTTTTATAATTTAAAATTATTTATTCAAATATTTTTGTACTGTTTTGGAGTATATTTAAATAATAATTTTGTTAAATTGTTATTTTAAATAATAATACTTTGTTATTTTGTTACTTTGTATATAATATTACAACATAACAATATCAGTTTCAAATTTCATTTTTTTACATCATAATTGTATGTTAGTTGTATATTGTAAGTAAAAAATATGTGAAACAATTGGCAAAATAAGTGAAACATTTGAAAAAAATAATTTGTAAATGATTTACAATAATCCATTTCAGAATAAAGTGTTTGGTTGAGCTAATGCCAATTAAAAAATACTTTTTTTTATATTATGAAATGGGAATAATTGATAAATACTATTTTTCTGAGAAAATTACTTGTGATAATATATGTTGCTGAATTCCAGATTAAAGGAATTCTACTGTAATATTATATATTAATACAATCAAAGTGTCCAAAATAACATCTGTAGTTGTTGGTACATTACATTCTCCACAAGGTTTGAAGCAAGTTTGTTTTTGCATAATTTAGTGCACTGTTGCACCCAAGTATAACATTTATGTTTACCCACTTAGCAAACATGTTCTAAGCAGACCATGAATGTTTGCATAAGTCTGCATTTAGTTGTAGAAGTTATTCTGGGACACCCTGTGTAACTTTCATGTGTTCTTTTATATAATTTTTTAATTTAATAGCAACATACATGGTATAGATAAGTGAACCATATCATTTACAATATAACTATGGACACATTTCAGAATCAATGAAAATGGAATCTAAAACTGATTGAACTTTGGTTATTTTTAAAATTTATTTATTTATTGTTCTATAAACTGGTGATTTTGTATTGATGTATTAACAAAATTGCTCTATTCAAAGATTGATTCTACAGTCAAATATTAAATACAGACAAAATCAAAGACAGTGCCCAGAAATAGGAGATAGTTGGTCACCCTAGGTATAGCAGCGTTTCTCAAACTTTTTGCTCACGTGACCCAATATATTTATTTGTAATGGTTCCATTATCCAAATTTTTATAAAATAAAATTTTTAAAAAGCTGGTAAACTGGAGTCACAGTATATTATAAAATGAAATAAAATGATGCATTATTGATAATAACTTCTATGTATGAAATGTAACATTATGTACATTTCTATTAAGAGTGGTTCAAGCCAATTTTGATTTGTAACAAATAACTTACTTCAATTTCAGTTTTTACTACTAGAATTTAACAATTAAAAAAATGTAAGACAGGATTGTAAATAAAACAGACTGTTTCAAAATTATTCAGGAGTCTATTTTACTTTGAAAAGTATTACCAAGTTTTTTTTATAAACTTAATGATCCCTTTTTGAAAATGTACTTTTCAGATTGTAAGATTTTGTCAGTTTCATTCTGTATCTATATGAAAAAATCTTTAGAAATTATTTATTGATCCATTTGTGCCAAAATTCACTGGTCATTTATTTTTTATAATTTATTGTTATCTAAGAACTAAACCTAAAAGTTTGAATAAACCAAGAAAATATTTTCAAAACCAGTGCAAATTAAATGACTTTATGACTACATCCTTACATAAAATATCTATTTTGATGGTATTCAAAATAAAAAAGAAAAATCAAATTTCATACACACACATTCTATAATTTTATAATTATTTTCATTTAGTAATAAAATTAAGAAAAAGTTTTCATTATTTAACAGATGTATCTATTGTTTCTAGTTTGTAGAATATTTCATTAATACAAGTATTTATGCTGAAATACTTTAATACTTGTACTTGATCCATTAAAATTTTAATGTGACCCAATATTGGGTCTCATTGCATAGTTTGAGAAATGCTGGTATAGATCAGAGGTTCTTAACCTTTTCCACTGCAGGCACCACTTGAATTTTTAAAATGTGCTCTAATACCACTAGAAAAATTTGTTAAATATTTAAGGAGGTAGAATTATTTATTTTTTCATATGTATTTTAACTTTAGGAACAGAATTAAGTAATTAAGAAAATTCATTTAAAACAGAAAGAATGCATATTTATATTGTTAAATCTGATATCAATTTTTTTAAAACAAAAAACTCAGTTCTCAAATGAAAGAAATGAAGAAAATTTTGAAAATTTAATTGAAGAAAAAAGTTTATTTTGCTAAAAGATCTCGATAAAGTCTTGCACGTCTGATAAAGGTGTTCTGTAATTTCAAGGATGCATCAAGAGACTTATTGTATTATACTAGACTTGACACCAAAGACAGCGGTGTCACAGGATAGGTCTGAAAGTTTACCATGTAAACCTTGAGAAAATCTAAATTTTGTTAACATATTAATTTGTTTCAAAAGGAATTTGTTATGAATGACCTGAAATTTTATTACTATAAGTCCAAACATTTATTCCGTTAAGAATAATGACTACTAGGAAATAAATATTAAGTAAAATTAAAGCAATCGAAAACTTTGAAAATGTGTCTCACCTATTGCAGACTATTCTACAGTTCAGCTTTAATTCATACATACTTTGGAATTGAATGTCAGAGTCGCATGCCATTCTAGAGATAGATTGAATTTTAAAATGTTACAATATAAAAATAAACAAATAAATAAAATAACTGAATAAATAAATGAGATTTTTGTACAAAGTTTTTAACATTTGTGATGATGATAATTAATAACAAAACTTTTTATTAAACACCTATATCTGAAAATAAACATTTTTAAAGTAGGTATCAGAAACCTTGTACTATAGAAAAAGGAATTGTTCTAGTATCCTGGTACAATGTTCGAAACCTATATAGAATCCATTAGTCAAGGTTTGTAGAGATGTTGAGCATTGTGCAGGTTGATCACATTTGTTTATAAAACACATGTATGTAGATTTTTTCTTGCAGCCAAAGAATTGATTTTGTGTTATATTCTTTAATTAATAATGGAAATTTTCAATATATCATAACCTTGGAGTCAAAAGTCCACTGTACAAGTGATAATGAATCCAGGTTGTTACTTTTGTGTATGGTTGAATGGTGTTTATATATTCTCTTGGCCAGGGACTGGCATGATAGAAATCTTCAAGATTCCTAAGAAGTTTTATAGCATATACTCCAGCTTCATTATTGACTCTGTGTGCATCTTTGACATTTCTTAAAATGTTTTCATCACCAATGGTAGTCTCTTTATTGCTAATTCATAAGTTGTATTCCTTGTGTAAAGTTTAATAACAAAGATCTATATCACAGGCCTATGACATAGATCTTTGTTATAATGATAGAATTTGACCTGATAAGAATGTCAGTTTGTTTCTCAGGAAAACCGTGATTATTTGCAATTTTTCTGTTTTATAATTCTTTGTTCCTGTCTTCTATTCTCATGGAATATGTGATTGCTCTTCTTTTAAAGGAATGTATAGTGCAGCCAACTTGTAAGACATTTTGTCATAGGATTTCGAATGATTGTAGAAGTCTGCTAAAGCAAGTTTATTGAAGTACTTTTTTGATATCTATTTATTCTTTGAAAATGGTAACATTCAAATAGTTGATATCAGTTTTAGAGATTTGTTCCTTCCTATTTTTAAGTATAAAAGATTTATAATAACTGTATTAAATATTTTCAAGCTATCCTGGTTCATCTTCAGAAAGACAATTTTAATTAAAATTGAATTTCATCTTGAAACATCATTTTTAAAGCGATTTTAGGTTGTAACTACTATAATTGATTTCTATAAAAGTTATATATCTGAAACTGAGCCCAAGTAATTTTGAAAAATTAATCTTTATAATAGTTTTATTATTATTATTTTTAAGTTAGCATCTTACTTATCTCATGGTTTTACAGTTTTAAGGAACTGTAATTTTTTCTGTTGTAAAAAATTATTGTTTTTTATTCACTCAGAAATATTTTCTATAAATTCACATTAAAGTTTCTATTAAAAAAAATTACAATAGATTCTTGCACTTAAAATTTATTCCCATTATTCCTTGACCCTATTGACTCCATAACCGGAAAGAACAAAATTTATTTTGCTATGTATATATTATGCAATTTAAGTTTGATTATTGACTTCAAGGAATAAATATTTTTGTACTGTATACAGAATTATTGTAAACCAAAATAAATATTAAATCATTAAGTCTTTATTTCACAGAAAGTTTATACAATAAAGACTTTTTGTATGGTTACAATAAAGACAATAAAAGTTTTTTATTAATCATCATTAAATGGTGTAAAACATTCAATTTAAAGAAGAAAAAATTGAATTATCCTAAAAAATAGAAAGATTTATTAAATTTATTTGCTATAGATTTATATTTGGTTTGATGTAAATATTATTTTTTACAAACAAAATTAAAATTCTTTCTGTATTAAAGAAACTGATTATAAACTTCAAAACATGTAAATATAAAATACATGTATGGTAATCAGAAAACAATTGCCATATTATATATATATATATATTGAAGTAATAATTTAATATTTAACATAGCTTTTTAAAAGCTGTAAGCACATATTATCATATTGGTTTTGAAGTTATTTATATCATAGTTCATTTACCCAAACAAAAAATATCTTTCAAAGAATAATAATTCTTTATTCAGAATACTTTCAGTTATCTGTTTTTCTAGATCTAATAAATTTGTTTTAGCACACAAAAAAATGCTCTCTTTAAATGTATTTAAATGATTTCATATCAAGAGATGTGTGTTTTGCCTTATGTATAAACCAAAATAATGCTATTGAATAAAAAAATAATTCAAATTGCAAAACTATATTAGAGACATTGTGTCAAGAAATAATAATTTTATAATTCTGATAAATATTTCAATCTAAATTAACAAGAAAGAAATCTGTTATAAATAATAAAATTTTTACCAAGAATTTTTACTAATTGATATAGAAGATATAGAAATTCAGTCCTTAAATCCTTAAAACAGGAAGATAAATATGATCATTGTATTTAGTGAAGATTAATTAAAAAAAATGAATACAGTAAAATATTTTCCAAACAATATCTGAGAAATATATATTCTATACATTAAGTATTTGATAAGCATGTAACTTTTTTTTCTTTGAAAATAGTTATCAGAATTGAATCAATAGAATTTTATTCTATATAAAATTATTTTCTATAATTTTTACAGCCATAATATTTAGTAATTTATATTATATATATATAGAGTAAAACCTATTCAAAATGGAAACCTGCCAAACGGGAAAAATATTCAGTATAGTGTGAATTAGTTTAAACAGGTTTTACTGTATATATATGCATGCACATGCATACATGAAAGAAGTAGATAAGATAAAAAAGGAAGAAACAATGCAAATCCATGAAAAAGCAAAGTATGAATTCTGTTTATGAATTTTATTCTATAAAATTCATTTTGTTTTACATTGTTACCATATGATCTATTTGACACAGATTTTAACATTTTTTTAATTTTCTGCATTATTCTCTTATATTCTTGATCATTCTGTAAATACTGGATAAATATTTCACAATTGATCTGATGTTTTCTAGTCTACATAATATATATACATATATATTATTACTAAATAAAATTTGTTACTTAAAATAAAGATATTTTTTAGATAATTCTATATCATACCATTTACAGTTTCTCTTTCCTTTTCTTTCCTTACAATGAAACAGAAAATTAACCAATTAATCTTACTAATGATAAATATAATTATTCTATTACCCTATACTTGATACAAATCATTGAGAATTATCGATAATTAACAATATAATTCATTCTTTTCAAATTTATTTTTAATAATGTCTGACTAATTAATTTATAATTAAAAATTTAATATATCTTAACTGAATCAAATTTGAATTAGGGTATTTTAGATTAGAAAATTGCCAGCAAGCTCAATTATTTTGAAATATTTCTGCATAACAGAGCATTACAATATGCAATGGAACCTAGTTAACTCAAATCTGTCTGGGAAAAAAATTCGGACTTTGAGTTAAAAAGTTTCAAGTTCCATATGGGGTTCGGCTAACAATCAAGATTTTATGTATTGGTTTATTAGTGAATCATCATAAGTTATCCATATGATATTTCCTTGGATCTTATTACTTAGAATTGTCAGTGTAAGTAATAAGTCCAGTGTTGCCCAGAAACTCGAAAACACTTAACCAAATGGTTAAATAAGTTACTGAGAAATGCTTTCCTGAATTGTTGATCTGTTTTCTCCTAAGTGTTTAGTAAGGATTTTTTAAATTATATTTCATGCCTAGAATTGATCTGCTTTTTATTTATCATAAGCGTAATGCTCTTTACAATTGTTATATTTTTAATATTTTGCCGCAAGGGTTAAACTTTTTATGTAGAATTGAATTATAATCTTTTTTTTTAAAGTAATTTATCAAAAATTTATGTATTTATTATGTCAGCTAGTCAGAGACATCCATCAGCAATCAAATAAAACAAAAAATTTCTAAACCTTGTGGGAGAACTGATAGCCGATACATAACATAACAACTGAAACACCATTCCTTGCCTACCATTACATGACCTAATATTATTTTTAGTCATATGTGGTTCCCACACTTTATAGAAAGTTTCTGATTAGTTTATTTAATGGATGAATGTTAATTATTTTATTTATTAATTAAATTAAAATTCTGGAGGGTTTATGAAAATGCTGTATCAAAAGCCCATTTGAATTAAACAGTTCAATGAATTTAAATTAACCAATTTGATTTAACATGTGAACCCCTATGCTAGATGATCAGGGAAAGAAAATGACATCAAGTAAAGTCTTCTTTGAGTTAACCAGGTTCCATGAGTCTTTTGAAAATAATTCAGTAATAATTTATTTCCAAAAATCAAATTTTAAAAATCTTAATGTTTTTATTCCATTTATGTAATTATTTTAAAATTAAAAAATATCTTTCTTATTTGTTAAGATGAATACTGCCTGTAATTCAATAATATAAGTTTCATTTATAACATTACCAACATTCTATTTTCAATTTTTTAAATTTTACATAAATATAAAATATTTCAAAGTCAAATTTAAATACTTCATCAAATATGACCCCTATTAAGCTGGCAGACAAAATTTAGCAGAATGAATTGGAATAAAGTTAAAAATTAAATGATATTTAAGTGCTTAAAAATTGAGTGCTTGATTATTTTTCAAAAATTATACATTTTAAAAAACTGCCACTTAAAACTGGTAAAATTAGAAATAAAAACACTAAACCTATAAACCAGGTGTATAGATTTAGTGTTTTTAATTATATATTCTGCTAGTTTAAAAAAAAGTTAGTAGACAATCAAACAAATAAGAGTGATGACTCTTGGATTTGAAGAATAACCTGTTAATTATTTATTTTGCTCATTAACTTCCATGTCACGATGGGAGTCTTGATATTATCATCATTCGAAGAGGAAGAAATAAATAACACAAAAAAATTTCTTGTCAAATTCAAATTTTGTTTTCTTTTTACGAAAATTATTTGTTTAGTTAAATATAATTAAAGTGTACTTTTCAAAAAATGTTTGTTTATTTTAATTTAGATTATATACTTGTTTAGTACTCTCAGAACTTTGGAAATTACACAAGCAATAATATATAGAGAGAATTTTTTCTATGAAATTAAACTTTTCATACATAATTTTAATTACACAAAAGTAGATACATATACTCCCATTCCCCTTGTACAAAATAAGTACAATAAAGTTTATTATTATTATATAATGGATTTTCAGCTTTAATGGACTTCCCCCACTTGCCCAAATTAGTCTGTTAAATCAAGGTTTTTCTGTAATGTGGTTAAAAACAATGTAAAGTTTGAATAATACCAGAAATGGGAAATAAAATTAAATAAGTAAACCATCACTATATAAGAAGAAAGTTTTAGAAATGTCAGGAGTGATG
The DNA here is from genome assembly GCF_030686945.1 of Centruroides vittatus. Taxonomy (NCBI): domain Eukaryota; kingdom Metazoa; phylum Arthropoda; class Arachnida; order Scorpiones; family Buthidae; genus Centruroides; species Centruroides vittatus. The sequence goes on from NW_027122644.1 coordinate 2,539,181, forward strand.
TATAATCTAAGTTACTGGTGGAACGAAGAAGTTAAACAAGAGATTGAAAGAACATGTGACATCAGATTAGGTTATAGACATTCTCCTTAGTTTTTGCATTGCAAAGAATAAGGTAAAAATAATGTTAAGATATTACATTTTGAGAAAGACTTACATAAAAGACATTTTAAGAAACACATTGAAGTATTACATTTGTCAAAGTTGATTAACTTGAATAAAGGTATGGAGGTAGATGGCTTTCGGCAAGGTCTGCTGCTTAACAATAAGCAGAGCTAGCGCTAGAGTTTATGCCACAAAGGGCAAGACAATCCTTATCCCCCTACATAAAACAAAACAAAAAAAAAAATTGTTTTAAAATACCATACCTATTAGAAGTGGGAAGAAATTTTTGAATGTTTTTATTTTTATTTAAAATAGTTTAATTTCACTTAGGTTACTATGATAGTTTTCACTCAAAAATTTATGAAATTTGCCATCCTGGGCATCCTGACATCCAAAATTTGCTACCCTGGGCATATGCCCAGGGTAGAAAATTTTGGATGTCAGGTAGCACTGGCCCTGACTATAAGAAAATGTGATTGAAAAAATGTTAATTGTACTCATAGGAAGTTCTTTTTAACATCTTTAGCATTATCGTCAACATGAGGATTATAAGATTTATGAGTAGTCAAAATTGTATTTTCTTGCAGTTTTAGGTATCAATTTACTTTTTTAAAAGTTTTTAATTTTATTTCTTAATTTATTTTTGCATTTGCTTGAATTATTTTATTTTATTTTTTATGTTCTTGAATTTTCCAAAAAATGCTTTGAGCTGAATATTGTGATGTTATTGAGAGGTGTTTGTATAAAAAATGGAATTTTTCCAGGTTGGTAGTTTTAATTTTTATTTTGTTTTATTTATTTTTTTTCATTTTAAATCTACTAGTGTCAGATATATTTTATGTATTTGTAGCCTGAAGAGGGGATGCTTTAATCCTGAAATGCATAGCAAATAAAAATTTTTGTCAACTGAAATCCTGATTAAAACAGACTTGCTTATAAGACAAACTCAGATTTACCATTTGATTGTCTCAAATGGAACACCTGTAGGTTTTTCTGAATTTATGATATAAAGTCTGTCATAGTGATTTAGTTTCTAAATCATTGTATAAATAATGACGTTTTAAAATTTTATTTTTCAGTTTGTAACAACATTTACATATAATTTACAAAACAGTTTAAAGCTTGCCAATATTAAAACAATCTTCCTTTCCTAAAGTCATAGCAGTCTGTTTACATAACTATTAATTATACTACATAATTATTAATATAATATACTATTAATATCTTAATACTGTTAATTAGGGAGAGGAAATGTATTGCTGCAAGACTTATTTTATTGTAATTGAAAATAAATAAATAAATGTATATATACATGGAAAAATAATGACAACATATATAAGAAAATAACTGTTTTTAACAAAATAAAATAAAAGCGCTATTCAATTTTTAATGGTTTTATTAAGAACTAACAATTTCATATTAATAAATTCTTTTAATTTAAAAATGTTTGAATTTATAATTACGTTCAGTCAATACAATAAACAAGTAAGCGATATTTTAATAGTTTTATATTTTTTTAATTATCATGTACCTGTACATGTACATGTGCCTGTTAAAATACGTACTTGATATGGACATTAGTATTTTTATTTTTTGTTTTATTATCAAACATAAACATAGATCTAAATTAATATTGATATAGATATGTGACAGTGGTGCCCAAAGACTACAAAAAAGGAGAGCACAAGTTATAAAAAAAAGGGGCAACATACATTACTTGAGAAGTTTCAAACTATGATTTGTATAGGAATAGGAAACAAAAAGACTTCAGAATCAGACACAGACTTTTGACTCAGAGTTGAAGAGAAGGCTATCCGTTTGCTTCTGTAACTATTCTTTAAGTTTGATTGTTGAAGTTTTTTGAAATAACCTTTAAGTTATATACAGATATACAGATTTAGATTTTTTTATTATTTTCAGTAATTTTTACCTGTATACAGTGTATATTAAAAGCAAAATTTTCTGTCATCACCACACACAAATAAAGTAAATTTAAAAATTAATTTGATTTACATTTTGAAAATTTCAAAACAAGTTTTTAAACAATGTTTTAATTTTCAACTGATTTGATTTTAATTCAGTTTTGGTTTTCGAGTAAAGGCCAGAGTTTTAATTGTGTTATTATTTTTAGTTTTAATTAATTTTTAGGTTTAATTTATTTAGTATTAATTTAGTTTGTTTTATAATTATTTTTAATAGTTATTAATTTATTACTATTTATTTAATTTTGCCATTTTTTGAATCTTTAATTACGACTTTTTAAATTAATTGCAGCTTTTTTCTTTTCTAATATAACTATTGAAATTGTTTCAGCATCATTTCACACAAAACATAATCATATTTAAATTGATTTTAATTTTTTAGTAACTTCATTAACTTTTATTTTAATCTGCCTGCTTTAAAAAAATTTTTTAAATTTTAATTATACATGAGTTAATAAGGATTGAGCTATTGGGCTACCTTGTACTTTGTAAAAAGAAAATGTCCTCGTTTTGCTAAAATTAACATGTAATACAGTACTTTTAATTGTGATTGTTAATTAATTATTAATTGGAAAATAAATTATCAATTGCTTTAATAGACATATTTCTCTTAGCAAAATTATGCTATTGTTTTTCATTACTAACTTCTGGAACTTAACCCATGTTTCGTGTTAGCCCTTTAGAAAAGTTTCATACCATACGAAACAAAAATCTTTTTAATAAATTAAACTGTGTCTGATAATGTTCATATTAATAAATAAATAAAAAACAAAAAGTTCTAGCAATCAAAATTCTGAATTTTATTATTATTATGAATTTTAATTTCTCTAATTGTATTGTATTCTAAAAAAAAAAAAAATAGAATCTTAACTGAATGTAAATATAGTTTTAAATAAAAAAATGTTTCCTTACTTAACAGATCACTTCTTTCTCATTAAATTTTATAATAAAATATAGTTTTTGTTCATTTCTTTGAAATAAAATACTGAAGAGCTGGTGCTATTGAATAACTTCTAAATGAAACCACAGTCAAACTTGGATATAGCACCAATGAATACTTGGAACAAATCTTCCCTATAAACAAGCAAAAATTATTGTGACATTGCCATAATGCTGGGCTACAATTTTTAGTCAATTTTTAATTTTTAATTTAAACTGGGACATCGTGCAACTTTGTCATATCATAACATAAAAACAAAGCAATTGCCACAGCTTGCTTTGTTTGTTTTTTGCTCCTGTCTTCCATTAGGTGCACATGTTCTGTTCCATTCCATTTTATTTTTGACCCCTTGGCCTAAATTCTGTTAGGTGTGCTCAGTTGTAAGAGAGAGCACAGACATATTGTCACTTTAATACCTCTGTATATCGAAAATGAAGTCATGGACCCTCATTACATTTTTGGATTCAGTTAATGGAAAAAGGCAAAGTTTTATCAAAATTGGCCTATTAAATTTTGAGAACAAATTCAATTCTATAGCAAAGCCCATAGAAGACGTGCTAACAACTGTGGAACATCACACATCGCTTTGTTGGGCGCACTCATGCTATGCTCTTATAGCTCAAAAACAAAGTCATGGGTCCCCATTTTCTTTTAATAGGAATTTATAGGTCTGCAATTTGGATTGGGCCCAATAAAGAGGAGAATCCTTCAATAGCTGTGAATTACTAAATTCATACTTTTGCCCTGAAAACACTGTTATCACCAAATCACATTCCCAAGCTTGTATGTTGTATCGAGTCTATAAACACACAACCTCTAATTCTTGTTTGACTTAGTGCCGCACTCAATTTAGTATCAATTTCAGAGGTGATGAAACATATACAGTCAATATGGACATAGATTGCTGAATCCAGATTTATTTAAAATAATTACAATAAATGTAAAATTAAAGTAAGTTTTAAAAAATTAGCTTGAAGAGAAAAATTAGCATACTTCTCCGTATCCATATTTACCGTAAGGTTCTTTTCAATGCATGTGCCTTTAAAAAAAAATCTTTTATTACTGGCTCAAATGTTTTCAAAGAAAATGGTCATGAAATGCTAATTAGAACACATGTTTAAATTTTGAAATAGTTAAATTGGATCCAAAAATGACGTGATCAAAATCTCAAAAATGTTTTATCACATTAGAACTTACTTGTACTAAGCACTCCTTGAAAAGATTAGCATTTTTGTGTTGTATGATGTTTAGATGGAGTTGAGATATTCTGACACATTTTTAACTTTAAAATTTCTTTCATTTTTTTGGAAATCTGTTTTCTATCAATTTCCAGAAGTGTCATCCTGGATCCATGATACAGTAAGACCCCGCTTAACATGGGGGATGTGTTCCTAGATGACAAAGTGCTAAATGAAACAGTTAAACAAGGTCATTTTAACACAAATAGGGAAAGGGGAACAAGCGAACAAAATAAGCAAATTGTACTATAATTTTAAGTTATTTTTATATTAATTTGCATAATAATATATGTTAAATAACACACAAACATATGCACAAAGAAATGTAAAGTTCGTCTTTTGTGATGACGGTCCTGGCTCTTCTGAAATTTTTGTTTTTTGCGATAAAGTTGTGTAGTTTTATTTGTCACTTTTTTTTCCTTCCTTTAAGCAAACGTCGGTAGCAGAAGATTACATCCAAAACACCTTGTGTTACTTTTGCCCTCCTTTTAAAATTTGAATCATTACCTACAATTTGATCAACGATTTCAGTTATCATTACCAAACTTTTTACTAAGGAAATCTGTAGAGAAATTCTCTGGGTTCTTTGTCTTCAGAATCTCTATTTTCCAGTTCTACACAAATTCCTTGTTCTGCCAGTTCTTGAAAGTTGTCGTTGGTAAGGCTCTCACCAGAAACCTGCTGTAACTCTTCAATATCCTGCTCATCTACATCTCCTTGTCCCACTGTATCAATTAGGTTGACAATTTGGTCAACCTAATGATACAGAAATAGGCTCTTGTTGAGAATTCTTGGATATCTCCAGCCATAACTCCGTTCATTGCAGCTATCAGTTAATTCATGCCAAGCGAAGTTGATATTGCCTATGGCTTCTATGATGATATATTTTTTCCAAAATTGTACTAAACAAACATAGATTTAAGGAAAGTACAGTGCTACGACAATTGACACCTTTTGCTGATTGGTTCGTGTTTGGGAATAATTGTGTTATATATGAATCAATGAAATGTCGCGTTAATTTGAATCGGCGTAAATTTTGAGTGTTCTTTAGACTTCGAGCAGACTGCATTATATTGAATCAGTGTTAATCGAGGCAATGTTAAGCGGGGTCTTACTGTATTTTATACATGGGTTCTCACTAGGAAATATTCCATATTTTCTGAACTTCGTGGTGAGGGAACCATGTGTGTATATATATTTAGAAAATAATTTGTTGTGAATAAAATTATTTTACTACTACTTCATCAGAAAAAAATTTAATGTAAAAAATTTTGAAATATCATTTATAATTCTGAATGGCAATATCTATATTAAAGATAACCAAAGCATAGTTGAGTTACATTTAGCTTGAAAATTAGCTATACAGCTTAAACAACATATTTAGAGATTCTGAAGAGCTCAAAAACAATAATATAATAAAGATTTTGTTACAGAAGAGAAGTTGATGTCCCAGCAGCACACTTAGTGTTTGTTCATATCACTGGATCCTATCAATGCTATGACAATGCTACATCTTGATGTTATTAATCAGAATTAGTATGATCCAAAGCATGCTTAGTCGACCATTCTTGATCTATATGAATATTAATTACAAAAAATTTTAGAAAAGACAATATTAATTAAGAACCCAATTTTTTTCTGAGGATTTGGAGCCATATAAAATTAACATTTGTTACTCATATACCATTGTCAGATATAAGGAATTTAGCCCGTGTGACTGTGTGTACAAAATTGTCAGATTTACATGGGTAAGACGATTTAGGTTGTAATGTACTAAAAATACCAAAAGAGATTTTATTAACAACAACTAATTCTAGTTTATTTCAATTAATTTTCAAGTCTAGTCTCTATACATAAAACTAACAATCAATCAGTTTGTCAGTTTGTTGCTGCATCATGGGAAAATGCCTGAACTTATTTTAACCAAACTTAATATTGTGAATCTATCAATTCAAGAGGTCTAAACATACAGTTTAATTTATATAATATAGATTTTGAGATCATATATCGGGGATGGTGAACCATTTTGAGTCCACGTGCCCAGTGGTGATATTCGAAATATTTAACAAGGGGTTCGCTAGCAGAAAATTTCTCCCTGACAATCACCGACAAACGAAATGGAAGTTTTGGCTAGAAATAAATACAACACCTTTTCTTGCAACCATATATATAACAATCAGTGGCGTATTTTAGAACGTAACGAGCCATGGGAGAAGGCCAGGTGTAACAATAGTATTTTACAGCTGTCGACCTTTTTTTTTTCTCAAGGCAGAGAAATTCTTTACTGCAATATGGCGCTTCTACAAACTACACACATGTCATCATCTCTCAAGATACATTATACTTACTCTTTTGCTGTCCATAGCCCAACACGTGTTCCACACCATCTTGTATTGTCTCGCGCGCGTGGGCATTCTGGGATCTCTCTTATGACTGGATCTACTTTCAAGAACACTCTTGAATCGATCGCGAGAGATCGCACCAAGACATACTCCCTCACCTTGCTCACAATCTAGATTGAAATACTCGGTGCAAACGGGGTATAAGGCCTAGTTTAGTAGTATTACAGAGTAATAATACGCATATTTTAATATATTTTTTTTAAAAAAAAACAAACCCACTGAGAAATGTTCCGTGTGTTTAACAAGGTTCGGGAAACTGAAAATTTTAACAACGGGTTCGCCCGAACCCGTTCAGAAAACTTTAACAACGGGTTCGGGCGAACCTGTGCGAACCGCCGAATATCACCACTGCACGTGCCATGTAGTAAACATACTTAAGTTTTAAAATGTCTATGCATTCCAAAGGTTTACACTTGGAGTAACTTTATTTTAAAAAATGAGATGAGTATGCTTTAATTAAAATAAGTGTAAAGAAGCTGATTGAAAAATGGATGATCAGGTGATAAAACGAAAAGATAATTGAAAAAAACAAGTGCTAAACTATTTGAATGAAATCAAAATTGTTTTGAGTGTTATACTGTTAATGCTGATGGCAATGTGATGTTGGGAGCCATCTACAACAGTTGATCTCCATTACTAGTGATTACAATGACTGACTGATTGTGAATGTATCCATTATTGAGCAGTAATGGATATATAGTTAGCATGATCTCTTCAATGTATGTTGTCTTTTGTAGCACATCTACAATTGGGTATTTTTGAATAGGATAATATCTACCTGCACACAGCTCAGATGTGCCTCCATAATGTTGACATCCTCTCTTGGTTTGCTTACTCTTTAGAATGTGTGCACAAATTCATTGATGGCTGAAGTTAATCTGTAAAGAAGTTAGGTTTTTTTCAAAGATTGGTATGCAGTCACACAGATGACTTACACTGTCTTGTGATACAGACTATTTATGAGTGCAACAGGGGGATACCACAAGATACTAACTGAATAATAAATGTAGTTTACTATTAAATAACAATATTATGGAAAATTTACTGTTTAATCAGTTATATTTTAATCCCATTATTATTGCTTGTGAATTGTATCTACCAGGCATTTGAATTGAATGAAAAATTTTAAAGTTAAATACAGTAGAGCATCATTTATCCAAAAGCTTTCCAGTCGGACTGTGTCATGCTGAATTGAACTTTTTTGATACTAGATTAACTTCTAAAGAATAATTTTTTTGTTTTTATATTTTTCAATATATTTGTTTTGTTTGTACAAAATAAAGAAATAATTTTTAATGATACGAATAGCCTCAATTATTATTATAAGAATATTTCGTTAGGCTTAAAATCGACAAAAATTCAACACGAAGCGACATGCAATGGAGAAAAATTCAACATCGGATAGGTTAATATACTTTTTTCGTACATAATCGGTTATCCAAAACAAATCAGTTATCCGAACAACCCCAGTCCCCAATTGATTTGGATAAATGACGCTCTACTGTATTTGTACAAAGTTTTACATATGACTGTTGCCTTCACTTTCATTATATAAAATCATAACGACAAGACAGAATGGATTAATATTCCCTTTGGTTAGCAAAATGACTCAAAGACAAGAAAAAACAGGGACTGTTTTTTGAGTCATTTTGCAAATTTTAGAACTCTCAAATTTTCATCATGCATTACTGTCTATGGGAAAAAATTTAAATATTATATATCTGAGTAGGTCTGGGCTCCACATTATCTAAAAATATAACTGAAAATAATGAATCTTTTGGATTCTACACTTTGCTTTCATTCCAATTTCTGTGAAAGAAATAATGTGAGCAAAAACAGAAAAGTGTTTTATAAATGATATTAGCAAGCTGGACATTATCTGTTGAATTCATTCTCAACATTTATGAAAAATGACTAACAAAAACATCTTAATTCAGCATTACGTTTTGTTAACTATAATTAGTAAGAGCATCAAAGCAACTAAAACTTCATCCATAATAAGAACAACTAATTATTTCAAAATTAACTTACTATTTTGATAATTTGTTCTTTATGAATTTTTTTTAAATTGAGAAAATTTTTCAGTGAATTGTGTATTTGTTTTTAACTTGTTATATAGTCTAGAACAAAATTCTTCAACCTTTACAGACCTGTGAACGAGCAAAAATAGGAATAATATTTCACAGATTGGCAGAAGGCTAAAGATAAATTTTCTTAGACTTACGAGTTAAACTGCTTAAACATGGATGATGCATGTGACTGTTGTAATTAATATAAACAGTTTTTATGTATTTTTTATTATTACAAAATTTCCTGCTGGGTCTATGAAATTTTTCATGGACCGGCAGGAAATTTCTGCAGACTAGCATCAGTCCACAGACGCAAAACTCAAGCATCAGTCCACACCCAAGATGAAGAACACTGGGTCTAGAATATCAGAAGACAACACACATTTCTAAAGTCGTAATATTCATCTTTTTTCATGCTTTGGAACAACAATCACCTATAAAGTCCACTATAAAATTGTCCCTATCTTTTGGCAATAGTTATTTAATCGCATTTTAAAATTATAAAAAAGAAATGAATATTTTTTATGATGTGAAAGTGCATTTTTATTGATCTTTTACTTTTAATGGAATATAAAAAACAACATGGATCCTATAATAATTTCAAGAAGTGTTTTTTAAAACATATTTTACAAACAAAATAATTAAAATGTTATTTGAAAGTTTTGATTTATTTAACGGCGAGAGATACTTTCAGAAATAAACCAACAGTAACTGTGATGACAAAGCATTCATAGATTACTGTAAAATATTTTTTTTTGTTTGAACATTTAATAATAATGAATTTGTTAATTGAGAAATTATAAAACTACCAGTGCTATGCTATGTAACTGGCCTTATGTGTAAATATTGTAAACACTTGAGAAGTGCCTGTTTATAGATAATAATGTAAATGTCCAATTATCAAATTAAAAACAGTATTTTCAGCAGATTTACTTCATTCATTGCATGATATTCTTCAACAATTAAATACATGTATTCCCTAGACTGCAAAAAATAGAATTATTATTGTGTACTTGAATTGTCCTTAAATATATTCTAAAGCCAAACAATTGCCAGATTATATCAGGCTCATTACAATTAACAATTTCTTATCATTTAATTGTTAATAGTAGAAATAATATAACCCAATATAATCTGGCAATCATTTGGCTTTTAGATGTTGATGCTTAAATATATTCCATAATGTATTTCTGTCAGATATATTATTTATTTCTAAACAAGTGCATGGTCCACACTCTGAATAAACAATAAGTATTTTGGTCTCATCTTGGGATTTCCTTATTAAATAAACTCAAAAATAAATTTCAGATTGCTAATCATATTTCTGATCATCCATTATGGTACACAACGGTCAACAAAACGAGGATAGAGACAGGCATCTCTGATATGGTAACGGTTCAACAGCCAAGTAATGAAACGCTCAAGTCCAAGTCCGTATCCACCATGTGGACAACTTCCAAATTTTCTCTGAAATTTAAATAGTTTGTTGTTATTCTAATTTTATTTTATTAAAGAATAAAAAGTAGAAATGTAAATAATTTGTATAAAACATGATTAGTATACATATAATCTTATTACTTTTATGTGAAATGGAATTTAATATGATATAGTAGTGTTAATATGAGGAATTTGTGCTTTAATTGAATCCATATTTTTGTGTTTTTCATCATGGCCAAATAGTCTTATAAAACTCATTTTTTTAATGTATTGATATTTGTCATATATTGGAAATTTAGATTGAAATTTTTAAGTATTACAGAATGAACAATATTAATATGTCATTAGAAACTGTAGTTGTTTATCTAATATATAGATAAATATTGTAAGTGGTTCATAATTATGACTATTATTGACTAATTGTATAAACAAACAAAGACAGTAAAACCAGGAGTTTGGTCACAAATTGATATTAATGAATTTATTAGAGACAAAGTTGTCATCTCAATTTTAACTTCATTTATTAATAAAATAAAAACTTTACTAATTTCTCTGTCCTATGGCTTGAAAATGTATTAATTTTAAAAACAGATTTTTCTAAATATCTGATTATCCAGTATTTGAATAGTCTTTGTAGGTTCTATGCTTTTAACCTTTAGTTTGATTAATTTCAAAGTTTTAAGAATAATTATCTCAGAAAAGTTTAATGTAGAGACTCTACTGGTCTTTGAGTATAAAATGGTGTTTTTTAATTTGCATAATTCCCTAAAAATAGACCAAATACAGACCTATTATTTTTATAAATAAAATAATAATGTTTATAGAAATTTTGTAAGAGTAATAAAATTTTTTTAGCATAAATGTAAAATACAAATTAAAATATTTTTAAAAAGATTTTAAAAAATACAAGGCTAATTCTAAATCTGTTCCAGATTTAGCAAAACACATACAACTATATTGAAATAATTCCTGTGTTGTTTGAATATGTTTATCACCACTAGAGCCAGGACAGATTGAAAATTATACTTGTATTTTTTTAAAAATAAAATAGTTGAAAAAAGATTTAAATTTCTGGCCACACTGAATATTTTAAAGTTGTATTTTACTTAATAAAATTAATAGTCTTATAATTTTTTTCCCCCAAGTCTCAGATAATTACTATTTTTCTTTACTGCAACTTTTATTTACAGTAGATTCAAGTAAATCACCATCATTATATATAAAACATTCATTTATATATTTAAATGTTTTTGATGAGATTATGTCTCATCTCTAAAATCATGGTGCTGTCAATGGCTGCACACCTTAGAGGTATGGGAGTACATGTCAGGAATTGCAATTTGGCACAGAATATTTGGTGCCCAAATCATGCGCACATAAAATAAACCAGGCTTGTAGGTAGTTGGGACCAGAACCAGGTCAAAAGAAAATACGAAATGCTGACATTATTTTTACAAACAGGTGCTAGTGTGAGATTTGCGCATGCATTGCTCGTGCCTCCAAGACATAGTCTTGTCCCAAGAATGGCTTCGCCATTTTACTTGTTTATATTAATAAGAGACTAGTATCTTAATTAGGGCTGTCATTCCCTCCCTTTTTAATCAACATCAGCATATTAAAGTTAGATTAAAACTTTCATATATTTTTTTGACAGTTTGATTAAATTGAAGGCAATAATTAGTTTAGGATTGTTTTTCTATATATTGACATAGTTGCAATTGACAGCCTACACACTAAATAAATAAATATAAATGTTTTGTTTATCATATGATGATGGATCAAAATCACTCAAATATTTGCAGAGATTGTGAGAAACATAATTATTCATCATTACTACTTATACTATAATATATTTTAATCGTGTATATATAATATAATGTGAAGTACACATACATAGACGAGATTCTTTGCTACAAACTCAAAATTAAATACAACAAGAATTAAGCAAATAAATGAACAGATATTGATAATTATATCACAGAGACTTGAAAGCCAAAATTATGTATTATGTATATTTAGACACCACTAAATTAAAGATAACTATACTTCAATTTTCTCGGTTGTCCCATTATACTAATATGAAGATTCTCTAAAGATTACTGAAAATAATGTTACCCATAAAATAATATTACTATTTAAATAAAGTTAGATAATTGACCATTTGTGGTCTATGAGCTCAATTTTATTCAAAGTTACGCTTCCCTGTATTATAAAAATCATCCTCTAAGATAAAAGTGTAAAATAACCTAGTCCATTTTTTATCATGTCGAGATACTAATAATTAACTGATTATTTACCTTCTTGACTGCTTGATTAATATTTACATTTAATATCTGATACTGTTTGAAATGTCGATCAAAATTTAATTAATACACCCTCTTGGGATCCTATCCCTTGGCTCCCTCTCTAGTAATCACAGCCATGTAATTCAGTCCGTATTTTACACAATTTCTCATCAGAATCCATCTTCCTACAACAACTTACACCTATCCTCATCCTACCGCTCTGTTATGGTATGAAAACACACTGTTACTTTTCTCTCTAAGAATATACTTGTTAAAATGTGCTTAAATATAACTTACACAACAGACATAATATGTCTCTATGTTAAAACTCTATGAAGAATAAATATTCAATAATTCTATTATCGTCAATGAGCATAATTCTCTCAGATATCAGATTTTTGCGAGGAAATAGGTTACCTGACGTTTATCTTCTTTACACACTTAGTTAGCGATATAGTAACAACTCTTTTATTTTCCGCCAGGATAATAAAGGAACACACAAAACTATGTGTTTCACTCACTGAAATTACACCCCCATAATGTCAGATATTACTAGATATAATGACTGTGTACCTCACCTAAGTCACAAAAAAAATAAAAATATGAGACTCAAACTCATAATAATACCAATATCTCATAGTTGGTATATAAGTTTATCGAAAAAAAAAAAAAGTATAGCCTTATCAAAATAATCAATAGAGAATATCAAGTGAAATCTAACTCAGACATTACGTGTAGAATTCTGAAAATCTTGAAGAGCTAAAACTGATACTGGTGTATGAGTATATCACAAATTAGTGAAATTTGTTCTCCATTAAATTTAGAGTGTAATGTAACCCGATTACTCGAATACCATATTGCAGTAACTAGAGAGACAAACAAATGCTATAGATTAATCATATTTATATATACCCAGCGTGCGCTGATACCACCGGCGTATGTGAATCAGAATATATCTGCTGGCGGTTCTTATGTAAAGCCAACTTAAATAATTATAATATTAAATAAAATATAATATATAAATCCGAGGCATTTTATTAGACGTTGTGAGCAGTATGCTGCCAAAAGATTTGTACTTATAAACTGATACTAATTATAAAAATAATATTACCTCACATTGTCTAAGGACCTATTGTATTAAACCAATATAAAATTATTTGATCAAGTTGAGAAATATGATTCAAATAATCTATAAAAAAAAATTAATCACTTGAAAGAAAGTAAGATAAGTAAATCATGTCAGAACTTGTCCAGCCATGACCCAGTTCCCACGAACTCCCTAAAAGAGTGACGTCATAATCTCACAAAATTAATTTTTAAAATACTTTAATTATAGGCCGTTGTACATAGGCCAAAAATTCTCTGCATATCGTTTGGTCGTGTTTATTATATATACGAAACTAGAAACTGGGTGTTAGAATTATTCAATGTTAAATTGATATGAATTGTAGTGAACGACCCCAAGTTTAGGAAAAATAAGTTAAGTATAAACTTATATCTAAACAAAGCGTTTGAATAAATTTATACCTAACTATGTCCCGAAAGTGAACTGTACTATGCTAAAAAAACCATTAGAACAAGAATCCCTGGAGCCACCTAATTCGAGAGATATAACTCTCAACTAAATAATCATGATTTAACCGATCTGCAGTATGTGTGATGAAAATCAAATTCCCTACTCAAATATAGTTAAAATTTTATATAGCAGAGAGAGATTAATGTTTTACGAGATCTAATGTACATATTACAATACAAGCCTTTTTGACGAGGTGCCATTTAATAAGCACTTACCATATTAGAGAATATATTAAATGAAAAGATTTCTATCTGATTATTAATTTTCTTGAAACATATACCAGTGTAAGAGAGAAGATCAGATAATCTAATCAATACTTAACCCTATTCTGAGTGGTCTTCTTTGCAAATTTTTTGCTCTAGATTACACAAAATGTGTTGGTAAGAAGTTACATTAAAAAAAACCTCAAGTGATGAACCTTATAGATAATAAAAATTTAACAATACAAAAATTGAGAATATAGTGTGGAGATCATTGCGTATTAGGCAAGATGAAATGAGACTGTTATGGGAGGAAAGTTACTTTACGAGATGTAAAGCCTTGGAGTTAGTCACCGACATGTTAACACAATATTATATATGAAAAATGAAAGTGTGATCAAATTATTCGACATATTTTATCGTTCCAAAATCATCGTCACAGAGACGCGAACTCATAGCTCTACTAATGGACCTCGCAGGATTTGCCTACATACAGGTCTTCTCACTGCTCTTCTGTCAACAGTATAACAGCTTTCCCTCCTGCTTCAGGATATATTTAACCGACCTTCCCAAGTCACGTGAGCCCCGAACTCACCATCCTAACTCCAACTAGATATGCGTGGTATGAAATATGTGCAAGTAAAGTTGATATATGGTAAGCATGGAGAAGCGTAGTAAGGGATGTATATAAGGGGGAAGATCACGAGAACGGATGTGGTACTACTGACTCTCAAAGTGCCAAATTAGGTTGTATAAGTTATGTCAATAGCTCAGTGAACACGAGTAGATCAAGAAAAATATGTATTTCTTGAAAACCGGCGAAAGGCCAGAGTTTGCCAGTAAATCTATGGAAAAAGAAAGTGCGAAATGCCGCCGAAAAACGAGTCCGTATTTAGACTGTGAGTAGCAGTCTCCTCTGCACTGAACTTCCTTCAAGCTCCGATCTCCTCATAATCTCGCATCTCTCGTTGTTTTCAACTCTCTCTACACTGTACCAAGACTGACCGACAAATGTAATACGAGCGCTATTAGACCTCCGCACGAGATCCTGGCAATAGTAAATTCAGGAATTATTAACACTCTCGAGTTGATAACAAAAGGTAAATGAAAATTCCCCCAAACCATTGTGACACTACCAATGTGTTTTTACCAAATTGAAATTTAATGTGCTTGTGGAGAAATTGCATTCAAAACTACTTGTTTGAGTATGAACACCTTATCTAGCCGATGATAGATAATTAGGGTATCTTATATCCATATAAATCAGAAATGATATATTTTTCCATCATATTTCCTATGGGATAATTTACCAAGTAATGATTCCTTCTTTAAATCTAGAGTACGTAAAGCCCCGCCCAAACGCCACCTTCACCTCATCTCACCTCCAGAAATGTTCATTCCAAAAATCCTGAAAATTCGTAGTTTTATTTGCACAAACCGCCATTATGAATATCCGAACCGTTCTCTTTGTTCAAAATTTTTGTGAATATTCCTACACCAAAGTATGCTCAACATAAATTCAGCCACATATAGCCCTTTCGACCTTCAGTGGATGTTTTCAACCACTGCATGCTGAGGCACACTATAAGACGAAACCTCGCCGTTGAGACTTCTGTGTAAAAATATAAAGGCATGCGTACATCCTTCCCGATATCACCCACTACACTCCACACGCAATCGTCAGATCAAGAATCATTAATGGGTCTCTCACCCATGGTCTATACGGCACACTCTATTTGGAGTTATTGAGTGTACCCTCGGTAATGCAATCTGTCTTACTGGCCAAGGTGAGGAGAGGAACCTTCTCCGCCGAAATGCAAATAAGGGCATTACGTGCTACCTAAGAGAATTAAGTATCACGCCCTCTATTGTCTGTATTGGCCCATCATATGCATTGAATTATTATGGATATGCTATGGTGTGATATTAATTGCCCGTTGTATCCTGAGTCTACCGAGATGCTATCTACTATAACATGCCAATTATTACGATAGTTCTCAGTTGTGTGTGCCGATGCGCTTTTGCGGACAACGAGCTGTCGTTCTATCATAATTGAGTGAGAGTAGTCTGTGGTTAATAATTGTAGGATCAGAAGTTGCTGTCATATATCTGTGGCCTACATTATATTGTGTTGCACGGGTAGCCAGCTACGTCTGGCCACATACCAATCGAACGCCGTATCTTTCTGTCTCCTTCAAATCAATCCATGATAAAAATTTGTAATTTATTAGAAATTATGGTATGTCAATAGTTTTTATGATGTCGTGTTTTTTTTACCGTTTAACCTATAGAGTATGATTAAACTCACTCGTATCTGTGTTATCGTAATAAAGTTATCACTCAAATGTGAGTTCATATTTCCGTTAAATTATATATCTCTCACCGCTCTCTCCGCAGACCAAGAATAGTACCAGTGACGTTTGATATTTCGTGACCTTTAATATATATTGCAGACAAGAGCACTACAAAACGTAAAATAAATATTCGTGTGCGCATCTAATGGGCTCTTAACCAATATGAATTCTTCATTTTGTGTTAATAATATAATAATAGTTTTAATATGAACGAAGTCAGTCTAGTATAAATTGTGTATGGTTTATTATTGTTTGCTGTTTCGTATTGAATAATTCAACTTCTTATATATAACATAATTCTGTGTTTATTTCTCGCGAAAAATTTACTGGATACATAATCACAATATCACATAAAATAACGATTGAAAACAATATCATACCAAATCCGTATCAGCAGAATTCACATCGACAAGTGTCTTATCCGGCCCTGAATAGAATGCCGATAGGAATGTAGGCGAAGACAGTGAGGAGGCGAGACATGAACAATTGTAGGAAAGAGGCAATGGTTCGTAATCCTGCTTGTGCATTCGTCTCGGTAGCTATCGGCATTAGATATACAGGCTTGATATCAGGTGCCCTCTATGTTTGATGTTGGCATGCAGTTTTTAGGCTGCAAGGCTGTAGCCTCCCAAAGAGTCTAAAAGAAAACACAAGTGTAGTGAACACCAATAATTGAGTGCCACCACGAATAGCTTAGTGTGGACATTAGTGCCAAGTGGCTGTTAGTAAGAAGATTTATATCTACTTAATACTAATAAAACTGAATGCGATCGCAAATTTTAATACTACTTAACAACTAGACAGACAGCATGAAAACCAAACAAACACAATGACAAACTAGATGAGATGAACGGACCGACAGAGACATATGAGCAAAACCCCAAATTTTCTATATTTTTTTTTATGTATTTATTTAATTTGTTTTTAAATGTTAACTTACTCACTAACTAAACTAACCTAACAAAACCTAGGACGAAGCTAACCAGACACTAAAGCTAACAAACCCTAACCCAATCCAGCCTATCATAACCTAACCGGAAACTAAGCTGAGTCCTTAATCTAACTTATAATTAGGACTAACCGAATTTAGACTAAAAAGAAGACAGAAAATAAAAATTAAAATACAAAGTTGAAAGGCAGTTATATACAGACAGTTGGAAAAAAAAAAAGCAAGGGAAAGCTAATTGCCATTCGTGCCCCTGTAGTGAGTGCTCTTAAGAACACACACCACTAAGGGATATGAATGCGAGTAGATGATGTAACATTGTACACGTGTGAATGAGTACAATGTTCAATATCTATAGAATTTTTCATTATGTTTTCCACACTATTTTACTTACAAAAGTAAAATTTCCTTTGATACATAAGTTACATCAATACAATATTAACATGGTAACTGGAAACTGATGGTGTCATCTTAGAATATTCGGTATGTGTAAAAGATTCTATCTAAAGATAGTTACTTATAAGAAGCAAAAATCATAATTTGATTTCAGTATAAATGTACTGTATTACTATAATTTACATTTCTAAATATACCAATCAAAACCTTGACAATCCAGTAAATAATTTAATGTAAAATTTGACAAACGTTTACAATCTTACACAAGACCTGCTTCAGGACAACAATGTTCTAAATTGGAATGCACAGAACTGAATGTTGTTGACCTGAAGTAGATCTTATGTAAGATCAAAAACATTTGTTGAATTTTACATTAAATTATTTACTGGATTGTCAAGGTTTTGTTTGACATAGTTATTAATCCAGTTATTGGGAAGAAGTTAATTTACATTTTGTTTTACAGTGCTTTTCTACCAAAATTTTATAAGATATGAAAAATGTTATTTGTTAATAATATCTTACAAAATTATTATCAAAATCAAAATACACTACAGATTTAAAGTCTAAAATTCAGTTTTGATTTTTTTCCAATTTTTTCTGAGATGCACTACTGAAAATATTTTACTACAGCAGAAATGAGTGACAAAAAAGTGTCCTGAATTGTTATTTATAGTATTTGCTAAATATCACATTGTTTCTTCATGAAGAAAGAATTTAGGCAATGACACTAAAAGTGTCTTTGCCTAAATTGAATTTTGATGCAACATTGGTGAAAACAGTATCTAGACAGAAATGAAAAGTTTTATCCTTGATTCAGAAGTGTCTTGCAGAATTACTAACTAGAATTTGACAGTAAGATAATGCAAAAAGAAAGGAAAATATTTTTACTGACAGATGACATTGATAGAATGTATAGTACATACAGTTAAGTTAATGATCTGTTGAAGTTAAGTTTCTGCCAGATGTTTATTTCTAAATTGCAGCAATCAGCATACCAACATAACAACTCATTAAAGAAATGGACAGGTAATGGGTCTTGCGCCATATTCTAAGTTTGAAGACTGCACAACCCATAGCATTAGTGTCTAGTTTGAGATTAAGCCATGGACAAGAAGGAATGTCTGAAAATACACAGGATTCAGCAAAGATTCTGGAATGGAAACAGAAGGAAATCTGCAATCATTTGTAACAAAGGAGATTTGTATCTACTGATATTACAGCTGATTATTATATTGTATGCTGTCATGACTGAGCATAACAGAAGCTACAATTTATTAATCCGTGATGTCATCAACATATAAGATAATAACTTAGATGACAGGGGAAGTGTTTAAAGTGCTATCAAAAGATGATTTTTCAATCTTTACAGTAAGATAAGAAAATGTCCAAATTTAACATGAATGTCAAAGAACATTTGTATAATACTAAAAAGAAATTAACTGCTTAATGCAAATGAAAATGCAAAATAAGATACACATACATTAATTAATGTCACATGTATTATTTAAATAGCAAAAGCAATTAATGTATGATTCCAAAAAGATAGATCTTGTTCTTGTACAGTATTCCCAATAATTTCTAGCATTGATAGAATATACTGTGGTATTTTTCTTCAGTATAGAAATTTCAGTACAGAATACACTTCCAAATCAGTAAATACTATAAATGTATAACATTTGTTATGAAGCATCGATATCACATACATTTTCACTACAGGCAGACTTAACTATATTTAAATACATATACACACATATTAAAGGAAATTGTTTTCCCATTTAATTTTTAAATATTAAAAAGTTTAACAACATTTTACAAAAATAAAATTTAATAAATACCTCATTAATTTCATCAGTCATTTTGCGTTCTGGCATCTCGGGAATGTCTTCTCCAAATTCATAATAACTACCATCTTCTTTTGTGATGTTATGCTCACGAAGGTATTCTATCGCAGCACTGTAATTCATTCTTCGGAAGGGTCGTTTTGGTGCTTTAAAGTTCTGTATAAATAAGTAAATATTAATATGTGATGAAATAAATTGTCATCTTTAATAATAAAAATTTTCAAACTATTTTTCTGCTAAACATGGTTCTTTATTTTCATTATTAGTAGTGGTAGTAGTTGAAACGAATTTATAATTCATAATTCCTTTTTCTTGCTATCAATCCTTTGCTTATCCAAATATAATTTGAATTTTGTTTCATTTTAAAAATAATATTTTATTTGGCATTTTATAAGACTTGAAATTATTAAAATTATAACATAATTCAATTGTACTGAAATTATAACGTGCTTTTGCACATATTCATGTAGAATATTTTAATGGTAAATGACCTTTTATTTATCAGGGGAAAAAAACAAGAGCTTTTTTAAAAAGTGTGCATTCTAATTTTATTTTTTAAACCAGAATATCGTAAAAAAAAAATAATAAAATTGGGATCAAGTACCAAAAATGCAGGATGACTTAAATACACTAAATACTTCCCTCATTCTGTGCTGAAATGGGGTGCATAACATATGCTGTAAAATACAGCATGTAAAGATATCTAATATTCTTAAAATAAATATTTTGTACATTTATCAATTTATATTGACTCAAGCATAATAAATGCAACATAAAATTGGACAGAAAAAAAATTAGCCTCTTAAATAATCAACTATAAAAAGTCTGGTAGAAATAGATTATATGGATTTAAATATACAATAAACTATTCTGACTAAACTAATATTATAATTTTTCTTCATTAAGTTACTCATTTTGAAAATATCTGAATAAAACAGAATATTTTAAATATACTTACAGGATTAAATTCGTACACCAAATGTCCAACTGGTGAAGCCAAAACTCTTTCAACCACATCAACAATTAAATCTTCAAGTTTATCTAATAGATCATCAAATGTAATAAATGGACATTCAGCTTCAATGTGTGTGAATCTAGAAATAAAAGTAAACTCTGTACATAATATACAATCCCACATCATCATCACAATAATGAAAAGATATATTTTTACTTTATCTTAAGTTAAACATCCAAATTTTAGATGTAATACAGTTTGTTATACTCTTTTTATAAGATATTTCTAATGACAACTTTAATTCTAATTATAGAAAATTTTATTCTTTTGCTAAACCCAAAGGAAAATATTTAATTATAAATTGTAAATTAACTTTTGAAATGTACCATATTAAACAACTTTAAAATTTCAGATAGCAAAAACAATAATAAATAATAAGATGGACAAGGTATATATGATATACAGAATGACAGCAATCACCATACACCATACATCCTTTTTGAAATAAATGAAAGGGAGTTTCACCAAAAATCCCAAAAAATTTTATAAGTAAATTAGATACACTCTATTGAATGGTGATATTTTTAACTTCCTTTTAATTTGGATTTAGATTAAATACAAAAAACATCAGATAATTTCAACTTATTTTTCCTGAAAATGCCTGCATTGACCATAAAATGATCTTGAAAATGTAATGCATGGAAAAAAATTATACTGTGAAAATAAGAAAATATCTTATTACAAAATGTTTTTCTTAATGTATGATTATTGTGCCAAGATCAACAATATGCAATCGATGCTGAACTGACAAAAATTGTTAGTGTTTCTACACGGTACTTTTATTTATGTAAACTCTGGCATAACCATTTAGCAACAATTTTAACTGCTGTTCAAACTAAGCATATACGCTGCTTGAGAAAAAATTTGTTGCTCAAAGAATTTCGTAGGACATGGCTACATAGATCGCTGACACCTTTGATAGGTGCATAACTGAAAATGTAAACACAAGCATAATTTTTAATTTCATGATACTGAATATTCTGCCAGTTGAAAAATATTGCAATGAAATGGCCTGTGATAAGGTTTAAAAAAATTTTTTTTCTGCAATGAAAAGGCCTGCCTAGAAAAATTCGGTTAATGTGAGCCTAGGTATACAAAATGGCGACCATCGACAATAACCTAAATGCGCCTATATTTAAACTTTTTTAAAACTAAAACATTTTTAAAACGTAAATTTGCTACTTACTTTTTCCCCTGCTTTTGGTTACTTTTCCTACTCTTGGACCAGAAACGAAAAATAAAAAAGTCGTCATACTACCTATAAATTCAATCAATGCATGGACAAAGTGAATTACGAGATTCTATACATCAGTGGTTCGAACAAAATTTGCCTGTATTGTACATAAATTTTACTCCTTTTAAGAACTGCAGTCTTACAATTCACATCTCTCTCGCCTTTTCATCTACGATAGGCAGCGTCTCCATAGAGGGTGGCACCTGCAATCCACGGCCACCTAGCCTTCCATGTGTTGTTCACATTGTCTTTCAAGTCGGAAATCACTATTACATATCCTTGGTTATGACAAATTTAACACGTTTAACACACATTTACACACTATAAACGCCCATTTAAACCACGTTTAAACACATTTAACTCCCATTTGCACACTTTCAAACATATTTAGCACATTTACACACTTTAAATGCACATTTGAACCACATATAAACCCTTTACAAAATTTTTACCTCACTTACACAATGTTAACGCACCTTTAATACACTTTTATGACATTTAACACACATTAAACACATTAAGGCAGTGGTTTCCAACCTGTGGGGCGCCCCCCTAGGGGGCGCGAGACTGTTGCAAGGGGGGCATGCAGCTGTTTCCAAAATATCATTTTCGAATACAAACCAAAAAAGTCGAATAGGTGTCAAAAAAATGAATCAGCAAAATAGGTATACGTAATCCACAATCTTCGCCGCGAATTTTTCGGGTACAAATGCTAAAACATCCATCCATACTCTTGCTGGAACGAAAACATCTCGCTTTCGTGTTTGGAGCCGAGCGCCGGCGGGGCGAGGAAACAAAAGACAAGCACTCGGAACATCCCGGGTATTCTCGTGCTTACTCGCACCAAACTTCAGTAAACAGAAGCATCTGTTTTTTTTTCTGTTGTCTATGAACAGAATTAGTTCGTTAGTAGTGCTTGCGATAACCACGTTGATATATAGAATGAAACACTTCGCTTTGGTAACTTCTAAATTAATATTGAGGTAAATTTCATAACTGTTATAATAGTACATTATTTTTAGTACATTTAAAATTATTATTTCTTATAATAAATAATTATTTTTTTATGTATATTTTTACATAATATTGTATATTATTTTGTAGCCCATTAAATAAATTATAATATCAGTTGAGTATTTATGAAATTAGATTGTTAGAAAAATTAAGGGAACGCAACAATTTTTTTTTAAGGGGGGCGCAGGTACAAAAAGGTTGGAAACCACTGCATTAAGGACACGTTTAACATGTTAATTACCATTCGCAAACTTTCCTCTTCGATAACTTTAGACTTCGAGTAAATTGTACAAACTTTAAAAAAACACAGACACTTTTTAAAAAATTAACAACGTGCATAATCCGTCTACATCGTAACCAAAATTCGAAATTCACATTATTCCTCGTGTTTCCTGAATGGAATTTTTTTATGGATATTTGCATACGAAGTCATCATTACTATCAGCGCCATCTACATTTCTTTTCTAAAAACACTTGCCATCGAGGTTACCGGAAACGCCGCCATTTTGTATACCCTAGGCTCACATTAACCAAAAATTCATTATATTTTCAAGATCATTTTAAGGTCAATGGAGACATTCTCAGAAAAAGTTTGAAACAAAAAAAAAATTTTTTTTTCATTTAATCTGAACCTGGATTAACAATTGCCATATTCCACTTAAAAAACTTGACTTTCAACCTAGATAGCCCATTTCTGGCAAATGTCAGAGTTGATAGATTGAGTGAGATCAATAGTCTATCCAGTTTACTTATATCAAAACTTTTTGGAATTTCAGATGACACTTCCCTTCATTGTAAAAGGGGATAGGGGTGATCTGTGGCATCTTATATGTTAAAACAAACTAATATGTATCTAATAAAAATTGACTTTTTAGTGTTAAAATACAATTAAAACTTACAAAATTTTTACAATATCATCTTTCAGAACAACATAATCAAACAATAATGTAAAAAACATTTATTTTCAAATCTAGATTGATTTTTTTTTAAATACGACCTCCAAAAATGTTATTTTTCTTTTATCAGAATCTAGCAACATGTGCCCAGCATTGCTTGGGTTTTGAGGGGATGTGGAATTGAGAGTGTGTGATAAAAACAATGGGTCTAGTAAACATGTATTTATTTATTGACTTGAGTATTTATAATAATGAAACTGTAAAAAAACAAAAAATTGCTCGGTCTTGCGGGACAAAGATCATTCTTAATCATCTATACAGACCCGCATCTAAAGGAACAAGTTTTTAATGTGATTCTACAGTAATAACATTAGCCTTTAGGTAGGCATTAAGCTACTCAGCAAGTATTGTCAGGCAAACCAACAACAATTAGCATTTATCTATTATTTTTGCCAACAGATGGTGCTACATGCAAATGATGCAGAATCTACACATTACTACAATAATTTGTGGTAATATATAGCTTAGTGTCTATTTCATGGTCTAAGTAATACTCATACAAACTTTGGTGTAGTTCGATTTAAGAATAATAATTTATATAAAGGACAAACCAACAAGAATTGATTGAAAAGAAAAATAATCAAAGTTAGCTATAAATTAATCTAAAATTATCCAAATTAAAATTATTTCTTCATTAATTATTGAATAAAACAAATTGCATTACTTACTCGGCTACGTGTCTTCGAGTGCGAGACTGTTCGGCTCTGTACGATTGTGCAATGCAAAAGACATCGCCTAAACTAGGAATGACAGTTTCAAGATATAATTGGGAAGACTGAGTCAGATATGCCTAAAAATTTCAAAACAAAAATTATACATTATTACAATCACAATTATTTCATATTAAATTTTTAAAATTTAAATTTTCCAAAAATTTAAATTAAGACTATTAAAACTTGATGAAAGAAATATATGAATATATATAATTCTAAAAGCACTTTTCATAAAACACAATTTATAGGTATGTGAATTTATATTAAACTTATCAATTTAAACTGGATTAACAATCACTACCTACTAACTACTTCCAGGACTATAAATCAAGTATTAGAATTAATGAAGTTTCAACAGTTTTGACCATTATAAAATGAGAAAATTTATTTTAAAAATCAAGAAAAATTTTATTTTTTAAGGTAATTTACATGCAACAGATTCCACACACATCTAATGAAAACGAATGATGCACGTAAAACTTAAATTTTATATGATTTGAATTATCAATTACCAAATTACAAATTAATAACACAGATATACTTAATGCAATACACGATATTAATATTTCAATAATATTATTAAGTATAATAGAAAAGAAATACTAAGCACTGATTTTCAATTTTTTGAAATAAAGTATAATATAAATTGAAACATTATATTCAAAATGCAGAAATGAATTTATATTATAATCTAAGAAGTCATCTTTAGAATACACCAAACGGCACGGAAAATATACGTCATTTTATTAAATAATTTATAAAATTTTAATGAAAGCAACTTGAGAATTGTCAAAATATATATGAGATGAGACAAAATGCAATTTTTTTATTAGTTATCATGATAAACACTTTTTGTCTAATAACATAAATAGTAATTATATATTACTATTGATAACTACAAAGAAAACACAAATATTGAGTAAATAATATTAATAGAATGATTTAACACATTCTATGGTTGCATTAAAAAACTGAATGATGACAACAAAAGATTTCACTTACTCATTAGAATAAACAAAGATCAGTTCAACTTTTTACACAATTTAATAGATGATACTTATATTAAAAAATTTTATCAAGAGAAACACACTTGCTTATTTGTGTATTCACTTCAGAAAAAGCAGAAAATCCATATGATTCACACTATACTACATCACTTAGAAAAGCAAATTCTTCAAGTAACTAGCAAAGAATTAGAAGTTCAATCATCATCATGCTGTCTTTACAACACAATGTAAAAATATTAATTACTTCATGTGCTAAAACTACTACTACTACTACTACTATAAAAGTTTAGAAGGCCGTACCTATGGCTTAGCCTTGGAAGAGAAGTGAGAAGAGGAAGAGGGGGGGGAAGATGGGGCAAGGATGATAGAAAAGTGTGAAGAGAGGGCCGTGAGCGGTAAGTACCGGGCAGAGATAAGAATGCCAAGATAAGCTTTTACAAAACGTGGGCCTAGGCCCACAGAGAACAGTGTGGGTGCTCCAAATTGGAGGTGACAGATGAAACCCGACAATTACAGTACACTTAACTAAAACAAGAACAAAATGCTCCTTCGAAGGAGAGGTAGCACACAAACACCAACTCGGAGTGGACGAAAAACACCACGAAGCAAACGCCGTTACATGGAATTCCGAGTAAAGCACGGGTGGCAGATGAACATAAACTGACGAACCACTGTCTTGGGGGACCCTGAGTACCATGTAGGACTTACTACAGGTTCAGGGGTACAAGAAAGGTCGCGTGATGAACATTCCCCAGATGAGAACATAACATCCCCAAAGTGGGAGAACAGAGCCCGATAGTGAAGAGGCGCCCGACAGAACACTCGGTCCCGATAAACCGAACACAATGAGATAGCCTTTAAGAAGCCGAACGTGGGTGCAAAGACGAACACCCGGTGAGAGCCCCAGGGCTCGACATAACAGAACAATACCACGACAATACACGAAAAGCAAGCATTCGCGACAACCTTTGCTGACAAGTTCCCATCTTGGGAAGGTCCTGGGTGCCATATCGGACTTACAACCGGCACAGGATTACAAAAAGCCGCGTGTAGATCTATGTGGCAGGATCAGAGGAGGGACGCCTACTGGAGCGCTGGTTAGTACTAGGATGAAAGTTCGGAGATGTGATCCCTGTGTTGTAGATGAAGGTCTTGAAGGCAGTTGTTGTTTTCTTGTTGAAGAGAAAGTCCTTATTCTGACAGGGCCAATGGAACCCTTGGGAGTACATGACACTTTTCAGCTGGACACGGTGGGTAGAGTACACTGGGCAGTGGAACAGTATATGTTCTGGTGTTTCTTTCCCCTTCTTGCAATCACACATTCCGTTGCCTTTGTTCAAGAAACGTTTAAGGTAGTGTTTAAAGCCGCCATGCCCAGTGATGAACTGCGTTGTATGGAAGTCAGGAGTGTAGTGGTTCGCTTTGTTCCTCTCTTCGATGGTTGGGAAAAAGTCAAAAGTGCTCCTTCCCGTAGAACCAGTGGCCCACCTTTCTTGCCACCTACTGATAGTGAATTCGTGGAGCTGAGCTTTGACCCAGCTGAGTGGGACGAAGGAGAAGGTAGGTTCCGCTATATTACAGATGGCCTTCTTTGCTAAGAAGTCCGCTTTGTCGTTTCCTAGTACTCCGGAATGTCCCTTGGTCCAATGGAAAGAGATGTTAATGTTTTTCTTTTCCAGCAAGTTGGTCATAAGCGTGATGTCCTTAATAAGTTTTAGATTTGTGTTTAGTGCCTGGATCTGATGGAGCGCCACCTTACTGTCGCTAACCAAGGCTATCTTTTCCTTGGCTCCTTGTTTAACTGTCCTCTGGACGTATTTCAATGCGTTGGAGATTGCCAGGCTCTCGGCTTGATTGATCGTACAGAATGGACTTAATTTGAAATACGCCTGATGGATCACCCTACTGTTGTTGTTGAGGTGCACAAAGGCAGCCCCTACACCCATTGGGCCTTTCGACCCATCCGTGTAGATAGTGGTGCAAGTCTTCTCACGAATCCCAGAGTTAATGTCCACCACTGGGGGCACGGTGGCGGGGTGCACTAGACTGTAATCATTATATTTATCGATACCATTTTTGAGAATGTTTTCAGCTATGGTTTTAATCTGAGGCGGAGTAGTATTGCAGGTGACCAGGTGAGAAGGGAAGTGCTTGAGTTGGAATAACCAGTATCTACCAGCCGCCTTGAGGTCGAGAGGGATGGTGTTGGCTATCACTTGCAGCCCACTGGTCGGGGCCGTCCGATAGGCCCGACACACAGTAATGAGACAGCAGCGTTGAATTGTTTGGAGTTTTTTACTGATTTGTTGCCTACGGGTAGCATATCCCCAAACCTCGGCGCCATACAAGACAGCCGGCTCGATCGCACAATGGTAAATAAGAGAAGAACTTTTGTGGCTGAGGCCCCAAAGGTTCCTGCTAATGGACCTAAGAGCGTGCGACATGGTCACCGCTTTTTGCTTTACATAGTCCATGTGGGGCGACCAGGTCAATTGGCTGTCGACTTGTATTCCAAGATATTTGATTATGTCTGTACACCTGATTCTCTCATTCCGAATTTTTATTGATGGCTTTTTATTGAGCGGTTTCTTCCTTGGGAATACGATACAAGCACACTTATTGGTGTTGATGATTAATTTGTTTTTGACAGTCCAGTCCTGGATGTTGTCCAGCAGGGAATTCATTCCGCTTTGAATAACTTCTTGATTCCTGTGGTTCATCAGGATAAGGGTATCATCTGCAAACCCTATGATTTTGGCTTTCAAGTTGGAGTGAGCCTTATCCTGGATGTGAAGAAGACCATTGTATAGTATTATCCAAAGTAGGGGGCCCGAACTCGACCCTTGGGGGCATCCCCTAGTAATCTGCTTGATGACCATCTTGCCAGTTGGGCCCAACTGTGCTTGCCGGTGCGTGAGAAAGCTTCTATAAAGCCCAAGGATGTTAGAAGGGCAATTTATGTTTTTCAAGGCCAGAATGATGGCCGGCCACCAGGCATGGTTAAATGCCCCCTTAAAGTCTATGGCTACAGCCAGAGTATGTTGGTCTTTCTTCTTAGCCTCCTTTATGCTGTTGATTAGTTCCTGGAGGGCCAAATTTGTACCTTTCTTTTTTCTAAACCCATACTGCAGAGGGTGAAGGGTGTTGTTGAGTTCTGAATGATGTTGGAGCCTCCTAGCCATAAGGGAATCCAAAATTTTCCCCATTATCGATAAAAGCGAAATGGGTCGGTAGTCATTCGGGGTGTTTGGCTTGTCGCATTTCGGTATCAGCCTAATTTTTGCCACCTTCCACCTGTCCGGGAAGTGTTTCATTTGTAGGCATTTGTTATAAATTACCAGGAGGTGGGCTGGGATTGCCCTAAGAGCCCCTTTCGCCATTTGTCCGGTAATTTCGTCTGGACCCGGCGCCTTCCTGTTGTTTATTTTCCTGAAAAGGGTGGCAATTTCTGTCATTGAAAAATTTTTGTCAGTGATTTGTTTATCCTCTGTCATGCTGCACGTCCTGATGTGATCGTGGTACTGAGTGTCTTCGCTGGGGTTATCGTCAGGAAAGAGAGCATTAAGAACATAACTGTAAGTTTCCTCGATGCTTTTGGTATAATTCCCGTCTTCCTTTTTGACCGAGCAGGGAGTGTGTGCAGCTTTTGTTTTGTTAAAGGCTATATAGTACGGTATAGTCCATGGCCCTTTCTCACCCACCCTGTTGCAAAACTGTTTCCAAGATTGTGTTCTCGCCTCATTTATGGCCTGTTTGTACACTTTTTTGATTTTTAAGTATTCCTGACGTAGGTCCTCCTTACTGTTTCCGTTAGCCTTCCTGTAGCCTCTTTTTGCTTTTCTTGTTTTCTTCCTCAGATCCTGGAGGTGCGAGTTCCACCAGGCTGTTTTTGTGGTATGAAGTCTCTCCTTAGTGGCTAGCCGATATGCCATGTGTAAGGTATGGGTTAATTCTTCAATAGCGTGGTCCAGCTCCCCAGTGGTTTGGATGTTGATAAGAGGGTCAGGCTTCCAGAGAGTTTTGACCAAGTCTTCGTAGAGGTCCCAGTTTGTGTGCTTACTGATGGTGCAGATGGCAGGAGGAATGGTGCAGGCAAGTATTGTGAGGATGTAGTTGTGGTCACTAGGGACCATGTAGTCCAGAGTCTTGCAGGAGTGAACAGACCCCAGTATCCTATTGTTCCCTATGCAGACATCTATCCAACTCTCACCCTGGGCCGAAGAGAAAGTAGGAAGGGGGGAGGTGTTGAGAGAGTGGAAGTGGTTCTCCTCCAGAAATTCCCTGACGATTGTCCCCCGTGGGTCTTCCTTTTTAGCGAACCACAGAGGGGATTTAGAGTTGAGATCGCCTGCCAAAAGGATCTGGTCAGTCCCTAAGGCTCGTATAGTGTCTCGGACTTCCTGAAGGGGTCCGAGGATGGGGACAGAGGGAGGAAAGTATGCTGAGATGATGTAGCAGTTGAGGTTGCTTTGCTGAATACTAATCGTGGCATGGTAAGTACCGCTTAATTGCGGATGGAACTGAACAATTAAGTGGGGGTTGTAAACAGCCACCGCAGCCAAGGTAGGTCCTTGAGAAATGGCCTCGAAAACCCTGCATTTACCCAAGAGGGCAACCCTGTTTTTAAAAGTGTAGGGTTCCTGGAGAAGGGCGACATCAATATTTAGGGTAGTGACATCCAAGGCAAGCTGGGAAGTTGCGGCCTTACTTTTCTGTAAATTGGCCTGGAGGATGTGAAGATTGTGCTGGGGAGGGGTGATACAGGTGTTTGCAGTTATAGGATTGCTAGCTGTACTTGCTGTTGTAATGATATTATTGTCCATAGTTGGTTTGCATGATGGCCCTTGATTTCATTTTCTGCAGTGTTGGGCATTTCTGGTCAAATGCATTGTGTGCTGTGTTAATCTTTTTCCCCTTATTAACCATGTCGTTAGCTTCGTTGCAGTTTATACACCTGGGCGCCTCCTCCCTGTGAGGGCATTCGTGGAACCTATGTTCCTCCCCACAGTGACTGCAAGTCACCAGCTGGTCACACTCTCTGGCATAGTGGCCGTAGCCGCAGCATCTGAAGCACCTCAATATATACACGAAATCATCTACCCTTATGTTGCTCCATGATAACGCGACATATTTTTCGTTGATCATTATTTTCCTAATTTCTGGTGTGGTCGTTACAATAATATGCCTGCACTTCTCCTTAACGTTTCCTCTCTTTAGGAAGGATGTTATTTTGCACTGCTCTAGAAAGTTTTCCTGTGCCAAGTTCCCCCATATTTTATTTTGGCTGTAGAGAGTAGGAAGGACTTCATTGTCTCCAATGTATTCAGGTACATTTAGCATAATTAATTTAGGTTGCCGTCTCTGAGAGAGTTTGGTGTTCAGTTTATTTGAAAGTTCCGGGACTTCCTGGACTGCTTTCAGAAGCTTGGCCCCATCTCTATCCGAGCCAACCCTTACACAAACTCCATTTCCCCTGACATTTCTGATTGATTTAATGTTCACTCCCAGTTTCTGAGGCTCTATCTTGGTCCTCAGAGTTTTAGAAATCTCTTGCGAATTTTGTCCGTCGCCTTCTTCGCCCGGTTTGGGGTACAAGAGTAGTGCCACTCCCCCTCCTGGGCCCTCCCTATTAATCTTCCCGGTAATAGCCTTACTTATTGTTTTTTGTGGTAACACTGTGGTTTATGTTAGCCTTTACAACATCGGCGAAGCTTTTCTGCATGCCAGTGTCAGTGACTTGGGTCTTCCCCCTTATTTCTTTAAGGACTCCAACTAACTGGTGGACACACCCGTGTAGCTGCGTAACCCTCTCCCTAATTTCAGCCCTTTGAAGGGTGTTCGGACCCGACTTGAGCGGAGGACATAACTTCATAATTCTATCAAGCAGAGATGCTGCTTCTACGATAATCTGATTTTCGATTGAGGAACCCATTTCTTTTGGCCTAGGCATTTCCTTGTGTGATTCCTTATGTGTTACCTTCAGTGGAGTTGAGACCACCATAGGCTGTATGCCTCCTGGGACTTCCATTTGACCCCACCAGTAAATAATATAATTCAGAGCAAATAATAAAACCAATTTTAAATCCGATGACTAATTAAACGAAAACCGTTGGAACCGTTGTAACGGCCGAGCGAATGTCCGTTAAGTGGAAAGAAGCAGCAAATTTGCCAAAGTTTCCAACTTGGCCTAATTTAAAAAGTATTATGGTTCCAGTAGCCAATTTTGCAGCCAAGATTGCTGAAGCCGTCTGCTTTCCAACGACACCACTTTAGTTGGCGGATGGAAAACCAGCGGCCCGATAGAGCCCGCCAAAGCCCGACTTAGAACCGGTAGAAACCTCAGATAATCAAGTCTGACGGTCCGGTTGCCGGTCCCGAAGCCCAAGTCTCCAAGTGCCCGTAGCCACCGAAAGAATTGGTCCACCCCACAAAAGTGACACCAAAGTGATCCTTAGGACAACCCGAAGCGAAAGATGCAACTCACCCCACAAAACCAGTTAAACCCAAAGAGTAATTACGCGCAAAACATGAGCTGAAAATAACCCAACTTACAAGCTCAATGTAAAAATATTAATTACTTCATATGCTAAAAGATAAAACAACATAATTTGTCCATTTAACTCTCTTGCTATTATCTCCATGTAACTCAGTTTTACTCTTAATATTAAATTGTTCTAGGGCTAAGAATTTAAACTTTTTATTCTGCTCAATAAGATTAATTGTTTAATTTGAAACAAAAGTTGTTCATCACTAATTCATTTATGCAACCAATGATAAATTAGCAAATTTCTGCATTAAATAAAAACTTTTGGATTCTTATTAAATTATTATTTTCAATATTAATAACTATAAAAAACTTTAATATGAGAATAAATAATAATAAAATTTCAATGCTGGCAAATACCTGTAAAAGTTTGGTCTGACTGTTAATACAAATATTAACAGTCAGACCAAACTTTTCTGAACTTTCTTCAAAGAATTCAAAATTGAATTGAAATGTTTTGATATACATTACATACTCAGTGATATAAATTTTTATTTATTCCCTATTTCAAAGAACAGAACAATCTATTGTTATAACAACATACTCAAAAATCAAATAATTCACAGTAACTTATTCTAAACCTAATATCACAATTGTGTTTAAAGATCTTCAAATAATTTTGTTTTATAGTACTTCATTCTATTTTATAAAAATACTATATTAATAAATGCTCTTTCTATTTGCATTCTGACTTTTAATTAATGAACTACTTTAATTTAACTTTTATCTTTTTATTGCTTATTTTCCTGCACTTCTGATATTAATTCTGTATCATTTCTGTCTACATCAACAATTTACGTAAATAACTGTTTGTTAATTTTTAAGTTTGCTGTTTCTATTGCTTTCTTTTGCATTAGTTCCATTAGAACTATTTCAAATCACATATAATGCTCTACCTACCATTAACTATCTTACAACTTTAGCTTCACACACAAAAATAAAGTTGACAAGAGTTACAAATTCAAAAAACTATGAAAAATGCATCCATATTTTAACAATCAGTCAAACATATTTGAATTTTTATCTTAATGCTAGAATAAAATATTTTATGATTGATCAAAAATGCTATATTGTCATTTCATCATCATTCTCATATAATAAATGTGTGTGTAAAATCTTCTTAATTACCTCTTGTCCAAAATAATCCAATTTAAATAAAGTTGAACCACCTTCAACTTGAGCCTGAACAAGCGTAGGTGGCGTAACTTCACGATAGCCTCGACTAAAGTAGTGATCACGGAAACACTGAATCACCGTGGAACGAAATGCCATAATTTTTGAAAGCTAAAATTAAAGATATAAAATGAAAATAATTATTTTTGTGGTAACATATAAGATTTAAAAAAAATCAAATTTATAAAATTAAAAATTATTTTAAAAATTCTTAACAGACTAAACAAATTTTAAAATATATTTCTGGCTGAATAAATTATTTTAGAATTTAAAATTAAAGTAGTAGTTTTAAATTAACAAAACTAAACACAGTTGAACACATCCATTCACTTCACCTAACAGCAATACTTACTTAGTGTCATTGTTCAAAAAAGCAATTCTAATTTTATATACAAATAATGTTCATGTACAGCTATAAAATCAATTGTTCTTTCAAGAATTTCATACTGTACCATTAATAATTATTTGATAAAAGAATATAGCATGATCTATTACTGAAATAGCATATATATACAAAAAATTCAACACTTATTTAATAATTATAAAATTAATGATTTCTATCATCTGTGCTCAAAATCCAATGTTCTAATCAATTGTATACTGTATATCTATGGATTTAACTATCACTTTCATTATCTAATAACATAAATCTAGAAATGTACTTAAATTTACTGTGTTTTGGTTGAAATTCATTCGTTTTCAATGAAATGTTTTTGTGATACAAGTACGATTGCATATGCTGAAGTATATATATAGTCACTACAACACTTATTGTAATTGAGACTTAATAAAAATGATTTTTATGGAAATATTTTTTCATCTGAATACAAAACAAAATCTACAAATAAATTGAATCAACTTTTAAAAAGATAAGACAAACTTATTTTTTGTTGAAGTACAGTACAATGTCATCGTACCAAAATGAATATCTATCAGTCGTATCGTATTTGCGCAATTTTGGAAATTGATCACTTGTTACACCAGGACGTTCTATCTCTTAGCAAAGGCGTTTCAGGTGGACTGATCCGATTTGAGCCGTAATAGGGGTGAGGAAATCGAGCCGGAGGGACTTAAGCGTGCAGTCAAGCGCTCTGCAGGTTGACAAGACTAATCGCTCATCGCTTGCCTAAAACTGCGTGTGTAGCATCGGCCTTTTTTCTTTTAAAATTGTAAATTTGCCGCCACTGATCATCAGAAATATGATTTTATCCGTTATCTTTATACTTTTCTTTCTGTATAATGTTTTATTTACGTTTATTTTCCTGTAATTTGAGACGATACAGCTTTAAAATAAACAGATCAGGTCTCACTTGCCAATAGATTATCTCAACTTTCACCGATTGTCGTCGGTTCCTTTGTAATCGGAGAGGAATAGGACCCTGTGTCAATTTTCACTGTTAAGTGTTAATTGTTTTTGCGGTAATCTGAGTAGAGGGGAGAAGTTACTTAATAAACCGCCAAGTGTTTTATTACTGTTTAAACAACTGCTCCCCAGTTGTTATTTTTAGTAATTGGAGAGGGGTAGATTGTGTGTCAAGGTCAGTTAAAGTTTATTACTTTCGCAACAGGGTGTCATCTGAGCTGCCACCCACTCCCCACTTAAATGACAACAACGTGCTAAGTGTTTTATTATTATGTAAACAAAAACTCCTCGCCCTGTCAGAAGTGGGTCAAATGTCAAGGTTACTATTTAATAGTTAAATATCAAGGACAACATTCTGTTTCAATAACTATTCATAGTAACCTTGACATTTGACCCACTTCTGACAGGGAGAGGAGTTTTTGTTTACATAATAATAAAACACTTAGCACGTTGTTGTCATTTAAGTGGGGAGTGGGTGGCAGCTCAGATGACACCCTGTTGCGAAAGTAATAAACTTTCACTGACCTTGACACACAATCTACCCCTCTCCAATTACTAAAAATAACAACTGGGGAGCAGTTGTTTAAACAGTAATAAAACACTTGGCGGTTTATTAAGTAACTTCTCCCCTCTACTCAGATTACCGCAAAAACAATTAACACTTAACAGTGAAAATTGACACAGGGTCCTATTCCTCTCCGATTACAAAGGAACCGACGACAATCGGTGAAAGTTGAGATAATCTATTGGCAAGTGAGACCTGATCTGTTTATTTTAAAGCTGTATCGTCTCAAATTACAGGAAAATAAACGTAAATAAAACATTATACAGAAAGAAAAGTATAAAGATAACGGATAAAATCATATTTCTGATGATCAGTGGCGGCAAATTTACAATTTTAAAAGAAAAAAAGGCCGATGCTACACACGCAGTTTTAGGCAAGCGATGAGCGATTAGTCTTGTCAACCTGCAGAGCGCTTGACTGCACGCTTAAGTCCCTCCGGCTCGATTTCCTCACCCCTATTACGGCTCAAATCGGATCAGTCCACCTGAAATGCCTTTGCTAAGAGATAGAACGTCCTGGATGTAACAAGTGATACAATTTGAATCAACTTTTAAAAAGATAAGACAAACTTATTTTTTGTTGAAGTACAGTACAATGTCATATTAAAAAAAAAAAAATCTAAAATTTGTATTGTATTTTCAAATTTTGTAAAATTAGTTAAAAAGAAACTTTAAAACTCAGATATTCTTTTCAAACTTTTCAAGTTAAAGGTTTATTGAATTTTTACTAAAAATATATTTCATTTGAAGTAGTGAAAATTATTTGTTCTTTTATCTTATTATGAGGATCCGAGAGCTATTCTCTTGTAAAATTTTAAAAAATGCATTAATTTAGAAACCCATCCATTCCCACAGTAATTAGAAAACAAACGAGCAGGTATTTGTTTTAACAGTAAACAATCGACTAAGATATTCATGTTAAAGAGGGGTTTTTCACAACAAGTCCCTTACCCCTCACATCGACCAGACAACAGTTCAGAAATATATTAAACAATCTATTGTTAATCATGAGAAAGTTGTTAGTTAACGATGTCTACCAGGAGAATCTAAAACCAAAAGGAAGAAATAGGAGACCTATGAATCAATTTGTTTAAACTACCTTGTCCAGTGATAACACATTTGCAGGTGTCACAACTACCAACAGGTAGTCATGAGACCAAATTTTCGCGCTAGATGAATATATAACAGTTGCACATCCAACCTTCCAAGCGGACATAATCAGGAAACGGCTGTAGGGAGTTGTCCTGCCATATAGTCCCCAAAGAATCATCCTTATAATTTTATGCTATGTGCAAATATCGTCCTGAGCCTCAATAGATATTCTATCATTGGATATGACAGAGGTATGATACTTAACTACTTGTTGTAAACTCTCTGGGCAACCTGGATTTAAGATAGAGTCAGTAGATATCGAATCTTAGATGTACGCTTATACTACCCCTATCATTGTAACCACAGTATCTCTACAGTATCTAGTTTGTATATCTGCTTTATTGTTTTATTAAAGTTTTTGTTTTGTCAACCTGTCAACTTGTCTTTCTCGAAATAACAGACACCCTATTGATGTCCTTGTGATCTCCCCACTAGATTGTTTTAAGACCTTCCTATTAAGCCATCCAGTGATTAAGTGAGCAGGTCTTGCAACTTGACAACTTGAGGGCTAACCCTCATCCATATTCTCACATTATCATGTTTTCTATTAAATTTTAAATTTTTATTTGAATCTGAATATTAATTCTGATCAAAGTAAAATTTTTTCTGATCATCCACAGAATCATGTCATAGAATATAGAAAATAATGTTTTTGATTTAGTACTTGCATTAAAAAAAGACCTAAAGTTGCCTGTTGAGATTTCCTTTATAGCATAAAACCAATGTCAAGTTTTGAATATAGTGATATATCAATACAGCCAGTAAATTACTGCCAGACAATCT
Organism: Centruroides vittatus; assembly: GCF_030686945.1. Lineage (NCBI taxonomy): Eukaryota > Metazoa > Arthropoda > Arachnida > Scorpiones > Buthidae > Centruroides > Centruroides vittatus. The sequence goes on from NW_027122644.1 coordinate 2,576,467, forward strand.
CTCTCTCTTTACATAAAAACATATAATAAATTATTGTGACATCATTACAATGCCAGGCTGCAATTTTTAATCGTATTTTTAATTTATTTAATTTAAAATGCTTACCATCTCAAATTAGTAGTGTTTTGCCCTGTACATCATACTTTTCCTGATAGATGACTGGCATGACTCTATTGCTATCTAACTCCTTTCAGGGGAAAATATTTGAATTAACTATATTTATATATAACTAATTAAGGTCTCATGCCCCTAAGCTTTCCACAACTGGTCTCAACTTTCATCTATCTAAAGCCATTCTTGAGATTAACGAAGGCCAGACAGATGGAGGACAGTGGGAATTTATAGGTCTACATTTTTTTTCAAAATGCAACCCAATATTGGAAATTTAGCTTAGAGTTTAGAGTTTCAAAAATTTATAACTTGCTCTCAGTTAAACGTGAAATAATTTTTTTTTTGCAAAAATGAAAAAAATCTAATCCTGTCTTTAATTTATCAATTATATAAATTAAAATTAACATTTTTAAAACAATTTACACTAGATAATTGGAAAACAGAACAAATTTATTTTCAACAATAGAAAGTAAATATGTAACACCATGTGACAAAGATTTATTCATATTTTAGATGTATTATACATTATATATATATATATATATATATTATATATAATGTGAATAAAAAAAATCACATCTAGAAGAAAAGTTATTCAAAAATTTTGTATGTAGTGTAGATTTTTATTCTATACATTTTGTAGCATTTTCTATAAATTGTTTGTACAAAATAAAATGTTTAAATTAGAATTAAAAAACATTTCTACAACTAAAATAATTACAGCTAAATATTATAGTAACATATTTTAATACATTTAAAATTTTATTCTTCATTCTATTAATTGAAACTTGCAGTATATAAAATAATGTAAACTAAAAATAAAAGATATAAATTTGTTTTACTGTTTCTCCACGTAACATCATGTGGCGATTATCTAACTGTACATCTACATGGGATTCCTGAAATGATAAATATAATTTTTTTTATTAAAAGACTTTTTAAAAAAAACATTCTATATATTTAAAAATTATTATAAATATTTGATGAAATTATTTTTAGATAAAATATGCCAATGTTTTATTTTCAGAAATTTCCAGAAAATTAAACTTTTAACTATTATTACAATTAATGATTTATTTTTATAGGAAATCCTTGTTAGTTCAAAATTCAAAGGATAAAATAATCATGACTTAGAATTATCTAAAATTTACATATATCTGTACAATATGACAAATGAGACATAGCTGATGTAATTTATTAAGCAAATGGAATGCGGTTATGTACACAGAAAGCTATTTTCGTTAATTGATAATGATAATATAAATGTTAGATGTTATAAATATTTTATATATATATATGAAGATAAACAGCATGTGTCCGATGAAAATCTCACAGGTTGCCAGATAGTTTTTATAAAAAGTAAAGTAGAATTCCTTGAAATGAAGCCCAAATTATATTTTAAGAGACCCAAAAAGTAGTAAGTCACCCAAATGTAGTAGCCTAGAGCCCTACAAATATCTTAATCTACTACTCATAGCCCAATCTTGCAATTCCGAAAACCAGCTCTCTTTTATGAGATAAGAGAAAAAAAGGGTGGCACCCAAAAATGTGTTAATATAAAAGCAAAGCCATATTAACCAGTTTAGAGTTGTTCTTAGTCTATTGCTCTCTTACAGTGTGGAGCACTTTGATCTAAACAAATGAGTTAACATATGCATATCACAGTTTGTACAAAATTTTCACTTCAAATTTTGAAGTAGCCATATTTCAAACTAACCAAATTCCTTAATGTGTAATTCTCTATATCCCCAACTGGGACAAAAGTACAGTTACAAATTAAGAGGACTTCAAACTATCCAAGTTCAAATTATGAGATTTCCTGTTTATGTTAAAAATCACTCAGTTAACTTCTTTATAAAAGTTATAAAAGTTGACAGTTATTCTCAAATTATTATAATATACTAGCTGACCCGGCCACGTGTTGTTGTGGCTCAAAATGTATCTATTATAAATGTATAACATTTCCCCCATGGGGTGAATTTCAAAAAATCCCTTCTTAGTGTACAGTACATTCTCTTGACGTACCCTATTAAAACGCAATCAAAAACGCGTTTAAAATAGTATAATAAAAGCAGAGTTCTTCACAGTAAGCCTTAATCCTGTCCCTCTCCCCGCAGGAGAATATCGAAAAATCCCTTTTTAGTGTATATTCTGTTGACGTAACCTATTAAAACGCAATTAAAAACGCAAAAAACCGCACGTAAAATAGTATAATAGAAGCCGAGTTCTTCACAGTAAGCCTTAATCCTGTCCATCTCCCCCCGTGGGGGAATTTCGACATGTATATTATATAAAAACACGTGCGTATTCGAATGCAACGTTGTGTCAAAATTTCAAAGGAATCGGTAGGAACAAACGAACGTTATATTTTATTTATATAGATAGATAGAAAATGATCTGCTTTAGTCCATTCTCACAGAAAAGCAAACTTAAGTCGTTAGAAGTTAGTGCCATCTGTTGGACATAAAAGCCTTAATCCATATATAAATATATTTTTGAAAGGGGGGAAATGGTGGTCTTCACATATGCCACAAACCTTCGCGAGAGTGTATTAAACAACTTCCCAAAGTTTCATGGCAATCGGATAAATGGTGTGGTAATGCATGAAGGACAAACACACAGCCAGACATACATTCATTTTTATATATATAGATATATATTATAATAATTTGAGAATAACTGTCAACTTTCAACTTTTATCAACTTATATATATATATATATATATAATTACACCCATTTACACATATTGACTGCTACATAAAAAGTCTGCATTTAAGCAGTTTTTCCAACAAAATAAAATGATACAAATAAAACGAGACATTAAAGCCTGGACTCCACATTACCTGAAAACAGAAACTCAGAAACAGAACTGAAACATACAGAGTTTTCGTTTCAGTTCTGTTTTTGTTTTAACTTGACTATACTAGCACCAAAATGAATGTTACGTGGAAATGCATCATCTGTTGATCAGTTCTGTAATTGTCATAAAGAGACAAACATGGACGATACTACAGATTTTGCCATGCTTTCTCTGTATTCATTAACAATGAAATTGTTAATAATCTTTGAATTATTTACATTTTTTGTTGTACAGACATCTGTATTTTCTAACTTCTTCGATGAATAATTCCAAATCTATTTGTTTCCTTGACCTTTTCGCTACACTTTCTGCCATTATGACAATCAAACTACACATGACTAATGCACGTGACTATGTGTCACAAATCCTTGTGTTTTTATTGGTTGCAGTACTACAGAAGCGTGGAATGAAAACATAAAAGTTAAATAATTTTTAATGCTTCCAGTCTTGTTTCTGTCCAATGTTATCGGAATCTGCGACGTAATCGTAAAAACTGAAAGCCAAACTGACAAAACTTTCAGTTTTGGAACTGAACGTTCCAAAACTGAACATTCCAAAGTTTTACGATTACATCGCAGATTCCGGTAACGTGGGGTCCAGCCTTAAGTATGTTACCAGAAAAATAAAATATTTCACATGATGATTATTATTATTAATTTTCTCTATATCTTAAATTATAATGTTTTTTGGTGTTACTATCAATTATTTTTTATTGAAATTCTTAATATAGAGATTTAATAATTGTGAATAATATATTAATCTAACATTGTTCACAATTATTATAAATTTTAAAAAATGCAAAGAGCAAAATATCAGGGATGAATTACAAAAGGTACAAAAGGATAAAAATAAAGGTACACATGGAACTCTACTCCTGACTATACTGTTGATGTATAGTTAGTAACAGATGTCTCTCTACAGAACAGTATTCATAACAAAGAGTAACTGCACACAAAACAAAAGAATGAAATTTACTAGCTAAAAAGTTCTTGAAAAAAATGATTCCACAAGTGTTCTTTCTATTTAAATAATTTTTAAAGGATTGACATGGCCAAGAAATAAATCAATTTTGTGTGAACATTTTATATATGCTTATACCATGTCACTACTTAATGAGTCTACTTTACTCAGAATTTAAAATAAAATGAATAGAAGTATCACATTAGAGTGGTGTAAAGTTTAATGTCAGCATCAAAATTTAATTTTAAATATAAAAGCTAAATCTAACATATTCATTTAACTGAAATACAACTAAATGTAAAACTGAAATAAATGTTAATCTTAACCGGGGATGAGCAACACCGGCCGGCCCGTTAAACATGTTTATGCGGCCCGCCAAGCATTTCTAAAATTGAATTTATTTATCAACTTTCTCCCATCAATATATTGTTATAAAATTAATTATAATAAAATGGTAGTACATACTAAACCGAAACAATTTTTTGTGACGAGTTACTCACTTGTCGGCGACTTGTTCAAACATGCAATACGAACGCGCCGCGTCTGTGCTTGTTTGTGTTTGCTTCTGTCACACAATCAGTCAGACTGGTAAGCTGTTAACTAGCAATTTTAGCAATTCTTGTGTTTCTTGAAAGGCGTGAGTGCAATATTATTGTCAAAAAGGTAATATTAGAGTTTTTTTTTATTCAAAATTAAGTTTTCCTACAAATTTTTTTAACTTTTAAATTTTTAATCCATAATAGCATGTCGGAAAAGCAAACAAAAAAATGGAAGGTTGCAGATGAGCACACTCATTTCCAAGAAAAGTGGAAATTTGATTATTTTTTCACTTTCGTCAAAGATAAAGCTGTATGCTTAATATGCTCAGAGACTGTGTCGACATTAAAAGAATATAACATAAAAAGGCATTACAATACAAAACTTGAACAACAATATAAAAACAGGACAACTCCGGATAGATAAGTTTAATCAAATGGAGAAAAACTTAGAAAAGCAACAGGCTATTTTTAAAAATCAAGCTATTTTATCAAATACGGCAGTAAAGGCTAGTTTTGTTGTCAGTCAAATACTGGCAAAAAAAATGAAACCCTTTGCGGATGGAGAGATGATAAAAGAATGTCTGACTGCTGTTGCAGAAATAGCATTTCCTGATAAAATAAATATTATTTCAAACATTAGTTTATCAAGATTCACCATTGCAAGGAGAATTGAAGACTTGTCCGAGAACATAGCAACAACGCTTCGTGAACGCATTGCAAAATTCGAATACTGTTCTTTGGCACTTGATGAGAGTTGCGATATTAGCGATACAGCACAACTGGCTATATTTTTACGTGGTATTGACACCAAATTTAATATTACCGAAGAATTGTGTTCACTGATTCCAATGCAAGGGACTACAACCGGCAAAGACCTGTACGATGAACTAAAGTCTGTGTTGGAAAATTTTTCAATTTCATTAGAAAAGATTATTGGTATATCGACAGATGGAGCACGAGCAATGTCAAGCATGGAGGTAGGAGTATCGGGAAGGCTATTTCAAGACATTAAGAAGGTCACAGGAAGGGAAATATTCGTTAACCACTGCATCATTCACCAGGAAAATTTGTGTGCGAAAAGATTGAGTTTGCCAAATGTCACAGTACCAATAATTAAACTAATCAATTTTATAAAGTCGCGCGCGTTAAATCACCGTGAATTTAAAGAATTCCTGAAAGATTTAGAAACTGAATATGGCGACGTGGTTTTTAATACCGAAGTACGTTGGCTTAGTAGAGGTGCAATGCTAAAAAGAGTATACAACTTAAAAAGCGAAATACAATTGTTCTTGGATATGAAGGGATATGCCTTTCCTCATTTTGGTAATAAAGAATGGATGTGCGATTTTGGGTTTCTTATCGACATGACTCAGCATCTCAATGATCTTAATGTGGAACTTCAAGGCAAAGGACAGTTTATTCACAATTTGTATGATAAAATTCAGGGCTTTGAGTGCAAATTAAAATTGTGGAAACAACATCTTTTGCAGAATAATGTGTCTCACTTTCCACATTTAGAAAAAGAAAACGTTACTACTACTCAAAAATACGCACAATATATAGACATTTTAATCAACGAATTTCAATTACGATTCCAAATGTTCAAAGCTGAGAAGACAGCGGTTTCCATGAAAATGTTTTCCTTGCCATTTAATATCGATGTGGATACAGTTCCCGAAGACTTTCAAATGGAAGTGATTGACATGCAGAAAAATACCGATTTAAAAAATGTATTTTTCTCAGTAAACATCAAAAATTTTTAAAATCTTATGTGAGCCCTGAGAAATTTCCACTTTTGACGAAAAATGCAAAGCAAATGATGTCTCTGTTCGGAATTACGTATGTTTGCGAACAATTATTTTCAACCATGAAATTAATCAAAAATGACCACCGATCAAGACTGAGTGATGCACGATTAGAAAGCTGCGTACGTGTAGCTACCTCATCAATTCCGGCTGATATTGATCAGCTTGTATCAAAACAACAGTGCCAAATTTCTCATTAAAAATTTCAAGTAAATTCGTTTTTCTGTTCTTTTCTTGTTTGTTTTTATTTTGCATTAAAATTTGTATATGAAATCTTTACTTTTTTTAAATTTTATATTTTTTTATTCTAATGTTTATTATAAATAAAGTTTTGTAAATTATTAATAAGTGTTACTTTATGTGCGGCCCGCAAAAAAATTTTAAAATTTAAATTGGCCCGTTGATTAAAAAGGTTGCTCACCCCTGATCTTAACTATATATAACATAAATTACAAAAGAAAGTTAAATACTTATAACTTAAAATTTATATCTAATTAAATTGATTTTCATATTAATACATTATTTATTTTTATAAAAGCATTTATTTATTCCATACTTCATTCAAAATATTATCAATTCCTCCAGCTGGAGACAAGCCAATTAATTCCCAGTAATCACACTGAAGTTCATGATCTCCAGGAGCCTATAAAAAGAAAATTTTTTTCATATTTTAAATTATACCTTTTTAATATTTATTAATTTTATAACTAAAATTTTTTATTCTCTGATTATAATTATATAATTCGTTTTCTAAAAACTGCCAACTTTACATTATAATAATAATTCTACTGTATATATTCATTTGGAATAATTACATCAAAGAAGAAAAACACTCATGCACCCTCTTTATCCTGAACAGATTTTATCATTTATTTATTTTTGAGATGGAGCATTAGCAAAGCATCTTCTATCTGGCTTACAGAATTGAGTTCATTCTAAAAAATTTGATTAGTCAATTTTGATTTAACTTTGTCATTTTACATAATATGAGACGAGGAAATTAAAAATGTAATAAAAAGTCAAGAGTCCATGACTTGATTTGAGATATAAAGTCACTAGTGTAAGCACATGCAATTTTTTAAATTCTTTTTTTATTGTCAGCAGTTTGCTGACATAAAAAAATAAAAAATGACTTTCTATACCTGGCCCCCAGATTTGTCTTTGACACCTCACATGACCCTTCTTCAGGAAAAGGCCAGAAACCCCTGATGTATACATGAAGTAGCTACTATTAGAAAATTAAAAATTGCAAATGAATAAGTACATTCCTTCTTTTTTTTACATTCTTACAGTTTCCAATAAATGTATCCAACACTAAATGAAGCAGGTATGAAAATGCTAATACACAGGGTATTCAAGTAAGGTGTTACAAATCAACCACTTGAAAAATGTAATTCTAATAAAAAAATTGATAAGAATAAAAAGAAAAGTCCTTCAGCCTGACTTGTTATAATAATCAACTATTTTATTCACAAAAATGTTTTTGACTTCCTTTTAATTTATCTTCAATTTTATAATCTGTTCTTATTAGAATAAGTTGTATAATTGTAACAAACCTTCAAAACAATAGAATTTAAAATTATTTAAAAATAAATGCATCAAAAGTATTGATGAAACATTAAATTATTTGTCAATAATTTAATGTGATAATACAAAGAATAAGCTATAGAGAAATTTTATCAACATATAATTAACTAGTGACTTTAATTATTTTATTAATGATTTTTTCCAAAATTGATATTAATTGTTATTATTGGGCTGCAATTTGAAAAAATTGTAATCTAGAAAATCCCATTGTCATCTATCCTTCTTTAATCTCAAGAATGGAATTAGACAGATGAAAGCCAAGACCAGATACAGAAATATTAGGGCAGGAGGACCCGATTGACTATATACAAACTTCTGGTGCATTCCAGAAGTCATGTTATTACAATTTAAACATTTTTCCCCTGAAAGGAGTTAGATAGATGACCAGCATGACTCTGTTGTTAACAGGAAACATATGATGTACAGGGGCAAGACACTACTAATTTGAGGTGGAGAGCATATATTTTAAATAAACATCATCATCAAACCCAATATATTTTAAAGCTATCGTCCAACTATAAATTATTAATATTATAGCCATTTCTAGCCCTATTAATATTCGGCTTTAGTTGGACGATAACCATACATTTTAAATTAAATAAATTAAAAATTGCAGCCCGGCATTGTGACGATGTCACAATAAATAATTGTTCGTTAGTTCTTATATTGTTATCCCTAGAATCACTTATGTTTATACCATATGTTTCTATATTCAACAGTTGACTCAACGGTAAGAAAACGCCATTTCTAAATGGACCATTGAGTTCTCCGTTGAGACTACAGTAGAGCGTCGTTTATCCGAAATCCGGTTATCCGAAAGCTTTCCAGTCAGACTGTGTCATGCTGAATCGAACTTTTTTGATACTAGATTAACTTCTAAAGTATAATTTTTTTTGTTTTTATATTTTTCAATATATTTATTTTGTTTGTACAAAATAAAGAAATAATTTTTAACGATACAATAGCCTCGATTATTATTATAAAAGTTTTTGTTAGGCTTAAAATTGACGAAAATTCAACACAAAGCGACACGCAACAGAGAAAAATTTCAACATCAGATAGGTTAATATTTTTTTTCACACATAATCGGTTATCCAAAAAAATCAGTTCTCCAAACAACCCCAGTCCCCAATTGATTTGGATAAACGATGCTCTACTGTAGTGACATCAGCGCTGTTTCACTGTTGAGCTCAATGATCTCAATGACCTGAAAGACCATTGAGTATTCAACAAACTAACATGGCAGCTTCCATTAAAAAGTAAATTTTGCTTATTAAAACTATCCATTCACTCTTGCTGTGGATGCTGTAATAGTGGACAGATTAATGAACGATCTGCATATGATAAAACATGTGATTGCACGATTATGTTGGATAATTTGGTCAATATTGAAATATTAAGCTTTTTTCCATAAACAAACTATCTCCACAAATTTGTCCAAAATTGATTACGACCGATATTTGGCCCTCATTAAGTCTTCCTAATGATATAAATATTCAAGAAATTCAAATTATTAAAGAAAGACCCAGTATACAAGAAAATGATATAGATAAGGGTTCATTTGAATAAAAGAATTTATTTGAATAATGGTTAAGCAAGTTACTTTAATTATTTAGCAAAACAGTCACAATCATTGCTTTCTCCTTAATTAAGTCAGCAATCATAAAAAGTGCCCTTTCAACGGAAACGCTTGTTTTTTCTACAAAACATGACATCAGATCGTTCAACGGAGGGACTCAACAAAAAATTCACCGTTGAGTCAACCGTTGAATATAGAAACATAAGGATCATTTTTAAGTATTTCAATAACACATAAAAAATTCTTTCATATATTCTTTAATTAGAGTTGGTTTTTCCAGTTAACTTTGATGTCAAGCTCTCACATCCATTTCATTAATAAAGTGCTACACCTTCCTACTCTTAGCTATGGATTTGTAATGTGTAGTGTACCCTATATAAAAATATTTCTTTCTCACCTTTGATTAACTTCATAGTATGGATGACGGATATTGAAGTTTCTCATTTGGTATTATCATTATGTAATATGTTTATCACAGTTAACTCCTAGCTGATAATCCATTTTTTCAACATAAGGGTTTCCTAGAAATGCTACTTCTTTGCTTTTAACTATAGAATTCTTCTTGCTTTTATCCTTGTACCTTATTTTTTTTGAAGTGTAAACTGATAAATTTTTTCTCTAGATTATTCTTTGCAATACCACATTAAATTATCATTAAATAATTTAATTTTCACATAATCTACAATCTAAATGTAAAAGTTTGGCTAACTTTTAAAAAAGTTTTTTCACTAGATTCTTTTGATGCATTTATTTTTAAAAAATTTAAATTATGTTGCTTTAATTGTTTATTAGAATAAGTTGTAAAACTACAGATGGTTCAAAGGAAGCTAAAAAACGTTTTTGTAAATGAAATTGTTGTTTACTATAACAAGTAGTGTTGAAAGACTTATCATAACAGTGTGGATTTCAAGGATAAGAATAAAAGTTTAATATTTTAAAGAAACCTTTTTATTGTAGTAAAAAGAAAGCCTCTGATATCTTCCCTTCAGGGTGAAACATGAACATTTCAAATCAAACCCAAGTTATACAAGTTATATATATAAAACTTGGGTTTGATTTGAAATGATGAGGTAAAAAAGAAATATTTTTATATAAAGTACACAACAGTCTATATCAGTACAAGTTAGGAAACAATACAAATTCTTATATATATATACATATATATGTTGCAGGGACATGATAAAACTGGAGATTTGGTCAAATCCCTAAGGGAGATAATCAATTTACTGAAGATGTTAAAATGGCAATTCTATAGTCATTTCCCTGAAAAAATAAGTGATTTGATCAAATCCCTGTACTATTTTAGTGAAAAAATAAAATAAACAAGTCAGGACTTGCATAGCACTGCTTGCGCTAGTTACCTGCCCCCCTTGTCCCTTCAACAGGCTGCCAGTGAACTCTGGTGCACGCAATTGCACAAATCATTATGTCACGATAGTCATGGGTATTTATACTTTATTTTCCTTGTAATTTGTATGATTTTCAAAATAATGGCTTTGAATACAGGACAAAATCAGACTCAAACTGAATTTATGTGTGAAGAACAGTTCAATGAAACTATCAGGATGTGTTTGAGCGAGCGGCATGATAAAGAAAAACCATTGTGGACTCACGAAAGAATAGAAGAAGCTATCACAGCCATTGACCAATTTAAATTAGCAACAGTACTTAAGTTTCAACAGACAACTAAACAGTATTACTATGGAAAAAAATACAATCTAATGGAAGTAGGTACTAAAAAATCTTTCATTTTGAAGAGAAAGTGTGACTCTGATCCAGTTGTGAAAATAGTGCCTGCAGAATTTTATCACATACTTCAGGAAACTCATCAGTCAACTGGCCACTGGAGTCAGAGATAAAATGCTGAAAAGTTTGAAATTGCGATACTTTATACCCACTTCAGTTGTTCTGGAGTTTTTGAAACTGTGCACAGTATGTCAGTCTAAAAAAAAATTTCCAAGAAAAGGAATCGTCGTTTGCCCAATTGCGTTCTGCGACTTCAACCATTGTGGCCAAGTGGATTTAGTTGACTTGCAGTCAACCCCAGACAGAAATTACAAATGGCTATTACATTACCAGGATCATGTGACAAAATTTGGCTTTCTGCATCCGTTGACTTTTAAAAGAGCAGCTGAAGTAGCAATGGCGCTATTAAAAATCTTTCTGGAAGTAGATTGTCCTCATATATTGCAAAGTGACAACAGCTGTGAGTTTACGGCTGCTGTCATACAAGAATTGACATCCTTGTGGCCAACATGTAAAATTGTAAATGGTAGGCCTAGACATCCAGCAAGCTAAGGATCTGTTGAACGGTCGAATCAAGAGGTTAAAGCTATGTTACATGCTTGGCTTATTGACAATGACACAAATAATTGGGCTACAAGTTGTTACTTTGTTCAGTTTCAGAAGAATTCCTCCTTTCATCGTACATTCAATATCACCTTACAAAGCCTTATTTGGAACAGAACCAAAAACAGGACTCCAATCTACTCATATTTCAAAGGAGTTGCTTGAGAAGCTTGTTACTGAAGAGGACTTGGATCAGCTTCTTAAACAGCAACATAGTGACAACACTCTGACATCAAAGAATTTACCAGCAACTCAATTAATGAAAAATGATAATGCTTCAACTTCAGAAGTCAATCCAGAAGCTGAATTAATTAACTACAATGCTTCAACTTCAAATTTAGAAGATCTACTAGCAACTGAATCAATAACACCTGTACAGCCAGTTAAAACATCTGTACTGTTAACAGAATCAAAAACAGAAGCAGTTGACAACGAAGTAGAACTACATTGTGTTGTTTGTGGAATAGAATCTACTGGAGCCCATTCATGTGACATTTGTAAAAATCCAGTACACGCAATATGTGGAAATAACATAGGAGAAGAAGGATATGGATCAAAAATTTTATGATACTTATGCCAAAAAGAAAAGAAAATCATGCCACAAAATACCTAAAAATATCAGCTGAAAAAATGAAATATTTTTCATTGAAGAAATTTAAAGATGTGTTAGTGAATTCCACAGTTTTGGTTTATGTACCTAAGGTAGATAAAGGTCCATTAGATGGAAATAATATTACGGGGATAGTATTAGATAAAAAAAATGGTTTATACCAAATTGGTACTTCAGCTGGCATTATAAAAGATTGGCTTCCTAGAAACGCTCTTCAAATAGCTACAACCACATTTACTAAAACCATCCCACCAATAAAGCTAAGTTTGTGAGAAATTGCTGGAAAATTATCTTTATTCAGAGGTCAAGGGTTTAAGAAATGTTCCTGTGAAAAATCCAAGGCACAATGCAAAATAAATACATGTACCTGTAAAAAAAATAACGTCCTCTGTAACTCCAGGTGCCACAAATCTACAATGTGTTTCAATAAAAATAAACTTGGCGTTATCTCTATCTTTTCATATAAGTACTTCTTACTTTGTTGATTCATTTTTTTTGTCATTTCACGAAACCAGTTTAGAGATTTGATCAAATCACTTCATTTAATTAGGGAAATGTCAATATCGAAATTTTAACATACTTCAGTAAATTGATCATCTCCCTTAGGGATTTGACCAAATCCCCACTTTTATCATATCCCTGCGATATATATATATATATTTGAATACTCTATTAAAATGTAAACTTTTTCAAGAACATGTTTTTTTTTCAAAAAGCTGATCATTTCAAAAGTTATAAACATATGTATTCTTACATTTTGAAAGATAACAGCATAATAAATATGAAACTTCTAGCATATTAGTATAAATATTATTAGCATATTAAAACTATGCTAATAATTTCTATTTCTTTACTTTTTCAGTTTTTTGGCAAATGTTCAGAAATGTCCATTTTCATCAAAACATTTCAGTAACAAAGTCTTGCCAAAGATGAACTGCAACATTTCTGATGTTATTTTAGCACATGCATTGCTTATTCTTTGCTTCATATCATGGTTGGTTGTTGAAACAAAACTTGATCCTTCATGAAACCCCACAGGAAATAATCAATTGATGTCAGATCTGATAACCTGGATAGCCATGAAATTGGTCCTCCATGTCCAATCCATCATTCTCTAAACATGTCATTTAAATTCACTTTAAACATTAATTCAAAAATGAGTATTGCTTTTAAACCATAACAAAAATTGATTAAAACTTAACCATTAACAAATACTTTTCTTTTCCTTTATTCTACTAGTTTAAGAAGTCAAACTTGTTGAGAATTATCAAAAACATTTTAACTCAATTGAATTGAAAACATTGCCAATAATTCTCAACAAGTTTGGCTGTCCTCAACCAGAAGAATAAAGAAAAATAAAGGTATTAACTATAGTGCCAAGTCTTACAAATAGTAAACATTAATAATTTTGAAATCTGTTTTAATTAATTAGCTCATTAAAAAGTTGATTTTTATTAGACTTATAACTATTGAAACTACAATTTTTTAAAAATATTCTTAATAAAAGATTATTATTTTTAATAGAGAATCCAAAAATACAAAAAAATTGGGGATTTATTTGAAATTTTAAAGTTACCCCACCTCACCTTGAAGGGAGATAAGAGAAATTTTATTTTTACAGCATTAAAAGGCCCTTAAAAATATTAAATTTTTATTCTTATCAATTTTTTTATTAGAAGCATATTTTCAAGCTAATAACTTGTAACACCTTATATGGAATACCCCATATATTACTTTGTTAGCAATACCAATATAAGCAAACTACTGAAAGAAAAATCATTTTGCATATCAGTCTATAACAAAGAGTCTCAGGAATACATGATATGGCTCCTAAGATCTACTAAATAGATGAGACTACTAAATAGCATTTTAAATTTGCAACTACAATTTAAAAAGTGTTATATTGAATAATTAGAATAAGAATTTGCAATATTTGTAATATGTTTTGTTTAATTAAATATGACTTAATAAAAAGTAAAAAAGACTTACCATTTTTCCAGGGGGAACTTCTTTCAAAGTACCATACATGCAAACTGAACTTTCTGTTGAAAGTAATAATGCATCATACGTTTGACACTAAATTTGAAAAAATATATTAAATAATTAAAATATGTTGATATATGTGAGAGAATTAATTTTTCATTAGTGATATTTAATATTTTAAACATTTTTAATATAATAAAAAATAAAAGAACATTACATTACACAGTCATACTTATTCTATTCACATCTGTAAAGTTTGTATGTATACGTATACATATACATACACACATACAAACTTCTTTACAGATAAAATATATATATTTAAATTATAAATATTTATATACAGAATTTTTGATAAAAATTATAAAATGTTTGTGTGTCTTCAGACAAAATACACATGTTCATCTTTCCATATGAAAGTTGAAGATAATTCAAAAATATTAATTGTATAAAAAAAAATTGAATTTGAAAAGATATATAAACAGTAAATATGAAAGCGAATGCAAAATCCTGCCTACAAAATGCATCAGGAGCAGAGGCTGCAAGAAGTATGCAAAAATCGTACTGACTGCTTAAACAAGAATCCCGACTTCCATGTCTTGATGGAAGTTGCAAAAATTTTGAATGAACATAACTATGAAAAAAAATCACAATCCAAAATTTATAAATCCTGATTTAATAGCTGCATACAAATATGTATCATTGACTACAAGCAATGTTAAAATATCATTTTCCTCTTGCAAACAAATCTTTGGAAATAGTCTGAAAACAACAACAAACAGTTATTTAGTAGCATACTGCCAATCATAATTCCATAAACCAAATGCAAATTTGTATTAAGAATACAATTAATGCTTTTATACATTTATTTCTTTAATAAAAGACTGATTTTGAGAAAAGTGAGTGCATTAATTCTCCAGTTTAAATGCACATTTCAGCACTTTTAACTGTATATTTGCATGTGTATTTCAATGTTTTTAGTGCATATAAATCCTCACCCTACTTATAACATAGCAAAACTATTATTTAATTATACTAAATAGAATAACAATGGAAACTGTTGCATATGAAATGTTTTAATCACATCAATAACAATTTAAAATTTAGATAATACCAATTCAGTCTCATAATTGGGAGATAAATAGTTATCTACAATTATAAATATCTATGGTACGTGAAATTGTGCATTTATCGTCACTTTTATATGAAAATTATTGTGTGTGTATTTTTCCATGGGCAATTTTCCACACTGACATGTTTCAGTGTGAAAAATTTTCCATGTGTGCATTTTTCTTATCCACATATGTGACAGCTGGGCTTTTCTGTGCAAAACTTTTGTGCAATCTTTTTCATGTGCATTTTCATAAACCCAGCACCCAAAATGCATTGAGGTTCTCAAGCAAGTCATCAAACAAAGGACTGGCTTCCTTCAGTAAGTTCTGTATGGTTATTGATAAGGACTGAACAAGCCTATCTGATATTCTTGTTAGTGTCATTATGGTCAAGCTGTTTTCAATGACACAGTAATTTCCTACCAAACTCTCCATAAATCCCAACATACAGGTATAGCTCGAGTTACGTCGTTTGTCAAAAAAGTATATGGAAAAATAAAAGTCAAGTTTAAGTCATTTTATTCGACTTTACATCTGTCTGCCACAAATATTGAAGTTGTAATATGACTAGCAAAGCATTAAAAGCACATAAAATCATATTAAAATATGTATATTTACAGTAAATGTTAATATAATCATCATAAATCCTAGAGAATGAAACATGAAAACATCTGTGTTTCTGTGTTGTCGTCTTATTTAGCAGTCTTTAAGTGCTCATTATTGGCGTTTCCTCCATTATTGGCATTTAGTTACGACGTAAGTCGAAACTACAACTTACGTCGTAACTACACAAGTAAATTCGACTTACGTCATTTTTCGATTACGTTACCTCTCCTAGAACCAATTACCAACGTAAGACAAGGTATACCTGTATTCCAATAAAACCAATATACCTGAAAAACAGCTCTCAAATGTTCTGAAAGAACTTAGTTCAGCAGTGGAGACATAATATTATCCGATCATTGTAATTCTTTCACTGTTCTCTCAGCCTCTGTCATCATAAAGCAATCACATATACAACCAGATGATGATAGCCATGTAAGGAAACAACCATAATTTGCACAACCTGTCACCAATTGAGAATAACATCCCACATATAGAACATTGACTATTTGCTCATCCCTTTGCCCAAACTCATCATCATTATGCATGTGCACCAATTATGATCAGTGTTTCAGTGTCCTTCTAGAATCTCCTAGAACCCATATTAGAGGTTACTGACCATCACAATAATTATTAAGAACTTTGAAAGATATTTTTTCAAACATTACATATAGTATTTATTAAAGTGCATTCTAAAATCCTTATATCTAATATTTTCTAAAAACAATTTATTCTAATATTAATTATTCATAATCTAATAATAAAAACTAATTCAAAATATTATTAAAGCAAAACTATAGAATATATTCAAAGCCAAATTATTTTTGGTTTTGAATTGATTAATCACATCATCATATATAATAAATAAAACATTACCAAAAGATCTGACAAAACACATTGAAGGAAGCCTGTGCCATCCCGTAGTGTGACAAACATTAAAACTTTTCCTGTTTAAAATAAATTATAATTAACAAAGTTAAAGTTTTTTAATAAAAAGAAAAATTATATTATTTTTTAAAAGAAATACATAAATAACAAATATATATAGCATTAGGCTGAAACAAAAATAATAAAATGCTTATGTTATATCTAAAATAAAATGTCATGTTTTAATTAAATCTGAATTATGTAAGTTTGAAACAGTGAACAATAAATACTAATAAACTTTCACTTTATGTGCAGAAAGTTAAATCCCAAAAAATCCCTAAAAAATCTAAAAAATTTAATAACCAAGCAAGAATCCTGTATGTACTGGATGGTCATACCATTTCTCCATTGTTAAGGTCAAATAGCACCATGTTTGAAAGTGCACTAAAGCACATAAAGACATCCAAAAGTTGTGCAAAATGCAAAAAACCCATGTGTAGAATTGTGCAAAGCCAAAAAATATCTAATGTATTTTGTTATATGATATTTAATTCAAAATGGAAATTACATGATTACAAATTATAATGTAAGTGATTTTTATTTGTTTTATAAAGCACTGTTTGCATCATTCAACCAACTGTGCTGTGTCAGTTATTTAAAATAAAAACAAAATTCATATATGACTGATACTTCTTTTTAAATAAATGGGACATTTTTTATACTGAGTGACATGATTTTTTCCCCACTGCCCAAAATTTCAAGCTAATATCTAAATTTTCAGGTGAGTGAATACCCTGTTATAACATAAAAAATAAGTTATATAAATATTTATTTAAGTAAATTTTTGTTGATATATTTAAAAAACAAAACTTTAATAAATTCTAATCATTTTCTAAATTATTGATCTATTATAAAAGTTTACTATATTAATTATATATGCATGCAATTTTTATAAAGTTTTATTTTGTCTTTGTTTAAAAAATAAATTATATATTTAATGATAAAACTGCAAATTGTGCCAATCTAATTCAATATGATAAATTCATTATTAAATAAATAATGTAGTTTGATCATCTACAGCATAATACAACAACCAGCACTTTCCATACTACAATAAACCTCACTTCTGTGACCATATAAATGGGAATAAATGTCACTTTAGGACACTCCGATCTTTGTAGCTTAAGTGAAATGGTCAGTTAAAATTAGATGGTCAGTGGCCACCAAGATGGAGTTTGATTTATAATGAAGTTTTACAGGTAAATTTCATGAATGGCCACAAAGTGGAGTTTTACTGTATATTGCAGTGACATAGAACTGAATAAACTAAGCACACAAATCAAATCAAAATCAGGTAAATTGCAAGATTTTTAGCATGAGACTAAGATATCATCTTAAATCAAACATATTTTTCTGTATGAGTTTAATTGAAATGAGATTTCATGTAAGATAAAAAAAAAAAGAGAGAGAGAGAGAGAGAGAGAGAGAGAGAGAGAGAAAGATAATTCAAGAAAACCAAATTTTCCTAACGTTAACTCTAATGTATAATTCACAGCCAAATGTGAAATGGTAATCAGGCAATGAATCAAATTTCACAAAAACAACCAAATTTTTTTGGTTGAAAACCCATAAAAACAAAATAAAAACATATTTTGTGCTTGCTGATAATGTTGTATTAAGTAATTTTCCTATTCATCCAGCTGGTCAGATAGAAAGGACAGCCTGCTGCAGGCAGGGAGTTAAAATTGATTTAATCAAAAGTAATTATTGACCTCCTTCTGGATGAGAGAATAGTCCCTGGAAAATTTTGTTGTATTCATTTAATCCATATTGAAATGTTTAAAGAATAAACTGACAAACTAAATAACAAATGTTATTCTTCATATATTAAACTATTATATCAAATATTTATGACTTTTCAAAGTCAAAAATTATTGATATAAACAATATTGGAATGCTCCATTCACTTTCATTCAATTTGTTCTTTTTATAATTTTCTATATTTATCCCTTAACCTTTTCTTGTGGCTATCAATTTTCAAAATCCTTTTTTTTTAGTCATTACAAATATTAATAAATTAATAAATTGCAATATCTCACTTAAAAGCAGGCTAGCTGGTTTTTTTTTTTGTTTTTTATCACAAACATATCACTCTTTATGATCGTTAAATTTAATACATAATACAAATTTAAAATAATTTTTTAATGTTAAATTATCAAGTAAAAGCGTTATTTTAAAAAATTAAAAAGATCCGATTAATTTGCAGCATTTATAAATGTAGAGGAATCTATTTTCTTTCAAACAAAACAAACCACATATCTCTAGATCCAGAGTCAAAAATTATTAAATTATAAGAATAAGATTTGCGTGAATAGTTTGAAATTTATGATAAGTAACTGTCAAAGTAATATTAAACATTATAAATGAGCAATCTTTTTATATTAAATATTAAAAAAAAAAATGAAAACTTCATTGCATTAAATACAAAATAAAAAGGAAATTTAAAAATTATAATTATCTTTAGCATTACCTTGTCTTCTTAAACGATGAACCCATCCATAAACTTTAATTCTTTTATTACGAAAATTTGCAGTATCTCTTATTTTCACCTGAAATGCATTTTGACTAAATAAATATCTACATATATATATATATATATATATATCATATTTGCTATATGCAACATATTATGACATTATGAAATATATTTAACTATGTAATATATATTATTATCATGTATATGAAGCTCATATATATATAAAGTTCATTACCTTGTACAGTATATCATGTATATGAGTATTATTATATAGCTTCATATACCTTGTACAGTATTATCAAGGTATGTATGTATGTATGTATGTATATGTATGTATGTATGTATGAGTATTATATATACCTTGATAATACTATACAAGGTATCAACACAGACCATTCAACTGGTCACAATTTTGCATAGTATTGGTAGCCTGGCCCACTCACAATAGGCAAAATTACAGGCCCTAGTTGATAAAGTAGTGAACCGAAAATCGGAATCAATTGGGGACTGGGGTTGTTCAGATTAGGGATTTGTTCCGATTACGGTTTATGTACAAAAAAATATATTAACCTGTCCGATGTTCAAATTTTTCTCTGGTGCGCGTCGCTTCGTGTTGAATTTTTCTCTGTTGCGTGTCGCTTCGTGTTGAATTTTTCGTCGATTTTAAGCCTAACGAAAATTTTTATAATAATAATCGAGGCTATCATATCGTTAAAAATTATTTCTGCATTTTGTACAAACAAAATAAATATATTGAAGAATATAAAAACATGAAAATTATACTTTAGAAGTAAATTTAGTATCAAAAACGTTCGATTCAGCACAACACAGTCCGATTGAAAATCGTGCCAATTACTGGCGATTCCGATTACCGGGGTTCCGATTAACGAGTCTCTACTGTACTTCACTTACCTTATACATAGCTATCTATTTAATATGTATGTAATGAGTTGGATAAATTAAAACAAACTGTTCTCTCGCAAATTTTAAAATATTTTGTATGGAGTATCATGCAAACATTATCTACACTACAATAAAAGAAATATATGTACATTCTGTCAAATAAATGCCAGAAATTGTCCATTTCAAAAGCCTGTGTAAAAGATATGAAAATAAACTTTTTGCTGTAAGTTGGTACTAGTGTACTTAATTGTCACAATTAGCATGTGAATTTTTAGCACCATCTGTCAACTGATTTATTTAGAACTGTTGGTTTTGTCATTGAACATGAAGTGTGCTTTGCAATTTTTAAAATGAACAAAAATATTGAACAAAAAGTTTGTCTAAAATTTTGTGTTGCCAACAAAATTTCTTGTGCTAAGTTGTTGAAAACGCTGCAGAAGGCCTTTGATGAGTCAGCTTTATCCGAAAGATGTGCATATGAACAGTACAAAGCATTTAAAAATGGCCAAGAAGTGGTGGAAGACTTGCCTCATTCTGGTTGACTTTCAACATCGTCAAGTGATGAAAACATTGACAAAGTGAAGGAAATGATGATGGAAAATCTTCATTCAAGCTTCAGAGAGATGGCTCAGAATCTGAACATGTCTCACGAATCCATCTGCCCCATTTTAGTAGATGTTTTGGGCATGAGATGTGTCGCAGCATGACTTGTTCCAAAGGAGCTGAATTTTCTTCAAAAAGAGCATCAGAAAAAGGTTGCTGAAGACATGATTGAACAAGCCTATTTGGATCCTACATTCATGAAATGCATCATAACAGGTGATGAGATGTGGGTTTATGAGTTTGATATGCAAACCACCCAGCCAACAAGCTTCAGAATGGCACTTGGAGAATATGCTGAAACTAAAAAGACCACATCAAAGTCATGTTGACTGTTTTCTCTGACTGTTATGATGTTATCCATTCGGAATTTTTTCCAGAGCGACACAGTCAACAAACAATATTATGTGGGCGTTATGAGGCAATTGAGAGAGAATGTTTGCCGTAAAAGGCCAAATTTGTGGAAGAACAGTTCTTGGATGTTGCACCACGATAACACACCATCTCGCACATCGACCCTTGTACTTGAATTTTTAACCAAAAACTCAACAAATGTCATTGACCAAACACCATATTCACCAGATATGGCCCCTTGTGGCTTCTTCCTCTTCCCTGAACTCAAATTACCACTTCATGGAAGGGGTTTTAAGTCAATTGAAGAAATAAAACAAAATTTGCAGAGAACTGCAGGTCATACCAGAAAGTGCTTATAAGAAGTGTTTTATGACTGGATTATTCATTGACAGAAGTATTTTGCATCAAACGGAGCCTATTTTGAAGGCAACAAAATAAATTTGGATGATTAAACCAATATTTTGTATTTTATTTAACAATTCCCAGTATTTATTTGAAAGAATGTATATATAACTTGTATCAGTACTGCAATCTTTTCCTATATACATTATAGGAATTATATCATTATTAAGGTCTGGATATTTGGGTGCCACACCCACTCGAGTTTTGAAAGGGGCAGAGTGTAAAAAGACAAACTAAGTTGGTTTTAGTGCAGTAGGCCCACTCATTGCCAAATTGTTTAACACCCAAATCACAAACTTGCCCCCAAAACAGTGACTAGCACCCAAGCTATATATTTTGCACTCAGCTTCTCCCCTTTTTTACATTTTTTAAGAATATGTTGCCAATTATCTCTTTTTTTGGTGGTTTTTATTCATTCACTTGAGGGGGAAAAAACAAATTCATTGAACCAGACCACATATGCTGAGGGAAAAAGAAATACAATAATTAGCTTACTCTCTTCCTTTGTTGAGAGAAAAGGGGGCAAAATGGAATTTTCTGGACTAAACAACTAAGCCTTAGGGTTGTTTTAAGAATGTAAACAGATTCACTGAAAATCCTCAACACATGTTTTCTTTTCTATGAAAAGAATAATCTAGAAAATTCTGTATTCAGGTCACCTTACCCTGACTTGTGAGCACAACAGTTCCAATTTCCTTTGTTCAGTGTCAGCGATATTAGAAAATGGCAAAATTGTCTGCATCTAAACTGAACATTTTAATAAATAAGTTTAAACATGAAGGCGTATGCACAGATGGAAAAGTTCTTTGCTGTTCCATTTGCGATTATGTGATTTCGGTTGATGTGAAACACCAAGAAACGAAAATCAGGCGACACAAGTTTGTAAAAGCATAGAGAAGGCAAACAAAAAAGGAGGAATTTCGAGCATATATTTATAGGGGCAACTGGACGTTGTTGGAGACAATCCTGTAATGTTTATACTGGAAGAAACAACGGATTCCACAAAACGGTACGTGCTGAACATTCTTGTTGCACCACTGACCAGGTACTACATACAACCAATGTTGTTCAAAATTTACCAACTTGAAAATATGAACTCAACGAACTCTAATATCTGGTCATCCGTTGGGGGTCTTAAATAAACAATGTGGTATTCTACTAAGAGAACTTCAAGAAAATTAATGCATTTATCAACGAACTTCCTCCTGGTGATTTTGCAGCCGTCGACAGTGTTGAGAAACTGATTGCTGATCCAGTAGTGACCACAGAACTCTACTCCGTGCATTCATACAAGCTCTTGGTGGATAAAATCAACAAGCTGGAAAGATGTGAAACTGAAATGCGGGATCAGTGGAATGTTGTAAGTTAGGCACTTGATATACTGGATGGTTTTGCTCTGGACAAACTCAAATCTAGTTTATCAAAAAATCCCAATTTGAAAAATATTCTGGATTACACTGAACTAGAATTCTGAGTAAAACCAAAACATGTCCCCGTAGTCTTGGTCGACGTAAAAAATCTTTTTCCTTATATAAAGACATTCTATCCTCCAAACAAGAAAACTTCACTTTTAAGAACATTGAAATGGTTACTGTTGTAAATTACAATGCTCATCTTTATGTCTAAATTGCAATAAACAATTATGTAGTTTGTAAATATAGTACATGTTGTTGGTTTTTGTCTTAATAATACAGCATTTAAAAGCACCCAATCCATTCTAAAACTGCACCCAAAAATCTGGACCTTAATCATTATATAATAAAAAAGGGTTGAAAGTTAATAAGTGTTGTATAACTGAAAACATTCTTCAGTTTCAGTAACTCATACTACAGTTTCAAAGTCTATTCGTACAATATTACTTTAGGCCTAATTTCATTGCTTTTATTGAAAGAAAGACCTCTTGGACCAAACTTCATGAACTAACTAATACAAAGTAATTCAAAAGGATTGCTCTGATTTTACACAGCTACTGTAAGAAGAGTAATACCAATGAAGAAGTCTAATATTTATTTGATGATAGAGTCCAAGTTTCAGACATATTTTACACAAACTCAATATGTCTCTCTCTTTGGTGATGTGGAACACTTCTAACCAATAATCCAACTCCTCCCATATTCATTGCAAAAATCCATAGTGACAGAAGCAATTGCTTTATGTAGCAAGTCTTCAGCTCTGGTATACCTGTTGGAAAATGAGGGATATACTGTACACTATCTTTGATGGAGCCCTCCAGTGACAGTCACAGGCCATAAGGCCTGGCAATATGAACAGTCATTTGAGAGACACATCACTGGCTGCAGCCATGCAATTGGAGTAGTAGTTGTCAGAATCAGTCAATTTGTAACATATCCAGAAAAGTTCCACTTATAATCATAGTTCTTCAAAAAAAAAAAAAAAAAGGTTCATGCACCTTGTTTCTTATTATACAGAAAACATTACCTTTTCACAGTGTCTACTATTCAATTTTTTCATGAGAGTACATTGTTTCCCATAAGTAAGCATATGTTCCCCTTTTCACTAAGATAAAACATTGTCTTACTGATAAAAACTAAGTGATCAGCAAACTGTGATCTTCCATGTTCAGTTACATATCAGATGCAAAGTTAAACTGCATTACTTGGTTACCAGATTTCAAGGCATGGGGCAACTGCAGTTTGTATGGTTTCATGCTTAACCTGCAGCATAACTTCCAAATGGTTCTCTGTGATAATTGTAGCTTCCTGCTTGTTCACTACATGGTTTTCTAGGCCTGCACTCTTAGGTCTTCCTCACATTCTCCACAATCTATACTGAAACAAGTAACCAGCTTGGACTTTTGTCCTTGTAAATACAACCCTTCATTTTATATTGCCAATATCACTACCTGATGGAAGACATAGGTAGTGAGTTACTCCCAAATTTGAATGAAAATATCACTACATTGTCATACATGATCAAAACTTGAAAATTGTACAAGCAGAGAGCTTTCTGCACTGCAGTAATTGCCACCTTCCACATAGCTACATCTGCCAGACTACCATGATAATAACTATATCACATTATTTGAAACAAAACTTAAAGAGTTACTCTATCACAGGTATAGGTTAGACTTCTCCACAACCACTGACTTAGCTACAATGGCCACATAAAATCAAAGCATTCTCTCTGAGTAAACCTGTACTAATTTAGATCAATGCTTTCTTGAGGCATATATCTAATTACAACTTATGACTAGATGCAAAACATAACAGTATCTGGTAACTAAGCAGAGCACATTAATATATAATTTTGTAATTCAAATAATAATAAGTTTCAAAACTTTTGGTTTTTGTTAATCTAACAAATGACAGTAGAATCTTCTTACTGCAATCATAAATAATGTTACCAAAATTAGCAAGTTCCTTGTTGTTTATTGTAATCAGAATGTAGTCATAATTATCATTTTTTTCAGATAAAGAAACATTTTATAGGTTTATTTGCTTATGACACTTAATGTTATCATTCAGTTATTGTTATCAGTGATGACAATAACTTATCAATATATGAGTTCCAAAGAGATTACAATAAGCAAATTCTGAATAAGAAATTAATTAAACTAACAAATAATTAATAATAAATTACAGTTCTATATAACAAATGAAAAAATATTAATACTAGAAAAAAAAATGAAGTCAAAAATAAATTAATTACTACTGTTGTTATTAACTTTCATTTATATTATTAATTTTATTAATTCTATAAAATCACATTTTTTCAAAAAGAAAAAAAATAATGAATTAATTTATGTAATTCGTTTAAGATTAAATTTTCAAATCTAGAATTTGGTAATTTATTAAACCTAGTCATTCAACTACATTTCTGGCAAAAACAAATTATTGTTTGATTTTTTTCTTTGCATTACTGTTGAGATTCATTCTTAAACACAATTTTTTTAATTTTTATAAAATATATTTACTTGAATTGCTTCTGGTAGGTTCTTATCTTCTTTAATAATTATTTGTTTAGCTTCTTCTAAGTTCTTTTCTCTTCTTTCAATATCTTCTGCATCTTTTTTTGCCTTTTCTGCATTTTTATGATGTTCACGAATCCATATCTTTCTGACTTTTTTAAACTGAGATTGAGAAACAACATCCCACTGCTTTAAAAAAAATTTTTAGTTTTAGAATGATGCAATAAAAATTTTTATTACATATATGTGTAGTTATAACTTTAAATTTCTGAATAAAAATTAAATCTATAGATCCAATCGATTATCATCAGCATTTATATTCAATAATAAATTGTAATAACCTTTCAATAAGCTTTTATGATCATCTTTTGCTATGACCAAATTTTATTACATTGTCATATTTTTTTGATTAAAATTTTAATAAAGTCTTTAAACCTAAATCTGTATAAATTATGGATAATCATATTTATATCAATTTATTTACTTCCTTACACTGAATTATTAAAATAAAAATACAATAATAGACTTCTTTCTCTTAGATTACAGTTTAATTCAATTTAATTTTCAAAAATGCATTATAAAAATAAAACTGTTATTAAGATGTAAATTTCTGAAGGTGAATTAAATTTATAAATAAGCACGTAAATTAAATTTATTCCCAAAATATTGAATACCACAATGACTTCTATAAAACAAGATATTATTTTTATTCTCAAACACACAATTAAATTGAGAAATTAAAATCAAATTTGATTTTGTTTATGTTTATTATTATATTTAGATATCAAATTTTATAAGATAAGTATTCAATTTAATAATTTATTTATATTTATAGATAATATACCTTATCATCACTTTTACCATCAACATAAATGGTAGGAAATGGTTCTTTTCCTGCATACCTTAGTGCCTATAAAGTATAAAAAGTTCTGTTAAATAATTTCAATATTAAAAGTTTCTTGATAATCTTAAATTTTTTTATTAAATACAAAAGAAAACTTTTCAAAGATAAATATTTGATTTAATTTTATTCAATTGCTCTAATACATGCCAAAAAAAATGTTTATTTTTTACATTTTTTAATCAAGGACTTTTAAGAATTAGATACAGTTTCTGTTAAAAGTAATCTATATTTTATAAATTTAACATAAACTTCATGAAAAAAAAACTTTTTATCTTAATCTAAAATTCTACTTAAATTAATAAAAAAAACTTTATATTGAAATAATTTAAACATTTCTGAATTAAATGAATAGAGACTAGAATGCAGCAAAATTTAACACATGCTTTACTGTTAAAACAATATAGACAGTTTTAATTACCGTATTTTCCGGTGTATAAGACGACTTTTTAACCCAGGAAAATCTTCTCAAAAGTTGGTGGTCGTTTTATACGTCGGGTGTCATCTTATACGCCGGAAAATACGGTAATGTAAATAAAGCATAAAGCGCAAATAAATAAAAAAGTAGAATTTGCTTTTTTTAACAAGTTTATTTTAAGTGAACATAAACATCACCCAATACACTTATACTACCAAATGATCTGCTAGATTATTTATTGGGCTGTATTATAACACAATGAATAATCTGGAAGATTGTTTGGTAATACAGGTTTTATTTTCCATAACAAATATTTTCAAATTCCTTATGATTCATCTTCAAATAAGAATAGACATTTTATGTCAGAAAATAAAACAAAAAACAATCACATTATTTTGAAATAAATTTTTCAGTGCAATTTAAACAATGCAAAAATTTCTAAGTTTGAAACCTAAACAGCAATAATCTGTTCTACTAAAGCTAAAGGTTTAAACCAAGTTTAAGATTTAAAATTGCCTTAGGTATATTCATATTTGTTTCATGTGCATAAAACCAGTTTTGAATTCAATGAAATAGATTTGGTTTAACTGTTGTTGAGAGTGAGTTTAAAGAATGTTTATAAAATGGCAACTAAGCTCTCAATCATTTTAGTTCAAATCAAATAAGATTTTAACCAAATTACAACTGAGAGAGAGAGAGAGAGAGAGAGACTGAGAGAGAGAGAGAGAGAGAGAGAGAGAGAGAGAAATATCAGATAAATAGTAATTTTAAGAAGATACCATTTTAAGAAAGTAATGTTCTTCATTTAATTTCATAACTTCATTTTGATATGCAAAACAGTAGCAAAGAATTGAATAATGCTTTAAATTTTTATTGACAATAATTTTATTTAATAATGATTGCTACTACTTTTTTTAATAAAAAGAAGTTTTTATGTACAGGTACTCCTCACTTTATGACCGAGTTCCGTTCCGACAACTATGTCGTTAAGTGAATTGGTCGATAAGTGAGGAGCTTGCACCGGGAATATAGGATCGTTGTAAAATTATACAAATTACGCAACAAACTTCAAATTTATTCATAAAAAAGACTATTATAGTACGCTATTAGCCTATTATAGTATGTGCAAGCCTATTACAGTTCGCTTAGTGCGCATGTCACCATTCGCCACTGACCAAAACTCAAGCTGAGAAAGGGATTCCCCGAATTACAGGTTGAAACTCAATTGATCGTAAGTGTGAGTGGTTGTTAAGCAGATAGGTCGTAAAGTGAGGAGTACCTGTACCATATATTTATAGAATATGAGAATCGTGGTTTTGATTTTAAAAAAACCAAAATCAAGCATTAAAAAGAACAGAAAAATAAAATCCAGTATTATTTTAAAACACATTTTTTTGAAACTATTTAATGGATGAATCTTCATGTCAGCTCAAATTTAAACAAAATATTCATTTGTTCCCACAAGGAAAACTTGTAAATTAATAAACTGCATTTAAAATTTTTTCTGAATTGTCTTAAATAAATAGCTAAACAGATGTTTTATCATCATTTTATACACATTATTTTACTTTATTTTTCATAATATATTTCAACATTAATATTTATTATATATATACACCGTATTTACTCGCATATAAGACAAGGTTTTAATTCATTTATCGCAGCTTCAAAATCCTAGGTCATCCTATACGTGCGAGAAAAAGATTCTTTGCATTTTTGCAAATAATTTTTGTAAACCATGTACTCACATTTTTTACTGTATGCTTACCCTCTTGTATTTAAAAACATAAGTATTTTATCTGGGTTGTTTGAATCATTCTTGTATATTGTCAGGAATAAAGATGAATAGCAAAGCTTTTGAATTGAATTCCAAAATCACATGGAAGCTGGATATAAGTTTTATCTGTTCCCACATGAAAACAGATGATTATTCAGAAAAACTCAAGTGTATTTGACGGAGAGTGGATTCAAGTGGCAAAAAAGGTTTCCAATTGTCCAGCTTTATATGAACAAATTATGTTGTCGATTTTACAAGATTTTTCCTTAAACTTTAAAATGCTAGTAATTTTTGCAGGACAATGTGTGCATTTACATTCATTTGATGTTTTACTTATGATTAAATGAAATAAAATTAGAACTGTATTAATAAAACTAATTTTCTTTATTTTGATCTTTAAAATCACACTTCATCCTATATGTGAGATTGTCTTATATTTGAGTAAATATGGTATATATATAATAATAATAATAATAATAATAATAATAATAACTCTCCCGTGGTCACCACCTGGTCGTGGTGGGAGAGCCCAGTAATTTTACTGATCCATAGGGCAATGCAGGCTGGAGCATAAGCTCCTGGTAGGGACACCCATGCCAGTAAGGTCTATGGGGAGAAATGAAGCTAAGAGTGACCACACCCACATTCTGTGGAGATATTTATTATGGTGATAACTAGATCAAAGTGTGATACCGGCTCGGACATCGCCCGGGTTAACAAGGTCCACGTTCGTGGGTTAGGCAGAGGCTCACGTTCGAAAAATAGGCCACAGTCTCTCCTGATTACCGGTGGCAAAAGCAGCACCGGCCCAAGCATGGCTACTGCAATGCCCTCAACAGATGTGAGGAGCCAACCCAGCCTTGGTGTTTCTGTGGCAATGCATCCACAGACCACAAAGGCTGGAAAACCACGCCAACGGATGAAATGGACAGTAGAAATGAACGAGTTTATCATCCGTACTTATTACACCATCACAAAACTCGAAACAAACATGACAGCATACAGACAACAACTACACCATAAATTCACACAACAATATCCTCACCTCACTGTCACCAAACCAAGGGTTGTTGATCAAAAAAGAACAATTATACACAACAACCTTATTCCACAAACAACACTTGAACTTATCAAACAACAGGTTGCTGATCAAATACATCAACAGACAGAAACATCTAACATTAATGAAGATCATGTAACCTGTCAGGATAATCCAGTAACAAGCATTGATAATAACACATACAACAATTACCACTAATGATACTACAGACACTCTTTCATCCATCACTGATAACATAGACATGAATTTAGTTAATACGCTCTCACTTATATTTCAGGAAACACTCACTAAATATACAAGTACAGATCCACACAACGACCACGAATACCAAAAATCAACACGTCAAAGGAAGTAGGAAAAACACTAAATTATGTAAACACCAGTGGCGTGCCGTGACATTTGATGACAGGGAAGCTGTGTTTCTGTAAGAAGCCGACTTCCAGGGGCAATCAGTTAATTGCGCGTCAGTGATGGTCTAGGGCAGTGGTTCTTAACCTTTTTATACTCGCCGCCCACCAAATATTTCATAATTTTTTGTGACCCCCATTTTTTAATAATAATTTATATTTGATAATTTGATAATTTATCTATAATAAATTGATTTTTTTATTATTGCTTTATTTTTTATATAATAAATGTAAATCATAACTTTATTATTTCATTATCTATTTAAATAACATTCAAACTTCACAATTAAACATGAAAACTCATTAATTTTTAACAGAAAATAAAATAAGAAACATGTCGATAAATCGATCCAATGTCGATGCTAAAACTAAACTAAAACTAAAACGCCCACTTGTGGTAAGGATTTTGCATAACTTTTGCAAAAATATTTAAATTTTCAAAGCCTACTATTTTTCCTAATTATTTTTAAAATTCCAAGCATTAATAGTTTCTTAAAATTGCTTTGGAATAAAAGAAGTAAATACTGCGGTGTAAGTAGCATATTTACATTTATTTCTTCTGTACTAACAAAGTTGTATGTAGGAAGAAATACAAAATAAATAAATAAAAACTAAATAGGAAAACTTTATCTTTCTTATTTCACTTTTCAATACGATATTCGGATTATACATCAATTTTCTTTTTATTATATTCTGAAGGAAATTTTGCATAATTTGGCGGCCCCCGGCAAACTTCTTATGGACCCCCAGGGGCCGCGGCCCCCTGTTAAGAATCACTGGTCTAGGGTCCATTCGTATTCATTTGTTCGATAAGCCAGTAAAAACTGTAGACTTCTCTAAATGTATTTTTAATATCACAATTACATTCTGAATCGCTAGCCACGATATAAGGGCTAAAATTAAAAATAAATTATAAAAACTTACTCGGTGAAATAAAATGTGCGATGGATATACATACCTGGTACAATGTATTGTTCAATTGTATTAATATACTTTTAAAGAAAATTATAATTAAAATATAGCTTTGTAAAGAAACGTACATAAAAATAACATAAAATAGTCTTTACTTTTTAAATCTTAAAACAATCCACTTAGTCAAATATCTTGATACGAGTAGCTAATGGATGGAACTAGTGCCGGTCCAGGTAGGTGTGTAGTGAGTGTGTGCGTGCCAAATCCCGAGGGTGCCGATACCGGTCAATGTCAAATGCCTCTTTTGTCGCATCACTAGTATATCTCAAAGGACGCCACAGGGCTGTTGTAAATTTTAAACGTTTCTCACCGTAGCTGTAAAAATCTATGTTAAACTTAATAGTCATTCGTTTTCTAACTAATTCGTTTTAATACCAGGTGTACACGGAAATCAGTTTCCCACTGTACTGAGCGAGTGATTGGTTCTGTTAAGCTTTTGTTGAAGTAAAATTCTGGCTCTTTCAACAGGGTTTTATTTATGTCCCCATTCCCTAATCTCTTAATTATTTACTCACTTCTTAAGTAGAAATAAGTCGAAACCAGTTACTTTGTACCTGAATATCTGTAGTCTTGGGAAAACAGTGGAAAGACAAATTTTTATGACAACGGATATATAAATCGTAAATTTAAGGAAAATAAATTCTAGAGCTTTTTTTTTTGTACCATTGTATGTACTGTACGTCTCATTCATTAAATTTGGTTGTAAATGATGCTGCCAAAGTAACAGTTAATTTTTAACACTGTACTAGAATTGTACACGTTTTTTCTGCATCCCCTTACAGATGGGACATACTAAATCGTAATATTACCGGTTTAACATCGAAATCCGTAAGTAATATAAGATGGGAGAGCGGAATAAACGCAGAATAAATATATCAAATATTTTAATGGAGTTTTTTTAAACTCCCGTCAACTATACAGAACTATCATAAAAACGTGCCAGTAAACTCCTATCGGTTGGGTTGTTATAAATCTAGTCTAGGGTGGGCAACCCTTTTTATAACATGGGCCAGAATAAATTTTACGTTTTTTTTCCGCGCCGTAGTAGTTAATTGACGCCTTCTTGTGACTCGTAATTTTTTTAGTCTGCAAATATGAAATAAATAAATAAAAAGTTAATTACTACATTTATTTCTCTTATCGTTTTCGAAAATTACAAAGAATTGGAAAAATAACTATTAATTAGTTATTTTTAATTAGTTATTTTTCCAATTTAATAATCTATTAAAGATCTCGCGAGCCGGATAGAAACTTTTCGCGAGCCGTAGCTGGCCCGCGGGCCAGGGGTTGCCCGCCGTTGATCTAGTCTGCTCGTGATTCACATAATCGGGCGAGGGTGGCCGAATATCTAGCAGGCGGCTAACAGCCCACAACCGCTCCGAGATATAAAGTCGCGTACTCTTTACGCGTGTGTCGCTTCTACCAGCTAAACCGTGACGTTTGTGCTATGTAAAGCGCATGCGCCAATGCCTATAATCTGGCTGCTTGGAAGTAGACAGGCAGGCGGATAACAGCCCACAACCACTCCGGGATATAAAGCTGTACTCTTTACGAGTGTGTCGCTTCTACCAGCTAAACCGGGTGAGGTTGGTGCACTGTAAACTGCATGTGCTAATGCCTATATAATCTGGCTGATTGGAGACTGACCCGGTTTCGACATTCCTTCCGCCACCGAATTATTCGAATATACAATAGCAATCTTATCGTTTTTTTTTCACATGTAGTATAGAAATTTGTAAAAGATACATAATGCAGTTATAATAAAATATTAATTTTAATTAATTCAAAGTACCTTAAAATATGAAAATTTATATTTTATAAAATTCAAGGGAAGGTCATTGGAAGGTGGAATCGGCGCTTCCATCGCTTCCAATGACGGCACGCCACTGGTAAACACTCACTTAATACCACACTACATTAATTCAATTTCTACACTCGCAGACATTCATACATTAGTTTATGCTGGGGCAGTCACAGTAGTGACACACCATGGACTGAAAGTACAGTCACAGACAAATACACAGAAAACACAATACTATCACAAGCCTGCCTGGCAGAGAAGAATAGAAATACAAATAAATGACATTAGACAGCAATTAGGCAGGCTGACACAATACACTAAAAACAACATAACACCCAAATTAAGGAAACAGCTCAAAAACATTTTCAAGAAAATAAAAACACATACAAAACATGAACATCACAACACACGCATTACAGAATACATTGATACACTAAAACAAAAACTTGCTGCCAAAGCACGTAGACTCAAACGATACAAAACATGTACACTACGAAAACAACAAAATAAATTATTTACAAACAATGAAAAACTCTTTACAGACAAATTAATAACAAAGCAAACACTGATACACAGCACAGTGGCACACCAACAGAAGAAGAACTCACAACATATTGGTCTTCTCTTTGGTCCAGTGCTGTCACGCACAATGCTGATGCAGGCTGGATCGAGGAGGAGAACAGAAACTTGCACAACATACCAACTATGCCCTGTGCTGAAATAGACATACATGATTTCCAATACACTGTTAACAGAACACACAACTGGAAGACACCTGGTGTAGACAACATTCACAATTTCTGGTACAAAAAGTTCACATCACTGCACCAGGAACTAGCTAAACACCTAACACACATTATCATCAATCCACAAGACATGCCAAATTTTCTTACTCAGGGCATCACCTACATGAAACCTAAAAACAACAATACCACAGACCCCACACAATACAGACCAATTACATGTCTTCCAACACTCTACAAATTATTGACATCCTGTATCGCAAACAAAATATACAAACATATTGAAAAACACAACATTCTAACAGAACAACAAAAAGGTTGCCGTAGAAATCACAGGGGATGCAAAGAACAGTTACTCATAGATTCAGTCATTCTACGGCAAGCACACAAACAACACAGAAACATACACATGGCTTATATAGACTACAGAAAAGCATTCGACAGCGTTCCACGCAGTTGGCTGCTACATATTCTACACATGTACAAAATACATCCATCACTCATTGCATTCTTTCAAAACACTATGCAGCACTGGAGAACAACACTACATCTCAGGGTTCATAACACTTCCATACAAACAAACCAAATTTTTATTAGGCGAGGAATTTTTCAAGGAGATTCCTTGAGTCCTCTCTGGTTCTGCCTAGCCCTGAACCCATTATCCAACATGTTAAACAACACACAATATGGCTACATTATCAGACATGAAAAAACAACACAGTTTACACTGTCACATCTCATGTACATGGATGACATAAAACTTTATGCATCCACACAAAAACAACTTCATCAACTCCTACAAACCATACATTCATACACCAAGGACCATACAAATGGAATTTGGCCTAGACAAATGCAAAACACTTCACATAGAAAAAGGAATCCTGAAGAAAGAAGATTTTGCATTTGGAAATGGAGATGTCATTGAATCCATGGAAAGAGGGTGAGTTCTACAAGTATTTAGGATTCCAACAGGCCAAACTAACAGAACATGCACAAATAAAGCAAAGATTAATTAAAGAATACCAAAGTAGGTTAAATGCTATTCTCAGAACACAGTTAAATGCAAAACACACAGTTAAAGCAATAAACACATATGTCATCCCAGTACTCACATATTCTTTTGGAGTTATACATTGGACTCACACAGATCTTGAGCAACTCCAAAGGAAAACAAGAACAACATTTACTAAGCATCACAACATCATCCTAAATCTGCCACAGAAAGATTAACCCTTCCACGTAAAGATGGCAGACGTGGCCTGATTGACATAGTTAACCTTCACTACAAACAAATACAGTCACTGCGAGAGTTTTTCTACATTAAACAAGAAACATCACAATTACATAAAGCAGTAACTCTAGCAGACTCAAATAACACACCATTAAACTTACACTCACATCATATGGACACATCACAACATATAAAAAGCATAGACACCATTAAGCAATCGTGGGCTCGAAAGGCACTCCATGGCAGGCATCCTTATGATCTGGCCCAGGATTTTGTTGACAAAACTGCGTCAAACAGCTGGTTAGCTCAGGGATGCCTCTTTGGGGAGATGGAAGGATTCATGATTGTCACACAGGTCAGGTCATAAGTACTAAAAACTACAGATAACACATACTCAAAGATACAACACTCACAAATGACTCATGCAGAAAACGTCACATCATGCCAGAAACTATACAACACATCACTTCTGGTTGCAAGCTCTTGGCACAGACAGATTATTTACACAGACATAATCAAGTAGCAAATATAATACACCAAGAGCTTGCAAAGAAACACACATTAGTAGACATCCATGAACCATACTACAAATACATTCCGCAGACAGTATTGGAAAACAACATGCACAAAATGTACTACGACAGAGCCATAATCACAGATAAAACAATTTACCACAACAGACCAGACATCACACTCATTGACAAACACAATAAAATCACATACATTATAGACATATCCATTCCAAACACTCACAATGTACAAAACATGCACTGAAAAAGTCAGCAAGTACACAGAACTCGCCCAGGAAATAAGGCATCTGTGGAGGATGGATAGGGTGCTTATTGTATCTGTTGTTCTCTTCTCGACAGGTGTTATATCACACACACTACACAAAAGCCTGGGCACATTACAATTGAATAGAAACACATACATCACACTACAGAAGGCTACTATATTGAATACATGTCATATTGTGAGAAAATTCCTGAATACAGACACACACACTGATACACTTCTTTAATTTCTGTCTTGGTTACTATACCTTGACTTTGGTCCGGCATGGTACACAGCCACCGGTGTTAATCGAGTATATCTCACTTAACCCAACATAATAATAATAATAATGAAAAAGTTAGTCAAAAATTCTAAAAAGTTTATCTTTTTGAAATAGATTGGCACATTTTTAAAAATAATTTTTTAAAGACTGCACAACCATCATAAAGAAATTTTGCATTCCTTGAAAGTCATGCCGGTCATATATCTAACTCCTTTCAAAGGAAATTTTTGAATTGAAATAACATAACTTCCGATTTGCATCAGAAGTTTGTATATACGTAATTGAAGTTTTAGACTATTTACAAAAAATATAATATTTTAGAGTCTATCTTAATCCTTTTACATCACTACCACTACAGAGCCAGAAGCAGTTTAAGAATCGATAAGGAGAACATGGTGAGAAGAATTCGTGGTTTTAATGTAAAAGGTGTTAGATCCTACAGAAAAAGGCTGACACTCAATCATTTTTAACATTGTGGATTTTTTACCTGTTTTTACCTTTGTTTTTAAGAAGTATTGTCTTCAAAAAAAAAACCATGTTAACTGTTA
The DNA here is from genome assembly GCF_030686945.1 of Centruroides vittatus. Classification (NCBI taxonomy): domain Eukaryota; kingdom Metazoa; phylum Arthropoda; class Arachnida; order Scorpiones; family Buthidae; genus Centruroides; species Centruroides vittatus. The sequence continues at coordinate 2,613,074 of NW_027122644.1, forward strand.
CTTCTGTGGTGATGTAAAAGGATTAAGATAGACTCAAAAATATTATATTTTTTGTAAATAGCTCTAAAACTTCAATTACGAAGATAATATATCCTGAGTATTCACGAAAAAAAGTTTGTATATAGTTAACTGGGACCTCATGCCCCTAACCTTTCCATATTAGGTCTGAGCTTTCATCTATCTAAGCTTCTCTGTTCTCAAGGTTAAAGGACAGACAGCCTAGCAAATGAACGACAGTGGGAATTTATAGGTTTACAATTTTTTTCAAACTGTAGTTCAATAATCATAATTAAAGTATCTTTATTAAATATTCTTTTCAGTAATCCAGACTAGGATTAGCCATACTAACCAGTAAAATGTTAAAGGAAAAATAATCCATATTATAAATTTAATAGTGGAAAAATGTACTTTATTAAGATAATTTAACTTTTTTTTTTATCAAGTAATTCATCAGTAACTATTTTTAAAACTAATTTTATATATTATATAATTTAAACTTACTAAAATTAAAATCTGAACATAATTACAGAATTTTTACTGATTATTCTGTGATGCATGTACATCAAGAAAATTATCATCATACAAATGATGTTTTACCAAATATTAATATAGTAAAACAATTATAAAGTTTTAAATAAACATTTTAATAATTATTATTGTATGAATCATATTAATATAATTTACAAATGAAAAATAATTATTGAATCATTTATCATTTGTAAATTAGATTACATACAAGTTAGTACATGAAAATGATATCTTACAAATTAGATAATACAAATTAATTTTAAATTTAATTATTAAACAAATAGCTTAAAATGCCCACCTGAAGAACAGTTTTAAACGGATTATTTTCTGATCCATCACCTTTTTCATCATGGCCAAATTTTTCAGATGTATATAGCTCTTCTAAAAGATAAAAATACAATTTTGTAAAAACATAAAAGAATATAATTAACATTTAAACTTTCAATCTAGACATATTTAAGTTTCATTTTAAATCTATTGGAAATAAAGGTACTTCATTCAATTTATAGAAGTATCACATTGTACAAAACATCATCTTGACATAATCAATTTAAGGTATTTAAAATAGAATCTCAAAAACAAAATTTTTTTTAATACAGTGAAATCTCCATTAGTGGACACTTCCAAATAGTGGACACCTCTACTTAACAGACATTTTTATAATCCCCAGACCCTTCAAATAGGACATTGATAATATTTATCTCTAAATAGTGGACAGACGCCATTGTCCATAATCAACCTTATGAAAACGCAATATCCCCCTTCAATATTCTGAAAGAATTAATTATGTACAAAATATTTTAAAATGAAAACAATGAATCAACTCAAACACTCTTTCAGATGATGAATTTTGACCATAGGTATCAAATAAAGACTGGCTTAAAATAGGAGGGCTGGTTATCAGAAGTTGAATAACATTCTTTATCTATTAGAGAAATTTAATCTGGTTAAATTGTCAATCACCATTTATCATTATACTGTACATATTAATGTTATTAAAGTTTTGTCTTATTGTTGGAATTAAGCTTATGATACCAAAAATTATAAACTTTTCCAAAGTTAGTCATTCCTTTGAGAAGAACCATAGTATAGTAGTAATGAAAAAAAACTTGATCATAAATGACGTCATAAATGTGAGAAAACTGAATATCTTCTCACACTTTAAAATGGTCGGCAAATTGTCTTCATAACACGACCTTTGAACTTTCACCAAAACAAATGCTGTTGTCGTAACTATTTTTAAAGCTTTGTGATGGCTAAAGTGTAATTTTTAATAAATCAATTACTGAAAAAAAGCAAAAATGTTCGAAAAGTTACACCTACTTAATAACTACAAAGAAGACAAATCCCTGTATCAATTTTGATTAGGCAACATTCGAATGAGATTCAATTAAAACAAGATTTTTACAGCTGAAAAAATATATTTTAATAATTATATATGCTACATATACTTTTCAGTATATTCACAATCCTAACACAAATTTGATGTTTTCATAATCCATCATATTCTTCACTATATTATGACTAGGTTAAGATACAGTATAGCTGCCATAATGCACCTCTGAATAGTGGACAAACTTCTTAGTCCCAACGGTGTCCGCTTGCTATTCAGAGATTATACTGTATTTACTTGTAAACCTTCATCTTATATTTTGTCTTGCCACCATATGGCACTAGTGGATTGCTTCCACTAGGAAAATACTTTACCTTGTTTCCTGGTTGAAAATAAAAGTGAAAGTTTGAATTTTGTAAAATGTGGCTTTATATGAGAGGTCTACAGAGTAAGACTGGTTTATTGCAGACACAGTAGGCTGTGACACACCAGGTGATTTCTCCCTAGGAGACATGTCTCCAAGTGACAAAAACCTGTTGACATCTGCCAATATTCGGACACACAAGGAGACAAGTTGCCGGAGTCATAAAATCAGCATTTCTACCCATTAATTATAAATTTCTGCTAACAGCACAAAAGCATGTATCTTTGAGTACCTTGTCATAATATTCTTTAACAGTGTGGTTATACTGTAAATTGATTCTTAACCACATTACATGTATTAAATTAAACACCATGTCCCGTCAACTGTGGACAAGCAACTATCCTTCATTTTTATTTGTGTTTTTTAAACAAGAGCTGTACTCATGTGATAAATCTGTGTGTGCTCATTGACTACAGTGAGCTACAGGGAAACTTTTTGTTGCCTAAAGTTAAATTGGTTTGACTCCCCAATAACTGCTCTCCCATTGCTCAAGAGATAGGATTTTCTGTCGCCTAGCAACATGTCTCCCTTAAAAATTGCCTAGTGTGTCACAGTCTTATGGATTTGTGAAATATCTGTAACAAAGATCTTCCAACAAATGCATATGTAATCCAATAACATTGGACTCTGAACACAAAAAGGACTCTCATCTTGAATTAATTTAAGTGGACATTCCCAAAAACAAAATGGGGTATATGGTTTATTTATTTATTTATTTATTGCATATACAAAAGGAAATGTCAAAAGACAATTGATACCCTCCCCAAAAATAATGCTCATAACAAAAGATTAAAATACAAATAAAGAATAAAAATCAATACACATGATTAAAAAAATATACTAAAAACCAAAAGATTATATATTATAAAGTAACCATTTACAAATGTGTTTAAAATGTAGAAAATCTTCAAGTAGAGATTGTTCTACAAAGTCCATATTCTGAATAGACCAATAAAAAAAGGATCTGAAAGAAAGAAAAGCCTAAAAGATAGGGTAAAAAAAAAACAAGTTTAGTTACAAGTAATGCATGGAAGAACTCTTAGGTACAGCCAATTGGAATGAATGGAACCATGAAAGTATTTGTATAAAAGTAAATGGTCAAAGTATTTGGTATGTTCAGTAAAGCTGGGAATTCCCAATCTGGACCTAGCCACATTAGCATTAGGAGTAAAATGAAGGTTGGAGAGTTTATTTAAAATAAGAAATATTTTAACTAATTCTTTTAAAATTTTTTGTAAATGGGATGAGGCAGCCATAGCCCATATTGGAAGACAATAATCGAGTAGACTGAATATTGGAAAATAGATGGATTGTAAGACTGTTTTTGAGGATATAGTTTTTGCAAAAATACCAAAGTATTCCATGATGAATAGCTAGAGATTTAATAATCTTATCAACATGTCCTTTGAAAGTAAGTTTAAGATCAAAAATGATCCCAACATCATTATAAGAATTAACATGTTATGAGATTATCGTAAATATAGAATTATGAATAAGTGAAAAAAACATAATTACAGTTTTTTGTATATTAATTTTTAGGTTAACTTTTTCTAAAAGGAAAGATAGATGGAGTAGATTAGACTGAAGGACTTGACAATCATGGTTAATCAATTTAAAATCGTCAGCATAGGATAATATAGGCAAAGCAATATGACCAACTATGTTGTTTAAATAAGCTGAAAAAATAGAGGCTGCTTAAAGTGGAATCTTGCTGAATTCCTCAAAAGGGAGAGAAATCCAAAAATTCAAAATTGCCAAGTTTAATTTTACAGGTACAACAGAGGTAGTAATTAAGCCAGGATTGATAAGCAGGATCAATTTCAAAGTGATCTCTGAGAATTGAGAGAAGGAGATTGGGATTTACAGGATCGAAAACTTGGCTAATATCTATATAAATTATGAAGACAAACTGCCTTTTTTTCAAAAATCTGAAGGATTATTGATATAGTTTCCAAAAAATTGATGGTGGTGGTGGAATGATGTAAGGGCTCAGTGCTGAATTGGTATTAATTTATAAGAAAGCATTGAGTATATTCTATGGTATAAATAAATTTCAAAAACTTTTAGCATAGCAGGTGAAATGGAAATAGAACAGCTCATTCGCTCACTTTATGAAAATCAGGAGGCCATTGTCAGAACCCAATGCAGAGTGGTTCAAGTGGATCAGGAAAGACATGCGTCAGGGTTGTATCCTGTCGCCTGCTCTGATCAATCTGTATGCAAAAACAGTCTTGAGGAAATGCAACCTGGAAGAGTCAGGATTGGTGTCAAAATCGGCAGTTGGACTATCAACAATCTCCACTACACTAATGACACAACCCTCAAGACTGAAAATGGAAAAGACTTGATCTCTGAGGTATAGTCCCATTGATTTGCTCTGTTCTTGTAGGTCAAAGAACAGAGCAAATCAATGGGACTATACTTCAACATCAAGAAAACAAAAATCATGACCACTGCTGGTGATGGTATAGTAAAAATTAAGATCAATAACAAAGAGATCGCGCCAGTCCAAGATTTCATTTTCCTTGGATCCAAAATCAATCGGAGGGCGAGTCTGGGCCTAAGATCAAACAAAGAATAGAGTTAGGTCACGGTGCTATGATGAGCATGGCAAAGATCTAGAAAAGCAAGGATGTCACCATCCCGATCAAATGCTGTTTCATCAATGTCATTGTTTTCCCTATAATGACATATGGCTGTAAAATTTGAACCCTGAAAAAAGCAAATAGGCAGAAAATTGACTCTCTTGAGCTTTGGTGCTAGAGAAGAGTGCTCCGTGTTCTATGGATTGTCATGGTCACAAATAGGGATGTATTGGACCGCATAACATCAAAGATCTCACTAGAAGGAAAGATTACTAGGCAAAGGCTCTCATATTTCGGCCACATTATGACAGCAAATGCACTCGTGACATCAATCATGCTTGGACTGGTCACTGGTTCAAGAAAAAGAGGTCATCCAAGACACAAATATTAACAGCTTGATAACATCAAAGAAGACTCTGGCAAGACCATGGAACAACTGAAAAACATGTTTAGAAATAGGAAAATGTAGCGTTCATTCATCCATGGAGTGACCAAGAGTCGGTGACGACTAAATGGTTAAATCAACAACAATTATAATTATACTGGTACACATTAAAATGTTATGTGAAGCTGAAGGGGCTAATTATTAATTTAATTAATTAATTTTGAATATATTAAATATTTTTATGAATTTAAGATGAAAAACAAACATTTATTAGACTACGTTTTGGAGTTTACAAAATCTGAAAAATCAGTTTAATGAATAAGGCATACTTTGCATTGGATAATATTACAGATGAAAAAATATTGAAACTTTTTAATGCAAAGAGTTTGTTGTTCATGTATCTAGGAGTCTATAAGTAACGATTTTAATTATTATAAAAATTATTACAATAATTATTGCTACTTAACATGTAACTCTCTTTATAAAAGCAGAAAACTAGATTCTTGAACTTTTCTTCTTGGTTAGAGAAAAAATTTTAAATCAAATCATAAAAATGCTAATAATGATCATTTTAAAATTACCAAAGTTTTTTAATAAATATTAACTGAAACATTTTAAATTTTTCAAAAATTATTTTGTTTTCATTTGCATGTAGATTTAATGCTAATAAAATATATGTAAATAAGATAGAAATAATTCATTAACTTTATTTATTTAAATATTTAAATCATATATTCTGTGATTATATATCAAGATTATATATATCATCAATCTTTACAGATTCCAGTATATTTTAAAGATTATTATTTTGCTAATAGACAACAACCTAATAATGTAAAACACAAATCATCAACTAGATGTTTATGTATCTATGATAAAATCTGAATAACTGATAGTTCAGGTTACATTATAAATTTGATTTAACAGGTCAAATACAACATTATGATAATGTTTTAGGAACTAAATCCATTTCTAAGTATAGGAGTAATATATGTCAGACAACAAATATATTTTTTTAACATAATCTACAAATAATTCATCTACATATAATTTTGAAAATGACTGTCTACTTGATTATTATTCTATTACAATATATCTAATTCAGAACTCCTTTTTCTTAACTACAAAGTAAAAATTATACTAGACTCTTCCAAAAACAAGTAAATAGCAGGAAGTAAAATTCCTATCTAACAAACTTTATTTTTTATAACTTTATTGTATGGATATTCTGATAAGGAAATACTCATCAATAGTAGTTAACAAATATTTATAATTTAAACTCCTAACAGGAAATTCGATAAATTTTTACATCAATTACAAATATTTTTGAGTATAGCCTATTAATTTGACTTCTTCAAAAATATTTGTAATATGTAATAGTTTTTCAGTAATTTTGTTAAACCTTTCAATTAGAATAAAATTATATCAATGTTAATATCAATACCAGAAATTTTCTATGTAAAGTATTAAATACAATATTTTTTCTGGAATATTCAACATTGTCTAAACTTTCTCAGGAACTATATTAATAAGAAACTTCTGATTTCTTTCCAGAGTTTCCACAATTTTGTAATTTCAAATAATATATTTAACAATACATAAAAATGAAATATTAAAAATTAAACAAATATTAGATTAAAAAAGAAGTATTATAGAAGCTATAGATTTTTAAGATGATAGTAATAGCTTAAATAATTTTTTTACACAATCTTATTGGCAAGGAAAATACAAGATTAATAAGTTTGAATGATTATTTATATAAACAATTATTAATTTGAAATTTTAATTATAAATTTAAAATTTGTTAAAACTATTCTGTATTACTTTAATAAAATCAAATAACTGTAAATAAAAGCATAAGTTTAAAATTAAATAAGTTTATTTATATTGAATTTAAATTATGAAATTATAACTAAAAACTGTTTTACTGTTGTTATATTTAACACTAATGAAACAATTCTTAGTTTTACTTTTAAGTTTGATCTGGTCAGGATAAAAAAAATATAGTGTATAGCTAAAAATTTCATTATCCTAATTTCCTTTCTCATTTAAAACAGTCAGAATAATTTAACAATTTTTATAGCTATATTTGGTTTTAATTAACCAAGATCTGAGAATCTACATTTTATTTTATATTCTTTGATATTTGAATATAATCTTTATCTCCATATTTAAAAGTTATATTAAGAAACTACTTTTTGGTGAACTAACCTGAGAAAAACAGGCCCAAATACTTTCAAGCCAGTCAAGCTCCTCTTAGGGGCCACAGAGGTCACCAAGGAATTCAATATTCTGTTTCCATAACCTTTTGCTCTATTTTTCACTTCTTAAAGTTTAAATTATTCTATACTATTATGCAGACAAATTCTAGAATTCCCTCTTTTGCTACCACTCTTTTAATCAAAGTATTTCTTTTCCTTTTTCTCCTCATTTTTGTTTCATCTGATTATCCATTTCAAGCTGTTGATAATGCAACACTATCACTATCGCTAATGTTAATTAATTCTGAATCTTGTCTTTTCTTTCAAATCCATACATTTTTAGCTGTCCCTATATTTTTCCCTTCCCCTACTTCCTCTAATAAGCTTGCATCCTTCCAATTAATTCCTTGTCTCTTATCTAATGCTATTTCTGTTCAAGTCTGTTGTTCTGCCTTTTACACAGTCATCTAAATATTCCTTGATTTTGTTGTTCAGGGTTCTCTTCATTGCTGTTAAATGCTTGCTTTTATGCTTTTCCTTCTATTTATATTATATATACAACCGATTTCTAATTGGGTCTTTAGTTTTTTTTTTAAGAGATAAGCATTAAGTACCATCTCTTACTAAAATTAATAATTATAATTAAACTAATATTTTAATAACTAATAATAGTAGTAGTAATAAGCCCAATATAATCCAGCAATCATTTGGCTATAACTATTAGATATATAACTATTGGGTTTTAGATATTTATGTAAATAACAAATTCCTTTTAAGTAAAAATTAAATACTGGAACATGGCCGGCATTATTCATATTTAATAAATATAAAATATAAATACGACTTTACAAAGTTGGAACTTTGTCTTGTCTTTACTTCTGTCATTCACACCATCAGCAGTCCTTTAGGATTCACAGTCCCTCGGAGACTGTGATAGTGTGAACTTCGGAAGTAAAGACAAGACAAAGTTCCAACTTTGTAAAGTCGTATTTATATTTTATATTTATTAAACAAATTCCTTATTGATTTATTCAAAACTGAAGATTGCAAGCAAGATGGCCCCTAAAGATGAGCTTGACTGGCTCAAAAATTCTTGGGCCTTAGTAGATAAACTGTTTTCCAGAACATGCAAAAAACTTAGGAACCTGTAGTGATTCTTACTCCAATAAATTAATTTTATTTTTAATAACATTAAACAAAATCTTTATGATTGCTTTTTATTAACAAAGAAGTATTCTTCATATTTCATTTGTTCAAAAAAAAAAATCCAGCACTGAGTTGTTTAACTTTCCTGGTAACATTTAAAACTGCATATGGTGCCATCTGTCATAATATTTTATTAAAAGCTTTTTATATTCTAATTATTATAAAATGGCAAAAAGCTTAATTTTAAGGGTAGGAATAAATTTTATTTAAAAAAAAATGTAAAGGCTAATAATAACAAGTAAAATTGTCATTGAGTCCAACTCTACCCAAGATATGATACACAACCCCCTTTATCTTTCCACCCCCTTGACCTTTAACTACCAAAATTTAATAGTATTAATCCCCTAATACACAAACTGCCCTGCAACACTTCAGAAACTTTTGACAAAAAGCACAGGAGCTATTAAGCTTCAAAGAAGGTGAACAAAATTGTGCCCCTCACACCCACAAACATCTATACATACAGAAATTACCCCCCAAATTGTTTTGCACTTCTTGACATTTCAAAGTCCCAAGTCCAAAAATGTAAAAATCTTGGGGGATCATTTTTGACCAATTGCCATATTTTCCCTCTGCTATATATAAGAACAGGACCAGTGCCGGATTAACCAATAGACAAATAAGATAAATGTCTAGGGTTCATAATTTCCAGGTGTCCAGCTTCAGTACAGAAAAAATAAAAAATAAATAAATAATAATAAATACTGACAAGGATGAATGCATCCAGCAAATCCATATAAAATCCTAGTAATAACTTAATGACCTGTATAAGTTTGCTACAAAGTTTATCACAATACATACATGATTTAAAGGATAAATATAACAAAATTGAAAATAAGGCATTAGCAATATCTGACATCAAATCTGATGCTAATACTCAAGAAAACAGAAACAATTTTTTGATGAAATACTAAACCAAGAAAATCTAAAAACTTTATATAAAGTTCAAAATAGTAGAGAAATCAAGAATTTTCTAGCGCGGTGTGAGCAAGCGAGATAGCAATAGTCCCGAATTCCCGATTGCTCGCGTAGGTACGAGTAGATACACGAAGCGTAGGAGAATAAGTGCAGTTTAATAGTGTTTTGGGGAGGCAATAGTTCTAGTGTAGATTTTAACTCGACTAGCCGGTGTCATATATTTTGATCCACATTCAACGTAGATTTCCTGTTAACCCGTCAAGTGCCGTGTATAATTGTGTTGTGAAATCGTAAGTAAAACTCTGTTATTAATAAGTGTTTCCCTACCTATTTAATCAATTTTAATCAAATTTAGCTTTAATGTTGGCCAAATATTAAAATAAAACAAAGAAATTACTATTTTTATCAGAATTTCTCTAACTGTAATAATTACGTCATTATTTCAGATATAAAATCTGTATAAAAATCTTAAAATTTCTGAGGAATTTAATCAATTATTTTTGATAATTTAAAAAAGAATGGGTAATTTAAGTAGGTACTGTAATTGTTTTTAGGTGCTGTGTTAATCCTAGCCAGGATTAGAACGCAACATGGAGAAGCCAGGACCTAGTAAAAAACGTAAGGTTAAAGATGAAAATCGGCAGTTTCAAGAAATTTGGACTGAGAAATACTTTTTTGTATGGTCGCATAACAAAGTCGTTTGTTTAATTTGCAAGAATTCTGTTGCGATTGCAAAGGAATATAATGTAAAAAGGCATTATGAAACGCAGCATCCTTCTTTTACCAAGTTTACAGGCGAATTAAGAAAGCAAAAAATGTTGTCTTTAAAACGGGAGATTATTGGTCAGCAAGCTATGTTTACAAAACCCATTCAAGATTCAGAAACAGCTACAGAAGTTAGTTATGAAATTTCTCGAATGATAGCAAAGCGAAGTCGCCCCTTCAATGATGGCGATTTTGTAAAAGAATGCATAGAAATTGCCGCTAAGAAAATGTGTCCAGAAGCAGCAAAAAAGTTTGAGAAAATTCAACTGAATCGTATGACTATCCAAAGACGAATTATGTCTTTGTCAGGTAATATTGCGGAACAATTAATTGAAAAAACTAAGATCATTGAATTTTTTTCATTAGCACTCGACGAATCCACTGATATTAGTTCCACAGCTCAACTTCTCATATTCATACGAGGTGTTACTCAAGATTTTGAAGTCTTAGAAGAGTTATTCGGAATGTGTTCATTGAAAGGTCAAACCAAAGGAGTTGATATACTCAATGTACTTTTGGATGAGTGTTCAAAAACTGATTTGGACTTATCAAAATTATCGGGAGTTGCGACTGACGGTGCTCCTTCGATGATTGGTGTCAATTCCGGGCTAGTTACTTTGCTGAAAAAGCATCTGCAAGGAAAAAACATAAACGCTGAAGATCTCATGCAGTTTCACTGCATTATACACCAAGAAACCCTCTGTTCTAAAAAAATTGAATTTCAAAATGTCGATTGAAAGTGGTAGTTTCGACTGTAAATTTCATAAAATCACGAGGACTCAATCACAGACAATTCAAACAATTCCTTGATGACATCGAAAGCGAATACGGAGATTTACTGTATTATACAGAAGTAAGGTGGCTAAGCCGTGGATTGACACTGGAACGATTTCTAAATTTAATAGAAGAAATTGGAATATTTCTGGCGGAAAAGCAAAGGGATGTCCCGGAACTTAAAAATCCTGATTGGTTGTGTGATTTGGCTTTTTTAGTTGACATTACAAATCATTTGAATGTCTTGAACACACGGCTTCAAGGCAAAAATCAACTGATATCCCAGCTCTACGCTCATGTATCATCCTTTCAATGCAAGCTGACACTTTTCAGATCACAATTGAATTCTGGAAATTACAATCATTTTCCGAATTATAAGAAAATGGCTGAAAAATTCAACAAAACTGCGATTAATTTCAGTTATGTAGAAAAGCTAGATATTTTGATTCAATCTTTTCAAGACAGATTTTCGGATTTTAAAAAAGTGAAACCTCTGTTGGACATATTCAGCAATCCTTTCACGATTTCAGTTGAAAATGCGCCAGAGTCAATGCAGTTAGAAATTATCGACATTCAAAACGATCAAGATTTACGCAACAAATTCAACGAAGGAGACTTGCTGAACTTTTACCGCTGCATTGATAAAAATATGTACGAAAAGTTGCGCATAAACGCTCTGAAATGTGCCAGCTTATTTGGTTCTACCTATATATGTGAACAAACTTTTTCAATACTAAATAATAATAAAACAAAAAATCGAAACCGCCTTGCAAATGAAAGTTTGGAAGCAGTTTTACGTGTTGCTACAAGTAAATTTGAGCCAAATATAAAAAAGATTGTAAGCACTATGCAGTGCCACGCTTCAAATTAATTAAATTCTTTTTAGGTGTCCAGCTTCAGTACAGAAAAAATAAAAAATAAATAAATAATAATAAATACTGACAAGGATGAATGCATCCAGCAAATCCATATAAAATCCTAGTAATAACTTAATGACCTGTATAAGTTTGCTACAAAGTTTATCACAATACATACATGATTTAAAGGATAAATATAACAAAATTGAAAATAAGGCATTAGCAATATCTGACATCAAATCTGATGCTAATACTCAAGAAAACAGAAACAATTTTTTGATGAAAACTAAACAGATGAAGATATCAATTTAACTGATCAAACAGATTTTAAAATAAATACATTCTATGCCATTTGTGGCAAAAGTTATAGTAAAACTGATATAAAATACAAAAATATCAAAAAATTAACAAAATATTTCAAATGATTTTTTTTACAGAATTTAAAGATTTAAAGAATGTATCAAATTATACAAGTGAAATAAAAAGTTTACTTCAATGATATTGATGTTAAAGAATTAGACGATGAGCTGACAATTTATTTTAATGGAGAGAAAACAAAATTTGCAAAGCCCAAACAATATGTACCAGTTCATAAAAAATAACAACATTGCATCTTCTCTTCCTAATGTCAGAATATTGTTAAGAACTTACCTTAACTATGCTTGTAAGTAATGTAACAGGAGAGTGATCTTTATTTTAAAATGAGTTAACAATTATTTAAGAAATTCGATAGGACAAGAAAGGCTAAGGTCTTTAGCAATGCTTGGTATAGAAAAAGATACTATTGTTCAATTTTCTGAAATAAAAATCTGAAAACGAAAAATTTAAATTTTTTAAAGGATGTAATTATGTATCTTTTTGTATATATTTTTTGTTACACTAGAAACTCTTATTATACAGATATTATTGTATTAGTGTTTGTATTCTCTATTATTAATAAAAATTTTAAGTGACATTATTTAAGATTTCTTTAGAGGCAACTTATTTAAATGGGTCCCAATTTAATTTTGTCTAGGACCTGCTAGAGGCTTAATCTGGAACTGGCTGGGAAAGCAAAAAATCTACAGAAGACATGATCAATAACCATTAATCATTAAGAAAATAAATAAAAATTTGTTAAAAAGTATCTGAATTATATTCTAAATTTCTATTTTTTAACTAAGAAAAGAATGGACAAATAGAATCTTTAAAGTCACAAGATATATAATAATATGTTAATGCCAAATGTTTTCTAATTTCAATATAACTATATTTTATAATTAAAATTAAATAATTATAATTATAATGTTTTTATCCAAATAAATAAATTTCCAGAATCAATTTATTAGTACAATAACCATTGGAATCTAAATATCAGAAAAAAGCTTAAGTCATAGCAGATTTTAAAATTGATTATCTAACAGTTTGACATATTTACATATTACGATTATGGCTGATATCAAAAATCATAATCAAGTTACATTAGAAAATGTAACATAAGCAATACATAAATGTAATTGCATCATTTCATAACTTATTATAAACAAATTATATTATTTTGTATATTATATATTGGAAGCTTTATCTACAAAATTTATATATGATCAATAACTATAGCTCTGTATATTAACTGTTACCAAATGCAGGATCTTTAAGAGTTTGTATCAAGTAGGATCAGGGTAGAATGGATTTCTTTGCCAATTAGCCCTTTTGCCATTTGATTTTTTTTTTTTTTGGACAAATGAAATATATAGAATGTTTCTGCCTGAAAACAATGTTTATAAATATGTCAAAAGCACTCGCAGGAAAATAAAACATTTATTTTAACGTTCCTTAATGCCTCTTCATGTGAATGTTTTTCTTATATCATTAAAATTAAAATAAAATCAGTTTATTTTTGGTCGTGTGTTCCCCTTTCCCTATTTGCGGACCTTGTTTAATGCTGTTTTGTTTAGCACTTTGTTGTCTATGAACGCATCCCCTGCATTAAGTGGTGTCTTACTGTACTTCGACCTCCTTCTGCAATAGTCTCTTTAATTTTTAATAATTTTTGGTCATGTGTTCCCCTTTCCCTAAGCTGGCTATACCAATGAGTGTGGCTCTTACCACTTTCTCAGCCTGTTTGTAAAAATAATGTTAATTTTATAGGGGTAGGAATTACAATTAACCGTAACTTTTCTGCAGGCCCAGGAAAAATCCCAGTTTCCCCTTTCAATGGATCTGACCAAATTTGTAATAGTAAATAATAATTTCAGTCTGCATTTTCATTCTGGGAACATCTGCTTTTCAAAGGGAGTGTAAATTGTCTTAAGGCTGACTGTAACCTCATTGGTTATGCACACCATCTTCAGCAGATGAAATTAAAAATTTAATGCTTTTTCTATGTGGAAAAGTCTTTTTCCAAAAATTCTCTAAGATGAAAGGGTACATGTTCACCTAGGTAGTCCCAATGATGGCACCTCCATTATCAAAGCGATGGTCGTTTTCACTACTTTTTTAGCAAAATCAATGTTTTATTTGGTATTTTTTACATAAATCACACCACCCCCACAATTGTTGATCCTTCGTGTGATATTCATCTCCGAAGATCAGTTTTTAACACATCAGTCTACTGGCTATCCTTTATGCTTTGCATGTAGGCGTGCGCTCAGTGCTCACTATCGCTCACACTTTAGTGCACGGGTGGGGTGAGCCCCCCCAAAACTATATAACATCAAGTACTCCACAAACAGTGAAGTCGGCTACTCGAAGCTGGCACAGTCGTGTGGGCTAAGTTGTTAAACACGAAACCGTCATTGGGGCTACCTAGTGGAATATCTACCGACGAAAGTAGATAGAACCGAACCAAACAATTTTTTTGCATTAGAATCCTACATAATTCTTCTATTAATGTATGGTTCAGAATGTTGGAAAATCGAATTCGTTATTTTCTACATGTTTTCTATGACTTAAATTCATAAAAAATTAACGAATTCTGTTTTCAATATTCTGAATCATACGTCAATAGAAGGATTACGTGTGATTCTAATACAAGAAGCTACTTTCACTTTCGTTTTCGAGAATTTTTGGAGAAAGATTTTCCCAGAAAAAAAAGCATTAATTTTAATAACTGTGTTTTAACTAACACATTCATTAAAATGAAAATTTCCTATCCAAATTTATAAATACTTTACTGAATAGGATTTTACTTCTATTAAAAGTTATATGATATTGAATAAACAGTATTAAATTCAATTTCTGCATGATGCAACTTGCCGGCAATATTACGATGCAAGTCTTAAATCACATACTTTCTATTATTTACCTAAAAATTAACTTACGTAAACTTAACAAATCGGTATTGTTCGTAATTTCACTTGTCATTTTACAAGTCTATCAACTGCAGGTTTCGCAGATCGAATTTTAAACAACAATCAACAAAACTGGATTTCTGATGTAACACACGTTGCAGACGAATGAAGTTGCCAGATATCCTATAAACTAAAAATTACATGTTGCCAGATTTTAAAATTTGTTTTAATAATACAATACAAATTTAAAAATTGCTCAAATTTTGAAAGTAACTAGCATTGTACAATATTTTTAAATTTTTTTATTTGTTTCTTTTAATATTAAATGTTATTAAAAAGGTGCTTATTGCCAAGCCCTGTGAGAGGACGGCCGGATGGCCGAGCGGTCAAGGTGACAGCCGCTCTGGAGATCCGAGATCGAATCCGGACGGGTCGAAAAATCCCCAGGAATTTTTCGAGGTGGTCCGTCCGTATATGTTAGGCTCCTTCCTTCACCACCTGGTTGCCCATTGTGGGCCTGCCCATAATGGGCTTACTAAAAGAGACCCTCTTAGTACCCCAGGGCGGAAAGAGTTTCAAAAAAAGCCTTATGAGAGAGAGTCTCGTTTCGTATCAAATAGTTGGGCATGAGCTTGTAGGATATATCGCCCCGTGGTAAAGTGTGACGTAATATCGTGAGTAGTTGTATGCATTTATGATGATCATTAGAGGGCCGGATGGCCGAGCGGTCAAGGTGGCAGCCTGCCGCTCTGGGGGACCAGGGATCGAATCCGAAGGGATCGAATAACCCCCAGGAATTTTTCGGGGGGTGGTCCGTTCGGATATGTCGGGCCCCGTCCCTCACCACCCGGTCGTCTCATTGTGGGCCTGGCCGAACTCATAATGGGCGTTCTAAAAGAGGCCCTCTTAGTGCCCACAGGGCGAAAAGAGTTTAAAAAAAAAAAAAAAAAAAAAAAAACAAGATGTCGTTAGAGACGTAAAGAAAACCCGGAAAACTCCACGTGACCACCCTGCATTTTAAAAAAATGTTTTTGGATATAATTAAACAATTTTAATAGCTAGATGGTCGAAATGGTAAAAGATCGGTCAGTCGTTGTAACGTCAACCGGATAACAAAAAATTTTTGTGGATGGTTTAATCCAAATACGTCAAAAGTTTTTACTTTTATCACTTGGCCAAACCCATTTTGGAAATGGGCCCACCCATGGTTGAGAGACTTAAACCTCTGAACACTAGTATCGTGGGTTCGGCCTGACCAACCGGCTGGCCACTTAGAGTATTCTGTGTTTTCTTTACGTGTTTAACTCCTAAACCCTTTGTCTGATCTGCACTAAATTTTTTATACTTTTTCTTTGGAACTCTAAGAAAAATAGTCTTTCATGAAATCTGGACCTGGTTTGATCTCCTTGACACTTCGTAATAAACATAATAACGGTAGGTTAAAATAACTAAATTTTTAATATGGTTTTCATTTTAACATTTAGCCTTTTTTTTTGCCATGCAATTCCGCGAATATCTGCTAGTTACTAATAAAACAAATAATTACGAACTATAATAAAAATATAAATTTTTAAAATATTTTTATAAATTTAAAATACCCAAAACTAATTTAATTATTCTTATAAATTCGTGGAACATTTTCATTTAGTTCGAGTTCAAATCTAGGTGAAGAGTTCACTGTTCCGTGAAAAGCGGTATTCGTAAAAGTACAAAATGAAGAACGCGTTAGTAGTTCCGACCGGAACTGTCTCGATACTCGATGTGGACTGTTCCTAGCAGTTCCGACCCGGAACTACCCACCTCTACGGTACATATGGATGAGATCAGATTAATCGACACACACGGATAATCTCAGAAACAGACACGCGACCATAAGCGTCCCAGATTAATTGATCCATTCTTTTTTCATGCCTTATTCGCGAATAAAAAAAGGTTTTAAATTTTTCTATAGAATAAATTTATTGTTCGTTAAATCGAGGATTTTACTGTATTTTCAAATAACGCCGTAAATACTCATACTATTACAATAGTTTATTGTCAAATATCTTTAATGATATTTATTTTATATGAATGTTATCAACAATTTAATGATTGAGTTGAATTAAGATTACTTAAATATATTGATTGATATACACGATTATTAAATAGCAGTATATCAATCAGTATGTTTGAAAAGCATATTTTTTGTGTGAAATTAAAAATTGGTAACTTATTCTATTGATTCGTAAACTTTGATTTATAAGTTACATTGAAGACATGATAAAATATTTTATAATAATAGCCTCTTCACTCAATGATAAACTAATTTGACACTGTACCCTTTGTTCATTTAATTTTTTATACGTATATAACAGATCTACATATATTTAAAAAAAATCTTTTAAAGTTCAAATAGTTTTAAAACAAATACATAAAGTATACATATGATAAAACACTATTCTTTCAGGTGTAGTAAAATAATGTTACTACACCTGAGCTCTTTGCTGAGAGTATTCTTTTCTTAGGTTTTCAACCTACTACCATAAGCCATCATCAGGTTTTTAAATAAATTTAAGCAAATATTCGAACAATGCATTTAAAATAAAGAAAAGTTTCTATACGTATCATAATTTAGTATAATATTTTCAATTAGTTCAAGTTCAAATCCAAACAACAGTTTATTGTTCTGTGAGAATCTGAGCCGTGTTCAGTATCGCAGAATTCTTGCCAAGTCTGCAATGCTGAACTCGTTTCTAACTACTTGATTCCTCCCACTGCTAGAATTCTAACTAGTTCGGTTGGCTTGTTTTATCTATCCACGCGTTCTTTTAGTCATCTGTATGCTGAGCAGTTGCTACGGAAGTGGTCATCATTTTTACAGTTTTTTTTTAGTTATGGTAACGCAACATTTGGGTGATCTGTCTAGGGGGATGCCTTTCGGAAAGTTTAAGGAAAACTGGCTCTTATTTAGGCGTTACAGACGTGGAGAAAACCCAGAAAACTCCACGTGGCCAGTCCGTCCGAGCGAGGCGCGAACCCACGACCGAACTCCCAGTGTTCAGGGTACGAAGACCGCCTGGCCACTGGTAAGCCATTTTTACAGAGGATCAGTCTAACTTATTAAGTCAGCACACCATTCAAGGATACTCGGAACACTTCTTTCCTCCGCCATCCTAGTCAGATCTCTTACTTACCGTTCTGCGTTACTGAACAGTATTCATAAAAGTACAAAATGAAGAATGCATTGATAATTCCGACTAGAACTGTCTCAACACGGAACGATTCTTAGTAGTTTTAAGTCCAGAACTGCTTCTTTGGAATGATTCCGACCTTGAACCTTCTAAAACGGATTAATGGACAAAACTTTGACAAGGCGTGTTACCAAAAAAGGCTATAGAACTTTTTAAAACTTTGTGGGCCTAGCGGAGCCCTTTTTTTTCCTTTTCGCCCTGTGGGCACTAAGAGGGCCTCTTTTAGTAGGCCCATTATGGGTTCGGCCAGGCCCACAATGGGGCGACCGGGTGGTGAGGGACGGGGCCCGACATATCCGAACGGACCACCCCCCGAAAAATTCCTGGGGATTATTCGACCCGTTCGGATTCGATCCCGGGTCCCCCAGAGCGGTAGGCTGCCACCTTTACCTCTCGGCCATCCGGCCGTCATAAAAAAGGGATTCCACGCAGGGAATCGAACCCGCAGCGTTCAGGCCTGAAACCTGAAGTTGGACGACCCCGCTCCTACGAGCCACTGGCCAGTCAATAGCGGAACCCTTAACGGGCCGACCAAAAAAAGCTCTGTTGGGGCCCACAGGACGGACAGAGTTTAAAATAATAAAAACGGCAATTCTGCTAAATAATTCGATTCGTGCATTTAATGAATTAAATAATTTGAAATAAATAAAAGAACAAATAATAGAAAATTTGAGCATTTACTTTTTGTTATCCAACAAGTAAGTTACAATAAATTTCTGTAGTTTTCTTCTGTCATCTGTAAATCTCTATCGGAAAAAAAAAATTACTTTTTGAAAATACGACTTAAGATCTCATAACTTTTGAAATTAAGTTTTGTGAAAAAATAAATAAAACTTTTAAATAAAGCTTTATTATTCTTTAGTCGAAAATCCAAAAAACGAGCAATTTTTTATTGACATGTCACAATGACGCGCTTCAATTTTTATCATACTTTTATTTAAATTATACTTTTAATCATACTTTTATTAAAAATATATGCTCTCCACTTCAAAATAATAGTGACTTGTCCCTATACATTATACTTTTCCTTTAACAATAGAGTCATGTAATCTATCTAACAGTTTCCAGTTTGAAATTTTCAAGGTTCCTTCAGCCTTATCTGAGAGGGACAGAGTGTGACTTAATTATTATGCATTTCAAAAGGCTCCTCGAAAATAAATAACTTTTATTTTGATCAATTTTTAAAACTAGATGCATATTTTAAGCGATATTTGTCAGTTATTTGAAGTTATAAATTGACCACCTGGTATATGTTACAGCTAAACGGCTAAATGTATATGTATATGTACTGTACAGTACATACTGTATATATATAATTGTAGTTATTCTTAAATTATTTGTGATTAGAAATTCTTTGGTAAAAATAGAGTCTAGTAAAATTTGATTATGCAAAGTATCTTAAAGTTACCGTATGATTAAAATAACAGAAATTATCTATACAATATAACTAATGAATTCAAATAATTTCTTGTGTAAAATCGATCCAACCGGACGAAGTCAGACCTCGCCCTCATCATGCAGCCGTCTCTTTTGTGAATTTGGCCAAACCCAAGATAGGTATGATTGAAAAAGCTCGAAAACAGGGAAGAAAGACGAAAAGAAAACTCTTGGCTTGATCTGAATTATATCTTCAAAAATTTCCATCGGTAGTTTGGCCTGGATTTATCAAGCCTAGGGTCTCACTTCTCGTTTGCTCCATAGAGAACTTGACCAACCCGTCATTGGTCTGTCATAAAGCTTCTCTTAATGCACAAGAATTCATTTATAGGACAAAGCAAGTCTTCCCGGCTGCCTCCCAGGAAGACTTTTATGGTAAACTGCCCCCTATTTATGTGTTAGACACGTGAAAAAACCCGGAAAACTCCACATGCCGATTCTGTTGGTGAGGCGTGAACCCTCAACCAATTACCAGCGTTGGTGGTTTTATCCACTTGTAGGTCCATAGTATATTACCTAATTTATCATATTTATTATTTCAATACTGTTTTTAATATTTGAAAGTCAAAAAAGTTATATTTAAATGAACATTTTAATAATTTCTAATGTCGTAATAATATTAATGCTTACGTCACACCGATCATTCTTCCATCTATCGTATAAAGTTGTAATTAAAACAGTTAACTTGTGTCAAAAAAAATATATATACATAAATATATTTACTCATATATATTTTAACTATTTAATTATTTGCTATGCAAAAAATGCTTACGTTTCTTAATAAATTATTCGTTATTATAATTATTACGATTATAAAATTTTAAACGAAATAATTAATAATCGATATTTTAAAAAAATAATATATTAAAAATATATTCAGCCATGTTTTTGTTGTTATTTCAAATAAGTACGGTAAATCAGTCAAAATTTTAATTTGATATAAATTTGATTATAGGACGAGATTAAAATAAAACTAAATAAACAATTCAGAAGTGATAAGGACGCAGTTGTAAAATAATTATCCGCCAGTCTGAAAATAGTGCAATTGACCGGAACTATATTTGGAGCATGTCGTATTCTTGCGCACAAAATGGCGCTAGTGTGTTAGGCAGCGTATTACTAAGTCAGGCGAGAAATGTACGAATAATCCTATATTAGGATGGAAACGAACAAAATTAATCAATCTAAATTGTTCGTAACTACGCCGATTGAAGCTAAAGACGAATGGGAGGAGGTAATGTGGACACATATACTTAAAATCTATCTATGTTGAATACATCCGTTGTTTAGGACGGTAACATCTATTAGTTCCTTCTGACACGGTTAGATGGCGCTGCGATAGAACTCTCGTGCTTACGGGTGAGTCGGATCGACCGCGTTTTCATCTTCGTAAATCGTACCACGTGCGTGTTGTCGATTCGTCATGTTTATGAGAATGATGATATAATAACTTGTCGCTTACTCGCTATTTTGCCTGCTGTTTTATTTTTACTTACGTTCGAGATTTATATACGTATAAAAATATGATTTTATCGAATTCAAATGTAATATTTATCACATCATTAAACAACAAATGAAGACAATATGTTATTACATATAAGTGTATGAGTTGTCTTGTTGGCAAATCATTACAACTTCGCTTATAGATTCATATTTTAATAGCAATGAATATCCCATACTGAAAGAAATTACATTTTAAATTTAAAATAAAGTTTTCAGTCTCTATTGAATATAGGCCTATATTTTTACTCTATTTTTTGTAATATATCTTTGAAATTGAATGCCAAGAACTTAGTTTGAAAAACTGAAACAACTTACTTTCATATAAATTATATTTACGAATTTCTCGGCACCCTAGAATGGAGGTCTGCAACCTTTCTGACCTCACTGACCACTAAACTCACAGTTTTGAATCCTGTGGACCACTAACGTGAATTTTTTAAAATGATACATTACTATGTTAATATGAAACTCGCTTGTTTAATTATGACCAAAATGCAAGCCTAAAGTTCGTTGCTGCTTGCTTGAAATAAGTTTATGGATTTGTAGCGTTTTACCATGAAGGACGACAATCGCACTCACAATATTATTTTTTCATTATTTATTGATAACAGTTACTTCATATTTGGTTTTAGATTCGAATAAAAAACCCCCAATGAGTGAAAAAACCAACTAAACATTTTGCATTTCTATTGTAATACTTCGCATAACCTTCAGTTGATCAATGTCTAAATTTCTCCATGGACCACCCAAATTTTCTCATGGATGACAGGTTGCTGATCACTGCTCTTGAATATATATATTTTTCTATAGTCAGTTAACTGCATGTAAACTGCTGTAAAGATTATTATTTTTATGAGTTTAGATTTAAATTTTATTCCAATCAGAATATTAGTTTTTGATATGAATCATTTTTCGTTCTTTTTAAGTACTATATTTTGCCTTTTTTGGTGTACTGGATCGACTTTTACATCTTCATCTATTTGTCTTTTTTTTGGAATAATTAAACTACTAAGCCCAAGTTCATCAACTACTATTAGTCTGTTACTAACTGTTACTAAAACTTGTTTTTATGGAATGTGATGAATATAATTGCTTTTAAAAACTTGAAAATATTTTGTGCATTTCATACTTGTTGATTTCATTCGGATGCTTAAAGGATTGTAAAAAATTATAGCCTAAGTTTGAAAGTATTTTTATGATAGGGTGTCTGTATATAGACTGATATATATGATATAGGATTCTTCAACTGTGGATAGGAAAATTGGCAAGAACATATATAGTATTTCAAATAATACCATCCAATGTTGGTTTAAATAGGTTTTATAGTATGATTATGAATATAATGTTTTATTTGAATGACTTTTTTTTAATATTAAATGAAATTTCTAATGATTACATATATGTAATCATTATGTTTTTCTAATTTATTATAATTGAATAGCTATTTATTTTTTTTTCTGAAGGCATTTGATTGTCTTGGGGTATTTTTTTTATTTTAGTAAAAATAGATATATCTAATAAATATATTGTTAGAAATAATTAGAGGAAAATATGGTATTTTTAAGTCAAATTTAGAGACAATTACAATTAATGCAGAAGAAAGAAGAATAAGATATATAATAAAACAAACTTTTTAATTAGTGCTGATTGAATTACACAGCTATGTGAGAAAAAAAATTAGCTGTTTTAAATTACATTGAGATAATTATGTAGCAATTGCTTTGGAGGAAAATAGTGATCAATTAGAATCAGTTAGGCCATTAGTTAAAAGGAAACTCAAACTATTAGTTAAGGTAGCCAAAAATAATTTATTAGGAATGGTATCAACCTATTGTTTGATCAGCTTCAGCTAACTACAGTTGAGCTCGTATATAGTAAATTTGATGGAGACAGAAAAAACTTTTGTTATATTAATGTTTCTTAATAAATGGACTGGCATTTATTGTACAATACTAGTTAAACATAGGATAATCAGGTATGCTGAAACACTGACAAGAGAAAAGTGAAAATATACTGAAAGAAATGGAAATAAACTTTTAACAAATTCATGTAACAGGAAAAAAGTTAACTCACTAAGCAAATAAAGGTACATGTACTCGTGAGAATAAAATGATATGACAACCAGAAAGTGCTAATATGATACCAATAAGAAAAAGTGCATTAAATTCTTCTGCATCTCTGTACAAAGTTAGTACTTCTTTTCTGTTTTGTCCATGTTTGTCCACATCAACTACAATGTTTTGATGAAAGAAAGTATGCAAATTCTTAAGTCTTTTTACTGTATATTTTGATAAAATCTTTGGCACCTCAAGCTTGTTTTCTTGTTCACAACTGATTTCTTTATGCAATGTTTGTAATGCAAGCAACACTTTTTTGATCTATGATGTCATGCTTTGCCATGACTTTGGGATTAGCATTGACATTATCTCCAAATAAAACTTTAGTACAATTTCTCCTTTTTGGAGGTGTTATCAAAGTTTGTCTACTGTTTCTTCCACAGTTTGTATGTTTTCTTCTGATTGCCTGAATCTTTGTTAAAACCTGCATGTTTGCAGCAATTTCTTATTGTTTCTGGCCTAACCTCATGCCAGAAATAATTTATAAACTTGCACACAATCAATAGCTGTTGATTGTTTAGCTTTCAAACATAAAAGGATGTGATATATGGCCATGTATATTTTTTCAAGGAGTTAATGATGACCTGAATTATGGACTACACCTTTGAAGTTATGTTTAGAGGGAAGTAACAGATTGTCATTGAATTCAGTTTGATGGTTGAGTGTGTCA
The DNA here is from genome assembly GCF_030686945.1 of Centruroides vittatus. NCBI lineage: Eukaryota > Metazoa > Arthropoda > Arachnida > Scorpiones > Buthidae > Centruroides > Centruroides vittatus. The sequence continues at coordinate 2,637,276 of NW_027122644.1, forward strand.
TGCAGTTATCTATCACAAAAGGATTTTCTTGCCTTTGTATCATTTCATTATTAGATTCTCTCAGCCATTCTTCAAACAGTTCAATGTCATTCATGCTTTATGGTTTTTATGATAGAAAACTGGCAGAATATTGCAACCTTCGAATCATCTGGAGTTCTTGAAATTCCTGATAATCAACAATTTTTATTTCTTGGATCATCATGTTTGTGGTGTAAGCATTGTTAATCTGACTTTCAACTTTTTTCTACTCAACACTTTTGATCATTTAGAGCAAATGCCTTAAAAACAGTTGCAAAAAGGTTCAGTTTTGTCAGTGTTGTATATTTTGGATGGATTGTACTGGCCAATTAACTTCTCTTTTGATTTCAACAACTCTATAAAACATCATCATCAATGTCTATGCATTCTCTACAATCATTATTTTAAAGTTGTGTCTGTCCTTAAAAGATTGGAGTCATCCATTTCCAGGCTCAAAACTGGTTTACCTAAAAGCTTTGCAAAATCTTTAATCTTGTTTTTCAATATTGGCTCATTGAGATTAGTACATTTCTACTTCTTACACTTAAATGTTTCCAGCAAGGCGTCTTCAATACCTTTGTAAGCTGCAAGCATGAAACATTTTCCTGCTCAGGACAATGGTACTATATCTTCAAAAATAGCAGAAAGCAAACTTAATGAAATACCAAACTTTTTAGTAGTTTTGCAATCTTTGTATTCATTCTACATCAACTAGCTTGATGATCTCTATCTTTAAATTTTAAAGATAGTGTTTTTTGTTTTTATCCTTGTCTGAACATTTCTTAAGAAATTCTGAAAGTTGGTAAGCAATACAAATACACAGCAATGCACATGACTGACTCCCAGAGACAAATTATGACAAACTGAATTCTGGAATTAATGACCATATACAGTCAAGTCATCACTTTTATGAATTGTTTCTCATCAAGTAGAAGGTATGCCTTATTAGTCATTAGTTTAAATTTTCTGAAAGGAAGGATTTGAGCCATAACACTCAAGGGCACAATGTGCTTTAGGTTAAAAATGTTTTATCTTATCTCTCATCTAATCTCTTTCTCAAACGTTCTTGAAAGAAAGTACTATGCATATGTCCAATATGACTGTAGATTCAAGATACAAGAGTACATTAATTTTAATATTTGATATTTATAGCATATTAGAGATTTAAGATGATAGAAAAAGTTTGTAATATCTGATAATGTGCAATAACAATTTCATAACAAGTGAGCTTGACTGTATAGTGAGTTAAAATGAAAAGCATATCTACCAAATCCTTTGTCTGGTCCATGGTAGATGTGATCTTCACTTTATTTGGTTGCAGTTATCTGATGCTACCAAACAATAGGTGAAAAATGTTTCTGATATATTATTTTTTTAATCTTTTATTTACATATGATTCTAAGTATATGGATGGATCAAATGAAAATGGTACAGTAGTCATAATTCGGTGTATGTGTATGTGAGTGTAACAAAACTGTATGTAGATGTAGAGCGGGAGGTGAAAGAGGAGAAACCCTATTGAGGAATGGACTCACCCTTGCCGTGCAACCACTTGGTATGCCCGTGCAACCACTTGGTATGAGCTGACGGTTGGCCAGGAGTGTCGTCCGGCAGGCAATCAGCATCGTGTTTGTGACTAAAGAGAGCAACTTGGAACATTTGCATGCAGCAATCAAAGCCAAGCAACTAGGAATGTCCTCTAGAGTGCTTTTGCTCCACGACAATGCGTAGCCACTCGCACACTGAGCATGCGTGCGAAGTTTTGGTGGAGTGTGTTGGAACACCCACCATACAGCCCTGACCTTTTACCATGTGACTTTCACATCTTTGGTCCACTAAAAAAAGCATTGCAGGGTCGACGTTTTCAATCAGACAGCAAAGTGATGGACACTGTTCGAAACTGGTTTTAGTTTGAGCCAAACTCTTTCTACAAACGAGGTATTCACTACTTGGTGCAACAGTGGGACAAGTGCTTGTGTAATTTTGGTGATTACATTTGAAAATAAATAATGGCTACTGTTCTGTTTTCATTTGATCTACCCTTATATAATATATCAATAAAAAAAAAGTACACATTTTGCAAGAAAACTCTGTGTTTACTACATTTGAGTAAAAACTTACATAAACATAATAGAAAACATATTTATAAATTAGCTAGAATTATATGAAGTTCTATGTGCAATTCCTGCTTGTCTGTTTAGCCATACCTATGGCGGTAAAACTACAACTGTGTGCCTCCTGCCGGGAGTATCACCTTACAGCCCGAACATGACACTTGGTTCTATTCATTTCCAAGGCTATTATTAGGTACAGGGAAAGAAACAACTTATGATTTAGATGTAAACAAGTACCTGTGCAGCTGTATGAAAATGTTGGAAGATCTTGCAAGACATCTAATATTAGATTAGTATTCTCTTTTATTTCAAACAGAATGTACTATATGACATTAGTATTAATGTTTTGCTTTTTTGTTTGTATCCTGATTATCCTATACTATACTGTACTGGTTACATGACCAACAAAACAGACTAATCACTATTTTTTGAGTTACGAGTTTGATGAAGAGGGACTACACACTGGTAACAGGTTAAGAGGTAGTTATTATTATTTTTCGGTGTTGAGATAGAGTTTAGTAGACTAATCACACTTTGGTTACTGGTTTATTGACACATATTGCTAAGCCAAAATTCAGACTGTAAAGTTGAAATGCATTTTGACTTAGCAATAGTATAAATGTGTTAATAAACCAGTAATCAAAGTGTAATTAATATTTTATTGATTTCATACATAACCAGTACAATATAGGATATGACATCAATATTAATCAAATTTTTGCAATTTTAACATGGACAGTAGCCACAATATGGGGATGAGTATTGTTACCGAAGCAGCCTGACATTTTCACATCTCTGTTAGGGCATTTGTCATGAAGGGAATGATGCAATTTTGTCAGTACATTAGTATAGTTTGTGGCATTCATAGTGGTCCAGATAATTGAGATGATTTGAAGTTTATAAGTTTCACAACTGGCAACTTTTTCACTTTACGTGATTACAACTTTATAAGAATTATCTTTCACTGAAGTTAAAGCAATTTACATCTTAATGTTGTAACTCCTGTGAAATTCATTGAAGAATTCTTGGCACATTTCTATACCTCAGTTTCTTCACACTATAGTCTATTTGTCATACTTAATGTTTAATAAAAAAAATTTTACACTATTGGTTACCCATGACACAGGAATTCATAGAAATATGTTTTATTTTTGTGGAAACACCAGTGGCTTGTGCATTTTTAACAGATATTTAACAATATTTTCTGATATGTCAACAATCTTCTTATAATATGGAACACCTGTTTACTGAGAGTTCATTTACAACATTAACCAGAACAATGTAGGAATTTCCTTAGAAATAGATCAAGTGCATCAAGAATTCTCTTGTGTATAATTATGAGAAAATGAGTTTTATTTAAGCTTCATTTCATATTCAAGTGATTAGTAATAGAACAAAACATAATTAATTAAGTAACTTGCATATGGATCATTTAATATTTTGAAACATTAATAAAGTTCATAATAAAAAGTTTGATTAGAAAAATATTCATAGAATCTTTATTTAAATGTTCCTGTATAAAAAAAAAACCATTAAGTCTAAGTACAATAAATAATACTTTAAAATCTTGAATACTTGGTCTTGAAATATGTCATAGAAAAATATCAAAATATTAAAACAAGTTAAAATGCATATGTACTTTTAAAATTTCTATTTTCATTATTTTAAATTAAAAATATCATATTTACTCGCATATAGGACAAAGTTTTTATTCATTTATCACAGCTTCAAATTCCTAGGTCGTCCTATACACATGAATGAAAGATTCTTTGCATGTTCGCAAATAATTTTTGTGAACTGTGTATTTGCATTTTTTACCTTTCCATCTCAACATCTATCAACCTTTAAAATGCAGCCTTCCAATTCTAGTTCCAAACGTTTTTGGTCATTTTAAAAAGCCTTCTTCAGGAATACAAATCGAAAAATCGATTTGTATTCCTGAAGAAGGCCTTTTAAAATGACCAAAAACGTTTGGAACTAGAATTGGAAGGCTGCATTTTAAAGGTTGATAGGTGTTGAGACGAAAATATTAATTAGTGCAGTTAAAGAAGAATGCATTTTTTACCAGATGCTCTCACTCTCTGGTGTTTAAAAACAAGTATTTTATCTGGGTCGTTTGACTCGTTCTTGTATATTGTTGGGAGTAAAGATGAATAGCAATAGAAAAAGCAAAGCTTTTGAATTAAATTCCAGATTGAAATTCCAAAATCACACGGGAGCCTGATATAAGTTTTAATCCATTCCCATGTGAAAACAGATGATTATTCGGAAATCAGAATTTGGAGAAACTCATAAGTGTAATTGACAGACAGTGGGTTCGACTGTTAAGAATTGGGAAATAAGGTTCCTGATTGTCTGGCTTTATGTGAACAAATTATGTTGTCAATTTTACAAGATTTTTCCTTAAAGTTTAAAATGCAAGTAATTTTTGCAGAACAATGTGGGCATTTACATTCATTTGATATTTTATTTGTGATTAAACAAAATAAAATTAGAATTGTATTAATAAATCTAATTTCCTTTATTTTGATCTTTAAAGTCAAACCTTGTCCTACATGCGAGGTCGTCTTATATGTGAGTAAATACAGTATATGGTTTTTTATGTTTGAAAAATCTCATGAATTTTAGCAATTTTTCAGTTCAAGTTTTCAATTAGAATATATGATCACTGCAAACCAAGCAGAATTTCTGCATTCTGCATTCTTGCTGCATTATTGCAGTTTGACATATGATATTTTAGATGTAATGACTGGTCATGGATTATGTCTCAATGCACAATCCAATGACAATGGAGCATATAATATCTAGCATGTGGTATTTCTCACAGTTGACATGTAATAGATATATAGTTTTATTATTTAATCCTATTTTATGATGTAAACTTCACTTACCTTTAGTTATTCAAGAACAATTATGGATTCTTGTTAGAGATGTTTGAAATAAATTTTTTAAATGATTGCAACAGGAATGAGTTTTAATAGTCACTTTAATGATCTGCTTATATATAACAAATAATTATGTTTATTATATTGTTTTGATATGCAATTGTTTAAGTTAAAAACTTTAATCAACCCTATTATAATTTACCATTAAAATTTTGTTATGCCTTTTTGTAGGAGTCAAATAATTTGTCTCTGTAATGAAGCTTAACAAAAACATATTGCTGTTCCCTCTTAGAAGTTCATGTGTATGCATTTTTTCCTTATATTTCTTATATATTTCATTACTTTTTGTTTTTCTTTATCATGTGATAGTATTTTGTAAATTCCTAACTTTTCATAATTAGTCAACAGTCAGTTTTAATTATGACGTGTATTTGTTGCTTTGGTTTAGATAACTTCAACCTTATAATTCTTCTCTTTAATATTTCACCACATAATTGCTCTTAATAGAGATTATTTTTGCACCTTGCACAGTTATTAATATTATGAGTAATTTGTAGAATTTTTTAGTATATTAAATTCTTTATTCTAATTATTATAATATATTCTTTATTATAAAAAATGATAGAAATGTTGGAAACAATGAAAAATAATACAGATATATTTACATTTTGTACTTTTTAAAATTTTGCAATTTTATTTGCAACAAAAATTTACAATTAAAAGAATGTAAATGAATAATTTCTTAATATAATCTTATATATATATAATAATTTTGTAAATAATATGTTGGAAAGTTCATTCCTAAATTATTATTATAAACTCAGAGTGGTAATTTAATTTTATATCATAACAAATAATACAGTAGCTGGAAACTCAATAATTTGACATTCCATAAAACTCTTTTTATTAAAAAAACTTTTAATTAATTTTACCACTATAACTTAATACTAGGATCAAATAAGTTATCGTTCTTCACTGGCAACACTTGATAAGAGCATCAATTCCATGAATTAACAAAGAATATACCCATTTTTCTAAGGTGCCACTCAAAATGCCACAAGGCAAATGTCAAAAACTGGAAAGAAGCCACTAAATAGCCAATATTTTTTAAAATTAAAAATTTAACCACAAATAGAAATATTCACTATTGGTACATAGTTAATACATATATGGATTTTCACATATAATTTTACAAGAATTCTGTTATTTAGACTAGCATTTTCATTATGCTTCTTCCTTTTCAATAACTCATCACTTCCTCAGTCCACATTAAATTGAGTTTGTGGAACTCACCTGTACTAGAAAAATATCTTCTGTAAATTTTATAAATTAATACTTTGTGTCATAATTTTTGGCAATAAATAAATCTAAATAGGGAAAAAAGTACTTGAAAATTTTTCTTATAAAATTTGTAGTATCTATCTGTATTCCACCAAGTATATTATTGTAATTTGTTCTTACATTTTCTTTTATTTTGAAAAGTGACAATGAATCAAAATATTAAAATTTTATAAGGTTTATATGAATTTATTTTTTCATTTAAAATATAACTAGCTGCATATGCCAGGTGTTGCTCAGACCTTTGAGGGGATGGGGGTTGGTGAGAATGAGTTGGGAGACAGCGATAAAAACAATGGTGTTAGTAATTAAAATGTGCATTTATTAATCTCAGTATTTACAATAATGAAACTGCAATACAGAAAAAAGTTTCTTGGGCTAAAGTTAATAGGGGGGATGGGACCTAGACATGTTTGTCCCATAGACTTAACATTGTACATTTTCCACTTTGCTACAAAAGAATCATTGCACCTTTCTCTAATTCTCTAGCAGCGTCATCTACAGGATAAGAGCTTTGATTTGATACCTAAACTGGGTTACCAAGGGACCAAGTGGTCTTCATACCCTGAGCACTGGGAGTTCGGTTGTGGGTTTGCTCCTTGCTTGGATGGGCTGGCCACACAGAGTTTTCATATCTGTATATGCCTATCTGTTAATTTCTCCATATCTGTAATGCTTGAATCGGGGCCAGTTACCCTTAAAAAGAAATCCCAGAAGACATCCCCTTTAGGCAGATCACCCAAGTGTTGTGTTGCCGTAACTTAACAAAACAAATACAATATCTGAACTGCATTTTTAGTCCTAGCCATTTACTTACACTAAGTCAAACTGAAACCCTCTTTCAATTAATACATAGATGTACAATTAGATGCATTAAATTTTAGACAATGAAATGATGTGGATATGTTCTATTTTGTTTTGTAAGCAGCTCTAAATTATTAGTAATGCCTTATGCAGCTTTATAGGCATCACAATCTCACTGCCTGCACCATTATAATTCATATTATAATAATTTCTTCATTTTGCTTTTGCATAACCTGTATACCTATTCCCTTACAAATGGAAAATAGTCATATCACTATCTAAAATTTCATACATTTAACTATATTTTTTTAACAGAATAAGAAAGATAATTAGAATTCTAATTTATTTTTAAAATAATGTTATTACTAATGTTACAAGCAACAGTTAAAAATAATGCATTTGCAATCAGATTAACTATTTCAACATCGTACAAGAAATCCTTGTTAGTTCGAAATTCAAGGGACAAAATAATTGTGACTTTGAATTATCAAGTTTCAAATTATCTGAGATTTACATATATCTGTACAATATTCCAAATACCATGTAACTGATGTAATTTATTAAGCAAATGGAATACGGATACATATACAGAATGCTATATTTGTTAATCTATATATATAAAAATGAATGTATGTCTGCCTGCTGTCTGTCTGTGTATGTGTTTGTCCTTCATGCATTACCACACCATTTATTCGATTGCCATGAAATTTTGGGAAGTTGTTTAATACACTCCCGCGAAGGTTTGTGGCATATGTGAAGACCATCATTTCCCCCTTTCAAAAATATATTTATATATGGATTAAGGCTTTTATGTCCAACAGATGGTGCTAACTCTGATGACCTAAGTTTGCTTTTCTATGAGGCATTATGCTTTTTATGTGAGAATGGACTAAAGCAGATCATTTTCTATCTATCTATATAAATAAAATATAACGTTCGTTTGTTCCTACTGATTCCTTTGAAATTTTGACACAATGTTGCATTCGAATACGCACGTGTTTTTATATAATATACATGTCGAAATTCCCCCCACTGGGAGGAGATGGACAGGATTAAGGCTTACTGTGAAGAACTTGGCTTCTATTATACTATTTTAGATGTGGTTTTTTGCGTTTTAATAGGGTACGTCAAGAGAATGTACACTAAGAAGGGATTTTTTGAAATTCTTCCCATGGGGGAAGTGTTATACATTTATAATAGATACATTTTGTGCCACAACAACGCGTGGCCGGGTCAGCTAGTTAATAATAACAATAATAATTAATGTGAAGGTAAACAGCATGTATCCAGTGAGAACCTCACTGTCGCCAGATAGACTTTATAAAAAAAAATAAAGCAGATTTTTCAAAATATAACTGAAATTATTTTTAAAGTGGTCGAAAAGGTAATAAGTTGCCCAAATTTAATAGCCTAGAGCCCTACAAATATCTCAATCTGCTATTCGTAACCCAATCTAGCAGTCCCAAAAACCAGTTGTATTTTATGAGATAAGAGAAAAAAGGTAGTCCATGGGTAAATGACACCCAAAAATGTGTTATTGTAAAAGCAAAGCCATATTAATCAGTTTAGAATTGTTCTTTGTCTATTGTTCTTTTACAGCGTGGAGTCACTTCAATCTAAACAAACAAGTTAACGTACACATATCACAGTTCGGACAGACTTTTCACTTCAAATTTTGAAATAGTTGTATTTTAAACTAACTGAATTCCTTAATGTGCACATCTCTATATTTCTGGCTGGGACAAAAGTACAGTTACGAACTAAAAGGATTCTGAACTATCCAAGTTTAAATTAATGAGTATTTCCTGTATATAAACATCCTGAAGTCTGGTGTTTTAGTAATATGCCAAACGATTGCTGGAATAAATTGGGCTACTTCACTGCTGTTATTTTTAATTAAATTCTAAAATTTAATTAAAAATAATTGGACTTCAATTTGAAAAAATTATAGACCTATAAATTCTCACTGTCTTCAGTTTGTCTGTCTCTGTCTTTTCTTAATGTGGAGAACAGTGTTAGATAAATGAAATTCAAGACCGGATATGGAAAGCTTAGGGACAGGAGGCCCTGATTAACTATATATGAACTTCCCAAGCAAATCAGAAGTCACATTATTTCAATTCAAACATTTTTCCCCAAAAGAAGTTAGATTGATGACTGGCACACATCCATTGCTAATGGAAAAGTATGATGTACAGGGGCAAGACACTACGGTAATAATTTGTGGTGGAGAGCGTATATTTTAAATTAAATAAATTAAAAATTGCAGTCTAGTATTATGACAGTGTCAAAAATATTTTTCACTCATTTGTCTTAAAATCTTTTCAATTCTTTATTGTTTATGCTCATTTTCTGGTTTTTATTGTTTATTCTAGATATTTGTCAATTGCTTTTTCTAATAATTGAAAACAATTTTGGTTCTCCCAATGAACAATGCATATATGATTTCCATTCATAAAAAATAAGGTGCAAATATGTGATGTGATATGAAAATAAAATGGTTTTTAGGACATTAGTATGTGATCATTAAAGAGAGTAAGGGAAAATATTAGTTGATGTGATATTAAATATAGTGATAAAGATTAAGATGTTAATTAATTTAATTAATTAATTAATTAATTAACATCTTAATTAATTAATTGGATTAGATTGAACTAATTGAAAACAAAAATTATAGAAAATTTCTACAGATTATAGTACTACTAGTCACCTTTAACATGCAGTGCAATGTTAATTTTCAATTGTTTTTGGTTGTGTACAGATCTACTACAGAATTGTTATCAATGAAACAAATATAGACAATCTTTCAATTTTTCAGAAATTTCCAAATAAAGAAATTAATTCATTAATCAGTTTGCAAGACTTCTGTTTATAGCTTATTTTACTTTAATCTGTATTTGCTTTGTAAACTTAGCTAAAGTTTTTATGTAGTAAATGTATACTGCTTTTGTGACTCAAAATTTTATATGCTTTGTATATCTACTGTTTACTAGATTTATTTGGCTTATTTTAATTTCTAAACGGGCATATCAGTGAAGTTATACTGTGGAAACAAATGAACATGTTTCTACAGCAGTAGAATGTTGTTTGCTTGGAATTTTTAATAGAACCATTTACTTTTGAATTTGTAGTATTAATTTTACTGAAATGTTTTGTTTTAACTTCTTTCTGAGTTAAAATATATGTTTTTATATAACCAACTTCTCACACAATCCCTGGGAAGGATAAATCAACACATTAAAAACCTTTTTTATATCCCAGTACAAATAGCTTTAGATAAAAACTAATGTTTTTATACGATTGTCAGTAAGCTCTAAATGAGATTTTTGATTGAATTTTATAAAATTTAATGAAGCTTTTTGTCAGAAATTTATTTATAAAATTTTAATTGTTGTTTCAGAAATATGAAAAATGTTATACTACACTACAAAGTTTAATCACTGGAGTATCAGAAAAAGAAGCTCATGATGCGTTAAATGCAAGTGTAAGTAAAATTATTATAAAGCCTAATGCTATGTAATATATATAATATTTAAGATTTTTATTACTAATGATTGTTAAATATTTGAAAAATGAAGATAATTTTGAACTTTTAACTTTGTTTTCTTTGATTAAAATTTTTGGTTTCAATTTGTTTGATTTTATTGATGCTATAAAATACTCAAACACTATAAAATTAAGAGTCCTTTTGTACTTTAGTTATGATTAAATAATTTTTGAGACATTCTGCTTCATTATCAGGTCACAACAAAAATTTAAATAAAGAACAGAAGTTTTCAAAAACTTCTAATGGCACTATTTGAACAGTTTGAAGTATAGTACTATACTTTGAAATGTTCAAATAGAACCACTAAAATATTGTTATTTAAAAGGCTAGTAGGGATATTAAGTTATCTAATCATCTGATCATTTTGCTGCACATCGTGTGATACCATTCTGATTGTTAACATTTTTGACATATACAGGGTGAACTAAAAGTAGGTGGACAGTAGGTGGAATAGGGTTTGTGTTAGGGTTATACTATAATAATGCTGTATATTTAACTTGGTTATGGTTGAAAAATTACATCAGAGATGCACAAGAAATTCCTAGACAAAGATACTTGTGCAAAATTGTTTGTCGAAGCATGAAATGGTGAAATGTAGACTTCAAAGCTGTGTAAACTGTGTGTGAGACTCCACATTATGTAATTTATTTACATAACTAAATCATAACATAACATCATAACAATAAAAATTTTGTTGTATAACTGTCAACTTTCACACCTGGGAGTAAATTGTTTGTTAAGTTCTCAGCAGTAAAAGCGACACGTTCTCATAACCTTCCAACATATTGTCTCGATTTTATCAGTTCAATATAGAAAAGAACTGCAAGTTTGGGCAGTTGCTGTCTAGTTCTTCCCGAGGTAAGAAGTTGCCAGCCGATCCCTAAGGATAGTCGTCATCAATGCCTCTAATGTGTTAGTTCATTCAGGACCTCTTATATTACCTTTACGGATACCTTGCCCATTCCCTGTACAAAGACTCCTTCAGCAACAGATATCACATATCCCACTAACAGATATTGCCAAATCTCCATCACAAGATATTACCTATTTCTGAACCGTTCTGAACATCTAACTGTCCGCACAACAACCCTACTACTGAAGACGAACTTTTGCAGTTGGAACGCGACAACTGAAAAATCCATCAGGTATTTATCTTTACATGTGATCCAATGTAAACTCTCTCTCATGACCACTCTGTTAAATAGGTCGGTTAATCTAATATTATGATATATGTATCCTGTAACCTAGTTTTTGTGATTATTAAACGGTTATTTGTTGTTAACTCTAGAGTTTGAGTGCAGTACTTCCATTTCACTGTCTCTCTGTCCTCCATCCGGAATCCAATTGACTGTGCACGTGGCCACTCAGGTGACCTATGTTCTAATACCAAATCAACATGCCATCTCGGCTTCTGTGTCAACACAACATGGTGGTGTCAGTCCTGATGTGGCACTAAAGATGTGCCGACCCTCTGGTCACATGTGATGGACAGCAGTTTAAGCATCTGCATTGATAATATTGTATTGTATTAGTAAATATAATTGTATATGTAATCTCAAAATTTATATGTACATGTACTATCAATAAATGTTATCATTTACTGTCCACCTACTTTTGGTTCACCCTGTATATTTACAAAAGCCTTCCTGATAATATTTTGCAATCATTCTTGCCATTTCCATATGATCCTTTTTGGCACAAAGTACTCATCTTATGAATTTTTTTACTTTTTTGCCTGGTGATAAATCAATCTGAATCCAGCTGCAGAACTTCTTGTGTTTTTCTAATTCTTTAGAAGTTGTTTTTTCTTTTAGATCCTGATATTTATTATTTTTTATATGTCTTTGGGATAACTTAAGTCTTCTATTGTGTTCGGGTGTAAGATAATTTTTTTGGGATCTAGGATAATTTTGTTTATTTCTTTTTTGGATTATATACTAGAAGTATTGTCTTCTGAATATCCATTCACTACAGCATTGTCATAATGGGATGAGTTTAGAATCAAATTTGTCTTTGCCAAAATAAAAGTTTTTTTTTTATGTATAAAAGTTATAAATGCTTTCATCAAATTGATGTTAAATGTGATGAATATTTTTCAATTTTTCAATCTTAAAATCTGTATCCCTTACCAGTATAGTTTCATGAGCTGTTGATTTCATTTTATTACTTTTTGAGTCGGTTGGCTCAAATCTTTGTCAAAAATTCTTAGCTTTTTAATTTGCTTAGAAATTTGCTTTGAACAAGAACCTATTTTTTAAAATAATTGATAAGCAGCACATTGCACTGCTACAAAAATTATTCTTACTTTATCAAGAACAGTTTTTTAAGTCTTTCTGAACATGTTTTGCTGAGGTACATAAGTACAGATAAATTCCTCTTTGATGTTAGTTATTTAGACAAAATTAAAAATTTTTACAAGAAAGTTTTGTCAATCTCAATCTTTTTACTCTATTTTCTTTTGCATTCAATTGATTAATGTATTGGATAAAAATTTTCAGCTTTTTTTTCTAAGCAAATGTACAAGGCTATAATGCAGAGGTCTCCAACTTTTTTCCGAGAAGAGCCATATGAACTGTAACAGATAAGTTTAGGAGCCAAAAAAATATTCTCAGAGTCAAATGAATTAATTGTTTTTGATTAATTATTTTTAAAATCCAACTAAGTCCAAAGATGAGAAACTCAGAGTGACTTAAATGATACAAATTGATAAACAATAACATAAATTTTTCAAGAGCAGAAAGAAATGTGTTTGCCTTCACCTCTGTCTTTTATATCCACTTGACACTTAACCAGGATTCCCATCAGGAAACTTAACTTAAGTATTTCTATCATATTATGGGCTTCCTCATTCTTGGTTGATTGGGCCAACCATGTTAAATAGGAGGGAAGCGAGGAAAGATTATGGATCCAGAAGGAAATGATCTGGAGTTGAAAGTATGCGGGAAGAGGTAATCAGTAATACTGTTAATATATGAGAGCATTGAGCTTGAATGGAACTCTGAACCTTTATAGGAAATCTTAGAAAACAGAAAGATTTCCCTTCTCAAAGATTGACAAGATATCATGGAAAAGAGACAACAGGTGTAACTGGCATGTTCTAGTAAGCAGATAGGACAGTGGTGCAATTGAGGGTAAATGTCCCTGCAGCTGGTTTAGTTAAACTAAAACTTTCACTTCTTATTCAAGTTCCCCAGGGAAAGAATGATCTTGTTTGAATTTATAGTGGTAATACTCCATTGTAATATATTGGGTAAATTGTGTAAATTTGTAAAACTGCAATAATTAAACTAGTACTGGAAAGATAAACTATTAAAAAACAAAAACCGTAATGTTTCCAGCAATAAAAACTATTTAATAATAACGTTTTCGACTGTTTTAAACAGCCATCATCAGTTACAACGAACTTAAACAAAAAAGAATGCAGAAAAAAATAGAACACAAGCAATACAAATATTTAAAATTCAAAAATAATTCCAAAGTAAAAAATGCCGACGTATATTAGAAACTAATAAAACTGCGCATGCGCTAAATATCGTAGTAAGAATAAAAATAAAAACAAAATAACAAAAATACTTCCGCAAAAATATTTCTATTACAACTGTTTAAAACAGTCGAAAACGTTATTATTAAATAGTTTTTATTGCTGGAAACATTACGGTTTTTGTTTTTTAATAATTTGTAAAACTATGGGTATGTTCGTTAAGTCAAACGAGTTAAATGCGTTAGTAAGGAATCATTCGAAAAGTAGTAGTCTCGCTCAGTGCGCATGCTCCGCGGTGATGACGTATCAAACGAAACCCTAATGAAGCTCACGAAGGAAAGAGTTAGTTTACTTCGTTAAGAAAATGGCGCCCGACAATATTGATGTTTCTAGATCTACTCGAGTGTTTAAATTGTGAATTAAAAGGTGAAATGATTGAAATAACTGACCATCCGAAGCAACCTAAGAAAAGTATTTTGGATAAGGCTGCACTAGCAACATTCATATCTTCGATTTTAGAAACAGCCATTTAGTTATAACGAATCGTTCGAAAAGTCTAACGAAACAAGAATAACAATGACGTCATTCTCGTTTAACTCAACAAATGTACCCTATAGTTCAGTGGTATCTTATACTTCAAACACTTCAGAGTTTGAATGATGCTTCCAAAGTTTGAACTGTGCATGCACTCACTGTGTAAATGCCATCTGTTGCACATCTAAGTCATCTCTGGTACTTGCTCTTTGTTATGCTCATAAGCAAGAAACGAGAAAATTCACATCCAGGCGTTAAGTGTTAACGAATATCGCTATAATCACTAGCGCTTTCGACGAAACTATTTTCGTCTTCCTCAGGTGGATAAAAACGGATAAAATCCTCTTTCGAATCAAAAAATTTTCGAAATGCAAAAACCGCTTTAGAACTTTGGAACACACTCACCGATGGAACAGAGCGAGAAGAAATTTAAATGTGCACGCGTGGTGACGTAGCGCATGCGCTATAAATTACTGAAATGTGGAGCTAGAGGTGTTGTTTTAATCTGTTATATAAGTTAACCCGCATATCAGGCAAATCAAGCGTGGGCGTGTTGCACAGATTTAGTGCAGCGGTAAGAAAGGCCTTCCAAATAAACACGACGCTCCTGTTATTACAATGCCTGAGCATCATCACCTGGTCCCATGGCGGGGTGTATGGGTGCTGTAACACCATTCTTGCTAGTTCGGTGTCTGCTTTGCTGCCCTGATGGAAAGTTGGTGTTCGGAAATACGACAGGCCAACATTCTGGTTGTCGCGCCAACGTAGTGGGTGCGAATACCGGAAGCAGTATTTTCCAATGGGATGGAGTAAACTCCAGACCTCTCTAGTACGGAGGTAGCATCCCTGTCGTTGCACAGTAGCCTCCTAAGATTTGGCCGTGGGGAGACTGGAAGAAAGAGCGCGTGTTGCCTAAAAACACGGCAAATACGTATGGTGACTCGGCCACAGTACGGTAATGCGGGAAGGACTATCGTGCATTCGTTTGGAACATGTAAGGCCGTGGGAGGAAAGAGCAATCTTTTGACCTTGTTTAGGAGGTACCTGTACTTGGCATTAGTGTACCCCGCCGCATTTACTGCTGAGCGAATGGCATTAAGTTCAGTGCCCTGCTACAGCATTCCAGCCGCAGCATTATGTTAATGCAGCTATCGCCCCATTAATTAGAAGGGCTTTTTTGTTATCTTCCAGTCAAACAGCTGTCGACATTGAACTTAATGCCATTCGCTCAGCAGTAAACGCGGCGGGGTACACTAATGCCAAGTACAGGTACCTCCTAAACAAGGTCAAAAGATTGCTCTTTCCTCCCACGGCCTTACATGTTCCAAACGAATGCACGGTAGTCCTTCCCGCATTACCATACTGTGGCCGAGTCACCATACGTATTTGCCGTGTTTTTAGGCAACACGCGCTCTTTCTTCCAGTCTCCCCACGGCCAAATCTTAGGAGGCTACTGTGCAACGACAGGGATGCTACCTCCGTACTAGAGAGGTCTGGAGTTTACTCCATCCCATTGGAAAATACTGCTTCCGGTATTCGCACCCACTACGTTGGCGCGACAACCAGAATGTTGGCCTGTCGTATTTCCGAACACCAACTTTCCATCAGGGCAGCAAAGCAGACACCGAACTAGCAAGAATGGTGTTACAGCACCCATACACCCCGCCATGGGACCAGGTGATGATGCTCAGGCATTGTAATAACAGGAGCGTCGTGTTTATTTGGAAGGCCTTTCTTACCGCTGCACTAAATCTGTGCAACACGCCCACGCTTGATTTGCCTGATATGCGGGTTAACTTATATAACAGATTAAAACAACACCTCTAGCTCCACATTTCAGTAATTTATAGCGCATGCGCTACGTCACCACGCGTGCACATTTAAATTTCTTCTCGCTCTGTTCCATCGGTGAGTGTGTTCCAAAGTTCTAAAGCGGTTTTTGCATTTCGAAAATTTTTTGATTCGAAAGAGGATTTTATCCGTTTTTATCCACCTGAGGAAGACGAAAATAGTTTCGTCGAAAGCGCTAGTGATTATAGCGATATTCGTTAACACTTAACGCCTGGATGTGAATTTTCTCGTTTCTTGCTTACGAAAGAGATCAGCGTGCAGTCCACCATTGTTACGATTTAATGTTATGCTCATATGTTTTCAGTACATTTTTTGCTTTATTTTTGGTCTGTTTGGTTTTATATATTGTGTATTATACATTGATTTTTAACAATTTTTTCCTGCAATTTTTCTTTGTTGAGAACTTTGGGCACTCTGTATGTTATGTATCCTTTAGTTCAAAATTTCTTGAACAGAATTTTTTAAATCACATTTGACATGTTTGAAGTTTAGGGGCATTTACTTCCACCTTAATTGTTTGTCCATCTAGTCATCACATGGGTGGGTAGTAATAACTGTATATAGTTTGAACCTGTGGTTTTTTCAGAGTGTCATTGTTATCATCATTCAGCAGATGCTAAGTGAACTTGTTATATCTTCATTTGGAAAATCTTAACTGATTTAGTTAGAGATTATGATTTTTTTAAATTTCTGAAAAACATCAAATGTAAATCAATATGAAATTTGCAACTTCTTTTTTGAAAGAATGTCAAAATTAGGGGAAATTTTGTGGCACTTAATATTAAAATTTTTAGATATTTGTTGTACAGTGATGTTCAATATTTTGATTTTTTATATTATGTTTTTGAAAAAGTTTGTTTGCATAGGTACTATACATAGAAGCAAAAATAGAAATTATCTCTCATGCAAATTTTGTAAGACTTCTTTAAATAGGTTTTTATAAAAATCATTTTCAGCAAAGTGTACTGTATTAATTCTAGTTGACTTATGAGAAGTTTACATGAAAATAAAATATTAGTTCAAATGTTGATGATAAATCATGTAAATGAAAACAAGCTATGTGAGCTGGATAAATGAGCTTTGAGTGTCATATTTAGCCATAGGATGAGATCCCTGTTGTAATGAGAATACTTATCACTAATTGCTAGATAGTAATATTTGCTATTTTTTGTTAGTACATTTACAAGACCACAAAAATCTTATTTTAATCTGAAGAAGATGGTATATTTTTAAATGGTAGCCTGGTAACTTTTTTGGTAATCTTTCATGCTTGAATAACACTTCACATATATTTTCAGAATAAGAAAGATTTAGAAATTGTAGACCATATCCATTTGTGTGTGCCAATTGAATATACCATAGATTTTTTTCCCAGCTATCATGTTTGCATGTTCTGTTTTACTGATTTGAATTAAACAGTGAATATATTTCAAGAAAGTTTGCCAGAGATATAAATACTATTTGCAAATGCAGTTGTATGTCTTTGCAAAAAACTACTTTATATTTTACCTTGTTTATCTTTTTAACTGATAAAAAGTTAGATGATAGATTTTCATGATTAAAATGTTAATAACATTTCCACTATTACTGTATATTTGTAGTAATTCTCTTCTTTGCCATAATTATCTCTTCACCTGCAGTTTTACTAGTCCTTGGTGTAAATTCATTATGTCAGATTTATGCTTTCCATTGTTTTGCACACTAAATGATCTGTTGCTCTAGAGTCAATCACAGAAGTTCATGAAGTTTCCCTATAAAGTTTATCTCAATAAATAAGACAACAGTGAAGTTTTTCCTTTTCTTATATTATTATTTTTTTTCAATTGAAATCATTATTTAAAAATATTTTATTATTCCTGTTAGTTCTGAAGTCTTCATCCATGTTGTTTGCATTGATTGATTGCACTTTTACTTTTTTAGTCAGTCTGCTACGAAATGCTGAACATTTCTTCATCTTTAACAGCAACTCTAGACTTTTCTTTGCACTAAAAGAACATTTGTTATTTCTAGCAGTCGGCTCTGACTTATTACTGTTCTTCATTTTTGTTTGAAATTAGGAGGTCTGCTTTCTTTAAATCAGAAATGAGAGGATTTGTTCTTGATCAATTCATTTTTTTATAGTGCTCTATAGATTCTCAATACAATTGATATTTGAGAAGTTTTGTTGGCCACTTCAATACCTTTAGGTTATGCTTCTTAAATCATTCAGAAATGGACTTGGAAGCATATGTGAAATCAAAATTTCTGATCACCAAAAATATCCTCAGAAGTTGGTCTCATAAAGTATTTAACAGTTCTTGATACACAGCAGAAGTGATGTTAAATTTAAATAAGCTAGCTCTCCTACACATGTACAGTACTCCCAAACCATTACACTTATTGGGTAAGTACTTAACAGTTGATTTAATGCATGAGGAATTGAGTTATTTTTGTCATTAAATGTGTGGGTTACCATCACTTGCAAGTGCAAAATGATACTTGTTACTTTACAAAATACTTCACATAGATTTAAATAATAGTAATGTTCAAAAACCAAGTCGGGTTGACAAAACACAACGTTTATATTGACGAAACAAACATACAAAATAAATACAAAATAACGTTTACAACTAGGTATTCACAATACACTAATCTAAGTTACGACCGACTATGTTCCGTACAAGTTTGTTGGAAAGACACCTTACGATTTCTGCTAACAGACTTAGTACTCGCAACACCTCTGAGTCAGGAAAAAGTTTGTGATAGTCCAACGGGAGTCCACTTACACCTGGTTTCAGCAAGGTCCCAAAGAGAGAGATCTTTTTCCCACCGAAACTGCTTCTTATATAGTAGCCGACGTTCAAATTCTCTGCCAATCAGCTTCGATGTCTTCTTAAAGTCTGGCCAACGGCCATTCTCCGACAGCCAATCGTCGATTATCGATTCAAACCACAATGGCTTTCCCAACGGATCTTCTCTAACGGTTCTTCCGTAATGGCTATGATTTTGCATTACAAAAGTTTCTGTTATCTTACAAACAGAGTGGGAATCGCTCGCCTGGGCGATTCCATCCACTACAATAATATTTAAATATTTTCAAATGCTTATGTTTACTATATCCAACAGGAAATTGGTAATGCACTCATTGAATGGGAAGTATATTTAAATTCTTCATACCTTATCTTTAACACTTTATTTATAACTCAGTTTAATCCTTTTGTCTACATATTTTTTTGATCTTTTTTTTCCTACTGTTTCTCAATGGACAACAGACATGAAAATGAAGTTTATATACATTTTTTTAAACTTTAAATAACTTATCTATATAAAAAGTTTTTATATTATTTTGTGATTTATATTACATCTGTTATTTGTTGTATTTTTATTTGTTCTGTAATCTTTTTCTAACACTTTTTGAAATCAGTTTTTTTTTTCCTGGAGGAATGTTTTTGAACATAACTTATGAAAGTTTAAATAAATGAGCAAGTAAATACTTATAAGCTTAATAAATAAATTTGTTTTTCAGGTTTGCAAGGCATCTCAAAATCATGAAGAAGTTAGTTTAGGTTTATTAGTTGCTCTTTTAACAGAACCACCAAATGCTTCCAGGGTAAGTATGATTAATATAAATTACTATATTATTTTGAAATTCTTACATTTGATTCATAAGAAAAATAAAAGTGACAAGTTATTAAAATTTGATCAGAATTTTTTAATGATTTTTCAAATTTTTGTGTATACTTTGCCTTGCTAATAAGTTGATCTCAGCATCATTTTTGTCAGTCACAAATAACATTGCTGTTAAAATGCAAAAAAAAAAAACAACATTTATAATTTTCATAGAACATCAGTTCCATAATTTCCACAGAGAAATTTTTAAATTGTTGCTGTACTGCTCTCTGTGAGATGTTGTCATCCTCTCTTCTGATTTAGCACTTTGAAAAGTGCATTCTCAGATATTGAATAAGGAACAATGAGGACGTGGAACTTTGTATGAATGGTTATAACTAAGTTATGTTATTTCAGAAATTGCTTCATCATGCTCTTAATTTAAGTCTCATGCAAAATGAGTTTGTTGAAGAAGAGCAAAACTTACTTTTTATGATGGATGGGAAAAAACTTAAATAAATTTAACTATATTTTACAGTATAATTTTATAAGAGTAATCAATCTCATAAATCTACGGTAGCCAAACTGTGTCTTGTGAGCCACATGTGATTGTTCTAGACCAGTGGTTCCCAACTGTTTTTGACTTGCATATCACTTGGCAGCCTATTTTCTTAAATTTTATTTCCCATTTTCACTAAGTTTTATTTTGCATGTTCATCAACCTTGGTTAATTATACAGCGCTATACGATTTCATGTAATTAATTTTTAAAAAATCTAAAAGCATTTGGAGGAAGGGGAACAGATAAATATAATAAAAATATAATTATATTTTTATTTAAAACTATGTTGATAATTATATCTGTGTTGACGATGTCAAAGCCCTTTGACATTGTCAATACGGAATTTGAATATTCTTATAGTATATCAGCCATTATTATCATGTACTCAGTTCATATAACCCCAGTTTGAAAATGCTGTTCTAGACTTATTGCAGGTCCCATGTACTTAAACAGTTTCTTTTCATAAACTTGGTACATACTGTTTACAAATGTATAATATTTTTTAAGGTTGAATGAAAGTTGAGATATAGATATTGCCAGAGGCTGGTTAAAACTATGATTTATTTAAGATTAGATCTTACATTATTATAAAACTTTTTAAAAAATATTAACAAATTGAAATACAGTCAGTAGATGCTTGTAAATCTAGCACTTGATAATCTGGAATGTCTGATCTTTCTGTTTTTGATATTTTGTACATTTTGGTAAAGCCTCTCCATAGTCTCTTTACATAATTGATGATTCTGATGTTGATTTGATGTCTTCACTGTCATGTTTATTAGTTTAGTCTTTCTTAAATAACTAAAGAATACTGTTTTCTGGCTTGACTTTAAAGCATAGGTACTAATACTAGTAATACTAGTAATAATATATTTAATGTACTTTTGACTGAAAAAAATATAAAGAAAAATAATTGGTGCTTAAATATTAATTAGATTATTATTAACAATTAATAGCAATAATAATCTAATCCTAAAAGAATAATTCTTTTTAAGATTAGACTGCATAGTATGATATCTGCTTAAAGTGTATAAATGCATTTGATGTACAAAATATAGCACTGTGATGTAAATTATAATATTTTATTTAAAAATCTGATATGAGCATTAGGTAGCTTTTTTATTGTTATTATTATTATTATAATTATTATTATATTCATAACTGTATATGTACTTTAGATATGTTGATAAATAAAATATATTAAAATCAGTAGAAACATTTAAGAGATTGATGTCATTAATAAAAGAAAATTTCCTTTGATACAGCAGGAAAAAGATATTCCTTGGAAAGCATAATTAAATGGTTTTTTATCAGTAATTTGTTTAAAGAAAAAAGCAAACCTGTACTATAATGATTAGATCTAAGAACCTTATAAAACTTTATCCTAACTATTTGATAATCTGATTATTAATGATGGCATTAAAAACAATTAAGCTTTTTTAATTAAGCAATAAATAATAATTGATTCTGTATTAAAAGATAAACCAGATATATGTTTTTTGTTAACATTTTAATTACTGGAAAGTAAAGGTAAGAGTTTATTATAGTCAGATATTTGGGACTGTAATATTTTTGGTTATATTTTAAAATTTGTTAATTTCTGTTGTATGATTTATCATAAATATAAAAATGTGGTATAATCATTTTCTAGTTAAATGCACTCTGAAAATATGAATACTCTATAGTTTCTATAGTGTAAACACATATGGATATCAAATAATTATAATTGGAAACAGCTGAGAAATCTATTATTGTATGTAAAACAAGCTAGGAAAAGCTTTATTACCTTATTATTTATAGAGCTCAAATTCTTAATATAATAACTTTTTCATTTGTTTAACTGTTTATAACATTTACTAATAAATAAGATATATAGTAAAACTCCAATTATCTAATTATCTGGATGTCCAATTATCTAGATTGTCTTTTGACTATGTTAAAAATAAATAGACATGTGTATATATGTGTGATGTGTGTGTGTGTTATATGCATAAAACATAATTTTTTCTAAATGTAGAGAATAAACTATATTCATTTGTAGGTATAATTCCATATTTAATATTTTATTTGAACATAATTATGTACAAACATACATAACAAACTGTTTGGATAGAAAAAAATGACTATAATAAGCAAAAATTAAATTATCCCTATATTCCACATATCCAGATGGCCGAGGTTCCAATTAACTAGTTTCCAATTAGCCTCCAATTCAGATAATTGGAGTTTTACTGTGTGTACAATTTAATTTTTTAATTTAGTTTTTAGTTGAAAATATGGTAAATGTATATGATGATCAAAAATGGAACAATACATATTTGACAAAATTAAGTAAGTAAGTAAGTAAATAACATTTACTCGTAATAGGTTTACACCTATTACGAGTAAATAGGTTTACACCTATTACAGAGGGGTGATACAGATGAAAACCAACCATGGTTGGCTTTGCCTTATTTACCATTTATTCCAATATAGTTGACATCATGTCTATTCTCATTAACTTAAATATACAGTTTTAATATTATAAACTTAATTATTTAAAACCATATGGCATCTTACACCGTTACAAACAAACACTTGTCTTATTATACATTACCATTTACTATATGGAAAAAATAAGTAGATGATATTTTGATTGACAAACTTAACCAATGCACGGAGGTTGTATCTATCTCCTAACTCTAGATGCCTCCTTACAAAATTTACACCGTGTGAATTTTTGCCAAAAGGAAAAGCACAATCCCTTAGACCAAGACATCAGCAATTAGTAACCACCAATATAAGAGTATTCTGAAATTAGGTTATACTGCAGCAATTTTTAAATATAACAATCAGTGATATCCTGAGACAGGTAAATACCAAGAACAATCTCTAGCGGTAATTAACTTTCAATATAATCATCTCAATAGTATCATTGATGTTTTTTTCACAGTTTTTTGTCATAAAACACTATTGATAAGTATCACCGTCAGAATAAACAAGTATATCTGTTTCTAAATTTTCTATTTTCCTAGTTTTAACCTTTCAAATATGTATTGTTTCTAACAATCCATTGGCATTAATTCGAAATGTTAATTAGTTTCTTCTCACAATACCACTCAGTTGAATCACTTTATTCATATTAACATCATATGTGTATTTTTGATTATCTTTTATATAATAGTCATCTCTTATAATTATTGTATTCCCATTGAGTTTTTCTTGTTTAATTATTGCATGTAATTTCTTCCTTCTCCATATTGATCTCTTGCATAAATCTGCAGTTAAAATTATTTTATTCCTCTCCTCATTACTAAAATTACCTTTCTTTTCCAAAATGCTTTAAGAATCAAATTTCTATCATGTAGGGACTCTAATGAAATTTTCACTATCGGTTTTATTTCACCATTAGTTAGTCTGACCAAACTTTCAATATAGCTGTTAGTTATACCCAATTCCTTATTTACAAACTGTTTAATTTCCTTTGCATAATCAGGCGAGTTAAACGGGAAATTTATAACTATGATATTTTTATTATTCCTCTCATTAACCAGATTGTCTATTTCAAACTCCAACATACCTTTTATTTGGTCGTTGTTCTTGGATATTTCTTCCATCTCTTCTATTCTTTGGGACAGTTTTGTCAACTCCCCATGAAAATATTTATTTTCCTCTTTCAATGAATTGACCTCAGTTTTAATTCCTTGTATTTTGATATGGAGCTGTGCAAATTTGTCCTGTATCAGATCATATATCAATTTTAATGTGTACTAAGTCCCCTCCAGTACTTTTGGTTCTGAATCTCGCAATCTGCAATTCAGGGAATCCCCTTTCTGAGCTTGAGTGTTGATCAGTGGAGAATGGTGACATGTGTACTGAGCGTACTATAGGCTTGCTGTGCACTTTTTCAGTCAGTTTTATTCTGATAAGCTGTGTAACCTTGTTTTTTTTTTTACATATTTCTAACCCCAAAATAGTACAGATGTCAATGAAAAGAAAAAGTATGGCATCAACTGGGGAAATTGTTAAGAAACGAAGGAAAGCTATCAACCTTGAAATGAAAAAAAATCATACAAGACTACGAAGCTGGTAAAGTGGTTAAAGGGCATGTGACTTGAAATTGGCACATTCAACAATTTTAACAATTTTAAATGACAAAGTTAGAATGAAAGAAGTGGTGAAATTATCGATAGGATTTAAAGCCATAATAACTAGGCAGCGAAAAGGTCTTATTTGTGAGATGGAGAAATTATTGGCAATCTGGTTTGACAACCAGATGCAAAATAATATGCCGATAACCCTTTTAATAATTCAAGCTAAGGCATGCAGTATCTTTGAGACTTTGAAGGCATGTGAAAGCAAAAAATCAACAGAATCATTTACAGCAAGCCATGGATGGTTTCAATGTTTTAGGTGGAGATTCAACCTGCATAGTTGGAGAATCAGTGGTGAGGCGGCAAGTGTGGATGTAGAAGCAGCAGAAAAATCTGTTGATGAATTGGATGGAATAATTAAAAAAGGCAGCTATGCCCACAACAGATATTCAATGTGGATGAAACCGGGCTTTGGTCTTGACTTTGAAAAAATGCTTGAAAGGTCCTAAATAAATTTGGCACTTGAGGTAGGTGTTAGGCATCTCAAGTGCCTACGGCAGTGGAGGATGTAATTGATTAATATTATCGGGTTTGATGAATAGTTATTTGAAAGGTCCTATATGCACAAAGAAGCTAAGGCAATGCCCAGTTTCAAGGCTTTTAAAGACAGGATCATGTTGTTGGGAGAAAATGCTGCTGGGTTCAAGTTAAAATCTTTCCTGATCTATTGCTCCAAAAAGCCATGTGCATTAAAGAATATTAGTAAAAACAGTCTGCCTATTTACTATCGTGCAAATAAAAAGGCATGGATGACGCAACCTTTATTTGAAGATTGATTTTTGAACTGCTTCATACCCTCAGTTCAGCATTATTGTTTGAAAATGGGAGTTCCTTTTAAAATTATTCTCCCGCTTGATAATGCTCCAGGTCACCCCCGGCATCTTGATGATCTACACTCAGACATAAAGATAGTATCTTCCTAAAAACACAACTGCTGTCCTACAACCAATGGATCAGAGTGCTATAGCTACGTTCAAAGCATTTTATGTGCGCATGACTTTCTCAAGCCTGTAGCAGCAACAGAAAATGTTATAGTAACCCTTTGTGATTTTTGGAAATCATACAGTATTTTAGATTGCATTAAAACCATTAAATTGGCTTGGGACGAAGTGACAGATAATTGTATGCAAGGCATATGGAAAAAATGCATAAAAAGTTTTGTGAACAATATTGAATTATTTGACAACCTTGAACAAACTGATGTAATTCAAACAATTGCAGGCTCTACCAATGTGCTTAATTTAGATGTTGAAGTGGAAGACATTGCTGAATTAGTGGATTATGCTGATGGAGAGTTAACAAATTAGGGTTTAATAGAGTTAGAAGCAATGCAGCATTTGGAAGAGGAATAAGAGGAAAGAACTGAAGAAGTGAAAAAGAAATTCATGGTACATGGGTTAGCTGGTGTGTTCTCTAAAATTAATGCAGCTATGTTGGAACTTGAGGCTATGGATCCAAATACTGAATGTTTTAATGAAGTTGAATTTGGGATAAGTGAACTTTTGAAGTGCTATAGAGAAATTTATCAAGAAAAAAGATTACAAAGCAAACCACACTTATGAGTTTTTTTTTCCACTGTTACATCCAGGATCTCTGCCCTTGAAGGTACAACTTCTATTTCATCATCAACTCCCGTACCTGGACCCTCTACAGCTCCAGATAACCAAATAAACAAATGATAATATGTACAAATGCATATGTTTTTGTGAATAAATTTGAAGTTTGTTGCACAATTTTTATAATTTTACAATGATTCTATATTCCCAGTGCCAGCTCCTTGCTTATCGATCAATTCGCTTAATGATGTAGTTGTCGGAAAGGAACTTGCTTGTAAAGTTAGGAGTACCTGTATTTCTACTATTTTTTTTCTATATTATTTATTTGCTAATTTTATTGATTATTTTTATTATAAAATATTAGATGATACTGTATACTCCTATAATTAAAAAAGGAAGTCCTCTACTTACAAACTTAATCCGTTCGTAGCGGTTGTTTGCAAGTCGAAAAGTTCGTAACTCGAAAAGACGATATTTGGCACAAAAACTCAAATACAACACTGTTTTTACAATTATGTAATGTTTAGGCTACTTGAATAATGTTGAATTAAGATTGTTAAAGGGAAGTATAAATTCAAATCAATCACATGTACAGTACATTATTTATTAAAATTACTCATTTAAAACAACTACAAATGTTCATATGTATGTACTGTAAATGTTTTAATGTAAAACTTCAAAAATAAACTTGACTATACATAAAAAATAACCAACTGCACTTTAACCCGCCATCTGTCAGCTTTGTTCGTAACTTCGAAAGTTCGTAAGTCGAATGTTCGTAAGTAGAGGACTGCCTGTACTTTCAGTAGAATATTTACTAGTCTTATGAAATTTCTTTAAATATATTGTCAGATATGCTTAACTTTTAATAAATGTATTAGATCAAATTAATTTATAAATCACAAATCAGAATAATATGAAATTGTTTTTATGGAAATAATACTAAGTTTTTGTCTATTAAAACTGAATGTTTATTGTTAACAACAATTACTTTGAGATGGTTTCTAGAAAATATAATTTTTATTTCAGAAATGTGCCATTAGGGAGATCAATTTGTGTGTTTCAAGTGATGCTACAAGTTTCCCTGACTGGGGCTCTGGCCAAGAATGGGTTCAAGGCCTTTAGCTACCATGTTGCTTTGGGACTTGACCTCTCAAGAGTTGGGTTGTTTGGGAGTGCTGCCCTAAGCAGGTGGTAAACTCCACCCAAGACTAAATATGGCTATGAGATTGATAACAAACTAATGCAATAATAGCTACAATAAGTTTTCAAAACAAATTATTCATTATTAATGTAGATATTCAATGTAAAAAGTTATACATAGGTCTTAAGGATGGTAGTAAATGATAATCAAAAAAAGTACATAGAATAAATAATATGCTGGTCAAGGTTTATGTAATATCTTATATGTACATGATAACACCAGTTTGGAAAAATCACAAATATTCATTATTTTGAAGATAATAAATAATTGTAAATTAAATAATAGAGTTTTTTTTAATGCTTGATGGAATTTCAGAATGATATATTTTTCATATGTGAATGCTGGACCTGAAACAGGTTTATGAATAAACCGAAAATATTTGTTTGTTTATTAATAAACTCCAGCTAGAAAAGTATGAAAAGTATGTTTTTAATGTCAGTTGTGTCAGAGTTAGTACTTTAAATCAAATACTTTAAGTAATAATCTTAAGCAAATCCACTTTTCAGTTGTGGACAAGGATTTCAATTTACTTCAGTGGAAACTTTTCTTAAATGGGAATGTTATATAGAAAGAATTTATACCTCTCTTATGGGGAAAACTTCTTACCCAAGTTCTACTATGTTTAATTTTTACAGCTATACTATATTTTTTAAATTCTGTATTCTTTAATTTAATAACAAATTACTATATTTTGAGAATATTTTAATGTTTTTGAAATAGAACTATAAATATATTTATCAAATTTGTTAATAATTTATTATTTAAAGTACAGTAAAACCTCACTTTTGTATTGTATGTAAACCTTATGTAAATCTTGGGGGATATAATTTTTTGTCACTTAAGTGAGGTGGTCACCTAGAGTAAGGTTATAAAAAAATTGACATATAAAACTGTAATTACTAAATTCTGTTAAATGTTTAATACAGATCTTGGCAAACTAATTCAAAACTATAGAAATAAAGCTCAATTCTGTTTAAAGTGCTTTAAACAATATGTAGAATTTAGGGATTTTCTGTTCTGCTGACCATGTAAATGGGAATAAATGTCACTTTAGGACACTTCTATCTTAGCCACTTAAGTAAGTTGACCAGTAGCTTCAAGATGGAGTTTGATTCATATTAAGACTTATCAGTTTTAAAAACAGAATTTTGTGGATGGCCACAAAGCATGGTTTTGGTGTAGATGTCTTATAATGTAGTTTTTTAATATTTTTAAATCATCAAGAAACTATTTTGATTATTATTTATAACTATATTATTTATAATAAGTAACTAGCTACTGGAAAATAAACTATTAAAAAACAAAAACCTTAAATTTCCAGCAATAAAAAACATTTAATAATAACGTTTTCGACTTTTTTCATTCTTTTGTTTTTTAAGTTTGTTTTAACTGATGATGGCTGTTTAAAACAGTCGAAAACGTTATTATTAAATGTTTTTTATTGCTGGAAATTTAAGGTTTTTGTTTTTTAATATATTATTTATAATTATAAATTATAACTATTAGACTTAAATAATCTTATTGTAAACTATTAAACAATTTCTTTTATTTATTTTACAGTATTACAGAGATTTAACTTATATTACAAGAGATGGACTAAGTTTAGTACAGCAAAATGTCTCTCATATTATTTCTGAAAAATATTCAAAGCTCCAAGAAACATGTAGAACACAGGTATTTTTTAAATAATAAATTCAATTATAATGCAATTTTAATATTACTCTGTAATAAATCTGTTCAGATGTTTATTACAAGAAAACAAAAATTATATGTATTTAAATCTGCATCAGTGATATATACACTAGCTAGTATAATCTTTCTTCAAATAATTTACTGTATTTCTGTGCATATTTTTTGCCTCTGCATATTTTTCACACTTGCATTTCCAAGAAATATTTTTGTGAAAAACAAAATATTTGAGTATTTATCGCATGAAAAATGCAAGACTTCTCATACTGAACTGTTTAGTGTAGGAGATAGGATATGAGTCAGCCAACAAGAATTTTTACCATATGTAGGTGCTTTGTTTACCCTCATTCCTTTGCATAGGCTTAACAGTACAGTATCTTTGTACTTGCTGGAGGCTATGATGATGGGAAAGTTGTTAATTAATTGACAAGGGCAGTTGTTAATTAATTGTGATGCTTTGTAGCACTTTAGTAGATTCCTTAGTGTCATATCGAGTAGAGTTAACTGCAACTTTGTGAGATGGCAAGAAAAAAATAACAGTTTTACTGCACAGTATAAAATTAAAATAATCTGCTTTGAGGAACAGAATGGAAATTGAGAGGCTGAATGAAAATTCATTGTCAGTGAGGTACTTGTTTGCTATTGATGTAAACAAAAAGAAGCTCTAAGCAATGCAAAGTCTAATTTTGAGGTTCCAAGACTGGAAAGTATCTCCAACTTGAGGAGGAACTGTATGTTGAAGAAACGTGCGACAACGGTGTGCTGTATCATGCGTGATGTTGCAATCACGGGCTTGCAATATTGCTCAGACACAAAATATTTCTTCTTTCAAGTTTAAATCTGGTCGAGGATTTGTAAGCAGATTTATGAAGAGGAAAAATCTTTCTCTAAGTAGAAGAACTACATTGTGCCAAAGGTTAGAAATAAATACTGATATAGTCTACCTTCAAAAATAATTTGCATTTTTTTTTTTTAAATCTTGATTTTCAATTAGTAAAAAATGGCAAAAAGTATGCATGGAAATACAGTATAAGTTTTTTAGTGTTGAAGAACTTAGATGCATGACTTTCACTGTCTTTTAAGTTCTTGAATATTTTTTTGTTAAAATTATTTTGCAATGAATGAAATAAACAGAAATTTGATGGTGCAAAGTTTGGTAAATATGGGTAAATGAATAAGAATATATTATCTTGATATATAAAGCTAGATTCAACCATATCACCCAAGTATTGGGAGAAACATTTAAATTACAAAAATTTTTGTTGGATAGTTAAATAAAAGGCTTCAAGTTGTGTTGTAAATAATAATTTTTATCTCAATTTAAGAACAGGATGGTTTTATTTAGAAATTTTACTTCAGCTAATTAGAATTCAACCTGTTCATACAAATCAGTTATACTTAATATCTTAAGATAATACTTATAAAAATGTATGCATCATTAAAATTTAACCTAACTTACTATGGTTTATATAAAATTATTTTAGGAAATTATCATTATCAAATATATATGATGCAATCTATGAAAATACCTATCATAGATTGAATTTTATTTTTCTCTTTATTCTTATATTTCAGATATAAAATGTTTCAAATTTGTAATTATATTTATTTTAGTCATGTATTTGAATAATAGTAATCATCTGGATTGATCAAATAATTACAAATTTTAGTACAATTCAAATTATTATTGTTGGAATATAGCTCAGTATTATATGGCAGTTGGTTTGACTCTATAAGTTTTAGTACCATAGACAGAAACACTTCTGCAATATTTTTAGGCTTCGGAGTCACTCACTTTTTTCACTTGGGCTCACTTTTCTGAAGTATCCTCACTTTTCTCCCTTTTTAGGTCATTTTCACATGCCTAATTAAGATGTGGGACAAATCAAAAATAATTTTAAAACCAAACAATTTTCTGAATTATCAGACTATTGAACTAAAATTTTCTGGAAGGGTTAATCTTTACCTATGTGCACTCTCATGGCAGCTCGTTCTTCTGTTTGTTGGAATCAAGAATCAGTGGGGACGCACGTTCTAACCTAACCTAACCTAACCTATTCTAATAAATTACCTCAATAGCCTAAACTCCAGCAAAATATCTTTTACTTACTTGAATGTTTCCATCCACACTACATTTACATTCCAATTCTACAGCGTGATGATGTCCAATAGAATGTGGACAAAAATGGATGTTTGCATAAGTAAAGGATTTTTTGCTGGAGTATAGGCTATTGAGTAGGGTGATTGAAGATATTTGCAAAGCAAATAATACTCAACTGTATAACTACAATACTTTTTCAGCAAAGGAATGATTTTCCTTTTCTGGAAACATGTTTTGGTTGTATAGTTGAGTGTTAAAATATGTTCCAGCTTTATGAAGTCATCTTTAGCAAATAATAACTTTCCTCAAATAGTAACTGCAGAGAAAATATGCAGTTTAAAATAGTAACCATGGCTGTTATTTAACTAAAACTGGTATATGTTGTATATATTGTTATTATAATTAAATAAATCTAAATATAACTATCTTTGTTTTTCAGTTAATTTGGATGATTAAAGAAATGATAAAAAATTCTGTAGCTGGTGTTGATCAACTTTGTTTTATATTGTTAAGACAAATTGCAGGTATATATTTTTATTTGTATTTAAATAAGTTTATTTGTTAAAAATTTAAATTATTTAAGTACTATTTAGATTATTTAAGTTACAGTATTTTTGAAAAGTTATTTACTGTACCGTTTCTGACTTCATTTTGTTTTTCACAAGATTAATTATAAATATATTATTATTAATCTTAAATTAAATTATTACTTTCTTACAGTTCTTAAATTTGTACAAAATTTAAAAATATTACATATATTATTTTTAAAGTATAGATTTAAAAGTATATACTTTAAATCTATATCTATATTCAATCACCCTATTCAAAAGTCTAAACTTCAGCAAAAAATTATTTACTTACATGGACATTTTCATCCACATTTCATTGGACATCATCAGGTTATAGAATTGGAAAATGAAGCAGTGACATTTGAATATTCAAAACCAACATGTTGTTGTTTGCTGATTGGAGACATTTCCAATCTGGGTGGTTGCTGATTGGAAGAGACAATCTCTGTATGAACTCTCTAATAGACTTCTTAGAAAATTTATGTTGTACTTCTTAGACCTAATCATCAAATTGAGAGATGGACAGATAGTCATATGGATGTACAGAAAACCAACCTGTCAGTCCATATTCATTTCTTTAATCTCACTTGACCCTGTTCTGTACAAGATGGCTGCATTTAACTTTTGGTTTGTAGAGCATTTAAGCACATCTCTGATCCAAACCATAGGATGCAAAAATTACAAACTATCACCAACCAGACAGTACAACATGGATTTTCTAATAAGTCTATTAGAGGGAATCATAGAACATTGTATCACCCAAGCACATCTCTGGACTCACAATCTGCCTCAGTCTGAAACATATAAGGCAGTCATGTACAATGCAGTGCTTGCCCCTATTTACAAAGAGATAGCACAAACCAATAACATCAAACTGGTCTATAAAAAGAGCCCACGCATCTTTT
The DNA here is from genome assembly GCF_030686945.1 of Centruroides vittatus. Lineage (NCBI taxonomy): Eukaryota > Metazoa > Arthropoda > Arachnida > Scorpiones > Buthidae > Centruroides > Centruroides vittatus. The sequence goes on from NW_027122644.1 coordinate 2,670,154, forward strand.
CTCTCCTCAGAAATGCCAAAGACCCACCCATCAGTTTGGCAACATTCCCTGTGTGTATACTTCATTCCCTTGACTGACTACCGAACCAGAAATGGATTGGAGTATGTTGGCAATAATGGCAGGCAGATCACTTCCTGCTTAAAAGAACACCAAACAGACATTTCTAGGGGTTGCTGTTTCGTCGCATTGTCAACTTATGCTTCTGACCTGGATGTGGAAGTCTGTTTGGATAGGGCAAGGATTTTCTGCCAAATGTCTGACAGGGCAACTCTGCTACCTTGAACTGCTTGAAATATATAAGGCAGCATTGAATAAGAAAGCAAAAGATGACAACATGTTTCCCAACCCCCATGGAAATTTTTCCTACACCACCCATAAATTATGGGTTCATATGGGGATTGTTTCTTCCAATCAGCAACCTCCCAGATCAAAAATGTCTCCAATCAGCAAACGACAAAACATTGGATTCAGATATTCAAACATTGCTGCTCCATTTTCCAATTCTATAACCTGATGCTGTCCAATGGAATGTGAATGAAAATGTTTGTGTAAGTAAAGGATTTTTTGCTGGAGAATATGGCTTGGCTTATGAATATGGTGACTGAATACAATATATCCAGCATTTAGCTGTTGTCTATTACTATATCTATATCATTTATTTTCCATACTTCACATCATATATAACATCCAAAATAATTATAAAAAATGATGGAGTCAGACTTTCTATTCTTCTTACTTTTTAATCTTAAAGTATACGAAAAAATTATATTTTTCTTCTAGTTCTGACTTATGGATTTGTATAACTAAAAAAATTTTCTAAAACATTGTGTTAACAATGAATAAAGAAGATTACAGTTAAAAAGGTAAAAGGAAATCAACTTGCAGAGAAAAAACTTTTTATTTACTTTAACAAACTTCCCAAATGCATTTCGCCTCTTATGAAAGGACTCTTCAGTAGGTTTGACCATACACAGTTCATATTCATAAAGTAAATAAAAAGTTTTTTCTCTGCAAGTTGATTTCCTTTTACCTTTTTAACTGTAATCTTTTTTATTCATTGTTAACACAATGTTTTAGAAAATTTTTTAGTTATACAATATCCATAAGTCAGAACTGGAAGAAAAATATAATTTTTTCGTATACTTTAAGATTAAAAAGTAAGAAAAAGATATAACATGTATGGAAAATAAAAGTTGTAAAGAAAACAGTACGAAAAATAAAAAATATTTAAATAAATTTTTCTATTAAAATTTTAAAACCCAAAATACAAATGCAGTTTTCTTGTAAGATGTAACGTATGTTATATATGATGGCATATAAATTGAACTCAAGGTTTTCATCTCAAAATTCTGATTAGACCTGTAGTACCATATAAGTTGATTTCCAAATATATAGTAGGCTTTGATTTTAATAATTTTATAGAAAACATCATTCTTGTTATAAAGTAATGGGAAGTTTTTATGAAAAATTTTGGAGTTTACTTTGACTTTTCTAATATATTAAATATATTTTTATTTATTTTTAACAATTGATAACTTATCAGCTATTTGAAATAAATGACATGATGTGAATTTAAAGACGTTTTAATGATTAGTTAATAATGATTATTGTAAAAAATAGTATATGAATGAAAATTATTGATTTTAATACTACTACATTTCTTGTATTAACTTAAAGTATCAGAATTAACATATTAATTTTTAAATGATGTTTAAATATCTCTTAGTAGAATAAAGTATAAATTAATTACAAACTATTATAATTTTCACTTTAATGTTAATTTTTAGGTGGTGACATATCACATAAAAACATTTGGTTAGCAGAATCTATGTTAGATATGTTTGTTGAAAACAGGTATGATATAATTAAATGTATTGTATAATACGATGTTATAATTAAAATAATTTTACTATAATATAATTTTAATAATAATAATAAAATCAATATAGTTGTGTAATAATATAAATATAGCAGACAGCCAGATGGCTGAGCAGTCAAGGTGGCAGCCTACCACTCTGGGGAACCCCAGATCGAATCCGGACAGGTTGAAAAATCCCCAGAAATTTTTCGGGGGTGGTTCGTCTGGATATGTCGGGCCCATCCCTCACCACCTGGCTGCCTCATTGTGGGCTTGGCTGAACCCATAATGGGCTTCCTATAGAGAGGTTTCATGTCGACATCACGAGTGACGTCATGAGCATGCGTAATTGTCCAGCGCCATCTTTGTGACTGTTTGTGACTTGTTTACATTTTGTGTGTGTTCGCGTGCGCTTTAACTGGAGTTCTTGTGTTGTTTTTTTTCGTCGCGAATATCACTGTGGTGATTTGTTGTGTAATTGGGTGTAATGCTAGTTCACTCAAGAACAAAGGAACATCATTTTTTAAAATTTCCGGCATTATTTGTCATCAAGGATCCCAAACTGAGGAGCTTTCACGACGAAGGCAAACTGCATGGCTCTCGAGAATTAACCGGAAAAATTTCGTTACGAATAAAGTGAATATCAATACAAGAGTTTGTCAGAAACATTTCATTTCAATATTTACGTTAATAAACACTAAGTTATATTTTAAAACCTAAAAGAGTTTACTGATTTGCTTATATTAATTTAGTTAGGTATAGTGCATTTATAAACGAATAACTAATGTAATTTCAGGCTTTAGCTAGTACAAACTTATAAACATTACACGTTAAAACTAAAAGCAAGTAGGCTTATTATATGCTAGTTTCAACTAGAAAATAAAGGTACTGAACAATTTGAATTAAAAAATTTCCACAGCTGTTTTTAATTAGACTTTTACTTTCAGACAAAAATTCTTAGTTAAGAAATACGTAAAAACACGAGTTTAAACAAACAAAAGAAAACATATCTTTCCAGGCAATATTACTTTGCTGTTATTCATTACTTTTACTTTTATATCAGGAGAAACCCAGCCACTTGTTAAATAGTTATGGGCCTCTAAAGATTTATAAGCTTTCATTTGTGACAGGGTGTAGAAATTTGTTGTCAAAACCAAATAGTTTATAATGTCACCAAATTTTACTTTCGGCCACAACTTTTGATCTACGACGAAGTCTGATAAACTGGCTTCGTATGGATCGCCTTGAAATAACAAAATTTTCTCTTCGTACAGAGCTGCATCTCGTCCTGTTAGACCGCTAGAATAGCCCACAAGAAAAGAATCTTTTTTAACTTAATCCATGATAATAGAACTGCAGTATTTTTGTACGTTTAAACTAAAAAACGACATCGAATAACAGACCACGTGCAAGCTAAGCGAGCAAAAACTACCACAAAAATGGCGAATGGGCGGAGCAAACGTGTGTTTTATCACGTGACATGCGACCTTGAAACCTCTCTATAAGAGCCCTCAGTGCCCACAGGGCAGAAAGAGTTTAAATATTTATATATATACATACAGGATTTTATGTATGTAAGCTAAAAGTACATTTTTATCAGCTGCATTGGAAATTACGAAATTAATCTTAAACACAAATGAATTAATATTTTTAGAGAATTTTAATATTTTTATAGGTTTAGAGATGATAATAAAGTAATAATGCCCTCTAGGATCAATGCCATTAACATACACCAAATCTTAAATCATGGAGTCCTTTGTTTTCAAATTGTCAAAATGTTTTCAAGAAGATTTAATTTCTCATTATCAGCAAACACAAGAAACATTCTAATTAGAATAATATTAAACTTATTATTATTAGAACAATATTAGAATTCTCTAAAAATATTTTTAGAGAATTTTAATATTTTTAAAGGTTTAGAGATTCAAAAAAATAGTAAATCCCATCTGGGATCTATGTAGGAATACCTACACAGATCCTAGAGGGTGTTAGTATCTTTAAATTGGTGTATTTAAATTTAGTATTTATAAATGCCGTACCATCCTTACTTCTAATTTATTTTTAATTGTCTACTTGGACATTGGACCTACTAATGAGTAATGTCCAAGTAGACAATTAAAAATAAATTAAATTTAGTATCTTTAAATCTTTATACAACAACTAAATTTGTAAAATTGGTTCATCTTTGTGCACAGCTAAGGAAAAGTAACTGAAGAAAGGAAATATTTTACTTAACTTTTTAATCAACCATATTTTGATATATAAATTAAATAGGTAAATGTACAGTCTTTGGTTAATGATTCAGCTGAGAGCAAGATGATCATGCTATGTATATATATCAGAAATTCTGCTTATAGGTACAGTTTAAATGTCATAAATAATTTAAAATATTATGTAACTGAAAAATAATTTTCTGTAATATTAATAATTTAGTCATTTACACTTGCTGTTTGGACTGATGAGGGACTGTGAGTCTGAAATGCATTTCCTATACTAATAAAGCATATATTTTTGCACTTGATCTTTAACTCTTCATCACTTAACCTACAAGATGTGATAAGTGTACAATTAACCAATTTTGGACTACATCAGGAAGCATTAACCCAGACAAGAATTGAGAATATTTATGTAGAATGTTTCTTGTGATTATGAGAAGTTAAATTTAATTGAAAATATTTTGACAATTGAAAGCAAATGGCTTCTTGAATTTAGGTTTGATGCATGTTAATGGATGTATGAAAGGGAGAATCATCTTTTTCCACGTGTAGAAGAATTAATATTGTTATTATATACATTAAAATTTCAATTTAGGTTTCATGCAAATATTTAAATTTCAATGTTATGGTACATGTTTGTTCAGAGAAAAATATTTAGTAAAAAATTCATTTTGTATAGATTTCTAAACCTGATTTTCCAGACACAATAAACACACCATTATGCTATTCTTAAAGACTGTTCCAGTCAATAATAGTAAAATAGTTGTTAAATGAGAAAAGCAACAGAGTCTGAATTACAGTTTTTACAGTAATGTGAGTAATTAAAATGAAAATAAGATGAGATCTGTAGGTAATTATGTTTAGTTAACACACACAGGATGGTATATATATTTGTAAGTAAAGCATGTATTGTAGTGTTGTATTCAATTACGTTATTTCAAAAATGGGTATTAGTTCTTTGTCATAATGTATAATAATTTAGCACTGAGTAAATTGGCTTTTGGAATTTGCTTATTCAACAGTAAAATGCACTCATTCACATAAATTTTATATAAAAATATATAGTTTATTACTAAAACATTAGATTCATTTATTTTTTGTGAAATACATACAATTGACCACGTCAGACAAACTTGGAAAATATCAACATAACAAAATATTTATTTTAAAGACATAAAAGAATGAGGAGTTCAATTTACAAAGAATAATTAATGAGGTTGCTTCCAAGAACAATGATTTTCTGATAGAATTGTTTAAATTTGAAATACAATTTCAAACTTTTCTACCCTTTATTTATTATATTTAAATGTATATTGAATTTTATATAAATTTAGGGAAACAAATAAACAAAACAATTTTTTTATTATTTTTTAATAAAATGGAACAGAATTAAAATTTTGTAAAGCTCTAAAACTAAATTACAATTATGCAAATATAAACATCACAAAGCCTGATAATTATATTAAAGCCAAATGATTGCTGAATTAGATTGAGCTATATTACTGCTACTATTAATAATTAAATGCTGAGTAATTTGGCCTAGAGTAAAGTTTAGCAAAATTTTTTAAAATGACAATATGTATGTTGCATACTATGATCAATAAAATTATTTTTGAAAAAGCAATTAGTTGCTGGCAATTTCTTAGGTTTATTGAAATTTCAAAAAGTTAACAATCAGCAACATTCAATATATAAAAATGAGTTAAAAGAAATCATTTTAAAATCTTGGAATAAAAGTGACAGTAATATAGAAAACAAAATTTATGGAATTGATAAATTGAAGCTGTGATAAAGCATAAAAAGGTCAAATAAAATATTGAAAGTCACTTTGGAATACATAATTTCAAACTTTTTACTTTGTTCAGAGGTTATAAAAGAAATTAAATCTATTACACGCCTTTAAAGTATCCAGCATACTATTAAATTTTCATAAGAACGTTTTCGATCACTTTTAGAGATCATCTTCAGTTACCGATTAAAAAGAACAAACAAAATTCGAATTTAAAAGATCGCAAGTTTCGTTCATAATGACGTCATCACTAACGTGAAATATTAAAAATTAAAAAATTAAATAATTAAAAATTAAACAAATCAAATAATTCTAGTTCCCGTGTGTAAATAACTTAATGGTAAAAACAAAATAAGATGAAAATGGAGAGAAGCGGCTAGAAGTGAAATTACGTCATATCCGTTATATGGAAAGACTTCCAGGCGGTTGCTAAGCTGTCCGAGTCTCTATGATTATTGCAGTGTTTGCTGAGGTGCGCCTTGTGTATCTCCATTTTTTCTATGTGTTTTATAGCTTGTGTTGATCTGGTAGGTTTAATAATCTCCGCCTTGTCCCAATAAATCGTCACGTCCTGCTCCTTGGCGAATGCCGCCAGTACCGTACTATCAACGTTTTTATTGACTGCGTATTTGTGTTCCTCGATCCTTTTTTTCCAATTTCTCATGGTAGCCCCTACGTACACAAGGTCTGAGTTGAATCTCTTATCTCTCAACAGTATCGAGTAAACTTCTGTGAGGGTGTCGTATCTAAATCTTTCCTTGTCGTTTCTCAAAAGTTTATAAACTGTGGGATTACGTCTATAAACTATGCGGATATTCCTTTTTCTGGCTACTTTCTTAGTGACCTTAGATTTCTTAGATTCAACTCAGACCTTGTGTACGTAGGGGCTACCATGAGAAATTTGAAAAAAAGGATCAAGGAACACAAATACGCAGTCAATAAAAACGTTGATAGTACGGTACTGGCGGCATTCACCAAGGAGCAGGACGTGACAATTTATTGGGACAAGGCGGAGATCATTAAACCTACCAGATCAACACAAGCTATAAAACACATAGAAAAAATGGAGATACACAAGGCGCACCTCAGCAAACATTGCAATAATCATAGAGACTCGGACAGCTTAGCAACCACCTGGAAGTCTTTCCATATAACGGATATGACGTAATTTCACTTCTAGCCACTTCTCTCCATTTTCATCTTATTTTGTTTTTACCGTTAAGTTATTTACACACGGAAACTAGAATTTATTTTAATTTTTTAAATTTTAATATTTCATGTTAGTGATGACGTCATTATGAACGAAACTTGCGATCTTTTAAATTCGAATTTTGTTTGTTCTTTTTAATCGGTAACTGAAGATGATCTCTAAAAGTGATCGAAAACGTTCTTATGAAAATTTAATAGTATGCTGGATACTTTAAAGGCGTGTAATAGATTTAATTTCTGATTTGTTTGTTCCAGTAAGCATTTCTTATTAGGTTATAAAAGTAATAATGTAAATTAAGATAGCAGTCGTAGAATAAATTGTTTTGTAAAGTTTTGTAAAATTTAATAACAACATTAAGTGACAGAGCAATTTCTTTGTTTACATTTTTCAATCATTATATTTGGTTTAATTAAATAGTTGTGATGACAAACTTTTCCTAAAGATTATTATATAGCTTAGAATATAGTTCTGTATTTTTAAATGCTTTGAAAAATTTTAATCTTTAGATGTTGGTTTCATTTTGTTATATATTTACATTAATAATTATTTGCTTGTCAAAATAAAAATAATTTAATTTATTATTTTAAAATATAATCAATTTAAGAATATTTTGAACACACTATATATCATTTTATGATTTGTCTATAATAATTAAATAACTATATAAAAATCTATTATGAAAATTTTACAAAATATTTTAATGGATAAAAAAAATAGTTTTATTTATCAATATGTTAGTTTATTTTTAAATTATTGGTTCATTTTATAAATGTATTTTTTTTAAATATATGTATGTGAGTATTTATTTAGTAATAGTTTGTTAATTATTATGTGAATATTTTAAAAATTTTGTTTTAGTACATAAAATAGATTCTAATAACAACATACCTAATACATTTATGTTCTTTTTTTGTATTAATAGAATCTTATTATAAGGTTAGAGGCATGTGTGTGTCTGTTTCTGTGTGTCCATGTTTTATTAATGTGTATAACTTAACATTTTGAGTAGAAACTATTAATTATTTTTTTTTAGAGCTTGGGTTGAAAGGAATCCTGTTTTACTTGCTACTATTGTTTATACATACCTTCGCCTTATTGTGGACCATGGATGTCAATCTTTATTAACTTTAAGGCAACGAGAAGTAGACTTTTGTATTTTATTACTAAGAGAAAGGGTAAGAATTTAATAAGTAAATAATGTTTTATATTAACTGTAGACATTTGATAATATTTTCTTCTACAGAAGTTATTTTTAAAAATATTTTATTGGTAATATTTATTTTCAGTTGTAAAATGTAGTAACCAGATAAGATCTTTAATATAGTATACCATGTTTACTTGCATATAAGACAAGGTTTTTATTCATTTATCACAGCTTCAAGTTCCTAGGTCGTCCTGACACACAAGTGAAATAATTTTTGTGAATTGTGTATTCACATTTTTTTACCAGATGCTCATCCTCTTGTATTTAAAAACATAAATATTTTATCTGGGTCATTTGAATCATTCTTGTATATTGTCAGGAGTAAAGATGATGGGCAATAGGAAAAGCAAAGCTTTTGAATTGAAATCCAGATTGAAATTCCAAAATCACACAGGAGCCTGATATAAGTTTTAGTCCATTCCCATGTGAAAACAGATGATTTATTCGGAAATCAGAATTTGGAGAAACTCATAAGTGTAATCAGTGGAGAGTGGATTCAACCGTTAAGAATTGGGAAATAAGGTTCCTGATTGTCTGGCTTTATGTGAACAAATTATGTTGTCGATTTTATGAGATTTTTCCTTAAAGTTTAAAATGCCAGTAATTTTTGCGGGACAATGTGAGCATTTACGTTTATTTGATATTTCACTTGTGATTAAACAAAATAAAATTAGAATTGTATTAATAAATCTAATTTTCTTTTTGGTCTTGAAAGTCACACCTTGTCCTATATGTGAGGTCATCTTATATGCAAGTAAAGACGGTAATTTTAAAACAGCTATAGCATACATTATTAAATACATTTTTATACTAGAAGTGAAATGCAATTTTCTGAAATGATATGAACTTTTTACTTCTCTAATGAATTTGCTATTATTTGTAGTTTTATTACAAAATATGATTCAGCTAATTCAGTCTGCCAATAAAAAATTTCATAATTGAGTGATTTTATGTTCTGTTAATTAGGATGAAGTGTCATACATTGTTTAATGTCTTTAATTGAATGTTATCTTGTATTTGTACAATAAAATATAAAAAAATAATGTTATTTTTCATATGATTGAAAATTCCAATATGATACAAAACTTATTTTAAATATTGAAAATGATTTTTTAAGAATGTAAACATATTTATGTAATACAGTACATTAAATAAGTAATAATTAAAAGTTTTAATTGTACAGAAAAATTTATTGAATATTTTAACCATCTTCAGTTACCTTCAGTTAACTATAGTATTTGAATTAATATAAATAGGTAGTTTAATATTATTTCTTAATAAAATATGTATTTATGTTTTTGTAGTTTGTTGAATGTATGATGATTGGTCGAGATTTAGTGAGGCTGTTACAAAATGTTGCAAGGATACCGGAGTTTGAAAGGCTATGGAAAGATATTTTATATAATCCTTCATCTTTAGCATCAACTTTTACAGGCAATTTATTTATTTATTAATAATTTAAAATTAAATTTTAAGCTAATTTATTTTTATTATAAACAATGAAATATTAATTTAATTTAACTCCTTGTTCCCCGAATTTTCCCGATCAAATTGAAATTAATGATTAAGAATAATTAAAAATAATTAAAAAATAATAAAAACGAAAAAAAAACGAAAGAAATGTGTTAATTTTGAAGAAAAAGCTTCAAAGTACAATTTCCTTTTTCTCGCCTATCCGCGAAATCTGACACCGATGAGTCATTGTTTACACAGCTGGATGACCTTGAGAACAGCTGGTGTCGTCTTTCGCGGGACATTCTCATGAAACTCTCGGGAGGAGAAGGGTAAAAAGTAGGGTGAATACTAGATGGTGGTATATTTCTAAATATTTTTTTAAAATTACGATTTTAATTGATATTTCCGACCCCCGACTTAATTTAACGTAATTATAAAAAAATCTATTAATTAAAAAAATTAAAAAACTATTGGATGTTGTTTTTGACATCAGAAAATAGCTTTAAATAACTTTACCGAAGTAAAATGGACGCACTAGAAGTTTAGAAGGATGAATGAAGTTCCATAAAAAAATCCCATAAAAAACAATTAAGCGTTAATTGCAGGTCATTAAAGGTTAATTAAAATCGCAATAAAATTTTTTCGCGCGGGTAAAAATTTTTCAAAAAATTTGGAGACAGAAAACATTCCAAAGATCAAAAAATTTTTTTTCGGGTCCCAAAGTACCGTTTTTTTTTGTAACGCTATGGAATTTTGCCCGAGTTATCTCGGGTTTGGACGTCTATGCACGTCAATGGTCGTTAAGGGAAATTAATATTAATTAATTTATAAGTTAATGTTTTAATGCTATATATGATGTATAATTGCAATTATTTTATAAAAATTATATTAAAATCATTAAACTTAAACTGTTTTTTCACTCTATGTTAAATTTGTGAGACACATTCTATGTTCTACAAATTATCAATTATAGAAAGAGCTTATTAATATTTTTAATTAATTCGACATTTTTTAAATATTAAACCTTTATTTGAAATATCAAAATTTTTAGAGGCTTAGAATTAAAGTTTTACAGTTATATTATGTTTTAATTCTAATGCTATAATGTAATGTTAAATTTAAAATTATATTTTAAATTCCACTATATTAATATTATAGTCATATTTACTTTTTATATAAATACAAAAACATATGAAATGAATATAATTTTATTATTAAATTTTTTATTTTATTACGGTATATAAATAATAATAGTTTTGTCATGGATAAAATTGTTTTTTTGTTAAATTATTAGAATAGATTGTGTCAAAAACAATAAATTAAGTTTCTTTCTTGATTAAAATATTGACATTAAAAAAAATGGACTGAAAGTTTAAATTTATGTGATTATACATACATACATACATACATAACAAAAGAATCTAAAAATATAGGTATTCCTTACTAGCAATGATTTTCTCAACTGCCAAAACTGTGGTTTTGAAATAATTCAATTTCTGTCAAGAGTTGACTTAACCTTTTCAACTCAACCTTTTCTTTTATTTGGTATTATTTCCCTTCCTTGTATAAATTGATAGTACTGTGCCATGCAAATGTATGGAAAAATACACCACTTATGTGCTTATTTTTGTTTTATTTTTTTCCCTATATCAACAAATTGGGATTTATGATGCCCATCAGCTTTTTTGAGTGGAGCTTGTGTCCTAGCAGAGCTGATTAGAATACACTTGATTTGCTGTTGCTGTATTACATTATTTCATTTATCTATATGTTATAAAATACTTCTCTTATAGCATGTTTATAAATTATACTTTATGCAAATTTCTTTCTACATATGATAGTTTTCAAAGCACATTTGCAAAGAGGAACCTCACAGCATGTGCAAATTGTCTTTGTTCTTTTTTATTTTGTTTTTTGTTTGTTTTCTAAACATCATCTGCATCTTCTTCATGTTTCACCTTTCTTAGGTAGATGGTTCTCCACATTGTGCATGTATTTAATGTGTTTTGGAGGTCTTCCACTTTAACTCATTCACTTCACTGCTGCAGTTTCTTAACTCATCTGGAGATGGCTTTCTGCTACTGTTGAGGTAAAGGTTTTGAATAGAGTGTTTTTGTAGTTTATTTTCTTGTGTATTATCCATTCATTGAATGCAAACAGAAGCAAATGATAAAATACCTGTTTTGCCACTAGCTGAATTTTCTATTGTAGTCACACTGAGTTACCATTTGATAACACAAGTTTGCACTCGCCATACTTGCATTATAGAATATAGCTTGTGGACAACCTCCACCAATTGCTTCTGGACAATCTCCACCCTTCTTATCTGTCTTCAGCTTCCTCTTGATGGTATTGATGATTTGGCAGTTATTCATAAACTTTACACCTTTCCACTTTATAGCAAGCATACCATTCTGTGTGCAAGAAAAACTGCTGCTTTCTTTCAAGTTTTTCATCTAGAATTGATGTATTTTTTTGTTCTTGTTGAAAGTCGTTACACAAGTAAATGGGAGTTCTTCAATCAGATGAACACTCAAAAAAAATTGTCAAAGCACAGAGCTACATCACATTTACAAATTCCTTCTGCAAGTTTCAATACAACTCTTTTATGTAAACTTTCTTTATCAATGACTTTCTACCACAATACACATTCAAATTACATACATACCTTGTTGTTGATTTACATCTCAGCCAAAGTTTTATCTTCCTTTTTGAAGGCATAGGCATATGTTATTTCAGGGTGGATTTTTCCTTAAACTTGGTCATACTCTCATCAATACTTTAAAAGGACTCTGTCTGTACATTCTAGAAACTCATCTGTATAGTATATTTTACTTGAATTTGCTGGTTTTTTTGGATTATTTATGTATATATTTGAAAAAAGCTTTAGGCATCTGTCTTGTGATATTGCTTTTTTTAGGGCTTTGTTTCCTATTGATGACTTCTCAGACCAATAGGAAGTTAAATCTGTTTGATGATTGTGTGACATGACTAATTTTGTTTTCAGCACAATTTTCATTTTACTAGAGTCAGCATCTGGCATGTGACACCCTTCTCATTTTATTGGTATACTGACTGATAAAAGTAATAAGACTCTATGGAAAAATTGAAATGACTTGGACTTGTGGTTTATGTTGGCCATAATAATATATGGTCTGGGTTAAAAATTAGATGTCATACTAGACCAAAACATAATTAAGAATAAGATAAGTAGAATTCAATGTGCTGACTTGGGTATCACTTGATGAGTGCAAAGTATGAATGATCTTCATTACAACTATCTTCATAAATGGCTGTCATAATAACTTTTTGAGAAAGATGAGCTATCTGTAAATCAATTTTCACTGTAGAAGTGAATAGGAACATAATAGTCTACTGGGACATAATAGTCTTAAAAGAATGTATGCAAATACTACTGATGGAATACACTTGTCTCAATGCACAATGAAGTAAACAATAATTCGGATAATATTAGTAATGAAAAGTTATTTCAAAATAAAATGAAAGCGGATGTTCCACAACCTTCAAAATTGTTCAATTTCCTATGTTAAAAATTAGATTGTTGATGCTCTAGAACTAGAAAACCAGGATTTGTCAAAATAAAAAGCTTCTAGCTTGTGGCTATATTTGTAATTGTTAATGTTGCCAATCCAAAATATTCAGAAAGACTGAAGCAGTACAAAATAATGCAAGTAAGGGATTAACAAGTATATTAACCAACTAAAAGGGCTTAGAAACATTTATTGGGACATAAATATCACAAGAGAACCAAAAGAGTTAATGTATTTTAACTTTAAATGAGAATTAGAAGCATTATTGAAGCCCTATAAACAAATCTAAAAAGATTAGAAAAACAAACATTCTATTCTTAGTTTTTTCTTTTTTTTATAAGATTGTAAGAAAGCATTATCACAGTCTTCTCAACTAATTTGAAATACTTTTAGGTTTTTATTTTATATCCTATGATTTAGAAAAGTTTTAATTTTTCTGTTGAATTTTTGATGTAAAAGTAAATATTTTATTATTCAAAGTCATCATTTAAAAATATGAATAAAAATTTGATAATTTGAAACTAATACAATATGAAATTATTATTTTAGTAATAAAAGTATAATTTTAAACAGATTAAAAGTTTAAATGATATGTTAAATTGAAGCAAAATTGTCATCAGACTGATATAAAAGCCTTCATTTTAACTATTCTTATTTTAAACCCTGTAATCATTATGAGGGCTTTTTTCAATATCCATTATGGGTTTGACCAAGCCTGCAGTGGGTAGCTGGGTAATGTGGGACAAGGCCCAGCATATCTGAGACTGTGACCACTCATAAAAATTTTTGGAGAGTTGCTTGCTTGGATTCAGTTGTAGACTGACACCTTGATGGTTTCAATGATGTGGCTATCCAATAGAGAAAACTATTAACCTCTCTTTCCATTAAGTTTGAACAATGCTTTGTTTCGTTTTATTTCTTATTATATCAATGTGGATCAGTTCGATGTCAGTTGTATAAATGTATAAAAATATGGAAACTCGAAATACAAAATAAGATAATATAAGTTGTTCTATACTGAAAAATTATGATTGCCTTTATCTAATGCTATTTGTAAATTAAGCTTTGAATTCAGTTAATATAAAGAATGTTCTTTTTTTATTTAATGTATTATTTAATCATCATATTTAACATTAAATTGCTTTATCAAAAAATGTTTAATTTTAATGTAATGTTTTAATTTTATTTTTAGGTGTTTTACAATTATTACAATCTCGAACTTCTAGAAGATTTCTTCAATCAAGGTTAACTCCTGATATGGAAAGGAAAATATGTTATTTAACATCCCAAGTAAGTAAAATTTAAATGAATGGAGGAGTCCTGGTATATCATACATGAATAAAAATGATTTTTATTTGAATAAAAGCTACAATTAGAAAATTTATTTATTTTAATAAACCAGAAGTTATGGAAAGAATAACAAATTATAAGAAAATAACAAAGAAAGATTTGACATACAGTAGAATAGAAACATTGAATCCAGATTAGTTTTATTAGTCATATACATAAAAGTCTTTTGTATACATAATAGACACATTGTTATAAAAGAATGAACATGTATTTGAGAATGTACTACTATTTACAATGATAAATAGCATATATTGTTGGTACCTTTTATAATTTATTATTATAATTAGTGTCTTTACCATAAAAGTTATGCTTTATATTTCTGAAAATCATTAGTCCTAACTTTGGTTAACTTTTACTCCTTAGTTTTTATTGTATATACTTTGGAACAAGAATATTTTCATAATTATTTTCTTTTTTAAATTTCTCATTGAACAATGCATTTGAATAAATACATGACATTGTGAAATATCAAACTACTTTGGATTGAACCAAAGAAGTTCATATAAATCAAAACAAAATTTCTTTAATATTTGATAATGTAAATTTATATTAAACTTATTAATTAAGCAAAGTTATTTAAATTATAGCATACTGGATTATTTGTTTGAAATTTTCAGATTAATTTCAAAAATTCTATAATATAATAAATAAAATAAGTTATTCAAAATACACATCTATAATTAGAAAAGTTCTTATAATATTAACTGTAAATAAAAACATTTTATTTAATAATAATAATTAATTATATAAAAGTATGTTTACTTAATATTACATCATATCTGAATTCATAAAACATGAATAGATAAAATCAATAGTTTACTTATAAAGACTAAAAAGTAGTAATAAAAAATAATGATAAAAAGTAAAACTAATTAAAATTATGACTTTTATATTTTTGAACGAATAGTAAAATTATTTTATTTAAAAATACAAAAGTGAAAATTTAAGCTTTGCATGATTTGCATAATTTGATTTAGATTGTATCAAGATTTTATTTTCATTGACAAGTTATGAAAGTACAATTGAAATAGTAAACAAACACACACACAAAAAAAAATACAAGCCATACTTCAATTTTTTTCAAGTTTAACTTCATCATCAGGAAGATGATGAAGTTAAACTTGAATAGAATGACAAGGTTGTACAGGAGGGTCTAATGATGTGTTCACTTGTTTATAATCGATCAGCGCCGCCGTAACTTATCTGTTACAATTCCCAGACACGCACCTGTTATCAAAGAGTTGACCGTTACGATTTGACCGTTACGAGATTGACGGTTGCGATTTGCGCTGATCGATTATAAACAAGTGAACACATCATTAGACCCTCCTGTACTTGAAAGCACTCAAAGTTGCTTCCTTTTTTTTATGTTTGCTGTTTCAGTTGTATTACCTCTTATAAAGCATATTCATTTAAATTTATTTTAATGGCATTTTTCCTTTTGTAACTTGATTAAACAGTTTAATATTCTAACATATTAATTTTTAATTCTATATATATATATATATATATATTTTTTTTTATAGGTGAAATTTGGTCAACAAAAAAGATATCAAGATTGGTTTCAAAGACAGGTAAATCTTTAGTATTATCACATTTTATTTTGCTATAATGATAACAGTTATATTTTAAACTAAATATCTGTTTAAATGTAGAAAAATGCATAATTTAAACAGTTTATATAAAAAATTAAATGGACTATTTAAAATATATTGAGTATTATTTTTAAAAATTAAAAATGGCATAATATTCAATTAACTTTTAATTTGATAAATTATGATAGAACATTTGAATTTGGATATTAAATTATGATAAATGTAATGCCTGAGAAATTTTCTTCATTGAAATTATTGCTTGTTCTGTAAATAATAATCTCAATAAGAATTAAAAATATATTTAAATATGGTCCTGTTTGTGATTATCTGTAAAAAGTTTTTCAAGAAATTAATACAGTAGAGCATCGATTATCTGACCCCCGATCAACCGTCACATCGGTTAACCGACCGTGTTCTAGTCGGCAAATTCAAATGTCCGCTAGTGACCTGGCGCTACAATATTTGCCTGTCTTGGCTACTTTAATATTATTTTTGTTAAATTTTTGCGTGTTTTAGCTGGAAACACTAGCTCGACCATGAAAGGAGGGCAGTATTTAAACCAGGCTTAATTTTCTATTTTTTCTTTATTTCTGTATTTATTTTGTGCAAAATAAAGAAATAATTTAACGATGATTATTATTTAAAAAAAAAAAAAAATTGTTAGGATTAACATTGATGAAAATTCAACACGAAGTAGGTTAATAGCGATATACTAATATGCTTATTACATGGGATATACTAATATACTAATACACTATACTAATAATGTATTTTTTCATACTTTTCGGTTATCTGTTTTTTCAGTTATCCGAACAACCTCAGTCCCCAATTGAGTCGGATAATCGATGCTCTACTGTATTTAAAAAAGAATCTTGCTGACTTTATATAACAAGGTTATGAGCAATATGAGATTCTTTTGTATATTTAATACAGATAAAATAGAAATATACATGAAGTCAAATATTTATCTTAAATGATGGTGATGAATGAAAAAGTCAGATTCTCAAATTGCATATAACTGCTTTACAGTTACAATAAATATATAATATATCAGTGTCATAATGAAATTGTTATTTATTTTATATAGTCATATAAATTATATCTGACTGTGGTTTTATGGCACTTGAAATTCTGTGCTTATAAAATACAGCTTTCTTCTTTAGTAAGGTTAGCCACACCTCTTATAACATTTTAAACATATAATATAAGAGGACACTTATCTATGCATATAATTTTTTAGAACTGCCATTTATCTCTCAGATGTGACACTCAATATTGTTTTAATATTTTCATTAAAATAATCTAATATAAACAAGTAAAAATAAATAAATGAGATAAATTATTTTGATAATTATTACCAATTAATGAAAGCATAAAATATTAGATATGGAAAGCATTTTTCACTAGTGTCTGAGTTATGAATATTTATTTGGATTAAAAATGTGTTCCTGTGGAACAGTAAAACTAAAAAATATTAATGCACAGGTAAAATTATAATATGTCAATGTCAATTTTAAAATTGTAACAATTAAAGAAAATTTATATTTGGAAACAGTATTAAAGAATAAATAAGCAGAAATATAAATGAAACAGAAAACTATGAAATATGAAAAAAACACTCTTTAAGATATTAAAATGCAAACTATTGAAACAAAATAAAAATTACATTCAAATACTTTATTTTTTTTATAAAACACCACCAGGATTTATTACTACAAAAGAAAAATAGTAGAATAAATATTTGAATTTATATTCAAATTTACAAAAATATTGAAATGCAAAGGCTTATTTAAAATAAATATATAGAATAAGATAGAATTTGTAAAAGCATTATTAAATTTTAATTTTCAAACAACTTTATTTTTTATATGTTTAAAGTATAAATTATCTATTTAAAAGTACACATATTACTTTAGCATATTGCCAAAAGTTAAAAGTTTATAATTCAAGTTATACAGAAGTACAATTAATAGACAGTAAAATTACAAGACATTTAACAATTAGTATTATATAATAGATAAACTGGGGAAACATAACTCTTGTTACAACAACAGTGAATATTAAGTTCTTAGCAATACTTTATCTATTATGGATCTCCGCTGTTGAAAATTTTCAATAATAGAAGCCAATTTTCAGAAAGAGAAAAGATGAAGAGTTTAGAAATTATTACACATTTCAATCAGTAGACTTTAAGTTACATTGCAGCTAATCACACAATATATTTGGCATCAAAGTGTATGACAAAATTTTTAAGGATGCACTCATATTTTCTGACACAATACAGAAACCTACAGAGAAACATCTCATTAAATGGAATTAAATGATATTGATGAAATGGAATTTGCTGATCCAATGAGTTATTCTAAAACATAGTGTTAAGTGCTATTTTAATGAAGATTTATGAAACAGATTATAAGTCAATTGGATAATATAATTGTTTTAATGTAACAATAAATTTATTATTTTTATAAAAAAATTCTCAAAGTGTATGGTGCTAAATATAGTTTTTTGATAGACAATAACAATCAGATAAATTATTGAATAGGGTGATAAATCTGACACTATAAATTTTGTTCAGTAGTAATATTTAATTTTTGCCTAATTCTTATCTGCTTAATGACATTTAATTATTATTCTAATGAATTTTGCTATGTCAAATGAACTCAAACTTCTAATAGCTAATAAACAGTAATATTTATTATTATATCATAAAATTGCTATCTATTATTAATGTCAATCATGCTCTAGAAATGATGATGAAACTCTAAATATATTTTTCTAATTATGAAAACAGAAATAAAAAAAAATGTTGTTCTGAATTTTTGTCTTATTTTCTCACAGCTCTTCATACCTCTCTTCAGCTTATTCTGTGTCGCAAAGTATCCTGTATATTACTGAAAACACAGTTGACATTGGTAAATTTATCGAGAGTAATATTTGTTAAAGTTTTAAAATTCACACTAACTTCTCTTAATTATATTGTAGGTAATGGTCCTACACTACTTATGATAGTTAGGTAAAGCAACAAGAGAAGTAAAGCACTTCAGACTGAACAATGTCCTGGATGGGTTCTAAATGCTTACCTTCAGATAGATGGCTTGAAATTGTAAACTTATCACCATTTAATCAGTGAGGTATGAAGAATGCTAAACCATCCATTCCTCACTTAAGTCCATATGTAGTAGTAGTATATGATAATGACAGTGGCAAATTGTTATTGCTGTAAATTGGTATATATTTCATTTTGATTTATATTAAAAATGATAAGTATTAGACACTGATTATCAGTTTAGTTAATAAAGTTAAAAGAAAAAAATTTTTTTCTTGTTTGATTGGATTTGTCAAATTTTTGATTATTTTTTCTGTTCTATTGGGAGTTAATGACAATTTCTGAGTGTTACATCTGATGATCTAAGAAAATGGTAAGATTATATGGAATAGGTAAGTGTAATTTTATGATGTAATAAATTTTCATTGAAATTTTTAGTTACTGCTCTAGAACATAGAAGGTGAATAAGATGGCTAATATAGATATAATAATTTTAAAAAGAAAGTAAAACACACTGAGTACAGCATTAACAGTCTTATTTTCGCTAGTGCTTTCAACAAACTTACATTCATCATCTTTAGACAAACAAAATTTAAAAATAGAATACAATGTTTTAATACAAATGGAATACGTATTATTTAAATTGAAATTCAAAACTGTTATGAGTGTATTCAAAATTCAATTACACTAGAATGTTGTAACATCATGCACCACTTGTGAATATAAACTCATGTTAAACGTGTGATGGTAGTAGTATATCACTATTTAATCATTTATATATGGTAACACACGCTGGGTAGGTTGAGTGTGTTGCATGGCTCCAAGGTTGTAAGGAGAGATCCCCATATCAAAATGACTTTCTGATCACTGCAGCATCTGAGTAGCATTGTTTGAGCCCATAATGGGTTGTAGTTCTGTTTGAGCACCTTTCTGTGATACATTTTCCTTCTACCATGCTATCCTAGTGATCAACTAGGTGGTTAGCAAGCATTCATGTTGTGATCCAATGTACTGTACCTTGTGTTCACCCTTGTTATGGGATTCTACAATGGTACAGCATAGATTCCCAATTTTTCTTTTTACAATAGATTACTTTCTTTTTATATGACATTTGGCATGAGATTTAAGATGTATTGTTTAATAATTTTAATATTTACAGAGAAAAAAATTACGATATAATTATAGAATGCAACTTTTTAAGCAATATAAATTTATAGCTGTTATCAATAGTGAGTCATCTATGTCTGAAAATACTTGATTTTTACTATTTTTGATTTGTTAGGATTTGTTTTAAAGTCATTTTTATTATAATGGTTTCTAATTGAAAAAATTTTCTTTGTAATGTTGCTTTATTTGAGTAATTATCACTAATTCAATATATTTAACTGAGTAAATTATTTTAGAATTTATTTTAACTTCATTACCATCTTTTTCAAAATATGCATCAAGGTTATGAATATGAAGATAAAATGAAATACGCTCTCCTTGCATAATTTGTATAATTGTATAATTTATTGTTGTTTTTTCTGTAAATTTTTCGTTGGATGGAGAATTATTTTTTTTAAAATTAAAACAAAGTTTGTTCAAAAGGGACCACCATTTATTTTTCTTGTGTTCTTAGACAATACACATTCTTGGCAACTGACCTTTCTCTGTAGGCTACTTGTCGCCAGAAGTTAAAAAATGTCCTTTTAAAAAACACAAAATATGTTCAATTAAAATTACAAGTAATTTCTAAAAAAGAACTGGTGACATACAGACTTGTTGCTTATATCCATCCATACTCGGGGTTGTTGCTGCTTTTATATACTGAGAAGAAGTGCTGGAAAATGTAGATTTTCAGAAAGTTGTCCCCTGGTGACGATACATGTAAAATTCTTCTGTAAATCAGTCTTTATTATTATTATAGTCAACTTGCATCAATATGAATTGCTAAAGGAAAAGTTGTTAGTTTGCTTTATCAAAAAATCATTGTAACAGTTTTCAGGGTCAAGGTCAAGATTGTATAGTTTAGGGAGTTGTAATATTGAGGCTTAACAGGAGATCAAAATCTCTAAATTATAATATTTTGTATTAATTTACTAAATAAAGTTAAATAAAATAAAATTTATTTACAAAAACAAATGAATGTTTTAAATGTTTTCAAATCAAACAAAGGAGGAGGAGATGGTATTTGCTGTTTAAGTGTGAAGCAGTATGTCAGAGTGGTTAAACAAAACAAAGCTAAAAGAAATCTGTTTTTTTTTTCTGTTTAAGATTGAAGAAGTAGAAAATACATTATTTCAATTGCAAATGTCTTTAGCTAGTCATCTATGTCACTTTCAAACTGCAGATAGTGACATATGATGTATACTACATTCATTGCATTCTTGATAGAAGGCTTAGATACAGAGGTGGGTCTAGGTTTTTCAGGGCCTGGGGCTTATTGAAGTTCTGTGGTTCCATTTTTTGTTTAAGAATCTTTAAATTGGGTTTAAAATTCATTTTTAATAACATCAAAATCAGAGTTGAAATATATTTATTTATGAGATGATGTTGAATGACAAACTTTATATCGATAAGTGCTCATTGTTAATGAAAAAGTATTAAAAATTTATGATAATAATTCAATTTTTGTGGGCTCTTGACACTTTGGGGCCCAAGGCTTAAGCCCTATTAGACCCTATGTAGATCCACGCCTGCTTAGATGGCTGATCACTGTCAATCTCACTTTCATTTACAAAATCGTCATTTTCATTGAGCACTGTCCTGACTGGTCCTGACACTATTGTGCAGAGTATGATTTATGAGTTTGAGTTATATTAATGGTGGCATGTACATAACCAAAAACTAGCCAAAATGCCAACTCCATTTTTGGCATACAAAGAGTAAAAAAAAAAGAAGCTGAATTTGGTGCAAAGTAGCCAAACCTGTTGTCACTGTATCATTTTCTGATATGCAAATTAACACTTGTTTACATGATATCGCATTCATTTAAAGGGCATGACATCCTTAAACTTCTCCTATTTTCTGAGTACAGTAGAATGGGCTACTAAAATCAGATGTTTGAATTGCTCTACAATCAGAAGTTGAACCTGTCTTTGCTTACTAGGAGAAGAAAATTTATTCTACTCTAAATGGAACTTTTATTACATACAATACAATTTTTTATTGTTCACTTTGAAAAATATAAAAAGCAACCATTATTGGAAATAAGTTTATTTCTTGGTAACAAATTCTGGTAAAATTTTTGTTCACTTTATCATGTGAAAATTAATGTTGTGGCAATTTGCCAGGGCAACAGCAAAATTTGCTTTATCAGTGTTTTTTTTTAAGGTGAGTTTATTTATAGTTATTTTTCATGTAAAAGTTTTATAGAAACTTTGTCAAATGCTTTATCCAAGTCTAAAAATAAAGCATAAAACTGGTAATCATTCAAAAATGATGACCTCAAAGAATGAACTTGTAAAAACATTCTAAAATAGAATCTTGGCTAACATTGTTTTTGTATTGATTATTGCCTGAAGCAGGTTCCTGAAAGAGACTGAAAGCATTTGCTGTTGTTGCTTGGATTGAAACATTATCTTGCTGGAAAAGTGTGTAAGGTTTTTCTTGTTAATATGGCAGTTCCAGCTTTGGAAGTTTTGTAAAGCATAAAATTTGCATTATTTTTTCTACAGTTGTAGTTGAAGTTAAAATAATTAATGCTTTTTCAATTTCATTATTTTCTCAAAAAGTTAGACAGAAATATAATTATATTTTATCCAAAAGCTAAAATTTTTTTTTTATAGAAGTAAATATTTTTCTTAATACTGATGATATTGTCTATTGTCTATAATTTGATGGCATGGGAATCTCTCTCTGTTTATATATTATGTATAAAATTACTTGATTACAAATGAAAGATATTGAGGATATGTAAAAAAGTTCTTTAAATATTTTCAGTAAGTATTCAAAAATATCACTTGGGATATGCTTTAAAAAATTCAATAAAAACTTGATCCAATCCAGAAGTGGTCCCTGCTTTTATTTTTCTAATAACTTTCATAATTTATAGACCAAATTAAAATCTTGAATCATTTTGTTTTCTTTCAAATTTTTTATTATTAAAAATTTTTTTCTAAGTTTAGTAAGAAATTCAAACATTTTTCTGTTTTTTTTCCTATATAAAAAAAAGTTAGGAAAACCTTGTGTTTACTTGTGCATTAGAGAACATATGTATAAAAATATTATAATATCTATTCTTTGTATCATATTATTCTGTTAAAGTTTTGAAATAATTTTTACTACTGTATAAAAAGTTTGTTATAAATCAGTCTGTTAAGTTAAATCTCAAAAATAGTATTAAAGTTTACTGTTTATGTAATAAATTGATATCTTTAATACTAGTTGTATTTAGTAATCTTAAACTGAAAAAAATAATGACACATTAGGCTATATCAGATGTATCTTGACATCCTGACTTCAAGAACACACTACTACTATTTGAAGCCCTTGTGGACATATAGTGCTAATCCTCAGAATTACATTTCTGACGTAATTGAATTTGAATGTCTGAATAAAGTCCAAAATTGAAAAATTCCAAAATGATGAGGTGGCAGCCACATTCTACAAGCAGTTTTTGGAGAGCAAAAATATTAACACTATTCATATGATTTTAAGACTTTTTCGAACATTTAAACTCAGTGACCTCAGAGAGATGATTCTGAAGGTTAGCACTATATGTTTCCAATGGCTTTAACTATAGTCTCATTCATAATGTTCCAACTTAACCTGATACAATGCAAAATTATCTGTGTATAAAAATATGCTGATATTTTACTGTTTTTTAATATACTTCTTATAGTTACTTGTGATTCCAATTTCCTTTAGAATCTTAAAAATTTTGTTTTTATATGTTAATATTTAAACAAATAATTTTTTAATATCTTATAATTATAACAATTTAAAATTTTGAATTAATTTTTTAGTATTTAGCAACACCTGAAAGCCAGTCTCTTCGCTGTGATTTAATTCGTTACATCTGTGGAGTTATTCATCCATCAAATGAAGTTTTATGTTCTGATATCATTCCACGTTGGGCCGTTATTGGATGGTTATTAACAACTTGCACATCTAATGTGGCTGCATCAAATGCAAAGTTATCACTATTTTATGATTGGTTATTTTTTGATCCAGAAAAAGATAATATTATGAATATTGGTAGGTACTTTTCCAATTATTATGTATTGTAATTTAATAAATTTATAGCAAGTTTTTTACAATTAGTAATTATTATCAACATAAAGCCAAAGAATATGTACAAAATAATGTAATAATAGTAATGGCATGGGAAATAAAGTAATAAAATAATAATGAAACGAATGAAATGCTCGAGTGAGATTACCGAAAGTATTTTTAGTACTTTTATTCATTTCATTATTATTAAAATGGTGCCAAGTTTTATAAACTTTCATGATAACATACAGTAAATAAACAAATGCTTCTAAGAATGTAAGAAAACACTAGAATGCTATTTAATACAAAAAAATAAAGAAATATGTGATATACTATTATTTACTTCTACAGGATATATATCAAGTTAATGGTTTATAAACACTAATGAAATGATTTGAAACAAATTATAAAACCAAATCACAAAAGATAGAAAAA
Source organism: Centruroides vittatus (assembly GCF_030686945.1). Classification (NCBI taxonomy): domain Eukaryota; kingdom Metazoa; phylum Arthropoda; class Arachnida; order Scorpiones; family Buthidae; genus Centruroides; species Centruroides vittatus. The sequence goes on from NW_027122644.1 coordinate 2,695,062, forward strand.
TGGCAACAGCCAGCTGATAAATTACTTTTTCTCACTTTTGGAACTAGTTTATAATATTTTCGCCAATAGATCCATCCTAAGAATTGCTGAAAATTTCATGATTTATATGAAAATAATTGTGAAAATATATAACTAAATGATGATAGTTTTTAATTCAAAATTATACTGATTTATATATTGCAGTAAGATTTTCATCTTTGTAAGTCTTGATTATAAAGACATTTCTATTTGTCTTTTAGAGATATTAAATTAAAATTTATTTCAATGAATATAAATCTCTCATTATTAATTTATTGGTTAATCTATTAATTATTATAACAATATTAATAAATTACAAATATTGAAGGTATTTTTATTAGAAGATTACTTATATTTCATCCAATAATAATATGTTTTTCAAATTGAATCAATCATTTTGTTAAAAATACAATATAATTAAATAAATGCAAAACTACAACTAAGTTATGTTAAACTGAAATTTTTTTTACTTTTAGAACCTGCTATTCTTGTAATGTACCATTCCATGAGACCACATCCAGCTATTACTGCAACGTTACTTGATTTTCTCTGTCGAGTAAGTATTACTTAGTTGGCTTTTGAAAGTAAATATTGATGTATAAAAAGGCTTAAGTATATTTGTCAAAGGAAAAATTGATTGTTTATGCTAAAAATGATCTAAATTAGACTGAAAAAATTTGATGTTAAATATATTTTTTGGTAACTTTGAGTTAATAGTGTTTGTTTGGATTAATTTAACATATTACAATTTGCAAAATATGCTATTGCAAATTCTAAACATAATTACATTTCATTAAATAAGCTATGTTTAGTGCATACATTTCAACTAATAAATGTATATCTATCTCTATTTTTGATGTTAATCAGTGTAAGCTGAGATAATTTACAGTGCATTTCTTAAATTTAATATGTTTATTTTTGCATTTTTGAATAAAATAACAATAAAATACACATAAAGAAAAGCACTTTTGGAATTCCATGAATATTTTACATTGTTAGAAAGAAGACAAAATGAAAAAATTAAACATATAATTGTAGTTTTTGATGTAATACTGACAGTTTCACAGTTTTAGAATAAAAACTCATTTTTATTGTAAAACTAAAACTTCATTTTTACATTGTGTAACTCATTTGTTTTTTAAATAAGCCCTCTAAAGAGGAATATATAACCTCACTTAAACTGGCATGCCAGCATTCCCTTGGGATAAACCGGCATGTCAGTTTTTACTATACGGAAATATCTGATTTTGTGGTCTCCCCTGGATAGACTGATGGTAAATCTGCAAAAATAAAGTAAAAACAATAAACAATAAATTACAGGAAGGAATAATAAAAATGGATACAAATAAAGCATATGTATAATAATAAAGCAATATACAGAATCTTTAATGACTATCTTTGTCATATAAAAAAAGTCTTTTACAATGATGTGATCTTTAAAGCTGGAAGCACATTCTGCTCCAATCCTCAAACCACAAGTTCACAAAGATTGCCTGAAATTTCAAGCAACTTTTGTGAATTTTTACAATGATGCTTAAAACTATGAAAATCTAAGTGTAAAAAATGTTTTACACCTGAAATGATTTCTGAAATTGAGAAAAGATGATCTAATTGAGTGGTATATATTTAAGTGGTTAAACAGTTCATAAAAGCAGGATACATTTCTGCTTCTAACAGACAGCATTCTTAAACTGATATAGTTAGAGAGTAATAAATTATTAAAAGTTTTAAAGGTAAGAATTTCATCAAAATACTGTGTATATTTGGGTAGGTCAAGAAATTTTATTCTAGTCTTAGCAGTAACATTAGAGTCCTGTATAAGGTAAATTGGCAACTTGATTTAGAAATAGATAGATTTTGATAGCTTTTTGTTCAGCTTTACTAAAAGTAAATGGGAAGCAGAGGCTTGAATTGGTAGTGTGTAATCAATGATGGACTGGATAGTAGTAAGATGATGAATGAAGAACTATACTAGAAGAAATAGATTTTGGGTGACATCAAATTATTCCTCCCTGAAAGATAGCCACTTTGTGAGATATGCAATATGGAGATTAAATGTTAGTTTAGTATCAAAGGTAATTCCTAAGTCAACTATGCAAGAAATTAATTGTTTTATGTAGATCAATGTAAAACTTGCTAATGTTTAATAAACTTTATTTATAAAAATTCTTTGTATATAGTTAACCAGTAATCATTTCAAGATATCTCTATTCTTTTTATGTGATGGAATTGTGGAGGAAGAAGTCATAGATGAGACAGTTTTTTTTATATAATCATCATTTTTTTAGTGATTTTATATATTCCAGTGATAATATTTTATGTATGTTATTTCCCTCAGATGCATTTCTTCATTTAATTTGTTTTACATTAATGCAACCAATGCAAAATTATATTATCAGAATGGTGGAACATTATAATTCATTAAAAACATTACTTGAATACAAAGTTTATTGAAGCAGTATATATACAACTTTATCAGCTTTATTATTCTTGTAATTTAGCTATTTGATTTAGAAGAACAGGTGGATAGCATTACATATTTTCAGAATTTTTAGTTTAATAATAATATAATTTATTTATAATCATTATAATGCTCCAAATACCTTTAAAATCCAGTATAAAATTTAATCAAACAATTTAAGTGTTGTTCAATTAAATGTTGTACTGGATTTTAAGGGTATTTCTATATGTGCTGTTTGATTAATTTTCTGATTGCTTAAATTTTGTTCAAATACTTTGTTTTAAATTCTGATGAAATCTAAAATAAATGTAAGTAATCATGCTTAATTAAATATTATAAACTGTATTTTATTTATTGAATAAATGAAGTTATATCAACAGAAAAACTGAAATTTTTATTTATTACAAATTATTTACATTGTTATATGTTTTGGATTTGAAGAAAAAATTTTTACTATTAATATAATTCTCATATACTACAATTTTAAAATTAACTAAATATAAATGCGATGCAAATCATTTCTGTTTGTTATTTTTAATTTTGCTTTCTATTATCTAAATTTGCTTTGATTAATTTAATTAGTTTGAATTATTATTTTAGTTTATAAATAATTTTGTTCTCTCAAATGTATTATTTCTATAACTTTTGGATCAAACTTAAGTACCTGAAATTTCTTTAGTGATTTGTTATCTCTGTTAGATAGATTTACATATACATTTTTAATCCACATTTTAATATTGTATAAAAGTAGACTAATCACTTATAAACTTTTAAATGCTGCATTATTTTTGAGTAACATTCAATAAGAAAGAACCAAAAATATCCCAGGACATATTTTAAAATGTTTTTGTCATATAATAGTTGTCTAGTTAAACATTATGGATCTGTTTCTATATGTTCAAAATTAAAGAAATAATAATTTTATGAAAAATATCTTATATATTGAACAGTAAATTTTTATTATATTTTTAACATAAAAATAAAAAAATTTTATTTTTTAATAAATAGATTATGTCCAATTTTTGTGTGCCTCTTGCTAGAGAAGTTAGACAGGGTATTTACACATCATTAAGACAGATATTAGAAAAAAGAGTTTTACCGTAAGTTATTCAATTTTATATTTAGATATAAATTTTTAATTTTTTGAATAATAATAATAATTTATAATAATATTTTAATAATTTTTAGGTCCTTATCTCCACTTTTTGATAATCCAAAACTTGATCGAGAATTACGCTCAATGATCAGAGATTCTTTTGCAGAATTTTGTACATTAGGAGAAGGTATTTGTCTATATTTAATTTTTATACATTTTATTACAATAATTTAAAAAAGATATTGTTTTATTAAGAATTAAATGTAAAATTAGCCAGTTAAAATGTTGATAAGTTAAATTATATAAATTACTAGTTTCCATAACTTAAATTCAAAGAAAATTTATGCAGGGATTGTATAAAAAAGTTTATTGACTATTTTCATAATGTTATCAAGAATAAAAAAATTAAGTGCTGGATAAAATTTAAAATAAAATTCTTTTCTGTTTCTGTTAAATCAAATGTAATAATGCAAAATTCAAATTAAAATCAGTCTGAAATTATTTGAAATATGAATATGGATATTGTTGTTTTAGATATAAATGTTTAAAAATAATATAAAAATTAAATGTAATAAATAAAATAGATAGATAAGTAAAAAATATTTTTATTAAATAAAATCATAAGAACTTTTAATGACATCAGAGAAATAATTTCATATAAATATCATACCATAAATCAGTGTGAATAATAATAGGATGATAATTTATTTTATGTGATTCACTTTCTGAAATATTAAATGTGTAAAATGTTCATCTATGTTTTTGAGTTTTTAATGGATTATAGTAATTACATATGATATTAATATAAAGCAAAAGATATAAATTACCTGTATAAATTTTTTTTAATTTTAAAAAACTAAAGTTGCAAAATATCGTCAGGACATTGCAGAGATGATGCTATTATTGATTAGTAATAATTATAAGCCTACTGAATTTATTATGGTTAAAGATGTATTCTCCATAATAACTATTCATGCTGACATCAGATGTTAAGAGAGAAATAAAATTCTATGATAATTTTTTACTTCTAATTCAGCTGTGAATATATTAAATATATGAATAAATTTTTTGAAAAGTTTAATGAGCTTAAAGTTATGTTTTCAAATTTATTCATATGTATAAAGTTTGATGGCTTAATACATGTTTACTTACATTTAAGTAAATTTATTTTGGAGAGAAAGAGGATACAGAAATATAATCTGTAAATTTGTTGCAAGACAGTCATTAAAATTTTTTACTTGTTTTAGAACAATATTTTGAAGTGCTTTATGTTAAGAAAATAATTGCATATCAAATACTTGGTTTTGGTGTTAATAGAAAAAATTTGGAATCTGAAGAGTCAAAGACAATGAAGTTATTTAGTTTTGGAATAAAGAATGTAATGCTAATATTCCTGTTCACACCAATATCATTTATCCATTTCTTTTTTGCTGAATAAAGTTAGTGATTTATTGAGTGAACTGGACTTTTGAACCATAGAATTTACATTTGTTGATTGATTTATGATAAATTCATTTATCAGTTTCAGTCATTTGTTAATTTAATGAAACTTGGTTATTTTGACATTGAAACACATCATTTTGTTTAGCTAGATGATATTTAAGATTACTGTGAATGTGTGAAGTCTAAATATTTAAAGTTTCAGTAAACTTCAGTTATCTTTTATAAGTAAGAAAAAAAGAATAGCAAGTTAGTATAGTAGTCACAATTTAATTCTTGAGTAGATACTGTAATACATCTATCAGATTGTTTTCAAGATAGAAAATAAGCAGTATATATACAACTTTATGAGCTTTATTATTCTTGTAATTTAGCTATTTGATTTAGAAGAACAGGTGGATAGCATTACATATTTTCAGAATTTTTAGTTTAATAATAATATAATATAATTTATTCATAATCATTATAATGCTTCAAATACCTCTAAAATCCAGTATAAAATTTAATCAAACAATTTAAGTGTTGTTCAATTAAATGTTGTACTGGATTTTAAGGGTATTTCTGGTGTTATAGTGATTTATATAGATATCCAGTTTTAAGAAGATACTATAACTTATTCATATTTAATTATAAACAATTATTTCCATTTGTTTACTTATATTTATTTTACATGTGTTGTTTGATTAATTTTGTGATTGCTTAAATTTTGTTCAAAACTTTTAAGTAAATTTTGATTTACTTAAAAATGTCAATGACTTCCATAATTCATTATTTAACAAGATAGTGGAATATAGTGGAATTTCTATTTGTAAGTAGCAATAGGAAGAATTATAACAACTTTGAGTGTCTGCTTGGATTCCTTTTTATTTCTGAAATACTCAGTTTAAAGTATATAAAGATAGGTTTAAAACATTTTATGACTATCATGAGATAACAATTTATATAATAATTACTGAAAATTGTAATAAATACTATTTGATACTTAAAAATGTTAATAATAGCATATAATAAGAGAAATATTTGATTAAATAACTAATTATCTCTTCTTAAAATTTTAATTTCAATATTACATGTAATACTGTATTTCTGCCAAAATTATTATGAATTATTTTATTTAGAAAATTAAGTCAGCTCTCTTGGAGATGTTGCAGAATCTTATAAAATTATGTGTAAATCTATAATATATGATAAAACACAATTATTAATAGTTATACATAGTTTATATATTAGACAATTTAACAATATTGTTTATGTTATATTCATTTTTATAGGAAAACCTGAAGAACCAATACCTATCAGAGAACCTGTAGAAGTATTGAATGATGGAAATTTTAATTCTACACCAAATAATAATGAAAATGAAGCTCAGTTTAGTGAGGATGAAGATGATATTCCTTTAGGTAAAAGATTCTTTAATATCAATGCAAATCATTTAATCATATATTAGTTATTGGTACAGATATTGATTTTCAGTATATAAGTTAATGATTCAGGATTTTCAAATTAAAAAATGAAGTTTTGCAAAATACTAAGCATTTTTTGACTGATATAATTTAAAGATTTCAATCTCAGGCAGTCAGTAGATTGGTCCAACTGGAATAATATACAAAAAATAAATATTAATTATTTTGTATTTTTCAGCTTTTGTTTTTCTTGAAAAATTATTAAATATTTTTGGTTACTACTGTTATTTTCTATCCATATGATTTCTTTTATAAGGATTTGACAAAACTTTATATTTTCTTATTTAAAAAATTAATTTGTGCTCTTTTTTACATTCATTTATACTTCTGTTTAAAATGTAAATACTGATTAATAACTTATATTAAATTATGCTTTATATTAAAAATGGATTTGATGGAATTTGTAGAAAGTTTTAATTACAGTAGAGCACAGATGGGCAACCTGCGGCTTGCATTCCTATATTTTGCGGCCCGCAACGCATAAAATGTGAATAAATATATCAATTTTCCAGGTTAAGAAAGTATGCAGCAAAAATTCAAATGTTATTTTTACAACTTATGTATGTGAATAGTTTTTCCCGCAATGAATTTAGTAAAAATTAAAACAAGAAACCGGCTAACAGACACATCAAAACTAATTTAAAACTAGCAGTGACGAATATTTAACCAAATATTTTCAATATATTACGTTTACATCCGTTCCAGAAGCTAAATTAAGTATACCTAATCTAATTTATAATTATATATGAATAAATAATTCTGATTTACCAACATTTTTTTTTACTCTTTCTCTTGTATGCGGTCCACATCAATTCAAAAGTCTTAAAATGCGGCCCTTACATAGAAAAAGTTTGCTCATCCCTGCAGTAGAGCATCGATTATCCGACCCCCAATTAACCGACTTATCGGTTAACCGACCGCATTCTAGTCGGCAAATTCAAATGTCCGCTAGTGATGTGGCACTACAATATTTGGTTATGTCTTGGCTACTTTAATATTATTTTTGTTAAATTTTTGCATGTTTTAGCTGGCAGCACTGGCTCGCCCATGAACGGGAGGCTAGTATTTAAACCAGGCCTAATACACTAAACTAATAATGTATTTTTTCATACTTTTCGGTTATCCGACTTCTCAGTTATCTGACCAACCCTAGTCCCCAATTAAGTCGGATAATCGATGCTCTACTGTAGTTTATGTCGTCAGCTATTGTTTTGTTAGATACAAAATACAAATATAAACTGTAATCCCAATATTTATATTAAAGCTGAATTGCTGGATTAGATTGGGCTATATTACTGCTACTATTAATAATTAAATGGTAAGTAATTTGGCTTAGAAGTAGGCATTAGGTACCATCTCTTATTAAATTTAATAATTATAGTTAAATTAATATTTATTAATTAATTTAGAAGGTTCTGGAAGGGTTCAAGTTCCATTTTAGATTGATTTGTTGCTTTTTGCCTTTAGCCAAATTACTTAGCATTTAATTATTAATATTAGTAGAAATATAATCCAATCTAATTTAGCAATTGTTTAGTTTTGTTAGATGTTAATTTACATTGATGCTTTATAGAGATTTTTAATGGGAATTTCATGAGGTTATTATGAAAGACATGTTGGTTTAATTTGAAAGTACTTTTTTAATATGCTTTTTTGAATCACAGTTTTTTATTGGAACCCGAGAAATGTAAAGTTTTTCAGATATTTTGTCTGTAAATTAACATATAATAGCTTTTGTAAGTGAAATATAGAATAATGAGGAATATTATAAAATTTTTTCAGTGTAAGTTGAAAAAATTTTAATGATTATCTCTGATATAAAATTGTAAATTTTGGAAATTTTTCATTGTAACTTTTTAGACTGAATAATGCTAAAAATTGAAAACATAAATTTAAATAAAATTTCTAAATATTCTGGAAAAGTAGTAAATTTGTTTTAAAATTAGGCTTTTCAAATCAAGATACATATTTTATCCGCATGAATTTAATACTTGAAAAATATATAATTTGTAAAAATACGCAATTTTAAAATAAAAATTTTAATAAAAATGAAAAAACAACCAAATATTTTGATAAAATATTTTCTTAATTTATCATGTGTTGATAGCTAGGATATGTTTATATTGTTTATGAAACTCTCAGCTTTGTTTACATTTATTAAACTTTTATCAGCATATTCATAAGAAATGCTTATAACTTATATGTGACATATATTTGTAAATAAAAATTTAATGTGATAAAATAAAGAAATAAAAGATTAATGAGTTATGTTTTATCAAATATACACTCATAACTGCCATAAATGATTGGGCTAGATTTGGATATAATGATTATAAATTAGAAATGAAGTCCACACAGTAAGCGGGAGTTACGGGTTCGAGTCCCGCTTCAGGCTGATTCTTTTCTTCCAGTTTAATCTAAATTAATTAATTAAATATTATAATTATTAATTCTAATACGAGATGGCACCTAACGCCACACTCTAGTGCCAAATTCATTTCTAATTTATGATCATTATATCCAAATTTAGCCTGATCATTTACGGCAGTTTGTGGGTGTATATTTGCTTACTATTGGGTTTTGATTGGTGTGTATATTTGTATGTTTTATCATGTAATTCTTATACAAGTTATTTATATTAAACAATTAAAGAATAACTTGATGTAAAAAATTTGCACAAACTAAAATAGATTATATTTTTAACAGTGATAATAAAAACTACAAGTATGAATCTGACATAATAAGAACAGAGATTCTGAACAAATTTAATTTTAAACACAAAAATTAAAAATTTAAACTAATGAAAACATTGAGTTTCAAAAAACTTTATTTTATGTGATAGTAATTTCCTCTTCCAGTAGTCAATATTTTAAAAACTAATGGAGAAATCATATGGATGATTATGTTATGTCAAAGTTATTGAAAAATGTATGCAAAATTATTGGAATTTATAAAATGTTACCTTTTATTTTATCAAGTTTACTTCAACAAAAAAAAATAATTAAAATATTAATTACAATAATTTCTTTTTTGTTTTCTAGATTTTTTTAATGCTTTTTATTTTTAATCCAGATATTTATTTTCTCTTGCAAAATTTAAAAATTTTAATAAAACAACAAAAAGTTAATCAACTAGGATGATTTTTTGTAGAAATGTTTTTTAGTTTATTTTTTATAAGACAACATGAATGTGTAGGAAATATAATCATTAAAATTTTTAAGAAATTAAATAAAGGATATATTTCATATAGGCAAACTTCGCATTCGGGATATGAAGTTTAGGCCGATACGTGAATCATCAAAGGTTGAACAAATTAACATCAATGATCACATTGAACAATTAAATGGAGATGTGAAAACATTAGTATTAAATCTTCAAAATGAGAAGTAAGTTTTTAAATATAATATTTATTATTTCTAAAGTATAACATTGTGTAATAATAAGATTCTTTTGTAAATTTTTTAATAATAGTACAGAGATTTGTGAAAATTGTTTGAATTTTATTTTAAATATTTTTAAAGCTGGAACTTATCTTAACATCAATCAATATTATATCTTCCTTGAGTCACTCACTATATATAATATATTGGGACACTTAAGCAAAAAGTTTGAGAAACACTGCTCTAGGTGATGTGAATATATTCATATAAATTAATAAAAGCTATTTTCTGAAATTATAGAGCATGTTGTATGCAATATGCATGAAACTTTGGTGTGAAATGACCCATATAGATGAATATCTTTTTGATATGTAAATTTATTGAAGCATCTGTTTTCTAAGAAATTTCTTTAGAAACTAATTAAAACGTATTTTTCATACTTTACATTTTACTAATAATAAAATTCAAGGCCAGAGTGAATGGAATTGAAAGAATTTTACTGACTCTTGACTCTGCTCTAAAATATTCAACTTCAGTGACTCTGACTCCACAACACTAAATATAAACAATTTAAAGAAAACGTACCTCAGAAACCTTTAACTGATGCAAATCAAAATTTAACATTACAAACGTTTTCAGACCCCTCCTGGGTCCTTCCATCAGGTAAAAACCATTAGAAACAATTTTTTTGTCTAAAAAATCGTTTCTAACGATTTTTACCTGAGGAAGGACCCAGGAGGGGTCTGAAAACGTTTGTAATGTTAAATTTTGATTTGCATCGGTTAAAGGTTTCTGAGGTACGTTTTCTTTAGTAAACTCCGATGTGCAGTTGTTCGTTTTTATTATAAACAATTTTTTTTACACCTTAAATTTACAGAATTCTAAATGACAGTCAAACCTTGGTTTTTGAATGACTCATTTTTTGAACAGTTCAGTTCACAAACAGAATTTCAAACTCATAATTGCACCAGTCGCTGAACAATAACTTGGCAAGAGCCAGCCATAGATTAGAGAGAGACAGATGGTCAACTCCTTATACTTCATATGTTAAAGAAAGTCTATGGTCAGACTAATCAATGACAGGATCACCTATTCAGAAGTTAGTGGCTCTGAGATTACCTCACATCATTAGACATCACAACACAAAATCATTGATGAAGTTGCTGTTGAAATTAGATTTCAGTGCACATTCAGGAAAGATACTATTTTCGTTTTTCAGTATGCATTGCAATTGAATTTAAATCAAATTAATTAATAAATGCCATGTTAATTGACATTCACATAATATAAATGGCATTCAATAATTTGTGTTTAAATATGCTTCAGTTAAATTAAATAACAAATTTTATTAATATAATATTATATATTATAATAATTAATATTTCTTACTGTAATATTACATTGCATTTGTAGGCATTTTTATGCATGAAATACAGCTAAAAAGGTAAAAAAAAAAGGCTTTGTTTTGGGGGTCAGGAACAAATTAATTCATTTTATATTGTTTTGTATGGGAAAATTTGTTTTGATTTTAGAACAAATCAGTTTTTGAACAACTTTTAGAAACAAATTATGTTTGATAACTGAGGTTTAACTGTATATACTAAGTATCAGTTTTGTGTAGTTCACAACCTGTATAGAGTAGTAAGAAAGAATTGCAATAAGCTATTCACTACTTTAGCAGAGCTAAAATTCCATGCATAATGGCTCATACATTTTACTAATTTAACTGTTGGTAAAATCAAAGACATTTTTAATTTATAAAATAAAATTTTGTATAAGTAATTAATATTACATTGACTTGACATAAGATGATCTATTTAATTTTTTAAATATTTTATTAGGGATAGTGAAATAAAATGTGAAATAATGGAAAAATTACTTCAAGCTGTTTTACAAGAGGTAAGAATATTTTATTAGTATTAAAATTTAAATATTATATTCTTTTAGAAAATTAATATATTTTGTATGTATGTATATATGTATGTATGTGGTGTACCCAAAAATAACTGGAATTGCAACAGAACATGCAAGCAATTTGTAATTACAGATTGTGCTGTTAGGTGTTGTTAGCTTAGGGTTTTCCATCCTAGTCTGCCTTGCGGCATTAATCTGTGTGGAGTGGTTTGGTCTTGTTGCTGCTTTGTGTGTCTTACTTGCAGCATCCATTAATTACTGTGTTGCATGACCACAAGGAACAAAGAGTTTTTTGTTGGAGAAAACTGCATCTGGGATTGTTGTTATACTTTGGCAGCCTGTAAGGGCAATGCTTTGAGCAGATCACAAGTTTATAAGTGGTTTTCTTTGATTCAAAAATGCATTTTGTCAACTGGAAGACCTGCCACAACCTCACCATCCTTCAATGAGCAGAAATGAGGAAAACATCAAAAAAGTTTTACAGGCCATTAATCAAGATTGTCAAAATACCATTGATCAAAGAAGAAATTTATCATGGGGTACCTGCCAGCAGATTTGATCAGAAGAGTTGAGAATTAGTTGGATATCTGCCAAATTTGTGTCTCATGCTCACACAGGAGCAGAAAGACAAATACTAGTGTTTGTCATGGCTTGAAGCAGGAACTACATAATGATCCAAATTTCTTTACAATGATTCTAACTGGGGATGAGTCTTGGTTCTGTGTATAACACCCAGAAACAAAACTTGCATCAAGCTAGTGGAAACATTCAAATTCACCAAGACCCAAGAAAGCACATCAAAATTGATCAGAAAGCATTAAGACTATGTTAATTTGTTTCTTTGATGTGAATGAGATTGTGCATAAGGAATTCATTCCTACAGGACAAACAGTGAACCAATACTTTTATCTTAATGTTTTTATACGACTGAATGAGAGCATGTAGTAGAAATGGCCAGAATTGTGGAGAAGTGGAGATTGGTTCCTTTACCATGACAATGCTCTGGCCCGCATGGCTATATCTATCCAATAGCTCTTGACAAAGAACAGTATAGTTTGTGTGTCCCACCCACCCTATTAACCGGATTTTGCTTCTTGTGACTTTTTTCTAAAGAAAGTTCTCAAAGGAAAGTGATTCAGTGATGTGGATGAGGTGAAAGAAAATATGTCAAGGGCCTTGAACAGTATTCTGGGTCAAGAGTTCCAGAATTGTTTCCAGCAGTGAGTAAAATGTTGGAATGAGTGCAATGACACTGGTGGAGAATACTTTGAAGGGAACTAAATACAACTGCTTAAAAAATAATTATGATTATTTTTGGGTATCTCTATGAATATATCAGGTCAGTCCATAAGTTTATGCATATTTTTATCTACAAAAAAAGCAGCAAAAAATTTTAATTAAATTTTATTTCAATCTATAATGTATTCACCATTATTTTGTACAATTTCTTGCCATCTTGATGGTAGCTTTTTAATCCCGTCTTCGTAAAATGATTTCGGTTTTGAATCAAAATATTCAGAAATAGCCTTTTTTACATTGTTCTCATCCTCAAAAGTTTTCCCTTCTAAAAAATTCTGCAAACTGCGAAAAAGATGATAATCACTGGGAGCAATATCTGGTGAATATGGTGGATGAGGTAAAATTTCCCAGTTGTAGCTTTCAAGTTTCTGTACAGTTATTTTTGCAGCATCTGGTCTGGCATTGTTATGCTGCAAGAGAACCTGCTTTCTGTTCACTAACGACAATCGATTTTTTTTTCAATTTTTCATTTAAATGCTCTGATTGCTCACAATACATTTGAGCTGTACTTGTTTGATTAGGTTCTAACAGCTCAAAGTGAATTACACCTGACATATCCCACCAAACAGACAAAAGAATTTTTTTTGAATGCAACCTACCTTTTGCAGTCGGTTTTGGCTGCTTGTTGCGATCCATCCATTGTCTTTTTCTCGTCACATTATTATAGAGGATCCATTTTTCGTCTCCAGTAACCAGCCTACCAAGAAAAGGTTCTAAAGCAATGCGGGATAAAAAAGACATGCAAATGTTTACACTTTGTTGTCAATTAGCTATTGACAGTTCATGTGGTATCCATTTTCCTAGCTTTGAAAGTTTTCCGATTTGTTGTAAGTGTCTATGAACAGTTCCATGGGATGAATTTAAACGTTCCACAATTTCATCAACTGTTAAAGATGGTTCTGCTTCAACTAATGCAGAGAGAGCATCATCATCAAAGTCAATGGATCTTCCAGTATGAACCTTATCCTCCACACTAAAATCATTGTTTCTAAATCTTTCAAACCACTTCTGCACAGTCCTTGCACTGATTACAATTTGATTATGTACAGTATTTATTTTTTTGGCTGCATTTGTAGTATTCTCACCACTTAAAAATAAAAAGTATAAAACATGTCTTTTATATTCATCGGTTACTTCCATTTTAACAAAAATAAACAACTGAAATGTTCACAATTCTGAACAGTATTATATGAATGAGATCCAATTTAACACTTCAGTGTAAAAATTATCACATTAGACTGACATGTTTAACAGTAAAACAAGATTTTTCTCAAGGTCATAAAAATGCACATGGACTTACAGACTGACCTGATATATATTGGGTATGTACATATTGTTTAATATGTATAATATACATATATATATATAAATATGTAAATATTTATAAATAATATATAATATTTTATATTTTTATATATATATATATATACATAAATATATATAAATAATATTATATATATTTAATATATAATATATAAATGTATATTTTGAATAATATACATTTTATTAATGTTGATAATATACATTTTGTATGTAAATGTAATATATTGTATATTATATAATTGACATGATATATATTATACATAATTATATATATAATTCATAATATCATTTATAATATACTACAATTATAAAAGTGCAAAGTTACTGTAAAAACAAATTCAAATTTGAAATTAATTATTATGAATAATTAATGTTTTTCATACTAAAGTATTATACTTTTTTAATGAATAATTGATTAAAAGTAATTTAAAAATGATTAAAAGTTTATATGGTTGTAACATTTATATACATGTGAAAACTATAGTATACAGTCATTGCATTATGCAAAATAGAAAAATATTTGGATATCAGTTTTTAAAAGTTTTGTAAATTAATAAAATATAAACTTACTTTATTTATAATTTTTTTAATGCTGAATGAACATTTAAAAAAATTTTAATAATATAATTTGAAGATATTTTCTTATAATTAAAATACTTTTTAATATTTCAGCAAGTATTTAATAAAAATGAATAATTTTGGATTTTTTTAAAAACATCTTTAAGTTTAATAATAATTAATTTAAAATTAGAATTTATAAGGTGATAATAAAATAAAAGTAAAATTTATTATGTAAACTGTTGAAATCACACTATTTTTCAAATGACAAACAAGATCTGATTATGTAAATTTTATTTTTAATATTAATTTATTTTTTATTTAATAAAGAAAGCTAGAAACACATTTTAATGAAATATTTGTGCAGAATGAATGTTTGTTTTATCATTTATGTATCTAGTTGAATATTGATTTTATATTTTTTAAGTTTTGGTTATATTAATTATTAGCTCATATAGTTTAATTACTCAAAATTAATTACATCTTTTAATAATAGTTTTTTATATAGAATTCTGCATTTTATTATTCTATATTTACAACATTAATAAATTTACATAATTATTTTTATATTTTACTGACTTTCATAGATTTTATTTTGATGATGCTATTTTCTAATTAAATGTAATGCTTGTTATAATTTTACTTATTTTTTATTTGTAGGAAGATTTTGATCAAGATTCTGCATCTACTTTGGGACTCTGTTTAGCACAAATTCTAAATGAAGAATTTGTTCGAAAAATATTTCCTCAGGAGATGGATGATGAGTTAGTATCTTATAATTTCAAATTATTTAAACTTTTTATTAGAGAAAAATTAGCTTTTATTTTTATCTATACCAGCCAGAACCTTTTAAATATTCAGTTTGATAAGAATATGACTTGCCTATTACAGTAGTTTGATGTCAGAATCATCAGAATTTTGAATCGCATTCACACTGAATAAGATCTAAATATGCTATTCATCTCATCTTTCTTGACTTTACAAAATTCACTATTTACAAAGGAATAAAGATTACTGAAATTATTTTCAAAATTTGAGTAGTAGTAAATTTATTTAAAATTCAGACTTTTTTATTTTAAATCATATTTTTCACATTATGTTAAGATACCTCACTGAATACATATTTTTACTAAACTTATTTTCCTTCCATTTTTCTGAATATTTAAATACTTTTTAGAATATTTCACAAGGTATGTTCATGCATTGTCATATCTGAACAGTAATAGCCTGTTTGATCAATTCTTTTCTATTATATAAGTATAATTTGAAATTTAAGTTTATTAACCCTTTCCATGCTGGTATACGCCTTTAGGAGTATGTCACGTGACTTGCCGTTAATTGGTGATGCGACATACACCTTTAGGCGTAATTAATCAAAACATTTGATTAATTTGCGTTACATTCGATTTTCCAGCGATCTTAGCTTTGATTTGCTCTTCTGTAGGTCAATTGACTTTGTTTAAACCAATAAGTGTTTTGTTACTACCCCTGGGCCATAAATATTTTGGTAAAAAGGACTCCCTACCATTCTACAGCAAATCTTCACAGTTGACTACACAGTTGACTGAAAACAATCAAAGGAAAACTTCTTCACAGTTTTATTGGGTATCTTCTCTCTTTGTTGACATTACTTTAACTAATCACAGACTTGTGAAAGGAAAATTTGCCGCGAAAAGTCCTGCTTCCAACCTTCCAAGTAAAATGTAAACAATCGCAATAAATTTGCTTTTTAAATCGTTTTTTAGCATTAATTAACTAATTTAATGTACTTAGACATTAAATTAGCTAATTCTACAATATTTCGGCAGTAAATATGTTTTTAAAACTATCTAGCAATAAATATTTCCAAGAAAATCCACCTCCCTATAGTAAGTCTATGGAAGATTGTCTTGCTGTTAATTGGCTTTAAAGTTTTTGTTTCTATGCCTATTAGGCTCTAATTAGTAATTTATATTATTACTGAATCAACTTCAACAAATGAGAGTTTTTTTTAGAACCATTTGATCGGAATTTTCCGGCGAAGAACCAATCCACGTATTAAAGTCAGAATGTAAACAAATGTTAAAAAATAGCTATATTCTTCATTTTAGAGCTGTAATTCTACTAGTTTTTATGTTATTTGACTTTACTTAGACAAGAAGATTTCTTATCAAAAGCTTCTAGCTGAAAAATTTACCGGGAAACTCATTACTTCTGGATATTGCGTAATTGCAGGAAAAAATTAACTAATCACTTATTTTAGTGTATTATTGTATAAAGCATTGGAAATATATAAAGAAAGTGTCAAATATTCACTATTTTAAGCAGAAATATATGATGATAAACTTTAACTTGTTGCTTTATGATAACAATCAACTCCTCTCCCTGCTAAGTAATTAGAGACATAGTGTAAATAATGACAATAACTTCTTCCCCACTCTAGCTAGAGAGATATAGTTTGTTTTGTTTAAAAGAAGACAGATGTTTACCTAATAGATGCACAAAGTTCAGCGATTCTCTGTAAATTAATTATTTTTGTTTTGGTCTTAAACTTCAAATTTTAATATTATTTTAAATTTGTATTAAACTATAAATTAAACAATCGTAAACTGTAATATGTTTTTAATCAAACACAAAAAACAGATTAAACATAGCGCGATTTTGAAGCAAAATATTGCGATTTAAAAATTATCTGAAAAATGCAAAAAATGCATTGCATGACGAATTCCACTCAGTTATTTGCTGTAGATCACCAGCAGGGGAAGGGTTAAATACTGTATATATAGGGTGACTCAGGAGGAGAGGGAAATATATTGGGGAAACAAAAGAATAGGTCATTATAAGCAAAAAATTTTACATGAACATGAGTATTATTCTCAGTAGTTTCAGAAATACAACTGTATCAAAGTTGCTCACAAGTTTGAATGTAATACACTTGTCAGTCAATGATAATGAATAACACTTGTGTTACATTCAAAACAAATGCTCAAAAATCAAATCTTGAACTCCAATACACTTTACAACTCATGTCTGACACTCACTTGTTGTTTCTCTGAGTTAGTGATGATAATCATTATGTAACTTGGAGACAAAATTCGAATCTCATCACAGCATCTGGAAGCAGATGTTGGACATGCTAATAGTGATAAGGATGTAAGTCAAAGCAACATAAAATTCAAATGACTCAATTGTAAAGTGTATTGAAGTTCAAGGTTTGATTTTTGAGCATTTGTTTTGAATGTAACATTTGTAAATTGTAAATAATTGTGAATAACAAAACATCATATACCATTTTTCTCGATTAAACTGCAGGATTCAAATAAACCCCAGTCTTTGAATAAACTCTGGGGAATAAAGATGTTGCTAAAAATAAACCACTGTCTCAAATAAACCCTGAGTTGAAAAGCATGGAAAACATGTTAAATTACAGGTAAACCCCATATAACACAGTGCTTTTATACCACAGATTCACTCTAACACGGTTTGAGAATTGGGTAAAACCTTCGTACAACATGAAATGTAATAAAAACTATTAAAAGCGAACTTTATGTAATTTGAAAGTAGGGAAATCCTCGTACAGCAGTTCAATAAACGTGAAAAGCTTTTAAGTGTGAAAGATACTTCATTTGACATTTTTCATTTGAGCACATACTATCGAATTTTCCTGCATAATTTTCATGAACTATTAGTAGTTAAGTACGGTATGTAAATTTTATTTTCCCACTTTCTGTTGATACATATGGTCCTTCTCGAAACTTGTTTCAGTGTTGCCTGATCTCAAATAATATTCCCTCCGCATAAATTACTTTTCAAATGCTGCTTGTAATCTTTTTTTTTTTTGGATTTACTTATGTAATGGATCTGATTTGATCTATTGCATCAAAATTTTAGAAAATAATCAGATGTAATGGAGAGAAAAAGTTGTTATAGATTTAAATTTTTGTCAAAGAAGACATCAATAAAAATAATATATATGATATAATAATAACAAAAATCAATATTTGTATTCATTAAATCTATATTCAAGTATTTTTAGAGAATTGAGAAATTTATATGCTGTATTTATTCTAATAAAAAGCACACTGCCTATAACTTTTTTTTAGCTTTCAACTGTGCTATTTATTAGAATATGGTATTTTATTTATAAGATTATAAGATACATCTAAATACAGTTCAATTAACAAAGTTTACTTATGATTAAAATTTTTGTATAATTCTAAAATAGTTTTAGAAATAAATTATCTAAAATAAATATCTATAAACTAATGATTATTTTCTGAAATTTTCCATAATTTTGATAAACCTAATAATTTTTATATTTATTATTATATAATTTAAATTATAAATTTCGTATGTCTCATTTTGTGTATGTTATATATTATTTAGGTAATATGTTGAATAATTGTTTTCATTATAACAAATTTCTTCAGTTTTTTCATTAATATAGTTGTATTTTTAGGCACAGTATAGAACCATAATTTGATTTATTTATATTATAGAACGTTAGAAGATTCGATGGGAACACCTTTATTTGTGATGTTTCGGTAAGTTTATTTTCAAAGTATTATAATATATAATTTGTTAGAATATTAATTTTATCTTATAAAGATTTAACACAAATAATACTGAATATTGGGTTCTTACCAAATATTTGAGATGTTCACAATTAATGATATAAGATGTAAGAAGTTCTTAGCAATACTGCTTTTTGGAATTGATGGATGTTAACATTATTGATGCAAAAGACATTAACTTGTCATTATTATAATCAATGTATATTTTATTTATTTTTTATATTATTTGATAAATAAAATAATGTAAAACAATAAAAATAATTTTTGTATCATTGCCACTTTATATTTTTGTCATAATGCAATTTAATTGATTCTGTCTCAAATATTTCATTTGTTCTATTCACTTTACAACTACATCTACAGAATGTTAATGATAAGACTAGCCAAACTTTAGAAGATGATAGAACATCAAAAAATAAGTGTAATTAATGTCAAACAATTGCCAAATTATATCAGACTATATTACATTACTATTATTAATTAAATGCTAAGTAATTTGGCACTAGAGACAGGTGTTAGGTGCCATCTATTGCTAAATTTAAGTGTAATTAGGAAAAAAAGCTAGTATCCCAAAATACTTAATTTTTAAGATAAAGGGAGAGTTAAAGTGCTATAAAAATATATATATATTTTTTAATATCTCAGAAAAATGAGAGATATTTTCTTGAAATTTTTCTGTATAGTTTTTGCTCCAGAAAGCCTACATTTTTAGAGGGTTTTGTGGGTGAGTTTTTCACCATAGAAGATGTGGGGTGGGACATTTTTTTAAAAAATGTGTATGATGCCTCTGAAAAATAAATTACTTTTGATATTATATTTAATCTACATCAAATTTATCAAAGAAAGTTACTTTTCAGAATCTTTTCTGTACCTAGTGGAAATTTTTATGGAAAATATACCAAGTTATGGAACTTTTACTCAATTTACATAGCTATATGTGAGAGAGTGGCTCATAAGAAAAGATAAATTCTGCCAATGTGGATCATATTTCCTGTAATTGTGAAAAGGATGACTAGGAAGACTACAAGAATTTTTTTATTTGTATAAGTCTTTATTATTTGTATTTTTTACAATAATCTTAAAAAGTTACTTTTGTATTTTTGTTGTTTTTGAGTAATTTTAGATTTTTTGCAGTTTTGTAAATAAACAAGAGAGAACAAAATACAGTATGTTAAATTTGATGTAGATTAAAATAACGTCAAAATTACTTAGTTTTTCAGCAATGTCACATATGCTTTGTAAAGAAATGCCACTCCACATCTCCACACCTCCACACATGGTAAGAACAATTGCACATGTAAATCTTTGTAAATGTAGGCTTTCTGGAGTAAAACCATACATAAAATTTTAACTAAATAGCTCATATTGTATCTGAGATATTAAACAAAATTTTTTTGTAGCACTTTAACCCCCTATATTTTGAAAACAACATTTTGGGATACTAGGTTTTCTCCTAATTACACTTACTGTTTGGTGTGCTATTACCTTCTGAAGTTTTCCAATGTTGTTGGTAACACCCTGTATGTAATAGTAATGTAAATAAAATGAAAGAAACAAGAAGCAAAAAGTATTTGAGATTATACTTTCTAAATTGCATACCAGTAAATGTCATGCTTTTAATGGTCATTTAGGAAATGCAGTATATATTGTGATATGCTTTGTGTGAAGGTTTTAATTTCCTTTCTAGCAATTTGATGTGGAGTGTATGGTAGTATGGATTATATGCCACTGTGAGTTATGTGCAGGAAACCTTGGTAGTTTGATTAACCCATATACTCAAATTTGTATCTCTTATTTTCTAATAGATTTTATTTGTGTCCAGGCTTATGCACAAGATTTTTGAAAGGGGGGTTTAAAAAGAATTTTTTCACAACATAGTTTATTAATATTTATAATATAAGTATGAAGACATTTTTTTGTATTATTTTGTAATTTTTTGTATTTTGTTTTACATTATAGGTTAGGTATTTTTTGCTTAATTCTTTTATTCAATTTTTTAATTATTTTCAAATGGGGACTTACAATTGTGTGCATGGTCTTGTTTCTATGTAATTTTATAAAGAAAATAATTTATTACTAGATAATAATTAGTTAGGTTTGACTAAGGAATTTTTGAGTTTTTATATGGATTATTATAATTGTATTCTGATTAATTGAATTAATTGGCATTACAATTTATCCCAAATTCTAACTTGATCTCTAATATACTTAAGAAATACATAGAATGTAATTGATTAAATTAAGATTCTTGTAAATGCAGTACTAATGATATAGTGTAGGGAGTAGTTGCTGAAATGCTTATGAAATTATTACACAGATAAACAAAGCTAATAACATGACATTTTAAAATAATATATATATATATATATATATATATATATATATATAATTGTTTCTTTTTTATTATTATTTTAATATAAAATAAGCAAATATAATACAACTTTTAAAGATAATATTCACTTAATATTAAAAGATAATGTCTCTTGAAATTTTTATTAGAAATCTTTGTCAAACTCCTGAAGAGGATCCTAGTAGACAACCTCTATTAATGATTTTAGCAGAAATGACAACGCATCAACAGCGTTTAGGATATCTTCTTTTATATTTTCTTAAAGCAAGCAAAGTTCAAGATAATAGAATGTCATCCTATAGGGATTATGTAAAAAGTTTGGAATCAAAAGATTTAGCAACATGTTTACTTAGTGATTTAAGGGTAAATAATTTTGCAATGGCTTTAAAATATTATGTGATTTTAAATTTAAATATTTAAAAATATATTTAAATATTTCAGTTATGTCAAGAGGATGATGTTAGGATGTTTTGTTATATTATACCAGACATTTACACCCAGGTAATTATTTAAAGTTTTGGTTACAGCTAACTTTTGTAAAGAATTTAGATTGTTGTAATCTAAAATATACATATTTTATACCATATTTTAGTATCAAATATAATTTATGTCTTTCGTATAAAACTTGTATGAAATATGAAAATGCTACTAATTATCTTAAAGAAAAAGTTTATTGACTAAGCTAATTTTTGACAGAAATTTTGTTGTTATTTCTAATAATCAAATTATGTTTAATTATTTAAATACAAAGTTGGAAATTTTTGTTTGTTATTCATTGTCACAATCTAAATACATTACAGAAAAGCATCTTTATAACATATTGTAGTAACAATTCTTTGAGCTGCTTTTTCAGTTGATGTGTGTTTCTTAAGTGTACTGTATAGCAGTGCTGAATAATAACATATAAAAAAAAGAAAAGAACATTTATGGACACCTTGTACATAGATTCAAATAACTTCTTATGTTTTTCCATTTGTATTGAATAAATTTCCATTTTTATCATAGGAACAGGATACCATAGAAACTTTATATCTTTAATAAAAAAAATAGGTAGAATTAGCTTATTAAAAATTAAAAGTTAAATTTTTCAACAGAAAAATATTTTCTAGATTTTTCATCATTGGTTTATAATCAAATGCAAAATGTTTTGGTTTGACCTTGAACTAATAATTATAGTGTTGGCTCTATTATCTGCTAATTATTTTTCAGTCAGATTAAGAATTGAGCCATTCACAAGCCAAATTGATTAATTCCGTTTGTAAATCTTTGATATAATTGTTATTATTATTACATTTTTTGTGTAAGTAATTTTATATATCATTACATTAAAGCTATACTTTAATATAATGGTATATACGAATACATTCTACAATATTTATTTAAATTTAAAGTTTAAAAAGAATTTTTTTAAATAATTTATATTATCAATTTTCCTACTTTTTGTTTTTTGGAGTTAATCAATTTGGCAAGTGAGCAGCTCAATTAATGATTGCTTGTCTAGGAATACATTTATACAATCCAATAGTAAAAGTTTATAACAACTTTTAAATTTCTACCAAAATTTATATATTACTAGTCTAAAATTTAACATTACAATTTAGATATTATTAAATTACAATTATTTAAAAGTATAATTTGGTTTAAAAAGTGAGAAAAATGATTACTTTGTTTCACTTATTCAGAAAATACAGTTCTGGGAATTTGTTTTTTTAGATTATATAAAAATATTTATATTCAGTTATTGTATTGTTAACTGCGATACAGTATTAAAAAAAATTTTAAATGTATTTTTTAATAATGATTTTTTTGACTTAAATTTAAAGATTTTGAATTATTTTTATTCTTTAAAATATAGTTTCCAAATATTGCCATTGGAAATGCTGAATTGTTAAATCTTATTGTATCCTGTATAGATCCAACTCAGGTAAATAAATATAGTATTGTAAAAATAAAATATACAGTAGTACATCAATTATCTGAAACAATTCGGGACTGGGGTTGTCCAGATAACTGATTTTTCAGATAACTGATCATTTATGAAAAAATATATTAAACACAATACTGTACTGTATATAATTTGTATTACACGTCTTACAAATACATACCTTACATAATGTAGGCAGAGAGGATTACATAATGTTGGCAGGGAGGGGGAGAGTGCTGCAACGCTACAGCACTAGCGAAAATTTGAATTTGCCAACTGGAATGCTTTCGGTTAACTGATGTTTTGGTTGATCGATGTTCTACTGTATACTAAATTAAATGTTTTGATTTTTATAAAATTTTAAAAATTAATATTAATTATTTCTGTTACTAATATTGATAAGAGCAATAATTGTTAATTAATTATTGAATGTCTTTGAATAGAATAATAATAAAAATAATATTTAATCAGGCATTTAAATAGAAAATATATTTAAAAGTAAAATCTTATTACTATTTAATTTTAGTGATTTCTTTATTATTTAACTTTAATAGACTTATAAGAAATTATATATATTATAATTCACAATAACTCTTTTAAAGTAGTTAGACTTTTTGTATTTAGAAAAATCACAATTTTAGTATAATTTTGTTTATACAAAATTCTACAAATGAAAATGTTTATGAATTAATTTATGTTGTTGCAAATAAAGCATACAAGATGATTTCTCATAAAAAAAAACAATTTATTAAAGTTAACAAAACAAGTTAAATGCTTAAACACTCAAACTAGATAAGATATACCTAATTGTTAAGTAAACATTTTTGAGGTTTAAGACAAGAAAACCATCAAGTGGAGATTATTTCTGAAAAGAACTGGAACAGAATCATTTATAAGTGCTTCTTTCTTTATAACAGTTTATAAAATGTTGGCTTGACCTCTAACAGACAGAATAGCTGCTTTGTGGCAATATGAATTTATTCCTAAATGTATAAAGTTTAAATGCTATCATCAAACTTTTGTGATTTTTTAAAATATTTCAAGAATAAATAAATAAGATAACAAATTTATATTTAAAAATTGTTTAATATTTTTATTGTATATTTAATATTTAAAAATTATATATTTAATTTATATCTTTTTATGACGTTTCAGTTGAAATTTTATGTTAAATTGCATTTTATTTTAATATGTTGACTATTTACATAATAAATGTTTGCTGCGTTATGTTTTTCATTTCAGTTAAGTAATCAAATGATTTATTTTTGTTTTAAAACATAGCTTCAAGATCTTGTTTGTCATATTCTTCAAGGCAATATGGTAATGTTTCGCAAAGACTCGTTTTTATCTGTTTTAAGTAAGTTCTGTCTTATATCATTAAAGTAAAATATAAAGAAAAATTTATCATAAAGTTTGTTTTAGAGTTTAAATTGTTTTCTTAATATTATAGAATAAATGAATATATTTAATTTACTTTAATGTAGAAATTTACTATTTACTAATTTGTGTTAAAAAATACTAGTAAAGATACATTAAATAGGTAATTATTATGTCAACAATCATCTGATAAGTATGTAATTAGAAGAAAATAGTAAAAATATGAAAAGTTTTCCTCTTAAAACAAATATAATTGGGCTGATTGAATTGCATAAGTGTATTTTATAAATACTACGTTATGGTTGTAAATATTTGAAATTTGATAGTCTAAATTTTTTTATACTGATTTATTTAAAATTTAAATTCAGAAAAAGAAAAATCATTAAGCTGATGTAACTATAATTCTGTTATTTATATTTTTAATCTATGATAATTTGGTTATATTTGTTATACAGTAGAATGTTAAAATTTTTCAATCTTTCTCTAATATAAAATATCTTCAGATTTAAAACAAGCATTAATAATAATATTCTAATCAAAGATTTCTCTGCAAAACATTATATGTAAATTTAATATTAGTATGACACTCTAATACAGTGGTACCTCGTATAACGTACGCCTTGAATAACGGATGCTACAAACAATGGACTTTCTGTTTGGCCGTTACATGACTCGAGCAACAGACTGGCTGCGAACAACGGACTTTCCGGCATAATTGGTGACTGCTCCATGGGTGCGTTCTTTAATAGTAATCGCTCTGCGTCTCCGCTACTACGGGAGTGTGCTGCTGTTTGTAGGCATTTAGGAACGACGGTGAAAGAAAAAAAGATGGCGGCGCCCGCACTATCGATAGTATTGTGATGGAGGAATCTATAATTCTAAACTATGAGCTTTAAAAGGCAAAAGAAGGGTCCCAATTTAACCATAAAATGGATTATTTGTTGAAAGAGCATTCAAAATATCCCCGAAAAAAAAATTCGTAAAGACACTTATTTCACTGCGTGCGCTAACTCGCGCTTTCATGATTTCTAAATTCTCATTCATAAAACCACATAATGGACCTGGAAACAAAAC
The DNA here is from genome assembly GCF_030686945.1 of Centruroides vittatus. Classification (NCBI taxonomy): domain Eukaryota; kingdom Metazoa; phylum Arthropoda; class Arachnida; order Scorpiones; family Buthidae; genus Centruroides; species Centruroides vittatus. Next base: position 2,721,292 of record NW_027122644.1, read on the forward strand.
TATCTGAGCCATGGAGGATACCATGTTGCTTTTCACAGTAAACTACTGCTACAAGCGGCCGTTTTTGCTGTTCGACGGCGTGCCCTCCCACCAGAATTTAGGAACGCGTTCCACGGGAATTTTTTAATGGATGTCGCTCACGCAGAGTTATGCGGAGGAATAAAAGAATGCACCCCATGTTCATTTTTTTATGATACAGTACAGTTATTTTATGCTGTGGAACGAATTAGATGTTTTAACATGTATTTCTATGGGAAAATGTGTTTCGTATAACAGATGTTTTACTTAACGGACGTGCACTTGGAACGGATTAAGTATGTTATACGAGGTACCGCTGTATTATATTGATACTTGGTAGTTTTGCTTATCAGCAAATATTAGAAAACTGATTTTTCCAAGTTATTTTGCTCACAGTCAAATCAGTATTCAAAATAAAAATATATTATTAATATAATTAGAAAAGTATACATATTATTTTTATTTTAACATTTTTTAAATTGCTTTAAAAATGATTTATTCTTATATTAATAATTTGTTTCATATAGATGCCAGTTTAGAATGGGAATCTTTCGAACAGTTTTGTTTGTGGCAATTAATTGCTGCTCATAATATTCCTCTTGATTATATACTTCCGATATTACCAAAATTAGAATTTCAAGGTAAGTTTAAATTATTAATTTGGTTGAAAACGTTTGTTAACTGGAGTATTTAAGGTTTTGTTGGATGAATTTATATATTCATCCAGTATTTGATTGGACATTCGTTTGGATAATTAGATAATTTTTGATAACTGCTTACCACACTGAGATAACGATAATTAAGACTCACCTCAACTACTAGCTGGTGTGTAGTACTAAGTGATGAATAATAAATGTTTTCATAACTCCTTTTGGGTTCTTCTTCAGGTTTACTAAATTTGAAAAATATGCTGGATCTTCCTGAATAAGGTTTGTCGGTTTTGAAAAACCAGTTTTTTGAAGAAATTTGTATAATTTAAAAACCGGGTTTTCCCAAGTAAAACAGCCAGTTTTTGAGCCTATACCTAAAACATAAAAAGTAATTAATTATTTGATTAAAAATATCAACATTTTGACACAAAATCGTCTCTGGCATAAAACAGGAATATTGTTAAATACTAAGTTTCATAAAACTAACTACAAAACAAAAAATTCCCCTACGCCTAAAATTCAGCTCAATTCAAGCTCTGAATGAGATGGTTGGGACCTTATCAGAGCTGAGGAGCAAAAAGTCAAAAGAACCATACTTCTACAAGCGACCTTTCATGAATACAGTCCCCTAAAATTGAGATCAATTTCATCAGAAGGTACAAACAGAATAACAAAAAATTTTGATTTATTATTTAATTCTGTAAAGATGATTAAACCCAGCTCAGTGGCAAGTGAGAGAGTTTTTTCTGTTTCTGGCAATTTTGTGTAAAATAAGGACATGGTTGAGCAATAGATCTATAGACGTTCTTTGCTTTCTAAAATCATATTTTCTTGAAAAATAAGAAATAAAATAATATTTTGCAGGCATTCATTGTTATTCGTTTTTTGAATGGTTTTCTATGGAGTAAATTTTGTATTTTAATGTAATATTCTAGCATTTTATTTTGTTTTGTGTTTTTTGTAGACTTGGTCAATTATATTTTTTTATATTCTTGAAATGTTACAAATATTAAATAAATTCAAAAGTTTTAAAATAAGTTGAAAATATCTCGTATTTTCTTTTTTGGGGGAAAAATTCAAAACCGGTTTCATAGAAAAGTTGAGATTTGAAAACCAGTTTTAAAAAGTTGGTTTTTGTATAAACCCTATTTCATAATCATTCATAAATATAAATTTGAACATAAAATCGAATTTTAAGATGCAGAGTTTGAATAAAGTGAACTTATGCGCATGCACTCCCTATGTCAACTTTATATACAATGGAACACTAAATATCATTGAGAATGTTTAGAAGGGTCTAAAAATATGTTCGATTTCCCACATCAAATGCAAAAAAAAGACGTTTAAAACAGTACAGTAGAAGTCCAGTTCTTTGGGGTAATCCTTAATTCTCTCTCTTTCTCTCCCCTACAGTGGGAATTTCAAAAAATCCCTTCTTAATGTGCATTCTCATGGCATACCGTATTAAAACACAATCAAAAATGCAAAAAACTGCATCTAAAATAGTATAATAGAAGCCGAGTTCTTCACAGTAAGCCTTAATCCTCTCCCTCTTCCCCACGGGGGAATTTTGAAAAATTCCTTCTTAGTGTACATTCTCCCTCTGATGTACCCTGTGATGTACCCTCTGTACCAAATTTCAACTTTCAGCTCCTAACCATTTGGGTTCTGCGTTTATTATTATCATTATCAACCCATCTCAATTATATTATAAGATTAAATATTATTATCTACCATACTTTATATAACTCAAATTATTTTTTTTAAACGAAAATAATTATGAAATTAATAATGGCAATAAAATTAGCAATTTAATTACAGAATTTTAATGATATACTAAAAGTTTAAAAAATGTTTCATAACATAACATGAATATGGATGTTTATATTTATAGTATTAATTCATTTTAGTATTGAGAAAAGTGCTGTGGTTAACATGATTTGATATCTGATTGCAATCTGCAATACAACAAAAGTGTTCCACTTCTATAAATTAATTATGTCTATTTAACTGCTACTAATTTACTTTGATAATATATGACATTGATCATAACATTTCATGCTACAACATTCTCTATATTAGTAGTATATGTAATCCTTGACTTTTGGATATTGTTTTTGGACAACTTGCTTTTTCACACATGATACTTTGATACTACTAAATTGCTTTTTTTTTATATGTAAAATTTGGACTTTCATACATTTTCAGCTGACAAATAAAAATTTAGAGTTATCATGTAGTGCTGATTTATTCCAGTTTTTGGTTTTAATAATATTTTTATTTATTTATTAAGAGATTATAGTTTTAAATATATGATTTAAAATTTGTTTTTATAAAGCATTTAATGCAATGAAAACACAGAAATAGTTGAAAAAGATAAATAATATAATAGCTCAGTAGAAATTGTTATATATATATATATATATAACAATTTTCAACCATTATATTTTCCAACCAATTTTCAACATATTTTCAACCATTATATATATATATAAACATAAATTCAGACAATTTTGGTATATTTGTGTCATTACAAATTATAACAGATTTATCCAATTGTCAGTCATTTAGTGTTTAAAATGATCTATTTAACATATTTTCATTTTATCAATATTTATGAGGGTTTTCTATGCATTGATTTTTAACCGAATTATTTTAAAAATCAAAGTTTGAGAAAAATATAGTTTTACTTATAATATATGAATTTAGTAATTTGTTTGAATGAATGAATTTAATATGTAATATTATACAAACAAATATTTTAATTTCTATCTACTATGACATAATTTTATATCTTGATCATTGAATATTTTAATATTTAATCATATGAAATTCAAGTTTTATAAATTTATTAATTCTTACAGCGCATGCTGAAGCACTTACAAGTATATTGCTCTTATTAAAACAAGAGAAGTAAGTATTAGTTATTGTTTAAAACTTTATTTCAAATACATAATGATTAAAACATCTGTAGCTTGTAATTATGTAATTATATATAGTATATACACACTATATATAATACTAGGGTGCATAAATTAAGAATGTTCCATGATTTAATTGTCTTAAAAATGAAATTTGTTTTTAATCAAAATTAGTAATCATATGTATTATAATCCATTGACTAGTGAAACCTTCTGGAAATATTCTGATATAGAATTACCTATACAAAGTAAGAACAACTTTAAAAGAGCTCTCCAAACATTCCTTTTAATTTCTGATTTAACAACAATGTTATTGCTGAAGATAAAATTTTTGTTCCAGATGCCTTTATGATAATATTTGTATAACAAGGTGAACAGCCATTGGTAGATTGGAAGCTAGTGAAAATTAAGCAGAGGTTTCAGAATTTTTGTCTGAAAATGCCCTTTCAAGATTATCAGTTTCAAACAATTGCACAAAATCTGCTATCAGGAAAAAATTTTGTGGTGTTAATTAAATAAATTGGGTTATGAGTTGTTATAATCAGTTTCAATAGACAGTAACATGTGCTGTGCTAGATGGACATCTGAAGGTTGAACATGAAGGTACAACATCAAAATTCAATAGATACATGACAGTTTTTCAGCTTTTTTTGGAGATGAGTATCAAGATAGACTATAGCTAGAAACCTTTTTGAAGGAAATCAGTAAGCCAATAAATTTGTAATCTCTAGCCCATTAACCTATATCCATAAGAGCTCAATTGGAATGGAATAGACAGCATCAGAATTGGCCACCTGAATGGTGGGGAATGTTCTCATCACAGATGATCCAAAATTTTTGTTAACAAATTAGTTTTGATGCTAATTCATCTGGAAAAAAATTGGCATTAGATTTTTCTCTTCAATATAATGCAAAGAGAGAGTTTCAGAAGTGATGGAACAACAGTATGGGCAGTTATTATGATTAATGCTTTCACTTCATTATATGTTGTCAATAGGGAATCTTAGAAAATCTCAGATATCTGTGTATAGTCATTCTGTCTTTACTGATTTCAGCTATTTGATGTATGAGTATTTTGCTTAAAAAATAACTGTTTTCTTCTTTTTTGGAACATAACTAACTAATGTCATGTTGTCATTTAATCCATGTATGGAGAAGTGAACTGGTTTTGTCTCTCATTTGCTTGAAACACAACAGTATATCTGGTTTATTTTATTTTATTGTTTTATATGGAGCTGCATCAGCAATTCTAAATAAGCATTGCCATCATATTCAACTAATTTGAGTTGCACATGATGAGTTGCACACTTTGATTCCATAATTTGCTAGCTTGCTTTTCATGCTTTGTCTGAATGGATAGCTATCACAAAATGGGATCAACAGTTTATTAATTGCAACATTTTTGTAATCAAACAATTCTATCAGTTTCATATAAAACGATTTCAGATGTATGAAAATGCCACCAATTTATCAGATTAATGATGCTCTGCTCTTGTTTTTTTGTCGTCAAATCAGATACTTTCAAATTTTTCAAATACAGACATGGTTGCATGATATATTGGGATTTGACATTTTACTAAGATACTGTTTATGAATTGGAACATTTTAATTCCTTTCAACTCCAGTAACCAAAATATTCTGATGAATGCATTCAGACATACAACCAACATCTGCTGCTGAAATTTTTTTAGACAGTATTCTATCTTTATGGTTTGTGCATAGGATGACTTTAGCATGCAAGATGAAATGAATAAATCCCAAGACTGTGTGGGAGTTTTAGTTGCTACTTCATATTTGGATCCTGCTCATTCAAGTAAAATGTTAGAAGAAATAATTCTGGACATTGCTGGGCCTTTTTTTTTATCCCAAAGGAGTTATTTTGAGAGAATTGGTTTGATTTAAGTTTTCATTGACATTTTGACATCAAAATTATCTGAAGATTTTTCACTGCTTGATGACTGACTGTTTTGACAACTCCAATTCTCAAATCATATCCCATTTTTTTGTTCCTAGCAACGATAAAAAAATGTAGATATTAATTGAATTGTCAAAAACAAAAGAAAAAAGTGCACTGGAAATGTAGATTATGCATTTCTAATCATAATGACATGTCATACTGAAGAGGATGCATTATAAAAACAGTGATACATTTTTAGTTTCTAAAAAAAAATTAATAAATTCTATATTTATGTTCTATGTAAGTTATAAAATTGTAACTTATTATATATTAGAAATAATGTCTTTTTTTTTATAATAGATTTTAGTATGTATTAATTGATGTGATATTGGGTTTTATGTAATGTTTGTAGATTGACCCAAAAAAAAAAAGGGCTAGAGGACTCTTAAGTGGAAGCTAAAATGCTTATTAGTATAATGGTCATAGATATATTATATGTTAGTTATTAATTAAATTATTAATGGGCTAAAATGCATGATATACCCTACTAGCTGTGGTTCTCAATCTTTTTGAAGTCGGGGAACACTAAACTTTGACATTTTTTTCTGCAGAACACTTACATCAGCTTTAAAGCAGGTGGCAAACCTTTTTGAAATCAAGTGCACTTGGTCTAGTATATGACATCATTGGCATTTGCAGATTACATTCCCATACAAAAATTATTATACATTCTATTGATTTTTCCTTTGCAACAATTTTTAATTGTATATTTGATTTTTTTGTGGAACACTTGAAGTGGCTTCACGGAGCACCTGTGTTCCACAGACCACAGATTGAGAACCATGGTTCTACAGTATTAAATTACATGAATTAGTAACAATATACATAATAATCAAATTAATAGAGTTAAAAGCAGTTTTAAAATAGTTAATAAAAGTAAAATTCTAGATTATGTGATATTTTTCAAAACTTTGATGAATTATGTCAAAATGTATGTCCCATGTAAAGTTTGATTAAATTTATTGCAAGTTTCATTTAAATATTTGAATTTATATCTCATTTTCTTAATTTATGCTCATCAATGTGTATGATATACAATATTATAAATAGTAAATGAATGAAATTATTAATGTTAAGATGATGTTTTAGGATAAGGTTAAAATAAAAATAAAATAATCAACCATTCCAACTTCAGCAAAAATTCTTTAATCCTAAGAACGTTTTCAAACGCATTAAGCATCCATCTTCAGTTACATCTTTATCGTGTGGAAGGACAATCGCAACATCAAAAAGTTTATAGATTTAATGAATCAAAACCCCTATGGTTTAACTCTAGAGTTGGATCAGCAAAGTTATAACAGTGTTAATTTCTTGGATCTCACTATAACATGTGTAGGAGGGGAAATCCGCACGAATGTCTATCGGAAACCGACATCAGTCCCAATCGTTATCCCTAGGAACTCCGCAGACCCTGGGCATATCAAGATGGCAGTATTTCGCTCGTGGATACAGAGAGCACACACACACACTGCACCGATGTTTTAGATACAATTAAAGAGCTACAATACATCCGAACAACGGCTTTGCAACATGGCTACAGAACAGAAAAAATAGATGCTCTCATTAAGAAAGACCATAACCGAACACGTGGGAGGAGTCGAAACCAACCAAGAGAAAAAGTGATCCTCGATTACATTCCTTTTCTTAAGCCGTTGGTTAAAAGGATTTCCAGGAGTAGGAATTTGCAGGTTATTTATCGACGTAATCCGACCATATACAAGCTTTTAAGGAATGATAAGATGAAGTATGAGCGTAACTCACTAACAGGAATTTATTCGATACCATTAAGGGATCATAGGTTCGATTCTAAATTAGTATATATAGGGGCAACTTTGAGAAATTTAAAAAAGAGGATTAATGAACACAAGCGATCGGTGGAAAAATCAGTTGATAGTACCGTCCTGGCCAGTTATGCTAAGCAGCAAGGCATCACGGTCTTTTGGGACCAAGCCTCTATCATCAGGTCTACTAGATCGAGACACGCAATAAAGTTTTTCGAAAAATTGGAAATCCACAGGGCGCAGAGAAGTACGCAATGCATTAATTATAGGGACGCTGATGGGCTTTCCACAGCTTGGAAATCTTTGTGCGATGATTTGGACTAAACATAGAAGTACGATAATCCTAGAGCTGATATTGTTTTTAAATCTTTAATGACGGATGAAGGCAATTGTAAAGAAATACTGCGATAATCCGTGATTGGTTTAAACCGCACGTTGGTTTTTTGTTTCATTTTTATTTTTTGTTTTATTTTTATTTTTATTTTATTTTTGTTTATGAAATATTGGCATAATTTTGTAAAATTACGATAATCCTGTTTATTTTATTTTATTTTTATTTTTTATGTATTTATTTATGTATTGTAATCGTACCGTTAATTTACGTAATATTTGTTCGAATTTAATATTGTTCGAATTTCATATTTAATTTAAAGATGTAACTGAAGATGGATGCTTAATGCGTTTGAAAACGTTCTTAGGATTAAAGAATTTTTGCTGAAGTTGGAATGGTTGATTATTTTATTTTATATTGTCTCTTCAGTAAGGAAATATATTGGGTTGTTCGGAAAGTTCGTAGCGATTTTTAAGAGAAATAAAAGAAATTGTTTTAATACTAAAAATATACTTTTATTCCATTATGTATGCGCCATTGTTTTTAATGACGTGTTGCCATCTATGGGGCAGCTTCATGATACCCTCTTCATAGAACTTTCCAGTTTTTTCTGCGAAAAACTGATCCACGTGGTTTTTGCAAGCTTCCAAAGTATCAAAGTTTTTATCATGAAGGGAATTTTGTAGAGAACGGAACAAACGGTAGTCTGACGGGGCAAGGTCGGGTGAGTAAGGGGGGTGGGGTAAAACATCCCAGCCTAGTTCCGATAATTTTTGGCGTGTTCGTAAAGACGTGTGAGGTCTGGCATTATCTTGGTGAAACACAATGCCTTTTCTATTGGCCAGTTGCGGACGTTTTTCTTTAATTGCCATGTTCAGCTTATCCAATTGGGAACAATACTTATCAGAATCAATTGTTTGATTCTGTGGAAGCAGCTCATAGTACAGGATTCCTTTCCAATTTCACCAGACAGTGAGCATGACCTTCTTTGGATGAAGACCGGCCTTTGGAGTTTTTAATGGTGATTCATTTTTCTTACTCCACGATCGTTTTCGGCTGATGTTGTTATAAATGATCCACTTTTCATCACCTGTCACTAAACGCTTCAGAAAAGGGTCATTTTCATTTCGTCTTTCAAGAGAATCACAAATGGAGATGCGATCCAGTAAGTTTTTTTTCCGTTAAGTCGTGAGGTATCCAAATGTCATAACGATTCACGTATCCGAGCTTCTTTAGATGTTGAAATACAGTACTGTTTGATGACTTCACTATGTCTGCAATCTCTCGAGTTGTGTAATGAGGGTTTTCATCCAATAATGCTTTGATTTGGTCCTCTTCAATAACAGGAGGTCTTCCTGAGCGAGGAGCATCTTCAAGGCTGAAATTACCCGTTTTAAATTTTGCAAACCACTTTCGAACAGTTGATTCTGATACAGCACTCCCACCATAAACATCACATATCTTTTTTGCTGTTTGTACAGCATTTTTGCGTTTACGAAAAAAGAAAAGAAACAAGTGTCGATAATGCACGTTGTTCGCATCCATTTTTGCAATGAGCCAAATTAAACGCTATTTGAATAATCTTAACGGTTTTTTTGTAACGGACGCGTCTCAAGGTCATTTATCGTAATATTCATTGGTTTGTACAATTCTAATCATTTTTGCGTCAATCGGTGTCTCAACTGTCGGCTATCAAAAATCGCTACGAACTTTCCGAACAACCCAATAGTTTTATTTATAGGATAAGGTTTTTATGTTGATTAAAATATTATCATTAAAACTTACCATTTATAAAAATGTTATGAAAGCAATTTTTTTTGTTTATCTAATTTCATATAAAATTTTATTAATGAAATTCTAATTTATATAAAATATTACTAATAGACTTGCATTTTGAAAAGCACATTAATTACAAATTATTTTTGGAATATTTATAAATAGTTTCAGAACTGAATGTAAAAAGAATATTTTACAACAGAATTAATTCATTTACTTTTTTAAATATTCAAGAGCAATAAAACTGAATATAACAGATTTCATCTAATATGTTAGTTGTTTTAAAATAGTAATGAACTTATTTGCAACTATATGTGAAATGTGCAATGCCATAATGTTGTAAATGCCAAAAAGCAAACTTTTCAGGAGAGGTAAAAAAACACTTTAGTGAATGAATTCATTTCAATTTTACAGTAAAATGGTAAAAATCTCACTAGATTACAAATTCTCTGGAATATCAAAATGATGTAAATATAAGCCATAACGTTTTAAGTGCCGAAAGTCACATTACTTGCACTTTGGCACTTTAAACGTAATGGCTTCATATAAATTCAGCTTTAAAATACAACCACTTACAGTGCCACTATCACCACAATATGTTTTTGCAGCAGAAAACATTATGTATAGAATTCAATTCTTCAATAAAACATATTTAGAGAAAGATGGCATTTACAATGTTATGGCATTGCATGCTTTATATATAGTCATTTAATATAAATATTTCTAAATTATTTTTGTAAACGTGTTGATTGATTTAGACTGTGAAAAATTGTTTTCATTTTCTAAAAATTAAAATTTGTATAATTTCTTGTTTTGATCTGAGAATATGTTTATCTGGAATCTGTTTATCTGATCTAGAATCTGTTTATGTATATAACATACATATAATTATAAAGTATAAAGATGTGGCTATGGTGCATGAATAGGTGCATAGTTTGTAGCTTAAAAGCTAATTATTACACATATAAAAGTGGAGTCTCTAAATTAGTTTATATTCAGTAAAATGCTTAGACTTTTATCATCATCCATAAATCATTTAGCATGTACGAAGAAAATACAATATTATTCATTTTTCATTTCTAATATGATTTATTGTTGATATACAAATAACAAAAGTTTGAAATATTGTTAATGAATATTTCTTTTAATTTTAGACCAACAGCAGAATTACTGAAACACATCATGTGTAGGGATGTTAAATTAAATGATCAGTTTGTTGTATCTGTCTTAAAATATTGGTCTCAAGAGCACGAAGAAAAACTTGCTGAATTAATTGGGTCTCAACTTTCAAAATCTGGTTTAACTCCTAATAAAAGGAAAAGGTAAAAGACAAATTTTATAATAATAAAATGTCATAGTGTATGTATTGAATGATATATTTTTATTTTTGTTTGTCGTTGTCACTCTATTTTTTAATATTAATTTAACTGCCTTAACTGATAACATGAATATGTCTGTTCATTCTTTCATTTATTTGTCTATTCCTACTTAGTTTGCTATATAATGAAACAACTATTAAATGATTAGTCATAGTTTGTTAGAAAATTTTCAAACATTTGTTAATAAAATAGAAAAAAATTCAGATTGAATTAATTGAGATATTGATTATGTGATTTACTTATTTTAAAAATAGTTGAAAAGCCTTAAAAATTGCATGTTTTGTTTGTTCTGTATTTTGACATATGTGTAGATAAATTTATAAAATAGTTTTTATAATATTTTATGATTTTAATTTTATATAATTAAAATTTATTGTTTTTTCAGGCAGCAAGTTACCAAATCACAAGGTCCAACTGTTGATCAAACTTTAGCACATCTTGATCAGTTAAGGCAAAATTGCAAACAAACATCATGTAAGTATAAATATCATCAGTATATTAGATTGCAAGGTAATTAGTCAAAATGACAATGAAATGTTAGGAAATAATTTTTTGATGCTTCAATATCAAAGTACCTTATTTTCTACAAATAAAATACCATATTTACTCGCATATAAGATGATCTCACATATAGGATGAGGTGTGACTTTAAAGATCGAAATAAAGAAAATTAGATGTATTAATACAATTCTAATTTAATTTTGTTTAATTGCAAATAAAATATTATCAAATCACATATTAAGGCAAACAACCATGCTTTCTTGACATTATCACTTTTTGTCTACTTGGACTCGTCCTCCGAAACTTCGTTACATCTCTCCTCTTTTTCACTCTCATTTCACAAAGCATCGTCCTCTGATCCATCAAGTGAATTTGAAATATAGTATTTCCTGAATGACTTTGCTATCAGCTCTTGAGGAATGTTTTCCCATGCACCTGATACCCACATAGCAAAACCAAAAGATTATAATGTGCATGACCAGAGAAAGGTTTATTTTTAATGATTCAGAATGTGCAAATATTCATTAAAAATACCAATTTAACAAATATGAAATAATCATTCCTAAGTGACCATCTATTTTTGGATCATCTCTTTGAAAGCAGCATTCACCATGACCTTGATAGCACCCTGCTATAATGGCAGCATGAACTATACACGGTTCACAAAAATTATTGCAAAAATGCAAAGAATCCTTCGCTTGCATGTATAGGACAATCTAGGTTTTTGAAGCAGTGAAAAATGAATGAAAACCTTGTCTTATATGCAAGTAAATACGATAACTACAAATACAAAAACTGGATTTCTTTAGAAAATTCTAAAATTTTTATGATTACAGTCAACTTGCATTAGTACGAACTTGCATTAGTACAAATTTCCATGGGAACAGTAGATTGTTTACTTTATCAAAAATTTGTATTAACAATTTTCATGGCCAAGGTCAATGTTAAGGTTGCACAATTTAGGGAGTTGATTGAAATCTCTAAATCATAATATTTTAAATTAATTTACTAAATAAAGTTAAATAAAATAAAATTTATTTACAAAAACAAATTAATGTTCTAAATGATTTTAAAATCAAACAAAATGAGGAAGAGATGGTATTTGCCATTTAAGTGTAGAGTGGTGTATCAGAGTGGTTAAACAAAAACAAAGCTAAAAAAAATTTGTGATTTTTTTCCCCCATTGAGGATTGTTTGAAAAAGTAGAAAATACTTTTTGGTGCCAAAAGGGTAAAAAAGGAGCTAAATTTGGCACAAAGTAGCCAAATCTGGTACCACTGTATCCATTTCCTGTATGCAAACTATCTTATGTTTTCACAGGACCACATCCATTTAAACGGATGTCATCCTTAAACTTTAACTCCTATTTTCTGAATTATTCACTAAAACCAGATGTTAGAATTGCTTCACAATTGGAGATCAACCTGTCTTTGCTTATTGGGGAAGAAAATCTATGCTATTCAAAATGGAACATTTATTACAGTACCACTTTTTATTGTTCATGTCAAAAAGTGTAAAAAGCAACTGTTATTGGAAATAGTTAATTTTTTGGGGTTGTGAAGGTAATTTACAGTTTGGTTTAATGAATTCTAGTAAAATTTTTGTTTGCTTTATTGTGTGAAAATTAATGTTGTGACATCTCAAAGCCCAATGTTTAATAATAAGTCAAAAAGGTAGGCATGGAGGTAGGCATTAGGTGTCTTATTGAATTAAATAAGAGATGGCATCTAACTTCTAGTATCAAATTACTCAGAATTTAGTTATAAAATACATCCGAAAGTCCAAAAAAACATTTTTTTTTTGCCGATTTTTTTTCTCCGAGGGTCTAAAACACCATTTTCTGTGTAACGCTATGTAAACCGATCGAACTCAGTTCGATTGCGGGTACGAAGGGGTTAATAGTAGCAGTAAAGTAGCCTGATTAAAATATGGCAATGGTTTGGCTTATTAACATTGTGATAATTGCATTTTGCCAGGGCAAGGGCAAAATGTGCTTTAATGTTAGCATTCACTTTATTGATATTTGTTTTAAGGTGTGCCAACTGTATTATAATTGGATAATGGAGATAATATATCAGTTGCTATTTTAGATTAATTGTGAATGATGAAATGGAATTAATTTTGATGATTTAAAATTATTTTTACTTTGGAGTTTAGAAAAATTTTAATACATTCTTTTTATTTTTTTATGAAATTTGTTCATTTTATGTTGCTTAGACTATAGAAAGTAATTCATAGCTGTACTTTTGTGAAAATGTAATAAAAATCTTTTGAAATGGCATCCATATTCTTATACTTTTAGGATTTTGTTGTCCAAGCTTAATTTCAGTTAAGAACTGTTCAAAATGTGACAGATATTTTGATGATACTAAGTGAGTGAAAACATATAAAATTAATTCCCTGGATTGGAAATCGTTCGGAATTAATCTGATTGTCATGTCAAATTTTTTTTTTGATAACTGTATTTGAGAATTCTAGGTCTAAAACATTTTCATATAGTTATATTTTGGGATATTTCTGAATTTCATAATACGAGAATTATAGAAAATAAGATGGTTTCATTTCATAGATTCAATGGGAATTTTGCAAATACTATTTTTCTTAAAATGGCAATAAAAATATAATTTTATGTTTATCAATTAAATATCTCTTTTTTTTTCTATATTTCTATTTGAATTTAATATTCCTTATTTATTTTCTACTTTAAACTTGCTAAAACTTTCTCATTATAAATGAGAAAAATATAAAAATTAACATTGGATTTTTGAAGATGAGTGATTATTCAAAGTCTAATGCTTTTGAATATCTGTTTATTTTCAAAAATATTAGAAATAATAAATACAATAAAATACTTAGAATAGTAAGCAATATTTTTATTTACGTTATCATCTAATATAATCATTATATTTCTTTGAAGTATTCTTAGAGGTTAAATTTAAAAGTTATTTTTAAACATTTTCAAACACTTTGGCTCATTTTCATAAATTGATTAAAAATAATGAAAAATTCTTATGTGATATTGGTTATTTAAGGAATGTTTAATTGATTCAATTATTTTCGTAATTTTCCTTTTTCTCTTCATTTTAAATTTGCTTAAGTTTAACAAGATAACACAAATTTCTTTACTTCAAATTTATATCATCAATGATACATAAGTAAACACTTTTTAACTTTGAGTTTAAAAGTGTTTATATTATGCAATAAATGATAGTCTTTGTGTTGTTGTTATTACACACATATACATACATACATACATACATACATACATACATTATATATATATATATATATGTTGTGTGTGTGTGTGTGTGTGTGTAATATGCAGTTGACTCCTCATAAGTCGCCACCTGGATAACTCAACACCACCAGTTAAGTAATCAGTTTTCTGTGGTTCCGGCTGACTTATATAGGCATTAATGTTAAAAAACTCCAGTTTACTCGACACCGTTTAACTCGTCACTACCGGATAAGTCAACATACTTTTGCTGTCCCACACTCCGATAAGTCAACACTCCCTCCTGAAAAAATGAATTCACTCCGCACCTGTGGTGCAAACTCATTTTTTTCAGGAGGGGAGTTGATTTATTTATTAATATATAATTAATATATTTAATGATATAATAATATATTATTATTATTAATACATATATATACATATTAATAAAAATGCCTTAACATTTTATGTACTTTTATGTATAAAATAATAACAGATGAACAAAAAGAAAATATACAATCTACATCAATGTCACACCAGAATCCAATTTTGCATTTTCTCATGCCAGTGGCATTAAGAATCTTTAGACATTACTTCCAACAATTGACAATTGTAAAGATGATGTTTTAAAGGCGTTCATAATTGTTGAAAAAGAAAGTCGAGACAGTTAAGTGCTCAAAACTCAAAACAAATAACACTCAACGAATTTTTCATTTTTTCATCTACAGAGTAATTGTAAATGGAGGACACAATGTATTGTAAGCCTATACTACTGTATAACGCACTACAGTATTTTATTAATTGTAGTTTTGTGGTTTTTTTTCCAACTTCACTTTAGTTGTCACATCGGATAACTTGACACATTTCCACTTTCCCTTGGGGTGTCAACTTACGTGGACTCGACTGTATATATATACATTATATATTACTTATTAAAAGAAATATGTATTTAATTAGTAAAACATTTTTTCAAAGTTTCTTTCAAATATTTATTTTATTTAAAATAATTGATTTTTAAAATATCTTTTAAATATCTTAGTTTTTAATCAAGAAACTGTACAGTCATCATTAATTCAAGTTCAGTCATCATGTTCAGATGCTCAGAAATCTAAGTAAGTAATCTATAATTTATATATAAAATTATATTTAATTTGATATGTTATATTGCTTCAAAAAGAATTTATCTATAAAGTTTACATTTTAATAAATAATATATATCTAAAAAGCAAACATGATGTTAACTATTTCATTGACTTTTTGATGATGTTTTATCTTTTAGGGTTTATATTTCAAAAAGCTTTCATAGAAAGTTGAAACAAACTTTCAATGTATAATTTAGTTTATGAACTCTTGTATCAGATGATGATTGTGTAGAAAGATTGCAAAAAGTCACAAGCATCAAAACAATTTTTTTTTATGTTAAATATTTAGTTTGATATAATGTATCATCATCTTAATTCTTTTGTAATGAAAGAGCCAACATTTTAAACCAGCAGAGAGTTATTTTACTTGGTTTAAATACATATCATCATCAGATCTACTTAGTAAGTATAGTAGAACATATAATTATAATTATAACAACAACACACCTGAATTTTATTTGCCGAGTTATTTTTTCTTTATTCCAAACATTTTCAGCTTATTTTGATAGGCCATCATACATTTGAATACATTGGAACAAACTAAAAATTTAAATAAATGTTTCAAGTAAAATAATTTTTTGTTTGGTTTAAAAATTTGATTCTTTTATTATTACCCAATTTTTAGATTAATGCCAAATTTTTGCTGGATTACATCAGACTATATTATAACCTGATGTAACACACTATTTGGCATTAACTCTATCATATTTAACAAGATACAGCTTAACTTTTCATCTTGTTCAGTCACTGGTTTATAAATTACCAGTTGTAGATAATAATATAAAGCAATTAGAGTCATTCTGGGATAATTGTCTTTGAGATCAGAATTCTAGGTGAACATATTATATTTCACTATCTTATATAATGTGAGAAGAGTACAACAAGACAATATTGATAATTGTCATAGAATTTAAAGTTTTCACTTCATTTGACGTGGATTGAATTAATTTAAAAATTAAATTATGTCAAATTTTATTAAGAAATTAATGATTTGAAATAATTAAAATAAATAGAGTCATCATCTGTTATTAATTAAAGAATTCAGACATATTTTAATCAATTTAGAAACATCTGGAGAAAATACCTCCTTGAAGTGAGGCTTGAATACATAACTACCACAAATTAGGTATGTGTATATTCTAAGAGAAAGACTTGAAGTCCAAGTTTAACTTCCAGCTTTAAGACCAAAATTTTGAAGTTACTGAATTAAATATAATTATTCAAATGCAGTTTTTTATGAATTTAAAATATTAATTTTACAATTAAAGTATCTAAATTTTGTCTGAGAGGACGGCATGACATTGGGATCATCATTTTTGATCAGACAGTGAAGATATAGGTCATCTCCAACAACTGACATGTGCCAAGCAGTAAGATGCAACACTCAAAATTAAAGTTGGAAATTGCATAATCACTGAAAACCTTGAGTATCTATTATTTATGGAGTTGCTGGTGGCTCAGTGAGAGCATGCCAGTTTTGTAATCATGAAGGTGATGTTTTGAATCTTGTTGGTATTAAAGTAATTTTTTTATATATAAAACTATAATTTGTACTTTAGTCTTGGTATTTTTATCTTTTTAAATTTATTATATTTAATTCAAAATTATTTTCGAATATTCATATACATTTGGGATTCATACATAATATTTACTGTATTTATAATTATTTGGGAAGATGGTAAAATATAAACAAAATTATCATTATTCAAGACCAATTTTATTAATAAAAAAGACATTTTTATTAATGTCATTCAACCTATTTGCTCTTTGGGAGCACAATTTTGTGGGCAATAATTGTTGTAGAAGCATATGAAACAAACATTTCTGCAGTATGCACATTGAATAAACACATCATTTTTACAATAAGAAGATTTACATATGTCACTGGAAAAACAAAACTTGATTAATGTTTAAAAACATTTCTCTCTCATCAAGTAATTTGGAGGAGAATCACACATACCATAACACATTTGAAAATATTGGAGCATTTAATGTTTTCTCTCACTGCCTTTGCAACTTCCAAAATTGACAGAGAACCCTTGGCTTCAATTAGATCTTGATTTTGAGTGAGGCTTTCACAATACATAAAAGTATCTTTTAAACATAATTTTGCAATAGTGTCATGCAGTTATTCTTCTGCAGAACAGATTTCTATGCTATTGGTATCAACATGAGATATCAAAGCTATCTTTTCATTCTTTAGTGAACAAAGACACAATTATAGACACATTTAGGTTAAACAATGACTTTGTTGATAGAGTAAACATGTACTGTACACGAATATACAGAAAATATTGTTTTTTAAATAAATATTGTTAGGTAGCATTTTAATTGTGTTTGATGTTGACCTCTTACTTGAAATGAGTTGATTTTATTGTTTTATTTCCCTGTCTATTATACATTTGTCGTTTTCTAAAAATAAATCAGTTTTTCTCTCTTACTTTAAAAATATCAAGGATAAAGCAAAAACTATAGTTTTATAAAAGAATTATATTAATATTAATGAGATTTGAAACATCAACCTAATGATTACAAAACTAGCATGCCTCCACTGAGCCACCAGCCATTCTGCAAATAATAGGTTTTAGGATTATTAAAGGGTTTTAGGGATTATGCAATTTATAACTTTAATTTACTTTTTTAATTTTGAGTGTTGTGCCTTACTGCTTGGCACATGTCAGTCCTTGGGCTTGAACTATATCCTCATTGAGTTTGATCAAAATTGGTGACCCAACATCATGCCATCCCCTTGTAGGATTAAAAAAATTTAATTTGTAATGAAATAATACTTGTTTCAAAAACATCAAAATTTTTCAATTATTTTATTATTTATAAAAAATAACTGTGCTATTATTTTTCTGATTAAATAATTAATTTACTTAGCCTAATTAATATATAAAATAATAATAAAAAAAGTTTCTAAATGCTTGATATTGATTGTAATTACTTGATAATTTTCTGTGTAAGTAAAATCTAACTTAAAATTAGTTGTAAAATCTGTTTTAAGATTGAATGTAGACAAAGACAGTTCTTCCAATGCAAAGTTATTGTATTTTGTTATAAAATGTTACATATTTTTATTATGTTTAATTATATAAAATTGATTCTAATATGGTTAATTCTTATGTAAAATAGATTGTTGTAATTCTTCTCATTATGTTTTATTTTATCTGATGCCATTTTTTTATTTTATGAAGATGATTATCTAGAAAACTTCTATTTATGAATATTTAGACTTTGTGGATATAAATTTATTATTTTGTTTGCTTGGCCATGTATAGAAATTTTGAAATCACAAGTTTGTCTTTGGATTTAAATATTATTTATGGGAAAATCAAAAAATTTAATTGTAATTATAATTGAATTATAATTAAATATAAAATAAATGGTTAATAAATGTATAATCAAAGAAGATAACCACAAAATAATTGTAGATTTTTTCCTATGCAAGCATCTGCAATTGAAAGCGGTTTTTTTACATTCTTAGACATAAAAGAGTTTATGATAAAAGATTGACTTCACTATGTTTAAATTGGGTGTTTTAACTATGAAGAGCCAATAAGAATACAATTATTTTGTGATTGTCTTCATTTGTAACATTTTCTCCTGATTTAAAGAAAATTTTTTGAATTAAAAAAATTATTTCGAAAATATGGATATTTTTAAATAATTAAAAATGTATTTTTAATTCAATTAAGGTACATATTATTGATAATTGTTATTCAAATTTTGAAATATTTCTTTATTCATAGATACAGTGATTTATTTGCCTTGGTTGAAGATATTGATGATATCAAAGTTTCTAAATCAGTAAGAACAGGAGGTAGGGGGAAAGGCATTGGGCCTAAAAGTACAGCCAAGTCGAAACAGTTAACTGTAGATTCTGAGAGTGATATGGATAGCAGTGAGGTTTGTATATTCCTTTTTCTTCCTATATAAATAAACAAAGTTATAAAATAAAATGTTATAATATTTATTATATATGTGGGTCTACACAAAAATAATTTGAAATACTGTATATCATTACAAAACAAGTATATATTTAGAAATAACCTCTGTTTTATTTATATATGGTAAAACCTGTATAAACCCAATGCATGTGGTACTGAATATTTTTTGGAGTTTTGAACAGGGTTTTTTTAACACAGAAAGTTGCTGTTTTTTCCTGTGTAGGCTGGTTTCTATTTTATTAAGGTTTCATTTTGAATAGGTTTTACTGTGTATTGAAATCATAAACAAATCACGTTACAAAAATATTTTGCAGAATAAATTAAATATCTTTTAAAAAGATAAGAAAATAATTATTTTATTGCAACAGCTATTACTTAATATACTGATATAATTAAAATAAGTTCAAAATAGAGAGAATTCAAGAATATGAATGAATGTGATTTGAATTATAAAAACATTTGTATTTGTGAATTTCATTTTGACATGAACAAGAGAGTAAAGAAATGAAAAATTAAAATATTTTAATAATAATAATTCTAAAATTGTTAATGAGTTGTCAAGATTCCAACCAAGGTATCCTTTGCAAATATTATTCTATTTCTGGATTGAAAATTAGCAAATAAAGTGTATATAGAAGCAAATCTTAGTCAATTATAGGATTCTGGTTTGGACTTCCACTGGTTTTATCATAAAGGACAACTGTATGTTGAAGAAAGTCTGGTTTTTGTTAAATAAGTTTATTAATATAACTTTTCCATTTTCTGCTGATGTTATATGAAGCCATCTTATTTTTCCACGACTGACCATATAATATAAAAGTCTATTGAAATACTGTATAAAAATACATTCAGACAGGCACACATAATGTAACATAAATGATGTACTGTACCATGTTGATGTATGTCAGGAAGCCATTTCAGAGGCAACAACAACAATGTATTGGAATATATTCCAAATAGATTTTGATGGGAGTAGTTTTGTGTTTAGCAAAAAAAAAAAATTGTTCCACGAAGTATCAAACACAAATCCGTGTTAATAACAACCACTTGGCTTTTTTCCACCTTTATTTAGTTGATACGCAAATGTTCTTTTCCGTTCTGTTCTTTCTGGTGGTATTCGCCGTTTCTATAACAATGGCTATTGTTGATTTTTGTGAAACCGTGTTGTATTATTCTTCGAAGTATCAAACACAAATCCGTGTTAATAACAACCACTTGGCTTTTTTCCACCTTTATTTAGTTGATACGCAAATGTTTGTGTTTGATACTTCGAAGAATAATACAACACGGTTTCACAAAAATCAACAATAGCCATTGTTATAGAAACGGCGAATACCACCAGAAAGAACAGAACGGAAAAGAACATTTGCGTATCAACTAAATAAAGGTGGAAAAAAGCCAAGTGGTTGTTATTAACACGGATTTGTGTTTGATACTTCGAAGAATAATACAACACGGTTTCACAAAAATCAACAATAGCCATTGTTATAGAAACGGCGAATACCACCAGAAAGAACAGAACGGAAAAGAACATTTGCGTATCAACTAAATAAAGGTGGAAAAAAGCCAAGTGGTTGTTATTAACACGGATTTGTGTTTGATACTTCGAAGAATAATACAACACGGTTTCACAAAAATCAAATCAAAAATTGTTCCATTATTCCATGCATGCACAGGAATGACATAAGGGGAAACATGTTTTTTCCCAGACAATAACTATTAGATATTGTTTGGTGGGCATCATCAATGGCCAAAAATATAGAACAAAGAAATTAAGTTATTAGTAAAATTATAAAAAATATGATTGCCATGATAGTCATTTAGTTTTGCTCACCTTAGTGCAATGACGAGTCTCTGGGATGAGAGATAGCTAAACAAAAAAGTAACATACTAACAAGAGAAAAACAATGATAAGTCCAATAATTGAAAGAGTATGATCAAATATTTCTGGTGTCATACAGATATAATTAAAATAATGTTTTGTGATCTTGCAATTGCATCTCTTGAACAAGATGGTGAAACACTCCATATTGATCATGCTTTTAAAATAATACCCTCACCCATAAAAGTTTTCAACAGTGTTGTAAAGGTCACTTTTAGCGTCCTAAGTCGAAAAGCCACGCGACAGAGATAATTGGACCCACCTGGCGTTGGGGCCATAAACGGCCGGAAAGATCAAAGGAGTAGCGGTTTCGTTTAGGGGTCAATGTGTGTGCTACGTGTCGGCCGGCTTGGGAAAAAAATGTAAACGGGACGGATGCGAATGTGAGCTATGTCGGCGGGAAATAGGGCGGACGTCTTTGGAAGCTCTCAAAAAAGGGGAAGGAACTGATTGGTCGCGGGTGGTTGCAGCAGGATCCCTTAAATTGGAAGGGTGGCGGAGAAACGAGGAGAAAGGGCGAGAGACCGGATACGTGGTGGTCTCTGACACTAGGTAAGCCTTCGAGGTGTATAGAGAGAGCGTTCTCCTCTTGGAAAGTCCTCCGGAAAAAGGTTAGTGCAGAGACGGACGGCCACGCGGTTGAGCCATCTCCGGAAAAGCGACTTGGGTTCCCCGGAGACTAACAGTCCCCAACAGACAAGCCGACTAGCGATACCACATCTTTGTTACATAGCGTATGTAATGTTGTTGAACATTGTACATCTTGTAAATATTTGTTGTGTAAATAAACTGTATATATTTACTTGTTGAGTGTGGAGGTGTAGCTTTCCTCGAACCATCTTACGGACATTCTCGAGTCGCAAAACCCAACTCGAGACGATTCATCGTAAAGATCGTGACGGATATTAAGGATCTTCACTAGTGTATTGCAAATAGATTAACAGTAGTCTTTTGTGGCCCAAAATCAATGCTAATTTACACTTTCTGTATCTATGTTAAATGTTGATTCAGAAAATGGGTTAAATAATACGTTCTTTGATTGGCTACTTTTTGTGAATTGTTAGAAGGTATTACCATAAAAGTTACTATGCTGTTAATATGAGTGGTGCTGGGCCACTCCCCAAAGTTGAAGGATAATAATTATTTTTATCCTTCAACTTTGGGTGTGGACCAGCCCCATTTCTAAATATTGGTGAGTTAGCAAAATATTATTGGGAAGGTTGTGAATGGGTTCTGGTCTCTTAGAATTGGTGCACACATAAGAAGTTTCTGCTCAAACTCAGATTAAATATCTCTTCTGTTCTCATAATATAAAAATTAGAAAATCCAGTAGTAAAACATTAAATTTAAGAAATGCATAATAAAAACAAATATTTCCAATCACTTTCAGTGATTGTCTTTAGATTTACATTAATTAATTGCGAGGTTGAGGCCAAAGTTTTAAACGTGAAAACGTGTATTTAGGACGTTTGGCCCTGCTTCCCTGTAAGCCCAGAAGTTCGACAATGGTGTTTGGATAGTCAGTGGAATCATGCTCAACATTCCAAACACCATTGTCAAACTTCTGGGCTTACAGGAAAGCAGCGCCAAACGTCCTACGTACACGTTTTCACGTTTAAAACTTTGACCTCAACTTCGCTAATGATATAGAACAAATCACTGAAAGTGATTGAAAACATTTGTTTTATCAAGCATTTTTGAAATTTATTGTTTTACTACTGGATTTTCTGGTTTGATGTGCCATTTTTACATAGAGCTGTTAATTTCATCGAAGATCACTGTTTCATAATTTTAAACCTTTTAAGTTTATTTGCAAAAATCTTTTATAAAGAAATTAATAATTTAATTATTTCTTTTAATTCATATTTTTTTTTAATCGTACTTTATATTTTATAACTTTGCACTTTTTGTACATGGTGTTATATTGCCTAGTGAGAATAGTGAAGTCTTTGTGTCAAAGACTTCACTAGGCTATATCTCACTTCTACTAAGTTCCAGTGCAACTGAATTTAGTTATCAGGGTGAGCTATTTGTTGGTTTGGACAACATGCACTCCTAATATCTCCTTAACAAACAAATACAAAAGAAAGATAAAATACTAAAAATTTACAATAACAACAACAAAACAAATGAAAACACAATTTAAAAAATTAAAAAAAAATAAAGTATATCTTTATAATATTTTTTTATAATGTGAGGAATCAAAGTGGAGCATGTATTTGAAATTATTCATATTGTCAGAAGTACAATAAAAAAAAAGGATTCGTGGAAAATAGTTAAATGAGAAAATGGGTGTAAATACAGGATAACTTGTAAGTGTTTCTCAGTAGTACTCTAAGGAAAAGTCATTTAGACATAATAAAACCATTAGTGTTTTAAATGTTTTAAATGGTCAATGTATTGATTCTCTCATTTCATTAATTACATTCTTTCATTAAATCATTTCATTTATAATAACTAGCTACTGTACTAACTTAGCTGAATTACTTAATGCTGTTTTTTTTTTTTAAATCTAATTGTTCAAGATGCATTAAATAATTCAGTTTTTATATATTTGTAATGAATAATTTTTTAATCAAAGTTATTTATCTTTTTGTTTTAGGATGAAGAAACATTGAAACCCAAACCACCTAGGAAAAAAAAACGAACAGTTGGTGTGGAATTTGATAGTGACTGATATTGTTGAATACTGTATAGATACAGTTATATACTAGCCCAGATATTCTGGATAATAAATGTCATCAGTGTGCAAGGAGTTCATTTCCATTTGTAAGCTTCATCATTGTTACAAACTTCATTAAATATCTCCTTGTTTCACGGACTTTCATCAAAGGGTGGAAGAAACAAAAACAAATCAGTTCAGCATCGTGCAACGGGATCAAAGTGACTTTATATTTGAAACTGTTGAATAAAACAAAAACTGAATTATTGGTGAAACATCCTGTTTATACTGAAGAACTATGGAATGTTGAAGCTGATAGTTCTCAAATTCATTGTAACAATCCATGAAAACTTTCATGTCTGTGTACATACTATTTGTGTGTCCAGCAAAAATGTGCTCTATTGTTTTTAAGGTAAACTTTTACAAATATTTATTAAAAAAATAAATAAAAAAGATAAATGGTCCAGAAATATATAAAATTCAATTATTAAATACACAAAAATGACATTCAAAACATATTAATATTCTGTTACAGCCTTTGGGTTGTTTTAAACCACAATGAAGAAAAAACAAAAAGTTTGAAATTATTAAACACATTCATTTTAATAAATATAAATAATAATAATAATTTTCATATTTTTCTGCTTTCTGTTCTGGTTAATGATTTATGATTATTGCAAATTTTTTTCAATTAGAATTAATTATAAATTTATTCTCAAAATAGCTTTATAGAAGGAAGAAAAATTTTAGTAATTTAATAAAAAGTTACATAAAAACACTAATTGACATTTTAAAAAGGATATTTTTAAATTTAAAATTATTTTATTTTATTATTTCTTAAGCAAAATCATTTCAAATTCTTAATTTCTAAAAATAATAATTTTAAAAGTATCTATTGATATAAACAGGATTATTGTGTTAAAATTATTTTTGTTATATATATATATATATTTATATTAGCTCTTCAAATAAAATTCAAGTTATATTTTTAAAATTTAGAAATTCAAAACAAAAATTTAATTATATGCATTTTAGAAATAAAATTTGTTAATTTATTATGGAGTTTACAATAATATTTTAGAAAAATATTTTAAAATTTTATTTATATTTGAATGTTTTTTTTTTGCATTTGATAAAAATAAAAATAAAAACTATTTTAAAAATAGATTTCATATTTATGTAGGCAAAATTATTTTACTTTTATTATTAATTTGGTATACTTTACTCATTCATATTCTGATTCAGTATTATAGATTTTATCAATACTAAAATTATAAACTGAGAAAAGTATTATTTAATCTAAATTTTTATTCAGTTAAACTGTTTATAAGCTAATAAGTATATGTTTTTTCAGTTTAATTTCATAAAAATATTTATATATATATAATGAAAGATAAATAATTGACTTAGAAAATGTAAGAATGCCACATCATTAAAAGATTCTCATCTCAGAAATCAAACATGAATTTCAAGTTACTTTTATGAATGCATAAAACTTTTACTTTATTGGAGTTTCTAATAAATAAACATGGAATTTGCAATCCTAACACTTGTGTTTTACAATTAATCTTTAAAGATGGAAACATTAAATTCTAGTTGAAATAAAGATTCATATTTCATATTATATTTGAAAGAATAAAAAAAAAAATATGGAGTTGATCAAATAAATTTTTAAGTAAATTAAATAGAAAATTATACTGCTCGAGGACATTACGTATAATTATTTGGTTTGAGATTTACTGTTGTTTTTAAATTTTAATTTTTGTTCTTTTGAACATATTTTAAAGTGTGAATTTTTGTAACTAGAATTTAATGTGTCGAGTTTTAAAATTCATCTTTCGAATAGAAATATTATGTTATGCAAAACATATGTTTATTTAAAAATGCAAACAAACTGCTAACTAAAATTGAAAGAGAATCACTTTAACTAATATGTAGTCTTCTTCAGCTTTGAATTGAATAAAGAACAATACTAAAATGACATAATTTACATTTGGAATGTAAGCATTCAAAATATTAAATAAATAACTTGTTTTTCTTGTTTAATCTACTTGTACTTTTACATAATAGTTTCAAGATTTGTTAATTTTTAAATGCATGTTTATTTATTAGATTTGCCAATAAACCAGATATTTTATTTAATATGAATATTAGATTGCAAGTATAATTAATTAAAGAGTGTTTTCTGATATTATTGCTTATATATAGTAAAATGGAATACAAACTATTTTTAACAGTTGGAGAGCAGTTGTAAATTTGAAAAGAATTTTAGTGTGTTTATTTTTTCTTTTAATATTCAAATTAGGTTGCATTTTGTAATGTTTTCTATGATATAGGCCTAAAAATAATTTTTATTTAAAAGTGATATTTGGCTGTAAAGATTTTTTTGATTTATTCTTTCTTAAACACTAATACCAGAAAGAACAACAAAGAATAAGTAAAATTCTAATTATTATTGAAATGAAATTAACTAATTAAGAAGCAAAGAATTATATGCTTAAGAAAAAATACAAAATCATAATACATACAAAAACTTGGATTTCTGTACATAAATGTGTACAGAATGTATAATTTAAAAAATTTATCAATGAGTACTTGTGAAATATTTTAATATTGAATGTAAATAATAATAATAAAACTTGTATATATTTTTATTGGCTTGTTTCATGTTTTAAATAATTTTGAATTGAATATCAATAGTTTTGGAACACAGAAGTTATTACTTTCAAATAATTAACTTAATCCGGTAATAAAAAAATATCAATAAACTAAAGTTTTTGATCTTATTTAAAGACCATCATCAGGTTTTGATGATAGAACAGAAAATATCTTAAAAATACAAATGATCAAACAATTCAAATTGTGTTACATATTACATGTATGTACAGTACAAGAGTTGAATAGACTTTCAAATAAACTCATCCCTGTATTTACTTTATTCAAATTAATAGTTTTATTGCAGATATTGCTATTATTGTCACCTTAATATGCATATTACATGCATTTTCTAGTAAATTTTTGATTTAAAAGGATCACAAAATGTTCATCATCATTTTTTGACAGGTTAACAGTCATTTTTTCCAATTGTGCATTACTTTTTAAAGTTCTTTATCAGCAAAATAAATTTGAAGTTTGTTGCATAATTTGTATAATTTTACAACGATCCTATATTCCCGGTGCAAGCTCCTCGCTTATCGACCACTTCGCTTAACGACGTAGTCGTCGGAATGGAACTCGGTCGTAAAGTGAGGAGTACCTGTACTGACTTGTTGACATTTTCATTGGGAGTGCTTGTTGTAGGGCAGTCTGGTTTTGGATTGCTTTGAAATGACGTTTTACTGTCATGAAACCGTCAAAACCATTCAAAGACCTATGAACAACCCAGATACACATCCCTGTAGGCTTGTTTTAACAGCAATGATTTCTGTGGCAGATTTGTCAAATTTCAAACAAAATTTGTGTCAATAATGCTATTGTAGTACTGTGGTATAGAGCTAGTGGAACTGAGTTGAGCGCCACCTGTACGCAGGCAAAGAAAACTGCTTCGGGAAAACACGTGCGTCTTTGGGTTGGATACGTAATGAAACGCGATGCTTGTTTTCTACCTGTGATAATGAACCACAGCTTTCTGCCACACAAAACTTCAAAAAATAACTGTTGTGTGGTCGGTTGTAGTGTTACCTATATTTATCTATATTACTGCGCCGCCAGGTACAAAGTTTTATTCGTTCCCGAATGAACAATACCCTGGGAGGAAAGAGGGAAGAAATGGCTGGCTGCAATTTAATTCCTGAGGTTAATTATATAATGATGTGTTGCATTCTAACCATTCTTCTGTTATAAAACCTTAGTTGGCTCTATTTTAAATTTAGTTCTCAAATGTAAACTTTAGTAATTTTCTTTTTTCTTTTATACTATTTTGTTAATCTGACAGATATTAATTGGCATATGATGTGATATTTGAATTTAAGAGATCTGTAGAAGAAAGGAGTAGGAAGCAAAATTAGTATTTTGAGGAAATGAAGGTAAAAGTTCTCCCTGTTAATACAATACTATTAGCTACTGCTATGGTCCTTATTGAAGCTCCTCTATATATATGGTTAGTTATAAATTTCATTATTTACCATGCAATGGATATATAGTTTGCTTCTTCCACACCACCCTTTAAATCGTACAAAATTAAGAGTATAATAAATATCAGAATATTAATACTGCCCAGTCCAAATGATGTACAGTCATTTCTGGAGTTATGACAAAAACTTTCATAAAAAAAATTTTAAAAATGTATCAAGTTTTTATAGTTTTCGTCAAATATATATCGTATACATATATATCTTGCACGCTTCTGACGATTGATTGCGTCATCTTTAGTTTTGTTGTACCCTTCGCGTGTGCTTATGTAAGATGGCTAACTGTTTTGTTTTAAGTACAGTCACTTCTCGAAGTTGCAGAACCGAACCCCCGTCATAAGTCGAGAACTGAATGTATTGACTAATGCAGGCATTAATTTGAGCGTAAACTGCTGAATGTATGTACGTATATATTATATATTATTTAAATATATACTGTACTTATAATATATAAATTTATAATTTATCAAATTTCTATTTATTAAACTATATTTAGTGCTATTATTCTTTTGCTATATTTGCATGTAACATACAAAATTCATACAGGATAAATTCATATATTACAAGAACGCTATTATACCTCAACAACAATCAAATGAAAACGTTTGGAACAAACGTTTGAAACAAAAGTAATGAACATGAAGTACTAAACTTTAAGATAATCACATTGAAAAATCACTGGTAAGATCATCATCATCGGAATCTTCCTCACTGGAATGTTTTGGTATGGTTGAAGCAGATGATGGTTTCCAAGTGTAACATTTCATCGTTGTTGCTTTTAAGTAGCTCTTTTGCTAATAACAGTGCTTCACAAGAATCGGTAAGAACTCGATTTTGTAGTTCAGTTTTTATTAAATTTAATTGCAAAAAATACGTTCAACTGCTGAATGAGGAAGCAATAAAAGCATCTACAGTATTTACTGCCAAAGTAAAGTAAAAAATATAGAAATATAGAATAAAAACGAATGTTTTGAAAGCTACTAAATTGAAAGGAAAGGTATTAGGATTTCATGAATAGTACAAGGAAAATGGTGTTGGGTATCTTGATACTGGAACAAGTAAAAAGGTACTAGATTAGTGCAAAAGTATTAAGGTGGAACAACACTGGTGCCGACTTTGTAGCCCCGATTTTGTTACCTGGCGTTGCCGCTAGAGGCGCCTCGATCTAGTTTCGTCGTTCCTTCCACTAGCTCTATAGCCATCCATAAACGTTGTTTAAATAATGTTTTTATACATGACACTTATGCGGTCGAACGGATTCAATAAACTCCTCTATTTCATTTATTTTTCGTTTTTTCGAGACCGTCACAATTGTAGAATTAACCCTCATTGTCGCCATTGTTAGATTAAAAAGCACGTGTCTACTTCGACGTCACAGAAAAGACTTCTCTTTATTGGAGGAATTTTGGCGTAAAAATTTTACGGCGTAAAAAGTAGAGACACGCTCTACTCTATTTTCAGTTCTGTTTCAACCAAAATTTCAGAAAAATTTTTACGTTTTCTGTTTTATGCTAGATTTTACGCTGAATTTTACGCATGTGTGTTCCTGGCCTTATTCTGTTTATGCTGACGTGTGTGATGCGCAACCTGTCTCTCGACCTTTTTTTTTTATTTATTTTTTTTATTTTTATTTTTGCTTGTATGTTACTCCTACGCAAGTTCCTAGTCCCTGTAACTGATTTAGAACCAGCATGCACGTTATTCTTCGCACTGTAAAATGACATTGCGCATGAGTCAGGAACTTCTGTTCGAACAAACCTGACCTGCTGTCCGGGTCAGCGATTTTGTAAAGGTGGCAACACTATGTGCAGATCAGTTTCAGAGGTTTTGCAAAGCATTCAGAAGATGTCTAGTGCTACTCTCTTATTTTTCAAAAATATTTAATACAATAAAAATAAAGCTGAATTGTTATGCAAATCAAACTGAATTTTCTTTTAAAAAACCTAGTATTCATATACATGTGTATGTTTTACAAAAACATCTACATATATAATGTTTTTGTTTGTGTTTGCATGTTGTTTGTAGATTCCTGTAAATATAAATATATTTATAGAGATCTACAGACAATTTTTGATTTTTGAAGCAGTCTGTAGGTCTCAGTGATTTGGAATTGCTGTCTAAACTAATGTAAAAAATTGAATATATGAGAAAAAATTTTCTTTATTGAAAATATTAAAAAATCCAGCAACAAGTTGCCTAACTTTCCCAGCAGCATTTGGTAGCACCATATGTTATCATGCTTTATTTAAAAAACTTTTTATATTTTAAGTATTATAAAATGGTCAAAAGCTAAATTTTGAGGGTAGAGATGAGTTTTATAAAAATTGTAAATGCTAATAACAAGTAAAATCCTCATTAAGTCTGACAACCTCCATTATCTCCCCACTCCCTTGACCTTTAATCACTAAAATTTAATAGCATCAATCCCCCTAATAACCAAACCTCCCTGCAAAATTTCAGAAATTTTTGACAAAAAGCACAGGAGTTATTAAGCTTCAAAGAGGGTGAACAAAAAGTGCCCCCCACACTAAATCCATCCATACATACAGAATAAACTCCAAATTTTTTTTCTTGTTTTTTGCATTCCTGGACTTTTCAAGTTCCTGAGTCCAAAAATGTAAAAATCTGGGAGTCAGTTTTTGACCACTTGTCATACTTTTCCCCTGTTATATGTAACAGAGCCAGGAAAGTAAAAAGGTATCAATTTAAAAATAAAAGGATGATAAGTGTCAGTAATATGCAACTAAACATGTCTATTCATTAATTTAGTTTAATTTAAATTTGATTTTAATCAATTCCCTTAATTACTGACTGTTAGTATTGATTTGATTTTTATATTAGATGAGAATTATTTTTTCATAAAAAGCAAATTCTTATATACTATGCTATACATTGTAATAATTATATATATATATATATATGCCATAAATGAGAAATTATTGTTATAACATATTTAAATACATATCAATTTTATGTTTAAAATTCTAAAATATGTGAATTTTATTGCTATTTATAAGCAGTTTTAGACCATTTGGCAGAAAATATAGAAAGAAGTTTAAATAGCAACTTGAATTTATCATGCTTATACTTGTCCATTTCACATCATCATATACTGTATTATAAATTTGCTCTAAACTTACCTTGAAATTCCTTAAATTACAGTACTTTAGATATGTAATGACTCATGAACATTTTATATTATCATCCATTTTTCTGAAAGCTTCATTAAAAAAGCTTTATGGTCACATAAACAACCATAATAAATTCCAGCATATGTTTAATGATAATTGATGAATTTATTTTAAATTTCTTCAGGAAATTATTCTATAATCATAAAAATCAAATGGCTTTTTTTCTGTAAATGTTTTTGTTGGAATCTTGAGGTTATTTTTGTTTGAAGATAGATCAAATATTTAATAAAGAAAATTTATTTAAGAAGAAAGTATTGTTTTCTCATGATTGTATTAATTATAAAGATTTTGTATTATTGAAGGTTATTATTATTTTACCAATATTCAACTTATTTTCATTTAAAATTCATTTTAAAAATATTTTAAATTTAAAAATCAGATAGAATATCAATGTAAAATTTAAACTAAAAAAAAAATTCAAACAAATTTACAAATTTCTCACACTGAATAACATTGACAGTAGGCTATTGTTGAATATTTTCATTAAAATTTTTTATTCATTTAATAATGGTGCATGAACATTGACATCAACAGAGACATTTCGGATTTAAAAGCCGAAATGCTTGTGAAATTTTGTCCTCTTAGTTTCAGATTTCACACATCCTATTCAAGTAAATTTGGTTTACTGAGGTGTGTTGTTTGTTTGTCCAAATAGTAATTGTTTTACATATAAACACAGTACATATAAAACATGTTCTTCATGTATTGATGGGGATGATCAAATAATAAGCAAAATATATATTTACAAAAAAGGTTAATTTATTCATTCTTAAACATTTTCCCCAATTTTTTTTATAATTATTATTATTTAATTTACAAATATAAAAGTATATATATAAAAATAAAGTTTCATCATTTTTGTAATATACTTCAAATATAAAAACAAAATCTTGATTATTAAAATTTTAGTAGTTTTTCATTTACTGATTTTATTAAAATGATTATGAAAGAATTGGTAACAAATACAAGTCAAATGATATTGAAGTAGAATTGATAAAATTTATATATTTATTTATCACTTCTATTTTTCGCTTCATATCTCAATTGAATTTATTATAAATTTAAAATTCTAATGGTATCCATTGAAATATCTTAGGCAATTGACATTATGGAACATTTATTACTATGTTTGGATAGTATTAGAAGCCTTAAAATTTAATTAAATTATAATAAATACATATAAATTTATAAAAATGCCTTTATTTTACAGATTTTATGATTTTCATATTGGTAATTCATTTAATAATCAAGATTCTACTTAATTTTATCATAATTTATTACAATTTATCATAAATAATCTAAAACAAAGTATCATTCAAGAAGTATCAAGTAATAAAAGTTAATTCTGCATGAAGATGGACTATTTAATACAAATATATAGTGTATATATAGTATATATACATCTGACAGTTCCGATATACATAACTTTTTAAAGTTTCAATTTTATAAATGAAATTTAAAATTAATTTTCAATTTAATTTTGTACAACCGGCAAATAAAATTTATGACCTCCATGTTCTCCTTTATATGAATACTTTGCATCAATATCTAAAACAGGACAATGTAGACCAGTAGGAGTAAAACTACTAGCATACGTAGTTCCTCCATCAAATGCACCACCACTTTCAAATATTCTATGATTTGGTGGC
This sequence comes from Centruroides vittatus, assembly GCF_030686945.1. Classification (NCBI taxonomy): domain Eukaryota; kingdom Metazoa; phylum Arthropoda; class Arachnida; order Scorpiones; family Buthidae; genus Centruroides; species Centruroides vittatus. Next base: position 2,754,426 of record NW_027122644.1, read on the forward strand.
TTTTCTAAATTAATCCTTTGTATTGCTTGTTTGGATGGATCTATGAAAGTAACTTGGTTTGTAGTCCTTGTATCTAATAATCCTTCTCCAACTTTTTGTGAAGTTGGAGGTCTAGCTGCTTTTGTCCGAACAAAACTTTCACTTTTACCGAACTCTGAATGGCTAGTAGATTGAATTGGAAAACCATTAAAATTTTTCTCACTATATTTAATCCCGTTTCTGTTTAAAAAATATAAAGAAGATTTTGGACGCAGGACATTAGGGCGATCGGTTTGCAAACCTTGATATGAAGATTGTGTAGTACTTATATAATTAACATCCGTTGAATAGTCATGTAAAAATGTAACATTATGACCAAATCCAGGGTATTCATTTCTTTTACCGTTTTTTTCAAATTTACCATTTTCAAAAACATGAGAATCCCTATTTCGTATCCCATATATGCTGTTCTTTAAATTGGACTTTCTAAACTCATCAATTGCTTTTCCTCTAGCATTTGAAGTAAAATTTGTCTGTGTTGAAGTAGACTCATCAATTGCTTTTCCTCTAGCATTTGAAGTAAAATTTGTCTGTGTTGAAGTAGACTCATCAATTGCTTTTCCTCTAGCATTTGAAGTAAAATCTGTCTGTGATGAAGTAGAAAAATGCATTTCACCTTCCTGTTTCAAATTGTCTGCTGGCTTTCTTACTTCACTTTTATACAAATTAAATTGTTTAAATTCACTTCTGGTAGTAGTAGTATCCAAAAAAGGACTTTGATCTTGTATTACAGCTGTGGTTCAGGCTTGAAGCTTTGTGTTTTTTCCATAGGTAGAACCTGGAATGATTGCTGAGTCGTTGTTGTTAAATCCATGTCGCCTTCGTTTTTTGATGTAGTCATTGGACGTTGGCCTCTCACTCTCTCTGTCTGTTTAGCACCAAAATCAGACTGTGCTGTTGTGGTCAGGTCCATGTCGCCTTCGTATTTTGACGTTGTCGGCGGTCTCTGACCTCTTGCCCTTTCTGATTCTTTAGGAACAAAGTCGGCCTGTGCTGTTGTTGAGAAGTCCATTTCACCCTCTTGTCTTAGATTTTCTTTTGGCCGTCTGATATCACTTCTGGTTATGTTCCACTGTTTGTATTCACTTTTGGTGGTGGTATCGTCAATGAAAGGCGGTTGGTCTTGTATTAATTGTGGTTCAGGCTTGAAGCTTTGTGTTTTTTCCATAGGTAGAACCTGGAATGATTGCTGAGTCGTTGTTGTTAAATCCATGTCGCCTTCGTTTTTTGACGTAGTCATTGGACGTTGGCCTCTCACTCTCTCTGTCTGTTTAGCACCAAAATCAGACTGTGCTGTTGTGGTCAGGTCCATGTCGCCTTCGTATTTTGACGTTGTCGGCGGTCTCTGACCTCTTGCCCTTTCTGCTTCTTTAGGAACAAAGTCGGCCTGTGCTGTTGTTGAGAAGTCCATATCACCCTCTTGTCTTAGATTTTCTTTTGGCCGTCTGATATCACTTCTGGTTATGTTCCACTGTTTGTATTCACTTTTGGTGGTGGTATCGTCAATGAAAGGCGGTTGGTCTTGTATTAATTGTGGTTCAGGCTTGAAGCTTTGTGTTTTTTCCATAGGTAGAACCTGGAATGATTGCTGAGTCGTTGTTGTTAAATCCATGTCGCCTTCGTTTTTTGACGTAGTCATTGGACGTTGGCCTCTCACTCTCTCTGTCTGTTTAGCACCAAAATCAGACTGTGCTGTTGTGGTCAGGTCCATGTCGCCTTCGTATTTTGACGTTGTCGGCGGTCTCTGACCTCTTGCCCTTTCTGCTTCTTTAGGAACAAAGTCGGCCTGTGCTGTTGTTGAGAAGTCCATATCACCCTCTTGTCTTAGATTTTCTTTTGGCCGTCTGATATCACTTCTGGTTATGTTCCACTGTTTGTATTCACTTTTGGTGGTGGTATCGTCAATGAAAGGCGGTTGGTCTTGTATTAATTGTGGTTCAGGCTTGAAGCTTTGTGTTTTTTCCATAGGTAGAACCTGGAATGATTGCTGAGTCGTTGTTGTTAAATCCATGTCGCCTTCGTTTTTTGACGTAGTCATTGGACGTTGGCCTCTCACTCTCTCTGTCTGTTTAGCACCAAAATCAGACTGTGCTGTTGTGGTCAGGTCCATGTCGCCTTCGTATTTTGACGTTGTCGGCGGTCTCTGACCTCTTGCCCTTTCTGCTTCTTTAGGAACAAAGTCGGCCTGTGCTGTTGTTGAGAAGTCCATATCACCCTCTTGTCTTAGATTTTCTTTTGGCCGTCTGATATCACTTCTGGTTATGTTCCACTGTTTGTATTCACTTTTGGTGGTGGTATCGTCAATGAAAGGCGGTTGGTCTTGTATTAATTGTGGTTCAGGCTTGAAGCTTTGTGTTTTTTCCATAGGTAGAACCTGGAATGATTGCTGAGTCGTTGTTGTTAAATCCATGTCGCCTTCGTTTTTTGACGTAGTCATTGGACGTTGGCCTCTCACTCTCTCTGTCTGTTTAGCACCAAAATCAGACTGTGCTGTTGTGGTCAGGTCCATGTCGCCTTCGTATTTTGACGTTGTCGGCGGTCTCTGACCTCTTGCCCTTTCTGCTTCTTTAGGAACAAAGTCGGCCTGTGCTGTTGTTGAGAAGTCCATTTCACCCTCTTGTCTTAGATTTTCTTTTGGCCGTCTGATATCACTTCTGGTTATGTTCCACTGTTTGTATTCACTTTTGGTGGTGGTATCGTCAATGAAAGGCGTTTGGTCTTGTATTAATTGTGGTTCAGGCTTGAAGCTTTGTGTTTTTTCCATAGGTAGAACCTGGAATGATTGCTGAGTCGTTGTTGTTAAATCCATGTCGCCTTCGTTTTTTGACGTAGTCATTGGACGTTGGCCTCTCACTCTCTCTGTCTGTTTAGCACCAAAATCAGACTGTGCTGTTGTGGTCAGGTCCATGTCGCCTTCGTATTTTGACGTTGTCGGCGGTCTCTGACCTCTTGCCCTTTCTGCTTCTTTAGGAACAAAGTCGGCCTGTGCTGTTGTTGAGAAGTCCATTTCACCCTCTTGTCTTAGATTTTCTTTTGGCCGTCTGATATCACTTCTGGTTATGTTCCACTGTTTGTATTCACTTTTGGTGGTGGTATCGTCAATGAAAGGCGTTTGGTCTTGTATTAATTGTGGTTCAGGCTTGAAGCTTTGTGTTTTTTCCATAGGTAGAACCTGGAATGATTGCTGAGTCGTTGTTGTTAAATCCATGTCGCCTTCGTTTTTTGACGTAGTCATTGGACGTTGGCCTCTCACTCTCTCTGTCTGTTTAGCACCAAAATCAGACTGTGCTGTTGTGGTCAGGTCCATGTCGCCTTCGTATTTTGACGTTGTCGGCGGTCTCTGACCTCTTGCCCTTTCTGCTTCTTTAGGAACAAAGTCGGCCTGTGCTGTTGTTGAGAAGTCCATTTCACCCTCTTGTCTTAGATTTTCTTTTGGCCGTCTGATATCACTTCTGGTTATGTTCCACTGTTTGTATTCACTTTTGGTGGTGGTATCGTCAATGAAAGGCGGTTGGTCTTGTATTAATTGTGGTTCAGGCTTGAAGCTTTGTGTTTTTTCCATAGGTAGAACCTGGAATGATTGCTGAGTCGTTGTTGTTAAATCCATGTCGCCTTCGTTTTTTGACGTAGTCATTGGACGTTGGCCTCTCACTCTCTCTGTCTGTTTAGCACCAAAATCAGACTGTGCTGTTGTGGTCAGGTCCATGTCGCCTTCGTATTTTGACGTTGTCGGCGGTCTCTGACCTCTTGCCCTTTCTGCTTCTTTAGGAACAAAGTCGGCCTGTGCTGTTGTTGAGAAGTCCATTTCACCCTCTTGTCTTAGATTTTCTTTTGGCCGTCTGATATCACTTCTGGTTATGTTCCACTGTTTGTATTCACTTTTGGTGGTGGTATCGTCAATGAAAGGCGTTTGGTCTTGTATTAATTGTGGTTCAGGCTTGAAGCTTTGTGTTTTTTCCATAGGTAGAACCTGGAATGATTGCTGAGTCGTTGTTGTTAAATCCATGTCGCCTTCGTTTTTTGACGTAGTCATTGGACGTTGGCCTCTCACTCTCTCTGTCTGTTTAGCACCAAAATCAGACTGTGCTGTTGTGGTCAGGTCCATGTCGCCTTCGTATTTTGACGTTGTCGGCGGTCTCTGACCTCTTGCCCTTTCTGCTTCTTTAGGAACAAAGTCGGCCTGTGCTGTTGTTGAGAAGTCCATTTCACCCTCTTGTCTTAGATTTTCTTTTGGCCGTCTGATATCACTTCTGGTTATGTTCCACTGTTTGTATTCACTTTTGGTGGTGGTATCGTCAATGAAAGGCGTTTGGTCTTGTATTAATTGTGGTTCAGGCTTGAAGCTTTGTGTTTTTTCCATAGGTAGAACCTGGAATGATTGCTGAGTCGTTGTTGTTAAATCCATGTCGCCTTCGTTTTTTGACGTAGTCATTGGACGTTGGCCTCTCACTCTCTCTGTCTGTTTAGCACCAAAATCAGACTGTGCTGTTGTGGTCAGGTCCATGTCGCCTTCGTATTTTGACGTTGTCGGCGGTCTCTGACCTCTTGCCCTTTCTGCTTCTTTAGGAACAAAGTCGGCCTGTGCTGTTGTTGAGAAGTCCATTTCACCCTCTTGTCTTAGATTTTCTTTTGGCCGTCTGATATCACTTCTGGTTATGTTCCACTGTTTGTATTCACTTTTGGTGGTGGTATCGTCAATGAAAGGCGTTTGGTCTTGTATTAATTGTGGTTCAGGCTTGAAGCTTTGTGTTTTTTCCATAGGTAGAACCTGGAATGATTGCTGAGTCGTTGTTGTTAAATCCATGTCGCCTTCGTTTTTTGACGTAGTCATTGGACGTTGGCCTCTCACTCTCTCTGTCTGTTTAGCACCAAAATCAGACTGTGCTGTTGTGGTCAGGTCCATGTCGCCTTCGTATTTTGACGTTGTCGGCGGTCTCTGACCTCTTGCCCTTTCTGCTTCTTTAGGAACAAAGTCGGCCTGTGCTGTTGTTGAGAAGTCCATTTCACCCTCTTGTCTTAGATTTTCTTTTGGCCGTCTGATATCACTTCTGGTTATGTTCCACTGTTTGTATTCACTTTTGGTGGTGGTATCGTCAATGAAAGGCGTTTGGTCTTGTATTAATTGTGGTTCAGGCTTGAAGCTTTGTGTTTTTTCCATAGGTAGAACCTGGAATGATTGCTGAGTCGTTGTTGTTAAATCCATGTCGCCTTCGTTTTTTGACGTAGTCATTGGACGTTGGCCTCTCACTCTCTCTGTCTGTTTAGCACCAAAATCAGACTGTGCTGTTGTGGTCAGGTCCATGTCGCCTTCGTATTTTGACGTTGTCGGCGGTCTCTGACCTCTTGCCCTTTCTGCTTCTTTAGGAACAAAGTCGGCCTGTGCTGTTGTTGAGAAGTCCATTTCACCCTCTTGTCTTAGATTTTCTTTTGGCCGTCTGATATCACTTCTGGTTATGTTCCACTGTTTGTATTCACTTTTGGTGGTGGTATCGTCAATGAAAGGCGTTTGGTCTTGTATTAATTGTGGTTCAGGCTTGAAGCTTTGTGTTTTTTCCATAGGTAGAACCTGGAATGATTGCTGAGTCGTTGTTGTTAAATCCATGTCGCCTTCGTTTTTTGACGTAGTCATTGGACGTTGGCCTCTCACTCTCTCTGTCTGTTTAGCACCAAAATCAGATTGTGCTGTTGTGGTCAGGTCCATGTGGCCTTCATATTTTGATGTTGTCATTGGACGTTGGCCTCTCACTCTCTCTGTCTGTTTAGCACCAAAATCAGATTGTGCTGTTGTGGTCAGGTCCATGTGGCCTTCATATTTTGATGTTGTCATTGGACGTTGGCCTCTCACTCTCTCTGTCTGCTTAGCAACAAAATCAGATTGTGCTGTTGTGGTCAGGTCCATGTGGCCTTCGTATTTTGACATTGTCGGTGGTCTCTGACCTCTTGCCTTTTCTGCTTCTTTAGGAACAAAGTCAGCCTGTGCTGTCGTTGAGAAGTCCATTTCACCCTCCTGTCTTAGATTTTCTTTTGGTTTTTTGATATCACTTCTGGTTATGTTCCACTGTTTGTATTCACTCTTGGTGGTGGTATCATCTATGAAAGGTGTTTGTTCTGATGTTAGAGTTTGTTGCGGTCTAATTCTCTGTGTTTTTTCTATTGGTAATACTTTGAAAGACTGTTGTGTTGTTGTTTTTAAATCCATCAGTCCTTCTTGTCTGTAAGATGTTTTTGGTCGAGTTTGCTTTTGTATTTCTATTTTTTTTGCTGGATAATCGATATTTGTAGTTGTTTCATACTGAGTTCCACTTCTTTTTAATACTTCATTCTGTACTCTTTTGGTTTCAGTATTATTATCTAATTTTTTCGTTTTGCTTTTGTATTCCTTTTGATAAATACTTTGAGACTGGATTTGCTCTTCTGTCTTTAGTGTTGTTGTTGGTCTTTTCTGTTTGTATTTTTCAATTTCTTTTTCTGCCAAATCATTTTTATGAATTGTATATTCCATCTTTCCATCTAATTTTAAAATTTCTTTTCGTTCTCTCTTGAATGTTTGGAACTGATCACCTTCTTTGATGTTTGACGCATGCAGTGGTTTTCTTGTATTTTCTCCATTTCCTTTTAGTTGCTTTGTTATAGCTGTGTCTTGCAACTTCATACTGTGATTTGTCATGTTTTCTTTTTCGTTAATTTGATACGATTTATATATTCTTTGTACGTGCTCTGGAGATACCTCCCACTGTTTTCTTTTTGATTTTAATTGATCTGTAAATATATATTATTATTATATATAAAATTTGATAAAGAGAATTATTATTTATATGAATTAAAATGATTAAATTCCGGCATATATCGTTATGAATACTGTATAAATGAACATTTTGAGGTTCTATTGAGTAAAAGATAGAGAACACCGTTCCAAAATACGGGTGGACTAATGCGGGGTGTATCATGTATATAATACGAAGCTTCACCGTGCAGAGCAAGTGGAACAGCACTGTAACAATTACTGTGATTCTAGATCTTTTGAAATGAAACTTGTATTTGAAATCGCTAAGCTAAATAACAACTTATTTAATATTGTGATAAATATTAGTCAGTGAGTCAGTTAAAATAATTTTTATTGTCTGACACCACTGAGCACAGCCAGGCAGAAATACAGAAAAATACATAGTAGATACATGCTGTTGGTGATACAAGATGCAAAATAGACATACAATACTTCAAATGTTTTTTAAGAGAGGAATCCACACCAAATATGTTAAGCCTACCCAAATCCATCTCAGCAAACATACAAAGTAGAGACATATGGAAGATCGAGATACAAATCATAAAAGCTACAATAAAATTAAAAACTAAAAAAATGTTCATATTGAAACGACGAATAAGAAGACTACAAGGAAATACAGAACCAACTAAAGAATTTACCGACTGAAAATACAAAAAAAGATCAGAAACTAAAAAAACTATTCGGATACCCAATGCCAAGTGAAAAAAGTTGGGAAAGTAAGTTAATAGTTAATAAGACAAATAAAATAATACCGAAAAACATTACAAACATACTGAAACTAGGACTAGAATACAATAAACGGCAAAGCAATTAATATAATATCCGAAATTGATAAAGCGGTAAATCAGATAAAAATAGAGTATAGGTGTAATAGAATAAAAGAAGACATTAAAAAACTAAAAAACAGGGAGATAATGTTAAGAGATAGGGGGAAAAGATTATTCAAAAAAATATACAATATTGAAAAAATAGTTAAAGAAAAATAATTTAAATATAATCAAAGGAGATAAAACCAATCAAATCATCATCGTTGATAAAGAATGGGAAAAAACGAAAAAATTTGAAATAGTGTTAACGAATGATTTTGTTGAACTAACAAGAACCAAAAGAAGAAATAAAAAAATGGATGAAGAAAGAAATCACAAAATTATATAAACAAAAAGGTATCACCAGCTGAGAAAAAACAAATACTCAACTATAACGACATCAGAAAACCACAGCTTGAAATAAGTCTAAAAACACAAAGCAGGGGATATATGCAGACCATTAGTAGATTTTAAACACACAATATTATCTAATTTAGAACTGTTTATAAAGAAAAAACTTAAAATAGTCCTATATTCAGACTACTCAATAAAAAACACCGACGAATTAATAAGAAAACTGATGTGTGTAAAAATGAAACCAACATATAGGCTACTAAGTTTGGACATAATGTACCCATCAATAAAATGGGAATTAATTGAAAAAAGCCTACACAATCTAGACATACATAGCTAGCTGCTAGAATTAATAAAATACAGTTTTAAATAATTACTTTCATATAGATGAAAAAATATATAGACAGAAAAATGGTATTAGTATGGGGACAATAACCGGACTAAAACTTGCAGAAATATGCATGAAAGAAATAGATAAAAAAATAGCAAACTTAAACGGAATAATATTTATGGCTAGATATGTGGATGATATCATCATAATATACGACAAAGAAATAACTAATGAAAATATAATATACAACTATGCGAACACACTAAGCAATACTCTAAAGTTTGAAAGTGAAACAGAAAATAAAAATGAAATTAATTATCTAGACATAACTTTAAACGGGGAAAAAACACTATCAATATAAAACCTCACAAAAAAAGCAGCAATGTAGATAAACTTCTTAATTATAAATCGTATAGTCCTATAACAATAAAAAGAAATAATTTTATAACGGCACTATCAAAGACATGGAACAGAACATCTAAGGCTGAAGACAGAAAAACAAAAAAGAAAAAAAAAGAATTAATAAATACTTTTATCTTGAACAATTACCGAAACAGATTACTAAAAAAATGGATAACTACATTTATAAAAAACAGATTCAATGTTAAAAATAATAAATGAGAATATTATATGTACGTCATTCCCCTATATTAAAGGAACATTTGAAAAATATAGAAAAGTTTTCAGGAAACGTGGTGTTATACTAGCAGCCAAACTAAAAAATAAAATTAAAAACAACATCAATATCAATAAAATTAAAAATAACGAAATACTAAACGAAGCAGGAGTGGTATATGAGATAAAATGTACATGTAAAAAACCAGCAATATACATTGGAGAAACAGGAAGGCAACTCAGAACCAGAAGAAAAGAACATGAAGCAGCAATTATACTTAAATATAACCAAAAACCATAGACAAATCACTGCAGCAGGTTTGGATGCACAATCAATAAAAAAAAGTGTAAAAGACAGAGAAAAAGACAGTTATCTACGTAAATTCAAAGAACACTTCGCAATTGTTAATAAAAACAAAACCATAAACTTAAATAATGGCATGGAGATTGACAACGTATGGGAGGAAATGAGAGGGGCTAAAGAGCAAGCAAACAGAAAGAAAGACAGTTAGAAATACCTTAGGGGATACAACAACAACACCGCGTAGCTGTATGTCTAAACATAAAACAGGTTGGTTCACTATTGTGTAAATATATCAAAATAATGGAAGTTGTAATTTTACCATAATAATCACTGTAACAATTGTATTTATACCAATTTGTAGAAATGTAACACCTGAGAGGGGTGCAAGTTACACAAAAAAATCTTGCACCCGAAATGCATAGTGAATAAAGAATAACGAAGATAACACTCATAAGTTTTGTCTCTGATGAAATGTGATCCAGACAAAAAATCGGTTAATTTCTTCGGATTTAACCTATGAAGTCTCATCAATTTTTTTGAAGAAATATTTAAAGAATTGATTTTTAAAGCAATAAAATAAAAGAATAAATATAAAAGTAAACTATAACTAAAGTAACATTGTTGTACATCAAAGTCTACATGTTGTTATAGCAGAGCAAAGCGTGTATATACATTGGCACCAAGACTAGAGTGAATCAGATCACTGGAGTAGGTCAACGGATCCCACATCTATTAGAGTAGAGTGAAACAAATTCCTTTAAAGTTGCTGTTGCTTTGTAAGAAAAAATCAGGCTTTACTGGCCAGTCTATTGTTCATATTGCCATGCTGCATGCACTGATGTCTGATGTCATCCAGCATAGGACAGTTGTATAAATAGTGCATGACACCGTTCCGCACCCCACAGAGCTAACAGCAGTCAGAATTAGAGTGGCGAAACCTTTTCAGGTAAACACGAAAGCGCCCGTGTTCTGTCAAAAATTGGGCTAAATCATGTGTGGGCTGAATCCATTTTCTGTGAACACATTCCTTGACCTTTGGATAAAACTTCTTGTTATGTGCTGTTGTGGGATCTTGGCCCAATCTATCTGCCAGATCTCCAAGGCCTTGTTCCAGATAAGTTATTTAAAGCTTGACTTAGGAATGAGATTGTAGGCAAGAAGCGTATCAGGGTTAGGCGTTACGTTTCGCGCCAGGAAGTCAACCCGTTCATTGCCCAGAATGCCGCTGTGTCCTTTGATCCAATTGATGGCATACTTGTTAAAAGACGTAGAAGCTGCAGCGAAGATGTCATTTGCAACAGAGTGAGTGTTATCCCTATTCCCCAGAGCAGCAACAGTCACAGCACTGTCTGTGATGTTTATGAGTTTGTTTACAAAGTTAGTATTTCACTAGTTGATTGCCATCAATACAGCGAAGATCTCAGCTTGGAAAACAGAGCATTCGGGTGTAGAGCGAAGGAATCATTGTAAACCTCTTCACCGACCTGAAAGATCATAAAGGCACTTGCTGTGCCATCCGTTGATTTGGATCCATCTGTACAAGCTTCAATCTCTGTAAAGGTAACACGAGGAGAGAGTCCCTTCCTTAAGGTATGATGTGGGAGTCTACACTCCCACATCATGCCTTACGGGCCTGTCTAATTCAAACATGGTAGCATTTAAGGTAGTTCCATTAATCATTCCTGTAGTTTTACATTCCTGCCCCTAGAGATACAGAAACATTTGCTATTAAATTGGAGAAACTGGAGGATGTGGAGCTTCCCAGCCACCACAGGGAGGGCTGCATTCGAAACGGTGGAATAGCACCTGGTAAGTTGTAATAAGGCATCCGTTTTGCAGACCTCAGAAGCCGATGGTTATGAGATTGAGAGGCAGCAGCGCTCCAACAGCAGATGTATATGAGATGGTTGGTAAAAACAGGCAATCATATATGGCATTAGTTGCCTCAAAACCGAGGTCCCAATTACATCTGGCGAGCCTTAAAAGACCATTAAAGGCCAAGTTACTTCGACTAGTAATGTGTCTTATATGCTGTTTCCAGGAGAGTTTATGATCAATCACAACCCCAAGGAAAGTGAGATGACTTACAACCTTTATCGATTCATTACGAAACCTGATACAAGACACACGTCTGTAAAGGTTAGGGGCACCCGGAGAGGAGAAAACGATTCCCTTAGTCTTTACATGTTAAAACTGAGTTTATTTCTCACAGCCCAGTTGTACGCTTTCTTAAGAATGTCAGTAAAAGGGTTTCTCAAACGGGATCCCGGGATCATGGTTGTTTTTTAACCTGGAAAATATCGCGGAAAATTTTTCTTATCCCGTAAAATAAGGAAAAAGTGAATTTCTTAAAAATTCACTTTTTCCTTATTTTATGTTAAGGTTGAGGAAATTTTGCAAATAGAAAGTATAATTAACTCGTAAACTGTCAGAATACATTTGTATTTATTAATTTTAAACCTACTTATTAGATTTTTTTCTAAATTTTGCTCGTTATGGCACGTCACAAATGGTCAATAATCAACACGTAGCTTATTTGTCACAGGACTCTCAAAATTCTTTACCAGTAATATCTGGAATAATTGTGCTGATGCTATCTTAATTTTTAACTATTCCCAGTAGCTTCAATAACTGCGTAACGTCAAGCTGTGTAAATTGGGCAAGGAAACAGACGAGTACAAAGTCTGCAAGTATGAAGTTTTTCTTCATAACCTGATTATTAAAGACAAACGAACTGCCGAATTATTGGGCTATAATGTTTCTATTAAAGCAGTCGAGGTAGACAAATCAAGAATACTAGAGAACAAAAGAAGTACTACAATCTCGAAAAAGAACTAGAAATCTTTCAGGATACAGGTGAAAAACACATAATATTTGTTTTATCTTAAACGCATTAAACACGTTGCATTAAACAATTGATGTAATTGGAATCCAATTACATCAATTGAATCGGAAAGAACATTCTCGGTAGCAGGACTTTTCATTACTAAAATAAGAATCAAATTGAGTGATCGGAGTATTGACCATCTTTGCTTTTTAAAATCTTTTAAAAATTTACAATATTTTGTATTATATTTTATTTAAAAAAAAAAACAAAAAACAAAAATTACCTTCTAAGTTAGAAGTTTGATCTAAGTTCATTTTTTTTTAAATTTTCAACTCAATTCAAAGGCATTTTTGTTGTTGTTGTATGCAGTTACCAGCAAACTTTAATAAATGTTTTTCTATTTGTGAAAATTTCTACGTAATTCAAAGTTTTAATATATATCATACACGGCATTATTAATATGATTTTGGAGATTAGAGAACGTATTAAATTACTTTAAAAAACGAAAAATAATTATTGATATATCATTTGATTTCATGATATTTTGTATATCTTAAAAATAATTAATTTTGTTCCGGGATCCCGGGACGAGCAAAAGACCGGGAAATGAGAAACCCTAGCCAGTAGCTACCCTTTCTATGTAGCTACTGGCTATCTTGATGGGACAGGGAAAACCAAAATGGCGTCGTCTGCATATGCATAGACACGACATTGGTAGCTGAAGTCGGTACGGTAAAAGTTATCAAATAAAATGTCTCAGAACAGAAATGTCCCACAAACAGACCCCTGTGGACAACCACGTTGTAGCTTACGTGTAAATTAAAGATGCCCCGAGAGAGAGAGAGAGAGAGAGAGAGAGAGAGAGAGAGAGATAATTGCTTCTCTATCCTCAAAGTAATTAGCAGCAAGATGGAATAAATTAGCTGGACGATTGCACTCACCTAAACAGCGTAAAATTTGCGGCCACCAGGCCGAATTAAATGCAATCCTCAGATGTAGGCTGAGGCCGAAGACAAGCTTGTGGCTTTGTAGCAGATGTTTGATGTGCCCAACTAAGTCCATCAATGCGTCAACAGCTCTACGCTGGCACCGAACCATATTGGGCTTCATGGAATAATCCTCTGGACTCCCCAAACCAATAAATGCGATTAAAATGGAACCTATCTAAGATTTTCTCCAAGATTGATAGTAAGGAGATATTTCGCATGATTTGAATGTCAAGAGGTTTGACCCGATTTTTCGATATTACAATGAAAATTTAGTATAAATGAACATTATATCACAGGTTATTTTCCACAGCTGATGCGCCCTACCTTAAATAATTGACACAAATGGCCGAGCGTAAATAAAGACATATTAACTATTTCATTATCATAAACATGGGGATATTATGATGCGTAAAGCAATTATTACATATAAATCTGATGTAGAATAATATTCTCAGCAACGAGGAAAATGTATTTAGGGAGAAACGCAAATGTGAATGAAACTTTTTCAGTTTGTAGGTGATCCTCCAGAGCAGTAGGCTGCTACTTTGACTGCTCAGCCATCTGGCCTCCACAATTTTTGCCTTTTCGAAATACTTGTCGATTGTTCGCCACTCTACTGTCAGTTCTCAACAATTCTTTGAAATAAACAGGAACTTCTTTTAAATAACTTCCGAATTTCTTATTTCTGTATAATAAACTATATGAGAAGTATCAGAAAACAAAACCTCAGACATTGTTGGCACTTGTTTTATTTTATTGACAATGATAAAAGTTTTGATTTCCCTTTAAAAGCTCACAACCAAAAGGGTGGATGCACACATGCCACGCGGCAGAATGACGTCACGCATTTCTATCAGTTCCTTTCTCACTCAACATAGAATCACGTGTTGTTTTAACCGCGGAAAGTTCAACGCGGTTAACTGAGACAACTGATATTAGAAAAAAGAAGAAAGGATAATAAATTTAACACAAATTCTACATAAATAATCATGTGTAATTTAATTCAAAAGATAAAACAAACGAATTTTACTCGAAATAGTATTCTTTATCGAGAGATCTTAATCGAGGAATAAGCGTATTTTGTACATCAGTTCTTTCTCGATCTAAGAAAATATATCTAATGCAAAATCTTCGTTCAAATCAAACGAAATTTGTAAACACGTAGATAACTGCAATGTCGGTATCGTCCGCCATCTTGAATAGTGTACTCATGCGCCGAAATCTAAGTAGATTGCCGCGTTTGTTATCATACTACCGCGCGGCGAAGATGCGTTTGCTACATCACTTTTCGTTGCCGCGCCGCGTATGTGCATATACCCTAAAACTTGTTAAATAGATATTATTTTGTTTAATTAATTTAATTATTATTTATAAATAGTTAGGCTGCTATTTTAACAAAAGTTTGAAAAATGTAATTCCAGAAACATCGGGATTTGAACTCGTGATATCACCACAGTAGGCGAAAGTCTTAGCGCAGCGCATTGAAACGACATCCTTATAACAAACACTACCATCTTTGTTGATTATTATTGAACGGCTGGCTACATACACTAGGGTTGCGAGATTTTCCAGTTTTCTGGGATTGCATCGGAGAGTTTATTCTACAATTGTTTCTATAATGAAATACCTTGTTTTTTCACATTTTAAACGTATTTATGTCACTGGCAGAGAAAAATACACATCTATCACATTGTCTTAGAATTGAAGCTTCCCGGTACCTTTCGAGAAGAACTCGTTTTGCAATCCAGATTCGAATGCAGCCAAATTCAAATTTACAGCTTGAGATGTTGGCTGCTTGCGCTTTGTGTAAATCGGGCTTAAAACCTCTTAATTTTTTATTTTTATGAAATTCTAATTGCCTGATCTTTCCGTCTTATGTTATACTGTAATGTCCTGGATTTAAAATCTAAAGTTCAGTTTATTGTTTCTATCGTTGCAAACAATTTTATTGGGTTTTCTGAAAACATTAAGGAAAATCACTTGATTATTGAGTTATTTAAAAATTAAATATTCACAAAATGCGAAATTGAGAAGAAACGAACAAAGTCATTGCAAGATATTTCATAGTAAAGTTACGATTTCACCAAATCAGAAATATGATGCAAGGTTTATAGTTTATCACGATATTTCAAATACAAATTCTCATAAATAAGTAATAAGTAAGACTACCTTCTCACGTAGTATAGATATTCTAACCCGTTATAAATTCATAATAGAACGGACTTTATTCTCTAAAACAATTGCAAGATGAGAAAGAATGCGAAATTAAAAAGTTATTACTGTTATCTAAACCTTTACACCATTTGTAGATCATAATCCCAAAGCTTTAACCAATCGATGCAAAACGCTCGACTCTCAGCCAATCGAATCGTCAACAAAAAGAAACAAAAGATTAATTCACTTTAAAATTTGTAGTTATGTAGAAATTATTCAATGAAAAATCATTTAAATGCAGACTATATTAAAATCTAACTTAATTGAATAAATCAGAATTAAATACAAATATGCTCTCTCAATATTTTGTAGAACCCTGCTATCTTTAACTGTTACCTATGTAAACTTCACTGTTTTACACACAGATGCGTATCCTTAAGGGGCATCATTAACAAAGTTTTAATTTCTTTACAATCCATTATTTTTCTTCTATGCGGGACAGTTCGCACTTAATTTAATAATTTCATTAGTTCTGCCTCATACATTTCCTCGTCTGCACATTCGAGCCTAACCTATTCTTTCAGTTGTGTGTTGAAAGAATCTCTCTTATTGAAGTCATAAATAAAAATGTTTAAACAGAATAAAGAAACAACAAAAATGAAAATAAATCAAATGTACCTGCTAAAACCCAGAAATATTTTGTTTTTTAATTTGTTGAAATATTTATGTTAATTTATGTGAAAACGTCTTCTCTATGTTGCGTGTTTCCTATTGATAAAAAGTTGTGATTTTACTATTAAACCCGTTCATTTATTTTTAAAATCCAGATTAGGCCTATATATGAAATTAGTTCCAAATAATTGCGAAGCACTCCTATAATTTTGCGACATTTATGAAAAAAACCATACTCAAAGGGAGGAAAAATAGCTCTGTCTTTCTTTAATATAGAAAATAACAAGCACTAGAGTTTGGAAATGCTTCAAAAATTTATTATTGACTATAAGCTATTTGTTATATAATGTGTAGAAAGTATAGAAGATTATGAAAATTGTGGCGTAGGCTATAAAAATTATAAAATGAACTGCATAAGTTACACAAAATATAAAACACGATCATTATAATTTACGTACAATGATCCTACTCTACTTAATAGAAACGTGTATTGTAATTTGTGCAATTAAAAAAAAAAGTATTTTTCTGAAATAAATAGGAATGAATTATCGTAGTATTTATTAATTATAAAAAATGAAGTAAGATGGCCTTTTCTCAGAATTGCTCGCCATCTGGACCGTTCTAACCTAATTGAAAAAGATGTTAGAGGCCAATGTATACGGCAGAACAAACATACGGTGGCCAGGTTCTGGACGGCCAGACAGACCACCAGCAAAAACGATTATCTGAACGTGAGACAAGCACGAACAGCTGCAACTGAGTCTTTGTCAACGTCCAGAGACAAGTAGAAGCGTCAGTATTGAATCCTGTCTCAGTAATTGAATTTATAAATTTTTATAGGTGCAGTATGGCGTAAAATTAAAATTAACTGTACGAAGGAATTAGAATGTCTATTGTCAATTATTTCGGTAGCGATTAACCAGGGACTATGAAAATAAAGTTTTAAAAAGAAAGATGTTTAAAATATAAAAATCATATAAATTATTATCTATCTTTGAATAATAAAACTGTTTAAAACATAATTTTTAGATTAATGAATAAGCTAGTTTATCCGAATTAGAATTCTATTGAAAAAATATTAGATATTAATGATTTATTTATCTTCTATTCACCAAAATATGATAGTTTAATATATTAAATGTTATATTCATCGATGCAAGAAAAAAACCAGTTGAAAAACTGTCATACCATTTGAATGAGCTTGTCATTCAATGTGTTTGCAAGAGACAGTCTGATTGTTTGGTACAACAAAGATGAGTTCTCCATTCCTATACAAAACATTTCCGCAATTCTACTAGATTATTATTCTTTATCTTTCAATAATGCTCATCTTCATATTCTAATTCTAAAGAAAATTCATTGTCAATGATTTCCTGAGAGCGAAAATATTCTCAATTATCATGTTAATTAAGTTTATTCCAAAACAACTAAACTGTTTAAAACATATCGTACTAATCGGACTATTCGGAACTATTCGGAAATGTTCTAAGAAATAAACGAGGAGGAGTTTTATTTTTTATTTAACTTGCCCGTTTCCTTATAAAGTACTTAGTTATACTTCGTAAACGGCGATAATTCTATGCACAAGAACCACTCAATAAATAATACTTTTCTGTAAAATTTTAAGTAAATAGCTTAAAATAATCGAGCAAACAAAATGCAATCGATTCTGCAAAATAACAATTTGTTCTTATTGTTCTGTTTCTTGGCTAGAACTTTTTAAAGAATATAAATACATGGATTATCTAATTGTATTATAAAAAATATATGAGGCTAAACTTAATGTTTTTTAGTTCGCGATTTGAAAGGAACACTTAAGATTCATATTTACAATTATTAATGATTAATATTTACAAATAATTAATGAAATTTAAAAAAAGACAAAATTTCGAAACCTTATATAAAAAGTTTGTTTTTTTTTCCTTGTAAATTTACTTTAAAAATGCTATACAACAATCAAAGATCAGGAATTATCTCAAAATGTCAATGACTTTATCAACTCTCTACGATGAAGCATTTTAAAAAGTGGGCCTATTTCTATATAAAAGAAATTAATGTCTTCTATTTTTTACTCTGCATGGAAAATATGAAAGAATATACGAAAATATAAAAAAATATTTAAGTATAAAATAGTCAAAATGTAATTTAACCAATCCAACCTGTTGCAGAAATGGCTGTAATTGAAGGATCTAATTGGAGGTTGATACGCATTCGTTCCCGTGTTTGCAATATGAAAAATTAAGAGTAGGTTACATGTACAGTAACTGAAAACTTTCGAAAAGAAACATCAGAATTTAATATTAGCAACATTAAAATAATTGCGAAAAAGATGAAACGATCTCGATCTAAAAAACGTCAGCGAAATCGTGGATCAAAGCGGTCCACCTGCTATCACTTTTACATCCATGTAGAAAAACCCTAATCACTTCTGCCTACGCCTAGTGTCTTCAAATTTAAAGATTAAGTAATATACATCTTGATTTAATCTAAAATTGGCGTAATGAGTCAGCGACATTTTAGTCATTCACGTATAAAGTTTCATAATTCTTAAGCGTTAGCCCCATTCTGATCAGTCTGGAGCCGCTGCATTTAATAAATAGTGGACGTTCTCTCATTTGTTTAATGAATGAATTTATTTTATCATTTAAAAATTGAGGTTATCCGGTATGCGGCATGTTAAACCAATTAAACGATGAGTTCAACAAGTGAAGTAACGTGGATACAGACTAACGACTTGATCCACTTAATTCGCAATAGCATTGTTATTTTTAAATCTAGAAATGTCATTTCAATAATATATGGTGTTTATCAAAGTGATTTTCATGATAATAGCATTAAATTTCGGTGCTTTTATTTAAAATTTTTAAATTACGATATCATTAACCGTAGTCACGACAGGTAAACTAGTCTCAATTCTGAGATCAAGCCGAGACGTACCCGTGTATCAATTTTCATTGTTCATTTTCATTGAGATTTTTCAATTAATTTCAGAAATTTCTGCAGCTCGTTGAATTGGCGAATTGGTTTTTTTTTTCTTTTTTAAACAGAAACGCGCTCCGTTCCGAAGCGTTTTTCCTGCTTAAGCAAGTTAGAAGTAAAAATAGACTTTATATGAAATTATATTTACAAATTTAAGAAATTTTAGCAATTTGAATAGATATTGTTCTTTTTTTTCCTCTTAAATAATGGCCTAGCCTTATGTTTTTCTATTTTCTATTGTTTTCTTGTTCCGTTTTGTTTCCAAAATAATCAGAAATAATCGAATTCGTGCTGTGTTAAACATTACAAATAATTTCGGGTTTAAAATAATTCAAACATTTTAAAATGAAGCTTCTTTGTTTATTTTTCTTTTATTGAAATTTGATTAATAAAAGAATATATTAACACTACGCTTGTTTTATTTTCAAATTTCAATTTTATATCCGGAAAAAAAGTAGAAAATAAAACGAATAAAAAACTAATTTATAAAGATGTTACGAAGTAGAAAAGCGATATCATAATTAATTTAAAATAAAAATTTGTATTAGTTAGAGGATTATTAAGAGAAGATAAAACAGAAAATAAAAAAATTTCATAATTGCTTCTTCCTTTTTTTTATTAAATAAATAAGAATGTGTTTTCAAATTCTGTACTCTAAAATTAATTTATGGAAGGAAATATAATATAAAACACATTGCTATTTTTGTTAACGTGTCTTTTATATTAAAAAAATATTATATACAGTAACTAATACAATATTCAATGAGAAACACATAAAATAAGATATTTTAGTATGTTGTATAAGAATCTGCTATGAAATCATGCAAACAAGCCTACCTTTTACTATACTGTATATAAGTTTACCGTCAATAGTATTCCACCGAACCTAGATTAATCCATTTTGCTGAAAAATGTGAAAAGCAGCGCATATTTTCATATTTATAAAAAATGAAATTTATATCCTCTTCTAGTTGAAAACAGCATAAAAATTATGTAGCTAACTACTTTAGTCAGAGCAAATTATTATAAATTAGAAAGAAGAAAACATGGTTATTACTATAACGTCTGTTAAATTTTAACTTAGGTTAGTTGATGGCACAAAAATTTGCTGGTCTGTATCGATAATATAATTCGTCTCGATCGATTGATCTACTTCCTAAAGTGTAACACTAATTTTAAACGTGACTCTACTCATTAGATCTAACATAGATAACACCAGACAATATAATACCTCATAATTATAATTAAAGCTGAATTTTTTTTTCTAATAAATACTTATATACTTCACTTATAACTTGTACAATTGCGAATTTTATATCCGAAAGATCTCCATTTTGATTGAAAACAGAACGAGTATAGATAGATTCTTACATCATCAATATATCGATGAATATTTTGACGCGACACAGATCAATATCTCTTTTTTAAAAAATAAAATAAAATCGTTATAACGAGAAAATGAAATTAAAATTATATCTTTAAAACTAATTTCTAAATATTATTAACTCAAAGTTGATTTTGCAGAAAAATATACTTCGATTTACTTTAATAAGTAATTTTAGTGTATAATTATTAGGATATAAAGGTAACATTACAATAAATATCGTAAGAATGATCAATATTACTTTACGGGTCGTGTAATATAGATTTCTGTACATAATTTAACAACTAATACAGGAGTAAGGTCACGAAAAATCGAATAATTTTCAATTTATTTCATAGGTCATAAACAATGGAATTAATTAGAAAAAAGGTTCTTCTTTCTTATGATTCCAACACTTCGATAAATATACTTATTAGTTTCAATGTTCTTATTTTTTGCTGTAATTTTGATAAATAAGTATATTTCAATAAATCGTACGTCTTTTTTTTTTTTTGGTATAAAGAGTCTTGATAGACTCAAAAATATTCGTGCTATTGTGGTAGCTTTCGTGATTACTTTCGAATTTTATTAGTTTTATTTTTTAGTTTCATTCTATTTAATGATCGTATCGTTTCCAAACGAAACTACACAATATTTCCGTGGTGAATTACGGAAGAAACAAAACCTGTGATCAATCACAATATGAAATTTAATCGATCAATTTGGGATGTTTCACTGTTAATAAATTTATTCCTAACTTAGATATAAATTTGATCAAATTTTTAATTCAATAATACTTTCCTTTAAATTTAATTAAAAATATGTATATTAGTAAATTACTTAACTGTTTATAACTGATATTAAAAAGTTATTATAAGGTACAGTACGTTAAATAGTAAACCGGAAAAGTGACATTAAAAGTCGGGAGGATGAGCAATAGTGGCGTAATTTTGACACATGAAACTTCCGAGACAGAGACAACAGTAACTGAGACTGACAACACTATTGATGGGCAAGAACATTAGAAAAGGAACCGATAAATGGCGGCGCCTCTCCAGCAATGCACGAAGCGAGAGTGATGTAGTGTCCGAATTTTGACAAAAACCAATCAACATCCATAAGCACATGCAGGTACTGTACTGTAAGGAGACGACTACATGAGTGACACACAGGTGTACGAGTAGATTTTTAAGGTCCAAAAATTGCCACAATTCTGTGGAAGATTCTCAATGGCTTTCACTGCAGTCCCTGCCATAGAGAATCTTTCACAGAACTGTGGCTGCTTTTGGAACCTTAGAACTGTACTGGTACATCTGTGAGCAACAAATGTAATCGTCTTCTTACTGTACCTGCAAATGCCAATAGATGTCGATTGGTTTTTGTTAAAATTCGGATAACATTACACTGATCTCGTTTCGTGCACAGCTGGAGAGGAGCCGCCATGTTATCGTTTCCTTGTTTTATGTTCTAGCGCATCAACAGTGTTGCCACTCGCAGTTACTGTTGCAAGTTTCGTGTGTCAAAATTACTATGCTATTGCTCATTTTAAATATTTTTTAGTGAAGAATTAAGTGCTCTATATATGTTTTAGATACAGTAAAGTTAGGAAGCATTCTTTACAACAAATTATATTTAATCGAAAATATAAATTCAATTTTATCGTATTTTTAAAGCTGTATAAATATTATTTTTACCTTCATCATCTATTCCGTTTGGACAGGTGGTAGAGATGACCTTTCCCACTGGAAAGTGTATGCAACGATGATTGCTGAAAGAAAAAGTATTTGAAATAATACAAAACAACAATTAATAAATACAAGATATATATAAAACTTTAATTCAATAAAAAATAAATTTAATATTATAATTTTATATTTATATAAAAAAATATAGAACTTAAATTATTCTAATTAACCTAATTTAAAGTTAAAAATCTAAAAGTCTCACATGACAGTGGAAAACTGTAATTTTCCGTGAATTCCTAATAAAAGAGGTCAAAGAAAGGTAAAAAGCGAATTTTTTTTATGATTTAAGCTTCTTAATTTTAAAATAAAAATTAGAAAGAATAACTCATAATTTACATAATTTTTCGACAATTATAGGTCTTATCACTTACTGAATGGTTGTACACTCATACAGAACCGAAACGTTCACTGCTCTAGCGATTTTGAAACGGGCAAAACTTTATTATATGTGAACTTGGCCTGGATTAATTCGAGGGTGGAGCGAATTTTGAAGCCGTTGCCACGATACAGTGTTTGAAATATATATACTCATGCTACCTTGAGGACACTGATCTCTACTGGACAATGTCCTTGATGGATCATTAACTAGAAGATCGGATGATTTATTCCGCTTATATCAAACTTAATCCATTAAAGTAGACAAGATTAAAGTATTTATCAGGAATTATCAAGTTATTGAATGATATTTTTCAGGAAAAAATACGTTGGAAAATATAATTTATTGATGTATTTAAGAATTCATATCACGACAATTTCGGGAATTCGTAAGAACAGAAATTTGTAATTTTAATAGTTTTATTAGATTTAGCGATTATAAATTTTATAATACAATGGAAACAATAACTTACGTGAATAATTCTATAGGAAGAAAAAGTTCATTGCCGTATACATTTGAAATAAATTGAAGTTCGAAAGCCTTGACTGAAATTCTCATACAAAAGAAAAATATTCCAAATAATGTTGATTCACACAGAAAATTTTGCAAAGAATGTAATTACGATCTACTCTACTGAACATCGTGAATGACCTTATATTAATCTACATCAAACCGTGACATATATGATAAAGTTCAATACTGTTTTGTATTCATTTAAATTCATCTGATCTATATTATATTTGCTATTTAAAAATGCTTATCTCTTGCTCTTAAAGAAGACTACATTCAGACCAAAAGCACGCCATATTCTTTTGTTGATATAACGCCATTTTGTTTTTATATAAATTGTTGCCAAGACAAGTATTCAAATCAAAGTTCTTGAAAATTTTAATATTAATATTTAAAGAGTAAATATTTCTTTGAGTACTTAAGGCTAATATCGATCGATTTAAATACATTTTTCCCCTTTATTATTTTAATATACATGATTACATTTGTTATACAATGTTTGTTCTTTTATTATAAATATAAGATTTAAATTAGTGATTAAAAATAATGTAAAAGTTATTCAAATAAATGTATGAATTTTTTTTTATATATTTTACTTTAATTTTGATTGATTATATAATTTCATTTGTAAACTAAAGTAAATTTCTGAGAAGCGTAAGTAAAATTTACATATATTATGTCATTGTAGGAGAGCTTTGTAAGATACATAATTGTCATATCCCCAAAGGTACAGTTATATTTATAAAGTTAGATTATTTAAGGGAAAAAATTAAAATAAAATTAGACTGCTACACTTTGTTAATTATAACGTAAGATATTCGTTATTGTAAATACTTCCTGAATATATTTTTTTATTTGTTAGCAAGGTTGCTAAGGATGTCTATTTTAAAATAATCGATATAATAATTTCGTTTTTTAATTCTGTAATAAGGTGGTTAATGTTTAGTTTGTTTAAAAACAGTTATGGCAACGGACTATGTAGTCTTCTCTTTTATTTATTTACATTGTTTAGACAGGTAAAAGTATGCTTACAAAGACAACTACGCCCGTATAGCCTATATACGTGATAGTGTAGGAATGTTTTAAAATTAATTAAATAAAACTTCTGGATATTCTTTTTTATTCGATAAAGTGAATATTAAAGAGAACAATATTATCATAGCTCATTATTTTAATGTTTCTTCTACTTTTCTACGTCCTTGGCTTAGTCACATAAAGGGTGTGGCATTGTTGGATGACATGAGTTATCCTGGATTTTTTTCTTTTTTAATTCATAAGCTCTCCTTTAATTTTGAAGTGGGTTCTGGGTTCTTGATTTAATTATTATTAATATTTTTATTTTAAAAGAAAAATATTTTCGCGTGTTTCTTTTATAATATATCAGACATTAAAAAAATTGTCAAAGCATTCCCTTGATTAATGATTTTAATAATTCAGATAATCACTTATATTTTAAGTGTTTCGTGTGTTTTAATAACTAAGAATACGTTGATATGTACTGCATTAGTAAATAATATTGTAATTTCTTTTTCAGAGTATGGGAGGAGGAGCCTGGAAACATGATAAAAGGAATTAATTAATTATGAGATGATGATCTAAGGTTATACATATTTTTGATTGTTTTTTCATGTATACAAACGTACTTGTTATAATATGAATCATTAATTATTAATAGCTTATTTCGTATTGTTTAAAGAGTGATGTGAAGTTTATGAACCATTTTTGACACTCGTTTAAATAACACAAAATTCCCTCTCGAATGTTAAAAATTTCAAAATATTTCAACCGTGTTTATAATTCTTGTGATATTATATTAATTTATTTCGTATTTTTATAAAGTTTTTTTGCAATCAAATCTTTTATCAAAAGTATAAAAATATCACGACCCACAAAAATCTTATTCTGTAGTTGGCCGGATTTTTATTTAATATATTTACATAAAAATTCAATATTTATCGACCGTAAAAAATTATTTATATTATAAAATATAATATAATTGCAAAAATAACCCCGTGTAATAAAATTATGATAATTTTAAATTACAATTAAATATAACCAAGTCAATACAAACTGTTTTTGTGTTGATTCATTTGTATTCTCATACTGAATTATAATATAAAATAACGATTTTTATTCGTGATTTAAATTGAATCATTACTTCAATTTTTTAATAAACTGTTTTTAACTGATTAAAATAAGATTATAAATTAATCGAAAAAGTTTAAAAATAAAATTCTGTGGAATTTCTTTTCTTCATTGACCTAATTGATTACTATTAATAAGTGGCAATAAAGTATCTAAACATCTCAAAAATTCAACAGGAATTGAAAGTATTTTGAGTAAAACTGTAATTAGTTTAATTAACTACGTTAATGATTAATTAAGTCATTACAAAGTTAACTCTCAAATATATTGTTTTATTACCTAATTAATTTTTTATGAACAATTTCCTAG
Source organism: Centruroides vittatus (assembly GCF_030686945.1). Lineage (NCBI taxonomy): Eukaryota > Metazoa > Arthropoda > Arachnida > Scorpiones > Buthidae > Centruroides > Centruroides vittatus. The sequence goes on from NW_027122644.1 coordinate 2,779,728, forward strand.
AAAATCAATTTTTCTATATAATCGTTTTTGTTTACCGCATGAAAACGTTTTTCTTTTTACGACATTTCGATCAATTTTCAATTGAGAAATTCCAGTAAGTTTTTTCCAATTCCATCTGATTTTTGTTGTAATATTTTTGAAAAAGATATATAAGATATAAAATATTAATTAATGAAGTATATATATATACACTTTATTAACTAATTAATAAAGTTTCGTGTGTCATATTCTCAACACAATCATAATTTCTTTCCGTAGTTAAAACTGTGAAGAAATATCTGAAATTCTTTTACTAAACTCCTATTCTAAACAACCTTCTTCAAGATTTGTAAAGGAAACTAAAGCATGTTTGTGGCACGCACGCACTTTTCAGATAAGTTATTACCGGAATTTATAAATTAAATCTATGTTCTAACACATCTTTTCCATTTAACTCACATTAACCAAGACTGAAATAAAAACGAAAATAAAAAATATATATATTTACAGAAAGTGTCAACGATTAACTCACCCGCAAGTACATAGCTGGCAGATACACTTCTCCATTGCCATGGTTGTTCTGTGTTCGAAATCCGTACTTATTCTTTACATATTAAAACTAATAATCCCGAACTACCCGTCTAACTCTACCTTCAATCGCCATATTCCCAGAATGCAGGGCAGTAACGTGGTTGCCTAGGATACTTCATTTCAAACAGTTGACCTATATCGCGGAATTGGATTTTTCTTTAGAATCAGAATTGTTGATGAATTGATACCATCATTAGAAACTTCAAAGAATCAATCTTTCGTGTGTTTTCAGGTCTAGACGCCTTTGAAATGGCACGGGTTATATTAAGATGATTATAAAATGTAGGCCACTAAACCGTAATCAATATTTTTGAAAAGGATTAGAAGGATATGTGTTACGAGGTTTTTTGTTATTTTACAAAAGATTATAATCTTTTATCTACTTTTCTTCAAAATATTCAAGTACAATATGTGATTTCACTAAACTTTCTGTCTTATACATTGGTTCTTTCTGTCTTAAGAGGAACAAAAGATGCAAATTTCATTCAATTGGTATAATTATTCCTCTTTTAAGATTGTTTGGATTGAAATTTAAAAATGTTAAGAGCTAGGAAAAGTAGTTTTTAACTTGAAATTATTTTGCACTGGCTTTTAAAAGTTTAAAACTAATTTTAAATCTAATTTCACGTCATTTCAGATATAAAAAAACAAAGACTATAATTTGAAGTATATTAGTTATTTTGTATGGAAGTAAGCAAAGTTTTCATTCAAGTTAGTCACGAAATTAGAATTTTATTTATTTCCAGTTAATACTTTAAATCTATTTTAATGTCTATTATTTAAAAATTTCCAAGATTATTACTTAAAGCTTATTTGAAAAAAACCATTTTAATTAATGCAAGTTTGTTGATATAAAACGTTAATATTTCTTCTAACATCGTAAATACTATTTACATATATTTTATATAATAATTCTAATATCTTCGCTATTATTTTATGAGTTATTTTTATAGAAAACATTCATAATTAATAAATTAATTTCTTATTGTATTAGTAAACACACGTAATGAAACGTCTACACATAGACAGAAATTTAATTATTACAGGTTTTTAAAACTATTATTATACAAGAAATTTGTAATATAATCACAATTTATTTGAACAATTTTCGATATTGTTAATTATTAATTAATTATTATTAATAAATAATAATAAAACAATAACAATTAATTAATTAATAACTGATAATTAAAATCATCAGTTAAATACGAATTAGTTAGCATTTATATGCCCGGTGTGCCCGGACAAAATTAATAAGGACAGTTTTTTTTTTTATTAATAGGGTGTTCAGGTTTCATGGTAATCTTTACTTTCCGCGGGATCCTCGAGGGTAATTCTAATGGATAGGTCAAAGGTTTAGAAGCGCATAGAGAACAGACAACAATAGGAATTCTGTTTTATATAGACCTATATAGAGTGAAGATTTTAATATTCTACAAGAGTCATTTAATATTCTAATGGATTCAATATTAAAATTATTTCAAAAAGACTATAAAACTCGTAAAAAGAAATTGTTTTTAAACACGTAATTAAATTTTACAGTAAGTTTTTATATAACTCACTTAAATATTTAAAGAATCTTTAAAGTATTATTTCAATTAAGACTCATTTAATAAATGTTAATATTGTTTGTTGTGGGCATTTCTTGCCAATAGGCATTATCTTCCTATTAATTAATAGAAAATAAAGAGTATTTTTCGAATAAAAAAAGTATGAGATACTTTAACGTTACAGCAATAAATTAAATGATATTTAAGAGCATAAATAATAATTTTTCGAGTAAAATTCAATGAACATCTGCCAAATAATTAAAACCTATAAACTGCTTTGAACCACCTGATAACATTAAACATTAATATCAACTTATTCTTATACATCAATATTCAGTAAAGTTATTCAAATACTAAATAAAATAATTAGATTTTTGGATTGGATAACGTCTTAATATTTTCTAGTTACTGCATTGAGGTTAAATATATTATTCATTCAACTTCGAAATGTCTTTTAAACTTGGCCAAGGATTCGATCCATTTTTAAATTTAGTTTGTTATAGTTTGATAGTTTGACGAGTTAAAGCCAAAAGAACTATTCATGAACGTTTACTAAATTATATATCATTATTTTCCAAAAGAAAAAAAAATCTTGAAATACAGAAAATTGCGTGCTGTTGAGGTAAACTTATGACAGTGATGTACGAAAGAATATACTTCAATTTAATGAAACAATGATCTGTTATGTATTAAAAGTTTATGAATTCGAAGAAGAACCTTCCATTATGATGATTTCCTCTCTAAACTTCGATTCCAGGAAACGTATTCTGCCAGTTTATTTAACTCGAATATGCTTTTTTTTTAAATTAAAATAAAAGAATAAACTTCTACGGTTTAATTTCACAAAATTATTGTATTAATAATAATATTATGAAGTTTTTAATATGATTCTGAAATCAATAATATCACCAGAAGAGAAGTGTATTAGGGATTTATGAAAATATAAATAAAATTTTTCCTTCTATAAATATCTTTATTCAAATATAACATATCAAATTCTACAGTTAAAGTGAAACTAAGATTTTTATTTACAAATTTATAATATTTAATATTATTTATTTAAATATTTTCGAACAGTTTCTATTAGTTACAGAAAAATGGATATCCTTGATTTAAAATTGACACTTTAATATCTTGTATATTCAAACCAGCCCTATTTATTTTCCTTTATAAATATACCAGTTTAATTTAACTTCAAACAGTAGAATATTAATTTATTAAAATAAATGAAGACATTTATATAGTTTAATAATAACAATAATAATAATAATGGACTTTTAATATGATTTTAAAACCATTATCACTATAAAAAAGAAAAGTGGAAATTTACAGAAACACAAATACAATTTTTCCATCTAAAATTAATATTCAAATATTATATATTATACTGTAACAATAATATAATAATAATAATAATATAAAATTATATAGCTGAAGTGAAATTAAATTATTTTTATTAAAAAATAGAAAATTTATCATTATTTTTTAATTTTCCTCCAACACTTTATAAATTCTTTATAAAAGTTACATAATAATGAATATATTTTTGCATTTCTAAGAAATTTATTTTGATAATTTAATATCTACAGCTTCATTCGCCTTATTCTTTTACTAAATAAATCTATTTATTTAACTCGAAATAATAAACACTTTGTTAAAAGCAATTTTATATATAAATATATATGAAATTCACTTAAAATTAAATTCAAATATTATTTTTTAAATTGTACTCTAACACTTTATAAATTCTTTGTAGTAGTTGCATAAGAATAAATATTTTTGCATTTAAAATTTCTAAGAAATTTAACGCTTACTGGTTAGGAGTCAAAAGGTCAAAGTCAACCTCGATAAAATTAATAAGTGAAATATTCTTTCAATTATCAGAAATAACATTAACGGCTTTAGATCCATTAACTTCACCACATAATGTTAATAGAGTTAACTTTTATTACTGTTATAATTGTAAAAGTGAATAAAGGTGAGAAGTCAAAAAGTACAGATAAGAATAAAACTAATCTGTACTAATTTATGATTCTATTGATCAAAGCTATTTTAAATATAGATCAACTTTCATTCTCTCTTTCTCTCTAATAGTATATATACACACACACACATAGCGGATAAAATATAATTAATTAATTAATTATTCAACTAAAGCAAATAAAACTTAATCTATTTAATTTATACTTTTTAAAAATTTAATTAATTAAAATTTTAATTGTTCAAGTCGAATTAATTAAAATCATTTTTATATATAGATGATGTAATTAAATTCAATTTAAAAGAATAAATTTGCTTGTAATTTTTATAATTATTTAGCATTATGCTTCAATACGAAATGTTTATTACTCTAATTTATTTTTATAAATTAAATTATACTGTAGCTATAGAAGTATTATCAGTAGAATGCTTTAGATTTATATATTGGGACCAACATCTTTAGAGGATTTATCTAATTAATTTGAATATTCCGGAATAAATTTAAAATAATTAATGGCATTTTTTAAACTGTAAATATCTCTAAAATAAAAAAAACGATGATTATATTCAGAAAATTATTATAAATAACTTAATATTGCAAAATGAATTTGATAAACATATTATTTTCGTGTTATTTTGATATTTTTTATTATATCTAAAATACAAAGTAGAATAATAATAATAATAATAATAATAATGGATAATAGTTTTTTTCATTAAGTCCTTCGTATTTTATTTAGTAAATAATTATTTTAAGAAATAAATACTAAAAAAATCGCTTGGAGATTACGTGTGTATTCATTCATACGTCGACAGGAATTGCTGACGTCAACAGGGAAAGCACCTACTAAGTCACGTGACTGCAGTTTCCTTTACGTCATCGTCAACAGTTGCCATGTCTGCATGAATGTAGGCAACCTTATGAGAACGATTCCGATCGATATTTCAAATATTCGATCAACATGGAGAAACATCTGTTAGTTTTTGCCATTTTTTTAACACAGTATTCATCGTTATGTCTGAATTACAAAAAATTACCACTATTAATGCCCGATGTACAACCAATGCAGGTGAGTATTGTTTTTGTACCGTATAATACCGAACAGGTATTGTTATGTCATTGACTAGAAATAAAAATATGCTGTCAAGTAATAGAAGGGCGCGTATAAAGGACTAAAATATTATAAGTAATCAAATAACATATATTTACCTTACTAATGGATAATGGTCGTGATTAATTTTATCCTTATCTATTTGAAGATAATGATTAATAGTAAGAAAATCACAGTCAAGCATTGGCTGTTTTATTATGTATAATTTTATTATTTATATAAATTATATAAAAATACGCATATTAATGAATAGTTAATTAATTTTTTAAGAACTATTTTAAATATTTAATGAATTTAAACGTTAATAAATGTATTTTTGTAGACACGAAAATGTTGCCTCGTGGCGATTTTGTGAGAAAACCTTTAACAGCTGCATAATGACATGTTTGATGATCTACAGTCAGGAATAATTTGCATTTGTTTTCTATTTAATTTTCAAACTTTTGAATAATTATGGCTAATTTTTTTATTTTTAAAATTAATTTTATTATTTTCGTCGCTTTTATAAATATTTGAAAACATCCAAAACAGAATAATACTGATATTTTTCTGGATAAGGTTTTTATTTAAAAATATTTATACCACATTTAAAATCATTTTTTAAATGTATTTATATTTTAATATAAATTTTAAACTATCAAACTATTCGATTGGTTTTTTAAGTATCAAATTTTAAAATTAAGTAGAACGGTTACTTAACATAAAAGGGAACTTTTTCATGTTAAAAGTTACTGTTCTACTTTAAAATCAGATTGGTGGCAGTCGTATTTTTAACTATAGGGAAAAGAATAATGCATAAATTCATAAGGCGTTCAACGGGAAGATTATATTGTGATCTTGACAAAGTATCTAAAATGTTACAGACCTAAATCGCATATTTTACCAATTTAAATAGCATTTATATTGGCCTATGTTCTGGCGCGTGTATTTATTTATTAAAAATGAAATAAAATCCTTAGAAAAAAGTTTTGAAGATTTTAAATGATTGTTTTTAAAGATTTATAAGCTTTAAATAGAACTGTGCTAAGCCAAAATTTTGATATCGAGATTCCTTCCATTAATGGCACAGCAATAGCTTTAAAAGACATATATAGAAAGGATTTTTATATTTTTTAAATTTTATGATATTTTCTATATTTTTAAGTTGTTCATTATTAAATAGTCTGATTATAGAAAATTAAAAAAAATAAAAAATAAAAAAAAACACAAAACAAGAATTATAAATTGAATTTTAAACTTTCCGTTTTCTCATTATTTTAAGTAAGGACTGTTGGATGATAATTTTATTAGTTGCGGTTAAAAACAGCAAAAGAATCAATTATAACGGTCATAATAATATCAGTAATGTTTTGTAATAAATAAAACAATAAAATATATGCAATAATACTAAATATTTGATAATTTTATTAATATTTTTATAACAATTTTAAACGTGGTTAAGTTTTAGACCATTGTTATACCATTTAAATTTATTTTTAAGAACTCGGTTCAATTTTGTTAGAGGAATTGTTAGAAAATTTTAAGTTAAAAGACGTATCTAACGCACATTTTTATTATTTATAAATAATATTTTAATATTAATAAAACTAAAATAAATAAATTTATGGTAATGGAGGCCCAAACAGAGGGACGATCGTTTAGCTGAGTTGGACAGAAAAGATCGTCAATATTTACTCTTTTGTATAAAAAAACGAATGTTATGAAATGATATAAATTAAATTTTCTTTCGATAAGTGGTAAAAATATCTATTTTTGCCTGTTTTAATGATTTTAATCGACATATTTACTTTTATTTTATTCATGTGGGACTTCTAGTTGACATTTGAGACCGTGCCAGGCTTCATCTTACCTTTTTCAGGCCTTAAGTATATATTATGTTTGCATCTTTTATTAATAGAAACTTATAAGTAAACATTTGTTTAAAACATGCATTTTCAATTTCATAGTGCAGATGGAAATATCCATTAACTGATCTTTATTTAAATTAGTTTATATATAACTATGCTTGAGCTATTCTAGTGTTTCCATTTACTTTATTATTGTCTGTTTTCTAAAGTAAAAAGTTGACAAGTGTGTAGAAAAATATACAAAAATTAATATATTTGATATAAGAAATTGAAATAATGTATAGAATCTCAGCAAAGTATACTTCACGGTTTAATTAAACTATAAAATATAAATTAAAGTAATACAACGTTTAATTTTAATTAAAGAATATGAAATTTAACTAAATAAAACTAATGAGAGTTTTATACGTGCAATTTAAATTTGTTTCGAAGGTTGACAGTTATTTTATTTACACGTTTCATATGTTTAGTGATGTTTTTACCTCAAAATGTATATCAACAGATGTGAATATATATTTAAAAATATATTGTAATTAGTTTATTTCTTTAGTAATTAATGATATTAATGCTGAATAGTTTTATGTATTTTTAATTTTTAAATATTTTATTTGAGTTAGGAGAAATTTTTCATTTAATATGATCTTTGTTTACATTTTACTATATTATTTGTGTTTTTCAACTAGTGGATCACGATTAAAAATAAATTGCCAGTTGCATTCCTGAATATAAATATGTTTCTATACACTGAAAACGAATTTCTAATAGAAGATAAATTAATTGTTTCCATTCATTTATTGAAATTTTACGATATTTTTATTTTATAAAATTTTTAATAAATCGAAACGAATGAAATTTTTTCTTCTTACAAGGTAATGAGACTTGTTACAACAATTCCTCGAAGTTTGCATTTAGTAATGAATTGGAAAACTCTCCTAGTTTATCATCAATATCAAATGCCATTTTTCATAGTATTTAGCTAATTTGGAATGGTTCCAAACTTAATTTTGCAATTTACTTAAATGCCAGATCTAATTCGTGTTGTCGCTTCGATGATTTTATCATTGATAAACTATAAGAAAAATTTTCTTTAATTTTTTTCAGTGTTCATTAATCAAATGTAAGTAAATTTAAATTTTCTATTTTAAATTTATTCACATGCGTATTTATATTTTTTAATGAATTTAAGACAAAGAATTTGTGTCGAATATACTGGATGATTGTAATTAAAGTATTCCTATTTAAAGCTGACTAGAAAGATAAATGTCACCATAACAAACTGGACGTAATTGGACTGTATTTGGACTGGCCAGAAAGCTGGCCAGTCCAAATACGTCCAGTTTGTTATGGTGACATTTCGGAACATGTGGAAGACATTTCCGTACAAATTTAGTACCAAAACTCATTGCTATGGTACTTTTGGCGTTGCAAGCAACGAATATTTCCTTTTGTACGAGAAATAATTTGTTTGTACAAGACACTCATATAATACAAATAGCTTAACGATGCAGGGGATACTGTTCAATGTAACACCCATTCTGAAGTAAAAATCTGAAGGCAAAGAACAGTATAGCACGTACAATGGCCAACCGCAATTGGTCCTCTACAGTGGCGCACTCAGAGGGGGCCAGGGTGCCCTGCACCCTCCAAAGAAAAAAGAAACACTAGAAAAATTTTCAAAGATATTTTTCTAATTAAAATTTATTTTTGTATATACATATTGTGTCGTGTCTTCTATTTCTATAGTACTTAAGTCACCCAAAATTAAGCCACGGATCCTGTGTGATTCTTCTCACATGCAGTGTGATACTATTTCTCAAAACTGCCAAATTTGCAATATGTTCTGAATAAACTATGCTGTTTAAGCGTCCTACCACCTAAAATTTCACGGCTTGCAGCTCCAAATGTGCCATAGTGATGAGGTGATGAGCTTTGGTACTAAATTTTAAAGAAATATCTTCCACATATCCTGAAATGTCATAATACAAAATTTGGTGCATTTGGACTGCTAAATAGTTCTCTAGATAGCGTTGAATAGGGTACTTTAATAACGATCATCCAGTACTTATTTTTCTTCATATTTATTGCTCTTTATAAGGGGGATGAAACAAGCAAATCAATTCTAATGAACGATAATAATATTTATAACATTAAAAATTATTCATATTTACTTAAATATTTAATATAATTTTCGATATATACATTATATATATGTACGTTTGTGTGTGTATATGCAAGCAATACAGAATTATTGATTTTTTAAATGCCTATATAGTGATTAATATTGTTTTTGTTTGGCTTATTCTAAAAAAGGCAGGTATTAATATCATACGATACTTACTTTTTTTAAACGAAACTGTTTCACTTGTGATAGCAATATTAAATTATCTCAGAGGCACGCAACTATACATTATGTGTACACATACACATATTGCCGTGGTAATTAAAACCGTGCTAAAGATACATCAAACATTCAATCGAATTATATTAAATATTTCTGAATTTAAAATCAACAATTTCTAATGGATTACCTATTATTTAAAAAACAAAAATGATACATGTAATTATTATTATATAAATGACATCTGTCATTCACTTAAGGTGTATATAGAAATCGCATATCCTATTTATTTTTAATGATTTGTGTTAAGTTAATTTCAAAACTGTCAAACGAATAGAGTAGAGCAACAGAATAGAACTAACGACGATTTTATTTTAATCCATTAAATAAACTTTTCCCATTAAATTATAATAATCGTATTTTGTTACCTGTTTTTCCGTTTCCGAATTTAAAAGCGGAAACAATTTAAACACGAAGACTGCATCTGAACTGATTTTAGTAAAGTGCAAAAGAGTGTAAAGTCCTATTACATAGTTTGTAGAGTGTAATAAACATTGCTGGAGTAAAAAACAAGAAAAATGAAATATTTTTCCTTTATATTTATTTTATTTTTTTACCTTTTATGAAATTCAATAAAGTTACGAGGTTAGGAAGGAAGTGAACGAACTTAATCGCGTGATTGAAATAAGAAAAACTGACCACTTTGTCCTACTTATTCTATCACTTGGTGTACGATTATTAATAATTTCTACTTATCATAAAAAGTTGTTTTTAAATGTAACTATATAACTTATAAATTAGATTACAAACAAACAATTTAAATCAATAGGGATTATGTCAATGTTTTGATTAGAACTTCTATTTATAAACAAATATCGAGTGTCTTTGATAATTAAATTTTAATTAAAGTTTCAATTTCGTTTATTGAACAAAACAGAAAAATATACATTTCTCTGTTAATTTAATTTTTATATTAATAAAAATATGAGATGTAATCGAAAAAATTCACTGATAAAGCTATAATTACGATCTTAATAATAGTACTTATAGTGTATATATTCTCATGTTTTGCTAATTTTCTATAATAGCCTATAATATTTATATGTTTCTTGATATTTTATGATAAATTACAATGAAAAAACTGCGAATTTTTAAATATTATTTGGATGAAATTTATATTAATGAATCGTTTTTGAAGTCTTCCTTGTGCTCCAATCAACTTTACACTAGAATTCTATATCTATTTTTTATTTCTCGTTATGATAATTGATCAAGAATGAATTTGTGTTGATCTCAATTATTATAATAATAAATAGAAATTTATTCAGAATATCACTTACAAATTATATTTATCTTTATAGTCAATAATTATATAATGCAGGTAATGCATAATTAATGCAGCATGCATTAAAAACTATTAGTAGAAATTCTTGAATAATTAGAGAAAATAGACAATAAAGTTATGAAATTGCTAATATGAATTTAATTTTAAACAACTGTATTAAAGTTTCATTTTTATTTGTACAAAACACAACAGGTATAAATAGAATAATCAGTAGAATAATTAGTGTATTTATATAGCTGCATCGAATATAAAAGCTAGAAGCTTATTTATATTTATTTTATTTTATTAATTATGTATTAGTTTCATTAATTGTACTTCCTTTAATTGTTTTTAAGAACTATATTTTTAAAGGAATTATGAAAGTAGATCAGTGATATTCAGTCACGATACTTTCTACCAGACAGTAGATAAGAATAAGATAGGAATAACTTAAATGATGTAGTTTTTGACATCTTAATAGATAATTAGATACGAAATGTCTGTTAAAATATATTAATTTGTATATTTTATTTATTTTTCAGAAAGAAACTTATTTATGTGTAGCTTATAAAATGAATAAGAAAGAACACGAAAACATAGGTATGAAAATTTAATAATTTTTTATCTAATAGTTAAATAATTATTCTCCGCGTAATGCTATTTTGGAAATTACACTAAATGTAGGTGAAAATTATAGGAAATTTTTCTATTAATAACGTTTCCAAAGTAGTATTTAGGTCATTTCTTTAAGAGGTAATTAATTTGTTTCGAAAAATCACGCAATAAAAGGATCTTAATAATAAAACGGAATATTTTCGGATTAGAATTAATTATTCATGTGGAAAGGCAAATTTTTCAATCGAATTTTAAAAGAATAATTAAATAAATTTTTTTTTCAAACAGAAATTAGTTATTCTAAATTATAAAAGTGCAAGACAATTAGATCAAGAAGAATTAGATTAATGATTATACAATGACGGTTTAAATAATTATTGATCTGATTGTTCTTAGAAAGATAGCTTTAATTCAGATTTTACATAAGTTTTACCTTAACAATTCTTAGAATAATAACTTCAGTTCTGATTAAATAAACTTAGAGTCATAGTTTAGAACATTGTAATTTAATACGAGTTAGAATCAGAGCTTTATTTCTAAACTAGTCGACTCCATTATAATGAACAAAATTGAGGCTGGCCGAATAGCCTTTAATGTTTTGATGTCTCATATTAATGAGTCAGATCAAGGAAATCATAAGGCTATAAATTATTATCGGGTAATTTGTATCCGTTAACAATGTTTTCACTGTAATTTGTGTAATAAAGTTCAGAGAGTCGAGTATAAATTAACGAAAATCATAACATTTCTTATTACAGAAATGTTTTGAAAGAGTGATAAATTTTGTATAAAATATACAAAATAAATGGAATTTTTGTTTTATTGTTTTGGTCAAACAGCTTTATTCCATTTTAAATATTCTAAGAATGTCACTCGAGACAAAGGGAGAATCACTCTTGAATAAGAATGAGCTTTTTCAAATGTGATAATTTGACTAGTTTCATTATATTATTCAGTTGGTAATATCAGTATTTTGTAATAATATTATGTAATTTTTGTATTGCTTTTCAAATAATTATAATTCGAATAATTCTGGGCTATTTTATTTCAGTTAAATTCGAACCTAACGCAACAATGCACGTCGCTCATCATATTTTGATTTACGGTTGTCTCGAACCCGGTTACGTTCAAAGGGACACACCAAGATTTGTTTGGAACTGTGGCGAAATGGCTGGTTCCAAATCGGAATATGTCTCCGCCCCGACATGTGCATCAGGCTCTCAGGTTATATATGCCTGGGCTCGTGATGCACCACCACTGGATTTACCCGATGGTAATAATAATTACAATTATATAGATTAATAAATTTGACTGTTAATGAATATAAAATTAAAATAAATAACACAGAGTTCGCGTATGAACGTATAATTCTCTGCACTCCCAGTATAGTAATTCATCGAAGTGTATTTTTCATATTAGATAATGTATTTTAATGAGAATTCTTACAAAAGGAACTGTAAAATTGTTTGAACGATATTAAAATCTTGGACTGCAGGAAACCAATTATATTTTATTTATTCTTTTCCTTCCACCTAGCATTATTGTATTCATTACTACTATAATTTGCATAATATATTACTTGCAAGATATATTAATACATTTCTGCATTTTATGCATTACTATAGGTGTGGGCTTCAAAGTAGGAAAAGGAAGCGGAATTAATTATTTAGTTCTACAAGTTCATTATGCAGACGTTACCCGATTCATAAGTAAATAATTCGACTCCTTTATTAAAAATTTAAAATTCAACAATGGAATTATATTTTAAAATGTTCATGAATTTTTAATACAGATGGAGGAACAGATAATTCTGGAATAATTATAACGTTACTTCCTGGTACTGATCCAAGGTGAGAATTTCCGATAGTTTTTTAAATCATTGTATTATTTCCGACTAGCAGTTACAGTTATGAAATAATATTTAATTTAATTGATACTATATATCTAAGACCTGTACTTCACATTACCAGAAAACAGGAACTGATAACGGAAATTAAAAATTACATCATTTAATTTCGGTTTCAGCTAAGCAACACTCTACCTAAAAATAAATGCAGATAATTTGCAGCACTTATTTGTAATTGCCGAAAATCTTCAGTCGGATTCTGCCTGACCAGAAACGAAACACTGGAAGTTGCTTTGTTTTGTGTTTCAGATGTATTTTCAAATAATGTGGAACCCAGGGCTTGTATTTTGTTATAGAAAATTGAAAATATAATCACACGTTTAGTCATCATGATTTTATATTTATTCTTAGATTGTTGAGCTTTATATACGTAGATCCTTCGTAGATCCTTATATACAGACTTTGAGCAACTTTAACAAGCTTGGTGCTAAAATTATCGATTTTATTTTGATATGAACACAGATTAGTAGCTTATTTTATATATATAAAATGTATATAAATTTCGTAAAAATTTTAAAATAATGGTATTTTAATATAAATTGAAACTTGCAATATTTTCGTTTTTACGACCAAATATTTTAAACTTGGATAATGATTACAATAAATTTGAATTATTAACTCAACGTTTATAATAAACACAGTTTCAACAATGATTATACTAATCCGTAATTGATTTCTATTCATTATTTAATCATTAGAAACTGTAACTTTATATAAAAACTCTAAATTAAGATTAATTGGATAATACAAATATCCATATATAAGTGTTGATATTATATTTATTACAAATTTATTTTTAAATATATGTAAGTTACTATAAGTTTAAACAACATTTATTTGTTTATAAAATACTATAATTTCTATTTGATTTTTCGCAACTCAGCCAACCGGATTTAAAAACTTACACAGTAATTTATATAATTATGACAGAAACGTTATAATTAGTCTGGAAAATTGACTTTAAAATACGTCAATATGCAGGTAAAGGTTTCAACTTGTTACTACACTATTTTAAAATTCAAATCAAAATGTTGGTAAACAAAAACAAAAAAACTTCAGAGATTAATTGGATAAAGCCTTGCACTTAACTCCGATTACATTTTACTCTGTACTTTATAAATTGAAAATTTATACAATTTGTAAACAGTACATATAAATATAATGCTAAATATTTTTGAAAAGCATCTAAGTGTTAGATATAAAACCTAAATAATTATGTTATGTATAGCTTTTTTTTTTTTAATCAGCAAATTAAAGTAATAGTATACAATACATGTTATTTTCCTGTTTAAGTAATGTCAGCGCGATATAGCCATACATTTTCCATAACAAAAAGTCTAATGATCGGAGTGACCTTGCTCTAAATCAATAGAGACAATACAACCTTGTCTTTTATTTCCTATTGGATGTACCACATTTTTTCAGTTTATCTTTCAGGTTTATTGTTTAACGATATTTTGAAGTTTCTCTCTTGATTTAAATTTTACAACAAAATCGTTTTTAACTACAGTACTTTAGAAACGTGGATCCGTCCTTGTTTATTATCCAATTGACGTTGGATTAGTTAATAGACACTTTAAATGGTTATTTTCGAACTAAAAGACTTTATTTTCTATCCTATCTAATGTAAATAAGAGTTATAAATCTATATATAAAACTTAATGCAATTTAAATATAAAAACCAGAAGTTTATTTATAGTTAATCGGGGCCTTCTCTAAGCTTTCTATATCTAGTCTTGACTTTTATCTATCTAACACGAGATTAAGGGAAAACAGACAACGGGTAACAGTGGGAATTTATAGGTCTACATTTTTGATTTTTTTCAAATTGCAGCCCAATTATATTTAAAACAAAAAAAGGACGATACAAATGAGTTGTGGCCGAGATTTACTAACGGTCTAATTTGTAACAAGAAACACATCGTGCCAACAGAAACAACGTTCCCCGCTCCCTGGAATCACTTAATTTTTGTAATTGTGCATTTTCCTTTTTCGTATAGTTTTAATTTTGTAACCAACAGATTACTCAATGCTTACGTAAAATGATTTTGAGCAATTTTTAAATGATTTTACATCAGTTAAACTATCAAATTTTTCATATACAATATAACCATATAAATAAATGTAAACCTATTTCTGTATCAAGTAAATAAAATCAAAATAATTAGTAAAGAAAACCATTACCATTAAAGAATATTAGTAAAAATTAAAGTAAGTAAAAATTACCAATAAAGAATAATTTTATTTAATTAATATACTTACATATTAATATATAAATTTGTGTACTGTACATAATACTTTCAAAGTATATGTAAATAGAGTTTTATGTACAGTACGTACTTGGAGCAAACTTATACCGTCTCTCCTTACAGAATAACAGTAAACACTATTTATTTTGCTGTATACCGTAGTTTTGAAGTTTTATTTTAATTATAAGTAATGGATTCTATGTTTAAAAAAAAAAAATAAATTTTAGAACATGGAATTCATTTTTATCCTTGAGGTCCTTACCTTCGCTGCGCCCTGTCGAATATACATTTGCTCCACCCTTGTTATGGTACTGGATATGCATATATGTATTAAATTTCGTATCTTTTGAATATTTTATATGATGAATATTTATTAATTTTTAATAGTTTTTAGCTATTTAAAGTGTAGTAAAATGATAAATTTATTGAACCTAATCACAATAGAAATTATAAGTAGTTTCAAATGATACGTTTAATGATTTAACTATGAATGGGACTAATCTTCACTATAAAAGGTTCTTGAACCTTTTATAGTGAAGATTAGTCCCATTCATAGTTAAATCATTAAACACGTAAAAATTCATTGTTTATATATAAGTATGCCATTAATTTATTTGAAGTTAATATTATAATTGTGTGTTCCCTAGATTTTATATATATAGACCCATATTTTAGAGGTTCGCAGAGATTTACACTGGAAGTGGATAATCAGACCGAGGATCACGTCAAACCTAGCTATAGGTATGACGTGTTTCAAATTCTGGCTATGGATTGTCACTTCTAGGTATGAGCCTGTATTGCAAACCTCTGAATTGTGAGTCTATATTTCAAACTTTTAGGATGGGAACATACTACATATAATTCTTTAAAAAAAACTAGCTTATATGATTTCCTTTTTATTTTGCAGTGTTACGAAACGAGCCGGAGTATACTTATTAGGAACGAGTGGCTTCGCTCTTCCTAAATCAGAAGGTGAAATATAATATTTTAATATCTTTGAACTTTTTACTTTTCCGGCTGTTATACAGGGTGTCCCAAAAGTTTCCATACATACAAAGGTGAAATGTGGAAATTGGATTGTGTTTATGTGTTAGACACATGAAGAAAATCTAGAACACTGCATGGTGGCCAGCTCATTGGTCAGGCACGAACCAATCACCAACTACCAGTGTTCAATGGTTTTATTTAATCGGCTACTAGTGGGCTTGATTTGTGTCACTGTATGGAGACTTTTGGGACATCCTGTATATAGATAACAGAGGAAAACTATGGCGATCGGCCAAAAATTACCACTGCAGATTTTTACATTTTTGGACTCAGAGGACCTTGAGACGTCCAGAAATGCAAAAGAAAAAAGAAAAAATGGCGGTTTTTCTTATTCATGGATGATTCTGTTTATGTATGTGATAGAATTTTGTTCAATCAATTTGAAGCTTAATAATTTTTATTCGTTTTGTCGAAAATTTTTGAAACTTTTCAGGGAATTTTGTGTATTAGGAGTATTGATTGATGCTATTAAATTTCGGTGATTAAAGGTTAAGGGGATGAGAATATAGCCGACTTCACTTGTCATATCGGACTTGATGATTTTACTTGTTATTAGCCTTTTCATTTTTTTTTTGTTTATAAAACTTGTCTCTTCCCTCAAAATAAAGCATTTTACCATTTTATAATAATTAATGCTAAAAAAGTTTTTAAAATGAAATCTCACAACAGATGACGCCACACACAATTTTAAAATCTGGCTGGGAAAGTTATATAACTCGTTGCTGAATTTTTTTATGTACCTAAACAGTCTTTTTTATTTGCAGAACGGTTTGAAACAGCTTGCAAAATTGATAAACCACTTATTCTTCATCCATTTGCTTTTAGGACCCATACCCATGCCCTTGGTAAGATACTATATTAAAGTTTAAAAAAATATACCGATTTTATTTTCCTTTTTAAATTTAATACTGAAGATTTTATTACTTTTTAGGTAAAGTAGTTTCTGGTTATGTTATTAAAGGAAAAGATGGAAGCTGGAAATTAATAGGAAAACATGATCCTTTAGAACCTCAGGTGAATTGGGCAAACATCAACGAAATTAATCCATATATTATGGGCCTATCTTTTAAAATATATAATTTATATTTCAGATGTTTTATCCGGTGGAAGACAAAAATTTAATTATTGAAGAAGGCGATGTATTGGTAAAAATTAATCTTTACTTTTGCGTATCAATTTTCTCTTTAAAATGTAGGCCTATTAAATAAAATGCAAGTCAAATGAATAAATAAAATAAGTTTAATATATATTGTATAAAATACAAAGACGTATAATTTATTTAATTTTTTAATTTGGAAATTATATTAATATATTATGACGTTCATAATAATTACAGCAATAATTTAATTATTTTAGAATAAAATAAAACATTTAACTTTCAGGCGGCCAGATGTACAATGTACAATTTTAGAGATCGAGTAACGTCTGTTGGGTAAGGATAATACAATTACCGTAATATAACATATGATATACAATCATAATATAAATAATAACATTCCCGTAGAGCGACTGCCGAAGACGAGATGTGTAATTTCTATATGATGTATTACGTAAACGGAAATGACATTCTAGATGAAAAATATTGTTTCTCCATGGGTCCTCCCGGATATTACTGGAAGAATGATTTATTGATAGACAAAATACCTGAATGGGTTGAAAAAGATGCAAGTTCATTAAGAAAATGAAATTGTGACTATCTTCCTATTTACTGTTGTAAAAAAAATATTATATAAAAATTTTTAACTAGTTATTTATTTATTTATGTAAAAGTTTTTGAAATATTTCTTTATTATTATATTAAATATAAAAGAAAAACATAAAATTCTAATCCAAAAATGTTCTATCTTAAGGTTTTAAAGTTCCTGAAATTTATTTACGAAATACTTCCTTATTTTTAGCCTGAAAACTGTAATTTAATATCAAATATATTTTAATTGGCAATCAAAATTTTTCAAAAAAGTGTAAATAAAATATATTTATGAATTGCTGAAATTAATTTTATTTGTTGAATTAAGAAGTATGTTTAAGAAATACTGTTTTAGAATAAAAAATTTTAAGCTGTTTTAATTAATATAATTTTTTTTAACCTTTTAACTACATAGAAACGTTTGAACACATCCGTTAAAATTTAAATTATCGCATTATCGTTTATTTTATTCTCTTATTTAATTATCATGCATATATAATACACTCATGTTTTTACAACCTAATTATTTCCTGGAAAAGCATCGTAAATCGAAATCTAACTTCGTGTGGATTCAATTTCATAAATAATACACCGAAACGGCCTATAAAAATCGTGATACTTAAATTTGGCATTTAATACAATTATAATAGAGATTTTATCAGTTGTAAAAATGAGGCTTTATTGATTTTGTTTTTCTTTGTATTAGTCATATTTTTAAAAAATTCTTTCTGTCCCGTGGACACGAGAGGGCCTTTTTCATACTCTTCGTGGTTCCACCAGGTCACAATGGGGGATTACCGAATGGGGAGGGACGGAATTCGACATATCCCTGAAAAATTCTTGGAAAGTTAGTTCCTTACCCGGATTTGATCTCGGCTCTCCCAGAGAGGTTGGTTGATGCCTTAACTACTTAATCTGGTCTTCGAGAGGAAGGCCGAGTACTTCTAGCAATTCGACGTTTTGTACTCATTCTCGGCCTTTTGCTTCCTGCTTTTCAACCAAGCTAAATAAACTTCCTCTTCACTGAGATATTGAATATTCGGAAAAATCCCTCTCATAAGGATTTATATGATTTTTTAATAGTTTGTTACTACAGAGTACTAGCAGTCTGTCTTGCCGGAGGTTATTGTATTGCAATCATCATTTATATATATAAATAATGTCTTTAATGCTCCTCGGATCTAATAAACTACAGTACAGATCTTTACAATTTACGCGTTTTTACAAAGGATATTTAGGATTCTGGCTCGACCCTTACTTTTCACATTGAATGATTCGTTCAGGAAGCACGAGTGTGTTCTTCAACTTAAATTGGTCCACTTTATTTTTCCCAACAACAAAAATTAGTATTTAATTAAGAAACAAAAAATCTTGTATTGTACTAAATATAAATAAACATTCTATATCAGATTATATATATATATATATTATCTTTATAATGTTTAACACTAATACAAGTTTTCTAAGCTAGTTCCACACAAACAAGTCCGTATTATATAAAAAATGTCCTCACAGTATAAACGGAAAGTTACGTTGAAATTCCACAGATTTTATACAAAAATATACAAATTATATTAAAAATTAGACGGAAAATTAGCATGTTAAAATTACTTTTTCAAATTTTGTAGCACACTGGCGACACACTAATTGAGAACCACTGGGCTTAGTCAGCAGTGAGAACGACCGTGAATGAAAGATGGAGACCCCATATACCCTGGTGTAAATCTTAACGTAAAAATTTGAGTCGAAATGCAGTAGAATCCAGATTTGTTAAAATGGCAGGATTCTACTCCATTTCCACTTCCAAATGGAATTAAGCAATATTTTTATAAAGGAATTGTTCTCGCCTTTAGTTATTAAAGAAATCTGACCTATCCTAGACGAAGGATTCTATGAAAAAAGCCTTTATTTAAAATGTTATTCGGCTTAAACTTCTTAGAAGTCTCTTTCGTTTTAGTTCTTCTTTAGGATAATGCGTGGATAAACAATTAATATTTTTTAAGTAAAAATACATAAACAAATAAGTAATTTTTAATTTATATAAACAAAATATAAGTGAATGAATCTTTATTGGAGAAGTAGATCTTGTGTAAAGCTTAGTGAATAACACTGTCCTATATTATACTCCCTGTTTCACGTATAATATATATGAAACAGATATATACAGGTATCCTCGTACAACAAGATTTCGCTCTAACACGCTGCGAAAATTATTAAGCTGTTTTTAACCGTAGATAAACAATCATTCGTAAAAGTGACGAACGAAATATAGCGATATCTCGTTTAAATAAATTAATATTAACGCGTATACAGTACTTTTAATTGTGATTGTTAGTTACCGTATAACTCGGCGGATAAGACGATAGTTGAATCATAAAAAATGGCCCCCAAAATCCGGGGTCGTCTTATACAACAGATACCAAAAAAAAAAAAAAAAAAAAAAATTAGATTAAAATTTATATAAATTAAAACTATTATAAAAAGACAGACAAACCGTAATTATTTACTAGAAGAGAGTAGGGTATGCGAACAAAATAGAATAGCCCATAGAATGCTTTTGTGAATAGTCAGTCATTATCCGAATGCCCCAATCAGAGCGAATGTTTGGCAACAATCGCAAGGCTGTGCTGCCAGATGCAAGAAAATAAAATTTGTTTATTCGAAAAATTACAAATAGGACATAATTCCGTATACACTATACAGTATTATTATCTAGATGATGATCGCTGATCTAAACTAAATTCATAGGTTGTTGATAGTTCGGGGGTCGTCTTATAGGACAGATATATGCTAAAACCATAAAATTTTGACGAAAATTTATACCTCGTCTTATCTGAAGTACGTCTTATCCGCCGAGATATACGGTAATTATCGATTGCTTTTTCAAACACATTTCTCTTAGTATAACAAAAAGAATAGTATACTTTTGTTAACTTTCGGAACTTAACCCCATATTTTGTGTGAGTCCTTTGTTTCGTATAGAACGGATTCGCATAACACGACATTTTTTCGGAACGTAACTATCGAGTTATACGAGGGATACTTGTACTGTATATAAATTCTAATCATGATATTTTCTATTCTAATATACAACCAGACTATTTAATCCTTTGTTCGCCAAAAGTTTGCACTTCGGTTATTAAACTTACCAGGAAAAAATTTATTATATTTGCAAAGATGAAAATATAATCGATTTCTCTTCGAAAGTTGAATGACCCAGGTGTGAACTTCCTGTCAAGAAAGGATAAAATAATCTGGTAATGTAATAGTATAAATATATCTCGGGATACAATTCAGAAAAACAATAAATGATATTTGTTATTTTAATTACATATCATGTTCCAATTTGTGTTTAAAAACTTCCAGGAAGGGATCAATATATTCTAATACGTTTTGATGTTAAGAAATTTCGATATAATTCACGAGTTTCATATTTTTCCAACGATTTCTCTAATTCAAAAAACATTTGGAAAAATCAACTTTTTCGTGGATCATACAGTTTTCTTTGATTCATCTTACATGAACTCTATTCACGCAAACCGTTTTCTTTTTGAAGGTAGAATTGTTTTTCTTATGTTCTAGTTCCTAATAAGAGATGGATCTACGGGGATTTCAAGGGTTTAAACTCTCCCCATTAAGATAAAAAACATATAAAACTTTAAAATTATGATATATTGGATAATTAATATTGTACTAAAAATAAATAACATTGACTTAATAATTATAAATTTCTACATTTAATATACAGAGCATCTCGTACGTCTGGAGCCCTAGAAGTTATGTTGTTCTTTCTTTATTGTCTTGCAGGTAAAATGGGCGCTGAGTAAGGATGAACAAATTCAAGTTGTTTTGTTGGTGGAACCCACAGTTAGCGAAAAATCGCCAAAGTGTTTAACAGGCTCCATAGCGGCCTGGTCTGTTAAACTCTTCACTCATTGTGGGTCCGCACCACCAAATCTTGAAATTATACATTCTTAATAGCGCCATGCTTTACCTCAGTGTACAGTTTGGTCTAATGATGTGTTCACTTGTTTATAATCGATCAGCGCAAATCGCAACCGTCAATCTCGTAACGGTCAAATCGTAACGGTCAACTCTTTGATAACAGGTGCGTGTCTGGGAATTGTAACGGAATTGTAACGGAATTGTAACGGCTGCGCTGATCGATTATAAACAAGTGAACACATCATTAGACCAAACTGTACCATTTGTAAAGTTTCTAGAGAGGGGATGATCACTCGATTTATGTTCGATAGGCTTATAATAGTATATCATTTTACTATTAGGGGTGGGTGGCACAAAAGTCATGGTAGTAGTACTACTGCAAAGGGGAAAAATTGCATAGTCTATATGCTTTGTAATAATTTTTTGAATCCCTTGAAAACATGTACGAAACACCAAAAAGACATCAACTCTCCACTGAGTTTTTAGTTCAGGCAGAGATCATCTAGGTATGTTTATCTTAATAATTCTTAAACATTGTGTCCAGCAGTAATGACAGCAGTAGGTAAGCGAAGAAAGTGGAAAAATTGTGCTACTAAAAATGGAAATAAAATGATTGCTAACTGTGACTACTCCTTGCGATGTCTGTTGGAAACTATGCGCCAAATTTAGATTCACAAATGGTGATTACACAGTTACACTTATAAACTAGCCTTATAGTTTGCGTAAGATCAAACTTGTAATTTGATAAAACTGAAAAATTTTCGAGACCCACAAATTTGATAAGAGGGGCAAAGAAACTATCCATGGTTGGAACGCTTCCATTTCTGTAAAACCGTAGATATGAAAGGATGATAGGTAGAAGGGGAAATCTCATCAGTCTCCCTTCTAACTGTACCCTTCTGTATCTATAAAAGAGAAACAAAGATCAAGATAGCTCATGATTCCTGACTTACGGGAACCCTCTATATTTAGGATTACATGAAATTGGGTTACTGGCACATAAACTATAAACCATTTAATTAATTTTGATTATTCTAGTTTTTTACATTTCTTATAATAATTTATTTTTAATACGAAATGTAATTATACCTTTTACATTACAAGCAGTCTCCTAAAATACATTCCGTAGTAGTGTAAATTTAATATAAACATAACATAACATTTAAATACAGTACTCATCTACCCACAGTATTTAGAACTCTTAATCAGTTCTCTTTAAGGGAAAATATGTAAAACAGTAATAGAAGATTCAGAGTGATAAGAAAAAATATTACTTATGAAAATTATTTATTTATCAACAGATGGCTACGCGTAAATTTACGATTTTATCGATATTAGTGGTAAGTTTGTAATATTCATTTAAATGATGCCTTATGTTTGCTAAACAATTAAAAATATTATTCAGTGATCTTAGAAAATACCTTTAGTTTTACAATATGTTAGTATTAGGATTTCTCATTTCCCGGTCTTTTACTTGTCACGGGATTCCGGGATAAAAGTGAACTGTTTTCCGGGATAGAATTAGTTATTTTTAAGATATACAAAATATGTTGAAATTAAATGATATAATTATTTTTCATTTTTTGAAGTAATTTAATACGTTCTGCAACCTCCAAAATCATATTAATAATGCTGTGTAAGATATATATTAAAAATTACCTTTGAATTACGTAGAAATGTTCACAAATAGAAAAAATTTATTAAAGTTTGCAGGAAACTGCATACAACAACAACAAAAATGTCTTTGAATTGAGTTGAAAATTTAAAAAAAAAATGAACTTAGATCAAACTTCTAAGTTAGAAGATAATTTTCAATATTTAAATAAAACATAATACAAAATATTATTGTAAATTTTTATAATAAGATTTTAAAAAGCAAAGATGGTCAATACTCCGATCACTCAATTTGATTCTTATTTTAGGCCGCGACTCCACTAGCCGTAAAAGGGCCGTAAAACCCCTCACCGTAAAAGCTTTTAATCACGTGACCATGATATTTTACGCTGAGCAGGTCGTAAACCAACGTAAAAGCGAGTTGAACACTGCTCAACTCGCTTTTACGTTGGTTTACGACTGCTCAGGCGTAAAATATCATGGTCACGTGATTAAAAGCTTTTACGGTGAGGGGTTTTACGGCCCTTTTACGGCTAGTAGAGTCGCGGCCTTAGTAATGAAAAGTCCTGTTACCGAGAATGTTCTTTCAGATTCAATTGATGTGATTGGAATTGTGTTTAATGCATTTACGAGAAAACAAATGTTATGTGTTCTTTCACCTGTAGCCTGGAAGATTTCTAGTCCTTTCTCGAGATTGTAGTACAGTAGAGCGTCGATAAGTGGAACGTCGGTAAGTGGAATGACCGGAAAGTGGAACGATTTTCAGTCGGACTGTGTCGTGCTGAATCGAATGTTTTTGATACTAAATTTACTTCTAAAGTATAATTTTCATGTTTTTATATTCTTTAATATATTTATTTTGTTTGTACAAAATGCAGAAATAATTTTTAACGATACGATAGCCTCGATGATTATTATAAAAATTTTCGTTAGGCTTAAAATCGACGAAAATTCAACGCGAAGCGACACGCAACGGAGAAAAATTTGAACATCGGACAGGTTAATGTATTTTTTCGTACAAAGTCGGAAACTGGAACAAATCATTAACTGGAAGGACCCCAGTTCCCAATTGGTTCCACTTATCGACGCTCTACTGTACTTCTTTTGCTCTCTAGTATTCTTGATTTGTCTACCTCGACTGCTTTAATAGAGGCATCGAGCTTATAGCCCGATAATTCGGCTATTCGTTTGGCTTTAATAATTAGGTTTATGAAGAAAAACTTCATACTTGCAGACTTCGTACTCGTGGTATCTTTGCCCAGTTTGCACAACCTGGCGTTACGCAGTCATTGAAGCTACTGGGCATGGTTAAAAATTAAGACAGCATAAGCACAATCATTCCATATATTACAGGTTCTGACAAGTAAAGAATTTTCAGAGTCCTGTCACAAATAGACTACATATTGATTATTGACAATCTGTGACGTGCCACAACGAGGAAAAATTTAAAAAAAACTAATAAGTAAGTTTAAAATTAATAAATACAAATGTATTCCGACAGTTTATGAGTTAATTATACTTAATATTTGTAAAATTTCCCCAACCTAAACTTAAAATAAGAAAAAAGTGAATTTTTAAGAAATTTGCAAGATTTTCCAGGATGACAAAAATTTTTCGGGATATTTCCCGGGTTAAAAATCAACCGGGATCCCGTTTGAGAAACCATAGTTAGTATATTTCAAGTCTGCGCACGATTTTTAAAAGGGCTGAGTCTAAAAAGCATTATTTTTTCATACGTTAACAATAAATTAATAAATTTAACATTTATTAATTTTTACAGATAGGTCTGTAGTGTAACACAATACAGTAAACTAACGACGGACTGAACAGATACGAAATAAATGTAATATGCAACGAGCAATTATTTATTGTGATATCATCACAATTTCCAGGCTGCAATTTTTAATCATTGTCAGGGTGGAATCGATTAGACACGATTCCCGCCTTTTTCTTTTGGACTGGTAACGATCACCGTTACAAGAAGACGGTGGAGGGAGAGACTGATGGAATGTGGACGGATAAACACCGGTCGGTCATCCGACCCGTCGCCGACGAGTGTAGAGGGTAAAGAGGGTCGAGGCGGGAAGAGGGGAGTTGACTCTCGGAATGTGAGAGAAAGGACAGATAGACGCGGGTTGTGAGAGTTCGCCCAGGGACGTTACGCTATCCGGACGGTTGGTGAGCAGCAGAAGATTGAACGATCGGTTTTGGACCCGAGTGAAACCATCAAGTACCTAAATCATCGCATGGTGTCTTTCCGACGAACCTGATCAACGGTGTTTTCTGATCGAACTTACGGAGCTTCATCTGATGTTATTGGCGCATCGGATCGGTCGCCAACAGTGTACGCATCGGATGTTTTAAACTTTACTATCATATTTTTAATAATTTTTTAATTTAAAATATATGCTCCCAACCTCAAATTAGTAGTGTCTTGCACTTGTACGGTACATCATGCTTTTTCATTAGCTATAGAGTCGCGCAGGTCTAACTCTTTCCAGGAAAGAACAACTCTTACAGGATTTGAAATAACGTGATTTCTGATTTGCACCGGAAATTCGTATATAGTTAATTGGTCTTCCATTAACTATTTCCATTAACTATATAACTTCCATCGGTCTTATCCAAATCCGGTCTTCAATTTCTTCCATCTAACTCTGTTCTCGATATTAAGGAAGGACAGACATTTGGAATTTCTACAATTTTTTTTTCAAATTACAATCCAATATACCGTTTAATTTTAATTTTATTTTGTTTTTTATTTTTTACAAATGGAAAATGAAACTCCCAAACCCTGGCATATACAATATATTTATATTTCATTAATATTTTACACACATTTTACTATCATTTCTCATTATGTTTCACACACTAGAGAAGACTGCCTAGTCTCTGATCATGTTCATATTTTCTCGAATATTTAAATTTCAATTTTATTCTAGGTATTTTAAAATAAAATTTTTAAGATACTTCTGAATTTAGAAAAGCTTCATTTATTCTTTTGTTAGATGTAATACAGTTTACAACATCACGTTTTTATTTATAATAGATTACATATGTGAACATTTTGATTTATATTATACATATTTTAATATCGCTTATCTCTGATTAAATCTTGAACACGTAAAATATTTGGTAAAACTGTCACGAATGCATAAGAAATACATATATACGATACTCGGTACGTTCATTTGTAGGAAGTGGAATTAGTTGTCTGAGAAATTTATGACTGTTGTAACCGGGAGGAGAGTTTTCTGAGAAGTTGCGAGAGGGAATTTGACAGTTGAACTCGAGTTGAACAGATTAAATGGAACTCTGAGAATAAAAAAAAAATGTATATAATAATTTATTTGTCGAAAAACATTTTTGCGCTGACTATCAAAAGAATAATTGGGCTGCAATTTGAAAAATTTGTAGACAAATTACCACTGTCCTTAGCCCGTCCAACTTTCTGTCTTTCATTAATCTCGATAAAGAGGTTAGATTCATGAAACTCAAGACCAGATTTGGAAATATTAGAGGCAAGAGGGCCCGATTAACTATATATGCATTTCTAGTGCCAACCGAACGTTGTGTTATTTCAATTCAAAAATCCCCTCCAAAATATTAGATGACCGGCACGACTCTATTGTTAAAGGAGAAGTATATACAGGGGTAAGCCACTACTAATTTGAGGTGGAGAGCGTATATTTTAAATTAAATAAATTAAAAATATGATTAAAAATTGCAGCCTGGAATTGTGACGATGTCATAATAAATAATTGCTCGTTACATTTTGTATTATTCTGAAAAAAAATTATTCTCAAAATAACGATAACATTTTAAAATGATTGATTTTCTCTTAACTATTCAATTCAAATAAAATAAAAATAGCGTTATATATTATTATTATTATTATTATTACTTTTAAATATTTGAATTTAAATTTGGGACTATTGAAAACAGTTATTTTAGAATATCTTTTGTCATTATTTTTTATTTGGCAATTTAAAAAATTTCTGCTTTTTAAGCACTTAAAAAGCATGTTTATATTATGCTAGATCCAAATGAGAAATTTGGATAAATGGAAGAGACAGAATTCGATACATCAAAACCATTCTATTTACAAAAGTTTGAGAAAATGATTCGTTCACATATCCAAGTGCTGCAGAGCGATGATGATCCATCGCTTTATTGGATAATTTATCCATTTACTTGATAATCCGGCATTTACTAAACTTTTAGCCACTTATGTAGTCATAATCGCCATGACGAATCGATCAATAAATTGCATGAAATTCTAGAAATATATTAAATAATTTTATGTATTATATGAATGTTTTTATATTCAAATACTTAAAAAAGTAAAAGGTAATTGCGATTTATTTATATTTGTAAGAAGTTTTAACTGAACTACGGTATTTATTCATAAATCATTACCAAAGTAATGCTATTAAATCAATAATGTTTAGATTACACGAAATTAAATAAATTATTTAAATAATAAATATCAGTGATTTTTGTTATGTTAGATTTTATATAGGCCCTATTATCAATTGAATTCCTGTATAGTGTTAAAAATAATTTTATCTCATAATTAAAATATAACTAAACAATATACGAAAGATATGTTAAGGCTAGTTATATGATTGAAAGATTGTATATATGTAAATACTGCATATTAATAATATTGAGATATTAGTAGCAATAATCAAATTTCAGACATTTAAATTTATGTGGTAAAATCACCTTTTATTATTTTTAAAATGGGATATAATAAAGGATATCAAAAGGTTTTCAATGGAATATATTTGAAGATTGACATTATCAAATTATTGTTTTCATCTAAAAAGCAAATCTTTCCTGTTTTGTAAAATTGGTATATCTATTTTTATGGTTGATAGATGGAAGCATAACTATCTTATTTACAAAGTACAATAAAACCTATGAACAACGGCCACTGATAGGAACATAAAAACTGGCCGTTGTTTTCAAGTTATTTTGTATGCGTTTCAAACCGAAATGTTCCTGAAAAAAATGGCCGCCACTTAGAAGGTCAACTGTATTCTTTATTATAAACAGCATATTCATATTTTTCAAAGTTTAAAAAGTTTACATTTATTTAAAACCTATAAAGAAATTTTATACATAAAAGCTAGAAATGTATATAAAGAGTATAAAATTACAGTAAGTTAAAACTTAAAATCTTTAAAAAAGGAGTTGCTTAACTTTCCTAGCAACATTTAAAACTGCCCGTGGCGTTATCTCTTATAATATTTTATTAAAACACTTTTTATATAATTAATTGTTATAAAATGGCAAATAGCTTAATTTTGCAGGTAGTTGTATTAAAAAAAAACAATTACAAATGCAAATAGTAAGTGAAATCTTCATTAGGTCCGACCCTAATCGAGATATGACATACGATCACTTCCTTATATCTTCCCACTCTCTCGATTTTTAACCACCGAAATTTAATAGCACCAATCAACCTAATACACAAAACTTTCCTACAATTTCAAAAATTTTCGACAAAAGGCAGAAGAATTATAAACTTCAAAGTGGACGAACAAAACTGTGACACACACACAAACACTAACATCCATATATATATATAGAAAAAAAAACCCTAATTTTTTTCATTTCTCGACATTTCAAGAACTCCGAGTCCAAAAATGTAAAAATCTTCGGGAGTCGTTTTTTGGACGATCACCATACTTACCCTCAGTTATATATAATAGAGCCAGGAAAGTAATTACCAATTTTCACTTTTTCGACTGTTATATAACTTATAACAGCCGGAAAATTGAAAATTTCTCCTATGAAGTATGACATACAGGGGCAAGTCACTACTAATTTGAGGTGAAGAGCATTGCAGCCCGACATTGTGACGATGTCATAATAAAATTTTCAGTCAGCAAGATGGCGATATGGTAAAATGTTAACTGTCTGGGTTTCGACCTCATAATCTATTATGGACTGTGTAGGTCAGAGGTGTTGTTTTCTATATTACGGGAGCGTCTGACCCCCTTACTTATCAGGACTGCTCTTAATAGATATAATTGTGACCAGCTTATAATGTTAACTGTGTTAGTGCCTAGTGTTAAATAATTAATCAATCAATGAAAAAAATTTTGCTTTTATTCAGTATATATGCCACTCTTTAAATTAATAACGTTTAGACCTAGTATTGACTAATAACGTTTTAACCGAGTGTTTATAATAAACTTTTAGCGAAATTAAGTCATTAATATGTAAAAATATTCACTTAAATATAACAATATATCCACAAATAAAGATTTTATAGTAAAATAAATATTTGAATCTATACAAATAAATCTTTCATTTACTCCTATAGATGGAATGAAATGTCAAATATAATATATTAATTATTTTAATTTAAAGAGTTCAGGAAATACATAAATAATACATTTTGTATTTATGGCCAATTATTTCTTAAAGTTTTATTTATTCTTAAAGTTACTAAACTGTCCAGTTTAAGAATAAATAAAAACTACTTTCCGAAGATTACTGAGGCATAATACTTCCACATTTTCCAAAGGATAAAATTCTACAGTCTGTGCTATATTTGGAAACGAATCTTATCAAGGTTCCAGAAATTTCCGAAGATTATTGATTGGATGATTTCATATTGATCGAGAAGATTCGATTTCTAACTGGGCACAAAATATTTATATTTTAGAGTAACCAGTTTATTATTCACTTTTCAACAAATTTAGGCTTCTAGATAATCGGTTTAGCATCGATTGGACCGAATTTGAATTTCTTTCCTGGAGACTTTTAAGCTGTAATTAAATTACTTTTAGCCACATCTGCTATTTAGCAAGTTTGTACAATTAGTTCATTTAGTTTTTATTGTTTTATCAAGTGATTCTTAGGGTAATCTACATCTCTCAGCTATATATAAAAGAAAAATAGGAACGAAATCATAATTCGAACCAGTCACAAAAAATAAAAAAAATCAGAAAAATATTCGAACCCGGATAAAGTAGGGAATCTTTTAATTACAGAATTATTCGCTCAATGATGATCGATTTAAGCTGATTTATGACTTTTAAAATTTTATTTTTTGGTACTATCGAAACCGTGTTGTTATTTGTATTTGGTATACTGGCACAATGAAGTGTCGCTTAATCAACACTGGGCAAGTTTTCCATCTTTATTTAGTTAGAAATTGTTAAAATTATTGTTAAAAAATCTTTTTTATTGTATTTTTAAACTTCAAATTTGAGATTAATTTCGTTTATTACATTAATTAAATAATGATTTTACAAGTTTTATTTTGACTTAAAGTTTCCATAATTAGCAAATTATCAAAAATAATCAAATTACAACATATTAAATAAAAATTTTTAATAACGAATATATTATATTATTAAACAAATATTTAAAAAAGAGAACTTTCAGGAATTCATACTTAATATTTAATCATAGTAGAATGTATGAATTGAACTCACAAAGTTTAATGACAAACAACATCCAATATTTTACAGTATATTAGTTAATTGATCAATATACAAAATTATGGATAATTAATCTTCTATTTGTAATCTCCTACTACACTTAAGTCATAGACTATTACAAAACTAAACGTAATACACGAAATTTAAATTTTAAATTGACACTTTTAAACATTCAATTTCATTGATTTATGAAGCGTTATCTAGCGAATAAAACGTATTTCTTCCTGAAAATAGCTCCGGCTATGTACAAGGACATAAAAGCTTGTAGACGTTTTTAAGATATTGTTTAAATAACAAAAGAGAGCATCTAGCGAGACACTACATGAATGCCAACAGTATTATTCCTTAAATACCTCCAGATAAGAAAGAAATGTCTCTTAACGTACTGCCAAGCAAATATTCTAATTAAAAAGAGATTCATCTTCTAGATAGATCCTTTAAACATTAAACTGTATTATGAGTACAGTATAACGCTAACGGTGCCAAAATACAGCACTTTCAAATAAAATAATTTGCTGGTGCACTCTACGGAACTGTGAGTTTTCTGGTTAGAAAATGATTTCAACACGATTGGTTAAAAATTAAATGAAAACGAGTAATTATTTATTGTGACATCGTTACAATGCCGGGCTGCAATTTTTAATCATATTTTTAATTTACTTATTTTAAAATATATGCTCTCCATTCCAAATTAGTACGGTAATGTCTTGCCCCTGTACATCATTCTTTTCCCTTAGCAACTGAGTCGTGCGGTCAGCTATCTAACTTCTTTCAGGGGGAAAAATTTGAATTAAAATAGCATAACTTCTGGTTTGTGTCGGAAGTTCAAATATAGTTGATCAGTGCCTCCTGCCTGCCTTTAAGATTTCCATATCTGGTCTTGAGTTTTATGTATCTAACTCTGTTCTCGGGATTAGAGAAGGACAGAGAGACGAACAGACGGACGACTGTGGGAATTTTTAGATCTACAATTTTATCAAATTGCAGCCCAACAATAGAGATACAGGATCAGTGCGATCTTACAATTTTTCTGAATACGGTGAGAAATTGTAATGGCGTATTTCCAGTATTTCCAGTTCAATCTATGAAAAAAGAGTTTTATCTTCTAGAAGACAATTATTTTATTCTAAAAGAAAAAAAGTAATGAAGACATATTCCGAAACGGTATGATGTCTTAATAAAATGCTTTAGTTAAAAGATATATGTATATATATTAATAGTTAACTCAGAAGTAATATGCATAAATTAAATATTGAACTGATAATTTAGAACCGATACGATTTAAGGTGCAGTGTATGTAAAAACAGATGTAGAGAACATTACAGTGGTATCGGTTTTAAATCTTCAGTTCAATATTTGATTTCTGCTTATTATTTGCTTCTGACTTAACTTTTAATATATATATATATTAATTAAAGCTTTCAATTAAGGCATCCCTCCCGGAATATGCCACTGTTACTTTTTCTTTTAGAATAAAATGCAATATTGCCTTGTAGTATGAATTTAATTTATTCCAGGAGAATGTTTAAACTCCAAAGCAATTTTTACCATTCTCAGAACCTAAACAATACCCATTTCGATAAACTTAAAAAAGCTAATAATTTAAAATCAAAATAACGCAATCAAATATCCAAATAATAAGTTATAACACGAAAACAATAAACAAAATACGTAAATACTGTATAATAAAATAAAAACTGCATTAGTTAATTGCACACGATGGACTTCGGCATCTTAAACGTGGCCGCCAGATTCATCACATATAAGTCAGTAAGTGACTTATTTACTTGTCGGGGAGTCCTGCGTGACTCTTGATGGCAGCCAGGATTATTTAAGCATAAAGCTTTATTAATGATCTTATTGTCTGACAATAATTTAAAAAATTATAATATTTTTTGTACCGTATAATGTACACAAAATCTGGCAACGGCTCTTGCACGATCTTCGTGACACTCCAACAAGAAGGAAGAGCAGAAATGAAGTCCAATAATTTTCAAATATACTACAATATAAAATTTAAATAAAAAGAAGTAATTGTATTAAATTATGATAAATTTTTGTATTTTTAAAAAACAGAATATTAAAGTTGAAAAAAAACAATAGTGTATGACTCAAAGTTACGTGGAGTTTCTAATGTTAAACTACGTGTTACGCCACCTGTTATTAGATTTTATTTAAATAAGTTTTATATTATTAATTATTATAAAAAAAACAAAAACCTTATCTTGGAAGGTAGAAATGAGCTTTTAGAAAATTATAAATGCCAATAACTAGTAAAATTCTCAATAAGTTTGAACCTATTCGAGATATAACTATGACCCCTATATCCCCCGATTCTCCTGACCTTTAAGCCTCATTTTCAATTTTTTTGGCACGTTCCTTATACTTTTAACACTCCATAAGCTAAATCTTGCTACATTACCTTCTTTAAAAACGAAATATAGGCCTATATATTTTTAACGAGTGAATAAATTTTATAGAATTATATGTTTTTGATAAAAATATTGCTTTTTACAGCTAAATTTACATTTTAAATGCTAACAGTCATAAATAAAACGAGAAAAAAAAATCATATTCTAGAATTACTTTAATTAAAAGTCAATAGATGGCGACACATAATTAAACAACTACTCGCCGAAAATTTCTGAGAATCCCGATATCGTAATCTATTAATTTTGATGGCCGAATCACCGCAGCGATTAACTTGTTATTTATTGCTTTGGGGACCTGAAATGAAATCCAAGAGAGCTATTTCAAGAATTTTTCACGGTAATAAGTCTCTCGCTCTCCTTCGGTCCTTTCCATGTGAATCTGGCCGAACACACTGAGAGTACGATTAAAATGTCCTCTTAGTACTAACAGGGAGGAAACAATAAAAAAGAAAATCTAGATATACTCCTATCATTTTCTGTTAATAATAACAATAAAACATATCAAACTATTATTACCATTTTATTTTAAAAAATTTTAAATTAGAATTTTAAAGCCTAAAACTATAATTTTATATCAAACTTATTTTTTGTAAAACTTTCAAAAATTGTTATAGAATGTATTCACATCCAGCAGCAGAGTTTAACGGAATGATTTCGTCAAAATACAGATTAGTAGCTCTGACGACACCATTCCGTTAAATCATTAAATCATCTTTGCAAGAAATCAACTCATTGTGCAGATTAGATACGTCGTATCTAATCTGCACAATGAGTTGATTTCTTGCAAAGCCGTATGATGAAGATAAAATCCTTCCGATCATTTGTCCAATCAGTTCGATACTTTTTGCAATGTCTTCCTGTTCGTACCTTCTGCTGTCTTCAACACTTTCCGCAATTCATCCACAAATAGTCGCAAAATGTTTCTGCATTTGTGCAATGCGTTGTTTCATTTGTAAAATCTTTCCTCCAACCTCTGCCACGGAGAATAAAACATTTAAAATATAAATTAAAATTTATATAAATATAATTTTATATTAAAATTTCTTTAAATACCTTATAAATTCTAAAAATAAATATTGAAATTTTTTTCCATATTAAATTACTTCCAAAATTATGCATAAATTTTATACAGTTTTTTTAACGCTTCGAATTTTATATAAAGGAGTTACTTTTTAACAATTTTTACTTCAAAAATATTGTATAAGAACCTAATTTTCATTCTTACCATTTGTATGCAACGAAGTGAAGCAAATAAATACTGTATATAGCTACATCTAAATTTTAATCTAAATTTCTATAATTATGAATTTTAATCATAATCATGTATCAAAGTCAATAAGAAAAGAACTGAAAGTATCAAGGACAAATGCTTCATTATAATAAGAGTAAACACAAGATATTTTATTTAATAATAATTGTTAACAAGTATGTACATTTTATTAATATCTTGTAATACATGAATTCCTCCAGGTCTCCAGGTTTAAAGGTGATGTGTTTCTAAAAACGTACGAAAATCAAACAGCAAAGCCGCATATCATAAAGGGAATTTCGTTCCCCGCAAAGTATAAAGAAAAATTAGGAATTAAGATTTCTTATTAAGATAGAAAGTTTAATTCCTTTACAGTGAATATGTTGCAATGCACAAAACATTTATTTGTGTAAATTAATATGACATTTTCAAACAGAGAGAAATAAAAGCTCCGTCTCTGGCTGTAGCCTACAGGAAAAGCTCTGCTAAAGTGTGTACTCGGCCAATTAAAGGAACCTTTTTCGTCAACACGAATATTGTTCTTTGAAATTTATTTCTTTATGATTTGAATATTTATAATAAGTCTGGGATCAGCTTTATGTATAAACTATATTATAAACTCAGAACGAAACAACAAAATACTTTTTAAACGAAAGTGATAACAAACTATTCATAATAAAAAATATATTTAAGAAAAAATATCAGTTTTCTGATTATTTTACAATTAACTTGGTTACGTAAACATTAAATTTTTATCCATACTCCACCGATCCTTTCAATAAAGATTAGTAAATTCCATTCACAAAAGCTGTTTTAAATGCATTAAATTGTTATTTATAATAATTATCTGAGTATTTATTTCTACATTGTAAAGTGTGTTTGCACGATACATCTAAACAATTCTATTACGTCTCTCAGTTCAAACAAATTAAAAAACATTGCAGAATTGTTGCGATAAATGTATATATTTGATGCGAAATCAGTAATTTTATAATGTATGTTTTAATACTACTTTTAGCGGATAAAATAATTAATACGAAGCAAATTTTCGTTCAAATTCGAGAAATATAAATTTTCGTCGCTTCCATTGTTATTTCTGTTTCTTTAAGAAGAAATCGAAAATAAAATATTAAACTTAGCAAGCTAATATAAAAATTCTATTAGTTCTAAATATAATAATAACAAAAAACCTCTACCGGATTAGTTCAACAATTATTAGTAAAAATCTAATAGAAACGTACTAATCTGTCGAAGTCCGATACTCACAGAAATCTGCATGCAATGTGTATTGTATAAAAATTTACAACCCCACGTCAAATCTAATACGTAAAAGTATTTTATGTATTACGTATACACATATTTTTTACAATTTATCTCTAATTAGTTCTGAATTCTAACGGAAAATTGAATATTACGCGTATTTGTATCACATTTTAAGATTATTTTATTCATTATTTCTCTAATTATTTTTATATAAAGAGGATTAAGCAGTGTATTATAAATATACGAAATCAATTTTAAAAGTTTTATAAAATGAAATTTAGACGTAAATTTATTTATTTAATCTTATTTAAGTACTGTATATATCATTTTAATAGAAAGAATGAAAGAAGTTCCGAAAATTCCTGTTATAAACTTCCTGTTTCGTTCTGCTTCATAGAATGAAAGTTTAAAGATAGAGTTCAAAACACATCAGAGAAATATATTAGATTTGAAAATATTGATTTCGTTAAATCAAGTTATTTATTTTTCTACTTTTAATGTTATTTACTTGTATATTCGGAGGGAAGAAATAATCTTCTCAGAAAGAGAGGAAAAACATAGAACAGCATTAATCTTTCATCTACTTCATCGCAAGTGACCGAGTTTTTATGTTAAATTATTTATTTTATTTTATAAAAATATTATTTTCAAATTAAAACGTATTTCATTATTAACATCTGTTATATAATTTATAATTTCATTAACTTTTAATTACTAATAACTGTCAATAATGAGAATGTTTATTAATGCTTGATTAAGTAACGAGTTGTCGATTTTGAAGCATCCAATTTATTAAACAGACTTTAACCATGAGTTCATTGTATATGAAGAGAACAGATTTAATCAACGATTAATCTATTCAATTCCTATAATTTTTTCTCGTGGTTGAGATTTGTTGCAGAAGTAAAGTCGTAATCTTCACTTTTCGAATGCGGTTTTGTTCGGTAATCCGATGTATGCATGACCCAACCCAAATGCCTTCCCACGACTTCGCGAATTTCTCGCAGTTTTACGATACAAAATTTAAATATCGATAACAACAAAAACTTAAAAAGAGAAACTGTATTGAATCATACTTTAATACAGCTATTTATCATAAGTATTTAAGTTTAAAAACATTAAAACCCTAGTTTGAAAGTTAAAATTGTGTATGGCGTCATCTGTTACGAGATGTTATTAAAAATAATTTTTATATTATTAATTATTATAAAAGGGCAGAAGGCCCTTTTATAATAATTATATTGAGGATCAAGATGAGTTTTTAAAAAACTTGAAAGTGCTCGATAATATCATTAATTCCACATGTTAACAAAGAATATATCCCTTTTTCCAAGGTGCCAATGCAAAATGCCATGAACGGAATGTCACTCACTCAAAAGTAGCTATCAAATAGCCAATTTTTCAAAAAAGTTAAAATTTAACAACAATAGAAGTAGTCATTAAAGGTGTGAATTTGCATACCTTTATACCTATACCTTTACGAAAATTCCGTTATTTAGACTAGCATCGTAGCTCTGCCGTAAAAACTGGTAATCTTTTATCGAGTTTGCGGCAGTCTATTCTATTTCTTTGAATGAAAATGTTCTTCACCAGTGTTCAATGCTGTATTACGGACTTATAACAGCATTTTATATATATATATAATCGAATTCGAATATTTCAGTTCGAACTTTTAAATTAAATTTACGTATTTATATAGATACGACGAAAAACTAATTAATCTTATTGAAACATAATTAATCCCTCGAAGCTACCGTGTATCTCAAAATTACGTTAACCAATTACTGTACATTGGTACTCGACTCGGCTTTTCGGCGCTCACTAGGCTTTTAGAAGCAACTTTCCCATAAACACTACGGATATTTTTTACTGCTTGTATAGCATTATATCTTTTACGAAACTTAAAAAGCATGCATAATATGCCCGATATGCATTTTATCTGCAGACATTTCGATTTGATTTTAAGAGTTTACTTGACAAAACATCAAGTAAACTTATTTTCTAAACAAAGAATACAATATCACATTAGTAGTAATGTGTTAGATTTTAGAACTATAGTAATTAGACCAGGTATATCTATCGGAAATCATCCTCGGCTCCGGAATAGTAAATTCACCAACACATTATTTGCCGAGAAAAACATATCTATGTTAAGTAAAGAAAGCTCTTAAAGCTGCGTTATATAAAGGGATTGCCGCAATTAATTTCGCGCTAGGCAAAATGGCATTAAGTAAGTAATACATGTATTACCTCACATTAGCTATGTTCCGATGGACAGTGTAGGCTACTCGGATTCTATAAATATTAGCTACTCTTCTTGAATTTCTTGAAATCGCAACACTTCTCAATTCTTCAATCTGTACCTTTTCATAGGAAGTACTGTAAACCGTCGTGCTTAACTGGAAAATTTCTAGTTTTTAAATGTTTTTTTAAATAAAATTTTTAAGTTTGTTTTTATTTTGAAATAACAGAGATAAGAAGATTTATCTTATTAAGGTTAAATGCCTTCTGTTAGAGTAAACGATTTAAGAATAGTTTAAAATAAAAATAAATTCGAAATTGTTTACTATTTAACGAAGTATTAAGAAAGTACAAATCTGTGTAATTTAAATTTAATATTTTTAAAAATAAAATTTAAAAATAGTTTAACGTGAAAATGCGGTTATTTGCATTAAAGTAAAGCAAAGATTAATGCTATTCTATGTTTTTCTCTCTTTCTGAGAAGATTATTTCTTCCCTCCGAATATACAAGTAAATAACATTAAAAGTAGAAAAATAAATAACTTGATTTCACAAAATCAATATTTTTCTTTGATGTGTTTTGAACTCTATCTTTAAACTTTCATTCTATGAAGCAGAACGAAACGGGAATTTACGGAACTTCTTTCATTCTTTCTATTAAAATGATATATACAGTACTTAAATAAGATTAAATAAATAAATTTACGTCTAAATTTCATTTTATAAAACTTTTAAAATTGATTTCGTATATTTATAATACACTGCTTAATCCTCTTTATATAAAAATAATTAGAGAAATAATGAATAAAATAATCTTAAAATGTGATACAAATACGCGTAATATTCAATTTTCCGTTAGAATTCAGAACTAATTAGAGATAAATTGTAAAAAATATGTGTATACGTAATACATAAAATACTTTTACGTATTAGATTTGACGTGGGGTTGTAAATTTTTATACAATACACATTGCATGCAGATTTCTGTGAGTATCGGACTTCGACAGATTAGTACGTTTCTATTAGATTTTTACTAATAATTGTTGAACTAATCCGGTAGAGGTTTTTTGTTATTATTATATTTAGAACTAATAGAATTTTTATATTAGCTTGCTAAGTTTAATATTTTATTTTCGATTTCTTCTTAAAGAAACAGAAATAACAATGGAAGCGACGAAAATTTATATTTCTCGAATTTGAACGAAAATTTGCTTCGTATTAATTATTTTATCCGCTAAAAGTAGTATTAAAACATACATTATAAAATTACTGATTTCGCATCAAATATATACATTTATCGCAACAATTCTGCAATGTTTTTTAATTTGTTTGAACTGAGAGACGTAATAGAATTGTTTAGATGTATCGTGCAAACACACTTTACAATGTAGAAATAAATACTCAGATAATTATTATAAATAACAATTTAATGCATTTAAAACAGCTTTTGTGAATGGAATTTACTAATCTTTATTGAAAGGATCGGTGGAGTATGGATAAAAATTTAATGTTTACGTAACCAAGTTAATTGTAAAATAATCAGAAAACTGATATTTTTTCTTAAATATATTTTTTATTATGAATAGTTTGTTATCACTTTCGTTTAAAAAGTATTTTGTTGTTTCGTTCTGAGTTTATAATATAGTTTATACATAAAGCTGATCCCAGACTTATTATAAATATTCAAATCATAAAGAAATAAATTTCAAAGAACAATATTCGTGTTGACGAAAAAGGTTCCTTTAATTGGCCGAGTACACACTTTAGCAGAGCTTTTCCTGTAGGCTACAGCCAGAGACGGAGCATTTATTTCTCTCTGTTTTCATCTCTGTTTGAAAATGTCATATTAATTTACACAAATAAATGTTTTGTGCATTGCAACATATTCACTGTAAAGGAATTAAACTTTCTATCTTAATAAGAAATCTTAATTCCTAATTTTTCTTTATACTTTGCGGGGAACGAAATTCCCTTTATGATATGCGGCTTTGCTGTTTGATTTTCGTACGTTTTTAGAAACACATCACCTTTAAACCTGGAGACCTGGAGGAATTCATGTATTACAAGATATTAATAAAATGTACATACTTGTTAACAATTATTATTAAATAAAATATCTTGTGTTTACTCTTATTATAATGAAGCATTTGTCCTTGATACTTTCAGTTCTTTTCTTATTGACTTTGATACATGATTATGATTAAAATTCATAATTATAGAAATTTAGATTAAAATTTAGATGTAGCTATATACAGTATTTATTTGCTTCACTTCGTTGCATACAAATGGTAAGAATGAAAATTAGGTTCTTATACAATATTTTTGAAGTAAAAATTGTTAAAAAGTAACTCCTTTATATAAAATTCGAAGCGTTAAAAAAACTGTATAAAATTTATGCATAATTTTGGAAGTAATTTAATATGGAAAAAAATTTCAATATTTATTTTTAGAATTTATAAGGTATTTAAAGAAATTTTAATATAAAATTATATTTATATAAATTTTAATTTATATTTTAAATGTTTTATTCTCCGTGGCAGAGGTTGGAGAAAAGATTTTACAAATGAAACAACGCATTGCACAAATTCAGAAACACTTTGCGACTATTTGTGGATGAATTGCAGAAAGTGTTGAAGACAGCAGAAGGTACGAACAGGAAGACATTGCAAAAAGTATCGAATCGATTGGACAAATAATCGGAAGAATTTTATCTTCAACATACTGCTTTGCGAAAAATCAACTTATCCTTCAGATTAGAAGCGAGGTATCGTTTCTAATCTGAACGTCGCGACGTATACCATTATTTAACGGAGTGATGTCCTCAGAGCAGGATAGTATGTGCATCCTACATTTATATTTCATTGGGGTGCAATTTGAAAAAATTGTGGACCTATAAATTCCTACTGTCGTCTGTTGTCCGTCTTTCTTTTCTTAATCTCGAGAACGCAGTTAGATATATGAAAAGCGTGGCACGTCTGGCAACCGTATGTGATGTAAACTCCGATTAACTATATAGAATCGTTCAGTGAAAACCGGAAGTTGTGTTATTTTAATTTAAACTTCCCGTGAAAAGTGTTAGATACATGAACGGCATGACTTTATTGTTAAAAGAAAAGTATGATGTGCAGGGGCAAGCCACTGCTAATTTGAGGTGGAGAGCATATATTTTAAGTTAAATAAATTTAAAATATGATTAAAAATTGCAGCTCGGCATGTGACGATGTCACAATAAATAATTGCTCGTTCTAAATTAGATAGTTTTATTAATTTTTTAGGATACGGTAATCAAGCAACGTGAACTTATTAAAAAATGAATTTTTCACTAATTTTGTAAGAAATTTAATCTTTGTTTCACTGGTGAAGTACCAAATCAACATTGAAAATATTCAAAATTACACTATTCAAAAGTGATTACACTATTCAAAAGTGAAATCACTACGCCACGAAAGAATGTGCATAGCCACAAGCAAATTGCAGGACCGGTAGAGGTGACAGAAATATGCAAATGATTAAAATTGCGGGCTATGAAGACCAGCAGCCGACTCGGGCTGTAAAAGCTGTCAGAGACAGTTCGCAGCATCTGAACTTTCGAAGATGCGTAGAAAATACCTCTGAGACGACAGCGAGCTGAATATCACCAGTTAACGGCTGGGAGACGAGACCGCATTCTGGAATTGCACGATCTCAGTTTGTCAATGCGCGTAGTTGCCACTCATGTTGAGCACGACGTGAGTACCAGCTAGTGTCGTGTGACGCGTTGGATGCAGGAACATCTAAGAACAAACCAAAGAGGGAGTGGATCGTACTAGTGCACGGTAGACCTGCAGGTTCGCCGAACGATTCGTCGAAACCCGTTTGCCATGGTACGTGAAGTCTGTCGCCATCAACTGATGCATCTGTGTCCACCCAAACCATTCGTAACAAGTTGCATGAAGTCAGGCTACACGCACATCAATCAGTAATGGGGATGCCGTTAACCGCACAACGCAAGGTTTCACGTCTGGCGTGGTGTCGTCGTCATTGCAATTAGACTACTGAATGGCATATGAATGAATCCCACTTCTGTCTGTGAAAGAATGACGGCCGTGGATGAATATGGAAGATAAAATCTTTTATTACTCTTACGGATTTCTTCTTATTATGTTTATGATTAATAATACTTATAATTAATAAAAATAAACATTATATGTTTATAAGTTAATAAACATAAATTAATAATAAATGAATAAAATTTAATTATGTCGTCTTATATTTTATAAATAATTAATTTTTATTTAAATTTTATAATTTTATCATTTATAACTTTTTAAAATGTTATCCCTTTTCGATGCAATATTAAACTTTATCACACGATTTAAATCATACTGCACAGTTGCATGTTTCGAGCTCAATCTATGAAGATGCACCAGAAAGCATTTCATCTTCTAGAAAAAGATCAAATATATATATATGTAAATTTAAGACGTGATTTATGGTTACATTCATATACATATGTAAATTAATAATTAAATCTAAAGTAAATAATATACAGAAATTAAATACTAAACTGATAATTTAGATCCGATAAATCTGTTTTTGCATAAACCACGTCTTAAATTGTATCGGTTCTAAATTATCAGTTCAATATTTAATTTTTGCATATTACTTCTGATTTAATTATCTATCTATCTATATATATATAGTATATGTATGTATGTATATATATATATATATATATTTTAATTAAAGCCTTTTATTAAGGCATCATGCCGTTCTGAAATATGCCTTCATTACTTTTTCTTTCAGAATAAAATAATGCTGTTCTAGAGGATGAAACGCTTTCTAGTGCATTTTCATAAATAGAACTCGAATATGCCAGTACTATTTCTCACTGTATCCAGAAGAATTGTACAGTGAGAATTGTAAAATCACATGTGATCTTACAACTCATCTGGATACGGTAAGATCCTGCATGTTTTATTGTTTTCATTTATCTTTTTAATCAATTGTGACGAAATCATTTTCTAACCAGAAACTCGCACTTCCGTAGAGTGAACCAGCAAATTATTTTATTTGAAAATGCTGTATTTTGACATTGTTAGCGTTATATTGTACCTATAGGTATTTAAAGGATCTATCTAGAATATGAAATTCTTTTTAATTAGAATATTTGCTTGGCAGTAAGTTAAGAGACATTTCTTTCTTATCTGGAGGTATTTATGGAATAATTACTGCTGGTATTCATGTAGTTCTCGCGAGATGCTCTCTTTTGTTATTTAAACAATATCTTTAAAAACGTCTACAAGCTTTTATGTCCTTGCACATAGCCGGAGCTATTTTCAGGAAGAAATACGTTTTATTCGCTAGATAACGCTTCATAAATCAATGAAATTGAATGTTTAAAAGTGTCAATTTAAAATTTAAATTTTGTGCATTACGTTTAGTTTTGTAATAACCTATGACTTATGTGTAGTAGGAGATTACAAACAGAAGATTAATTATCCATAATTTTGTATATTGATCAATTAACTAATATACTGTAAAATATTGGGTGTTGTTTGTCATTAAAGTTTGTGAGTTCAATTCATACATTCTATTATAATTAAAAATGAAGTATGATTCTTGACAGTTATCTTTTTAAAATATTTGTTTAATGATATAATATATTTAATAAAAGTAAAGCATAAAATTAAACCATTAAACCAATTTAACCATAAAATTTTAGTAGTCATAATTTAGCTTTAATCTATAATCATTGAGCGAATGATTCTGTAAAAAAAAAAAATAAAATAAAAAATAAATCCTTACTTTAATAGCTCTTTCGGGAGATAACCACCGTTTTTGTGATCCCTTTGAATTGTTAAATTTAAAAATACTGAGTATTTATAAAATAATAACCCATATTTTATACTTTAACATATTACTGGTCCATCAGTTATCACGTAACTTTACGTTTTGACATTACTTTTAATCTATTACTTAATACAAACCTAATGATTTAAAAGTAGAATATTTATAAAATAATGTTCTCTGTTACTTTCCCGGCTGTTGTGTATACATAACGAGGGAAAGTATTTGAATTGTGTCAAGTTTTGGAGGGCATTGATAATATTAAATTTTGGTGGTTAAAGGCCAAAGAGGTGGGAGATGATAGAGCGATATTATGAGTCACATCTCGAGATGGGTCGGACTTCATAAAAATTTTACTCGTATTAGCATTTACAAGTTTTTAAAAATAAAACTCTTCACAAAATTAAACTTTTTACCATTTTATAATAGT
This sequence comes from Centruroides vittatus, assembly GCF_030686945.1. Classification (NCBI taxonomy): domain Eukaryota; kingdom Metazoa; phylum Arthropoda; class Arachnida; order Scorpiones; family Buthidae; genus Centruroides; species Centruroides vittatus. The sequence goes on from NW_027122644.1 coordinate 2,824,419, forward strand.
TAATAATATAAAAAGTTTTGTTTTTATAACAAAATCTCTTCACAGATGGTGGCACACCAATTTTACTTATGAATATGATTAATAATATAAGTTATTTTTAAAATAAAATGTGATAACAGTCGGAAAAGTTACGCAACTTATTGCTAGATACGCTTTTAATATAAATACAGAGCATTATAAACTAAACTAAAATAACTTTAAAAAATTAAATTTTTAAATTTAGAAACGAGAAATAAATAAATAAATGAAAGCTTTATATCGTATGCCAAACTTTTTATATACACAGTAAACTAACAAATTTCTCAGTTTTGAATGCAATAAGTTTAAATAAATATACTTAACGTCGGAAAATATTATCAAAGAACAGATTATTTATTTATCTGATAAGTATAATTATTTACTTACAGCATGTATTTTATGAATAAAATAGTAGATGCTTTAAATATTTTATTTGAACGAATATAAAAATTCGCTTAAGGAAGTACATGATACTTTGATAAATTTTTAATACAATACAATCATAAATGATATAATATAATTATTAAAGTAAAAAATTGGCCGACGGTAGTTAGAAAGATGAAAGTCGATAGCAGATATGCAAACCTTAGGGGCAGGAGGCCCCGATTAACTATTGGCCTATACTAATTTTCGAAGCACACCGGAAGTGATGTTATTTTAATTCAAAAAGTTTCCCAGAAAAATGTTAAATATATGACCGGCACTACTCGATTGCTAAAGGAAAAGTACGATGTACTTGGGCAAGACACTGTTAATCTGAAGGTTGAGAGCATATATTATAAATGAAATAAATTTAAAAAATATGATTAAAAATTGCAGCCTGGCATTTTAACGATGTCAAAATAAATAATTGTTCGTTGTTCATAATTTCGTATAGATTTCAGATTATTTTATAAAATTTTACAGAGTTGTGCGGCAGATTTTCGCAGTATGATGCAAGTCTTCGAAATGCCGCTCCTGAAAATGCTGCTTATGTCATAAGCAGCATTTTAAAAGGCCAGTGCTTTTGTTGTATTCTTGGATGGCACACACCTTCAACTTCGGCATCTTAATTAAATATGGTAGCCATATCCGCCAAACGTGTACCGCTTTCATACTTCGCGATCAGTTCTTTTTTTCATCTCAATCGTCAATACTACAACTTTCCTCTTCGTGCTTCCACACACTTCTTGGATGTCATGGTTAATAGGGTTATATATATAAAAAGACGACCAAAAATAAAATAAAAATAAAATAAATAACCAAACCAAAAAAGTGAAAAGGCATTAAAAATATACGAGCGTAATGCAAGAGATGCTTTCACAGCGAGAACGAGAGACGACTTGAGCGCACAACAAGTACCATTGTCTAGTCAGTTTGTTCAAATGAGACGAATGAATGTAACGAATGATAGCTTAAAATGGCCTATAAGAATATAGCACACAAATGTTTTTTTGGCGGAAACTTAGTGAAGTTCATTACAGGTAGGCTGACCATAACATTTACAATCCAATCGCGGACATATTTCAGAATTAGTGAAAATGGGGTCTAAAACTGATCGAACTTTGGTTAATTTTTAAAATTTGTTTATTTATTGATTTATAAATTGGTGATACACTATTGTATTGATATGTTAATAAAATCCTTATATTCAAAGATTTGATTCTACAGTCAAATATTGAAAACAAGCAAAATCGTGGACATCTGCTAATCCTATAAGAAGTCTGAGCAATGTTGCCAACTCGTGGTATTTTTCTCGATTCGTGATATTTTTTAATTGAAGAACTAATGCCTTGGGAAAAAGTATTTCGTTCATACAGAAGGGTTTTTTATGGTTTGTTTTAAATATAAGTTCTGATTTATAAGATACATTTATATAAAGTAAATATTTACAAGCTAAAGATATCTAATATGTTTACTTCTTAAGAATGAATTCTGACTTCGTTGCAATTTGATATATTAAGAAATTATTGTTAAAATTTATTTCGGATACGACATTTTATTTTTGGGAGCATTTTTGCTGCAAGAATTCTAAGTATAAAATGCCAACGACGGTAAAAGTTCAATGGAGCTAATTTAAATTTCAGTAACGATAATAAAAAATGAAATATTTCAAGTGAAAATTAATAAAAATTATCTGTTAAATAAGTTAAATTAGATAAGATTACTTTGGGCACAATTATTTCATTTAATTTGATTTATTGCATTCTTGATTTCTATTAAATTGTACAAATTGCATTTTTATATTCTACGCATTACTCTACAAATTTAAATAATTTACAATACAAAATATATATAATGTGATAGAATATTTTTATTTGTTTAAAAGTTTTATCTCATAATAATTGAAAAATATTTTTAAAATAGAAAATTAATTTCAGTTAATGAAATAAAATAATTTCCTTTATTCAATATCCTTCACCAGGATCAACGAATGGTACAGTGCCATACAAGCTCTCTAAAGTCCCTTTCAACTTAGCCCATTTAACCTTTTGTTATTTGAACAAATGAAATACATAAAATGTTTCTTTATTAATAAAAAGCATTCTGAAAGATTATTCTCAGTAAAACAACGTTAATTTTATAGAGATAGGAATCGTATCCCCATCTCGACGGCTCTGCCCTTCATCGACAAATTTGATTATGTTAATTTGCGACATTGTAAACGTCAAATTAATTTATTTTGTATCATATTTCGTTTAGTAATGATATAGTTTTTAAATTTCGCCTATTCAAACATTATTTTAAAAAATCGTAAGTGAAAATACATATAACAAATAGAATTACATTATTAGTAACATGTGCAATGTTACAAAAAAACAACATTCAATAAACAATAAAAGTTTTGTATAACAGAAGAAACACGATAAAAATAATAAAATAACAACGTTTTTTAGAGTATTTCTTCTATCCAGAAAACTTTACATTTTATTATATTAAATTCGAAATGAGATTTTAAGTCTCATTTCGATAAAATGTTATTTATAATTCTAATTAAATTTTAACAAATGGTAATTTGTAATTTCTATAATTTTTAAAAAAAGAAAAATTCATTAAAAGATGTATCACATATTACACTAGGTATATTTACAGAAAAAATTAAGTTTGAATAAGTTTTTAAAATAATTTTTTAATGTTTTCTTCTATTAATATTTTAATATTTTCTTTTATTACAGATAATTTTTAATTACTGTTTAAGTAACTAATTAATCAATTTAATCTCTAATGGAGTAGAGTTAACTGAAGTTTCGTAAAGATCCATCATTAAGTATATATATCCTCTTATCAATTAATAATTACAGTTGGAATTGTATTACATTTAAGTGAAAATAATGAGATTACTGTTTTATGACTACTTCGATTATTCTATGAATAAATTTAGAATCTTAATCTTATATAAGGACTTTGCAAGAGGATTAAAAATTTGTCAATAATTATCAAAATACTGATTTATATCTTAACAAATTATTTTATAATCATTATTACAAATACCATATTAATTAACTGCACTTTTAAAACTCATAAAAAATTTAAAGTTGATTATAAAAAGAATTTCATCCTGTTTTAAAGGTTAACAAGTATCATTATATGTTAACTGTATACCTTTCGTAATAATTAGGCTAAGTACTTACAATTAAACGAAAGTAAATTATATTTTACGTTGATATATTATAATAAAATATATAATTTTTATGCGTAATTTAAATGTTCAACATAACTAAGTGCTTAGATACAATTTCTACTTTAAAAAATACGTACAGTACAAATAGTTTTACAAAGCATTAATATTACAAATATATAAAACTTATTGGGCTGCAATTTGAAAAAATTATAGGCATATAAATTTCCACTGTCGTCCATCTGTCTATCTGTATTCCTTAATCTCAAGAACGGCGTTAGATAGATAAACGTCAAGACCAGATATGGAAAACTTAGGCACAAGAGGCTCCGATATATAAATTTCCGGTCTCAACCAGAAGTCATATGATTTCAATTCAAAGTTTCCCCTGAACGAAGTTAAAGCGATAAACGGAGTCTATCCGAGAGGAAGCTGGCGGAGCTGTTATCTTTTGAAGATTTATATTTGTAAAAACGAGCACTGCCATTTTGTTCTTTTTAGTGGAAGTTATTTACGGAACAAAATAAATAAATAAAGAACGAAAGAAAAATGAACAACACATCAAATACGGAAGCGTTTAGTTTATCCACAATTCACTACTCGATTCATGTATACTCTCTGTGGATTAACTAAACTAACCTCAGTTTACTGTCCAATCGCCATTACTTTTAGATGCGGTATCATTTGATTGTTACTGTTCGAATGATGCCGCCTGAAAAAGTAATACGGGCTGCACAGAAAATTATTATTACACAACAAAATATCCCTTGTAGTGCCTCTACCTTTTTCAAACCAAACATTTCGAAAAATGGCTTTACGAGAATCAGGTACACACGATAAAACAACTTTATGATATATGTTTATCATCCCATGTTTATTTTGCGGTTTATTCCTGCCAGGATAACATAAACCGTATCCTCTCGTTTACTTTCTTATTGCCAAACTATTCTGGCAAATGCCACAACTTAAAGGATAAGAACATATCGCTTTCTTTCCTTCCTATAATAAACACACAATTCTAACACATTCCCTTTGACGATGATACATCGCGCTGAATAACATAAAACTGTATTAGAAGAATTTGTTATCTCATACTAAAAATACACAATGTAAACAAAAATATCTTTGCAAAAAAATAAAACATTTGAATTTATATAATGTAGCATGTACACAATAAATCTTATTTCTTGCGTATAGTCAGTCATACGTACTGTATATTAATTTTAAAAAACAAAATAAAAAGGAATGCCACAAAAACATCTGTAATATTTTATTTCCGATTGTTACGGATAAATTATAATTAATTGGATATACATAAAGTATAGATTTATCTTTTTCCTTTGGTTATTTGGGATTTTATCTCTGTCAAAATCGTTTATGTGAGGATCCATTTACATATTGGTAGATAGGGATATGTGTACAGTATTCATTAGAATGAAGGATAAGTGAGTCCAAGAAGGGCAATTAATATTTTGTTGCTTACTCCAAGATATTGAAACCCGGTTATCAAGTTCAGAATAAAAATACTTCAGTTTACACTCGTAATTTGTCTTAGGTACACAAAAGAAGCGCCAGGTCTACAGTCCCGTTAATGGGTTCTATGGGTACTACTATACATGGAATAAGAGTGGATAAGAAATCGCAGGAGAAAATGTACATCAGTATCTTTACATTAAAAGTTCTTTATTGTTTTCAAATTTTACAAGTATTAGTGCAAACAAATTGTAGCTCATTTTAAATATCACTGGGTGGTACAAGTTGATTAACAAACAAAAGTACTGAGTAATGTTTAACAAAACATTTATTTATAAATACAGTAGAGAACCGAAAATCGGAATCAATTGGAGACTGGGGTTGTTCAGATTAGGGATTTGTTCCGATTACGGTCTATGTACGAAAAAATATATTAACCTGTCCGATGTTCAAACTTTTCTCCGTTGCGTGTCGCTTTGTGTTGAATTTTTTTCCGTTGCGTGTCGCTTCGTGTTGAATTTTCGTCGATTTTAAGCCTAACGAAAATTTTTATAATAATAATCGAGGCTATCGTATCGTTAAAAATTATTTCTTTATTTTGTACAAACAAAATAAATATATTGAAGAATATAAAAACATGAAAATTATACTTTAGAAGTAAATTTAGTATCAAAAACGTTCGATTCAGCTCGACACAGTCCGACTGAAAATCGTGCCGATTACCGGCGATTCCGATTACCAGGGTGCCGATTTACGACTCTCTACTGTAGTAATCAGCACTCTAAGCATATATATTGATATATTCTGGAAATAAAATATATTTTTTTAATGTAAATTTATCTTAACCAAATATTGTGTATAAGTCCATTTCGGTTTCTGATTCGGCTGCAAAATCCGGTTCCGGTCGGACCTTACCTGTCTGTGGTCTGTGAAGAATGAAACAATACCAGATCCGATATCCAAGGTAAAGTATCGATACCGGTATCAGTATCGTCAGTATCGGGACGTCCCTATCCGTAGAATAACAAAAATTTAATAGACAAAGCACTTTTTCTTCCTTGGGCATGATCGATATCTCTTTGCATTAGACAGCAGGCTCGCAGATTACGAGAAAGATGCACCTTCCTTTACAAATCGGCAAGTTCCATGACAAATAAACTTGCAAAATCATTTCCGTATTTTAAAATTTATACTTCGGAATACTTTTCTTTTTTAATTCGATTTTATGTTTGCACTATGCTTTCACCCGTTCATTATTACCCAAGCAATGAGGCTGCCATTTCAACTTGTGTAAGGAAATTTGTATGAATTTCGTCTACGTAATGACTAAGGTCCGGATTTTTGGTTGCCGCACCCACTCGATTTTTGAAAGGGACAGAGTGTAAAAAGACAAACTAAGTTGGTTTTAGTGCAGTAGGCCCACTCATTGCCAAATTGTTTAACACCAAAATGCACCCAAATCGCAAACCTGCCCCAAAACAGTGACTAGCACCCAAACTACATATTTTGCAACCAGCTTTCTCCTTTTTTACGTTTTCAAAGAATATGCTGACAATTATCTCTTTTTTGGTGGTTTTTATTCATTCACTTCAGAGGGAAAAAATAAAATTCGTTAAACCAGACCACGTATGCTGAGAAAAAAAAAGGATAATTAGCTTACTCTCTTCTTTTGTTGAGAAGAAAAAGAGTAAAGCGGAATTTTCTGGACTAAACAACTAAGCTTTAGGGTTGTTTTAAGAATGTAAACAAATTCACTGAAAATCTTCAACACATGTTTTCTTTTCTAAGAAAAGAACAATCTAGAAATTCTGTATTGAGGCCACCTTATCCTGACTTATGAGCACAACAGTTCCGATTTCCTTTGTTCGGTGTCGGCGACATTAGAAAATGGCAAAATTGTCTGCATCTAAACTGAACATTTTAATAAATAAGTTTAAACATGAAGGCGTATGCACAGACGGAAAAGTTCTTTGCTGTTCCATTTGCGATTATGTGATTTCGGTTGATGTGAAACACCAAGAAACGAAAATCAGGCGACACATAAGTTTGGAAAAGCATAGAGAAGACAAACAAAAAAGGAGGAATTTCGAGCATATATTTATAGGGGCACATGGACATTGTTGGAGACAATCATGTAGTGTTTATACTGGAAGAAACAACGGATTCCACAAAACGGTACGTGCTGAACTTTCTTGTTGCACCACTGACCAGATGCTATGTACAACCAATGTTGTTCAAAATTTACCAACTTGAAAATACGAACTCAATGAGCTCTAATATCTGGTCATCCGTTGGGGGTCTTGGATAAACAATGTGGTATTCTACTGCGAGAACTTCGAGAAAATTAATGCGTTTATCAATGAACTTCCTCCTGGTGATTTTGCGGCCGTCAACAGTGTCGAGAAACTGGTCGCTGATCCAGTAGTGACCACAGAACTCTACTCTGTGCATTCTTACAAGTTATTGGTGGATAAAATCAACGAGCTGGAAAGCCGAGGAACTGAAATGCGGGATGAGTGGAATGTTCTAAGTCAGGTTTCGTCCTGGACAAACTCAAATCTAGTTTATCAAAAAATCCCGATTTGAAAAATATTCTGGATTGCACTGAACTAGAATTCTGAATAAAACTGAAACATATCCCCTTAGTCTCGGTCGACGTAAAAAAAAACCTTTTTCCTTATTTAAAGACATTCTATCCTCCAAACGAGAAAACTTCACTTTTAAGAATGTTGAAATGGTTACTGTTATAAATTACAATGCTCATCTTTATGTCTAAATTGCAATAAACAATTATGTAGTTTGTAAATATAGTAGATCTTGTTGGTTTTTGTCTTAATAATACAGAATTTAAGAGCGATTTGGGTGCATTTGAGTGCTAAACAATTTGGCAATGAGTGGGCCTACTGCACCAAACTGGCACCCAAAACGGAAAAAACGCATCCAAACGAGCATCCAATCCATTCTAAAACTGCACCCAAAAATCCGGACCTTAGTTATGACATACAAAGATTGTTACATAATTTTAACGTATAATTTCCACGGGCGATTTAAGAAAAAGTGTTTTTCCCCCTTAATTTCCTATAACTTTAGCAGAAGCGATAAAATTCCAAAGGATTAAGAGAATGGTGGAAAAATTACAAACTAAAAAAAGAAATTTCTGAAGCATTCAATGCTACTTAACAATATGTATTAATTTTCTTCTCATTAAAGAAAAGTTTTAAGGAATTTCACATGGAGCATAAAATTTTTTAATTGTGCTATCGCTTTATTTTTTATAAATGTGAAAGCGATATAAATTTTACATAAACACAGCGAATAATTGCATACAGCATTGCATTGCGTCGCTGAACATGAGAAGAGCGCCGTTCCATTTTCTAAAATATGATGAGATAAAGTAATTCAACTCTATCTAGACAGATATTTAACAGGTCCAAATGTAAAGAAATACGGTAAGATGATATTTCAGAATATGAGGAAGACATTTCTGGAAAAATTTAGTACCAAAACTTATCACTATGTTGCTTGCAGTGCCAAAAGTGCCATAGTGATGAGTTACGATACTAATTTTTACGGAAATGTTTTCCGCTAGTCCTGATTGACACCATACTAGATTTGTTTGCTTTTGAACTCCTAAATAAGAATAAGAGTACAGTACTTTAGTACGATCACTCGGTATATTTATTTCTAATTGAAGTGATGGAAAATGTAATATCTGCCAGTATTTAGCTTCATATGGTTATAATTTTATGGGGAACATCAAGTTAAGATACTCATTATAAGCAAAATTCTGGAAAATAACAACATATGCTATTGTTCAATTTATATCTTAAATGTTTAAATTAAAGAATATGACGTTTTGATATAATTTCTCATTGTACAAAACTTCAATTTTGTATTACAATTTGTATTGATCAACTCTAAATTCAATAAATTCTGATAGTGTTATTTTTATACGTACAATATAATAACTAGAACAGCTTATTGGGAATTATTAGAAATAGCTGTATTATTTATAAATGAAATCGTAAAATCACTGTAATGTTTTTAAACGTCAATCAAAAGGTAAGAAGCTTTCTACATTCGATAATTATACATAAAAATAGAATTTTATCCGATGCCAATGATGTCTTCAGTAGCGAAAAAATAGAAATCAACACTTTTCTCAAAAGTTAACAGGATTAAAATACATCTTTGTAAATTCGAAGAATTTGATTTAGAATTGAATCTTTTGAATTAAGTAAACTCATTTAATGCTATTATCTTTGCGAAAGCTGATTAGTTTCCTTACGTAATAATTAGGACAACGTGTACGTTGATAACTAATGTCTTGTCTTATTAAACATAATAATTTATAATGCTAGAAGGATGGTTTACAACTTTATAATATCATAATACATTATGTGGAATACCTCAATTCATTGTCTATGGTTTGTTTTCTACGTAACTTTAATCTAGTACATAGATTTTCTACGAAGTAATTCCTTAATTTATGTTAAGAATTCATAATACTGATTAAGACTGAAAAATTCTGTTTTGTAATCCTTCTATAACCAAATTTTCTTACATAAACCACCATTTTCTCCAACATCTCGGATCATTCTCCAACATTAGAGAATGATCCGAGATGTTGGAGAAAATAATTTGTAATAATTTTTTATTATAGTTCTTTCATTAATATCCTTCCAGGATATTAATGAAAGAACTTTTAAATGCTTTTGTGAAGGTAATCCGGTTAAGTATTTACATGTTTAATTAACTTAAAGATTTTAGTATATTTTAAAAGAATTCTATGGGTTTTTTTGTGAATATCTTCGATCAATACTTCAAAACTTATAATTATGATGGAAGGGAAAATAATTACAAAATATAAATGATATAATTTTCGAAATGAAATAAGAAATTTCTACTTCAATATTTATATATTTTTTATATATTGGTATAAAATAATAATATATTTTATCTACATTAAAATGCTAAATAAAAATAAGACGAATGTAGTTCACAACACAATGTAAAATTGTTTCTATTTAAAATATATCAATAAATTTGAGCTTGATAAAAGTTTAAATTTAATTACATTAAATTAAGCATTTATTACTTAACTTTAATTGAATAATCACTCAAAAATATTGAATTGTTATTATGTTAAAATAATGTATTTTTATCGAAATATTCTAAGGAATCAAATTACATCCAAAGAGAAGTCGATTTAGGAGATAATAAAGATATTTTGATAAAGTAACAGCGATGATAGTGCAGCAGTGACGTAATTGTGATGACACAATAACACAATGGAGTGCGACATTGACATAACTCTGTCAATATATAAATATTTCTTTACTGTCTTCAATTACATAAAACCTTTGTTATTGTAATAACAAAGGCTTCATCTAATTGATATTTATTTACAATTTACGTTTAGGTTACTCATTATTTATTTAATTACTTATTTACAAATTTTACTTATTCTATTCGGATATAAATGTTAACAATAATTATGTCTAAGCGCTATTAAAAAGTTATGTAGATTAGATTTTATTAATGAAAATAACCTTATAAAAGTTAAATTAATGTAGTAATTAACTAAACAATTTTTACTTCGATATGTAATATTCTGAGGTTTCATATAATAATTTAATTTAAAATTTAAATAGGTTGCATAAATAATGGAAGCGGATTCAAATTACTAATAACACAAACTGAATTTATTTTTTAAATTTTACTAAAAAATTATTATTATTATTATTTATCAAATATGTAGTTGCTAGTGAAATAAAATTAAAATTGTTAAAATTAATGTGTTATTTCAAAATTCTAACTTGTCCCTACGACAAAGATCGAATCATTAGGTCCAGCCTCACACTTAGGGAGGCCTCAAAAACATTATTACAAATTATTTAGTTCATTGCATTTCTTGTGTATTAAGAAAACCCTTTATTTTTGCCAAATTTTATTACTTAAACAATATATTGCAATTTGTTTATTGTTTCGTTTTGTTTTTTAAGACACGATTTCAAAAAAGTGGTGTTGTATTCGAGGCAACAGATAACCAAGATGCCATTATTGAAAGGTTTTATAATACAAAATATTTTTTATGTATATTCGTTTTCCCTCTTAACAATTTTTAGATAATATAATTGTTTCATATAAGAAATATTATTAAATAAAAAAAATAATAATAACATTCACATTTAAGAGAAACTAGATTATAGAAATACAGTATATTCAATTATTTCGAAGTAATAACGTCATACAATATCTAATTATTAATATAAACCACAAGTCATTGTAGGTTTATTAAATCGATTCAATTGTTACTTGTCAGAATATGGAATAAATAGTAAATGTCACTGATCGATCGTATTTCTAGAGAAATATATGCTATTGCTATCGGCATCATGCTGACAAGAAGTAATTTAATCGCAGAAAATCATTACTACAGAACAAGTCTGTACTTTAAAAATAGGAACAGGAATAATGCGAAATGAAGCAAATAAACAAAAATAAAATATCTTGAAAAAACTTGTATAGGAAGTTGAATATCCTTTTTGCGGAGGAGAAATTTAAAATAAATGCTTGGTTTCCGAAAAAATACCTTCTTAAAATGAAAGATTCGATTTATAAGACTTCCGTTTATTTAAATACGAGTTATTTAATAATGAAAACATTCTGATAATTAATAAATAAATCCATAATTAATTATTTAAATTTTCTTTTCTCCAGTATAACTATGATTAACAGATTTCCGAGAATTTACTTTGTTCCCCAAGCATAGTGTTGTTTCAAAATACTAGACAGTAAATAAAATTTAATAGAATCTAATTTTTCAATCTTTTTTCCTTGTAATAAAGGAATTTTAATGATCTTGTTGAGATTATTCATGAGTTAGATGTATTCTACGACACAAATTTTTTTGTTGTTTTCTACGGATCTATCAGTTCGCTTATCTTGAAATGATACAAAAATAGAAATAAAAATGATATTTTTCTGGCATCATAACGATAAAAACTTTTATTGTTGATATTATAATTAAATATACAATAAAAAATATCATTACAACCGAAAAATTTTAAACTTATCGTCACTAATTAAAAGAAAGTAATTATTGAAGTTAAATTAACAACAAATTGTTGTCATAAATAGCTAAAAATTGATTTTTAAAAAAATGATAATTTTTTTCATTCTTTTTAAATCTCAAAAAATCAGTTGTAAAGCTTACATATTTAAATAAATAGAAACATAAAATATTTAACTGTTAAATGTTCTTTCTAAAAGTTTTGAAATCGTGTCGAATGAAATTATTTAATTTGACGAGCAATTATTTATTGTAACATTGTCACAACGCCGGGCAACAATTTTTAATCATATTTTTTTAGTTTATTAATAAACTAAGTTTAAAATATATACTATCTACTTCAAATTAGTAGTGGCTTTCCCCTGTACATCATACTTTTTTTGTTAACAAAATAGCAAAACTATTTAACTCATTTTCAGGGAAGTATTTTCCCGTGAAAAGGACTGCCTGTCTGGCTTTCCAACTGCCCATCTAGCTTTTCTTAATCTCGAGAACGGAGTTAGGTAGATGAAAGATGAGACTAGATATGGAAACTTTAGGACAAGAGACCCCTATTAACTATATATGAACGTCCGATACAAACCGAAAGTCATGTTATTTCAATTCAAAAATTTACCCTGAAGGGTGTTAGATAGATGACCAGCACGACTCTATTGTTAAAGGAAAAGTATGATGTACAGGGGCAAGCCACTACTAATTTGAGGTGGAGAGCATACATTTTAAATGAAATAAATTAAAAAATATGATTAAAAATTGCAGCCCTGCATTGTGACGATATCACAATAACTAATTGTTCGTTTTAAAAAATATTTTATGATGACAAATACAGTTTCCCAGTCCATCAGCAATACAATCGTCCTGCACGTGATAATAAAAAGTGCTTATTTAATTATTTGAATATTTTTAATACTTGAATGATCTCTTTTTGGGTATTTCTCCGTAACGCCACTGAAGTATTCGAATTTATTTTTTACCAACGTAATACATTCGAGATTTCGAATACTTTTTAGTATTCGAATATTAGCCGATAGTATTCTCTAATATCTGGTTTAAATCTTTATAATTCATTATAATTAATATGAAGTGGATTATCGTTCCATATCCCGTACACATACAACCGGCTTTTACGAATCATGCATTTATAAATCAATAGAATTGAAGTTATCCTTCAAATTATTCTATTTATATATGTTTGGTTTTTAATTTCATAAATAAAATTAAAAATTTAAACGTAAAGGTATCATTTTAATCAGATTTATATTGAATACTTTTATATAAAATATCTAAACAAGTTTGTTCTTATAAATAATATTATAGAAAATCTCTTTCTCTAGTACATTTGATTATAAATTGCTTTAAAGTTTATCAATAATATATAGATTTTTAATAAAATAAATTTATCTATTTTAATCATATCTCATATTTTTATGATAGCAAGTTCGTAACATAACAAAAGCAGTGATTTAAAAATGCTTTAGAAACAAAAAAAAAGTTGAAGTTTGAAAGTATATTCAACTTTTGAATAAAAATTAAGCATTTTGAAATCATTTATCATTAATTTAAAATTTCAAAAAGAATTTCTTTCTTTGTTTCCTTTTCAAATTTGATACGTTTTTATCTTACATTTTTATTTTTATTTTTAAAAATGTAACATGTTGAAAAGAAGATGAGTTTGAGAAGTTTTGATAAAAATTATCAGACTACTTTTAACTATTATGAAGACTTGAAGTATATTATTTTTATCTAAAAAGAATTTTTTTAAAAAGAAATGTAATTAGCATTCTTTATAAAGAATATTCCCGCAGACTAAACTATAAATTAGAGCCAGCTGAGGATATTAATCGATATTATCAGGTATGAAATTTTAAAACTATTTTCTATTTTTTTCAGAAAATACATATAAAAGTGATATTGAGATTATTTTATTAAATTAAAAATTCAATTAAAATATCACGTAAACAAGTATTTTTATTATTTTATTATATTTAAGCTATTTTTGTGTTAAGATAATATAAAATATTAATAAACTGAATAATATTTTTAGATTATTCAATTTAATAGTATAAACGTAACTTAAAAAAGTATATAAAATGATTTGTTTGTGTTATATCTTATTAACTTCAATGTGAGACAAATAATTTATATTAAAATGTAATTATTATAATTATTTTTTAAAATATTTTACATATTAACAATATAATAAATGACGTAAAAATGGCTTGTATATGATTAAATTCGGTAAGGTTATTAAAAGAAGCTTAAAAGTAATGCCATTTAAATCTTTTATATTCGTAATTTTTAATCCGACCATCGTTTTTATCCGGAAATCGGATCATATTACCTCGGATAATCGGGGTTTACTGTACTTTATCTAGCTTATGTATTTTCAAGAAATTATTAATTGTGAACAAATAGACAAATTGTAATAAATAAAATGCTTCGTGGAAATTTTAGTTTATTTATTTTGTAAGATTATTCTTATTCAAAGTAATTTTACTTATAATAGTTAAAAAAATTAGCTTTATATTGTTTTCTTCTGTTTGTCTATATACATATATATATTGTATGAATTATTAGCATAATTCTGAATACCTTTTCTTAAACATTACTTATAAATTTATCACATTGTTGTTCATTTTAACTGTATTACAGTCAATTTTATCTTTCTACGCTGTTATTGGTTTAATTTCAGATAAGAAACTGATACAAGTTATGAAAATATTTCAAGGTATACCAGTACACAACTCTTAAATAATGCAAGGAGTGTCGTCATCTGCCAGATGACAATTCAGACTACAACTATAACTAATTTTCGAATACTTTTAAGTATTCGAATTCAGACTATAACTAATTTTAAAATGTAAAATTAAAGCAATGGACATATACAAAATACATATCTGTAAGTCATTTCCAGTTGTAAATATCAACCTAAAAATAATTATTTTTGGGGTGTATTTACAGAGTATTTATTGGAATCATTCCATACTCTGTAAATATAAACTAGTTAATTACATTTACTTTTACGAATCATGTGACCTGATTTTTTCATCCAATATACATTCTCTGTAGTTAAAAATATTATATCATTTCTTGATGAAAAAATCATATTAAAGAAAATAACTTATGATTTTTTTTTAGCTTTTATAAATTATCTTAGATGCATTTCTGTAAGTACATTCTATGTTAAAACTTGTGTGTTACGTAAAAGATTTGCACATGAAGTCTTGTTTGCTGCATTTGTACAGTGCATCCATAAAGTTTCAAGGTTCTTTACTAGATTTAGTTGCAAACATCTTTAATGATAGTCATTTCACAAAAGACTGTGGCTTTTATTTATTTGTTTTATTTATTTAAAACTATTTTAAGTTCTACTTTAAAAGCAAATTATATATTGATACATTAAAAACTTTTGGTTCTGCATAATTTATTCTCGTATATTTTTCATTCTACTTTTAAACTTAGTTTGCTCTGATTTAGGCAGTTCTATTGATAATATAAATATTTTAACTGTTAACTGTGTACAGTCAAATCTTGGGTTTCGAACTTAGTTCGTTCCTAAAAGTTGTTCGAAAAACCGATTAATTCTCAAACCGAAATAAATTTTCTCATAAAAAGCAATATAATATGGATTAATCCGTTCCTGATTCCTAAAACAGTCTTTTTTGCCTTTCTTAGCTGTATTTCATGCATAAAAATGCCTACAAATGCAATATAGTATTATTTATAATATAACATTATCTATATCTCTATTAACTAAGACAGACAAAAAGTACTTTATCCACATTTTCAATCGCTTAAATTAAAATTAAAATTAATTAATTAATTTTGATTTTATTTCTAATTTCAATTTCAGTTTCGGTATAAAAATCAAAGTTTAATTATAATTTTATTATTTTTAGTTTTAATTAACTGGCTACGTAGTATTAATAAATATTAAATTATAAAATTATATTAAAGATTCTAAGAAATATTTTAAAATTAAATGCGTAAAAAATAATTACGAGTATATATAATTACATACACTCGTATATTTTTACTGAATAATTAACAAAGAACATACAATGCTCACGATTGTAATTGATGGAAAAATAAGAATTTTTTTCCTGTCTTAAAAAAAAATATAAGCGTAAATAATAAATCTTAATACAAAGATAACTTTAAGATATAAATAAAAAACGAATACAAGTATTTCTATTATTAATTTTTATTTGAAGACTTTGACCTTTCCAGTACTAAATTTTAATAGCGTACAGAATTGTTTCAATATTAAAGTTTTATTCAACTAAATATAAAAATAATACATTGTTGCTAAGAGCAGACTAAAGGTATGAAAAATTTAATACAAAATTTTATAAGTTTTATAATTTTTAAGTTTTAAAGAGAAAAGCAGAAAATAAAGAATAATATTCTTTTCATAGAAAAGATCTTTTAATATCAGAGAATAAGAAATCTTAAATTTATACATGGAGACTAATGTATTTATCAACAGTACAAATCAAACATATTTTAGTAGTCAGTACTGACTACTAAAATATGTTTGATTTGATAAAATATAAATATTGATTAAAATTTATATATATATATATAAGTAAATGAGAATGTTTGTTTGTTCGCTATACACTCCTAGGCCATTCGATCAATTGCTACGAAATTCGGCAGTTATGTTTTATATACCAGTAACTTAGATAATGTCGTACATCCCAATCTAAAATATCTATTATATTTTTGTAAACCAATTAATTTCTATCTACATTAGATTTGCTGATTTACACGTAGCGCCATCTATTGGCAAACATTTGACAAAATAATAAACTAAATATAATTTTTATATATATTTCAAAATTACAGTATATTCTTTTTTATATTATATTTACTGCGACAGGTAAGCATATAGAACTTGCCTGAGTGCATCGAAAGTGATACTCTGTGAAAAATCTTTAAGTACTGTATTTAATTTTCCACATTTAATGACTGGGATTTTTTCATTTCTGAACGGTACTTTTTTAATTCTAATAAGTGCTCTTCAGTAGCTGAGTGCAGAAAACCACCGAACTCTGGTAGTTAGTCGTGGGTTCGGGCAAACGGGATGGCCAAATGGAGTTTTCTGGGTTTACTTCATCTAAGTAGGGTCCAGCTTCTCATAAAAGTCTTCCTGGTACGCATCCTCCCAGGCAGATCGCTCACTTGTCGCATTGCAGTAACCAAATAAACCAAACTAATTCTAAAGAGCGATTATTTATTGTAACATCATCACAATAAACAATGCCGGCCTACAACATTTTGTCACAATGTTCTCAATTCTTTTAGTGGTTGCTATGCTCTGTACATTATACTTTTCCTGTTAGCAACAGAGTTGTGCCGATCATCTATCTAACTTCGTTCAGGTTATAATTTTAAATCGAAGTAGCGTGACATCCACTTTAAACCTGAAGTTCTTATATAGATAATAATAATAATAATAAGCTCAGAGCCCAAACGGTTAGGAGTTGAAAGTTGAAATTTGGTACAGAGTTAGGGTACCCCATTAGAATTGAAACTAAGAAGGGATTTTTCGAAATTCTTTCCCCCGTCAGGGAGACTGTTAATGATTACCCTGAAAGAACTCAGCTTCTACTGTACTATTTCAGATGGGTGTTTTTTTTTTTGCGTTTTTGCGGGAAATCTACATAAATAATCGATATGGGTTGATAATGATAGTAATGACAATAATAAGCGCAGAGCCCAAACGGTTAGGAGTTAAAAGTTGAAATTTGGTACACAATTAGGGTACGTCATGAAAATGCACACTAAGAAGGAGATTTTCGAAAATTCCCTCCGCGGGAGATAGGGAGAAGGTTAAATTAAGGTTTAACCTGAAGAACTAGGCTTCTACTATACCATTTTAAAAGTGTGCAGTCAAACCTGTTTTTATGCGGTGGATAGGGACCGCATAAAAAACCGCATAAAAAATCGCACGAAACTTCACGAGTGGCTATAAAAAATAGTTTTCGCAACACAATTAAAAAAATATTTTTTTATGCGGTCAATAGGGACCGCATAAAAAAAGTCTCACAGAAAATAACTCAAAACCGTACGAAATAAAATTTATTGACAACAGATGTCAGCACTTGACTGCATCGTCTCATCGATCGTCTGTTTTACGTATTTTTGTCCAGGTGGTGTTTTGTTGACTTAAAAAAATAAATTATTTCATTTTTCGCATATTCATGCAATATTACTATAATAAGTTTATTTAGCTATAATAAGTCAACGTGAGACATGACAAATCGCACGAGACTAGTCACCGACTATACCGCACAAATAAAAAATCGCATAAAAAAAATCGCACAAATAAAAAATCGCACAAAAAAAGACCGCATAAAAACAGGTTTGACTGTATTTTGCATTTTTGCAGGAGATCGAACATATTTTTAGTCCCGTCCAAATATTTTCTAATTATTCTCAGAAGAGGGCTAACCATATTTTTGCACATGGTGAAAACGGGTAAGGTCGTCTATAATTTAATAATCTTAATTATTGTTATTGTTATGCTTTGCCCAAGCAACACCGGTCTCATCTGCTAGTTTATTTTTACTTTTATAATTAATTTTATAGTAGATTTTACAGAATTGCTAAAAATAAGTAACTGTTTATATAAATATTAATCATGCAGATTTTTAAAATATTATAATCATCATCAAGTTTATTCAGTTCAGGGTTAAACAAACTATCCCCGCATCAAAGGGAAAAATAGCAAATTTTGAATTATATAATTTACTACAAAAACCAAAAACATATACCAATAAATTATTGAAATACAATCTTAATAGGCCTACTTCGAATTAATCTAAATCTTATAATTTTGTAACATTTCTTTCATTCTCTTGTAATTTGTTTTTTTTTAAAAAAGCAGTTTCCTTATGAAATTCATGTCATTATAAACAGTCACTTTACATTATACAGAGTAACAAGAATATTTATTAATATTATCACAAATAATAGATTTAGTTCAAAAATATTTCTTTTCTAATATTCTCCAAATCTTTATAAATGTATAGTAAATGTGTACCTAAACTCTATTATGACAAAAACAAGAGCAATTATACATTATTATATGATTTTGGAATCTGGTACAGTAGAACGTCCAATAAAGGCCATTATTTACTGTATAGTGTAGACTATTTAAACGGAGCTGTACCACAAGACATTGTGAGGACCGAATTAAGCTGGTCCGATTTTAAAATTTGTTTGTTTCAAATCCCTTCGGGAGATAACAATCAAAATCAAAGATAACAATCACAAGTCAAAGGATGTACAGTCTTCCGCCGTCGACCCGCACTTCCCTCCTCACCGGATCAGACCGCTGAGTCACGGAGATCGACTCATCATCTACCGTCATCGCAGCGGACGAGACCGGGAGTATAAATAGGGGGGAGATATCTAAGAACGGGGTCGGTCGCTGAAGGTCCGCACAAGACACCCGACCCGTAGGATCCGTCCCGAGAAGCGAGGGCCGAGACACGAAGTCACCGAAGCCCGCCGACGACGAGCCGCCCGCCCGATCCTCCCGCTTCCCTCCACGACCGGAGAACAGAGACGATTAACCCTACGATTACAGCTAATTCTTCGACTAATCCTAGGAAGAGGTATGATCCCCCCTGCATTTGTGAACTCTCTCTCTCGCGGTTAGAAACGAAACGCATTAGATCTTTTGTATCTGTTTACCGTCTAAATAAATCGTTATTTGTTTTCCTCATGGTTCCGTTACTTCGAATATCGCCTTAACGTTATCGACGAACCCACACGCTTCCTCCACTCGACCTGACAAATAATTACCCGATCCCGACAAGTCGGGATATCGCGACAAATTTAGCCATCCTTGACAGTGGGGTGGGTCTCACCGACCTGAACGCCGACAAAAAGGGGGTACGACTCTGTCCTACCTCTCGGCGTTCCCACAAATTGGTTTACAGGAGTGGGGTTCGATTTCTTCGAACTATCGATAAGAGAGAAAAAAAAGGCCATATTCGAGTAACAAGGTCGATTTGAGTCGAATTAGGGACTTAATTATAAGTGAAAATAATGGAACCTAATCCTCAACCCGCGGCAGGGCCTGCTAACCCAGCGAATCCAGGACCGAACCCCCTTACGTTAGGCGGTCTAGGCGGAATAATTCCATTGCTGCCCGTATTCTCAGGAGACCCGCAAGGCCCCCGTGTAACGGACTTTTTCGATTCTTTGGCAGATATTATGAAGGTTGCCGCATGGTCGAAAGCGCAAATGCTGGCAGTAGCGAAATTAAAACTAGCGGGAATAGCCCGGGAATTCGTACGAAAGGATCGGCGAATCAAGGAAGTTGACGATTTCGATGAATTCAAAAGACTTATGCTCCAGCGTTTCGATCGAGTGCCTCTTACTTTTAGATTAAATAGATTTTATTCCAGCGTGCAACGAAGGGATGAAGATGTCCAAGCGTATGCCGCCCGGTTGCAAGCGCTAGCGACAGAGATAGAAATCACGCCGGAACCCGGTGCGGATGCGGCGGAAACCGCTATCATTCAGCGAGTACAGAGAAAAGAATTAGACGAACGCCTAAAGGTCCAATTCTTGAACGGAATCACGCCGAGGATCCAACAAAGGGTAATGAGTCGTGCCCCAAAAACCTTTGATTGCGGCATCTAGAGCCTCATCAAATGAAGAAACAATTGAAGAACTCACCGCGCGTTCACGCGGGAACATGCGGACAATTAACCTGCGATCAACCGATCATCCCCCGTTAGACGATTTAACGCAGTTAACGGAGACGCTGGAAGAACTTAAAAGTAGAATGGACGGGCTCACTCGAGGTACAATTCCACGGATTATAGGACCCCATACGGGAGACGAGACGATCGAGAAAGTTTTGCGAATCCCACCTATGTCAATCCCAACCGCAGACCCGACCGACCGAGCGACCAAAATCAACACCGGAACCGATATAATAACAATAACGACATAGGAAATGATAGAAATAGAGTTCGATTCAGATCCCAGTCTCCAGCAGAGGATCGAGATCGCTGGAGAGGCCAAGTGCAAAGTGTCAAAGGTCAACGACGTCGAATTAGACCTAAAAGAAATCCTATAGTTGAGCGGAACCGACGATATACTGATTCCTGCAGAACTTTTCCTCCCCCTTATACCGATTCGACAGGAGAGGAGAGCGACACGAAATGGAAAGGCAGGATCGGATTAACGAGAACCTCTTCCAGACCTAAACCTATCATTTTAGTTTACATTAATAATATTCCTGTGAAGATGCAAGTTGATTTCGGAGCTGAAGGCACGCTTATATCAACTAATCTAGCAAACAACTTGAAGGGTAAAGCGCCCGTTAAATTTAGTATCAAAAGGAAGATAGCAGGTTCACAGGGAAATTCTGTTCTGACCGTAGGTACGGCGGTTCCCATATTTAAATTAAGGGGACACAAGTTCCCCCAGTTTTGCAGAATCGTTCGAGCAGAGATCACCTCTCCGTGTGACGGCATAATAGGGCGAGACATTCTCGAAACAGTGCGATTGAATCTCGATTTCCATAATAGCCAGGTGATTCTACCGGATGGAAAGGTCGTTCACTTTTGTTCACCTTCCAAACCCGTAAAACGGAAGATAAAAGGATCCAAGAGTCAGGAGAAACGTCCTCCCAAACCAGGGCAAGTACGAACGCTCCGAGCGCCTTTCACCAGGGACGCTATAGACAAATCGGAAAAAGAAACGCCGAAGAAAGTACGGCCCATAGGAAGATTAAGCGACCGAAAATACAGCGGAATGACGCTGACATGACCGTCGATCAATCGGAGGTATCACAAGGAGAAGACACATTAAGGATCACGCCACCACCTAGCGAACTACCCGACCCTTGGGATGAAACTATTCTGGCCTCCGTACTCCCTCCACTACCGAAAGAACCGTCGGAACCAGAAAGCGAAAGCGAGTTAGAGGAATCCGAGCTAGAAAGCGAAATGTGTGAAGCGGAAACGACGGGGAACAAGAAATCATGCCCCCATATGCACTTCGAAGTCGCGGCCCGGTGGAAGACCCACCGTGGATTATGCGTAGACGTACGCATCCTCGATTAATTTCTCCTCCACAGTCGACGTCCTCTCTTAAACTTTAAATTGCCTATTGAAATTATCGATAACACTATAATCGCATGCTGAGCGTAGAAAAAGGTCGATCGAATTCTAGTAAACAACCCTTCTATATATATATATCTAATCATAACCTATCTCCCCACCATTGGAGAACCATTACTCCCCAAAAGGAAAACGGACGTTAATGCTAATACCCATATTTTGGGGAAGAAAGAATTTGACTCGGGAGAAGTGCCCTATCAAAGTGACCATATTCTACTCCCCCGACATCTTGTCAAGTCAATCAGCCTTAAATTCAGAGATAGAAGTCATAAAACAAAGAGGGATTAATTCATTTATTACGATACAGTTATTACAATCTCTTCTAAACGGGGCCTTAACCATAATATATATTCACCAACTCCCGGAAGGTTACGCGATGTTCGAACCTATACATCCGATTTCGCTAGTTAAATATTATCCAGGGTAGTCAATCGCGGCAGCCCTAACTGTCAATTTAAGCATCTTTGCAAGTCGAGACTAAACATCCAGGTATCGCGCTATCCAGGGACAGCCAGTCCTATATGCTAGGGCAACGTCACGACTTAACTACGTGTAAGACCGCTTACTTCCCTTTGTGCTCATTAGACTGCCCCATACAACGAGAGCCGCAGACAAACTGTGAATATTCACTATTTAGTAGCAAGGAACCCAAGGTCAAAGCCAAAGCAAAATTTTGCGATAATTGTTAATCTCATTGAGGGTTCCTTCATAACCCCACTAACCCAAACAATTATCCATATATGTATATTTTTAGCACTTCTCGTATTCATAGTTTATATCTTTCTAATTCACAATATTAAAGTTTCGTATATTCCTAGGAGTATCGGAAATTGCATTCGATTATAAATTTTTACCTTTAGAAGTTTTGAATATTAGCGTTTAGAGAGAAATGTTTATATTTTGTTATCTAAATAATTAGCTATAATTCTCCGAGAGAGAGTAATATCCCGATCTACGTATGTGTTTACATACCTCTATCCTCTATGCCAATGAACTTTAATCCAAGTACTTTCTATGTTAATACGTTTTGAATATCAAGACAGTAACTTTTTCCAATTCCGCCGGAAGAATATAGCCTCCCCGACGCTATCACAGCTCGATCGTAGATTGAAATTACGACGATTGCCTCAATGCACTCAACAAGAATAATACCTGCATCCTACTTCGCATCGCCGGACATTACGAACTTCCATGAAACCCATTCGCCGAGCACCGAAGTAATCTGCGACCATCAAAAATCCAACCGAGTAACCTCGTCCAACATATCAACTTCTTACCAAGAACAAAGGAAATCTAACAACCACGTGTTTCCTCAAATTACGAACTTCCACTCTCACACCCAACCCGACCAACCAATCAACTGATTGACAACCGATCAACAAGTTAGATCGAACGTACTGTAACCAGTCCACCTAGCCATCGAATTTATCGTATTGTTTTAATATTGTTTCTTAATAGATACAATTGTAACGCGTTAATCTATACAATCTAGATACAATCTTAATACGCTGCAATCTTATTACGATGTTCAATACAATTCTATCAAGTTAATCTATACAATTGTAACGCGTCTCAAATAACCTAGCTATACTTATTTATAGTAGTGTGTATTGACAAATGAGAGAGAGTAACATTCCCTGTACACCCCGATATAAAATTAAAATCAAACTAGTCCCGTTTAGGACCAAGTTTGATTTAGAAAGTCCGATGCAATGTGAGGACCGAATTAAGCTGCAGTCCGATTTTAAAATTTTTTGTTCAAATCCCCTCGGGAGATAACGATCAAAATCAAGATAACAATACAAGTCAAAGGATGTACAGTCTTCCGCCGTCAACCCGCACTTCCCTCCTCACCGGATCAGACCTCTGAGTCACGGAGATCGACTCATCATCTACCGTCATCGCAGCGGACGAGACCGGGAGTATAAATAGGGGGGAGATATCTAAGAACGGGGTCGGTCGCTGAAGGTCCGCACAAGACACCCGACCCGTAGGATCCGTCCCGAGAAGCGAGGGCCGAGACACGAAGTCACCGAAGCCCGCCGACGACGAGCCGCCCGCCCGATCCTCCCGCTTCCCTCCACGACCGGAGAACAGAGACGATTAACCCTACGATTACAGCTAATTCTTCGACTAATCCTATGAAGAGGTATGATCCCCCCTGCATTTGTGAACTCTCTCTCTCGCGGTTACAAACGAAACGCGTTAGATCTTTTGTATCTGTTTACCGTCTAAATAAATCGTTATTTGTTTTCCTCATGGTTCCGTTACTTCGAATATCGCCTTAACGTTATCGACGAACCCACACGCTTCCTCCACTCGACCTGACAAATAATTACCCGATCCCGACAAGTCGGGATATCGCGACAAATTTAGCCATCCTTGACAGTGGGGTGGGTCTCACCGACCTGAACGCCGACAAAAAGGGGGTACGACTCTGTCCTACCTCTCGGCGTTCCCACAACATTATTGCTTCATAATTAATATTAAAATGAAATAGTATAAGCTTATTTTAATTACATTATATCGATTTAGGTATGAAGTTTAGCTTTGATAATTTAAATTCGATCTTGATTTTTTAGATAAAATTTCTAAAACTCAAAAACAATATTCCCGCAATATCTAATTGTATTTGTTTAGCCTAATATTAGAAAAAATGTTTAGTCTGACTTCAATTATTACCATTTTTATCTTAGCCACTATAAAATCTTTTCTTGATATTTATTTTTATTTTTTGAAATCATTTAAAGAAAAGGAAAGGTTCTATCACAGGAAAGTTTATTGTTAATTTAATTACATTCGATTTTAAATGAGTTTAACCTGTTTCAATATCCCGGAATTGATCTATCTATCGTTATGAAACTCGAAAATTTGCAATTGAAAATTAAAAAAAAAAAAAAAAAAAAAAAAAATCCACAGACCAAACAGGAATTACATAAATCAAAGCTACATATGTTAATTGATTTAAACAATTTTTCAACAAATACTATTTGATTTGTTTTCACTATAACCAAAAAAAAGTAAATAAATAAATAAATTTTTATTTACTATGAAGAATTTGGAAACAATATATTTAAAGTGGGATTTAAATGATCCAAATTGGTTAAAATAAACTGCCAAACATTTATAATCTGAAACTAATCCAATCTGATCTTCTTTCTAGTGTCATTTGTCATTTGCTTATCTAGTCGTATTAATTCCACTTTACCAGGTTTTAATACAACTGGATTTAACCTTTGGCTTACTTAAACTTTGAAATTGATTTTATTGTAAATTGTGATTCTAACAATGATTTCTGACCTTCAAAATCACTAGATCACCTCTACACTTCTCACTTATCTGTTCCTCTTATTCTCTTCTAAGATGCTATCACTTTTTTTTAAAAAAAATATTTAAAATGTTAATTTATTAATAAAAGTTTTAATTATAAAACTAATTATTATTCATCAAAATTCAAATATTTAAAGTTAATTGAGTACTAGAAAATTTATTATAGTAGTTTTCGACTTGAATTAATAAAGTAAGCAGCATCTTTAAGTGACACGTCAGTTTTCTTGATGATAAAGTGATTGAATGTGATAATTATTCGTATACTTTATTGGAACAAATGCGATGATGAAAGTCATTTACAAATTTTCTAAATTTGCTGAATTAACTTTAACTTACAAACGTGTGTTAGATTTATTTCTTGAATTATATGTTGTCCTGTCAGGAATAATATTTACGATTAATATACCTAGAAAGTAATTTTTGAATAAATGTAAACAGACTTTAACATATCCTTTTTTATTTTGCTGTATTTTGTATTCAATCTTTAAATTCATTATTTGAAAATTACGTGTAAAAATAATTTTTATGATGCATTTAATATTCTTACCAATAACATCTGTTTTACTTTACGAATAAAAAAGTTATATGATGTTTCCACAGTACAGTTTAAACCAACGTAATTTTATACTGCATTGTGTATAATGATATGAATAAATCCATTTGATATATTAAAAGTAAGGTAAAAAGGAAACTAGAAACAGTTTTAATTATTTGAAATACTTTAAAATATTTATGAAAAGAACTGTGGATGCAGAAATACGTCAAGAACATGGTTTATTATTACTTGGATTCTCCAAAACAGAAAAAAATTAAAGTTTACTAATCTAACCTAAGTTTTTGTTATTCATACTTTACTAGATTTTACCATGTGAATATTTTGAATTTTTATTTGATAGGCATTTATTTTAGTTATTACTGCAACAAATTGGTCATTAATACAGAGACATCTCGGAATTACGTTCAGTTATTTTAAAAACAAATTAGCTACATCAATTGAAAGTTTAACATTAGTTACTATTAAAAATGAATTTTCTTCTTATTTTCTTTATAAACTATTAAGAAAATTTTAAATAAAATAAATTGCGGATAAACTCCGTTTTATCGTAAATTTCCTATTCTAACTTCAAAAAATCATCTGTCTTTTGGAACTGACATTCTAGATGAGAATGTTCTAGGCTACATTAGTGAAGTACTACAAACATTTGGTTAAAATGAAGACAAGCAGATTAAATTAGATTATTTTTTATTAAAAAGTACTACACCACGCCACAATTGTTTATTGTGGCGTGGTGTTCTGGCTAAGGGACGAAACAGTAAGTTGTATTCTTATACATTCTTAATCAGTATTTAATATAAGTTACGAAGTAAATAAAGAATTATGTACAAGTTAAAGTAAATACATCTCGAAATATCTCGAAAATTTGTGTAAAATATGAGATTTTTCTTTTAATAAAATTCCTGCCATTAATGTCATTTTGTTCTATATACATATCTAAATTGCATATATTTTTTGAACAGCATAATATAGAACAATAATGATAAAATATTATATTAATGTTCTGTTAATATAGTTAAATAAATTACAAATTTTAAATGTTTAGTAAATAAGTTATTTACAGTTTTAGATAGAAAAAGTAGAGATATAAGGAATATTATAAAATGTATACTGCTTTCTCCTCAATTCTTTTTTATAACTTTACAAAAAAAATCAAAATTAAAAAAGTTAATTTTCTCGTAAATATACTCTAAGTGTACTGTATTTTATATTTTGTTTTCAATATTGTACATATATATTTCGTCTGACGTCATTGAAACTCTTAAACCATTTGCATACTTATAAGCTGAGCCATAAGAATGGTCTATAAAGAAAGGTCGACTTCTCTAGTATTAATTTTGTTCCGGTGATTGTAAATGGACGTTCTGTAAGACTTCAAAAATAGATTTTATATTATATCTTGTAAATTGTACAAAATCATAAATATACTCTAATTATTGTAACATGAGTTAAGTACTTTGTTGGTGTTTTCGATGATGATATAAAAGTCGAAGAATTACTAAGAATTTCCAATGTGAAAAACATTATTCCCTATACATTTGAAAAGACCTTGGTCAAATCCCAAAATCCATTAATATTTTGTAAGTCGAATTTCAGATCCATCAAAAATTTGAGCTTGTCGATATTTTTTTTTTTTTGGATAAAAGTTAAAGTTGTTCAAAGGAAATAAAATAAAATAATAGACAATGTTTCTATAAATAACGCAACTAGATCTGGTAGAAATGTAGTATTCTTTGCTGCAAGCTATTTTTTTCTATAAAAAGTAGATATATTATTTCAATAAAATATAAATCCTGACCCAATAAGGTAATTAATTGAGGATAATAAATTATTAGATATGAATGTAATAAAAGTTTAGCGAAATAAAATCGGTATTCAAATTTGTAATTGAAGCGATTGTACTTTTAAAGCCAAAAGATAAACAAATTATTTTCACAGAAAATTGAAATTCAGCGAGAATGGAGAACAATTTAAATTTATTTTTAAGATTAAAACTTAAAAGTAATCTTTAATCTTAATTTTAAAGATTAAAACTGAAAGAAATTTCACGGGGCCAATGCAATATGGAATTTTTTTTTCTGGTTTTAACTCTTGCAATAATATGGCACTGTGGATTTTTTCAAGTCCATCTTGGGTTCGGACAGATCAACAATCGGATAATCGGGTGGTGAAGGACGAGGTCTGACATATTCGGGTCCTAATTGGTTCATCCATCGGTTCATCATGAACCGATTAAGACATTATCGACCACACGACTTCAATCTATTGATGTAAAGAAAATGCTAATCATGTTGACATTTTCTATTTAATATTTTATGAAATAATTACTACGTTCATTTATTTGAATTTTTCTGTTTTATGTATTTTAATTTCTTACGTTGATATAATTTTTTTGAAAACTTTAATCATATTAGAGCTTAGAAGATAGAAAAGTTTTGCTATTAATCTCAAGCTTATATTTTATATTAAAATACTTTATGTACATTTTTCGTTTCAAAAATAGTTTAAGAAATAAGCTCATATATAAAATAATACATTTTTATTTATATATTATACTAGTTTCAATCTTTATGAGTTAACACACACAATTTTTGATAGCACACGGTGACATTCGCCATATGTATTTTTTCAATTAAAAATATACAAATAATACTAAAATTAGAGAAACAATTAGCATATAAATTTGTATTTAATAATTTTTTATATCAGATTCATACTTAAATAAAATGTTTATATTCCTTTCTATAATAATTTATTCTTCATTTAACATATTAAAACTAAGCCATTTCATAGAGAACCATATTTGTTCACGGTCCTAACATTTACGACGACGTCAAAAATTATTATAATTTATTCTATTAAATCTCTTGTATATTAAGAAAAATATTTTTTAAAATTCGTCAAATTTTATTATTTAAAAAACGTAATACAATTTTTGATATTGTTTTGCTTTAGTTCTGAATACATTTTGTATACTTAAAAAGATAAGAGGCCCGACCTCTCCGGATATTTAAAAGATCCTGATCAAAACTTTATTTGTTCAGATTGAATGCATTACATATTTGAGTTGGAACTAGCAATGTAAAATTTTCTGTAAGCAAGAATTATTGTTCATTCATGCAAAAAAAATAAAAAATAAAAAAATTCGATTTCTTTTTTCACTTCAAGTGTTTTCATCCGAAAGAGTTATTTTAGCTTTTGTTTTATTTTTTTTAATATAACAAAAAGTTTTTGAAACCTTCCCTAAAGATATAATTCTTACTTTTAAAGTTTAAGCATTAAAAATATTGGCGAAAAAATCGATTTTACTACTTAAATAAATACAAAACAGTTAGACATTGTATTTAAAAACCATTTAACATTAACAGTGTATTATTTGAAGAAGAAAATTTATTTCTTATTCAAAGAAAACAGAAATAAGGATACAATAGTCTATTCAAAATTATTTATAATATAAAAGGTAATATACAAAATATAGTTTTAAATTTCACTAGTTAACAATTAGTGATTATAATTAAAACTTCATTTTTATTTTCTTTGGTTGGTAATTTGCTTTTTGTCTGTATGTTACAATATGAAACTATGAGCACAAAGTTTTGGCTCTATGGAGGACTAATCACACACTATTGACGTTGTCGGAGTAGTCACAGTATCTGTACATGTGTGTGTAGGTGTATGTAGGTGTGTGCGGGTGTGTGTTGTCGGCACACACCCACACACACATACAAAGAAATAAACATATAGAATTTTATCATGTTTTTTACATTTTTGAGTTCCTACTGTGTCAAAACATCGAAAAAAGCAAAAAGGGGTTAAAATTTGAACGATTAGCATACTTTCCCTATATTATAATCAGTCGAGAAAATACTCATGTAAATCGTTTTATTGTAAGTTGTAAAATAAATTTTTAAAATGAAAATTTGCGTGATTCAAATTATAATTCATTAAAGATAGCATGTTTTATATTAACAGAAATTCCAAAATTTATTCTGTGAAATCCGTGGAAAGTTAAATTATAAGTAAAAAACTAATTCAAAGAATTTAATTTGCATTTTTATTTTCTTGTTGATATATCACATGAACAATGTATCATATAATATATTCGGAATACATACGTGCTACAATATTTATTACCTTTGAATATTATTTTTACGATAATAATTTACAATTATATGGATAGATATTTGTTTGGAAGTTATATGATAAAATGTTTTAAATGAATAAAAATTGCCATTGTTTTTTTTATATGTTTTATTATTTATCATTAATGTGTTGAATACTGTATTTACTTTTATAAACTGATAATAAATAATTTTTATACTTCTATTACCTCTTTTTTTAATCTATTGGTCAGTTAACAGTTTTCATCTTCGATTCTAATTAAACGACGTAAAGAAATCTTATTTCATTTAATACCACGTGGACTTATTAATTGTGCGCTGCCATGTTGAGCTTCTACAAAACAGTGAGTGAAGTTTACGGTTGTGTTATCAGCATAAAGTAATTAAAAAAAATTAAATTCGTTAAATTCTCTTTTTTTTAAACTATTATCTTAAAAACTGGAATGCACGGATTATTCGAATAACTCACATTTGACGTAAAAGTTGCTGTTTAAATATAATTATTATTTATTATATAAATTTTCTTTGTTTGTTTATGATATTTTCATTCTACTTTGTTATTTGTTATATAAACCATCTTTCATGTTCTTCTATTTAATATTTGTTTTATATTAATAAATCGAATTTATTAATATAAAACAAATATTAAATAGAAGAACATGAAAGATGATTTATATAACAAATAATAAAAATTATATTATAGCAAAGTAATATAAAGTAAAACAAATAGATAAATCGAACTTATTTGTTTTACTTATTAATATCGAATCAAACAATTTCAATAAACACATCAATATATAATTCACTTTTAATTCCATAAGAAATACAATAACTTTCATATAAAAATTATTTCTTATTTATTGAAAACAGTTTTTATTATATATAAGTGAATCTAAAAGGATTTTTTAAAGTAAAACAAAAAAATTTTAGTTTAAATTAATCAAAAATAATTTCTAAAATAATTAATTTTTAAATTATTCAATTAACTAAAACCGTTTAAATATTAATGAGGAAAATAATTAATTTTTACAAGATTTTAGTAAACAAAATCAGTTCGTTTTTATTTTGCAAACTTATTTTGCTTTCTTTTTTATATTTTTTATGCCTATTTTTTATACATTATTATTTTGCTTTCATTTTTTTGCATTGAATATTCTGTGTTAGTCATGTTCTTATTCACGCAGGTTATGCTATAAATTTTTTATTCAAATATGATTAAAGCATTTAGAGTTTATTATATATATTTGTAGAAACATATATGAATAAAAGTTAAATTTTAAATTAAAAAAATTAATATAAGGAAAATTAATATATCTTATGAAATATATAGACTGCGAAGCTGACCGTATTAATAACATCGTGTTGTATACGTTAAAAAATTATTACTGAGCTGTAATTTAAAAAAGTTGTAGACCTATAAATTTTCACTATTGGCTATTCGTCCGTCTGTCATTCCTTAATCTCGAGAAAGGAGTTAGATAGATGTGATTAGAGACCAGATGTCGAAACTTTAGGGGCAGGAGCCCCGATTAACTACCTAAGAACTGCTAATGTAAACCAGAAGTCATGTTATTTCAATTCAAAATTTCCCCTGCAAGATGTTAGATAAATGACTGGCATGACTTCATTATTAAAGGAAAAGTATGATGTACAGGGGCAAGCCATTACTAATTTGAGATGGAGAGCATATATTTTAAATTAATCCAGCAATTATTTATTGTGACATCGTCACAATGCCAGGCTGCAATTTTTAATCATATTTTTAATTTATTTAATTTAAAATATATATGCTCACTACCTCAAATCAGAAGCCCCTGTACTGTACATTATGCTTTTCCTTCAATAATAGAGTCGTGCGATCATGTACTGTTTTTAGGGGAAATTTCGAATTGAAATAACGTGACTTCCGGTTTCTATTGGAAGTTAATCGGGATCTCATGCCCCCAAGGTTTTAACATCTGATCTCAACTTTCATTTATCTAACTCCGTTCTCGAGAGTAAGGAGAGATAGACAGGCGAACGAACGACAGTGGAAATTTATAGTTCTATAATTTTTTAAAATTATAGCCCAATTAATTAAAAATATTATTGAAAAATGCAGCCCGGCATTGTGACTATGTCACAATAAATAACTGCTTGTTAGTTTTAAAATTGTTTAATTTTTGAATTTTTTCTGATAAAAGTATCGTTCGTAATTTGTTTTAGGTTTGAAGATACAAATACATTTAAGATTTCCAAATTGTCTTTAGAATATATGTATGGTAAACTTCGATAAAAATTAAAATCATACGTGTTAAATCAACACACCTACACAAACAATTTTATAGAAGATATTTGTTGAAATTTTATATTTCTGAATAGTTATATTTTATTGTTCATGCATTTTTCATTTACTTTATTTCTCCTCTCGCTTTATCTCAAGGGATTCTATTTCAAAACGTGTTTACTTTTTCAAAATTTTTTGGTATATTTATGACTTGAATAAAGAAAACACACTTTGTATATGATAAAATTAAATTGACTTTCTGTAAAGTATCATTATTAATAACACAATATTATATACCGGTAATAGTCAATGTTATATTTTTATAATATCAATATTACAAGTTTTAGTTTGTTAATTTTACAGTTTTTTTCCCGTCAAATTTACTTCATTTTCTATTTTTAACAATTCAATGCTTTTCCTCCATCCTTATTTCACTATTTATATGAATATTACGGCTCTTCAACTTGTACCATCAGTCGAAACTGTGTGGGCCTGGACTTTACGAATATTTTTGAATAAAATTTTTTGAGAGGGGAAAAATACCCAAAAGAATAACGTTAAAATTTGTTAAACTTCCTTTCAACAAAAAAATGTTAAAAAATACGATTATATCTTTCATACCGGAGTCACTTCCTTTCCAAGGTGACACATCGAATGTGTCGCCAGGAACCTAACAAAACTATCGCTATTGGACGTAGAACTTAACATTACCAAACATGGGCATAAGAAGAAAGGGAGAGGACCCCCAAATAAATGAGAAAAATCGATGACTAGAAGGCAATTCGCCATCTCCAGAGTTCGTCGCTCGTCTTTTTTCTTCCGGATCTCGGATACATTGCCTATCCTGCCGATCATCGCCTAAATCGACCGCCTTAGATCAATCATTAAACTGACTTTTATCCTACCAAGCTATCATCAAGCGATCCCTATCGATCTTCTGGACGTTGAAGATACCTGACGCTCTACAGACCAGACATCCTCCGAATCACCTATTCGCTAGGTCGACCTCTCCAACAAATAAGGAACGGACTTTCTCGATTATACTCAAGGTATTTATCAGCACGCGATCGAATGTAAACTCTCTCTCGCTGGTAGGAACCATCGACGATAGTCCAAATAATTCTATATTGAAATTGTAATTAACCTTCTATAGCTGTAAATACATGTATAATCCTTTGTAAATAAACGGGTATTTGTTTACGTTAAATCTGTAGTTGAGTGCACTTCTTTCGGACGCGCTGTCTCTTGGACCTCCTCTATCCCGAATCCGATTGCCTACAGGCGCGACCGTTGGCGCGTGAAACCAACATCTAACGGTCATCGCGATTTCTGTGTCCCTTAAGGCACAGTGGTGTCAGTCCTGACATGGGATCTTGACGTGGTGATGGCCCTGCGGTCACAAAATTAATTACCATTGCTGAAAAAAACTCGTTGAAAGAGAAGTTTTCAGGACTTCTATAAGTAGATGTGAACATAAAACGAAGAGGAAAGTTAACGATCACTACAATGGTTGAACGAACGAGCAGATAACTCACTAACACGACTAATCCTTTATTTCTTCTCCCTAAAATAACACTTGAATATAAATATTATAATAATTAAATAGCAATGATAGTAATTCAGAAATTCCAGCAAATTGAGTTTTATTTAGACTTATTTCATTATCAAAATTACTTATTAATATTTATTTATTTATTAATAACATAGGTTATTCACTTAAATAACTTCTATATGCAATTTGTCCATGCAAATTTTAGGTAAAAGAGAAGAAAAAATCGTTTTACACTTTAAATAAGAATTTTTAAATTATTTAAAATTCCTTTTGTCATATAATGCGTTACGTTACTTTAGTAAAATATAATTAATTTATAATTTAAGTAATTCAATTTATCTTTCCAAGTTTCTTATATGACTTTGTTTTTGTCTTTTCGAAGAGTGAATGTAGTGAGTGAAGGAAAGCACAAGCCAATTTAACTAACTAAACTAAACTAAAACTTAACTAAAATAGTTTAAGAATAAACAAAATTTCTTTAGAAAAAATGTTTTCTACAATAAATAATTCTTGAAATATTGACTGTTAACGGAAATCTTCTTTTGGCAATTCATTAATTTAACGGAAGATAAATTGAGAAACGTATCGAATTTCTCACTTTGCTGAAGACATAATTTTTTTAAAAGTAATTTTCAGTCATTTTAAATCAATGAAATTCGAGTTAAATAATTTTATAAATAGCATAAAATAATAATTAATCGTTTTAATTGATATTTTATGAAGATAATTTATTCGAATAGTCATGATGTACTGTACAAAAACAAATTATTGTAATTCATTTAGCTAGGTGATATTTTTTAAAATAATGAGTAATATACACATGATAACTTCGAAATGTACAGTTAAATTTATATAAAAAATTTTCTATGCAATATAAAAATAAAAATCATATATAAGTTTATGCCAAAAATTACGTAACGTATTTCTTCAATTATTCACCATAAATTTGAAATAATTAACAAAATAAGATCTTTTATATTATGAAAGTTATAAATATATAAAATAAATATTTACATGTGTATATATATATATATACACACATTATACACATATATACACATACATTATACATATATATATATATATATATATATATATATATCACAATGCCAGGCTGCAATTTTAATCATATTTTTAATTTATTTAATTTAAAATATATGCTCTCCACCTCAAATTAGTAGTGGCTTGTCCCTGTACTTTATACTTTTCCTATAACAATAGAGTTGTGCTGGTCATCTATCATTTTGGGGGAAAATTTTTGAATTGGATCAATGTAACTTTCGATTTGTATTGGGACGTTCCTATATAGTTAATCGATGCCTCCTGCTTCTAAGTTTTCCATATCTATTCTCGACTTTCATCTTTCTAGTTCCGTTCTCGAGATTAAGAAAAGACAAGGGACAGATGACAATGGGAATTTATAGGTCTACAATTTTTTCAGATTGCAGCCCAATAAATAAAATATAATAAAATAATAATACTAATTTACTGATTTTTACTTGTGATAATATAAAAATGATTGAAATTAGTTTATAATCGATTTTTAATTTCTTATTTCGATTTTATATTTCTTAACAACCCAGAAACCATACTGGGCGAAGTACCAGGCAATCTTAGCACAAAAAGCTTGTGATCGTAGGTACACGCGACAGAGGCATCATCTATTTGTCGCTTCACAAAAATCGAGATGGCGACTGTAAATGAGATTTGCCAAATTTACATGTGCACAAATGCTGTGAAATAAAACAGCGAAAGTGTTAAAATTCCTTCTGTCACAAACTATAGTGGGAATAAACATGTAATGAAAAAATCCTTGTCCCTCTTGAATCAACATGTATTTAACATATTCACATATCCACCATAAACCCTATGCTTTTCCTCCTCTTGGAGACACTGTGTAGAGGCACATCTACCATAATCTCGCGGCACACTCTTGCAGAGCTCTGCTGTATATCATTTTCTGAAAACATGAGAACATCTGAAATATTTTGATAAAACTAAAGCAATCTTCACTTCAAATTAGTTTTCTATTTAAATTGACTGATTGATTTCTTAGCTATATATGTTATCTTATTCATTTGTTATTGTCTGTAAAAATCTATCACCAAAATAAAACTTAGTTTAACTGTTAAATAAACAAAGTTTATTTAACAGTTGTTTTATATCATTATTATATCATTAGTGTTTTTCTTTACATAAAAACGGGGGTGTCCCGGTTTATCCCCGCTCACTAAGAAATGATAAAGTAACTAAATTTTAGAAAAGATCGTCGAACTCTTCCTTTTTCATCAGGATCTCTGACACCAGTTAGGATAAATTTAACGTTCGTCCTAACTCGCGGTTCAAATGAATGATTTACCAAGTAATGTGAAATGTCTTTACAAATGTCCGGAACTTAGGAGGGTTTTACTTTTACTTTTATCTTACACGCGGAATCAATGTCATATGTGGGAGCGAAGATGGAGTTAGGCATTAAAAAAATAGAACAATAATTGAAATATTGTTTATTTAGATATAAAACTATATATAAATGATTTAACTACAATAACAAAATATAATAATTTGGGGCGATTCAAGTCACTTGAGGAGAGAAGCAACGAGGAAATTCCTTGTAGAGTCGATATCAAAACCAACATCTCAGGAATTTCCTTTTAAACCGAAATAAAGTTTTTCTGTAACTTAAAACTACAAACAAAAATGGTTTCTGTTTGTCAAATTTTAAATTTTATCTATTTAATATTGTATATCTTGTATCTAACCTAATACTGTGTATGACATAAATTAATGAAACAGTGTAGATCTCGTATTTTAATTAGCTGAAATACGTAATAAAAAATAAGTGATTAAAAAATTTTTTTTATTTAAAATTTAAAATATAATTTTATACAACCACCAAAGCCGAATTATCGGGCTAGAGTCGGTTATAATAAATAAATAATTAATAAGACAATTTGGCACTAGAGCTTGGCGTTAGGCGCCATATCTTACTAAATTTAATAATTATAATTAAATTAAATTAAATAATTTTAATAATTTGGAACTGGAGGAAAAGAAATCGGCCCGAAACGAGACTCGAACCCGCAACTTCTGCTATCCGTGCAGACACGTCAC
Source organism: Centruroides vittatus (assembly GCF_030686945.1). Classification (NCBI taxonomy): domain Eukaryota; kingdom Metazoa; phylum Arthropoda; class Arachnida; order Scorpiones; family Buthidae; genus Centruroides; species Centruroides vittatus. The sequence continues at coordinate 2,861,670 of NW_027122644.1, forward strand.
CAGTTACGCTACCGTGCACGGATAGCAGAAGTTGCGGGTTCGAGTCTCGTTTCGGGCCGATTTCTTTTTCTCCAGTTCCAAATTATTAAAATTATTTAATTTAATTTAATTATAATTATTAAATTTAGTAAGAGATGGCGCCTAACGCCAAGCTCTAGTGCCAAATTGTCTTATTAATTATTTATTTATTATAGCCGACTCTAGCCCGATAATTCGGCTTTGGTGGTTGTATAGCTTTGTAACGGGTTAGTTGTTATTTATTTATATGATAATTTTGTCAATTTAATCAATTTTAACTAAAAAACCAATTAAAACAGTATCAAATTTTATGTCTGGAGGATCTTTAACTTAAGTAACAATTATTCTTGCTTTTATAATTGAAAAATTTCTTTTTTGTAAGTTATTTAAATTTATAATTCATCCGATTTTAATTAGAAAATGTTAAATACGCTAGAGATTCATCAGTTCTATTTTAAAGAATTTGTTATTGACAAAGAAAAGAAAATAGCAACGAATTTTAAGAAGACAGTGCATTATCCTTATTTTACATTTTTTGCCTTGAAGTTTTCTATTTGATATTTCTTTAGAATACTAATACCAATCGATACTTTCATCAAATCTCGCTAGAATTGTAAGAATTGTGCATACAAAAGAAGTACTGTATCTCAGTTTCATTAAAATTAACAAAGGCAACTATTGGTTGACATGACTCGCATGTAAACTTATTTCATAAATGTTAAATCAAATACAAGGTTTTATTTCTCCCAAGTCAACGATACTAATTGATATTTTTATTAAATAGTAGAGTGTATAATATAGGAAGACAAATTATGAAAATATATTAGGTAAAAGTTTATGAAATTATAAAGTAACCAGACATTATTATAAATTCATAAACAAAAATAGTATTAACAGTTTGACATTATTTACAATATTTGCGGCATATAATGGAAATACTATTTTAGATAATTTAATTATTTTATAAAACAACGAATTGCGTGTTTTGACATTGTTCAGAATGCCGCTAAAATATCTTTTATTTCTGTATAGAAGCACTTTTTCAAAGAGAAATAAAAATTTTAATATCTTTATCAATAAGTAGAGTGCATTATGTCTTGTTAATTTATTTTATTGCGATTATATTCATGCTAAAATATTACGAAAACACTTTAAAAATATTTGAGTGAATCACTTGGCTTCTTTCTTAACTAAAACATTTAGGAGACATTGCACTAATAGATATGTTTCATTTAAAAATCAATGCCATCAACCTAATTTTAGTGTTTCAGATATTACTTGTGATATTGTTCATACTAAATGACGGAACTTTTTCACTCAAATACATCATTATTTTCAGCAATTAAAATGATATCACAGACGTTGCTAGATTTGATTTTATCACAAGATTATTTTTATTAAAATAAATTTAATAAGTTATTTTAATAAAGCTTTCCCCTGTTATACTCGATCATTAATTTTAATATCTCATCAGTTCCGTTGAATACTATTGAACCGTTGGAAAATGTTTATTGGTTTCATGTTCTGATTTGTACTGATTGTTTTTTGAGTTCTGAGACACTCGTCATAATGAGTTACAGGGGAAAGAATTATTAAATACGCCGAAAGATGAATTAAGTGATAAAAAACAAAATGAATCAAAACTTTTTCTATAATTAATCTAAGTGTATTAGATTATTAAATGCTTTTATCTCTGGATTCTGGGAGTTTTTGAATGCTTTCATAATGATATTGCACGGATAATATAACGAACTCGAATGACATAAAAAGCATGAAAAGTGCCTTTCCAATTTTTTCTCGTCCATTTCGGGAAAAGTATTTTATCGATCTTACTAACGTAAGAGGAAAAATTTACTATATACACATTGTACAAGAAACTAACATACATGTTATGATGAGATAAGGAGAGAACAAAGAATACTTTCACAGTAGTCCTTTTTCTTTTAATTTTTGAAAAAGTATATCTAGTAGAGACGTGAACTGTATCGTCCATTGGCGATGAGAACCTTTTATCTCCGATAATGGCTCACATGCTGCGAAGATGATGGCGTGAAAAGAGAGAAATTTAAAAACATTCTTCACGTAATTTATGAATAATAATATATAAGAGCAATTAGCGGGCTTTCAAATTCACTGTTAATAACTCATTCTCGATTGCTCTCCTTAAAAAATCAAATTGCTACCCTGTGTGGCGTGTGCCCCACGTTGGGAACCATGGCTTTGGTTCTCAACTCGCAACCTCGTACTCAAAATTTTGTTCCGTCGAAAGCTAAAAGCTCTCCTGAAAAATTTTAAAATTGCAAATACGAGGCTTTGATGTGAAAGTGATGAATAATACCATTGATATTCATATCTGTATACGATGAATCAAATGCTAGAAGTTCTGTTTGCAAGATTATTTATAGGTTATCTAGAGTATTTTTATATAAAAATAAAACTTTATATACTCAGCTATTGTTTTATATCATTATTATACTCTTTACTTCGTTATTAATCTTTCAAATCTCATTGAAGTATTTATTAATATTGAATACATGTACCTTGTATCTATATATATATAATATAAATTAATGAAACTGTGTATATCTAGTGTTTTAATTAGCTGAACCACCGAACACTGATATTTCGTAGCGGATTCGCGCCTCACAAAGGGCTGATCAAATGAGGTTTTCAGAATTTTATTTACGTATCTAATGCCTGAATAGGGGCCATTTTCTCATAGTCTTCCGGAAGGCAATTCCCCTGTGTTGAGTTGCCATACTAGGTGTTTCATCGAACTGAACTAAGTGTTCAGTTATTTATTCTATATTAGGCTTTTTTCTGAGAGACAAACAATTCAACCTTGCAGCTTCGTTTGCTTTAGGACACTCTTTACATTTTCTAAATTTAATTCTTTTAAATATTTTTATATACAATAGTAGCTCAATATATTATTTATTACTGCTTAATCTATATGCTGTATAAATATTATCGAAAATCACCAGAAGGCATTTGAAATCACTGGTGCATATGTCATTTTGTTGTGTAAGGACTGCACTGTTTTATTTTTTACGTTAAAATTTTGCTTTTATTGATAGTGCAATATGAATTGCTTTGTCGTCGGATGTGAAAATTTCTTGCTCGAAATTCTGTACTTTTTTCTGCAATTGAAAATATCGCTATAATATTCGATTTAGTTTCTGTTAAGTTTTTATTATCGGCATCGCTATAAGCGATTGCTTAAATGGTTGCATCGTCATCTAGATTTTTGATAGGCAGTAACTTAATTTTATGAAGTTTCTGCAGTCTAGACAAAATATTTATTTTCCATACTTTACAAAAAATATTTTGTAGCGATTTATATTAACAAAAGTTAAATACCTTATAAATTAAAAAGAAATGTGATAGACAACCTCAATATGTCTTAACATTAAATAAGATACAACGTGATTTAAATTAAATATTTATCTCTTCTTTGATAATTCTAGTTTTGTTGCTGACATTTAATTTTATCATTTTTATTATTATAATAAAAATATTTGACAAATTTATTAAAAAATACGTAATTTTTTCCGAATTGTCATTTAATTTATAAACTAATAAGAATTTGTTTTCTTTTACCTAAATCTCTTCATCTTTTTATAATTAATGTAAGATAAATATAAATGATTTATATTATTTATATAACTTAATTTTTAAAAATCAGGTTAAAATGTTTAAGTAATGAATTTTATTAAGTTTATTAAAACTATTTACAAAACATGTACAAAGGTATCTGAGGTAATTCCGCTTCTGGTGACAATGCCATAATTAGCTTTTCATGTGCCCTGTGCAAAATTTTAATTTTTAATTCCCGTTTTTTTGAGAGAAGGGAATTTTAGGGTTCTCCTTTGTTCTTGGTCTGTGCACCCGTATTTATGGCACTGGCCTGTGATGTCCGCGATTTCTGCGGTTCTGTGTTTTTTGATCGAGAACGGTTCTTGTTTCCAACATGAGGTATAATGCCATATTTCTATATCAGTTGCATGTGATAGAGCTGTTCAACGTGAGGGAATTAGATCGGAACAAAGACCTGGAAACTGGTTTCTCGATAGACTTCAAACTCTCTTTTCGAGCTCCAGTTTCCTCGTTTTTACTTTGGCATGATTCATTACTTGGACGGCTAGTTAATTTTTATCCAATTTCCAATAACTTTAGGGCATTCGAGTGGCAACTAGTCGGGCTTCATACGGGAATATATTCCATTTGTGCAGTACATGTCTAATCGGTCATTATTGTTGGTAAAGTGACATCTGGCTGCAACATGTTTCTTTCTCCCATTAGCGACGGAGGTTCTCGCATACATTATGAAATTCAGATTTTAATATTATAAGCCTTCTGAAAATTGCCTTAATCCTATAAAGTAATTATTTATTTTATTCATTTTTAATCTGATTATTAATAATCTGCTTTGTAAATGAAATATTTAATAAATGGCAGTGCACTTTTTAGCACTTTACAGAATCTTCGACACTTCGCTTGCTTAGCAACGTTCACTGCCTTTCTTCTTGTTTTCTTCTTTCGTCCTCTCGCGTTAAACTTATGCTAATAACAAAAATAATCCCTACATAAATAGGTATAAAATTTCTAGCTTTAATTTAAAAATTCAGCATCGAGATGCTTAACTTTCCCGGCAACATTTGGTGGCTCCGTCTGTTATGATATTTCATTATTAAAGTTTTTTTTATATTCTTAACTATTATAAAATGGCAAAAAGCTTTATTTTGAGGGTAGGGATGGATTTTATAAAAATTGTACATGATGATAACGAGTAAAATCGTAACGAAGTCCACTAATACTGGAGATACACACTACTCCTTTATTTCCCCACCTCCTCGACTTTAATCACCAAAATTTAATAGCATCAATTTCCCTAACAAACAAACTTCCCTGTAAAATTTCAGAATTTTTCGACAAAAAGCACAGGTTATTAAGCTTCAAACAGGGTGCGCAAAACACACACACACACACACACACACACACTAACATTCATACATACAGAAATTACCCCCCAATTTTTTTTTTTTTTTTTTTTTTTTTTTTTGCATATCTCGACGTTTTAAGATCCCCTGATTCCAATAGTGTAAAAATCTTGGGGGCCATTTTTTGACCGATCCCATATTTTTCCTTTGTTATATATAACAGCTGGAGGGGGCGTGTACTAGCCGCTGGAGGTACGGGTGAACTTTTAGTGAAGCTTGATAATTCTGTTTTGAGTGAATTGAAAACCCATAAGAAGCCAAAATATGACAATTTTAAAGAAGTGGTTATTTGTGAATAGACTTTCCTTGATTTTAATTGTGTGTTTATTAATAATTGCTGGGATTGAGTCCAATCCAGGCCCTTTCCCTCGATCTCCACAACAAATACGTCAAGAAGATATTCAAAGAAGAGGACGAGGCAGACCTTGCAAGAATAAGCTTAAAGAAGAAGAAAGGCAATTAAGCGATACAACTAGCGAAGATTATTATCAATTAAAGGATGTTTTTAATAAAAATAGTCCCGGGACCTCGAGAGCTACGACAATTTACGACTACTTCGAAACTTCAAGAGATTTAGGGCCACAAGTTCAGGAAGAGTCACAATTTACATTGAAAGCAATATACGAGTTAATTCAAGATAAGTTCTCTCTTCTTCATACGGAACTACAAGGAATTAGAGCAGAAGTCATTGCTTTGAAAGAAGAAAATAAATATTTGAAAGGATAATTGTCAAAATTATCCCAAAAAGTAGAAGAATTAGAGGAAATATCTAATAATAATTGCCAATTGAAAGGTATGTTAGAATTTGAAATAGACCAGCTAGCTAACGTGAGAAATAATAATAACATTATAGTTATAAACTTTCCGTTCAACTCGACTGATCTTGTAAAAGAAATTAATCAGTTTATAAAAAAGGACTTGGGAATAATTAATAGTCACATAGAAGGAGTGGTTAGATTAACCAACAGTGAAATCAAACCCATAGTGAAAATATTATTGGGGTCCGTATATGATAGGAATCTGATTATTAAAGAATTCTGGAAAAAGAAAGGCGACTTCAATAATAAAGTGAAGGAAAAGATAATAATTACTTCGGATTTATGCATGAGATCCAGAATGAGAAGGAAAAAAATATTGGCAATAATTAAAGAGGAAAAACACAATGGGAATAGAATTATTGTAAAAGATGATTATAGTACAATAATGATTTAATTTAAAAATAAAACTGTAATAAATTATCAGTGATATGCAATTAAATGTATCTATCTATTTACTTGCATATTACTTTTGCATATTAAATAACATATTTTTATTTTTAGAATATATTTAAATGATGATGTTTCTTGTTTGATCATTTGAAATTGACCAATTGAAAATTTCGCTCTAAATATAAATTCAAAATTTTAATTAATGTTTTAATAAAAATTCTTAAATTACTTTCTCAAATTAAACTATTTAAACTCCAAAAAAGTTCTTTGATTTTTTTATAACACTTATTTATTGTAGAAGTCAAGTATTGTCAACACTAATCAGATCAGTTTCAATTTTTGTTCAATGAAGGATTGGAGATTTCAGTATCTATTGAAAAGAATTCTAAAGGAAGAGTACAATCATCATTGTCAAATAAAGAATATCCCTTGTAAACCTCATTATATTTACAACTTCTTACTTTTTATTAGTCGATAAATTAAAAATTAAGTTGTTTTTCTGTTACAGATCATTTTTTTCTTAATTAAGAAATCTTGTCGACAACTATTATTATTTTTTGTTTAAACAGATTTATTTATATTTTGACTAATATTAGCAATGTAGGCCTTTAATGTTTAATTACACATTTTCTGTCCTTCATTTTCATATTATAATTATATTTTTTTGGAATATTTATCAATTAAATTCTCATGTATTAGCTAACAGGTTTTAAATTATTTTTGAAAAAAAAACTGTGCTTAATTAAAAATATGTCTTAACGAGTACAAAAGTATTGTCAATAAAATACAAGTAAATACAGATAAAGCAGGATTTACTGTTATCAAAATGGAACAGGCACCTTCTTTTTAACATCTCTCTTCGTTAGAACGTTTATGATTTTTTACTAACTAAACTTCACAGAATGTATCTCTGAATACAACGTTTCGGCGTATGTTTATATAAGAAAAATTTATAATTACCATACAAAATTCAACACCTTTAATGAAAAATATACGGGAAAAGTCTGCAGTTCCATTTCAAATACAACTTAGAATCACGTGTAGACTTTTTAAAAACGTCTCGAATGTAAACAAAGGAAATATGCTTCTCGAATATCGTTCAAATCGTTCTATAACAGAAAGTCTGAACACGCTTTCTTGACGTGACTAACGTGACAATCAATTATTCATTTTACAGAAGTGTCAGAGACATTATTAAGAATGTATTGAGATTTATTTCTTTATTGTAAATTTTTCTCTACATTTTTTTTTTCAAAACAAATCCTTTTATTAATGTGTATTATTTTCCGTGCAGATTGTATGGAAAAGCAACTGTTTGTTAACGACTATATTAACTGTTTGATGGTCAGAAAGTGATGTATTAAACGTTTTCAATCGTAATATGACAGTTTGTGGTTATATATAGGCGTGTTTTAGTTATGTTTACGGATACTACTTGGAAGTTTTGAATGATGTAAAGCATTATTAATTTTTTCAATTTAAAATAATGGAAAATAAAATAAATGTTTTCTTACTTTAGGTCTTAATTTCAGGAACAGATTGATGTTAAGCGGGGATGCATAAAGTGAATAGTTATGTTATAATAATCACTAAAATAGAGGAATAAATTCTAATAAAACACTTTTTAATATTAAAATTAAAAACATTCTTTTTTATTTTAATATATATATATATATAAATAAATGAGAATGTTTCTTTGGATGTTTGTTCGCTATACACGCCTAGGCCGTTCGACCAATTGCTACGAAATTCGATAGTTACATTTATATACCGCTAACTTAGATAATGTTGAACACCCCACCCTAAAATATCTATTGGATTTCTATAAATCAATTAATTTCTATCTTCATTAGATTTGCTGGTTTACACGTAACGCCGTCTATTGGCAAAAAATTTAACAAAATAATAAATTAAATATAATTCTTATAAAGGATATAACTAACTTTAATATATATATATTATATTTACTTAATTACTGTGACAATGATATAGCGCGAAATAGACGCGATATTTAATTACTGCAATAGGTAGCATATAGCACTTGATCAGAGGCAACGAAATACAGTAGTCTCCCGTTATATCGTGGATTCGGATTAAACAGAAAATAGAATTTATCACTACCGGAAAAGAAATCGTTTAGTCGTAAACAAAAGAGCAGTGAACTTTTTCTTATTACGAGATTTTCGATACGAAAGCTCGGAGTTTCATGCACCAGACACAATTGTAAACCCGCTTCGTTTCCATTCGTAAGAATGATTATTAAGTTTAAATTTAATTTCGAAATGCGATGTGCTTGAAAGTTTGGCGTGTGTCGGGTCTTGAATTGTGGCTTAACGTCGCAACAGGAAAATCCGACAGGGCGAAATGCTTTCGTTTCAGAACGATGGACGTAATTCAGAAATGCTTTATTGATCAGATTTGACAATCAGCCGCAACGAGTGCTTATGGTGTAGCGATTATCACATCTACCTAACATGTGGACGGTACAGGTTCGATCCCTGGCAGGTACAAGATAAATTTTTATGTTTTTGCAAAGTTTCGCTCGTTGTTTCATAGATGATCCATTTATAATTTTGAGCCAATTTACCGAGACGCATTTCACTTGTTTGCAAAAACCTCCGTGCTTTCTTAAAATCGCTCGAATTGGTAAGAATTGTGCGCACATACCAAGTGTCACGGACACCGAATCGACGATTGCTCGCTATGATGATAGCCGAACAGTGAAAAAAGTATACGCGAAAGCCGGGCGCCAAGACCAATTAATCGACCGACAGCGAAAGGCAATTTTAAAAAGAAATTTGTTACGTTCCCCAGGTGAGGCTCGAACTCACAACCCCGGCATAACTCACAAGTACTGCTTATAAGTACCGTGCGCTAACCAATTGCGCCACTGGGGACCGTGTTTTCCTGAACACATTAACAATTACCAACATTCTCGTTTGTGAACGAGAAACGATCCCTAACGACGCTCGTAATAAGTTAACTCGAAATTAACCTTTAACCTAGTATCCGTGTGTTTTGTGCGTTTGTGCATTTTGGAAACAAGTAGACGAAGCCGCTAGCATGGAATTATTTATTCGACTAAATTTGCAATTGCTGAATTTACAGCAAAGAGAACATTTGTTCAATGACTTATTTCTCTCGCACAATCTGCAAACGCAGTGATGCCTCGTCCGCAGGTGCACTCAGTAAAAATAAGTTTATTTTTCACTTGTGGCTATCCGAAGGAAGAAAGTAACCTCCTACTCCCTGAAGATTTCGCCGAAAACACATGGAAGATTCTTGGCTCAAATTTACATGCTTAAAACAAAGTTTTATATTCATTTTGCATTCTATACTGTTAATATGTTGATTAGCTTATGTCTTATCTGCGGCTTTTACACAATTTCTTACTTTCATTTGTAAACTGATTAAATCAGTATGGATTTGAAAATACTGTATTAATAATACAATTGTGAAAATTCGAACCCGCCGGAACCAAGCCGTTAATAATAAAATATTTTATTGCTTGGTTCCCACGGAAAAAATATGAATCAGGAGGAACAACAGCCGAAAAAGGCTGGTTGGTGAAACTGAATAACGTGACCGAGACGATAAAAGGGCGACGAGAGAGGAAGGGGGGCCGGTTACGTTCTGTCTCTTAGACTGTGTGTGCGCGACAAAATCGAGGGAACCTGCCCAAAATCGAAGGAATATTATCGACCAAGAGGACCGACCCGGATCACGAGGTATGACCCGAATTTATGTGAACTCTCCCTCCGCGGATCCGAACTCAGGCGACAGGCGCTCGCCTCTTTTGTAATTGTAATGTTAGCCTTAATAAATCGTTGTTGTTGTTATTATCCGTTGTAATGTCCTTTATTCGAATACTGTCACCGCCGCTCTATCGTCGGACCCATCCACTTCCTCCACTAGCGTAACGCGTAACTCATCCGAACCGCCATCTTGACGTGGGCAGGTCTAACGGACCTGTTAGCCGAGAAAAGGAGGAACGAGACTCCGTCCGCCTCCCGGCACCCACACAATATAATGATGTTATTTCGTTTATATTTATCAATAAACTGGTAAAAATTACATACCGTATCTTCAACTAGATCAATTTAATTATATCATAAATTGATTGGTCAGGAATAGGATTAAAGATATATATATATAAATTTAATTAATTTATTAATTTTAAAAGAAAGTAAAGAAACAATTCTGCTTTACTTTCCTTTAAAAGCTTTGATTCGTGAGCAAATTATGTTTGTTTTCCTGTTATATACATTTTGTCTAATAGTGAATTAAACATTTGAATTTTAATTAATTGATAACAACTGTCTATTTTATCATATATTATTGTCGATCTGTATGTAAGATCAAAAGAGGTTCTGAGTTTATTAGATAGATGTTATTAATGTTTGAGCATAACACTAAAACAAATGTTAAACAAATCATCTAATAGAAAGATATTTTCGAGAGGCTGGAGGGAAACATATTTCGATCGATTGAACATTACTTTTTAAGGGATACTTGAAGTTTTTAAACTTATCTTTGGATTTTCAGTAGCGTATAATACTCATAACGGTGCACTTGTGTACACAAATAAAACGAAAAATGCTGTTTTTTTCATTCGCTTCATTGGCTTGTACCTTGCTGTTTTCGTGTTTATATTTTGTTAAATCAGCAAAAATTTGAGAATAAAATTCTTCTAAGTAAAATTAGTAGTTGAATTGTGGGAGAAAGCACTATTTTTTACTTTTAACATGTATTTAATCCTCTCTTATATATAATTATCTTAAGTTGTTTTATATTCTTATTGACACCATTTCGTTGATTTCTTTTTGTTTTTCGAGCATTTATAACAATTCAGAAGTAATTTTTTTTAAATGATTATATTTATTTAACATATAATAATTATTAACACATCCACGAGAAGTATTATTATTATATATTAAAGACTATCAATAAAATTTGTATCCGTTAGAAATAAGTGTGAATTACAAACTACTTTCATATATTGCTTGCTCATAAAAAACATGATATAAATTTTACTAGAATTTGAAGAACAGAAGAATCATTTTGTATCTGATAAAGAAGAAAATTATAAAGTTTTGTTATTTAAAAAATATAATTTTCTATAAAATATGTAATTTTAATTATATAATACAATATTTATATCTAAAAATCATTTCATGTTAAGTTTAAAAATCCAGCAACGAGTTGCTTAACTTTCTCGGCAAAAACATTTAAAATTGCGCGTGCTGCCATCTGTTATTATATTTTATTAAAACATTTTAAAATTATTATAAAATGGCAAAAAAGTTAATTTTGAAGGTATGGATGTGTTTTATAAAATATTGTAAATGCTAATAACAAGTAAAATGTTCATTAAGTCTGTCCCTACTGGAGATACACACGACCTTCATTATCTCCACACTCCGTCGACCTTTAACCATCGAAATTTAATAACGTAAATACCTCTAATACACAAAGCTCACGGCAAAATTTCAGAAATTTTCAACAAAGAACACAAAAGTTATTAAGCTTCAAATTGGATGGAAAAAAATCGTGAACGCCACACACAAATACGCACATGCACACTAACATCGAACAGTAACAGAAAAAACTCCCAAATGTTTTTGCATTTCTCAACGTTTCAAGGTGTCCTGAGTCCAAAAATGTAAAAATTTCAGGGAGTTATTTTTCGAACGATCGCCATACTTTCCTTCTATCATATATAACAGAGCCTGGAAAATAAAAGTGTTGAATATACTCATTCGTGTTAAAGAATGTTTACAAATACCAGTTTCTATGTTAAATTATCTATCTAAACTACGTGTTAAAGAATTAACTCTGACTCATTTATTATCAATTAATCAAATGCCAAGAACGTAAATCTCCTTCCAATGTAACCTCATAATATAAATACATGGAGAACACGAAAGAAAATTCATTTCTCGAATTACAGTACAGTGACCACGAGTAAAACTTGCATGAATATTGACATGAGACGGCATTATGATAATCTAGGAAAGAGAATCATGATAATATAGAAATATGAATATTTATTACATAATAAATATGAAAATATTCGTGTTTAATATGCAATGTTAGAATCTGTGTGCTTACAGATGTTGTAAGCCAATTTTACAAATGTAAACTGTTTTATATTATTTTTAAAGTGAAATTATTACAAATTAAAATATTTATAAATTATTTAATGATAATTATTCATAGATAATGATCATTTTGAGAAATTATTCAAAATATTTGTTTATTGATTTTTAAGTTATTTACTGTAATATGAATTGTAATTTATATTTTGATAATATTTTAAACCTTCTTAATTAATTAATTTTTTTTAAAATTTAATTAAAAAAACTAAGTTTTTATTTTTTAAAATATTTCTTAAGTTTTTTAAAGGTAAATTTAATTTTTATTTTAAAGAGAATTAAATTTATTCGTAATGTAAACTTATGTTAAAATAAACACATTTATGCTAAATTTAATTTTAAGAAATAAGTGAGTAGTTAATAATTCTCTTTACTTAGTATGAAAGTATATTTTTTAATGTTTGTATATTCGTAATTTTTAATGGCAAAACTTTGTTTAAAAAAATTAATCTATCAAAAATAATAGTAGAATATATTTGGTATAAACGAAAATGTGAAGCGAAACAGAAAAATGATATTTTTCTTTTTTATTTTCGCATGGACAGACAACCAGGTTCTCTTATAAAGAATCTGGAATTATTAACTGCAAGCTCAAGCTTTTCAATAGAAATTCGATTTAAACAAATAAAAAACTTTTTATGATGATTAATAGAAAATTATTTTCGTTCTACTTCAAAATAATTTTGGAATTAAGTCACTCGAATGTAACTTTAAGTTTTAAAAATAATTACTTGTACTAATTAAATTTAGTACTAGAATTTTATATCTGTATTCAAGATTTTTATCTATTATAGAAAATTATAATGATGAAACCAATTTATAATTCAGTTTTTGGATGTCAAGCTCTTAAATATGTATCCTTAGATATATATTTATTTAGATAATATACATAGATCATATAATATAGATAATTTCTGGGATTTAAGATAGATAATTTATCAATTTACTGGTTATTCAATAATTACTTTTTAAAATGTTAATACAAGTTTTGGGTTTTATATAAACGTAAAACAATTGTTTAAATCGATAAGTAGTTTAAAACTTTAATATTTCATCTATTTAAAATTTATATAAAAATTTACAAAAATTTCTTATTTAATTATATTAGATTTTGATATACAGAGATGCTCGACATTTGTTGTGGTTATGTTTCTAAAAAACACTACTTACAACGAAATGAATTAAAACAGTTTTTATTGAAATAATGTATTTTATGAGAGCTGCCTCGATTATAAAATATGTTTTTAATATAACCTTCCATCAACTAAATAAAAATGTTGAAAAAGTCTCATATCACAAAACTCTCCAAAGCAATGATAAATAACAGACTTATCCCTTAAGGTCTGAAAGTTTTGAATAGTTCTTTTATAACTTAAGATTTAATAAAAAACAAATTTATATTTCTATTCTGTTGTTATGTGTATTTGAATTGTTTAAATAACGACTATTTTGGAGATTGTTTAGCTACGTAATTAGGTTTATAGCAGACTGACTACAAAATTACAATTTATAACAATAGAAAAATATTTATTTTATTCTATACTAAACTGTAATATATTACAATTTATATGTGTTTTATTATTTCGTTTTCATATATAATTGAATAGGAAAGACTGAAGAAATCGCGGACACAAGATTTTTTAAAATCGATATTACGAGACCTGTTAGTGAAAACAGATCTTTTTATATATCAACTGATACTTCAATCAGTTGGATATCATATGGTATAGGAGATTAAAAAATCTAACCTATTTTTCCCAAAAAATAAAAAAACCACGCAGTATCCACTATTCCCGGTGGCTCAGGTAATAACGTAGTACCTGGACGGGTTAAAAAAAACGAATAAATATACCAAAAAGTAAACTCGAGAAAATTCAGTACAGTATGAAACTGTCTGTGATTGCCCCAAAAATGTGCCCACTGTTGCTCTAAATCGTCATGATCGATTCTAATCAACAATATAAAGAGAAACGTTAACTAATCTACAATATGATATACAGTAGATAATTAACCGCATCTATAAAGATACGTAAAAATTTCACTTGATACTTGTAATAAACACTCCCTAAAAAAGTAAAATTGTTCAAACAAGTTTTCTTCAGCTGCACAAAACATGGACGAAAACCCGCAACATGGCAACCTATTGTATGTCAATACTACTATGTAGTATGGAATACAGATAGGAAATGTACAGACATACAGATAGGAATCATAACCAGGGATTGCCTCAGTTTTTCCTATTGCATAATTTCAATAATAATACTTTACTAGAAGAACAATTAAAATGTAAATAATATAAATAAGAATTTTTAACGAAGCTAATGCTCTAAACTGCTATAAACCTAATTACGTAGCTAAACAATCTCCAAAATAGTCGTTATTTAAACAATTCAAATACACATAACAACAGAATAGAAATATAAATTTGTTTTTTTATTAAATCTTAAGTTATAAAAGAACTATTCAAAACTTTCAGACCTTAAGGGATAAGTCTGTTATTTATCATTGCTTTGGAGAGTTTTGTGATATGAGACTTTTTCAACATTTTTATTTAGTTGATGGAAGGTTATATTAAAAACATATTTTATAATCGAATGATTTAAAATAATATAAATATAAAAAAACAAAAATTGAATTCATTGAATGTAATTAAATGTGGAGATTTTTATTATTAGAAAGGGGAGGAAGGAGCATTAAATTAAAGTAAAAAATGAAGTTTTAAATTTGTATTTTCTCTTTTGGATTTGTAAACAATGGGAAACAATTTACAGTACATTGAAAGTAGTTTATTTTGTGATTATAATGCATATGAATAAATCAAAAAAATTTTATATACTTGATATATTGTTATTGATATAAATAATAATAAAAATAAAGAAAAATATGCTTTATCTGTTTAAGGGAGTTGGCGTTACTATTCCATTTCTGTAAAAAAAAGACATTATTCTTATGAAACCAACTATACATGGGTTAGGTTATTTTGTAGCCTAACCCATGTGTAGTTGATTCCATAAGAATAGTGTCTTTTCCTTCACAAATATAAGTAAATAAACATATAACAATCCTAAGCATAAATTTTAGTTAAATTATATACTAAGTGATAAAAAAAATCCAGCAACGAGTTACATAACTTTCTCTGCCAAACTTTAAAATTGCTTGGTACCATCAGTTATAAGATTTTATGTTTTAAACTTTTTATATTATTACCAGTATTATAAAATGACAAAAATTCCAATTTTGAGGGTTGAAATGAATTTTATTTAAAAAAAACCTCTGCGAAAGATAATAACGAGTAAAACCTTCATTAAGTCTGACTCCACTAGAGATATGACACATGACCTTCCTTTATCATAGTACTCCTCGATCTTTAACCACCAAAATTTAATAGCATCAATCCTCTTATCATCCAAAACACTATGCAAAATTTCAGAATTTTTCGACATAAGGCGCAGGAGTTAATAATAATAATAATTTATTTGACATGTATTTAAATACAATATCAAAGGAAGAAAAAACAAAACAGAAAATTATTTTAACTCAAACCATCTAATTTCTTTAACATCTTTTAAAATTTTAACAAATCCGAAAAATTGACTTAGAACTCCGCGCTACATTCTTAAGTATTCCCGGTACATATCATTTCCGCAATTGCTAAACATATGGAAGCACCAGTCACTACAGATCTGCTTGCAAATTATACACACCAAAGAAGCACTTCTTGACATAAAACAATTTAACCGCAGTCTCGCAATTTGTTTTTCATCGCAATAGAGATTCCAACATCCCCTAAACAACCTGCTATGCCAAAACCAGGCTTAACCACACGATAATAACGTAACAACCCAGAACTATTCAACACATCCTTCATCTGTAGTTCCAGTTCTGTACATCTCAATACTTTGGACGATATTCGCTTTCCATCTATCAATTTGTTTCTCAGTAACCATATCACCGAATCCCAGCCGCTCCAGCCAGTTTTTGAAATCCAGCCACCATGAGTTACTCTCCCCTTTCATTTACATTCTTTCCATACAGGTTCTAGGTAGCCTATCCCTAGGTAATTCCAATATTCTTACATAATATTTTAGAACTGCTTTTATAAAAAAGATTTTCAGCGGTACTCGTCCAGTTTCCCATAAAACAGCCACATTCGATGCGTGAAATCTGAGGCCCAACATTTTCTTCAAAAATTCTCTATGAATTAACTCAAGATTATTGACATTAGCCAAACCCCAGACCTGAGCACCATAGGACATAACGGATTTAACTGTTGAATCAAATAACCTGAAATGTGGAGAATACGAGGTTAACCCTGGGATATTAACAATTTTACGTAATTTCACCAAAGCATCTTTAGCTTTCCTCACAGTAATCTCAAAGTAGTCTTTCATATTAAGATTATATTTAAGCCAAAGGCCCAGGTACTTATATTTTTCAACCATTTCAATCTCTTGTTTATCCAAAAACCATTTAAGCTTACTTGATCTTTTACTACCATTTTGAAAACCATTATCTTAGTTTTTTTAATATTAATCTGCAAGTCCATCTCAGTTGAGAAACTGAGAAGACCATCAATTGCCAACTGTAATTCGAACAGGCTGTCAGCCACAATCACCACATCATCTGTGTACAACAGAACCTTGATATAAGTATTATTTCCTAACCATAAGCCATTAAATCTTGAAATCTCATCAATCTATCAGAGACGAGCCGCCATTTTGACTACCATAGGTAAATTTAACCCTAAAAGGTTTTCACTGTCATTCATTTCCACATTAAATAATACCAAATTTCTTTTCCTTAAATTACTTTCAAGTGTGCTGACTCTTTTGTTTAGAATAGTGATAATTTGCATATTGTTACAGTCATTTCCGCAGTCTTGAACGGATTATAATTTATTAATTCTCTCCGTCAACATATTTATCGTATCGTTCATTTCCGCAAAATTGTCTTTTACTAAACGCAATTCCGTCTCTATTTTTAATTCTATAGCATCCTTCATTTCACTCGATATACCTTTTATCTTTTCTAAGAATAATTCTTGATCTAAATTTTTTCTAGTATCTCTCACTTTAACAGCACTTCCAGTGGGACAGACCGAAAACGTTTACTTGGTGGTGTTCTTGATCACATAGCGCTCTTCTTAAAAGCTGCTTCTTTTTCCTTGGCACTATCTCGATTCACACACTCTTTATATTCAACAAACTTATCCATAATAAAGACCATTTACCAAAACTTAGCCGCAACAGGTGTGCCTCCACTTCAAAATGTGCCAACAGCCTCAGAGACTACAGCCCCTCCGGCGCAGGAGTTATTAAGCTTCGAAGTGGATAAGCAAAATCGTGCCATACACAAAAACACGTGTTACATTCGCACACTAACATCCATATATACAGAAGAATTCCCCTATTTTTTATTATTTTTTTATTTTTTATTTCTCCACGTTTCAGGGTTTCCTGAGTCCAGAAACGCAAAACTCTTAGGAATTATTTTTTTGACTGACGGCCATTTTTTTTTTGTTTTATAAGTTATACTAGCAAGGAAAGTAAAATGAAAATGAAAAAAAAAACTATTCAAAATTTATTTATATATATTTTCTTATAATTATACAATACAAAAAAATGAAAATAGAATAAACTTCATTAGAAAGACTAATATTCTTTTATCTTAAAATTTTTAGAAAGTGAATAAATATTTTTTAAATTTAAAAAGTAAAAACAAAAGTATGTTTGTTGAATTCTTAACGAGTTTCTTAAAACGTCTTCATGCAGCAGATTTATTTACCACTAAATTGAGAACCGGCTTTATTAATAGAAGTATCGTTTGTTTGCTTGTTAAAAAAACAAACACGATACTTTTACTAAAAAAAAAAATTCGATTTATCTGAAATCGTTTTATATAAATTATAAATATGTCTATTTGTTCAAAAGTAAATTTTGTCGATATTTTTATAGTTTTTCCATCAAATTTTAAAGATAAAATTTATAATTAAAAGAAAGTAATTAAAGCTTTCTTTTTTTTACTTAATTTTATTGTTATTTACTCGATTTAAGTTTTTATACAGAAATAATTTTTATCAGGATATAAATTTAGTGGTAGAAGTAGTATGACACATATTTTTGTAATTAAACGTAGTTAAATTTTTAGTAATTTAAAAGTTTTTAATCTAAAAACCATTCTGACTTGTTTGAAAAGTAAAATGATTCTTATGTACAGTACAGTACGTTCATATAAAAGCATATAATTATAGCATAAGAAGTTCTTATATATACAGTTTTCTTTATTTAAAATATAATGACTTAAACTACTAAGCAAGAATTTTTAAATAGAAAATTTATTTATTTTAAAATATTTAACTACAATAACTTCCCATAAGTGTAATTTAGAAATAATATATAATGTTTTCGCTATTTATAGAAGTTAGACTAACATTTTCTCACCTGTAAATAATTTTAATTGTTAAAATTTGTTTCAAAATTGTATAGATGTATATTGTGTCGAGTTTTAGACTATAATAGCTTAAATTCCATTCTGTTCTGTTCATTTAATGCGTATTTACATGTAGAGGTAGGTCTAGATTCAATTTCTGCTCAACTAGGTTTTTTACACTTCTTAAAAAATTGATAAAACATTTATATGTTATATACGTAACTTTCTCAGATGAATTGTCAAAATTAACATATTAAATTAATTTGACTGGAAATAGAAAAGAGATGTTACAATAAAACTAATATCTGCAATAAAATTGTTCAATAAATTTATGCATGAAGGGATCTTCAAATCCAATCAAAAGCTACAACTATTCCATTTTTCTTCGTTAAAATAGTTTATACTCCATAGACAATTAACGAAAATCTAATTAAAAGTGTTAAGTTGAATTATTACTGAAGTTAGGGATTGATTTAATTACTAAAGAGAATTCTAATTTGCTGTCTTAACTGTTGAATTATGAAAAGAATAATTTCTGTTGATCTTGGTTAAATCAAGAAAATTTTTGTCATAATTTTAAATGTAAAATTCTGCTTATCGTCAAAACAATAATAAATGTTACGATATAAATAACTTCTGTACAAAGATGAGATCTGCCTTCAACACATTTATATCTCTTAGAATAGAAATAAGTTATTCCATAATGTATATAAGATCAATAAAAGATAATTTAAAATATTTTTAAAAAGTATAAATATTATTATTTCTTTAATGTTTTATACGGGAGAAAAATTGAAGATGTTAAAGTTAATTAAGAAAACTGTCTAAATTCTGAACATATCTAAAATTTTGTATATTTTTTATGTTTGATTAATGCAGAAAAAATTATGGTTAAGATACAAGCATACGTATGTTAAGAATGTGATGCATTTTTTTAAATCAGTAACCACTATCCAACGCCACGACATATTTTCTAAGATGTGAGCTAGAGTAAATCGGCAGTGTCTGATAACTGCTCCGACACAAAGATGTTAAATAAATGATAAATATACAATGATAAATGTTAATTATCTAGAACATTTTTGTTTATATACGTGTTTTTTGTTTCTCATTAAAGTTTTTTAAAATAAAATAAAGCTGTTTCGCATTAAAACATATTTTTGTATGTTTTTAAAGAGCATAACAGTCGAAACTGTAGCTCATTTTCGACTGCACCCTGTACCATCATTCAAATACATCCTCACTGGTTTGAAATGTGCCAAGCAGGAACGTTCGCATACTATAAAATGTAGGGCACAGACTATAAAAAATGGCATAAGTAATAAAGGGTACAGTACATCATACATTATGCAGAAGCTTCAAACTATGATTCAACGTCGGATCAGTGCTCCTACAAAATGGCGGTGGTTGCACTCGGAGTAACATATTTGCAAAAAGTCATGAATCTTCTATTGTTTGTTGATCATAAAATTTGGGACCCCTTTGGGGATTAGAAAAAGGGCAATCCAGACAAAAAAAGGAGGGACATGTTCTTAATTTACATAAACTCCCGGTACCAAAAACACATCCACGCGATTCGTATATCAGGTATATAGCAGTTTTTTTAGCACGCCAAACTTTACTCGATTTCCTATATTTTATAATTTTTAATCGTTAAAAATAAACAAATGTAAAACTTTTGAACGGAACGTTACTTTTCCTCAAAAAGAATTAATTAACTAACATGAACAAAGTTTTTCAGAATAAAAGCTGCGTACACACAAATGAGGTACAGAGAAGTCTCCTTACGGAGACACAATAGCTGAAGAAAAAAGTTTAATTCACAGCACAAAGATTGAATAAGACCATAACCAATCACAATGGCAAAAGAAAGAATTACGCTAGGAATTAAACTTGTTTTCTGATTTAGTGTGTCTAAATTTAAATTTAAATTTATTATATTCGTTTAGTAATAGAATGCTTGTAATTTTTCACTTTAAAATGTTATTCTTATGGTAATAGAACAATTGTATTTTTATTGTTGATGATAAAACGTTAATCCTGAAAACGTTTAAATTAAAAGTTGGACAAAAATTTGAAAAAGCTGTTAAAAAACTTATTATTTCTTTACTGATCAGTTTTTTTCCCCGTTTTCTTCATTTAGGAAATAAACATTAACTTTACCCATGTAATATTTATTTTGAAGTTGTTCCAATCTCATCACCCTCTTGCGAATTACTAAACTAGTAAAAAACACCCTTTTAAAGTATTATTTAAAAATTAATTTCAGTACATAATCTAGTATAGTCCGCGCAGCGATAGAGCAGATATTAGTCTGTGTGACTAGAAGAGTCTATGTCAGATGAAAGGCGTGAAAGGAGACATGCAGCTATCCCCTAGAAATTGAGACATGAATCGGACCTTTTTCAACTTATAATAATAGGTTTCAGAAACTATGTTTTAATTATCTTTATTCTCGATAAAATTTTGTTTTCACACTAAAATTAGTAATATTTTTAAGCAAATACATTTTTCGGATTTTATTACTTGTATAAGACCTAAATAGGAGCCAGTTTTCCATAGAAAGTCCTCTTGGGAGCATTTCCCCTCGACAACTCGTCGTTGTGTTGTGCATCCCGTCCAATCTTAAGCAATTATACTTTACGGTATTACTTTCAAACTGCAAGATTTTTTTAAAATTAAAAATATAAAGAATAAAAAAATTACTTAAATATCACGAAAAAAGTTATTTTTAATATAAAAATATAACTGTAAATGTAAATATAAAAAAAAATTGGTTTTATAAATATTTTTTCTTTGTTCTTATATTGTTGACAATTATCTTAAATTTTTTATGATAAAAATGAATTATTCAAAATTAATATTAAAAAATGCCAATTATGACAAACAGTTTTTGTGAAATACCTTTTAAAATTAAATTTACGAACATCGAAATGTAATTAAATTCAACTGAATTTTTTATTTATTTATTTATTTATTTTTTAATTTCATTAATCATTTTATAAATGTTGAATTGAAAAGCTAAATTAAATTTATAGAGAAAAATCTTTCGAAATTATTGTAATTCGTTTTGAATTTAATATGATAACAAATTACAAATAAGAAATATATTATTAAAGAATTGAAAATTACATTTACAAATTCATGGTTTTTCTATTTTTTTTTTCTGTACAAGAAGCAGAAATTATTTTACTCATATTAAATTTAACAATTTTTATTTTTTATGAAAAAAAATTAAGAATTAAGTTACCGTCTTTATAAATATAACATATTTAAAAACATTAACATAAAATTATTCAATTGCCTATCGACAATTTCATGTTTCTACTATAGACACTAGGAATAATAATTTAATATTCAATATCATGAAATGAATATATTACATTTATGCAAGAATGGAGATGAAACGACATTTCAAACTGAATTAACTCGAATGTGATTCTATTATTATGACTTTCAAAACCTATTGAAAACTCATTGAACTAAAATACTTGAAAGTGATTCGAAGACCCGAATAATTGCATTTGAAAGTTTTGAAAACACAAAACATTATATTATTAATGCAATTTGTACAAAATTTAAAACTGTTTAAACATAAAATATTAATTGTAAAACGAAAATGATTTCGGTATACAAAATGCCACACAGTGTACATGTACTGTACCATATAGTCAAATTATTATTAATAGTTTATAATTTTTATACTACAGTGAATTGTTTAAATTTTATATAATAATTCGTGCAAAAATTGGCCCACCAGTGACCAAGTGACCACTGAACCACTGAACGGTCGTGGGCCCACGACCGTTCAGTTCCTGGTTTTCCCAAAGGAGTAGGCTGAAGGCTTAACCGCTCGCCCACTCGTCCGTCTCCCAGTAGTCTTAAGTGCACTACAAGAAGCCTACTCAAAGTTTTTCCACTGTCCTCCTCCAGATCTGTAGAATATATGAATCTAGCTAGGGCTGATATTTTCAATTCCTATTACAAAATCTAAATTTTGTCTGGTTAGACCTCCTGTGATGAACTCTATTTCTCTTACTATGCTTTTCTTCTCGTAATTCTAAGAAACAACGAAAACTACCCAGGATCTATGTAATTTCTTAGGTTATCACAATGGCTGAAACTCAATTATAGAAGGATCACCGACGTCCGTTGAGGATTCGACACAAAAGAAGAAAAATTTAGCTTATATGATAAATAACAATATTTATTTTAATACTCATATATAATTTATTTTTCACCCTTTCCGCTCTGTAGGCAATAAAAGAGCCTTTTCCCATTGTAGGCCTGATCGAATCCAGAATGGGTTCTGCCAGGCCAACAATGGGAAAGAATGGGTGGTAAGGGACGGACTTTCTAGGTTTGCTATCCCGGTTTCTAATCCGGATCCCTCTGAGCGGTAGACTGAGGTCTTAAACATTTCGGCCGTCTGTCCTTTCGTCTCAATATATATAATCATGTTCACTTATTTTATTAAATTTCCAGTATTGAAAATAATTAATTTTCTAAAAATCATAAATTAAAAGAGAGCTTATCTGAATTGTAATAAAACACGAATTTTGTTTTCTTTATATGAAAAAATAATAATATTTGTTATTCAAATAGATTGAAATTTGTTTTGTGATTTATGGCGAAAGAAAGAAATAAACTTCTGTCAGTATGAAATACTTTTTATCGATCTTTATAAAGTTCAACATTTCGAAAAAAGAAATGACATCCTAAGCTTTAGTTACGGAGGAGGAAATTTAAATTCTAGGATTTTAGATTTGAAGCTAATAAAAGCTTTTATAAATAGAGTTCTAATATATGAATATGTAAAAAAAAGGAACAAAATATCTCACAGACATTTTTAAATTTTTGCACATTTGTACTTTAAGTTTTGTTTATAAGTTTCTGAATGGTTTAAAGAAAGTTTTGTTTATCTAAAAGATTTTAAATGTATTTTCTTCTAAAATAGGTAAAAATAGATATTTTTTTAGGTTTTATTTATATATTTTCTAGCTTTTAAGACACTAACATTCTCTACGTATAATAATAAATATACTAATACATATACATTATATTTAAACTTTGTATGTGTATATTACATATAAGTGTACATAATTGATCTAGTTCCACCGTTTGTTATTCACTGAAATTGGCATTAAATCAAGTGTGGCTCTCAAACAATAAGTATTATTCTGTATATAAGTTTATATGGTATGTAGTAATGAGGTCTATATATAAATTTTAAGTTAGAGAGTTTGAAAGTCATTTGATTTGATGCTAACAATATCATTTGGAAGAATTTTACTCCGATTCCTAACTCAATAACACTGACTATAAATACCATTATTTATAATGGATGTAAAAAAGTTTTATAACAAATATATTTAATTCAAAAACTTTTATGAATTTAACTTACGATATTTACTTGTATTAAAACTTATCGAAATCTATAGAAAGTTTTATGAAATACATTTTTTATTTAAAATCAAACTTTAAATTAAATTAATTTAAATTAACTTATATCAATAATTTCATTAAATTAATAACTTTTATGCTAAGGACTTTACTTTTATAGTACAAAACAAAATTATCCAATTTACTCTTATTTTGAAAATTACCTAACTTGGTTATCTACTAATTGACGTGTTACTTGTAAACACAATTTTAATGTGATTTCAGTTACATTAAATATAAAATTCTTTCACTAATAAGTTTAAAACATTCAAATACAACAAAAAGAGTTAAATTTTACACAGACTTTACTAATTATTTAACTATATTTTGACTGCTTTTAATTGAAGACGAGTGTATTAAATATTTATTTATTAGACTTTAGTATTTTAAATTAAATAAATTTAAAATTTTACTTTTAAACAACATTAAGCATTTAAAAATATCACATTACAAATTGAGAACACTTTCAATCTAACAAATACGAAAAATTCTACTGAAGAGGTTAATTTATTGCAACGCAACACTTAGGTGATCTGCCTAGGGAGGAATGCCTTCCGAGGGTCTTTTTAAAGGTAACTGGCCTGGTATTCAGGCATTACAGACGGAGAAAACCCGGAAAACTTCACGTCCTGGCGAGGCTCAAATCCACAAATCGAATTCCCAGTGTTCAGGGAACGGAATCGCTTGGCCACCGATTGGCTCGTATACCATACTTAAAAAAAATAATTTTTTAATGTGAATGGAAATAAATTACAAATAAACCAATTAGATTATGGCTTGAGCCAATAAGATCCTTGCCTAGTGTGGAAAATTTGTACAAGGCACACGGGGGTTTAGAGTTTCACCCCTCATATTTGAGAAGAATTTTTAAAAATTACAAAAATCGCCCATATATCTACCAATTGTCTGGTTTTGAACACCATGATGTTAGATGGTTGTCTGTTTACAATTTTCTCTTTATAAACATTTACTTCTTATTCTTGTACAATTATTCCTTATTACTCATCTTTATCCATCATCAGTAATGAGGATTAAGACTCTCTCCATACCACCCATCACTACTACGACTACCGTCATTCACGGTTCACCAAAAATTAGATACAGTACATAATTATCTTACTCACTTTTAATTAAAGATTAAAATATAGAAGATAGAAAATGCCATAAGAATTTAACTCTTGATTGGAATTTAATGCCATAGGAATCAATTAGTTTATTCTAAAATTCGTTTCGTTACGCGTTGTTTGTATTAAAATCACAATGGACTTATTGTTCTTCAACGTTTCCTAACGAAGCCTTAAATTTTTCTTCGGTCAAGCATTTTTTTCTAATCGGTTAAGAAAAGATTTAAGCCATCGTTAGAAATTAATGAGAAACCAAAGCCAAAAAATAAAAATATATTAATATTACATAATTTAACTCCTTTTTGTTAATGTTTGGTACTTAAATTGTCAACGAAGCAATTTAAATTTATTAGTTTTGACTGTCATTAATTCTTTAAAAATTATTCTTTAAAATAAATCGGCGAAAATCGTTTGTTGTTTTATTTAATTAAACAATTTTGAATTGGAAATTGATTCAAATTATCAAGAAGCTGCTATTACTTCTCGGCAATTGAACTGCGAGTATTTTTGATTGCCATAACAGCTACTCTCCAGGTGTCTTCTTTTGTCCGCTAGATTAATCCAATTGATTTCATCTTTGCCATTCAGTTTGATGTTTCTTTTTTTAATTCCCGAGATCTTTCCATCGTACAAGAGGATTCATTTCTCATTTGGTATTCCTACAAGTATTCAGTTAATGTCTCTGTTGATATAAACTGTTGATGCCCAGTCAACTCGAATATTTTTTCTTAATATTCTGGTTTAAGATGTCGCTTTTACACTTTTATTTTAATACATTATTGTGATGGATTCGCCATTCACTTGACGTTTCGTCTTATTCGGACCAAATATATTTCTTAGCATTATGAAGACATTGCGACATTTAAATTTATACTCGAAAATATTTTAGAACAAATATTTAAAAAGTTGTTTGGAAACTTCTGTATATTATATTTTTTATTAAAAATCTAATACAAAAATAGTCATATGGTTTTCTATATTTATGCAGGTCTCTTGTAACAAAAATGTATTTTATTTATATAAGAATAGTTTGATTGATATTGAGCAATATATACATACAAATATTCCTGAATAGTTACGAGCACAGCAATCTTCAGTAGTGTTTGTACAAATACTGTATGAAAGTAAAGTATGATAGAACTTTGTATATACTGTATATGTTTCTCCTTATATTTCTATACTATATTAAGTTAAGTAGATACATAATTTCTTAATAATGTTTATATTAAAGTATTGTATAATATTTATTTATATATTTTTCGTTTTTATTTATTCAAGTCTAGAAATAAATGATAAAATCTTTAACATAAATTAATTAAGCATATTTACATTTTCAGAGCCAGATGATTCAAACGATTAGTGTAAAGAATTTTATTGTCTTACATTAAATAACAAATTGTAAATGATTTATTGAAATATGCTTAATATAAATATATAATTTTCCGTGCTAATTATACATAAATATTTATTTAAACATTATGATTTAAGTAAGCGTGAATCAAAAAAGAAATCTTTCTTCATGTATCATCTCTAACCTTTTTGTATGACTTGTAAATATAAAACATAGAAATCATGTAAAAATGATAAAAATTAAATAAATTTACTTTATATTGAGACGTAGAATGAAGTTACGAATTTGAAATTATTATTTCTAGTTGGAGAATTAGCATTTATAACGTTATAACGAAGGCTATCGCTAGTATTGGAATTCTCTTAATGTATATAACAAGAGAAGCTTTACTACAATATATAAATCAACCGTAACAAAGTTATAACGAATGCTATCTAAGCATTTCGAGTATGATAAATATCAAGTAAACAACGTTATATTACATGTAATGCGAAACTAATGTTTATTAATAGTGTTATATCCTAAATATACGAATATTAGTTTCACACGAACATTATATAGTATATAGGAAGTATATGTATATATAATATACGGTATACATGTAATTATAGTAAATGTAGTACAGGTAATATGCGCTACATATATAATATATATAGCGATAAAAATATGACTGAAAATATTTTCTCTAAAACATATGTTAGTATCGGTTATAATTTTACTTTAGTGGGGCCAAATATTTTATATTTGGTCTACAATTTTCAAATTGAAGCCATATAAATTTCCACTGGTGTCCATCTGTTGTCTCTCCTTCTTTAACCTCGACAATTGAGTTGGATACGTGAAAATTAAGATTAGATATGGAAAGCATAGAGGCAAGAGGCTCTAATTAACTATATACTAACTTCCGGTTTATATAGGAAATCACGTTATTTCAATTCAGAAATTTTCTCCAGAACAGAGTTAGATAGATCACTGGCATTACTCTATTGTTTACAGGAAAAGTATGATATACAGGCGCAAGATACTAATAAAATTGAGAGCATTGTGGCGAAAAATTTGCAGCCCGGCATTTTGACGATATCATGATAAATCGTTATATTAGAATTACATTTTTTAAGATAATTTACTAATTAATAAATCAATATTTCATTTTATCAATAATATTGTATATTATATCTAAAAATAATGTTTAAACGAGAATTTTTGCAAATTTGTATATAATAAATGAAATTACGACTTTATCATGAAGCTAGAATTTTAAAATTAGACTTACAGACTGAGATATTCGAGGTCACAGTTCACTATGCAAAGTCTATGTGCCGATCGCGCGCTACATCGAATTACCGACTGCTGTAAATTGATCTCTACCACAATTTTTTATTTTAGATTTAAATCATTTTTAAACTGTTCTTCCTCGCAGTTTTGTTTTCTTAGAAAATTCCTAATTTTATTTTCTTTATTTAATTATTTTGTTACATAAGTTTCACAAAGTATAGAAAATATTAGTGTATTTGAAATATTTTTTGGCCAAAGTGTGTTCAAATTCTCGATTTTTGTCAGTATAAAATTAAATTTAAATAATGAATGTAAAATTTGTAGTTTTTAGTTATGATATAAGGGTGGGTGGAAAGTAACTGGTCATTGGGAAATTGCCATAATGTTTGTAATAATAATGAAATTATAAACAAATTTATGTGTGCATGTATAGTAATTAATGAGTTTTATAATTTATGCATCGATGACGTGGATAATGACCAAGAGAGGCTATACATGCAGTGGCAGAAAAGATGGCCAATCGCTTGTCTGTTTAGGAGAGAGTGCAGATTGCCGCACGCTATGATGTGTGGAAATCAGTGGTTGCTGTGCAGTTTAGTTTATTTGGTAACGGCAACGCGACACATGGCGATCTGCCGATGGAGTAATGCCTCTCGGGAAGTCTTCTAAGGGAAACTGGCTCCTATTTAGGTGTTACTAACATGTAAAAACCCGGAAAACTCCACATGGCCAGCTTCTTGCAGAAGCGCGAACTCACGACCAACTACCGGTGTTAAGTGGTTTTATCCACTCGGCCACTCGTGGGCGTTGCTGTACAGAAAGGGTGGTATATACCACAATTCGTCGAGAAACAATCAAAAATTGTCATTTGAAGTTAAAAATGGCCACAGATTCCTTCTATTTATATATCTGAAAAACAATAAAGAAGATGGAAGTAGGTGCACCAATATTAAGATTCTCCATATTAATGTATTTAAGTTCTTTTCGTTTAATTTGAATTAAAACGTTGATTTAAAATATAACTCTACATAGATACTGTAGTTTCATAATGTTACATAAACCCTTATGGAAATGTAAAAATGGTACTTTAAAAGTTTCCTTATGTTTTACCCTGAAAATAATAATATAACAAGACAGAAAACTTACCATAAGTACACATCAATGTAAAATATATAAGATCATAATTACTCTTTCTTATCTTTTAGAATCTGTGCGGAATCATTTTTCTGTGCGGAAGCACAGAAAAATGGCGTCCGTCCATATCAGGAAAAACGTGTCGTTGGTGGATGGCGCCGGCGTCTACTTTAAATTTTAAGGCAAGCTTTCATATTTCCATTTAATACGGTACATTTCAATTAATTTTCATCATCATTCCATTAGAGATATAGAAATTATAGTGATTTTTCGATACCTAGTTACTTTCCACCTACCCTGTATTTATAAATTGAAAAGATTAAATTCTTACAACTTATTAAGTGTTAAATTATAGACATTACCATACCTATTGACAATACTAATTCTAAGTATTGACATGGGAATAATTTGTCGAAAAAAGCGATTTGTCTTTAACTATTCGAATTCGCCAGGCGCAATTTATAAATAACAATTATTTTAATAAATAAAAACATTTTTATACAGTTAAAGTTATATATATTTATAATAGTATAAGTTAATAGATTATAGATAATAAAGAATTAATAAATTTCATTTCTATTTTCCAACTAAGATGTATTTGTACACAAATATGAATTATATATATGTAATTTCTGTTTCCCATCTTTCTTGCTATTAATTTATCATATGCTAATGACAAAAGCTTTGTTAGAATTTCAATAAATTATATTAAAATTTATAAAGTAAATTAAGGTTCTCTGCAGACTTGGCAAGAAGATCCGCTCTTTTATTACCACCATCCCTCTATGACAGGTATACAAGTGTGAGTAACTTCATGTTTAGAGGATGACAGACTAGTAAGCTTTCTAGTTCTAACAGCAGTAATATTACTATAAATGTTGATTTTCATGGTGGAAATAACAGCTTGACTGTCCGAATAGAGATACAATGCCATGATGTTTTTAAATTCAGTGTAGTCGCACTGAATTTACTGTTGACTGTGTATATATTGTATGGATCCGAAGATATAGGACAGTTCAGATTAATGGATATTTCAGTACGGAGAACGTTTAATTCATTTTTGATATATACAGATATTATTTTTGTAAATAACTAAAGTTGCATCTACTTTCAAACAATCATTAAAAATTTGGAAACAGTTCTTGTGGACCTCATCATTGTTAGAGATCTTGATATTGAGTTCAATAGCTGAATAGTCCACGAGTTCAATCATTCCTTTTGTGCTGAGATCAAAAGTGTTTAAGCATTTATGAGGTTTTAGTAACAAGAATGTAAGGTACAATAGTTGTTTTTCCGAGAAATAAATTCTGTTATCACTAAATTAAAAAATCATTTTTGCAGAGATTATGGTTTATACAATACCATTGTCTATATTGATTTTTAAATCATTAAGTCAACAGGCAGTATGTTAGCCATATACAGAAGTGCCTTAGTTGGTGCAGTACAGTAAGATATACAAATACGAAGAACCGTTGAAAAGAGAGCATTTTCCATTGTATACAAAAATGTTTTGGAAAGAAATAAAAAAATATATATATATTTTTCGAATGGAAGTCTCGAATAAATGATGCAAGTAAAAGATGATATGTTAAAAATAGTTTTAAAATTCTTAGATTAGTCTATCTTTTCCATGTTTTCTTTATGTAAAGAAAAACGTAGGTGTAGTAGACCTATTAAATTTCATTGAATCGTGCGTCATCGAATTGATAATGTATTAAGAATCTCTATGGATGACAAAGAAACAAAGGATTATGTAAATAATAAAATCTGAGAAATAATTAATATGTTTTAAATACATTATATATTAATTAGCCTACTTAAAAATAATTTTTATTTTTAAAAAGATAAGAAAGAGTATTTATGATCTTATATATTTTACTTTGATGTGTACTTATGGTAAGTTTTCTGTCTTGTTGTATTATTATTTTCAGGGTGATACATAAGGAAATTTTTTAAAGTACCATTTTTACATTTCTATAAGGGTTTATGTAACATTATGAAACTACAGTATCTATGTAGAGTTATATTTTAAATCAACGTTTTAATTCAAATTAAACGAAAAGAACTTAAATACATTAATATGGAGAATCTTAATATTGGTGCACCTACTTCCATCTTCTTTATTGTTTTTCAGATATATGAATAGGCCCATGTTGTCGATATGCTCATATTTTAATTCTTTCGTTTAACATCTTTGTCAGATGCTTTTATTAACTATCTGAACATTATCTGTAACATAAAAATCTGTAAATTATGAACATTACTCATATTTTTAAACATTTTCATCACGTATAAACATTACAAGATGCATTAATAATGCAATTAGAAAAGTTTAAGTTGAGGAAAATAGGTATTAAACAGTTAGAAAGTTTTACTATTATTGATTCCATTTATTTTGTCTTTTCAAACAATTACTTTGAGTCAGCATTTAATCCTCATTTTTAAAGTAATTGGGTTTAAAATGAAGAAAGTTCTCTCGTCTTATTAACCTGCAGAAGGGTAGTAACAAGAGAGTAAAATATTAACTTGTATAATAATATATTTATACGTAAAGTATGCTATAATATAATTTACTATATTGTTTACTGATAATATATTTGCTAGAATTTATTCTCTTTTTTCTATATTTTTGGAAAAAGTTATAAATTTTAATAAAAATATTTATATTAAAACTTAAAAGTGAATCAGTTTAGGTAAGTTCACTTTCCTTTATAATCGAATTATATATGAAATAAATAATATAATTTATATAATTTTCTAAAAATATACAGAAAGTTGATAATATTCAAATTTTATACATAATTTTTCAATAATTATAAAACTCATTAATACAATTGGCAGGTAAATAAATTTTGAAAAAATTTAATAATTTATTGTAAATTCATGTATATATCACATTCATTCAGGTTTAGTTATATAAATAATTTTACATTCTATAACGTATGATAAATTCTAACAGCTATCTATATCAAGAATGTGAAATTTACTGAATATAACTTGCAATATCAATAGTTTAATAATAAAATTTATAGAGATTTTTTATGTTGGAATGAAGTTAGTTCGGAGTAAGAATATCCGATATCTGAAATAAAATATGATGTGTGAAAACTGAGATATATAACCGTTTTTATTCATGTTAAAAAATAAATTTTTAAACTTTCCATTGAATTGATGTAGCCATGTATATAAAAGAAAAACGTGAAAAGACGTCAATAATAGAGAACCAATTAAATTTCAGAAAGTTAAATGTATTTAGCGCGGATTAAGTTTAATCTCTTAATGATATTTGTTAGATACGAAGGCTAAAGTAAGTTCAGAGAGATACAAACATGAATCATTTCTCATACAATTCAAGGCGAAAGAATTTAATTTTAAAAAAAATTATAAGGATTGTTCAATTCAGATGTATTGTTTTGGTTCAAATAAGCATTAAACTTCAAACTTTTAAAAGAGGTATTAATTCAACGAATTTAATTTAGTAAGAACATTAACATATTCAAGAGATTACGACAGAGAATTGTATTGTGGCAATGTAATACCACAATACATTGCCACAATACAAGGACTGAAGCTGGGTAATTAGAATGTTACTCTTCCAAAAATGTTCAATAAAAACGTAGTAAAACAAATTAGAAAATAAAGCTAACATTTCTAAACTTCTGAAAATTTTAAATATATTTATTGAATATAAATATTATTCAAATTAAGTAAATGTTTTAAATGTTGCAAATATCCTACGTAGTAAAAGACGGACTATTAATACGAATAACTGTCCTAACATGGATAAATTACTACTAATTATGAGCCGCCAAAACATTGACTGTGGTAAAGTAGAATTAGTAGATATACTGTGGAAAAAGAATCTGGTTGAAAAGAAAGTAGGGAGTATGAGACCAAAAGTGACAGATTTTAGATTAAAGAGGACTTGGAAAAGGTAAGAAAAGACTTAAAGATAGTTTACGAAGTACAATTATGGAAAGACAGGGGAGCATAAAAACTTTTGACTAATCTAACCCATCAAAATGTTGGAACAGTAAGAAGATTACGATAATGATGATGATGAGAGGAGACTGTCACGAAGCAATGCGACTGGTTGGTCTGCTAAGGCGGTAAGATAGACTCCCTGTAGCTAGATATAAGGAAGGTAAGTTAATATTATAAATCCGTTAAATTTTAACCGTTAAGAGATTAATTTGTAGCAATCTTTTCAAAATAATCTTCGAGTACGAATTTATTTATACTATAAAAAAATCAATTACTTCCGATGCTACGAAACAGCTTAAAATTGACAGATTTCATTTCTTCTCCCCTCTCGCTCAATGTATACAGATTTATTTTAAAAATTCATCTCTCCCTTTGCTTAAATGGCTATTAAATTAATTTTTTTGTCTTTCAAAATTATTATTCTATGTTTTACACAAACCGTTATAATTTAATAGTTTGCTCTAACAATAATTTGAATTCAAATGAGATCAAAAACTCTTATATATTAGAACACTTTATTATATTAACTAATATTTTCAATTTTAATATATTTTATTAAAATAATACAATATTTTATTATTTCTCAATTTGTATAGTTATTTTTAATGTATCGTAGTACGCTTATTTTCTGTACAATTTGCATCAAAATATAAGGGAAAAATAGAAATTTAAAAAATGTTTAATATATTTGTTATATGAAGTGAACTATAAGAAATCACTTCTAAATTGAAACCCTTCTCTTTTTTCTGTGTTTTTATCGAGTTAATTGAACTGAAATAATAGAATGTGGGTATTTTAGTCTAGATTTTCTGATTCGATGCTTGAAGTAAATTGTT
Source organism: Centruroides vittatus (assembly GCF_030686945.1). Lineage (NCBI taxonomy): Eukaryota > Metazoa > Arthropoda > Arachnida > Scorpiones > Buthidae > Centruroides > Centruroides vittatus. The sequence goes on from NW_027122644.1 coordinate 2,895,626, forward strand.
CTCTGATCGAACAAGCAATGTTGATAGAGTCAAATAGTATCAAATTTGTTTGTCTGCTTCTCCACCATTTACTTTTTTGAACAAGAAAAACTTTAAATTACTTGTTGAAAACAATAAATGAAAAGTTTTGTTAATACTTCGATTATTTTTCTTTTTTATTTAAATTTCCTTTGATTCGTGAATAGAGTTTTAGTTTTAAATACTGTATAATTAAATAATTTATAGTTTCTTTCTTTAATTCAAAAAAATTTACGCGTAAAATACACTGTTAAATTGTTAAATACACCATTAATTTAAGCCAATTTTTTAAAAAATATTCCTTACCAGCATCTAAAGAAATAATTTGTTTTTAAATCGACTTTTTTATATTTAAAAATTTAAATATTTAAGATATTTTTTATAGATATGAGATTAGATTTAGCGTGATTACAGATATAGGAATAAATTAACGGTTAACTTATTTTGCCTATATTTTCGCATTTTATTCAGAATTATACTTTTAACACCACTTAATTGTTGTTACTTTATTGCTTGTAATGAAATTGCACAACAGTAAATTTTTGTTACCTCTGTAACTTCATGTTGGGTAGTTGAACACATTAATCCACCACGGTTTTTTCGTGTTGTTGAATAGACATGGCATCCAACTTTCGAAAGTTGTATTTAAAGTACGGTATTTACTTTCGTTTAAATGAATACGACTGACGTCTTTTTTATAGACATAAGATTATTCGCATGATTACAGATGTAGTTTTACCAATTTGTAACTACTGCGATTTGTATAAAATACGCTTATTTTGGTCACATATTTTAGTGGAAATTATCTTGTGCTATGCACATTTTGGAACTTACCAGAGTGAAACGACTTCCAGTTTTGCTCCCTTCTTTAAATCTCCTTTAACTTAAACACTATTCACTCGTTAAGCTAATCTTCACCAATTTGGCGTTTAAATAACATACATTCCTGAGACCGGTATAATACAAAACAATACCCGAAATCGGTTTTCCTTGACAAGAGATATTTTTGAAAAACTGCTTGTACAGAGAACATTTCATGCGACAGAAGGTCTGGAGAACTATTCGTGCAAGAGGATGCACGCAAAATAAAATTCATACTTTTCTAATTTTTGCATTGTTTTGCTACTTTTAACTTGATCTATGTATTAAAATTACATTTGTATTGTATTGTAAATAAAGTGAATATATCTAACAACGATTGGTTCGCTTGTACGAGTTGTGATTCTTATCACTTTTTTTCGTCGTAAATAATAATACACGATCCCAAGTTACTTACCTTTACTAGACGGAAATTGTTAATATATTGAATATAATATAATTACATGTAAGCATATTTTCGACATAAAAGTATGTTCGACACATGTAAGTTTGAGGTGAAAGGTGATCAATATTTAATTTATATTAACAATTTCCTTTGTAGCATACGTAAGTAACTTGAGATCATTCTACTTTGGGATTTTCAATATGGCAGCCACTGCCTTCTCTACGAAACCTTTAAATTTTTTCTATTACTATTCTATGTTCGCTCTCCAGGACACATGGAGTGTAGAAAAAAAGCTAAAACCTTAGATGTTTGGCCATTGTCTGTAATCGTAATGTCCTGAAAAATAGCCGGGATTTTTATTTTCGTTCGGTTTGATAAGGCTTGAAGATTGCTTTAACTTTTTAAGTTAATATAGAAGGAAGAAAATGTTTTTCTGAAATATAATTAATATTGCATTTATTTTTCTTTGGATATAATAAATTTATTAATTGGTTTTTCTAACTGTAGTCATTACAGTACAAACAGTACAAAAACAACAACAGAAATGTTGGTTAATGTTGATTTAAGTAAACAGAAGAATTCTTCGTGAATATGATACTCTCACATAATTAATTAAAGACACAATCTTAATCAAAAATTTAATAGAAATATAATTAAATATTTTATATATACGTCAGAAGATATTTTCAGAAGCTAAATAATTGTTAATTATTTAATTTTAATTTCATACGTGCAACATTTAATTAATTAAATCTCTTTTTTTAAATTTTATTTTAACGTAATTTAAATAGAAAAATCTTTCTATTTTAATTATTTTTACGTACTGTACTTTTAGTCTATTTTACTATTTGGTATTTATAAAACGTATACTATTTCCTGTGTACATTGTTTAAACAAATATTTGATAAAAAATTGAAATAAACTATGCTTTTATAATGAATAATTATAGAAAAATATGCTATAATAATAGACATATGCAGAATAGATTTATTTGTTAGCATCATAAATAGTAAAGAATTGGAATATATTTTAAATTAATTTATGCTCTAACAATTAGGTCAGCAATGACATTATTGTTATACTTGACTAAACCCTCTAGCAAAGGCTACAGTGTCAAGTTGTCTCAGATTTACTGCTCTTAAAATAAACTTAATTACAAAAAAGTGTACATTTTATTTAAAAATTTTATGTATTTATTTCTCATAAATTTGATAAAAATAATAACGATAAGAGTTACGTTACATTTTTATAAAACAGAATTGAATTTTAAAGAGCATTTATCATTCTTATTTTTCATGGCTAACTTTTAATTATATTTACACCTTCATGATTACCTTTTAAATGTCATTCTAATGATATTTTAACTTGCAAGTTAAATTAATTTTATTTTCAATCATCTCGATTTTGAGAGATTCATTTTGAATCTGTCTAATATCAAGAACAACTCCGATCTAATAATTAAAAAAATACACATGATATTTAAAATGAAAGAATTTTCATTTCGATTAGGTACTTTAATTTAAAATCTAAGTATTAAGTAAAAGTATTTTTTTAAATTAAATATAATATCAAACTAAATACTTATTTTTTTCTTGCTAATATGTAGTACATGCTATAAGAGGGAATTTTAAAGATTAAATACAAAAACAAAAGGAATTTAAAATCATAAAACAAAAACCAAAATTTAACATCAAATTATATAATATTCAGTAAGAATTTTAATGATCCAGAGTTTTTTTATATTAAATAACAAATTTACACCATTTATATATAATATCTTCATATTTTATATATGTGAAATTTACTTATATAGACTATTTATTGAGTTTAGCTTGTAAAAATAATCTTTTAACATTTATATCAAAATCTGTGAACCCAATTGAATTCTGGACTAAAATACTTAATATTTGACATTACCACGGGTGGTAAGTAGATTTAAATAGCCGTCGAAGATCAAAAGGTATTGAATGCACCAATATATTCTCTATTAATATTTTAAAGTTATCCTATCATTTATCATCATTGTGAAAAATTACCATTGAATTACCAAAAGAATGTATAAAACCAATTTTCCTTCTTATTCTCCTGGCATTTCTTATTTGAGGAATTACATAGTCTTTTATAAGATTAATAAATATATATATACACACACACACTTCAATATAAATGGAAATGAGTTAAATCTATTACAAACTACTCTTAATGCATAGCCATGTACAGTACATTTTTTTCTAACATTAAATATTTTCTGGATAAAATAATTTTGTAAACATTCTAATATAGCATATTTCACTGAAAATAAAATTACAGAATTGACAGGCTGAAATTGAATATAAACCTAGTTAATAAATATATTAAACTATTTATTTGTACCATTTATTTAATTCTATATCTATTACTATTTATTTCAAACATATTATTGTTCCTGTATAATTTTTCTATTATTGTAATTAGTTTTTTCCCAGCTTTATTGACCTACTTTAATTTTGAGTACTTTAATTTTGAGCCAAAAGCATTCAAAAGTCTAAAAAAGCCACAAAAAATTTTGGCAATTGTCCTCGGACTAATTAGAATGATCAAATGTAACAACAAGATTTCAGTTTCTATACTACTATATTTCACAAACGCAAACTGATTTTCAACTCTTAAATTTAGATTTATTAAGGCTATAAATCTATAATATTTGCTATAATTTTCAAAAATAATTATCTAATACTTTAATAATAAAGTTAACTAATGTTTTAAGGTCTTCTGGTAATAATTTTATAAACTCATTTTTGATCCTGACTTGGTTATAAGTCATGGCTTGGCGCTTTTTTAATTTAATCTGTTTTATAGCCTCATTCGATTCATCTATTCAAATGAGAAATAAAAAAAATACATTGTCTATCATTTGATTAACTACATAGTAAGACGATTCGTATTTATATTTATTATATACTGTATATATTTAAAAATTCTGACCGTTTCTTTGTTAAAATTGTACCATATCTGCCTTCTTGTTTTTGCTTAAAATTAGTTATTCTTCCCCAGAATTTTCCTGGATCTTTCTGAAAATACACTAAATTTCTATATATTTTTTAATATTTCTATATATATATATATATTATATATATAAATTAAGACTGAGAAAAATATCAAATTACATACATTCATAAAATATCTGGGTCAAGAAAAATTAATTAAATACTTTCAGACTAAGAAATCCTATAAAAAAATACAAATATATAACTTAAAAATATATAACTTATATATATATATATAAGTTATATATTTTGTATTTTTTTATAGGATTTCTTAGTCTGAAAGTATTTAATTAATTTTTCTTGACCCAGATATTTTATGAATGTATGTAATTTGATATTTTTCTCAGTCTTAATTTTATAACAAAAACTATCAAACTAAAGAATTTTCTTTAAAAAAAGACCATTCTTATTATGCCTGATTTTTATAACGATTATGAAATTTCTGATTATTCCATATAACTCAATGTAATTTACTATTTTCAAAAACTTTTTAGATATTCGATCGGAATTCATTATATATATATATACTGCATTATCTTATCCTTTTGAGACGAAGAGTAATAACTATCATTATCTGTTATATGAAAAGACATCGGAATTAGAAAATGGTTCGACAAATTCTCCTCCAAAACCTGAAGTATAACAATCATCAACGAAACTCTCAGAAGAAATCATGTAATCAATTACTGGTTCAGCAGAAAAACGTAAATAAGTATAACTGAATGGAATATTTTTTTCTATCCTTTTATTGATTGTGAATAGTTGCTTATTCTCAATCACAGATAGAAATCCTTACTCGCATTATTATCAGCATTATCTTTTTCATCTTCATATATTATATACATTACTATTTTGTACGCATTTAATCCATTTTCTCTCCAAACTTCGCTTTAAAATCACTTAATAACAATATATTATTAGTTTTATGAAATGATATTTTAATTCTTTCAAATTATTTTTAAGATCAGAAAGAGGTGGAGAATAAACTATAGTCACTATTATATACTTTGTATTTAATTGGATGCGGTACAATAAGCATAGTTGTATAATTAATTGATATTCTATTATATATAATTCTACCTATTTTAAAAATTTCAAGAATATTAAGATTCAAATATTAAAATATAATGAATTTTCAATATAATTATAACATTGTGCTTACAATAATAACGTTTATTCTTTCTTATCACTCTTTTACGTTCTTACATTTCGAAACATTTATTATATTAATAATAATTTTTTTTCAATGTAAAAATAAATGCAAACATGTAACTTTTCTTGTTTTAAGTAAAAACTTAAAATCGATTGATTCATTTTTTAAGTTTAGTAGAAAATTGATTCAAAACACTTTCAGAGAAAAGTAAGCTTTCCAATAAGTATTTTATATTCTTAAAATAAATATTTGAATATATTTAATATATATATATTTCTGTAATTTCATTTAAATTATAAATAAATGTTTAACAATCTGTATTTTGTTCGACTGCAATACGATTTTATTATTTCATGTCTACTAATTAAAAATATCTGGGATTATTTTACTTCTTAAGATGATTTAATGAGATCTGCACAGCTGTGTTCATGTTAAATAAATATATATATAAAATTATTTTATTAAAAAAGTCACTATAAATTTTTTTATTTAAATTAGATACGATTTTATCAGTGGCGTGCCGTCATTGGAAGCGATGGAAGCGCCGATTCCACCTTCCAATGACCTTCCCTTGTATTTTATAAAATATAAATTTTCATATTTTAACGTACTTTGCATTAATTAAAATTAATATTTTATTATAACTGCATTATGTATCTTTTACAAATTTTTATACTACATGTGAAAAAAACGATAAGATTGCTATTGTACATTCGAATGATTCGGTGGCGGAAGGAGTGTCGAAACCGGGTCAGTTTCCAATCAGCCAGATTATATAGGCATTGTCACATGCAGTTTACAGCGCACCAACCTCACCCGGTTTAGCTGGTAGAAGCGACACACGCGTAAAGAGTTCGACTTTATATCCCGGAGCGGTTGTGGGCTGTTAGCCGCCTGCTAGATATTCGGCCACCCTCGCCCGATTATGTGAATCATGAGCAGACTAAATCAACGGCGGACAACTCTCGGCCCGCGGGCCAGCTACGGCTCGCGAAAAGTTTCTATCCGGCCCGCGAGATCTTTAATAGATTATTAAATTGGAAAAATAACTAATTAATACTTATTTTTCCAATTCTTTGTAATTTTCGAAAACGATAAGAGAAATAAATGTAGTAATTAACTTTTTATTTATTTATTTCATATTTGCAGACTAAAAAAATTACGAGTCAGAAGAAGGCGTCAATTGATTACTACGGCCCGCGGAAAAAACGTAAAATTTATTCTGGCCCACGTTATAAAAACAGTTGCCCACCCTAGACTAGATTTATAACTTAACCCAACCGATAGGAATTTACTGGCATGTTTTTATGATAGTTCTGTATAGTTGACAAGAGTTAAATAAAAAAATCCATTAAAATATTTGATATATTTATTCCGCGTTTATTCTGCTCTCCCATCTTATATTACTTACGGATTTCAATGTTAAACCGGTGATATTACGATTTAGTATGTCCCATCTGTAAGGGGATGCAGAAAAAACGTGTACAATTCTAGTACAGTGATAAAAAATTAACTGTTACTTTGGCTGCATCATTTACAACCAAATTTAATGAATGAGACGTACAATGGTACAAAAAAAGCTCTAGAATTTATTTTCCTTAAATTTACGATTTATGTATCGGTTGTCATAAAAATTTCTTTCCACTTCTTTCCCAAAACTACAGATATTCGAGTACAAAGTAACCGGTTTCGACTTATTTTTATTTAAGTAGTAGTTAAATAATTAAGCAATTAGGGAATTAGAAACATAAATAAAACCCCGATGAAAGAGCCGAAATTTTACTTAAACAGAAGCTTAACCGAACCAATCTCTTGCCGAGTACAGTGGGATCTGATCTCTTCATAATATTAGATGTAATAAAGACAGAAATTTTTCCAGTTCAATGAGAGTAACCGAAAAGTTGTAAATTTTGGAAATTTCCGTGAACACTCGATTCTAAAACGAATTAGTTAGAAAACGAACGACGAACAATCTGTTAAGTTTAACATATTTAGATTTTTACAGCTATGGTGAGAAACGTTTAAAATCTACAACCCTGTCGCGTCCTTTGATATATACTAGTGACGCGACAAAAGAGGCATTCGACATTGACCGGTATCGGCACCCTCGGGATTTGGCACGGACACACCTACCTGGACCGTCTCTGATTTCATTTATTAGCCACTCGTAGGGAGCTACAGTATTTCACTAAGTGGATTGTTTTAAGATTTAAAAAGTAAAGAATATTTTGTTATTTTTATGTACGTTTCTTCACAAAGTTATATTTAATTATAAGTTTCATTAAAAGTATATTCATACAATTGAAGAATTTTTTGTAGTAGGTATGTATATTCATCACACATTTTGTTTTACCAAGTAAGTTTTTCTGATAATTTTAATTTTAGCCCTTATATCGTGGCTAGTGATTCAAAAATTTATTTAAAAAAAGTTTTGGCTCGAGACCATATAATGAAAAAGAAAACATTATTAAAAGAGAAAGACCAATGCCTAAATTAAATATAAATACGTCAACAAAAAATTTCGACATTTTGAAGATAAAATTTATGACGAATGACGATTCTTTCGTAAAATTGAAGCAATTTGGAAATCAACGCGGAATAGAATTTAACATTGGTAGACAATATAAAATAAATATTGAAAATTATAACAAGATAATTACGATTAATAGATATATCTAAATTAATAGATGTTTTATATTTTTTCTCAAAGCGAAAATTGGCATTTAGAGGGCATAGGAAATTTATTGAATCTAATAACGGAGGTAATTATATTGAACTTTTTTATTTATTAAGTATGTCAGATAATCTATTAAAAATACATTTAAAGAAGTATACGGTTTTTACTGGCTCATCGAACAAACGAATACGAACGGGCCCTGACGCGCAATTAATTGATTGTCCTTGAAAGTCGGCTTCTTACAGAAACACAGCTTCCCTATCATCAAATGTCACGGCACGCCACTGGATTTTATTACTTATTAAATATAAGTAATTCTAATGTCTTATAAAACTACGATAAACGTGAGAAAAATCTAAAGATGGAAGTTGCTACTGCACTTAGAATTATGCTGTGTATATTATAATTTTATCTTATGAAAACATAGAGAAAACAGTGGCGCACACAGGATTTAATCTTGGGAGGAACTCAGTTGAACTGATAACAAAATTTTTAATACGAATTCAATAAACATTCCCACTCTTGTGACTTCTAATACATAGGTAGTATAGATTTCTCTACCACTTATAGAAGACACGACACAATATAAAACATTAATTTTAATTAAGAAACTTTTCTAGTTTTTTCCTACTTTTCTATGGAGGGTTCCTGAGGTCATTTGCCTTCCCTCTGGGTGCGCCACTGACAGAGAACATTTTCGAATATTAGAAACGTTGCTCGTAAACTAATTATAAGATTATTTCTAGAAACGTATTATTAAAACTGACTTCTACAGGAAAATAATATTAAAAATTTGTTTGATCAGTTAAGATAATCGACACAAGCAACGATCCAAAATATATATTTGTTTATAAATTTTCTTTTTAAATTTATCACTGTTATAACCAAATATTAAAACCATCATTTGTTCCTGCTAGCAGTTTTATATTCAAAGTTCAGTTGACAAAACTATAATATTCAGTTCAATTAAATGTTCTAATATTTTATGTAATATTAAATTTTTCCAATATTAAGTATTAACAAGTCAAAAAGAACAAATTAAAAAAAATCTTAGAAATTAAGAAAATTAGTTTAAAAAAGATTACGCTGCCATATTGTAAGAGATAATTTTAATACACAAGGTAGGAGAGTAAATCAAAACTTCTTCTATTCAAAATAATGTTATTAACTTATTATAGCAAATTTAAATATAATTATTTTTTAAAATTACCGTATTTAAACAATATCCAGACAATGCTAAATCCGAAATATAGAATACTTGTATAAAAAAAGTGGCTAATTTGATCTCTGATCTTGATCTATAAGCTATGTGTTATTATTTATTCTTTATAAGTTTCATAGTATTTTAATTGGATTTGTGGTTGGGCTGCAATTTGAAAAAAAATGTACACCTATAAATTCCCATTATCGTCTGTCCGTCTGTCAGAATGGAGATAGACGAAAGACGAGACCGGATGTGGAAACCTTAGGGGCAAGAGGCCCTGATTAACTATACAATAACTTCCAATACAAACCGAAAGTCACATTATTTCAATTCAAAACGCTTCCCCTGAAAGCAGTTAATATATGACCTGCACGACTCTATTGTTAAAGGAAAAGTATGATGTACAGGGGCAAGCCACTACCAATTTGAGGTGGAAAGCATATATTTCAAATTAAATAAATTAAAAATATAATTAAAAATCACAGCCTGACATTGTGACAATGCCACAATAAATAATTGCTTGTTTCTTATTCGATTAGGATTCAAAATCAAAAGTAAAAATATCACTTGCTTATGTGGTTTGTCATATCACAATTATGTTTGTTTACTTCCGTGTTTGTCTTCTTCGGCTTTTAAAATAAAAGAAAAATATTGAGTGAATACTATTAAATAATATATATAGAGTAAATAGCGTTTAATCGATAGGGGAAGGTGGTGCAAGATAGGGCCATGGGGTAAGACGGGGACGTCTGTTTATTCGTGGTTAACGTGCTTTCATCTAGCTGCTATTTGTGGAACTAAATGTCAACTTCAAAAAGGATCATGGAACAAGAGAACGCCCGAATCGCTCGCTTTGTTTGGAAGTAAGACACTTTTTCATGTTTCAGCAATACTTCATCTAATTTTATGCTTCCTACAGAGTTTCTACAAAGAAAGTATCATTGTGAACTTTTACATTACCTTTTAGATGGAGATATTATGGTATTCGAAGTAACCTTTAAGACTGTATTTGTTTAGTTATGAAATGAAGTTTACCTGTGTTTGCAGTCAGTATGAAAAGTGTACGTTGGGGCAAAATGGTGGAGGCAAGATGGGGTACCCCGTCTGCTCCAGGTTGACCATGAATATGGCCAATGAATCCAGAAATATTTTTGGGGGCAGACTTTATTGCAGCAGAGACGAACAAACAGGCCCCTTCAGCAGTAGGATACAGCAGGATGCTCGTTTTAGAACAATAAAAACTATGAAGGCAGAGGTATGCCTAATCTGGGTGCAGAAACGGTCACTGATTACACCATTACAAGTAGGCCTACTCATTCAGTTTTTCTCGAGTTTTTCCGTAGGAATAATGCCCAAATTCCACATGTTGAAACCAAGAAAAACAACAATCGAAAATTGCAAAAGGAAAAGGAAAACAGCAATCCTAACAGATACATCGTACAAGCAGCAGCTGATAGAACAGCAAAAACAATCAACAGCAGTTTCGGCACCCCAAGGAAAACGGTCTTTGTTTACCAAAAAAAAAAAAAAAAAATTCCGTAAAATCAAAAGTTACAGGCATCAGCAAGAGTAGACTTTACAAGAAACAAAAGACAAATGACACAGAATGCCTCTATTGTGGAGGGTGATACTCTTCATCTAAAGTTGGGCTAAATGTAGCCGTTGTGATAAATGGGCACACTGTTGTTGTGCCAATATTGAAAAAAACAACAGTTTAATCATTTTAATTTGTCTTTCTTGTATATAATATAATAAAAATAATATCCCCATGGTAGGGGCAAGATGGTGCATCTACATGTAATTTTAAAATATTAATTTTTCTTGTTTTTAGAAACGTTTTTCAAAAATTAAATTTTGTATTATATATTATCAAATGTTGTAGTTGCTGAGAATAAAAAATTATCGTTCTCATCAAAGTGGTTGCCATCTTATGACTTTTCAAACCTTAACGTTCTCATCTTGCCCCACCTTCCCCTAATTGGGTTTAAATTTTGTTTCCCTTATTAACAGATGATATTCTAGCAATAATAGATTAAGCATCAGAGTTTTAAAAAGCACCTTATCTATTCTACAGATATTTATATTTTTAATAATTATTGTTAATAATTAATTTATTTCAATTATTTTATTACTTTTAGATAGCCTGATATGAATTGCATACCGTGTACATCGCCGGCTAATAAGTGTTGCTCATTAATGCTCTTGATCATAGCGCTATATTGTGTTTAATGAATTATACAATTGTTAAAAAAATCATTATATAATTTAACAAATAACGTATATAGTAATTGTATTTTTATTGTACTACTCCATTTTTCTGCGCCATTTTCATCACAGTTACATCGCTAATGTTAACAATAATATCACTTTGTTATTGTTATCACGATAAACAAAAACGAAAGAAAAGTGTAATATAAATTTAATGTTTTATACATTACATAAAAATAATAAAATAAGTTTTATACGAAATATTTTCACAACTGAAATAGGATTTTTTTATAATTTAAACAGCTTTTATATAAAACTTTAAACAGTTTTTGAACTTTCAAACATAAATAAAAATTATTGTGACTTCAAAACATAATGGGATTTTCTTCTTTATATATGGTTTAACACGCATTTTTACATTAAATTAAACATAAATTATGATTTATTAATCTGCGACGCTTCTCCTGTCGACACATCAACTATTGGATTTAGACTAATCGCCTATAAATTCTAATATACCTGTGTTGTTTTCTACTCAAAAAAATCATATTTTTGAATATAAAGATAGCGTTATTCAAGAATTGAAGCTATTCGTTTATTAAAACATGATGCTATTATACAATAAAAACTTCCTCTGTCTTTTTTGCTTGAAGATATCTTGAAGAAAAAAGTTTCTTCTTTCTGAATCAGAAGTCATTCAACTAGAATTTTCTTCTATTCCGGTGAAGTATATTAAACTAATTTATGCAATTTTAGTTAAATTAATGTCGTATAAAACTGACTGCTCGTACAAGTTTGTTTTAAACATGAGACTCAAAAGTCTCAAAATGGCGGCTCCAGTATGCGTGTCCTGACCTTATATAGATCTTGGGTCAGTGATGCTTTGTGCTCTTCTTGTTTGTGTTTTTGTGGAAATTATTTTATGTGGGTAACAATATTGGGCACCTTTGAGTTCGCCTCGACGAGAGGAAGACACAGGTACCAAACGTTTAGAGCTAGGCCAAACCATTCAGAAGTTACAACGGATTAAAGATTCAGTAAGACTTTCTTACTGTTAAAAAACAGAATAACGGTTTTTCTTACGGTCGTGTCTATGGAGCTAGATTAGTTTTTAATGGTTACTCTGTATTTCATGGACTATTTAGTTTCTCCTAATTTTATTACATTTAACGTTAGCCAAGTCGGCTATTAACGTTAGTATTGTTAACATTCATATTGCGTTATCCCCATGGAGCTGAGTGGGGAAAGATTTGTGGGGGATTTGAGGAAGGCAGTGTACTTTGTCCTTGAGAATCTAAAAGGATATTTAAAAAATAATAATAATGGAACCAAGGTTGGAATTCGGAAACATACGGAATTCATTACAAGTTGCATTCAAAGGGTGATCGATATACATGAAGATGGCATAAAAATGAACAAATTTAAAGAAATCTCCAATAAATTAGACATAATTATAGAAAATGACAACCAACCAAAAATTTTAGAAAACCAAACTTAAAAAAGTAACTAAAATAGAATTAAATAACTCAAAGGCTGCTAAACAAAACCCTACTTTACAGTCAAGTTCTTAAAAATAAAATGAAAACTCAACCAACAAACACGAAATCCTTACCAGGTTTCTCTGACAATGTATTGTTAATCTATAATAAAAATGAAAATACCCTAATTCGTTTCACAGGAGCTAAGTGTTAAACCAGCAGAACTAAAGATAGGTGTCCAAAGAATTAGAAATATCCGTAAGGGCTGGCTTAGCAGGAGGAAGATTTAAAAACCTTGAAAAGAGTGATTAATGAAAAAATCACACAATTTTTCGACAGTGCTACCAAAAAAGAAACTACCACTAATATTATTAAAATCTCTCCCAAATCAGCAGAATAAAGACGATATTATAAATGACATACACAGACAGAATTATTGCATTAATCAATTATATAATCTTGAAGACCTAAAAAGCAAACTAATCTTAAAATTCACGGTAGGTGCAATGGGTAGAGAATTCACTAACTGGGTTTTGCAGGCATCCTCTCACATACGAAATCTATTAATAACAGAGGAAAAAATTAATATACAATAGTCGAGGTGCAGAGTCACTACAATGCCCCACCACCATCTATCTACTGATGAAACAATACCTTCATGAGAGAACTATTACCATCAAAACAGGGAATATTACTTTTGAGAATGCGTATTAGAGGGGCTGTCCACAGCGCTCAGTCTGTGTGCCGCTTCTATGGTGCGTCTTTTTCAACAATTTTTTCACCCAGGACTTCGGACAAGACAAAATTATTGCATATGCGGATGACGCACTCGTGCTGTTGACGGGTAACTCTAGAACAGAACTCGAATGGAAAGGAAAGCAGACTATGTCAAAGATAAGTGAATGGGAAAGGAAAAACAAGCTGTTCTTCAATCCAGGAAAAATGACAAGAATCGTCTGGAACAAGCCAGGCACTCAAAACTTGTACAAGAGAGTACCGACAATTCGGATGGGGTCAGAAAGTATAAAAATAAAGAAAAACATTAAGTATTTAGTGATTACACTTGACTTTAAGCTTCTTTGGACCACACATATTGAGAACATTTGTAAGAAAACAAGGTTAGTCTTTCAGTCTTTCTCTAAGGTCGCTAAAAGCAACTGGGGGATTGACTCTCATGCTATGGACTCAATTTATAACATGACATTTATTCCAATAATTACTTACGCCTGCCCAGTTTGGGAGGAAGCCATTCAAAAAATACATAATAAAAGGAAACTAACATCAGCCCAAAGGAAAGCACTACTGATTCTCACTAAAGGTTACAGAACGACTCCTACTAACAGGCTCCAGATAATCGCTAGAAAAGCTCCCATGTGTAGGGTATGGAATCGCCTAGGCGCGCGATTCCCGCCCTGGTTTAAGTTAACGAACTTTCGTAACGGAAGAACCATTAGAAAAACCGTTAGAAGGATCCGTTAGAAGAACCGTTGTGTTTCAAATCGACGATAGACGGACGATTGGCTGGCGGAAAGTGACCGTTGGCCGGACGTTGTGAAAACATTCGAATTTGATTGGAGTAGGGTTCGAACGCCGTCGATTATTTAAGTTCGTATCGGATCGGATCGGATTAGGATCGTTGTTACCGAAGTTCTAACTGTCTCTCTCGTTGGACGCTACGGAAATCTGGGGAAAGTAAACTCCAGTGGGTTAGTACGAACTTGTTCCTGACTCCGAGGTGTTGTTAATTATAAGTCTGTTTGATCGTAAGGAGTTCTTTCGATGAACTTGTACGGGTATAGTCGGTTGTTGTTTGGACTAGTGTTTGTGCATAATTAATTGTAACGCTACTTTGTATCATTTTGTACGCTTGTATTATAAATATAAACTTTGTGTTTCGTTAAACCGACTGAGTGGTTATTTTGAACATTACTCATGGATCTCGAAATCAAATATCACGCATTAAAATGGAAACTGAAACATGATAACGACATCATCATCGGGGATGAGAGACTTAAAAAAGACGACTTCGAATGGAAGATCCCTTACGCACTTATCCAGAACCCAAGTAAAGAAAATATTTTTACTCTGAACCATTGACAGACAATCTATATAGACGTATACACAGATAGGTCTAAAATTAACGATAACGTTGGTGGCAGTTATGTAGTATATCATAAATATACGGAAATCGAGAATAAACTTCTCAAATTAGACGATAGATGCAGTGTTACACAAGCGGAACTGCTGGCTGTTGCCATTGTAGTGAAAGACTGTATTTCTAAATATCCACGTCATAACGTTAACATCTATTCTGACAGCCAAGCAGCTATTTACATAATTCAGAACAAGGATACTCACCCGATTACGAATAATATTAATACTATGGTACAAAATTCAAATAGTGTTTTCTCCCTTAATTGGCTGAGAGGACACCAGAGAAATATTGACAACGAAAGAGCCGACGAATTAGCAAAGAAGGCAGCCACCAACCAAGAAAAAAACCATAATATACAGCAAATTACCACCTGTGACAGGATACAACGGTATAAAAAACTATATTTTAAAAGAATGGCAAATGTATTGGGACAACATCCATAATCAAACAACTTACTCATACTTACCAGACATTAAAAGTATCTACAAGATGAATTGGCTCGAAATCGATCATAATACAACCAAATTTATAACAAACCATGGCTGCTTTCAAAGCTACTTACACAGGTTTAAAATTAATGATAGTGATAAATGTTCTATTTGTGACAAAATCGATAGAAGCGACAACTACCTGTTCGACTGCCCTATAGTCGAAAAAGAAATGAACGATTTACAGCAAATTTTAGGCTACAAACATATAGATTGGTCATGCAATAAAAGCCTTCTCCTGCAAGACGTAGAAATCTACAGGTCCTTCAAAATTCTTATTGACTTATGTTTCAAACGGACTTTAGTGCAAAAATTATACTGAATATTATCGGTTGTCTAGAAAGCTACCCAGTCCTTTATTGTGTTAAGTCTCACGCGTTGCGAGTAATGACAGAGTCTACGCTCCCGCCTATACTATTTACTGTTACGCGCATTTAACATCTTTTTTGTACAATGATAACTGTATGTAGTTTACCACCCAGTTGTGCTAAGCGGTACTGGTATGTACAGTACATATCACATGTACAGTACCTGATTAGTAATAATTAAAAAAAGTTAAAACAATGACCGCTGAATGCACAAATTTTACACAAAAGAATACTAATATATTTTCTAGCAAAAAGTGGTTGTAGTTTTTATTTACAAAATTTATACACACTTTTAATATATAGGCTAATAAATTACATGGAATCATATAAACGTAATATTCCAAATAATTCAGCATGCTTATAATGAAAAGAACTTAAAAATGTTTTTTGTCGAATCCGCAGAGTTGTAATAAAGTTGAATTAGTTCAACCTTAGTACAACACTTTATGCTTCTAGAAACTTGGAGGATTTAGCACCACAGTGTGGAAAAATTAAAACCAGAATTGGAAATTTTTGCTTGAGAAAATAGCTTGATCCAATTTACCCCCAATCACCCTACATTATGTACAGGTTTACATAACGGTATAAAGACGGTTGCAAACTTACATCAGAAAATACATATCACATACAACACAGATTTCAGCAATTTCTTTTGTTTCGTTCATTAGTTGCTGAAATCTCTAGAGTCTAGATAATTCTTTTAAAAATCTCTTTATACGTTAATTGAAAAGACCAAGTGAAAAACTTAATCATACAACTTCAAAATAATGACATTTTATAGTGTTTTTGTTAATTCATTTTAATAGGATATCTTCTTTAAACTCATTTAGAACATTTTAAAAAATATCAATAAATTTATTGGAGTGACATTTATCTTATCTTATTAAAATCTAGAAACAAAGACTTGGAAGAAATTTTTGAAAATACATCTTTTTTTATGTTTTTAAATAAGAAGAAGTATTTACTTTATTAAAAAAAATCTCTATCTTTTGAGACTAGATTTTCGTTCGTCTATAATATTCTTGAGATTTAAATTATACAAAGTTTCTAATAATAATAAGCGAATTTTTTTGCAAATAATTTCTAGTGTTTATTTAAAATGGGTAGGAATTATACTTTCATTTTACAAGAAATCAACTGCTATTTGAATATTTATTTCAAAATTTAAACGTTTTAATTTAACATCGTATCGTGTCCTCAAATCTTGCAACTCAAATTTCATTCACTTTTAATTGAGATACTCGTAGAAGGATGAAACTTTGAAGACATACGCAAGTCCAATAACAATACATTTTAATGATGATTTAGGAATCCACACCATTCTTTCTTCCCAAAATGTAGGATTTAATCATGTGTGTAAATATAGTGTAGTAATATATACAGTGGGGGTAGTCTCAATCCCATCCAAATATTAAAATGAACATGACCAATAAAAGCTATTTTTTAATTTTTAAAAATATATTAAAATTATTAAAGTAAATGTTCGAGGAGAATTGAATTAAACTGTTTAAAGTAGTTAAAATATTTAATCATAAAACTTTACTTTCTGTTTCTTTTAAGTTTCTATAAAAAATTTGTTCTTTAGTTTTTTAAATTTAAAACGTTAGTTAACTTCGAATTTCCTTCCAATTATTGAGAGTAATTGGAATAAAGAAAAAACTACATACTAGCCAATTAAAATCAAAAAAAGTTGACAGAAAATATCTAACTAATTGAAAACATTCATATAAAGAGATTACTGTAAATATAACATGTTTTTTATTACTTTATATTCTTTAAATATTTATTCTTAATTAAAATATTTTATTATAATGCACTAGGAAAAAAATACGTTTATATAATTAATAAATGTTTACGTTTTTATAAAAATCTCATAGTATTAAAAATATTTAAGAAGTTTTAAATTCCTTTTTGTTTACATGAAAAGTTTTAATTAATTTTTAATTAAAAGCATAAACATGATCAATTTATTAATGCTTTTGTTTATTGTTTTTTGAATAAAAAATAGTTAGTTTCCAAAAGATACAATTTGAAAATAAACCAGCAACGAGTTGCTCAACTTTCCCGACAACATTTAAAATTTTGGTGGCGCTATCTGTTATCATATTTTATTAAATAAACTTTTTATATTTTTAACGATTATAAAATGACAGAAATCTTAATTTTGAAGGTAGGGATGAGTTTTATAAAAAATTGTAAATGCTAATAACGAGTAAAATCGTTATTAGGTCCGACCCTACTGGAGATACACACGACCTCCATTATCTCACGATCCTCTCGACCTTTAACCACCAAAATTTAATAGCATCAATCCCTCTAATATTTAAACCTATTTGCAAAAATTCAGAAATTTTCGACAGAAAGCACAGGCATTATTAAGCTTCAAACGGAGTGAACAAAATTGTTCCTCCCTCACACACATTAACATCCATAAATACAGAAAAATCCCTCAAATTTTTTTTGCATTTCTCGACGTTTTAAGGTGCTCTGAATCCGAAAATATAAAAATCTGGGAGGTCATGTTTTTACCGATCGCCATACTTCCCTTGTTATATATAACAGCCAGAAAAGTAAGAAGAAAAATACCCTTACTCATATCCCAAAAGTTAGCCTTTACCTAAAAGAGGTTAAAGTTCAACTTTCCCTTCAAACTATTCTTGCTACTTTTCGTATAATTTAGAAATATATTAAGTTCTTCTTCATATAAATGGCATGTTGTATTATTAGATATTCTATGATTATGTTTATGGAAGGGACCCTTCAGTTAAGAGCAAGAAGGTCTTTTACAATAACGTTTATTGTAATGTATCTTCGTTCAGACTAAAATCATTTTTATTGTATTGTATTTTACAACTTCCGATTTTGCGATAAGAATACTCTTTGCAATGCCAAATCGTGCATTTAGTAATTCACAGATGCCGAAGTGTTCTATATTTTATGTTTGTAGAGAAGATCCCTTCGTGAGTATTCATTGCTGCCTTACGAGGGAAACCTTATATTAAGGTTTGACTGTATATTGAATTATCAATCTTTATCTACTCCCAGCATGTTATATAATTTTTTCAGACTAATTTACATAAAATAATATCATTCAGTGTGATAATTTTGAACTTTTTAAACATTTAAACTTGCGTTACGTTAAGTTTTCTATTTTAATTATATCAGGATGTCCAAGAATGATCACTTTGTGACTTGGCCAAAACACAAATAACGTAATTCTAATATATTGTAATTAAAATATTAAATATCTTTGTTTACTACTTATGTCATCAGCATTTATTATGGAACAAACTTAATATATAGTGTAGGGTATGGAATCGCCTAGGCGAGCGATTCTCGCCCTGTTCGCAAGATAACGAACTTTCGTGACGGAAGAACCGTTAGAAACGGCCGTTAGAAAAACCGTTGCGGTTTGAATCAACGATCGACAGACGATTGGCTGGCGGAGAATGGCCGTTGGCCGGACGTTGCGGAAATGGCGGAGCGGATTGGTGGAGGATTCGAACGCCGACCACTATTTAAGAAGTAGTTTCGGCGGGAAAGGATCGGATCGTTTTCTATCGAAGTTCTAACTATCTCTCTCTTGGGACGGGACGGGAAACCTGGTGAAAGTGAACTCCAGTGGTTTATTACGAACTTTTCGGGACTCAGAGATGTTGCTGATTCTAAGTCTGTAACCTAGGATCGTAAGGTGTTTTTCTGACGAAACCTGTACGGATAATAGTCGGTGGTCACTTGGATTAGTGTTCTGTGCATAATTAGTTGTAACGTTATTTTGTATTATTTTGTATATTTGTCTTGTAAATATAAACTTTGTGTTTTGTTCAACCGACTGGGTGTTATTTTGAACATTACTTATAGCTTATCATCACCATAACCGTAGTCCAACAATTCTAGTTTACATATATCTGGCCCTTTTAAGTCGGTGTTTTTGATTTCTCCATTTATTTTTTGCATGACCTACCTCCACTTTCTATCAAGTCTATAATCAATGGCTAATGATCAGTAAATAGTTGTTGTTTGCTCTAATCAGATGGTTCTTTCCATTGCTCTGTTATTATTTTATGTTAAAACATAATTAATAATGTTTTAGACAATATTAAAAAGTATTTAAACATATATACTTAATTTTTTCTTTGATATCAAGCGTCAATTATGTTTAATTTAATAAGTTAAGAATAAGAAACAATTCTGAAGATTAATTACTTTTATCGTTACTTACCCTTATAAACTTGTATTTACAATTGTCATAAATGCTTTAGAACGAATTGAAGCTTTAATTATGAAAATTTGAGAAAGTAAAACGAAAGTAAAATTATGAATGAGTTATTTGTTCACGTAACAAACTGTTTGCTCGGAGGCGAATTAGTTTGAATTACAACAAAGCAGTTAGAGTTACTGCATTTAACAATTACAAGTAACTTTATCTTAGATAGTTTAATAAATAATAAGAAAATTTATGAAAGTTATTTCGAAACTTAAAAATTCGAAAATTTATAAAAGTTATTTCGAACTTTGATGTTAAAATCTTTTATAAAGTATAAAAGCTTTATAAAAGATTTTAACATCAAAGTTCGAAACAGCAGAATTTCCAAACTTGCTACTTTACTACTATTAATTAATTAATTAATTAATAGGCGATTACAATTTTATTATATCTTTATATTTTATATTGATTTGTGTAATATACATTATTCATATTTGTTTTCGTAGAGAATATTTATAATTACACAGAGTACTGTACGTCATCATATAATTAATTTCAATAAACTATTTTAAACTGTTAGGATTATTTTGTACATCATAACATAACTTAGGCAAAGAATATTTGAAATATAAAGTTCTCAAAAATGTCAGTTGCTTTACTATTTATTGTTAATAAATTCTTATTAAATTATATAACAATACTAAATGTTTAAGATTTCTTCATTTTTCTTAAAACAAATTTTGTTTGAAATTTACTATTCTTGTCAATCAATTGTTATCCTACGCAATTGCGTAAAGTAAAAATTAAATATTAAGGAATTTGAAACAATGAAAAATATAACAAATCATATTTCTAATATTATTTTGTACGAGTATATTATCTATTGTCGGGCTACAATTTTCAAAATTTGTAAACCTATAAATTTTCACTGGTCTGATATCTGTCTGTCTACCCTTCTTTGATCACTAGAACGCAGACAGATGAAAGCCGAGACCAGATATGGAAAATAAGGAGTATTAAGCCCCGATTAACTATACAAAAACTTCCTGTTTAGACTGGAAGTCACGTTTTAATTCAAAAGTTTTCTCCTCAACGGCGTTAGATAGATGACCGGCATGACTGCGTTTGCAACAGGAAAAGTATGATGTACAGGGGAACGTTACTATTAAAATTAAGCGCATTGTGACGATGTCAGAATAAATAATTGCTTGTCTAATGTAAGAAAATAAAATAAAATAAAATAGACTGGGAATTTTGAGATATTGTATATTTCAATCTATTTCTATATATAATTTATAAATTTTAGTTGATTTTATGCCATTTTATGCCTATTTTTATTCATTTATATTTTATTTTATAGTTTTAATTTCAAAATAGAAATATGTGAAATACCAATGACCGAGTGCATATCACATTTAACACTTTTAATTAGCTTTGTTGTCACTCCTAACCAATGAGCTAGCCATATGGAGTTTTCTGGTTTTCTTCATGTATCTAATACCTAAATATTGTTCATGTGTTGCGTTGCCTTATCTCATCAAACCAATTAAATTCAATGACAGTGTCGTAACCTTTGGTTCAAATGAAATTTGTTATGAATTATTTGTATTTTATGCTTTTCAATCTCTTTACCAAAATGTGATAATCAAAAAACATTAATTTACTTATAGTAAAAATAAATATTTAAGTGCTGAAGTATTATTGCTTCCTATTATTAAAATATAAGCTCTGAAAGTTGATTCTCGTATGCTGGAAATTCATTCTCATAATAAAATTACAACGCAATTTTTATCTTTCTTATCTTTAACTTATAATTGGATAATCTAAATTTGCAAAAATTATATATTTTTCACAATTTTAATAGTAAAATTACATTTTGGACTTAAGGTTATGTTATGTGATAATACGCTATCTGAAAAACGTATAAAAATTTAAAGAATATTTTAAAGAAATTGTAAATAATATACTATTTGAATTTGTCGATCTTTAGATTTTTAAATTAAACAAATACGTCAAACCTGTTTTTATGCGGATTGGACGATATAGAAATTTTTACCCATCAGTTGGTGTTTTACAGATTATACTTTACTTTAAAAACTAAGACGAAAAACAGCAAGGGAAATAAAATCGTATAAAAATATATACATTTAGAATATTATCATGTAAAAAGTTGTTTAAAAATCTGTATTATAACATGCTATTTTATTTGCAGTTTCAATATATTTTTATGAGATTTTTTTGATGGAATCTAGCATCCACTTCATAACATGGATTGTATTGATGGAATAAGATAACGCAACACTTGGACCATCTACTAACGGAAGGTGCTTTCCGAGAGGACTTTCTATAGGAAATTGACTTTATTTAGGTGTTAAGAGAGCTCGGTAAACTCCACATGGCCTGGCCTGGCGTTCGTTGGTCTGGCCACCAGTTTCAGTGGTGTTATTCACTTGGACACTAGTGGGCACATTTCGTAACATAAATAAGATTTATATTTTTATATCAGATGATTATTTTCAAAGTTATAAATATATTTTACAATGATTAAAAATGACTATAATTTTAATTAAAAAGCTTTTTATAGTTTCCAAATAATAAGTTTCGATGTTTCAGGTAAAATAAAATTGAAACATTTCGATTTTTTTCCAGAAACGATTGGAAAAAATGTTCTAGAATGTTCGGTGTGGGTGTATAAGTAGAGCATATTGGAAATAGACTCATCAGCAACGTCTGACAATATGAAACTTTTGAATAAACACATTCGAGTACGGTTGCTCTATCCATTCAAAAGTGGCCACAACGCGACAGACTCACCATCTCATCTTCAAGGCATTTGGCGAAGAGCCAACGTTTGGATAACAGGCAGATCTGCTACAATTAGTTCAAGAAATTCAATGATGGGGATTTCTGACTTCAAGATGAACCCCATCCAGGCAGCGATTCTACCATTGATGTTGACGTTCTACTGCAACTGATAGACGATAATCTATGGTTGACCACCAGAAAATTATCATACAATTTCACTGTTCCCAAACACTCCAAAAGTTGACAAAGTCTGTTTAGACTTCGTCAACTTTTGCCAGCACATAGAGCAAAGATGACCTTAGAGAAACTGGCCAATCTGAAGGTGTGAAATTCTGCCTAATTCAACTTACAGCCTAGACTTAACGCCGACTAACTGACATTATTTCGTGCCATGCAGAACCATATTTCCAATATACAGTTCAATACCCATATGAAATCGACGCTCAAGACTTTCTTCAAAGAAAAACCCAGTCATTCTATGATCACGGGGATTAAGTTTTCAGCAAAGGTGGCAAGATGTTCTTGATGTTGATGATGATTATCTACTAGGCTAAACTGTAATCGTTGTTAATTGTCAATCACTTGTTTTCATAATATCTAAATTTATCCTTTACAACCTGATAGTTTGAATATGTGGTAGGCAAATTGAAATATCCGACTCATTGTAAAAGGCACAGTTATTTTACAATAAGTCTGGCAAATTGAAAAACCGTTTTGTTATTCAACCTGACATTTCTTAAGCATTTTTCAATCAGATATTTTCGAAAACGTTTACAGGAGATTATTGTAATGGTTAATGAACACAAATCCTTAGTCTCTAATAAACACTTAATCCTATAATTTATTATTAAATGAATTTCTACTACTATCATCATTAAAAAGTAAGATGGCAAAGTATTTTGACTATATTTTATTTTATCTTAAATTCATGATTCGTATGCAGTTGTGAATTTAAAGCTTTCGATGTTTGTTTGTTTATTGTCAATTCATTTGTATGATACACCTGAAAAGCATCTCTTATTGAGTTCCGTAGACCTATATAAATGTTAGCGTTATTGTTTTTAAAAATATTTTAGTGATGATTTAAGAGAATATCGCTATATATTGAATTTTTCATCTTTAACCTACAATGCACGGTGCATTCTAATATAAATCTTTTCTTGCTGAACCGAAACATTCAGTCGTTGAAATAAGTCCGTATAGTGTATATAAACCAGGTTTTTATGGATATTTCGTGATTTGCTAACTGAATTATTTTTTGAATTCCTTTTATTCTCGACAAATTTTAAATTTTTTGTGACAAAGCAACTAACCCATATGATTCTTGTTTCAATTCATTGACATCCACAATTCTTTCATATCATATCACTACCAAATATAATAATTTATCCGTCTTGGCCAATTTGCAGACCAAATTTATAAACAATATTCTTATTTTTTATTCTTTTTATATTGTCGGCATGTCTCGCGACATGAATATTTCTTCGTGAAAGCATTGCATTGTGAAAAAAATGTTATTTTCAATAGGTTTTGCTTGATATTTTTTTCAAAAATACAAACTGAAAGGTTTATTTTTATAAATGATAGTTTTCGAGTTAATTTTAAACTTATATTATTATAAACTTTTAATAAAAATTAATTTAACTTAGTTTTTTAGTTTTTAATAGCTAATTCATAGAAGAATTCTACTAAAGGAAATAAATAAATACATCTGTATTCTTTATATATAAATATTAGGATATTATTTCACATTTTTTATTATTTTTTTAATGCTATTATAGAAGCTAGCTGAACGTTTTATGAAAATATTTCGTAGATGATAACTTTTAATTTCGAGTTAAAATAATAATAATAATGCAAACTGAAAACAAACAAATTTACTTAATTATATGCTTAGATAGAAATGGTTTAAAATTTAATCTAAATTAACTAAATTCCAAATTAAATTTTAAACAACTTATAATAATACAATTGCCAAATTCTAATTAAACTTTCATCTAATGTAAAAATTTTTAAATTTTGCTGCTTGGACTGTAAGAATAGGAATGAAATTGATTGTAATAACAGAGGAGAATGTCAAAAATTTCCGTCGTTGTTGTAATGATAATAAATTAAATAAAAACATTTCAAAGTTAATTTAATTATAAATAATAATAATGTAATTTAATAATATGGTAAAATGAAAATGCAGTATACTTGTACATAATACAATACTAAATTGCTAAAATTTTCTAAATTATGAATTAAAATACAAAATATTTCAAACGGAAATTGTACAAAACGATAAAATATTTCAATTAAATTAATTTAATTGTTTCGAAGAATTAAAAAAAATGTTTATTAAATGTTTTATTTGGCTTTAATGTTACACGAATAGAGGGGAAAAATAATAATATGATATATTAAAACTAGCCTTTCAAATATTTCTGATGATTTTAAGAAAAAGAGATTCCTTATTGGTTATTTGTAATAGACAAAACTATTTATTTTCCTTTCATGTATTGTAATTTAAATGTCATTTTAATTTTTTAATTGGTTTTTTATATAAGGCATACTCATCAATATAATCAAAAATATTAATAACAAATTCAGTTATTATCATTAAATTACCCAAATAAAGAATTTATTCGAATTTCCTATCGTCTACCTACACTTTATTGACGAGAAATTTTATTAGAAGTTCATTATATTGACGAGCTTGCACACACCAAAAACATGTTTTTGGTGTGGATTTACTCGATTTTCATCAGAAATCAGATGCCAAAGGATATATGATCCTTTAGTAAATATTGATAATTTAGTAGTTTGCTCCACTCACCTTAACTTAACATGCAATCGAACAAACTGAGTTTCTTGATTAAATCTATATTTAGGCCTATATTTAAAACAATTCAACAAAAAAAGTTAGAAAAGCTTGTTTGTTTATATCATATTTCTATCTAAACTATTAGGTAAACAACTAAATAATTATCTGTATAATTTATATTTCTATCGAATTATAGGTAAACAACTAAATAATTAATTAATTATCTGTATATTTATATTTATAAATGAGTATATCAGGTTTTAGATAGATAAAACGAACCGGGGCTGATCACAAATGTCGAGCTTTATTCCTCCCTCAGAATGTCATACAAACTTACGAATAGAATCAATGAAACAATTCAACAAACTTTTTGCCATTTATTAAATGAACTTTAATTCTTATCACTTTCACATCATTATATTTTAAGTAAATATCAAATTTTAGACTTTCCTTTAGGAGAAACTTCAAAGAAGGCCAGTTTCTTTTTTAACTGGCCTTCTTTGAAGTGGCTAAAAAGGTTATTCGTTTCTCTGGAAGATAGAGCACCTTCTTTGAGAAGTGGACCATTTGCCGACTGTAGAGCGCTAGATGTTCCTGTAATGAATCAAATTCCCGTGATACTGGAGACGAAATCATTCTATAAAACACCAACACACAACAAAAAATAATAAGTCAAATGACTTTTCTCTGAAGTCTATATTCGGGTGTTAGTTGTAAAGTTTGGCTTGATGAGAAAACTAGAACTATGACTAAACTTTACAACAGAGTCCTTAAAAGGGGCAAGTCTGTTAAATAATCTATGATAAGAAAGAGTAAAACTCTTAACTTTTTTAAAAACGTTTCCCTTAATTTGTAAACTTTATTTATTTCTTTATTCTTCATTTACAGCAAAGTGAGAATGACTAAACATTAACCCCTTATACAAACATACGCTGTATATACTTCCACAAATTGTACATGCATACGTAATGTGAGGCTCTGGATAGGTCCGAACCACACTGAAATTCGCGTTAAAATCATTTATTTTTAGAAAAAAATTATTTTTTTTAGAGGAAAAAAAATAGAAGTTAGAAATAGTTTTTCTTAAAGAAAACGACGCGAACTTTTAAACAATAGAACAATGGGGAAACGTAGATCGTCTATCTCCGAGTGGGAATCGAATTAAACTTCGATTTTGACCTCTCCCGCGCCCCCGAAAGGTTTCGAATTGTCACCAGGTGACGAGAAGAGACCAATCGGAAAGCGGAATCGGAGGAAAACAGATAAAACCTGAGAATTCAAGGACGCGAGGGCTTCTTCTCCCGAAAGTTCCAAGTGACGGATCTATTGTTGTGTGTGTGTCTGGTGCCCATCTTCGTCTCCGTCTCCCGACCTCGGATCGACATCTTTCCATCAACGGAAGTCGACCGCATCGTCCTGGAGTCGCGGAGTCGTCGAGGGAACTGGCCATTCGCGACCTAGGGACACTCCTTCAAAATGAGACTATATTCGAAAGGAGAGGAAGACCAGAGGCTGCTGCCGACCTAGAACTTCCAAGATCGCGGAAATCTTGTAAGCTTCTTTCGTGTCAAATAAACGGTTTCTTGTAACCGTAGAGTCTGTCTCAGTGCCGATCGCCACATACGACCTTCGCGACCGCTCGACCCCTTATACAAACATACGCTGTATATAACTTCCACAAATTGTACATGCATACGTAATGTTAGAAATATTTTTACGTTTATACGTAGGTTGTAAATATACTACAAATTAACGTTATACATTATACATTTAATTAGAGAAGGATAGTCCTTTTAAATGAATTCTTTGAATATTTGTCATGTATAAATTTTGTTTTTTATAAGAAATTTAACGTTCTCAATTTCAATCATTTAAAGTTATATGCTTGAAGAAATCTTTAAATTATCTAAAACTGTTTTTAAATTATTTCTAGAAGAGAAAGTTGTTTTTCAGAGTAATATTAGATGTAATATTACTCTGTAGTAGTAGTAATATTAGTAGTAATATATATTAGTAAGACAAAAAACACCTTGATGCTGAGAACGTTTAAATTTAATCATAAACAAACTCTTTCGGCCCATTCCATGGGCCATCGTCAGGCTAACTACATTCGAATACTATTTCGAACAACCAATTTCAAATTGAAATAAACTACAAAAGAACTCACGCGCTATGCTAGACTACGTAAACTAAAACTAATATAAACAACATTGGCATATTTTATTTTTATTATTTTCTATGTTACATGTATACATTGTAAAAATCTATAGTCTATAGTTCTCTAGGCAATCCTTTTGCCGTATCTAATGTATTCCTGTGACTTTTTTAATTAGAAACTTCCAAGCTGACGGTAAAATCGCCGCATCCTTGTAATTTAAGCATTTTTTGGTTAAGCTGGACTTATAAATTTCACATTTTTCGGTTGTAGCTGCAAGTGTCGGCGAATGTATCGGTGTTAAGATCCTGGCCTCTTCCCATTTAACCACGGACCCCTCAGTCTGCGCCATTTTTGCTAACGTTGTTGTGCATTTACCTTTCGCCACGTCATATCTGTGTTCCTTAATCCTTTTACTTAGGCTTCTCGTCGTGACCCCGATGTATTCTTTATCAATCCTTAATTGGTCGTTGCTGTACGGTATCGAGTACACCCCTGGTTGCTCACTCGGTTTAATTCCATCTTTGTCGTTCCTTAGTAGCTTATATATCGAGGGAGCTCTTTTGTATACAATAGTGCTGTTCATGCGGCCCGCAATACCCTCCATGACCGAGGATAGACGTTTATTATACGTGAATTTCGTGATACCGTTTGTCAGATCCCGTTTTTTCTTGCTTACTTTAGGATTCTTGTAAGCGGCAATCAAACGTTCAACCGTTCTTGGACCAAATCCCAACACCTTAGCCACTTGCCTGATTCTATCCAGCTCTCGCATCGTATCGATTATGTTAGAGCAATACTGAAACGCTCTTCTAATTAAAGCTCTAAACGCTGAGAGCTTATAAGTAATAGGATCATTCGATGTTGACGGTATATACAGCGGGTCGTGTGTAGGTTTGATATACACCTTCGTGTCTATTGACCCGTTCTTAAATGCGATACTAATGTCCAAAAAATGTAATTCGTCGCTACTAACTTGCTCCAAGCTCAGCTTTAGGCCATGATCGTTGGAATTCATGGCACTTAAGAATTGTTGTATTCTTGCGTGGTTCCTCCATATAACCAGCACATCGTCCACGTACTTTTTATACATGATTATGTCCTCCTTGAAGTTGATAAGTGTGATGCGCTTCATTTTTCTTACAACTAAGTCGCACAGCAAACCAGACATTGGGCTGCCCATCGGGACACCTTTTAACTGTTTATAGACTTTACCCTCGAAAACGAAAAACGATTGCACACATACCAGATTTGCCATCATCTCAAGGTCCTTACGGTATTCTACAGCCGTTAGATGTAAGCTATATAACACTTCCATTAGTGCATCAAAACATGAGCATGGTTTGATCGATGGATACATGCTCTCAAAGTCCACTACCGACCCAACCTCGTTATCCATTAAAGCCAACTCTTGCAGCTCCTTTACTACATTTATCGGGTTCTTTGTAACAAACTGGTGATTCCCAATCAACTCCGATAAATACCGATAAATACGAGACAAAATTATTCATATTAACTACAATAATTATTCTTAAAACTATTTCACGTATTAATTGTACAATAAATGACTTAAAATAATGTCATCGTATATGATTAAATTCACGAAGATATTAAAAGAAGCTCAAAAACTAAAAAAAGTTTTATATTTAGTTTTCGTTATACGACGTACTGTACCATCGGTTCACATTATCTCAGATAATTGGAATCGATGGTACTAATCAAAACATAGACATTTTTCAATTTATCAAGTGTCAAGTGTGTTTAATTTATTAATTTATTAATAAAATTTGCATTGAAAAGCCATAAATCTTTTTCTTTTAAAAATATAAAATAATGTACCGCAATAGAGTTCCTTTTCAACCGTTATCAAATGTAGGAGAAGTGAGTGTCTTGCGAGAAAGGCACCTATGCGTCATATAGCCTTAGGTTCATATCAAGCTACAGTAGTAGTATCTACTACTGTAGCTTAATATGATACAAGTTCACATTGGGTTCATATTATGCTAATATCAATAGATACAAAACGTATGTGGCACATGGGTGCCTTCTGAGAGACTAATTACCTTTCGTAAATCTCACCTGACCGTCTTGTTCGTTCGCCAGGTTCCCTGTCGTATGTCCAATCAAGCAAAAAGTCCACTAAATCTGTCTTTAGATTTTAATCACACAAAACAAAAATCAACTATTTACATTAATTCGGTTACAAGAGCATTCCACTATGTTCCCGCGCCTTTTGGAACTTAACAACTTTTTTCTTGGTGTTGCCAACTCTCGACAAAAAACCAAAATTCCCGCCATCTAGTGGGATGAATGGGTCATCCTCCCACCCTTGATTTTGTCAGTCAAAATCAAAATTAAATTAAATTTAAATATAACAAACACATATAGTACTAATTGAATGAGTTCGAATCAGTCTACAAATCCAGCCGATTGGGAGCCTTTAAGGGTCTGCCCCTTTTTGAGACTCGAGAATTCTCAGATGAGGTGGTCACATCACTCCCTGTAGCGGCAGAGATCATTCGGGACCGATCATAGGTCCTCTCGCAATCGTTTTCAGTAGAGTCTACAGTCTTGCCACGAAATTCGTTTCGCATAACATACTTTTCATCCACCGAAGTATCCAGTATTTCTCGCGCAGATGATTCATTAAAATTTGAACACCAGCATGGTTTAATTCTCTGTGTTTCCATTCTATTAATTTCTGTACAATATAGTGATTCCCAGGCAAGATAATGGGTAATCGGAAATCTTCACTATCTTTACTTCTGAATACGAGAGTTTTCACTCTCAAAAGACCTTCCTTGTCTATCACTGGGTGCAATTTTCGTAAACGGTTATCTATCCCCTTTGGAAATTCTTCTCTTTGAATCAGTTTCAGCAATACTAATTCAGCGTGCTTTATTTCCTTTACTGTGAGCCCCCCAGACATTCGAAGGGGTCGTCCTTTGAGATTTGAGGTAAACCGGTATATCCAAGCCGTTACTCGTAATATTTTCCAGTAAGTAGAATAATTCTCATAAAACTTTTCTGCTTTCTCTACATCCAGCGCAGAAATCACAGATTTTTTTCTTTCAGAGCTCACTATCTCCATGTCAGGCATTTCCTTCTGCCGAGGCCATTCTTCTACCGGTAAGCTTGTAAATTGAAGTGTCTCCCACCAGCGAGATTCGGCTAAAGTTCTTGCATTACAACCCCGAGATGGGAGATCTGCAGGGTTTAAGTATCCTGGAACGTGATTCCAGTCATCTGGACTACTTAAAGATCTAATTTCGTTTACTCTATTCATAACAAATGTAGCCCAGCATTCCTGATTCTTGATCCAATACAACGCATTCATGGAGTCAGTCCAATAAAGTGTTGATAATCGTTCAAGTGGGAAGTCCCCTTTAATAGTGTTCATCATTCTGACACCCAATAAACAGGCTAGAAGTTCAAGCCTTGAGATCGATACAGACCCTAAAGGTGCAACACGCGCACGAGCCTGTATCAACAGCCACTTTATGTTGCAGGTATCTGGCTGTCTGAGATAAATACAAGCGGCATAGGAGTACTGTGATGCATCACAAAATATATAAAATGAGAGTGGGACAGCTGTATTGTAGCTATTTACTATCCTTCTAGGAATTTTCACCTCCTTTAAAAATTTTAATTCTTTTATCCACTTTAGCAATCTTCTTTCTAAATCGTGCGGTAATGGGGTGTCCCAAGCTAACTTTCTTTTCCAACACTCTTGCATCAGAAGTTTTGGTATTAACGTCACTGGAGAAAGGAATCCAATTGGATCAAAAAGTTGACTCGCCAATGACAGAACCACTCTTTTTGTTAAAATTTCATCGTTAGGTACCCTAAGGTTTGCATCACAGTATAAAACGTCCTCTGAAATATTCCAATTCAATCCTAGCACACTGACTATTTCATCGGGCTGGATTTCCAAAGTTCCCAATGTCCTTTCATCGCCGTCGCAAACCGGTGACGTTTCTGTTTGTATACCATTGTATACCCAACCTCTTAAATCAAAGCATGCTAAACGCATGATTTCTCTAGACTGTCTCATAAAATTCACCAGCTCCTCTTTGGACTGACAACTCGTAACGCAGTTATCAACGTACATCGATTTCTTGAGTTTTAAAGCTGTTTCTTGCAGATGATCTGGAACATGGTTTAAGTGATAATTTAGAGTGGCTCCCAGGAGAAATGGACTCGAGTTTACTCCAAACACTACCCTGCGATGTCTGAAAACCTTTAATTTTCCAGGGTCGCCACCCTCCCACCACAAGAATCTGAGAAAGTTGCGATCCGCTTCACTTATTTCTATCTGCAAAAAAGCCTTTCGAATGTCAGCTATTACTCCGTATTCAAATAATCGAAATTTATTTAGAATACTGGGTATCAATTCAATGTAGTTAGGACCCTTTGCTAAACAATCGTTTAAAGAGACGTTGCCTCTTTCCTTAGCGGAGGCGTCGAAGACTGGACGAATCTTCGTCGTGGAATGCTCTTTGATGACCGCTCTGTGTGGAAGGTAATGGCAGTTAATCTCATTCGTTTTGACGTCTTTTATTTCTTCGATTATTTGTTCTTCAAGCCATTGCTTGAAGACTCCCTCGTAGGCATCGACCAGGTTCTTATTCTGTAGAGTTTTCACTGTAGATTTTAATCTTCGCTCGGCCAGAACCCTATTATCAGGCAGAGCTTGACAACCTTCTATCCAAGGCAAGGACACCATGTACCGACCATCGCTATCTCTCTTCAGCGTCTTTTCAAAATGTTCGATAGACGCTTGTTCCAGTTCCTTCTTTGATTGTTTTTCGGCAGGGTCCTTTATTCCAAGAATATCTAATTCCCAAAGATCAGGAATTCGCAAATCTCCAATTAACATCGAAGTGACAATCAAGTTTTCGGTTGGCTCGGAATGCTCCTTCGTGCGTCCTAAGATCGTCCAACCGAGTTTCGTTTCAATAGCAGTTAAACCTGATTTGAGTGTCCGGAGTCCTCCTGTCATTAGTTTGCCAGCGACATCCGCTCCTATGAGCAATTCAATGGGACCTTGACAATCGCTCAAGGATATCCCCATATTTGACAATTCATCCTGACACAGTTCCTGTGTAACTGGGGGCGTGGTCAGACAAATGGTCGATTGGTCCAAGACATCAAAATTACAACGATATTTATCGTCTACGCACGAGAGGTGTACCTTGTACACATCGTGTTCACAAATATCCGTACATGAACCTCCAAACAACGAATGTTTCAAATTTTCCTTTCTCATTGGTTGGTAACCGACTCTTTCTGCAGTGCTCTTCAAGATATAGGATCTCTGGGAGGCAGTATCAATAATTGCACGGATTTTGAGACACCTTTCCTCTCCCCTCAGAATCACAACCAAAGTCTGTAGCAAGACACGTGGAGTTGATGACACATTAGCCAATGCCTGCTCACATACTGGGGGGGCGCCGTCACCTTCACCAACAGAAGCATTGTTGGGAGATACCTTTCGGCTATTCCTACAGAGAAGAACGTGATGTGGTTTGCCACAAACTGTACAACTACACTTTGCTCTACATGAAGAAGATATGTGATTCAGTTTTAAGCATTTAAAACAAGCTCCTCGCTTTATAAGGATTTGTTTCCTTTGATCTAAAGTCAAATTTTCCGCCTTCCTGCACTCAGCGCTAGCATGGGATTTCTCACAGAATACACACTGCTGATCCCTGAATGGTTTCTCTTGAGCAGAAGTCAAAAGTTCCATACCAGTTGGAACAGTCTTGTTATAGGGAGAAGCAGCCTTAATTTTACTTTGTACTACCTTCTTGGTTTTGTTCTGAAAGCCAAACCCACTTGTGGCTAAGGAAATTTTCTCCTCGCTTTCAATTTCGTTACGCAAAAACTGCATCAGAGTTTCTAACTTGTTGAAATTCTCTCTTCCAGACTTGAGTAGCATCGAATTTAGGTGTCTTTCCCAAATTCTCAAGAGGTCGGTCGGTAAGCTAGATTCAACTAAAGGGTAGAGCATTGAAGCACACTTATCCGTAGTAACACCAAGCATTTTAAGGGATCGTAGTTGTGTCTCGATACGATCATAAAGTTTCACAATTGGCAATTTGTGCTCTTGCCCCAATGCATTATTCAGT
The DNA here is from genome assembly GCF_030686945.1 of Centruroides vittatus. Classification (NCBI taxonomy): domain Eukaryota; kingdom Metazoa; phylum Arthropoda; class Arachnida; order Scorpiones; family Buthidae; genus Centruroides; species Centruroides vittatus. The sequence goes on from NW_027122644.1 coordinate 2,929,769, forward strand.
ACTAGACTCAGGAGCTCTCTCACGTAAACCTCGATGAGCACATCTTCTCTTCCGAAACGCGAATTTAAACACTCAATTGCTTGCGAGTAATGCTCGGCTGTCACGGGGAACGATTCAATTACTTCCCTGGCCCTTGAGCCCTTCAGAGTCGACTGAATGAGGTATTGAAATTTATCCAAATCCGAAATATTGGGATCTTCATGTATTTTCTTAAATAGTCCCCAAAAGGAAAGATAATTTTTCAAATTGCCATCAAATTTTTGCAATTCAATCTTTGGTAACTTAAAATTTCCCTTGGAATAGCCAGTTTCGCCTTCGCTTCGTGTTTCATCCAGCTCCGACGTATTCAAACGACGCTCTAGTCTTGTTTTCAAGTCTACGAATGTACCATTGTAATTCTCAATACCCTCAATTTCTTCATCCAACATCTGTTGAGAACACTTCTCATCCTTTTGTAACTTATCTAATATTTCTTTATCGATGGTTTCTATTTTAGAATATTTTTCCTGTAACTGGGCCAAAAATCCAGCACATGAATCGAAATCTTCAACCTTCGACGTCAGAAATTCCTGCACCCTATCGGTGAACTTTGTGAAAGCACCTCGGTAGGATCCACGTAATCTGATTGAGGGCTCCATGAAGTGAATCTTATTAATTAACCCAAAGAACAAAAGCAGACAAGATAGACATAGAGAAAACCTCGATTCAAGCTCAAATAGAAATAATGCAGAGATGTATTTCCACTAAATCCTCCAATCAGTACTCATTTTCTGCAGTTAAATAAATACTTCCAAACGTAAACAATGTTCGTACAACAATTGTAGAACGTTTATAAGTGAAATCAGTTAGAACCTGACGTCCCTGTTCGGGCGCCATTATGTCGCGTCAGGCCCATCCTAGTCTCGTGTAATGATTAATTAGCTTTCGTAAATCTCACCTGACCGTCTTGTTCGTACGCCAGGTTCCCTGTCGTATGTCCAATCAAGCAAAAAGTCCACTAAATCTGTCTTTAGATTTTAATCACACAAAACAAAAATCAACTATTTACATTAATTCGGTTACAAGAGCATTCCACTATGTTCCCGCGCCTTTTGGAACTTAACAACTTTTTTCTTGGTGTTGCCAACTCTCGACAAAAACCAAAATTCCCGCCATCTAGTTGGATGAATGGGTCATATTATGCTAATATCAATAGATACAAAACGTATGTGGCACATGGGTGCCTTCCTCTCGAGAGACACTTGATAACGGTTGAAGAGGAACTCTACTGAGGCACATTATTTTATATTTTTAAATTAAAAACAGTTAGGGTTTCACTACAAAATATCAAAGATTCAGCCAAATCCACTGGGATCCATTTCTCTCAGGCCTGTGCGCGGTCCTTTGATAAAGTTAAAATATCTTTTATTTTTTTAGATTTTTTGTATAAACAGATATTTGTAATGTTTTTATACAAAAAGTATTATTTTAAGAAGTAACTTTTTTATATTAAAACACTATTTACATAATGTATCAATGATTAATTAAATAATAGTTAGTTGTAATGAATTCCATTTTCAAAATTATTCTAAATCATTTGTTGCAATGTAAACGTTATTATTTTTCTTTTCAAAAATGAAAAAATGTGATAAAAATCTATGAGTGTTTTTTCTAAAAAGTTACGTAATATAATTTTTTTTTGTTTTCCAAAATGGGTACTGTATAAATTGAAAAGTTTTCTTTCAATGACTGTTTTCTTGTATCGTAATAAAGTTATATAATAAAATAAGCCATTTGTAAAGTAGAACACTGTCGGTAATTTAATATTTTAAATTAGACGTGTAAACTAGACACCAGACGTAAAGACACTTTAGTTCTTACTGTACAACGTAAACTTGGGATTTTTATTTCTTCCTCAGCCAACCATACTTACTATCCCTGTATAAAATTATATATTTTTATGTACCAATAAATTCGCAATTTTTCTTTATAGTGTTTAGACTAGTTACGTAGCTGAAGTTTTGCGAATCACAAACTTCATTTATGGAGCATTTCAAAGTAAGGAGTTGCAACAGATCATAAATGCCTTTTATGGCTCCCTGGATTATCTATCATAAAATTACATATTAAACTATCATCTAGATAAGAACTTTTCTTTACTCCTTTTAATATTTGTACAAAGTAAAATATATATACATTTAATTTACAAAACCGTTGAGAACCATGTCTAGAAGTCGTGTTGGCTTGGTTTGGTTTATTTGATTATGGCAAAGCAACACGTCTGCAACTGCCGAGGAAGGATGCCTTCTGTGAGGACTACACTGGCTAGTCAGTTGGCCAGGCGCAAACCCACTGGTGGGCACTCAGATTGGCTCCATTATCACATTCTACACTCACAACACTCTTCAAACAATCTTCAGTGAATTCTTTCTTACTTATTTTACATCCACAATTTACAAAATTTTGAATTAAACATAATATTTAATATTTTAAATTTTCATTATTATTATATATGTGGAGGACCCCCGTGATGTCGTATCACGGATCCGATACTTCCTAGCGTTGAGATTGACACTCCCTTAATTTAAGAGAAGGTGTCCTTCAGGATGGCGAGAAGGTGTGAACAGCGTATGTGGGTGGTAGCGTTAGACACAGAGGCATGAACTCCGTTTACATTTAACACTCGTTTATTAATATACAAAAGACATCTTACATAAGACTGGAGATCTTTACTGCAGAGCATGAGAAACGACTTCAAACCTTTTCAGAGAGAAGAAGGTCACGTAATGAAGAACATAAGGACCAAAATAATTTTAATATTAGTCATTACTGGATTTAATCAAAGGTTAAATCAAATACTTTCAAGAATCGAAACGATTCTTAAAAATAAGGTAACACAGTGCTGCCAATTTGACTTGTACGGCGTAATTAGTAACTACAAATAGCGAGTATTAGCATACAGGTTAATTATTGAGTTATTATAAATCGAGGATATGGGCTACGAAATTTTGAGGATGGGTTTGTGCGACAGATTACGAAGTGTTGCAGGGGTGGGTTGATAGTTGAAAAGTACAAAAATAACATTACGTAATTTATAGACAAGCTTTAACATTGTTGGCGATAACAGAGATTGAAGTTAACGATTAATTAGAGTATTAAAATTCCTCCATAAGTCAGATCACATAGTAACTTGGTCCTTGTATTATAGTAATGGAATTAGAATATCCTACGGCCGAGCTAGACACATTTTATTTTTGTTTATAATATTTTCCATAATGTGGTATCACAGGGTGGAAAAAATTAAAAACAGAAATAAAATTATAACAATCACAAATATAAAATTAATATGGAAAAATTAAAAACAAAAATTTACAATATAAAATAAGGAATAAATCATAACATATTCTTAATGTCTCTAACATTTCAGTAAATTGGAGAATTGAGTGTCTACTGTTAGTGACGTCACGAAAGCGTGCTTAGACTTTCTAGATGTTTGTCTGGTATGACGTTATGATGCCTCTTTCATACCAATAATATTCGAGACGCATTTTTCAGTTCTTGGCACTCGAGGCATTCTTTACATGAAATGTATACACGTGTTCAAAAGTTGTAACCAATTGTTTTTGAAATGTAACTGGAGACTTGCGTGCATATTTTCACGTTAAAGATGTTATATTGAATTTTTGAACGGAAATATAAACGTTCCTCTACATGAACCTTTGGATGAAAAGGGTTTTCATTGAAAGACGTTGTAAGAAGTTAGGCACTAAAAATCAACAGACGTTCTACAGGGAAAACGTTAAGCTAAGTTTTCAATGTATACATTTCATACATATCTTTTTTTCTTTTTGTATTTTATATTCTATTATTTGAATGTAAACAAAAGCGTACATAAAAAGGAAAGAGAATAAGAATATAAAACATAGAAATACGTAAGTGAAATAAAAGGAAAAGAATATCAGAAAAAGTAAATTTAAAAATCGCCTTACTGATGAACAAGTGAAATGCTTTCAGATACTTCCTTTAACTTCTTTTCGTTTATATTTTTATTCCTTTAAATGAAATTTTAAAAAAGAAATGAATTTTCTTTAATTTCTTATTTAATGTAAAAAGGTTTTATATAAATTTTTGATTTGAAACTTGAAAAGAGTCTATGAGTACATCTAAATATTGATGAAATATGTTGTTATATAATTTAAAGCTTTTAAAAGAGATAGAATGTTCGTTTTAATTAATTTCTTAATGTAAGAAGCGTTTAAATGAAAAGAGGCTGATAAAAATTCACTGCATGCTTTTGCTTACATATGTCTAAATTAATACGGAAAGTGACTACTTACATTCACACTTCATAACTATATTGTTCACGCATCTACTTATTATTTAAGCTGAGATAAAAGGATAACATTCAATCAATACCAGCATCTATATTAAGTGAGTGTACAATATGATATTTGAATAGAAAATATTACGAATAAGAATGCTATAATTCAGTTCTTATGAGTAGAACAACTGAAACTGGAAGACGTAGTATTAATATATATCGATTCCACATGATTTTTAAAAATTGACGTATTTATGAGGAGGAGGCAGAGGTAAGAAAGTTAAGCAGTTGCTTAACTTCCCGGCGACATTTTAAACTGCATGTATCGCCATCTGTTATAATATTTCATTTTAAAAACTTATTATATTTTCAATTATTATAAAATTGCAAAAAGCTTAATTTTGAGAGCAAGTATGGGTTTTATAAAAAATTCTAAATACTAATAACGAGTAAAATTGTTATTAAATCCCACCATACTCGAGATACGACACATGACCCGCCTTTACCTCTCTACCCCGTAGACCTTTAACCACCAAAATTTAATTGCATCAATCTCCTAAAATTTTTTGGGAGGTCATTTTTTCGACCGATTGCCATACTTTCCCTCTGTTATATATAACAGGACTGGAAAAGTAAAATGTATGTATACTGGAATAAAAATAAAAAACTTTAAGGTAAAAAATGTATTGATTATTGCATTCTGTATGAATTCGAATGCCATCTATAAATACATACACTGTAAAAACGCAGGAATATTGGGTTATTATGAAGCGTATATACTGTATGTGCATTTGGGTGTGTTGACGTGTATGTGTAGGTGTGTGTACACATGTATCAGAAATATGAATATATACAGAGGAAAACGAAAACAAACGATCTAAAATATACTTTAATCAGTTGCGTATTTGTAAAATAGAAATTTATACATAACTATTTATAACATCTGCTTGGATTGTTATAATAGAAATTGTTGTATTTATAATTGTTTTATATTTTGAATTTAAGATTAATTTTTAAGATGCTATATTTTATAAAGAATGTAACTTTAGAAAAATCCACTAGTATATATGATTAAAAGTTAACTCTCAACTGTCTAATTAATTTTTCGATAAATTCACGTAATGAAATCAAAAATATGCTTGTCCAAATCAGGTCATTCATTAGCCATGATTTCAAAAACTTTTTAATTAGCAAGTTTGATAACATACTAATGTAATTGCAAGAATCTTAAACTCTGAGCATTAATCAAGAGCAAGAATGAAAAAAGACACTTCGTTAATACAGCAAGTTTAGATAAATTTTAACGAATTTGTTCACCGTAGAGGATGAAGAGAAATTTGGATAAAGCTCAAAGTAACAGGGAACGAAATAAATATATTAAATCCTGGTTATATTTTATAGTTATTTATTTATACAAAAAATTAGAAATTCTTTACAAGAAAACCACTCTCAAAACAACAAGGGTTAAACGAATTGAAAAAATAAGAATGTAAAATCAAAAGAAAATTAATGATAGTAAAGAAAATTTATATTAATTACAGAATGGTACATTTGAAAAATTTTTAAAAAGTTTATAAATTTTCCGAGATTGTGGTAAAGATAATTTTCAATTTTTCTAGTAGGTACTATAAATACATTGAAAATCACGCCTAAAGAAGCAAGCCCTGGGCGTTTTTTCACGTGTATAAAACTTACATAAGAGGCAGGTTTCTATAAAGCTTTCTCAAGAGGCATTTCCTTAATAGATTCCATGTATCATATATCATGTTGCCATATCTCATCATTCTATCCCATTCTGTAATTAATATAAATTTTCGGTTAATGTTACCTATGGTTCCAAGATGGCGGCTAGTCTCTGATTCCAGCAAATAGAAGAAAGGAAACAGTGGGGACGCACGTTCTAACCTAACCTAATCTATTCTATTCTAGTAAATTACTACAATTATTACAAACAAAATTATTAGAATAGGTTAGAACGTGCGTCCCCACTGTTTCCCTGCTGGAATCAGACGAGCCGCCATCTTGGAACCATAGGTAACATTAACCAAATTTTCTATTATAACTGTATGAAATACTTTATTTTTTGATAATTTTTGTGTGGTGATATGTATATAAGACTTTCATTTTTTAGAAACTATCTCAATTTAATAAAGTACTTATTTCTATACATTGTTTATACAATATAATATGACTTGAAAGTACATTATATCGTGCATTCATTCGTATTCGTTCACTATTTATCGTGTAATAAAATTATCATTTGCAATATAAACTTCTAAAGATATCATAAAACATTAAAATCTTAAAATATATTTAAAAAGAAATGTTGTTGAATTATATTTAATTTATAATAAATGTCGTATTTCGATATTACCTTTGACAGAAACACATAGATTAATATAAATTACTTATTTTATTCGTAATTCAAATCCTTTAATTTATATTTTTATACTTCATTATGTAATATTAAAATGTTTTTGAATTATATAATGGAGTGAAAAGTTTGAAAATAAGTAATTTTTTTTAATTGAAGTCTATTTTAAAAATTAATATTCTGAAAGATCGAATGACATCCATTTATTTGTAAAGAGTAAAAAGATAAAATAAAATGAGGAAATGAAGAAATAAAACAAAGGAAATAGTATATAAAATACATTAATTTAAAAGGTCTATATGTGTCAATTGACAAAAGTATATGTGAAAATAAATTATGAACAAACAAAACTTTCCAAAAGTCAAATAATTTAAATAAATATAATTAGAAAATAAGTTTATAAATTATTTTTTATACTTAAAATCATCATCATTTTTATGTTTATAAGGATTTTTCCTTATCTTTAAATAAATATAGTCTTGAATTTAAGTAAAATATCAACAATTTTTAATTCTAAAAACAGTTTTTAAAATTATATTTATGTTATTCGGTTAATGTTACCTTAGGATCCAAAATGGCGGCCGGGGAAATTTTTCCCTACTTCGGAGACTGCGACAGAGAAAAAATTTTTCCCTAGAGTCGAGACGTCGACGACGTGGGGATTTTTTCCCCGTTCGGTTTCTACCCGGCAGTACGATAATAACGGACGAATGGAAAGGATATATGCACATTGACGACATAGAAGGAGTAGCGGTCGAACATAGAAGTCAACCATTCGAAAAATTTCGTCGACCCCCAAACAGGAGATCATACTTAGAATATCGAACAATCGAAAAGTGAGTAAAAAACTCCTCTTTTTGTTGTTTTTTATTGTTTATTTCGATTAAAAAATCCGCGGAGTCTGCAGAGAAATTCAAGATGGCGGCCGGTACCGCGGCCATCTTGAATGCAGGGGAAAATTATTTTCCCGTCGCAGTACCCGAAGTAGGGAAAAATTTCCCCATCGCAGTCTCCGAAGTAAGGAAAAATTTCCCCGGTCGCCATTTTGGATCCTAGGGTAACATTAACCTGTTATTCATTACTCAGCTTCAAACGAAAGTACTGTTAAACTTTTTATACACAAATTTTAAATATTTATTGAAGTGATATATTAAATATTCATTAGATATACACTGTGATTTGCGTCAAAATAAACACTTTTTATAATCGATCACTTTTTCTAAAACCTATCGGTTTTCGACCTGTTTCTTTTTTTCCCCTAAAGTTTCTAAGTTTTTACTGGTTTTTTAGCTTATCGTATCAGATATTTGGACAAACAAGCTTTCAATAAACTGAATTGAAGAAGGGAATTTTTTGGAGTAATTTTTTTCATTTTAGTTTATTTACTTGTTTCCTCTGTTTTCACGAAAATGAGTCATTTAAATGGAGAAGCATTTGATTTGCTGATGGCTTTAGGTGCATGGCCTACTAATAGGAGCCCTGTGGGCCTAGGCAATTTTTTTTTTTTTTTTTTGCCCATAGAACTACGAACCAGTGCTTTCAGAGTCCGATTGAAAAGATGAAAATCAGATTTCAGAAAAGTTTCTTCAATTCGTGAATTACGAAACGTATTAAATATCTTTCTTAAAAGAACAAAATGCCTTTATGCGATCCTCACCAAAAACTGTCCCCTGACTACTCTATAAACATAATTATCCACAACTTTAATGATATAAATATATTTTCAACGTGTGATTGTTGTATCATACCTTATTATAGATTCAAGTTCATTTTTAAGTTTAAATTAAACTTTATCAATTATTCGTATTCGAATCTATAGCCTAAGATGAGGAAATGAGAAATACAAAAGTATTATTTATAATATTGAAAAAATGAAGCTTGTATAAAGTATTAAAAGGAAAGTGTAAAACAAAAAATGCTGATAAATTCTAGTAACATGTTTTAGAAAAATCAAAATTAGATTTGGGTTTTAGTAATTTGAATAAGATAATGATGAAATTGGTGATGTTTGAAACGTCTCATGAATATAAACGGTAAATGTAGGATAAATTTTTATTGTTAATACGAGCAATTATTTATTATGACATCGTCAGAATGCTGAGCTGCAATTTTTAATCATATTTTTAATTTATTAATTTTAAAAATATGCTCGCCACCTCAAAGTAGTAGTGGTTTGCACTTGTACGTTATACTTTTCCTGTTAGTAGTAGAGTCGTGCCGGTCATTTTTTACTCCGTTTAAAGAAAATTTTGAATCGAAATAATGTGACTTTTGTAGAATACTGGATGTTCTTATATAGTCAATCGGGGCCTCTAAACCCTATAATTTCCATATTCTGTCACGTCTTTCATATATCTAACTTTATTCTCGAGATTCAAGAGAGACAGACAAACGAACGAACGAACGTGGGAATTTATAGTCTACATTTTTTTCAAATAGCAGCCAAATGAGTTTTGGCAGAGACCAAATTGACTTTTTTGCTAACAACTGATATCCTGTTTGATAATATTCGTATTTTAAGAAGTATATATACTATACGCTTCACAACAGAACTTGTAATTGGAATGTCAATTAGTAAGAAAGTAAAATTAATATAATGTAATATTTATTGTTTTTATATAATAATGATGTATCAATAAATTCCACAAAGTAAAACTTTTAGTATTGTTGTTATATTAAAATAAAAATACAACGATATTATCAAGTGTACTCTAAATATTAATAAACATCAAAATACATCGACAGAGTAACAATAAATAATAAAATACATTAAAAATCGTAAAGACAATGAAATTAAATTTAAAATTAGATTTTATTCTTTATTATATCGTTATCATTTACTGTAAAAATTAAAAAAAAAGTTGATTGGCTGAATAATGATTTGCTTGGTTTTGTGAGGCTCCTGAATTGTCCCAGAATCTCATTAAATTTGTTTATATTTAATAAATTTTTTCCTTAATAATAAAAAATAATAATGATGAAAAAAATCTATGACAAAGGAAGACTAAACAATGTAAGTCCGATGATCAACTAGGCTATACCTGGTTGGAATTCAATTAAAAGTTGATTTTGACCCATCCCAGGATCTAATTTTAGATCGTACACTTAGTAACGAGTGATCGACCACATAGAAATCGACAACAAAGAAAAGCGACTAATCGAAATAAGCGATCATAGACAAATAATAATAAAAGCTCAGAATTTCAGGGAGGAGAGAGCTTCTCCCTCCGATTTCTCTAAGTGCTGGATTTTTCTTTGTTGTATCTTCAACCTCACCACCTTCGACTCTCTTCCTCTCTCCAGGTCGACATCACCTTCTCTCTGGACCGTCAACAACATCATCCCGGACGACTAAAGAACCTTTCCCTCTCGGATGTATCCTCTAGTCACAAGACTCTCTTGTAAAAAAGAAGAAAAATATAAAAGAGAACAAAGGACTCAATGGACTTCTCAACACTTTCAAAGAACACCAAGAGCACTAGTTTCCGGGAGTCTCTTTTGTATAAATAAATCGAGACGAACCTTAGATTCACAATTAGACGATTTCACAGTTTATATGAGTGAAAATTATATAAGTTCTATTTATATTTTCTTTACGAAAACATTTAAATAATCAACTTTTGATACTTGATACATACTAAATATTTAAATATAAATGAAATAAAAATGCTGATTTTTTTTGAAAAATTTATAAAGCTTTTTATTAAATTTAATTTCGGTTGCTATTATATAAAATATAATGCTTATCTTCCGGATAATTTATTGTTATTATTTATTTATATTTTGTGTTCGTTTAATAAGTAATAGCATTTACTAAAAAACGATTTAATTAGGATGTTCCATAACATGTTTCTACGTTAAATATACTTTAACTCTAAATTGTATTTATAATTTATTTTACTTTTATATGTTTGTCGAAGTCTGCATCATTTTGATTTTCATACTTGAACAAGCTATTCAAACAATAAAATAATAACTTTAGTTTATATTCTTACAAAATGTTGAAAAGTTTCGAACAGTTTTAATCTTTATTACTTTGTATCACTTTTCAGTTTTATTTTATCTTAATTAAGTAAAACTGAATATGAACATTTAATTTTTAATTTAATAATTAAAACTTATATAAAAACACTAAATTTAGGTTATTTGGCAGCAGAAAGCTTTCAAAAATTTTGTAGAAAGTTATAAAAAGTATTTTAAAGATATGAAGAAGAATGTTAGAATCTAGATCAATAGAAATTCTTTAGTATGATAATGAAAAGAAATAGGATCGTAAGGAATTGTTCTTATCGTTTCCTTTCCTGAAAACTGCATTATCATTCAGTATCGTGCTCATTAAATGGCTCTATCTACTGCTTTAGATAAGTCAAATTTAGTTCATCTCCGGAAAGATAGTGATGTATACTTAAATTGACGCTCTGTGCATTCACAAAGATAGATTTACTGATATTACTCTATTTCTTTAGATTGCTGTTAGTTTGTAATCTGTTTAGTGCATCATAAGAAATATAATCGTGCCTGCAAAATACACTTTTTAATATATTATATAAATTATCTTTTGTTAAGTATAGAATTTAAAATAATAATAATATCATCATCTATAGGAAGATGTTTTTACTCGTGTTAAATGCTAAATTGATAAACGACTGTTAAAAACAATTGAAATTTTTTTAATAATACAATTTACATGCACAATATCGAAGCAAATTTACATCGTTTACTTAATTTGCATTCACAACATAGGAACAAATTTATACAATTTACATACATAATATCAAGAACACAACTTCTTAACGCTAACTTAGTAAAGAAGAAATGCTGGAAAAAAATTTTAAGAAAATCTCTTTACAGAAATAAATTTATTTAAATTGTAAATTGTGATATACAATGAATAAGATAACACTTAATTTGTAACAATGGAAATATGTTTGCGAACATTTTTTTTTTTTGTGGGAAAATATAGTCATTTTTAATAGTTGGCGAAATTATATTTACTTTATGCAGCTTTGTTTGTACATTTTAATTTGAGAATAATTAAATTTTTAAGAAAATAAAGCGTTAAATAGTAAGAAAAATTTGACAAAGTCGACTTTGAATAAAAGAAAAATAGAGGCTATAACGAAAAAAGAAAAAAAAATATCCTACAAAATATGATTGATTTCGGGTAGTTTAAAGCAATTTTTTTAAAGAAAAGATATTAATGTTACTGAAGGACTATAAATCAATACTAGAAAAATATTGTTGGCTAAATTTTCTGTGATATGTTTTGAAAGTTATCCTGAAAAATAATTTAATGGATTCTTTTATGTACCCTCTTAGTACGCTCTCTTAGTGTCCAGAGAACAGAAAAAGAGGAATAAAAAAAATATATATATATATTTCCTATTTTCGCCCTGTGGGCACTAAGAGGGCCTTTTCGCCATACGATACGTATGGGAAAAAAGGCCCTCATCAACCAAGCCTACAATGGGAGCGACCGGGTAGTGAATGACTTATACGAAAAATTCTTGGGCACTTGCTCGCCAAAATTCGATCTCGGGTTTCTCAGAGCGGTATTACCCTCCTGGTCATCCGATCTGTATTATTTTTACGTATGAATGGACTTACAAAATATTAATTAAAAGTTTCAACATTGTAAACAACATTATTAAAAAACAAAAAAATAAACCAGCAACGAGTTGCTAAACTTTTTCGGCAACATTTAAAATTTTGGTGGCGCTATCTGTTATCGCATTTTATTTTGAAAGTTTTGTATTTTTAACTATTATAAAATAGAAGGAAGCTTAATTTTGAGGGTAGAGATGGGTTTCATAAAAAACTGTAAATGCTAATAACGAGTAAAATCGTCATTAAGTCCTACTGGAGATACACACGACCCCTATTATCTCCCCACCCTGTCAACTTTCAATTACCAAAATTTAACAGCAACAATCCCCCTAATACACAAACCTTCCTACAAAATTTTAGAAATTTTCGACAGAAAGCATAAGAGTTATTAAGCTTCAAAGAGAGTAGCCAAAATCGTGCCCCCAACACACTAACATCCATATATACAGAAATTATCACCGAATTTTTTGCATTTCTAGACGTTTCAAGGTGTGCCGAGTCTCTGTTATATATAACTGCCGGAAAAATAATAAAGGAAACTAATTATTAAGATAAGAATAAATCAAATGTTCGTAACTGCGTAAAGAATTTATAAATCAGAAATAAAGATGCGATCATTAGAGAATATATAAATCCTATCTACCATAGTTAATCGTTGCAGTATATTTCACATTTATCACAGAAATATATTTAGGCCTATTTCACTTACGAATATGGACTTGAAAGATAAAATTGTAAAAATTTTAATGTTATAAAATTTTGCATTCGATTATTATAGATATAAAAACGAAATAGATATTCTTATCATAGTTTCCATTATCGTCAAATACAGGTATAAAAATGGTTAAGGAACTCGATTAAAGCAGTAACGTTTTCTCTTCAGTGCAAATAACAGAGCAATTTGGTCCACATCAAGGACACAGAGATCCTCAAAATATAATTTTTCATATAAAAACGAGATGTGTGCAATCTAAACCAAATTATTTTCGATAAGTGGTGAAAAAAACGGCTTCTATTTGTTTTATTGATTTTTAGAGAAAGGTGAAACGTTACGTCTTTGTATTTGGCATATCTCATTAACCTCTGACCTCCAGTTAATTGTTCATAATATATTATATTTCTGATAAAGTGTTTTGTGTCGTGTATTAAAATTTTTACATTGAAAATATTTTTCTCTCTCTTCATTTTAGGCTTATTCAGTTATAAGATATTCGAACAAAACGAAGAGTCATATATTAAGTTAAATTTATAAAATTCTGACGTTGTGAACAGATATATTTCTAATTAATCACTAACAGATTAAAGACGATAGAGGCCTAAGCAGCAGAAATGGCAAAGACATTAGCCTGAGTCTGTTGGAAAAGGTAAAATAGCTCTGTTGGAAACCACCGTGAACTTTAATCTATTGACCCGAAAGTTTTTCTAGAAAATCACTGATGATCAGAGAAGTTTAAGTTTAAAATTTGAACTTTCTAGACTCAGTAGGAGCATGTGTAGTGTAGGATGTTAAAGCAAAAAATACAGCTTTTTTGACGATTTTTGCGCTTTTCAATCGCTCATATTTTGGCAACCTCTTTATAGGGTAATCTGAAATTTTGCACACTACCTAAGAAAACAAGTATCTTTCGAACGAGATAATCTTATTTACTATTGGTATTTCTGGACCGGAGTAATTGATTTCCAAAAATCGTCAACTCTATATAGCAGGGGTGGGCAAGCAAGAGTTCAGTGGGAGCCGAAATGTAGGTTTTGCAAAATGCATGGGAGCCGCAGTTCTGTACTTTTTTATTCCGTACCGCAGTTCTGTACCGCGATTTTATTATACAGTATAATATAAATGTAATACGTATAAAACAAATATTGAGTTTTTCTAATAAACATTTTTTCACAAAATTGTGGAAATAAAATAGTAAATTTCTGCTTTTTATTTTTATTTTAACATTTTCAGCAAGAGCCGCATGTAACTCAAAAAGAGCCGCATTTGCCCATGTCTGCTATATAGTCAGTCAGTGACTTTTTCATTTGGCGGGGAGTCACTGCTGTGATTCTCGATAAGAAAAATTATAAACATTATTTTTAATATACTTTCTTGAAATGTAATTAAAAGAAAAATAAAATGAATATATTCTATAATTAAAATACAAATTTAATAGATTAAAATGTTATCCGAACGTTTTTCTTTTCGTGAAAGTTGTATAAAAAACTATATTGATGCTCGAAACGGTTCATCTAAGAACACTCGTATTCATTGAATAAAGGACGTTCATTAATTGCGTTTACTGCTTAAGGGATAAAGGAAATCGCGGAAAATATAATGTTATAGGCCTATATGGTGCGATAAGAAGGGGGAGATCCAAAAGTACACCATTGTATACAGCAGGGAGGGAGGGGGTCAAAAGTGGGTAAAAACTATACATAATGGATGACCCCATATGCGTTAGCTATTGTGAAGCAGAAAAATAAATCTAAAAGGATATAATTTTATACAAAAAAACATGTATAACTTTGCATAGCAAACGTTGTTATTTTTTGATGAATTGAAGGTCGATTCTCAAATTCCTAAAAGAGATATTCTTCAAGCCGCGAATCGCATTAAGAATCATAATGGCGGAATAATTTTTAATTTTCCGTTTCATTGAATCTATAACATAGATATTTTTCATGTTTAGGAAGAGATAGCTAATATTGCTAAAATCTTCTGACATGAAAATCAATATAAAGTTACAATAATTCAAACAATTTTAAATTTTAATATAAAATTAAACAACATGTTAAAATGCTTAAATTTTTTTAAAATAAATTAAATATTTTAAATATGGTTTATTAACATAAGATATTAACAAACCATAGACTCTACAACCAGCTTTAATTCCATTCATTTCTGTCACGCCTAATTCTCATACACGAGTTTCAAATAAAAGAAAATTAAAAAAAATTCCTCCAATAATTTTTAATATATGCATAATTTATTATAAAAGTAGGCCTAATATTTTCCAAATTTTGTACAGAATTATTGTTTTCTAAAATACGCTTACTCAACTCTGTCTAGAGGCATATTTAGCAGTCCATGTGCAACCAAATCTGGTATTGTTACAATTCAGCACAGGCGGAAGACATTTTCCTCCAAAAAATCTCGACACTATGACGCTCTGTGTCTTAATCTAAATGATTTTTGGTTGTGAAAAACAATTAAAAAGTGTGGTTTATTGTGGCCACGTTGCAAATTTGGGAGTCTTGAAAGACACAATCAAGCTGCTTGTGAGAAGCATCAAAGAGTCGCTGAACACGCTGTTGAAAACCTTCAGGTTTTACACCACATTGAGCAGTATTCTTTGCATCGCTAAAGTTTCTGTATGATACGACTGTCTAGTACAAATAAAATGTTTGCGCTAACTGTGCCAAAAGAGCCATAGAAGTGAGTTTTGATAGTAATTTTTTACAAAAATGTTTCCCTTTTATATAACATGATTTGGTTATATTTGGAGTACTAAAATCTTGTCTAGACCGCGTTGAATAGGGGGTATGATGTTAGAAAATCATGAGGAAGGTAATATATTAATACAGTATATTTAATTATAATATTGCGTTTTATAATAATTTTGGTATGAATAAAAGTTTTCATTAAAATAAATTAAAATTTTCAATTTTTTACCGATATAATTCTGTATAAAAATAATTGAATCCATTAATGAATATAATTGCTTAATCACAGTAGAAAAATATACGGATTGGAACCAATTATCATTTGATTAGTTTCAATGTGTGAAGTCAATATACAAGAATATACAGAAATTAAATGTATATTCTAATTAAACAAATACTGTATACATTGATAATTTGCTTCATGAGATATGCATACGATATTACTTTTATAGAATTTAATTACTCATTCGTGTTTCGTTTAATTTAAGATTTGTTACATTAGATTTAATGTTTTTTATATTTTAAAATAGAACATTTATTTTTGAACAAAAGTAATTAATTCTTATATTATTACTAGCTGACCCGGCCACGCGTTGTTGTGGCTCAAAATGTATCTATTATAAATGTATAACACTTCCCCCGTGGGGGGAATTTCAAAAAATCCCTTCTTAGTGTACATTCTCTTGACGTACCCTATTAAAACGCAATCAAAAACGCATCTAAAATAGTATAATAAAAGCCGAGTTCTTCACAGTAAGCCTTAATCCCGTCACTTTTCCCGCTGGGGAATATCGAAAAATCCCTTTTTAGTGTATATTCTGTTGACGTAACCTATTAAAACGCAATTAAAAACGCAAAAAACCGCATGTAAAATAGTATAATAGAAGCCGAGTTCTTCACGGTAAGCCTTAATCCCGTCCATCTCCCCCCACTGGGGGGAATTTCGACATGTATATTATATAAAAACACGTGCGTATTCGAATGCAACGTTGTGTCAAAATTTCAAAGGAATCGGTAGGAACAAACGAACGTTATATTTTATTTATATAGATAGATAGAAAATGATCTGCTTCAGTCCATTCTCACAGAAAAGCATAATGCCTCACAGAAAAGCAAACTTAGGTCGTCGGAAGTTAGCGCCATCTGTTGGACATAAAAGCCTTAATCCATATATAAATATATTTTTGAAAGGAGGAAATGGTGTAGGGGGTATGAAAAATAGATAGTAGCCGATTCTCAGACCTACTGAATATGCATATAAAATTTGGTAAAAATCGGTAAAGCCGTTTCGGAGGAGTAAGGTAACTAACATTGTGACACGAGAATTTTATATATAAGATAACGAAAAAAAGTCTCCCGAATAGCGTTAATTAACGTGAAATTAATGTCATTAATCCTGTAGTTCTGTTCCTTTGTAATCTTTCGGTGCTATCAAGCAGAATTTCGTCCTTTATGTTTCTTTTATGTTTTTCTGCTGTTCTTCTTTAGTTAAGACAGATCTTCCAATACTTTCTTAACACCATTCTTCGGAGATTTACTTGTAATTATTTATATTTTCTCTTATTAAAATACTTTTCGACCAGTTAAAGTCTGATTTAAAATCTTTAATTTTTATGTTTTAACAGACCTATTTTTTGCTTATTAATTAAACATTTCTATTATTTAACTATTTTAAAAAAAGCTATTTAAAATATCATAATTGAAACGTGTCAATTTAAATTAGAAGAGAAATAACATAATTAAAAATTGTAGCCCGGCATTGTTACGACGTCACAATAGAATAATTTATTAATTTTATCCAATAAAGGTTGAGTTGAATACATTAAAGTACAGAAAATCATTTAAAATTCTCTGTTTAATTTCTTTCATGTTTATTCTTCCGTAAATTCAGTTTAAATAAAAGGAAATATGAAACTTTGGAAAAGTAACTTCAAAAATATGAAGTATTAATATTTCGCACTCTTTGAAGCACAGTGCAAAATATTAGTCAATTCATAAAGGTCTTGCCTAATGAATAATCTTATGAAGGTTCTTATACACAATTCGAGAACAGCTCTTGTGTTATAAAATTAATATATAAGTTTCTACATCACTTGTTCTTAATACTTTTAAGTCACCAGTAGCACTTAATGGCACTTAAACGAGTCCAAGATATTTCTGTATGCATAAACAAAAAGTGACTTTGAAGAACTGCTAATTTATATAAACATATATATTAAAAAGTTGAGGAACCATTAATAATTTTAATTATATTTTGAATTTTTGTAGTACTTCTATAAGAAGTACAAGCGCGCAGGTTGAGAATCACCGCTGTACATTAAACAAAATGTTTCTTCAGATATCTTTGAAAATATAACTGAAACTTTTACACTTGTCGAAATTTTCTGCTTTAGTAGTATTTAATCGTTTACAGTGCAATTTATTTTATTTTTCAAGCAATTCCATATTTCAAAATTTCAAAATGTTTTCATTCTACCATTGTTATAAGCAAGCATTACAGAATATTTGACAGATCATATAGTCTAAAGAATTAATAGTAATTAAATTACATTTTTGTGGAAAAATTAAAATAATTCGAGAATAAATAAAATAAAATATTTTATAATAAAGTAATGAGTAACTTGATAATATACTTTAAATTAAATACGATTAATTCACAAATGGGCATTATTTTGATGTCTGATGGAAGAAAATAGTTACTTTATTTCCGCCTATAAATAAAGAATAAGAGTGAAAAAATAAACAGACTTGAATTACAGCCATTGGGAAAGAAAAATGAGAGGAAATAAAGTAAATGAAACATTTATGGACATTGAGATAAAACAATTAAAAAAAAATGCAATTCTAACAGATATCGATACTATATAATTGTTATTTTATACATTGACTTAGATTGAAAGACGAATATCTTGTATATATATAGTCTTATAATGTTATAAATAAATGCGTACAGCCGTAATCATTATTTACGTTTTCTTTTATTTATAAAAACGCTAATTTCGATGAAAATCGATAAATTTTTGGTTGTGTATGTCAGCAAACAGCTCAATCGATTTTTACGGTGTTCAGAACATGAGAAAAATCAATGACTTTCCAAACGTAATATTCAAAATCACTTTTAGTTTCTCAACAGAAAAAACGATAAGATGGATCTGTTATTAACATGTAAGTGGAAAGGTTGAAAAATTCTTTATTTGAATCAGAACAAAGCCTTAAAGTACTGTTCAAAACAATACTTTAAGGCTTTGTTATGATGTTCGAGAAAGACTGAAAGACTGTTTACATTAAAAATTAATTTTATTACATATTTTTAAAATAACGTATATTACAAATAATTAAATTTGGTTAATTAAATAACATTTTAAACCTATTATTATTATTTTCTTAGTTCTTATGAATTAAAATGATACTTTTCTTGTTAAATGATGATAATAAAAAATTGGCTTCTGTTTTAGAACTTGTATCAACTCTTGTGAATTGAAAATTTTATTGTGCTTTTAGTAATTAAAATAATTATTATTGTTTAAGGGAAGTGATGTATGAAGAATATAAAATAATCTTTTATTCATTTAGTTACACTACATTCATTAATCATAAAAATTACATAAAATTAAGATTATTTAGTAAATTAATGACTTAAATAATAAAAATTTTAAAATATATATGTTTAATAAATATAAAAATTGTCGTGTAAAATATTAAGTATTGTTCTAGACATTTGAAAAGCTATTGTAGAGTATTAACTAAATTGAATTTTTTTAAATATTTTGTCGTAAGATATTCAAGGTAATTCAGAATATATCAACAGGATTTAGGGAGTCATTTATGGTATAATTGGAAGAAAAATTTAAATGAACATAGGTCTTATCAACAGTATTTAAGTGACTGGAAAAAGGGGATGTGACATCACCTGGTACATATAAAGCATAATAAGGAAAACCGCCAACGAACGAGACTGGCTTCTACAAAATGTTGCAATTAATAAGCGCTATTTTGTTTTTACATTTTAACTCAAACAGTATTGAACACAGGATCGATTTTTTTTCCCCTCCAAATATACCATAGAATCAGCCTCCCTAAGGCTTGTTGATACATTCTAAATCAGTCTGTATTTAAGATAAACATAAAAATAATTCTCTAGAGATATAATAAAAAAACGTTTGAAAATTGTTTAAATATTTATTTATTAATTTTAATCATTTAACATATTGATTTTTTTATAAATAAATAATTTATGAAAAATTTCTTACATAAAAATAGACATTAATGTTTAATTATTCAGTATTTAGTATTTCTCATTTTTTTTAATTTTGCTAATTATATTTTTGAATATAAATATTTATTTAGTGATAGAAAATCGAAAAAGCACTGCTATAATATCTTCAATTATTTCATTATAAATGAGCTTTTAATGGAATTATTAACGCTATAAAAATTTAATTGAGGGAATTAAATTATAAATTAGTTATATCTGTAATAATTAAAAGAGAAAAATAATTATTAGTACAGTAATTATTTTAATCTATAAAACTCAAGCTATTTTGATATGGAAAAATAACTCTTAAGAACAGAAAAAATAGAGTAATAATTAAATGATTATTGGAAATATCTTCTTTTAATGTAAATTTCAATATTGTTGCATCTTATTTCTCACCAACGACTTTGTTAAAAAATTAACTCTAATCTACTCATTCTCTTCAGAATCCTTTTTTTTTCAGGACATGGAAAAAAAGGGGATGTCTGGAGTTCTAAGTTAATGATTTACAAAAATACATTGACTTATCCTTTAAGTTACATAAGTATTCGTTAAAAATTTAGTTTTACTTACTAAAAAAACAACATTTGCCCTATATTTCTCTTAATTAATGTCCTATTTTCTTCTACTTATTGCTCATTTTTTCCTTATATGGAATAGTGTCAATTTTTTACTTCCCAATATATATATATATATATTGGGAAGTTAAAATATATATATATATATATATAACAGAGGGAAAAAAAATTCGGGTTTTTTCCGTATATATAAATATTAATATGTGTGTAAGTGGGTGAGTTAATGGCATGATTTTGTTCACCCAGTTTGAATCTTAATAACTACTGTGTCTTTCACCGAAAATAGTTGAAATTTTTCAGGGGGGTTTGGATATTTGAGGTTTTCAAGGGAGTAAGGAGATACAGGGTCATTTGTCGTATCTTCAGTATGGTTGGACTTAAAGATTTTACTCATTATTTTTATATAAAATAATTGAAATTAAGTTTTTATTAACAGATAGAGATACATTTTGATTGAATAAAGTTATTAAAATTTCTGTCTCTTGAATCGTTAACGAGTATACAATAATATCGAATGCTATACTTTAAATAAAAATGTCGAAATTTATATTCTCCATAATACAAAGAATATTTTCAATTGATTAAGTATTAAGATGAACTCGAGAGTTATAAATATAATTACAACTTAACAGAAATTTTTATAATTTTCCAATCAATTAAACTGTATTTTTAAGACATGTTATGTCGATTTTAACACACAATTATTTATTTATTTGGTTAAAATATCATAAAAGATTTTAAATATACAGAATATTACATTATTTTCTGAGAATTTAGTATACAGATTCTATCAGATTTTTGATTTACCAAAATTCCAGTATTTGACTAAAATTACAGATTATCGATAGAGAATTCCAAACTATTTATTCTTCTAAACATATTTTTTTTCTTACTTTTATCGGAATTTTTCATTTTGTCGCTTAATTTTTCTATAGTCTATTCTTAGAACGTAATGGTACAGTACATGTAAATTAATTCATTTAAAAATTAATTTCTCGTCTAATTATTTGTCGAGAAAGAAGCAGATATTTTAAAAATAAATTTAAAACTTATATTATTATATATAAAATACAATAAAATAAATTTAAGTTATTTTAGAAATAAAATAAAGAAAATTACACAAGAGGTCTTTTAATATAATATATTACTGCCAGTCTTTACTTTCAAATGTGGATCATTTATTATCGTTTTCAGTTAATCCGAATAAAATGTATTTTATTAATCTCTCAAAAAAAGTAGAATATAATAAAGCAGACAGACAGATGATGCATTTTTGCAATATATACTCGAAGGCATTAAATATATATTATTAAAGTAATCAAGAAGTCGATGTTTGTTCGTTCTTTTCATTTAAATCAGCCTTTGGAAAGAAGTACAGAAAAATTTAAATGAAAAGAACGAACAAACATCGACTTCTTGATTACTTTAATAATAATATATATATATTGCAGGATATTGCAATCTTATTAAATTGCAGGAACCTTTAGAAACAATATTTAAAATGGCATTTTATTTTTTTTAAAGGTATTTAATTTGTTGTTCTAAAACGCTAATATGTGGGAGATATTAATAAAATGTTTATTTAATTACGTCTGAATTTATTTTTGGGATTAGCAGAATCTCTGGAGTATGTCTCGGAACATTAATTTAATTTATAAAACACAAAGTATTAACAGAATCAGTTGAAAACACATATATACTTATATAAATCAGTAACACTAGATTTTCAAACGCACACGCACACACACACACACACATATATATATATATATATCGCATTCTCAGAGACGAGAGGTGTATACTGAATTTTTAGTTTTAAGGAACCGATGATTATAGATTATACATTATACACACAAAAGGGGGAACATTAGAAAATTTTGAATTGAAATTACCTAAGGGCTAGAAACCCCGATTAACTATGTACGAACTTCCGATGCAAACCAGAAGTCACGTTATTTTAATTCAAAACCTTTCCCCTGAAAGGAGTTAGATAGATGACCGGTACGACTCCATTGCTACCGGAAAAGTATGATGTACAGCGGCAAGCCACTACTATTTTGAGGTGGAGAGCATATATTTTAAATGAAATAAATTAAAAGTATGATTAAAAATTGCAGCCTGGAATTGTGACGATGTCTTAATAAATAATCGCTCGTTATACATATAAATTAAAATATTAAGATCAATATTTTGCACTACTTACGATAAGAGGATTATACCAATAATGACTAATGTCAGCAATGTTTAACTTCAAAGAACAATATGTTTGTTCACTTTTTGATTTTATTTTTAATAATATTTTTATGAAACAAATTTCAAATCCAAGAATTTGTTTCGGTAAAAGTTAACGGATTATGGCCAATTTTAAATATTTCATATTGAAAACGATAAAAAAAGTAATCTTGTTTAGGAGGAAAAATTCAAGCGAAATAGAAAATGGTATTCTTCATCCTCGCATGGAATGATAGCAACTTATGCTCGGAGAAAATTCTTATTCTACTCGCCCCAGGCTTAAACTATCCAATAAATATTCGATTTAAGCAAATAAAAGCGTTTCCCATCCAATGGAGGATAAATTCTGAAGATTTAGTTGTACTGAAATTATATTTTCGATTTTAGTGTAAGATTTATCGTTCAAAAAATTATAAAATTACATTCAAATATTCGAAGAAATTAATAATAATTTAAACAGTTGACCTTAATCATTCTTCTTTTTTGCTTTATGTAATATATTTTGAGTGCTTTATTCTTATTAATTAAATATTTACACGAATCTCGGTTGTTTATTATAAAGTATTTAGTTACAATGATTTATTGATAATTCTTTGAGTTACTTTAATTCCTATAAATTAATTTCTTTTCTGCTGATTATAGAAATTAAAAATTTCTAATATTATGTCAATAGATTTAAACCTTTATTTTAAAAAATATAATAATTTAAAATATAGAGAAAGACGAAAGAGGAAAAAAGGAAGCATATTCAGGAGTGGCTATGCCTCAATATCATGATAATCTACTTGCCGAACACTTCCAAATGTCTAGAACAGCACTCGACGTAAGTAAAACATCTTAATTCATATAACTACGGCATTTCTTTTTATGAGCGTTATACTTAATATGGCACTAATTATATTTAAAAAACTTATTATTAGTCTGGAAAATGATTTCGATGAGGACAAGAATTAACCAATAAATTTTCAAATAAAAATAATGCTTACTCTCTAATTGCTAGCAAAACCAGAGTTTTCTAGCTTCTGATAATCGTTTTGGCATTCCAAAAAGCTCTGGAAATTTTTAAAGAAATTGCATGCATTCTCTCTCTCTGGACTGCTACCTCATTATATTAAATGGTTATAAAATAAAACATATGGAAGTATAGCTGAGGTTTGTATCTATTGTTTGCAATGGTTAATGTTTATGTAAAAATTAAAATTAATTTATCTTATAGATTTTTAAGAAACGTTCACGTGGCTTTCCAGAAGTGATTGGTTTCTTAGATGGTTGCCATATACCTTGTAAACAGCCAGTAAAGGATCCAAATGATTATTATAATCGCAAAGGTAATCATATTACAAGGTAAATTAAATGCAATAATCCTTCGTATATAATTATACATGTTCATTTAATATATGTACTATCTATTAATATGGATATAGTTTCCAGATAAAATACATGTGATCATACAGGAAAATTTATAGATTGCTTTATAGGGTTGTCAGGATGTATGCATGAAGTCGAGTATTCCGATGCAGTTCTTTATTCAACAGATTGACTAATTCCCTGAACAATACCATTTAATTAGTGATTCTGCTTATCCAATAAGCATGAATTTAATGACACTATTATGAGATAATGGCCATCTCAGCAATGCTCAGGTTATTTATTATGCAAAATTTTCGTCTATTTGATCTATAGTTGAATGAGCATTTGGATTCCCAAAGAAAAATTTCGGCAACTGAAATATTTGGATATTGCTGACTTTGTGTTGGAAACAAAATTATTGCTGCATATTGTGTTCTGCACAATTTTTTAATTTTAAAAAAGGAATTCAATATAATGGAAAATAATTGTGATATGAATGAAAATGAGCAAGAAAGAAGTATGGAAGAGGATGGTATGCATTCCCAACTACTACATAGATTAGCACTAGAAAAAAAAGAACATATTTCATCTCTTTTGCAATAATTTAGCTGTAGATAAGGTTTAATTTCAACGGTCTTTTTCTTGGTTAAAAATGAGCTTAGTAATATTTACAAACTCTGCAACTATAATATTTACAAAACCTGGTAGTTTTTATTTTAATTAATTAATGTGTAAAATAATATTATTTGTAATAAAATATTTTTATTACTTGTATACTGTGTACGTTTAATTTTAAATAAAATGAATTTTATATTTAATGTTTTTGACATTCAATTTAATTATTTTTATTTAATGTTTTTGGAAAAAAAAACATTAAATAAAGATAATTAAATTGAATTTCAAGAACATTAAATATAAGATAATTATTTCGAGTAATTTATTTCGTTTATTCTGTATACGATTGTTTTCTTCAACGCTTTTTGTAGCTGTGTCCTCTATTGTAAGCTCCTCTATTCTTCTTTCTATTTTATCAGCTTCTTTTTTAATCCTATATACTTGCATTTTACTTTCTGTTTCAGCCTTTCATTTTAGATGCTAATTTCTTGAATTAGATTCCTCTTCTAAAACAGCAGATTGTGATAAATTATTTTTGCTTGGTGAATCTGATGATGATAAATTTATATCATCTTCAAATTCTTTTTCAGTTAAATTAGTTTCAGGACAGGAGTATTAAATAATATGTCCCAAATTAACTGTTCTGTCCTCTGTGAACATACGTTCAAACATTTCGTAATATTCTCATCTAATCCTTCTTCTTCCTGATTTATTATTATCTTTTATGGATTTATAAGTTTGTTTTTAAATTCCCCGATGTGTTGCTTCAGTGTTGCCACTGCTATGACATTGTTTTTGTATGGAAGACCACAGACAGTTTTTCTTTATTTTTGGATTTCTAAATTCTTTAATACATTCTTTGTATTTATCAAGCAATAACTTTGTTGTTTGTGAACGCCGTTTAAATTCAGATGTTCCTATAATTGTTTTGGATTAATTAATCTTATATAAGAAAACATTGACAATAAATTATATTATTACCTGTGTCATCTGTAGCTTTATTTGAATCATTTATGGTCTCATTAAATGAATTATTATTGGATGCTAAATTAACACTTAAGTAGGTAGCAAAATATTTTTTATCTGAAAAAATAAAAAATTATATGCATTAAAAAATCATATTTTAAATTATATTAACAAAATATGGTTAATGTTACCTATGGTAGCAAACATAGCGGCTGGTCTCTGAAAGAGTGGGGACGCACGTTCTAACCTAACCTAACCTATTCTAATAAATTACCCCTATTCTAATAATTTGGTTGGCAATAATTATGATAATTTATTAGAATAGGTTAGGTTAGGTTAGAACATGTGTCCCCACTGTTTCAGAGACTAGCCGCCATGTTCGCTACCATAGACCATAACATTAACTCAAAAGATTAACTACTACTTAAAACTATATTATATACTAAATGAGAAACAATGAAAATATTAAGATTGCAACTCAATCTTATTGTGAAAAGCTTTGTTAATGCTATATATATCAATAATGAATGATTTTTCTCCTGATTTTGAGTCGTAAATGTTAATATAAAATGTTTAATTAATAGATGACCAGTATGACTCAGTTGTAATTAGGAAGAGTATGATGTACAGGGGCAAAGCACTACTGAATCGAGAGCATATATTTTAAATTAATTTAAATGAAAAGATTGCAGCCTCGCACTGTGACATGACATAATAAATAATTGCTCGTTTTTTCTAACTTTAAATTTATAGAATATATAATGTATACACATTTATCAACCATGAGAACAATCCCGAGTTCTGAAAGTTGGGGTCTCCGATCTCCATACTTTCTCTGTTTATCACATTTTTTTGCATTGAAATTATACAAATTGATTTACTGCACTTCATAATTAAATTTTATTATTGATTATGATTCTGGTTTCTGTATAAGTTCGTGCCATAGGCTACAGCCATGGCTTCCCTTCCTCCGCTCGTATTTATAATAATAAACAGTTCAAAAATTGTTATCAGTTTGTTTCTTCTTCTCTACTTTATTATCTTTGACGACTTCCCTCCACCTACTTGTTACCTTTTGGTAATATGTATATATATATATATACACATACACATACATATTATAGAATCCAGAAATAACATATTATCCAGAAAGAAAAAATATATATATATATATATATATATATTTTCTTTCTGGATAAAGATGCTCTTCTCCACCATCTTTTCAAAGTGACAAACAAGAAGTCACTCCACTCACACCACATTTTTCCGATTACATGATCATTACGTAGATAGCTCGTTTTCCTGAAGAGGTCCTCTCTTCAGGAAACAGAGAAACTCTTACATAACACGTGCTCAAATTGAACCATCGTTTTGAATTATTTTATAAAAATAACTATAAATAGTTTAAAATAATTTTAAGGAATATTCTATATTATTATATCATATTTATAAGAAATCTACAAGTACAATGTTATAAGGAGTTTTTAAATACGAAGCAGTGAGTTGAAAAAGTTATTGTTTAAAGTAGTTGATACTTAAAACTTAAATAAGAAATAAATCTAGTTGTTCCTCATTCTTTTCCAATAGAACGAGTAATAAGATTTCTTTTTTTCAACCGATATATTTTGTGTAATTTCCGGTTTTTACAATGTCAATCTTTTGAATTGGCAGAAACTTAATCATTTTCCTTCATGTTTTGATTCGTTTAGCAATTTATTATTTGGAATAATTCTAATTATAAGCTTTTTGCAAATGTAAATAATTTGTACATAAATTAATGGAATATATAACATAAGAAATATTTATACAATATAAAAGAATGTATATTGCATTTGTATTATTAATGTTATATAAACATTATGGAAGAGAAAGCTTGATTGATTTTAAAATTTAGATGGATAATTTTCTCATTATTTGAAATTTTATGTGTAAAAAATAATGAAATTTGAGAATCGATAAAAAGTTTTCCTACTTTTAATTTAGGAAATGTTAAATGGATTTCCAGTTTTATACAATAGGACAACAGAAGTGTTCAAAATAATTTTTGTTTAATAATTTTAATATTAAATATTTAATTTAAATTTTTCAGATAATAATTTAACAAGAAAATAATAAAATTTTTCAAATATTGTGAAGGATGATTACCTGTTTTCTTTCAGAACTAATTTAATCTACAAACGAAAATTATTTATTGTGACATCGTCATAATTCAGGGCTGCAACTTCTAATCACCTTTTTAATTAAAAAAAATCACACGACTTCCGTGCAGAACGGATGTGCATATATAGTTTATCGAAGCCTCTTGCCCCCATTTTATCCATATCTGGTCTTGATTTGTATCTATCTAACTCTGTTGTCGAGATTAACGATGGACAGGTGGACGACAAGCCGTAGGACAGAGGACACTGGAAATGTATAGATCTGTAATTTGAAAATCTCAGCTGAATAGTAAGGTCAATGTTGTAGTATTAGAAGTATAAGAAATTGATAAATACTTAACATACAATTTGCAATATGTAAACTATAAAATTATAGGAATGATCACTATAACCGAAGAGCTTTTCTTAAAAAATCAAAAAATTTTTATAAAAATTATTTCTACAATTTTTGAAAAATTATTACAATAATCTTACATTGTTCAAGAGCAGATATTCCCGACACATTATAAAATAATGTTCGAAAATTATCAGGATTAAATTTGTAAAAGTTAACATTAGACAACCCATTTATATCTTAATTCTTAATGGCTATACTTCTTTGTACTTGACAAATAAATGAAACAGCGAAACGATGCTCTTCTTACAAAAGTAATGAATATCTTTATTTAAGATTAATGTTTTCGATTCATAATTCATCAACCAGATATTCAATCTTAGCTGTAAAAGTATTGATAGACTACTGTAATGAAATTTTATTTAACGGTGAAAAATCCTTTATTAATATTAATAATTTGCTTTTATCAACTAAGAAAATGATCTGTTGGAAATTTATCATAATAAGTTGAGTTGTATAGCTATTTACTAATACATTAAAGCAGCTTCCCGCAGAGTTTTTATTACTAACGGATGACTCTTTAAATTGTACTCAAAGTTCTCTACACGGGTATACAACGAAAATAGAATTGATGGAAGCTTGAATTGATGAATTGATAAACTTTTCATTTAAAGCTTACATTAGTTTGACACGTTTGTATATGTTTATAAGCATTAATGTTTCAGCATATCTACAGCTCTGTCATTTTAATTTGGTGTTAAAGTAAAATTACTATTTTGAATTTTGAAAATATTAAGAGGCTGAATTAAAATTGACTTTGCTTTGTAGTAAACGTTTCTGCTGTTTTTAATTGTTTCTAATTAAAAACCGTCACAAAATAGTTAATACTTTTAATAAAGGAAAGTACTGAGAGCCACATAAAAGTTAGGCAAAATTAAATTAGTGGAAATGCTGCAATTTTCAATCTGCAGACCTGTTCATTCCCTTTGTCTGTCTGTAAGGTATGGAATCGCCAAGACGAGCGATTCCCACCTGTTTGTTATAACGAACTTTCATAACGGAAAAGTCGTTAGGATCGGCCGGTAGAAACGACCGTTAGGAACTTCCGTGGGAAGAACCGTTAAGTTTCAAATCGTCGACCATCGGACGATTGGCCGGCGGGAAGTGACCGTTGGCGGCCGTTGCGGGAACATTCAAATTTGATTGGAGCAGGGTTCGAACGCCGTCGACTATTTAAGCTCGGATCGAAGTGCGTAGCGGGATCGGCTGGCATCGGATCGGATCGGATCAAAAGGAGATCGTCGTTATCGAAGTGCTAACTCTCTCGTTGGAAGTTACGTGTTTGTGTACGAACTTGTTCCTGACTCGGAGGTTTTGTTAATTACAAGTCTGTTTGTTCGTAAGGAGTTCTTTCGACGAATTTGTACGGGAATAGTCGTTGTTGTTCAGACTAGTGTTTGTGCATAATTAATTGTAACTCTAATTTGGATCATTTTGTACATTTACTGTAAATATAAAATTTGTGTTTTTCGTCAAACCAACTGAGTGGTTATTTTGAACATTACTGGCGCAGTCTCGACAGGATATTTTGGATACTTTGGATTACGTTGGATTATCCTGGATTATACTCCAAAGAATCGGAAGAACTGAGCTACGACAGAGAAGCAGACGTACAGAGCATCACCAGCAATTAGACCCAGGTAAATTATTTGTTTCTCGCTAGCACACAGAGATGCCTAGACGCGCGAAATCGCGGCAGCTAGATGCTAGGGACTGGGAGGACGACGAGCCGGGAACGTCGCGTAGGACAAGCGGGTCAGGAGACGACCTCGAAGCACTGAAGTTGCGGATCGAGCTCGCGAAAATTGAGGCGAGAAGAGCGGAAATCGAGGCGGCGAGCAAAGAAAAGGCAGATGCAGAAGCGACAAGAAGGGCAGAAATACAGTTAGAACGGGATAGGTTAGCACACGGGTCCCGGAATAGTGAGGACGGTCTCGGCAAAGCGACTTTTGACGATTACGCCCGTAGAGTAAGGGGGGCTCTACCGAAGATGCCGGAGGAAGAAGAGGCAGTGCCTTCGTGGTTCCGCTTGGTAGAGGTAATCTTAGAGACCTACGAGGTTCCGGCAGAAGTACAGGGGCAGATAGTGTTGGGCGCATTGTCTGAGAAATGTAGAGCGTCGCTGGCTAGATTAGCAGCGGAGAAAATTAAACATTACCCTTCCCTGAAGGAATTCGTCCTTGAGGAGCTGAGGCTCTCCCCCGCGGAATACTTAAAGGGGTTTAGGCGGGCAGCGCGCTTCCCAGAAGAAACGTGGCCGCAGTTTGCGTCGCGCCTGAAGGATTTATACGGTTACTACGTAGACAGTAGGGAGGTGCGGACGGTAGAGGACCTGGTAGAATTGACTGTGGCGGACCACCTAAAGACGCTATTGCCCCCCGAGGCGAGGAAATACGTCATACTGCAAGAAGGGAACGGGTGGAGCAAACCCGCGGTTCTAGCTAAGCATATAGAGAAATTTGCAGAAGCGACGGGCGGCGAACTAACGTTAGACAGGGAATCTGGACGGCAGCGGGAACAACAGGGGAAACCGTCAAGGGAATCGAAGCCCGTGACACGGGGCGACACACGAGGAATAGTTGTCACGTTTGCGGTAAAATGGGGCACTGGAGGAGGGACTGCCCCAAGTGGAAGCGGTCCAGCGAGCCGGACCGGGCGAGGTTAGCGCCTGCAAACGAGTCATCCCGACCGAACGAACGTTTAGTGGCAAGAGTGACAACATACGACCAACCGGAAGCCGACGATTCGCTACGCAGAGTTAAGTTGGCCTGTGGCGGAAGTTGCCTGTCAGCTATAGTCGACTCGGGAGCCGAAATTTCAGTTTTAAGGAAGTCGAGGGTACCAGCGGTGACAGAAACGAGGGGGAAGACACGGTTAGTGGGAGCCCTCGGTCACCAGCTAGAGGCAGGCCTAGCGTCAGTGCCGCTTGGATTGTGGGAGGAAGGACGCGAAGAAACGCCAGGATCGGCACGGGTGACATGTGCTATCACCAATAGGTTAGGGAAAGCGACAGACGCTCTCCTAACGGAAAGGGACCTCCGAGCGCTGGTGGAAGCGAGAGAGAAAGCGGATTCCGAGGCAAGAAAAAGGGAATTAGCTGAGGAGCAGAGTATATTAAGTGCGGTAGCGGGGATGTTCGTGGAAGCGAGCGAGGGAGTTAAACGAGAGCCGCCCGACGACAAAAACCGGGGGATGGTCATAGGACCGCTTGACCAGACACAAGGGCGGCAGCGCACGGCCCAGTGTGAGCGGAGGGCGCAGTCTGAGCAAAATAAAGCAGGGGACGCGACTCCTATTGCGAGGAGATATTCCGGTAGCGAATCCGATAGCTGAAGCGAACGACCCGCCACGAACAGGAAACTGGAGGGTGAGGACGCTGATGAAGGGAGGCCGGGAGTCAGAGCAGTAAAGAATGGGGTAGCTGGGACGCCTCAGGGTCAAAATTGTGGCGTCGGGGAAATAATCGACTTGGGAGATATCGGCCGGGAACCCGCGACTCAGTTGGCGCAACACGCCGATGACCAAAGACGAGCGATCGGGGAAACTAGCGAACCGCTGCTAGGGTTACCGAATACGACACGGGATGCGCCTCTGGATGCTACGAAGGAGTGTCGTTCCGTGGACGACTTGGCCGGATTGATTGGGCAACAGGCGAACGTGATCTTGGCGACCGTCACTCGGGTTCAAAGAAAACACAGCGGTGAAGAGACCCGGAGGTCTCGGGCCACGGCGGGCGCGGCCAGTGGCCAATCGGAACCACCCACACACGTGCTAAATCCGGAGGGAGGCATATCGCCGGTCCGGAAAACGACGGACAACGGTCACAACCGAGCTCGCGGTAAGAAACCCAAATTCCGTGAGAAGGGCCGAGCGACATCTGGTGGCCAACAAAACCGGATGACGCGCCGAAGGCGACGGGGACGACCTCCTCGTAGGGGGACCCGCGCGGATAGGTCTCGGGGATCCTAGGGGTCCTACACTATCGCTAGGCATCTCTATGCGCGGGTTATAGCGAGTTTGCCCGGTTTACCGGAGGTAAGGGTCAGTCCGCACCAACGGACATGTGTAAAATTGCTGAGTGTTGTTGGATCAAACAGGCTTGGGCTAAGCTCAGTTTGATCCTTGGCCGCGGAGGTGTAAGGTATGGAATCGCCAAGACGAGCGATTCCCACCTGTTTGTTATAACGAACTTTCATAACGGAAAAGTCGTTAGGATCGGCCGGTAGAAACGACCGTTAGGAACTTCCGTGGGAAGAACCGTTAAGTTTCAAATCGTCGACCATCGGACGATTGGCCGGCGGGAAGTGACCGTTGGCGGCCGTTGCGGGAACATTCAAATTTGATTGGAGCAGGATTCGAACGCCGTCGACTATTTAAGCTCGGATCGAAGTGCGTAGCGGGATCGGCTGGCATCGGATCGGATCGGATCAAAAGGAGATCGTCGTTATCGAAGTGCTAACTCTCTCGTTGGAAGTTACGTGTTTGTGTACGAACTTGTTCCTGACTCGGAGGTTTTGTTAATTACAAGTCTGTTTGTTCGTAAGGAGTTCTTTCGACGAATTTGTACGGGAATAATCTGTTGTTCAGACTAGTGTTTGTGCATAATTAATTGTAACTCTAATTTGGATCATTTTGTACATTTACTGTAAATATAAAATTTGTGTTTTTCGTCAAACCAACTGAGTGGTTATTTTGAACATTACTCTGTCTGTCCTTTGTAATATCGAGAACGGTCTTAAATATATGAAAATATACACTATATATAGAAAGCTTAGGGTCGAAGGTTCAGCTTAACTATGTGCTAGTTTTGGTCTAGACCGGAAGTCAAGTGATTTCAATTTAAAATTTTTCCTAGTACGGAGTTAGTTAGATGACATGACTCATTTGTTATCAGAAGAGGCATGAAGTACAGAGGCAAAACACCACTAAAATTTAGATATAGAAAGCTTAGCGACCTAAAAAGCGTCCCTGATAACGATCTCAGGGACGGGTAAGTGCAGAGACTGGATGGGCCGTATAGTTGAGCCAACTCCACAAACCGACCGAAGTTTCCCCAGAGTATAATACTGTAGTTTCCGAAGGTTAAGCTGACACGTAAGACACCACCTGTTGTTATCTAGTAAATATTATGTTTTCAAACTTGTATATTCTACCTACTGTAAATAGTGTACAATTTGAGTGTGGAGGTGTACTTTCATCGAACCGGAATTAACTATCGGATCGTGACACATACGGAACCCAACTCAACGAAACGGAGTTTGGGAGATGTCATCACGAGATCGTCACGGGATCTTCACTATGAGTTTTTGATAAAGATAACATATTTAAAGCGGAATTTTGTATCAAGATTCTGAACATGCTACTTTGATTCCATTTATCACTTTAAAGAAGAAATAACATTTAATATATTGTACCGAATTTAAAGCTGAATCGAGGAGTTTTTCCGTTACGTTATTTTATATGGAGATGACATTCGTTTTTCTAAATACATAACGCTAAAATTATTCAACATTTCAGAATATATATCTTAGAAATGGTGAAATTTCCATTAGACTCTAATGGAAATTTCACAAGAGAAAAACAACGCAACGGTACTTCCTTCTGATACTCTAATGATTAGAGTATCAGAAGGAAGTACCTTTGCGTTGTTTTTCTCTTGTTTATCTTCTTCGGGATTGAATAGAGTAAGAAACATAACTAATTTTATTTCGATTCAAAATAAATCATATCAAATTCAAATATATAAAATGAAAATAGAACTTATTATGTTATGAAAAACCTTGCGTCAACGTCATAACATGGTAATACTTCACTATATTATATTTTATTGTAAGGATGTAGTTTCTGTTTCAGATATATATTTTTTGTTTAAAGACTGACAGAAAAATACTGATGTAATCATCATATTACAGGGTTAATGTTACCCTAGGTATCGAAGATGGCAAAGCTTCCGGTAATCTCGAATCAGATTTTCAAGTGACGTTACTGATAGAGGAAGCTGTGATATATCACGTTGTAATATGTAAATTTTTAAGTACAATGTAACTAGTGAAATGATATCATTGATTTAACGTATTAATTGTGTTAAAGACTTATTAGATTTAGTTATTATTAATTTAAAATATCAAATAATTAAATTAGAATTACAATAACTGTAACATTAATTAATTAGGATTTTGCTGATATTAATTTTTTTTAAATGAGTGATATTGATATTATTTCTGAAGAATTTTGGGCCGGATGCACCTCCCATAATTTTTATCAACTACTAGAATCTGAGTATTTGGAAATAGGTTTGGATCCCAGAAATGACAAAGGATTTAAATTCGCTGTACGTTTAGGATTATAGCATACTGTTGACGTGTGTAAGAAATGTTCAAAGGATTGCAAATTAGTCTATCGAAATGATAGAAATTCATGTGTGATGCGATGTCAAAAATGCTGGAATAATAGTTCAGCCTTTGCTGGAACATTTAAAGGTAACTGTGATAAAATTTCTTTGACTAAAATATTGTCGTTTACATGGCATTATCTGGGATTGGAATGCTCTTCAACTACCTCAGCTATTGCTACAGGTATTTCTAACAAGACTGCAGTTGAACCATATACGTTTTGTGATGCTAGTTGCTTTGCATAATATGACATCATTTAAAATCGGAGGTCAGAATAAAATTGTAGAAATAGACGAAACAGTTATGTGTAAACGTAAATACGAAAAAGGCCGTAAAGTACAAAAGTACAAATGGGTAGTAGGAAGGAACCTGAGTCTGTGCCCGCTGCTCCGGTAACTAAAAATAATAAGAAAGAAAAAAAAGCAAGAATTCTGAGAAACAAAATAAAAATAAGAAAAAAGAACGTCAATTTGTAATGTGGAGTCTCCTCCAGTAGAAACCAAACGTCGGAAACGCGAAACTGGTGCACAATAATGTAAGTAAAATTATTGTTTCATATTATTATTTATTTTTTTTAATAACCTAAATTATAAAAACGATGTTTTGTAACTAATATATTGCAGTCATTATTTTCGATAATTACGCATTCATAAATGGCCATCAAAATGTCGACCGGAAGCTCCGCCATCTTCGATACCTAGAGTAACATTAACCAATAAGGATAACAGCAAATAAAAAATTCATTTAAAAAAATCTATTATAAAGGCCATCGACATTTTTCTTACTAAGGTTTTTATTCGTCTAGTTTATGAATATAAGTAAATGGGATATTTCTTGAGTTTGATAAATTGACGAAAGCAGTTAACAGCGAGAAGAGTTTACCCATCACAATATATATCATTAACTTAATTATTGCTTTCCTGATCTTAATTACTTCGGTTTATAATAGCTGCGCCTGCGATTATCAGTTAACTTTTTAAACTGCTAGCGATCATTGACTAGTGCATTATCAATTAAACTTATACGACTGTTCAAACAACATTTATGAACAAGTAAACAATCAGAAATAGTTTACACTCATTTTCGGAATCTGCAAAATCGCCAGACTGTGATAGAAAGCCAGCTTTTTAAACACAATTTATAATAGTTAATTGATTGACATTATTTCATGATTTTCGTAACATGTATGGAGTATCAAATGATAATACAAAAGTTTTTCCTTCTAGGAAACTTAAAAGTTTTGCTGCAACTTACTTCCTGTCTTAAACTATTAAATTTTTAATTACGCTCATGTTTAATGGACCTGTACTTTTGCATTCGTGTTTCGAGCTAAGTAAACAAGTTTAATATTGCTTATATTATTGACTTTTATCAATAATAGAGTAGTTATTTCGAATGCATTTTAACAATTTTCTTAACCATTTCTCAAAGATTCTATATCCGTGATTTTTTATTAGTGTCAAAAATCTTTAACACAACCGTGTGTAAAAGACTTACAAAGTAATTTATAAAAGAAAAATTGACAAAACTATTGTGGCATCGTCACAATGCTGAGCTGAAATTTTTAATCATATTTTAAAATTTATTTAATTTAAAATATATACTCTCCACCTCAAATTAGTACTGTAGTGTCTTGCCCCTGTATATCATACTTTTCCTGTAGTAAAAGAGTCATGCCGGTCATCTATTAACTCTGTATTCAATTAACTTCAATTCAATAACTCTGTTCTGGGGAAACTTTTCCCCAGAACAGAGTTATTGAATTGAATCATGTGACTTTCGGTACAGATCGGACGTTCACGTATAATTAATAGGGACTACCTTTTTCTAAGCTTTCTATATCTGGTTTCTACTTTCATCTATCTGACTCCGTTCTCGAGACTAACGAATGACGGACCGACAGACAACGGACGCTAGTGGGAATTTATTGGTCTACAATTTGAAAACTGCAGTCCAATTACCGGCATTTAATTAAAGCACATACAGTGCATTCATATGATATGCGTGTTTGTTTTAAACGTTTATTTCCCATTAACACGTTAATAAATGTTTTAAATCTAGACATTTAAAATATTTATTTTCTCGTAAGCAAAGTTATATGTACACTAAAATATAGTCTTTCTACTCGGATGTCAAAGAAGTTAAGATGCTAAGCAGGGTTAACGCTAACGTGAGATTATGGCATTTAATTTAATAATCATTCTTTAGAGAAAAAGATTGACAAACTCGAATGATTGTTCAATATCTTAATTTTAGCGTTATGTATATTCATAAAATTAAGATGATTTCTTAATAATTTTAAAATAAAACTAAATGAAGGACTCAGAGGGATCTTAAACTTTTGTCTAAAACGTAAAACATTATAGTAGTAGTACAAATTAAAGCTTACTTTTATAAGTCATGAAAAATCTAGGTTTATCTATTGATTATAGTTTCGGAGAAACGTGAATTTAAAATACATTTCAAATTAACACGTGCTTCATGGTACCTTTCACAGAACCTAATTGAACCTACTTATTATATATTATTTGTCATCCAAAAGAAGAAAAAAATTATTTCACAGAGAATAATTGTTTAAGTGACTTCTTATGTAATTTATATTGATTTCAACTCTGAGAATGTGAATATAATTTCTGTTTCAAATATACCGTTTTATTTATTTCCTGTTATGCTCTGTTTATTTTGATTCGAAAATATAAATTCTTTTTATTTTTATAGAATAAGTAAAATAAAACTTATATTTTAAACTTAGATCTGTTAATAAAAATAGTATATATAAAGTAGGCATTCAGTTCAATGTTAAAGTAAAATAAATTATAATTTATTAATCGCATATAATATGATTTATTTTTGCTACAAGAAAGTATAACACACTATTTTTAGCAGTCGCTAATTCACTTTCTCTCATTTAATGACGGGTTAAGTCCCTAACATGACACTTCCACTTAACCTTACGTTTAACATCTTCGATTAGGTTCAGATAACATATATTGTTACCTATTTCCTTAATCGATTACTACATTAAATTCTTGATCTGTCACTTCTAGAATCATCTGTTTTTCTCATCCATAGTAATATACAGTAGGAAGGATAATTGTATCCTGACGACATGGCCAAATCATTTCGGTTGTCTTTTGTAGAAAAGTTTTACAATTGAGTCTGACTATGAACTCCTGTTCTGATTGTCAAATAATATGCAATTGATTTTTCTAAATACTTCATTTCCGATATTATTGGTTTGGTAGATGATCGTGGATTAGCGCAAGCACCTTGGCCAGGCCTCTACTGGTCAATGGTTTGATCCACACGGCCACTATACTCTTCAA
Source organism: Centruroides vittatus (assembly GCF_030686945.1). Classification (NCBI taxonomy): domain Eukaryota; kingdom Metazoa; phylum Arthropoda; class Arachnida; order Scorpiones; family Buthidae; genus Centruroides; species Centruroides vittatus. The sequence continues at coordinate 2,967,740 of NW_027122644.1, forward strand.
CCTTCAACAGTTGGATTGTACTGTACTGTACTGTATATATTCGTTTTCATACTTTGATTCTAGGGTATATATATTCACCATTTATCAGACAAAACACTTTCTTCTCATTAACTACAAATATATGTCCTTTAATTGAAATATTTAAATTAAAAACTTTATTAGTTTTACATAATTTATAAAAACAGTTCCTTAAGATTTAAATTTGGAATAGATCACATGCAATTATTGCCAAAAATCATTGAGAATTTAATACATTATTATTATTATTATTATTATTAGATTATATAATCAATACACCTATGTAACCATAAAGCAATAAATATTTTTCAAAATATAAAAATCGAAAGAAATTTTATATAAAATTTTAAATAACGGAAAAAAATCGATCTGAGATTTTGAAGAAACAGGGGAAATAAAAATAAAGCCCATAACATTGTTTTTAACGATCGCCACTATAATCTACAGTACTTGAAAGATTATTTGTGCATGTTACTACTCAATGCTAGGGCGACTAGCAAGGTTCAACAATTCGATCAATATGATTCTGAATTGGGATATCGACAGTATTTTTAGATATTTTATCCCATTTCGTGTTAAAAATAACAATACATATGAAATGTTTATCTCAAAAACAGGTTTATTTTTTATATAAATGACAGTTTTCTTGTAAAATCCAATAAATTGTATGTGACATATATTTATAAGTTTAAGAAATTTAAAATTTGATCCTCTTTTACTCAATATATCGTATAATATTTATCAGTATAATGTAAATTTGATACTTTAGTTTACACATTATCTTTATTTTTAATTTTAATTTAAGAAATAGCTGAGTATAATAATAATTGGTTACTTTTAACTGTTTGTTTTAAAATTCTTTCTTTGACATCGATAATATACATATAATAAATGTGTTTTATTAAGAAGAAATAGACCATTAATTTAGTAATGTTTACATGTTAATTTAAAATTAAACAGGGTAACTTTTAGACGGAGCTGAAAAATTCTTTTCTTTTTCTTTGTTTTAGCTTTTTCTAGGATCATTGCCTCGTTGGTTTTTCCTGATTCAGCATCGTTTTGCAGCAGAATATCCAACTCACCCAAGAGAAAGTGACGACAGAATCTTTCAATTCGGACTTGAAATCAGTCAAAGCAACCAGGCTTTAGAAGGAGTTAGATAACATCAGCCGGTAAATCCGTGTCATCTATGATCGAAGTTCCCTGTCGAGTTCCCTCTATGATTCAGATCACTAAAGAGAACCGATGCATTCAATAGAAACAAGCCTTTGTCATTAAAGAGTTGAGAAAAAGTAATGACAAATACTAAATTGTTTCATTAGAATGTTTAGGTATGTTGACCATCGAAATTATGTAAAAGATAGTTTAATACGTTTATTGTTACTTTAAAAAATTTTGTAATATTCTTAATTAAATTCTATTAAACAAGATAATATAAAAAAACTAAATATTTATTTTCTTGATTAAATTTAAATGATTTCAAATATTAAGTACATTTTTCCTTTATTTCTGAATGTGTGAGAATATGTCAGTTGCACACGATACTTAAAAGCAATTAAACAATTTATTATTTCTTATGTGTTATTAATTCATACTTCGAATAATAAATGACAATTAAATACTAGTATAATTAATTAGAAACACATTTTACTATAATTAGATAAAAGTGTTAAATGCTTCTTTCTTTGCTATTATTTAATATCGCATTTTAAAAACTTGAATTTTCTAATTTGAAGCAATAAATAGAAAACTTAACAAGTTATAAATTCTATGACATTCGAGATATTACTTCAATTAATAATGCGACAATTAATATAAGAGGAAAGAATTGAACTAATTGAATTTCTTTCAATTATAATCTGTAATTATGATGCATAATTATGAATAGTCGTAAAACATAATTTTTATATCTGTAAGAAAATAACAAATTTTAAATTTAAACTTATTCGTACACTGTAAGTAATATAAGAATATCATTCATTCTTCAATTATTTTCTAACATATTTACTAAATTACTTTAGTGAAATCTAAATTTAAAATCTTAATATACAAACTGCGTTCAATGGATGGGTGAAAAAATCAAAAAAGTATTAGAACTTTAAAAAATGTGTTATTATTCTTTTAATTTAATATTTTTCAAAATGATCAACCTGGTCTTCAATATAATTTAGCTAACGCTTTCTCCAATTTATACAAATTTATTAAAATCAGTTTCTTTCAGGGATCAAGAAAATTCTCTTTGATTTTGTCTATTTATGAGATCTACTGACTCAAATCATTTCCCCATTTAAAACTGAAACTTGTTATTCCGCAATTACTCTAATTCTTCAATCTAAATTAGTTCTTAATGACCCCCCAAAAGTTAAAAAAGTTTTTAAAAAATGATTTAATAAACCTCATACAAGACGAATAAGTAAAAGTTTATTAATAAAAAATAATACACCTTCATCATTCAATTTCAACAGTTTTCAATTTTTGAAAGCAATCATTTCTATTTTGGAATAGAAATGATTGCCTTCAAAATTCATTATAAATTGGAACTACATCATAAATATTAAAGTAGAAAAGAATCCTCAAGACAAATATTTTTCTCAGAAATTTGCACTTTAGATTATTAGGAATTTTCTTATACAGATTCTCCTCATTTTACGACCGAGTTCCGTTCCGACGACTACGTCGTTGAGCGAATTGGTCGATAAGTGAGGAGCTTGCGCCGGGAATATAGGATCGTTGTTAAATTATACAATTATGCACAAACTTTAAATTTATTCATAAAAAGACATTTGTTTATTTGGTTATCTGGAGCTATAGAGGATCCAGGTAAGGGAGATGACTAGTGATTGGAAATTTACCGGATATTACGTTACCGGTAATTCGGTAATTATATTCGGAATTACCGGTTTATCGATAATTTACCGGTAAAATCGTATTAAGAAATGATTTAAAACGAAACTGAATTACTGACAGAATTATTGAACAACCATTTATTTTTAAGTTTTCTATCAGTTTAGACCAGCGGTTTCCAACCAGTGGTCCGCGAAAGATTTAAAACTTTTATTCATTTTAAATTATTATTCCCACATTGATACAAACTGAATTTAATTTTTACTAAAAACGTTATGTTTTCTATTATAATAGTACTGTTAAAGCATGTTACTCTCGAGTTTAACGATTACTTATGTTAAAAGTTTTGATTAAAGTTTATTTTTAGATTGACACAGTTTATTTTCCTTAACCTTGTGGTCCCTGCTAACAACCTTGTTGTTAGCAGGGACCACAAAGGTTGGGAACCGCTGGTTTACACAAACAATATTTTTATAATAGTAATTATTATGACATAACAGACATTGAAATAATGTTAATTATTAATCATGTTTTTCTTTATTTTGAAAGTAGGCTCTTAAAAAACATAATACATTTAGGCTCTCGTCATCTAATCTAGATCTAATTTTCGTACAAATGGCAGCTGCATTAGAGAAAGCTCTCTCGGAATCAATACTAGTTGGACGTACTGTCATTAGAGCATTGAAAACCTTTTTAAGATGCGTACCTTGTATTTTTTGCTCTACGAAATAATTCATTTCTTTCTTAACTATATCTCTCACACTTTTAAATTTACTAATATTACTGTTTTCAGTGTCTACGCTCGTTTGATGTTTAATGAATAAATCCAATTTCTCTTTCATTGTTAAATTTGAGTTCTTTATTGTAGATTTTGTTCTGGTGTCGACGTGAGAAGTTGATGGCATGGTAAGCAATGAACACCTCTCACCAGCATCTGAGTCTGAACTAATTTCAGCGACATCGACAGGTCTTGATTCGTTTTCATTTTCCGATAAGTGCTTAATTATCTGTACAATTCCATTTAAAATTGTATTTTTGTTAACATCATTGAATATTTCGTGTGACTTATGTTTGTTTAATTTTTCTGGGTTATGTAGATACATTAAAATATCAGAGTAAATGGTTCGTCTCCCTTTCACATGAAAAATAATTTCTTTCTTTAGTTCGTTACACAAAAAGAAATCCTGCTTTGATAGTTCTTCTATCAGGAATTCTAACGTTAGATCTGCAACGTACAAATTTGTGTATTCGCAACACAATGATTCGACTGCTACTTTTATAGGTTGTAATGAGTGTATTGTATTAGACAGCAATTCAAGTTCATCTTCAGAAAAGATTATATCTGAACGAATATCAATTAGACTTTCCTGACAGAATTTCGGACCTCTGAAAAACGTTCCAGCATGGTCAACATACTGCTCCAACGTGTTTTTGAGTCTAATAGTAGAGATAATTCTTTTTCTAATTCAACTTTAATATGCTTCTGAAGAATGTCATTTTTGAGTGGTGATTTTCGAAACGTTTTAACTACATTTCGTATTTTCTTAATTAAAAGATTTAAAGTTTCATTTTGAAAAACATCCTTGCGAAACATAGTGTCATCAAGGCTTTCCTGTATTACTTCAAATCCTCCATCATCAGATTCATTGTCTGAGGTTTCGGAATCTTTCTCATCCAGTTTCGAATGTATGGGTTCAGTACTGTTTTCTTTAACATGGCCTTTTTTGTATAGAACTTTCACTACTGCTAAGTGTAAGCCGTGAGCAAAGCACACTTGGCTGTTTACATTGATTAATCTTGACACTTTTTCATCACTGCAGCTCCGTCCGTGACAATTGAAATTAGGTTGTTATAATCGACATTGAATACTTTTAATCTGACATTTAAAACTTCAACGCATTTTTTAGCACACATAGATCCACGTGCGCGAATCAGACCAAGATTCCAAAATTTGTTACTTGCATAAAGATTGACATTCATGTATCGAACCGTCGATACATGAATGTCAATCTTGATCTTGGTTAAGTGATGTCCATTCGTCACAAGATATACTGAAAGATTCTCTTTCAACTTTTCGTTCCGATATACCTTTAATAATCTCATCCTGAATTTTTTTCCAAATTCAGTGATCATTTTTTAATCGAATGAGGAGATTTAGGAAGATTCACATATCCGCTTGCAGAGAAAAGTCGTCTTAGGTCTTTCGACGTGCAAAATTTGGAGAATGGCAGACCGTAAACTGAAGCCATACGAGATAATACTATAGGCAAAGACTCGTCATTTTCTTTCTTGAAAAACATAGTTATTTTTTTAATTATATTCATTTTGTGCACTTTTTCCGGCTGTCTCCTCAGATTTTCTTTTCAGTAAGTTTATATCATGACGTCACATGAGGTGATTATGCAGCCCGCTAGTACTTCCTCCGACTGCTTTGATTGTTTTAAGAAGGAACATTCTAGAAGGGATAGAACAATGAAACAAAAAAGAAATAAAAGGAGCTATATACTCAATTAAAAATAAAATATATATATATATATATAATATGGCGTACTGCCACAAGCTTCATAACGCACAAACCAATAAACAAGAATATTACTTACTCTGTAAGTCGTGTTTTCAGTCAGCACGTATTTATGAACTATCAAGACTTTGTAAAAAGTTTCCTTTTGCATCTCAGCTATTTTGAAAACAAAAACAAGACCCGTTTTGGAGTATAATATAGGGAATCAAGTTATAAACAGACTAGAAAATTGCTTTTAGTAACCTTAAATTACAAATGGAATGACCCATTACAACCTGCACTGTAATTTTTCGGGGGGTAGTCCGTTCGGATATGTCGGGCCCCGTCCCTCACCAGCCGGTCGCCCCATTATGGGCCTAGCCGAACCCGTAATAGGCCTACTAAAAGAGGCCCTCTTAGTGCCCACAGGGCGGAAAGAGCTTAAAAAAACCTGCACTGTTTTCTCGCTATGGTATAGGGTGAGAGAAAAAAGAAATCTTCCCACGGGAAATATCCGTGGGAATTTTAGAAAATAAATATCGGATTAATTAAGATGGTTTTTTTACCGAAATACCGGTAAAAAAATTAATTACCGGTAAATTTACCGGGGTATAATTTTCCTATTTTACCGGTATATCGGTAAACCGGTTACCAGTAATGCAATCACTAGAGATGACGACGATGAAAAGTTGTACCTTCGAGGGCTGAGGTTCTGGATGTAACAGTCGAAAAGAAACTCGTGTGGTTTGCTTTGTAATCTTTTTTCATTATACATTTCTCTATAGCACTTCAAAAGTTCACTCATCCCACATTTAACTTTACTAAAACGTTCAGTATTTGGATCCATAGGCTCAAGTTCCAACATAGTTGCATTAATTTTGGAGAACACACCAGCTAACCCATGCATCATAAATTTATTTTTCACTTCTTCAGTTCTTTTCTCTTCTTCCTCTTCCAAATGCTGCATCGCTTCTAACTCTATTAAATCCTCATTTATTAACTCTCCATCGGCATAATCCACTAATTCAACAATGTCTTCCACTTCAACATCAAAATTAAGCGCATTGGCAAGGCCCACAATTGTTTGAATTACATCAAACTGACTAAAAAGTGTATAGTAAGCCTATAGTATGCTCAGTTCGCATGTCACCAATCGCCACTGATCGACACCCATGCTGAAAAAGGGATTCCCCGAATTGCAAATCGAAACTCGATTGGTCGTAAGTGCGAGTGGTCGTTAAGCAGATAGGTCGTAAAGTGAGAAGTACCTGTAATATTATGAAAATATAAAAATAAATTTTAAAAATATGCGATTGTTGTTCCGAATTTTATTTATTATGTTATTTTGAATTTTAGGAATCATCTTATATACCAACGAGAAGCTCAAGTATTTTTCAATCTGTTACGTAATATTAAAATACCATATATTATTATGTTTAGTTTGTCTTATGCAAGTTGTTAAAATCCCTAAAAAAAGAATTCTCATGGAAGCAAATCCAGATGCCATAAACGATTCTCATACAGAGACTTCAACTTAAATGGTAATCAATTAGGAATCATAAATGGCTGATTATTTCGGTTCTCGTACTATAATATGATTACATAAAGAGCAAGAGAGAGGAAGGTGTAAATTAAGAAGGCAATTCTCTCAGTAGAACATATACTTTCAATACACACGATAAATTTGGCAAAAGATAGACATCTTTGAGAAGAGAAGATTGCAAATTTCGTTTCTTATTACGTGTACTCTAGTTTTGATAAATGAAAGATGACGATTATTTATGTCATTGTTGTGTTCCATTTCAAATTTATACCTTTGTTTGAGGTGATTTTTTAAATTTAATATGATTCGAAAGAGAATTTAAATAATTTGAATTAGTAAAATATTTTCATTGAATTGTAACTATATAGCCTATATACTGTCCAGTAAGACCTCAGTAAACCGTAATTGCACGATACCGAATATTTTCCCGATTAGGTAGGTTTTCGTTCAAAACAGGTTTCGTTTTCAGCAGGTTTTATTGCACTTGAAGATCGGAAATTTTTTCGACGTGTTTTATTCTTTAAAATAAAACACTAACATTGATAAACGTATTGTCTAATTTTATCAATATCTTTTTAAATCTATGACTTATTATTACACGATACCAAGTATTCTCTGCTAAACTTTATTTATACTCAAATAATTTTTCTAATTACCATCAAAATTAACTGTTACCTGCTAAAAATTTTTTTAAAATATATGAAAACAGCATACGTGAAAATTTATTTTTAGGTTAGGAAATTAAATTCATAGGATAAAAATTACATTTCCGGAAATTTATTTTTCGTTTCGTAAGAGCTATTTTAGAAAATCTTAATGTAAAACTTGGAGTAAATAATTTTAAATTTTTTAGTAAAGTAATTTACTTAACAGCCACTCGTATCATTTCCTCTGATAGCCAACAGTTAAAAGTTCTTTTAAAAAATTAATGAAATTTACAGTATATGAAACATAAAAAGTTTATCAAATTTTTTTGAACATTAAAAAAAATGTATTCATTTTTTCAATGTTTATTAAATTAGGAAATGTTTTTGTAGTTTTTTTTACAAAAAAAAAATGGGGATGTTGGAAAACTCCACGTGGCCAGCCGGTCCTAAAGAGGCACGAACCCACGACCGAATTCCCAGTGTGAAGGAATGGAACAACTCATCTGAATTCGAAATTAAGTTATATATTGTATTAGTATATAAAAATTTTAAAAGAAATTCAAAAACATTATTAAGAATTACTCGCATATAATACCATAGTATGTTATTTATTAAAATTAAAAAATAACTTTTTTTTAAACTTTATTAAACTTAAAAGGTCGTTGGCATTACGATGAAAACAATTCTAACTTCAATTTAATTGATATAACTTATTTAATCTGTTGTCAGTACTTTGATTTTTTGAAATAAATATTAAAAATACCAAGTAATTTAAATGTTTCCATAGATTTTCCACAGGAGATTCTAAAATTGTGAAAGACTTTTTAGTTTAAAATTGAAATTTTTATTTTTATAATTTCTTCTTTAAAATATAAAAAATGAGATTTATTCCTTCTCTAAAGCATCACATACAGTTTAACTAAGCGATCCAGGAAATTGCCTATTGTTTTTCTACTTATCGTCTTTATCATGTCATACATTATTCTACATAAAGGTTTTAGAAATGAATGAAATGAAATATAAATATTTTTCTTCTTTATTACTAATTCCTTCAAAAATTTGAATTGTGAAATGCTAATTTGCATTGCTCGATAGATTGTTTGACAATTGAATAGACGTGTCACGTCTATTTAAATCGAGCAATGTAAATTAGCATTTCACAATTTCAAATATTAACATATAATAGTTACGTGGATAATCTCAATTTTCTCAATTTGTTGTAAGACTGATTATCAATGAAGTTATTACATTCGACTAATAAGAGTATGGACATTACGTACGTGACATGAACAGAACAATAAACTCATAATCTGAAGTAAATTCAAACGTGGATCGGCGAATAGGAAAAATCTTTTACTCTCAACCATCCGTCAAATCGAATTGTACAACAAATAGTTACTGAGTATACTATTATTATAGCAATAAATTCCAATTCTAAAATTTAGACAATTCCTCATGGGAAGAATATCTTCACAAACTGTTTTAAATCTGTACATTTTATACATAATTTCAAATAACTTTTTAATGTCATTGTCGAAAACAATTTATCGAGAACAGTTGTTTTTTGCCAGGGATCCACGGACTCCCAAGCAGTCTGTAGAGAGTTTTCAAGAGTCCAAGGGCTTGAAAAAGTAAAAATCGTTTAGGCTCATTAGTACTTTGAAATTTATTGCTATTGAGTGAAATTGTTAATTACTGTGTTAAGGAAGAAGCGCATATATTAATATATCATATCTGTGATTGGGATTATGAAAACCCCAACCCACAGATACCGGGATTATTTGCTTTTGAAAAGAGCATAAAAATTATTATGTATATCATATGCTTTTTATTTTAATAAGTGCATTTCTACATAATTGGTTTCTTTTGTACTTTTATGCATTTAAAGCCATTAGAAAGAGTCAGTAACCTTCAATGGACTGGAAAAAAGTCCATGGGACAAATAAAGTTAAAAATCCTTGATGAAGAAAGTCTCTTGCTGGTATATACAAATATCTCACAAAGAGATGTTCTTAACAATAATAAATAATTTTGATAGCAATTTATTTGTGTGACTAATCTTATTTTTAGAATTATTAGTATGATGTTTATAGCTATAAAGACACGTGTCAACAATTCAAATCTTATGGTTTGTCTAGACTAATAGTGTGAGTAATGTCGATTAATTCAGCTCATTATTTTTATTCTAATCCTATTAAATACTCTATATAAAGCGTCATAGTAGTCTACATTCATTTCAACCTCATTTAGAAGTATCTTTGTTTCCTTTAAACTGTGGGAAGTCCTGCTGTTGTGTTCACTGTTCTGTTTAAAGATTAGCAGAAAAATTTCCAGAACTGTTTCCTATGAAACAAGTGGACGAATAAGATATATTTAGCACATTTTCAATTGTAGATTGCAATCATTTCTTGTTTATTAATTGTGCAAAGGGATGAATAAATTTTTCCTGCGGACAATATTAAGTTTTGCATATCGTCATATTAAATTAAGTAAGTAAATATAAGACCTTGACGAAAGTGTAAATATTTAACTATAACAAAAAGTACTGTACTTATTTTTACATAAAAGCTAACAGGTTTTAAGTTATAAAAACCGAATTTTTCTAAAAGTTAATAATAAAAAAACAATTAATTTAAAATGAAAAATTGCATCTGTCCGAAAGGAACAATATTAATAATAAAATTACGAATACAGAAATAGAAATAATTTTTATTTAATGTATAACATTTAACTTACAACCACATTTCCATTTTCTGATTATATAGAATCTAAATATTATTCTTAACAAATCATTGTACTTAATTGAAGAAATAAATCAAAAATCTATTTGTAAGATAATACAATAAATTTATGAAATGTATAAATGACTCGAAGACCACATTTGTTCCACTAAATCATGCGAATAATTATCACATTTAATAACCTTCTCTATCGTCAAACAATCTGACGTGTCACTTAAAGGTGCTTATCTTATTAAATCACGTCGTAAACTATTACATTTAACATCCTTGTAATCAATTAGCGTTGGATATTTTGATCATTGATTTTGGCAAACATAAAAAGAATTAAATAAGCAATGAAAAGATATGCAAACATTAACATAATGAAGTTATAAGTACATTAATTATAATTGGTGAATAATCTTTATTACAACATTTTAATATATTCACAATAGCTAAAAATATAATTAAAAACAATAATATAAACTTCAGTCATGATCAATTAAAATATATTTTTATTTTTACTTCTGGATTTTTTCGTGTGTGGTATCCTTGACAAAGAAATTTGTCTACCGTGTACAAAATTGAACAAATTTAATAATCATTGATATTATAAGAATTTTTTTCATTAAAGTTACTTTTCTTTTCATTTTCTCTAAAACCTGAAACTGTATTTTTTTTCTTTTTTTTAAGAAATATTTTGAGTATTTTTAAAATTAAATTCTTTGTACCTTTTAATTTGTTTCTTTATTATCTATAAAACAGTTACTTCTGTATCAAAGTAATTAAATTTTTATACTGTAAATACTCTGTGTGTTATCTAGTGAGAAAGAATGATTAAATAAACCTATTCTATTAAATTAATTATCATTAAAATTTTTATATATAATAGTGTTATTAATATTAAAATAAATCAAATTTTATACTTTAAAATGTGTATATATATATATAAAAACAGAAATTATATATTCATTTATGCCCTATTTATTATATTTGTACACAAAAATAACATTGAAACGTGTCCTGTTTCTAATGTACAAGTACTGTATAAAAATATTTTCGTATTAGGAAATATTCTTTCTTAAAATAAAATATATTTCTTAGTTTCCACATCATTTTCGTTAAAACGAGAGTTTTATTCAAGAACGTAAATTAGAAGAAATAAAATTTGTTGTTAAATCTTGAACTGTGAGAAATTGTTAATGTTCTTGTCAATTGAAACCACTAATTAATTAATTAATTACATTTTAATAAATGTAATTATCTAGGTAGGAACTTTATACAAAATATTTTTATCAAAAAATATTTATTTAATTGACCATACCTTATGGAAATTTACATAAAATTAAACATATTTATAATATTCAGAAAATTATTTCATATACAATAATTCCGTAATAAATTATTTAAACCTTTGAAGTTATACATTTATTTTAATTACATTTATTATACTGGTAATCCTATTCAATGCTGTCTAGAGGGATATTTAGCAGTTCAAATGCAATCATATTTGGTTCTTTGACATTTCAGGACATGCTGAAGATATTTCCAAAACAAGGAAAGAAACAAAGAACAAAAACTCGTTGTTATGACACTTTAATGATCTTAAATCGAATTCTTTTTGGTTGTGAAAACATTTAAAAGTTTGGTTTATCGAGGAAATAATGTAAATTTGGTAGCTGTGAAAGAGAGTGTCACAATGCATACCACATTAATTACTGCTTCAGAACGGAGACCACATTTAGCAGCATCGCTAAAGTGTTTGTATCTTGTAAAAATAAAGCGTTTGCTGCTTGCAACGCCAAAACTGCCGTAGTGGGGTTTTTTCAACTATTTTTTCTTTAAGGAAAAAAAATGTCTTTAGCGTGTTCTGAAATTTCACTATAACATATTCGGTTGCATTTGAACTGCAAATATTTCTCTATTACTTTTAATATAGCGTTGAAGTACTTTAATTATCAATACAATCATTTTGTATTTTCTATTAACGTTTAAGATTTCTATACATTGACAAAAAAGTATTTTTAAAATAAAACGCATTCTTGAGCAATACTTATTTCGATCTCTTTCAATGTAATCTCATTTAACGTTGACCAAATCACAACTTTTACACGTATATAAAGAATATATATACATGTATATATTTATTTATTTATACATGAAATTCAGTTATAAAAACCATTAGGCGGGATACTTTGGATAGGAAATATGGTTAGAATAAGAACAACCCAATCTACCACTGCGAAAGCTTCCACGCTGTCTTTCGCAAGGTGTACAAGTCTCTTCTAAAAGCGTAGGAATTGTCTCTGAACCCTGTAATTTAAGCGTAACAGGTAATCCTCTAGCTGATGTAGTTAATCTGACATCTTTTTCTGTGTGAGCGGTTTTGATCGTTGTAGAAACAACAGTCTGTCTGGAGAACCCCATAGAAGATCTTGTTCTGTTATAACAACGCCTGAATAATTGCTTCAGATTAATAGCGTAACTGCCGTATACTAATGGATTTACGCAAGAATTGGAGACGGCAAACATGAACAATGCAGATTGCAACTGAGAGTCAACTTCCTGAGCTCCGTTTGGATCGAACATATACCATAACACCATTACAACATAAGGGGTCCAGCACCAGAAAAACGCTAAAACAATGATTATTGTCATTCGTAATGTTCTAGCTCTCGCTCTTTCGATGTGAGTCATGTCGGATCTTCTCAATCTTAATCTGTCTCTTCTGTGATGTTCCTCGGATAAATCTTCTAAAATAAAAAGAACTACAGAAATGATTTTTTTTATGGAAAGAATTTCTTAAAACTAATTTCTTATTAATCATGTTTCAAAGAATAAAACTTTAATTGTCTAATAATAGCCTGTTAGAAGTGTGTTTTAAATGCAATTATGTTATACTCTACGGACGAGTCACAAATATCTAATTAAAAGTGCTATGTTGAATTATTGCAGAAATTTAAGTGGAGCAATTACAGAAGAGAATCAATTTTGTTGTCTCGGTTGTTGAGATGATTAAAATAATGAAATGACAATGAAATCTATCAAGAAAGAATATCTAATACTTCTCATTAACACTATTAATTAATTTTAAGTGTTTTACATTTCAATTAAAATTAAATCTTTAAAACAAATTTGAGAAACTTACAAGCAGAAGCGGAAAGTTTCCATTTGAAATTGCGATCGTATAATAACTTCAAGTTTCATTTAAAAAGTTGTCAAGAAAAGAGAAAATATTTACCTTCAGTATCTCTGGATCTCCTTGAAATCTCCCATAATATTCTGGAATAGCAATAAATGATGATAAACAGAGGAATACCGTAAAGAGCTAGGAGACAGAAAAGATTATAAGCTGTTTGGTGCCACTCGGTAGGAAAAAAATTAAAGCTGACACATTGAATAAACTGAGGAAATTCCGGATGTTCTTGAACCCGAAATATGATACTCTGGAAAATAAGTAAAGAAAAAATATTCATTTTACTATTTATTTCTCTCCACTTCTTTATGCAATTCATATAATATTTAATATACTTTTTACAAGTTATAATAAATATTTAATCTGTTGCAATTATAAGGCTTAAAAATACATTAAACTATTTTGAATAATTTTATTTACTTATTAACTTTCATGAATAGGATTCAATTCAATTGTGGCAATAAATATGCAAATGACATTAATTAATTAATTATATTATAAACCATCTGAAATTTCTCTAAAGGTCATAATTTGGGTTATTATACGTAATTATCATAATATAAACGTATTGTTGAAACAATATGTTTAACACAATGAATTGGAATCAGAAAATTAAACACTTGAACTAGATGTGCCACAATATATTATATTGTTTACGTTGCTGGATATATTCTATTGTAAGTTTAATATTGGAGTTAGTGCTTACTTTGATTTCATTTTTTAATTATTTATAATTTTATTTGGGACGTTATATATTATTACGTTTCGCATCTTTGACTTCGTCTACGCCTTTTTTATAAAATTATCTGTATGTTAATTTAGTATGTATGTAATAAATTTAGCTAATTAAATATTGTAATCAATTCTTGGCATTTTAATTATTAATTAATTACATAGAATATTTAAAAACCTTGTCATATATATTCATTATCACCCAAATTCCGTTTGATACTACGACAAGCACCTCTGTTTGCTTGTACTGAACAAAAGATGCCTGATAGTAAATATAACTGGCTTTTTAGAAGTGTTATTACCATGCAGACCATTGAGTGTTTACTTGAAAAGTTATCTCGTAGGATTATAAGCACAAATATTACAATACAATACAAGTAAAGAATTAGGAGGCCGTATGTACTGTACCTTGGGCTTAGCTTTTGAAATGAAGGATAATGAGGGCGGGGAGAGAGGAAAGAGAAAGTGGGGGAGTGGAAAGGTAGATAGGAAAGTAGGCAGTGAGTCACCTGAGCAGTCAACCAGGGTCCGTTTCTGGCCAAAGAAAAATTTACATACACGGTGTGGGTCGAGGCCCAGCTGAATACATATTAGGTTGCTCATAGGATAAGGCAGTGGTTAGATAAGGCACTGCAAAAATGATAACAGCGTGACAAGACAGGCGCTACCTGTGACAAAACAGGACGTAAAGGCGTGATGGAAACACAACACTACGGTTAATAAAAACAGAGCAGGCGCGACGCGTAACAATTATTTTTTTTACTGACTCTCGACAGAGGGTGTGGAGTGTGGGCACGACAACCAAAACACGAACGCAAAACAAAGTAGGCTCAACGCGCAATAACAGGCGCCAATACACAACAGAGAATAAACGCGGGAGACAAACAAAAGTGGGCTTTAAGCTGGAAGCCTTTGCATGAAGAAACGGCATCAAGTAGGTGGAGGTTGGCTAGTGAGCAGTTGAAGGCCCACTACAGGTGAAGTCTAGAAGGGTGACTGCTGACCCTTTAATGAAGGCAGAAAAGGCCGCAAAGGTTTTCTTGATGTTGAAGAAGTCCGAGCAGTTGCAGGGCCAATGGTAGCCCTCGGTATACATTGCATTGACTAGGAGCTGCCGTTGATTTTTGTACTTTGGGCACAGGAAGATGACGTGGAGGGAGGCATCAATGTCTAAAGTGCAGTCGCCTTTGAGAAGGAACCTGCATAGGTAGCCTTTGAAATTCCCGTGCCCTGTGACAAATTGAGTTGAGTGATAGTTTGGGATGTAGAAGTCCATTTTCCTTCTGGATCGGAGATTTGGAAGAAAACCATAAGTGGTCCTACCAGTTACTTCGGAGTCCCACTTTTTTTGTTATAGCTGAAAAGTGTGCTCTTGAAGGCTGTTCCTGATCCAGCTGGTCGGTATACCACCGAATGTAATAAGTAATATTAAACTGGTGGCCAGTGGCTTTGTAGGCTAGGAAGTTATCCTTTTGTTGCCAACGACCACCAAGTTGTCCTTAACCCAGCAGAAAGTGGTATGGATGTGCTTGGTGGTGAGAGAGACAATGAGAGAGATTGTGTCCTTAATGATGATGTATACTTGGTATTCCTATATTTTAATTGAAGAAGGGCTGTCTTATTGTCGCTGTAGATGGTGATGTGTTGCGCTGTCCTATTGTTAAAGTTTGATTGACGTAGTGGAGAGCTTTCTGGATGGTGAAGCTCTCTGCTTGGTTGAAGGTACAGTGGGAGTCCAGCCTGTAGTAGGCCTGATGAATGATTCTGTTGGTGTCATTCAGCACAACAAGCGAAGCCCCTCCTCCCTGTGCACTCTTAGACCCGTCCGTAAGGATCCGGATGCTATTGACATGGTCCTATGAGGTTGGGACAAGATCCACTTCTGGTTGATGAGAAGCAGGGTGGATAGGGGAGTTGTACACATGGGTTTGGTGCAGGCCGTGTTTAGTAATTTCCTCTGCTATATACCGAATGGAGTAAGGGATTTTGTTAGCAGTCATGAGTTGCTCAGTATGGTTGTGGAAGTGGTACATCCAGTATTTTCAATTGCCTTCAGGTCTAAAAGGATAGTGTGGCAATAACCTGTAAGGTATTGGTGAGGGCAGTTTGGTAAGCCCTGGTAATGGAGATTAGGCAGGAGCGTTAAATGGAGATAAGTTTCCTTTTAAAATGATGTCTGTTGTCCGCAGCGCTTCAGATTTTTGCCCTGTACAGGATTGCTGGTTTGATAGCAGTGTTGTATATGAGAGACGAGTTACGAAAGTTGATTCCCCCATAGGTTTCCATAAATGGAGCGGAGGAAGTGGGCGAGGAGGATGGCGAATGTGTTCTAAATGGTAATTCCAGTTTAACATGTTGTCCACTATTATTTCCAGATATTTAATGTTGGTGAAACACTTTATCCTTTCTCTGTTAATTTTGACAGTAGAATTTTTAACTAACTTTTAACTTTTTCCTTGGAAAGAGTATAGACCGACAGTTTTTAGTGTTTATGGTGAGCTTGGTACTTGTGGCCCAGGATACATTTACTCTATGATAGTGTTCATTTCTTTTTGAAGTCCTTCTGGTTCTTGTGAGACAAAAAGGATGAGGGTGTTGTCAGCAAACCCGATGATTTCTGCTTTTGGGTACTCTTGGTGGTTGATTTGGATGTTGAGGAGGCTGTTATACACGAGCAGCCAGAGAAGGGGCCCAGAGCTGGAGCCCTGTGGGCAACTCCTTGTTACTTGTTTAGTGACAGTCTTTCCCTTGATAGCTGAAGCTGGCAAGCCTCTTGGACAGGAAGCTATTAACTTGATGTATTTCAGTGCTGTTAGGACAGCTGGCCACCAAGCGTGATCAAAAGTCTCCCTAAATTCGATGGACACTGCCAGGGTGTGGTTGTCCTGTTCCCTCGCCCTTTTGATTGTGTTGACCATTTGATAAAGAGCAGAATTTGTACTTCTATATTTCCTAAATCCGTGCTGATGTTTGTGAAAATAGTAACCTGTTTCAGCATGGCTTATGATATACACGAAGTGGTTGACTTTTATATGGCTCTATGAGAGAGCGATGTGTTTTTCCCTAATGATGATTTTTCTAATGATCGGGGCGACACTGAGGATGATATGTCTACAATTTTCTTTTATTTTACATTTGTTTAAGGAAGTGCTGTGTTTACAATGGTTTTGGAAGTCAGCGTAGTCGATGTTTCCGCAAATCTTGTTATGGTTGAAGAGTGTGGAAACTAAGTCCTTGTCTTCAATGTAATCTGGGACGTTCAAAAAAATCACTTTTGGTTGCCTCCCCTGTGAGATCTTAAGGTTAACCTTCGCTGCTATCTCCGGGATGCTTTGAACAGCCACACTAAAACGATGGCACCACACTTTTTTAGTGTGGTGCCATCGTTTACAGTGCTAACCCTAATGAACACACCGTTTCCTTTTACGCCTCGTACGGACCTGATGCTGACTTCCCTCCCAGCTATTGGAAATCAATTTTTTCCTTTAGGGTCTGTGTGGCATTCTTCATATCCGTTTCGTTGCCCTCTACATCAGGTTTTGGGTACAGGAGCAGGGCAACGCCACCATCTGTTCCCTCCCTGTTGACTTTGCTAGTGGGGCTTTTGTGGTTTGGCTTGAAACAGTGTTAGACTTGGTGATGTCAGCATAGCTTGGTTGATTTGGCTTGAAAATTGAGCCATAAAGAGGGACAGGAGGCTGAACCGCACGCATTTTCTGCTTTTGCCCAGTTCGAGCATCACCCCGAGCAGCTGGTTTGAAGCTGCATGCATGCGGATCGCAGCATCACGGGTCAGGATCCGCTGCTTCATACCAGTAGTGTTCTTGTTAGCGGGAATATTGGTGAGGATAGTATCCAAGCAGGAGTTATATTGTGGAAATGATCTCCTCCTCCACAAAGCCCAAGTTTGCCAAGTCCGAATCGCTCAGATTTGTCCCGAGGCAATGGGAGTCCGACCGGGAATTGTTTCAACTACACCAATCCATAGTGACGCAGAACAGGAAAATAATAACTTAAAAAGCACAAACAACAGAAAAGGCAGCTAGCGCAAACAAGAAACTAGTCTACTGCAGACTCAGCGTTGCCAGCAATAAAAGTTCACGTTGAAAGTTTCCTATAAAAGGGTTTCAAAAGGTGACTTAATAGCACCGTAGAAGTAGTGGGCACTAGTTTGCTTAATCAGGAGACACCATAGTTATCTATTGAAGCAGTTCAGGTGTTCCAGTAATCGCACCGCTTAATCATGAAGCAAGACCGCCGAACAGAGTCGCCGACAGAGACACAGCAATTAGGGTCCACGTAGCCACCAAAAAACGGAACCCGACTGTAAAACGTAATTTAAAGTAGCTATGAACCGATTAACAAAATCTCCCTCACTGTTGCCACCCGTCCGGTTTTCACCCGAACAGTCTGGTTTTTAATCCATTGTCCGGGTTAACTATTAATTTTGTCCGTACAAAATTAATAGTTAACCCGGGATTTCGTAGAAATTGTGAAATTATGATGAAACAAAGTACTAGCAAATATTTTTATAAATTTACTTTACTTTAACAGCGAAAGACTTCACACTCTCACCGAAACTTAAACGCTATCTTACGCCGACATATGTGTACCTGCTGTCGACCTTTTTCCTTTTTGTTTCTCAGTTCTTTTAAAGCTTAATTTAAGTTGCTACTACATAAGTCCCTAACTGGTTTAGAACTGGCGTGCACGTTTACGTTATTCTTCCTATGTTAAAATAACATTGCGCATGCGTCAGGGACTCTGTACGAAGAAACCTGACTAGCTGTCTGGGTCAACAATTTTGAAAAGGTGGCAACAATACCCGCAGTGCTGAACAGTTCACTGCACGAATTGGCCGATAGACAACAAAACAAAAGGCCCAATAAAACAAAAGACCACCTAATACTACTTAATAACCACTGAAAACAAGAAAAGATGTAAAAAGATAAAATCCAATACAAAATAAAGTAAAACAGCTTAAAAGCCGAAAATTCCGCTTTACGACGTGAGCTCGCAGAGCGTCCCGATCGCTGCCGTAATAGGTTCGATCGGAGTAGATCATTGACCTCGACGACTACTCCCGATGAAAAACATTGTAAGTCCTAAACTAATTAAGCTAGGAGCATGAAAGTTATGCTCCTTATGGTTAAAATTACTACAAAAAGCATACCCAATGTACGACCCGATCAAACAAGCGGCCCAGGAAGCGCAAAATTACGGACCTTAATAAGTGGCCAAAAATTAGGCCTAACTTAAAACTAAAAACGATTTTCAGATCCACTTAATATCTACTAAGCGAAAGTAAAAGTATTTCCGGATAAATTAAACAAGAAACGAGGAATTCTAAAACGATGTTCGAAAGTTGACCGTTATAACGGTCGCGGAATAGAGGCCTAAAAACGGCCTTAAACCCCCTTCCAAAAAATGTGTCAATTGAAACAATTTAAACGTTATTATTGGCCGGAATAATTAAGCAACAGAATAAAAACGATTAACTTACAGAAAGATGTTAATCGTTTTTAATACTGTAATTCCAAAATAATTCCAAAAACGCAATCCAACGCAAAACTGATGTTTATCATAACCGAACCAAGAAACCCGATTCTCCAACGCATAAGCACATATATTGTCGTTTGTTATTACTCGCTTTCATTAAATACTTGCGAACTTCAATGGAAGCGAACAGCTTCTTATCATGATGCCAAATGAAATGCGATAATGAATATAACTATTGATAGTTTTTTTGAAATATGAATTCCAGCGGCTACTAACATTAAACCAAAAATACTTATTAAACTATGAGATAATTTCTCAAGGAAATTGTAACGGTTGAACAGAGTTAATACGGTACAATCTGGATTAAGTAATTCTATTATGTTGTGTTACTAGCGAATTTTTTTTCCTGTTTTTTTTCTACCTGTTGTTATGGTACCTGTTGTTAATATTCAAATTATATAAATAAATAATAATTTAAGCACACTTAAACTATAAAACGTAAGTTGTATTTAAATCTAAGAATATATATATATATATATATATACTTTTAATAAATAAATAAATATATATATATATATATGTATATATTTATTTATTAAACGTAAATTGTATATAATTGTAAATTGTATATATATATAATATATATATATATATATATTTATTTATTTATTTATTTATATATTTATTTATTTATTTATTTATTTGTCAGTGGCGTAGCGTAGTGGGGGCGGCAGGGGCAGCCCGCCCCGGGCGGCACGTATAGGGGCGGCAAAATTTCACAATAAATAATATCTTGTAAAAATACCTAAATAAGGGGGCGGCGAAATTTTCCTCCGCCCCGGGCGGCTGACACCCACGCTACGCCACTGATTTATGTACAGTATTTTATCTTAAATTATATTTCTTTTCCAGTTATTTGCAATCGCTAGTAATTTAACTCAATAAATTCTATTTTTATTTGTTTACAAACATAATTATTTTAATTGAAAGCCATTTATTTTTAATTTAGTAATACTAATAAATCAAGCTGCGTATGTTTTATCAGATTTTTTCCTGTATTTATACCTTCAAAAGTAAAGAATTTACAACGCAAATTGACTAATTCACCTGAATGAGAATTTTAAAATCTTTAATTCATAAATTAATTCCTCTTTCAAAAAATTTAAAAAGAAAAAATAAAGAAGGAAACAGAATTTTATGATGTTAGAATATTTTATTATTTTTTTAGAAAATATCTGTCACAATGTCATTTCGTACTATTCCATATTCGATTATGTCAAAACAAAATAAATTTAAGTAGATTTTTGTCCAATATTTCTCAACGAATAAATTAAAAATAAAAAAAAAAATCAACGGTCAACTGAACAATTTCTATACCCTTTTTAAATTGGAAAAGTCTAACTGAATTATTCAAATTTATTCATTAGTTATTTTAAAAATTGCGAACATATTTTTTAATATAATTAATAATGCATTTTTTAGAAAATTCTGTTCATCATTTAATTCCTTTTAATATATTGTTGACAAGTTTTTTGAATATCATAATATTATTACGAGGCATTCAATGATAAAATCAAGAAAATATTTTATTTAGAAATTGTTTATGAACGTTTTTCTATTACAATTACTTATAAAAATTTTATTGGCAATTCCATTAAATTTAATTATTTCATTTCCATTTTTGCAACAGTATATTTGGGAGTTTACTAAATTCTTTTGAACGTTAATTCTATATCTTGAATGAATAAATAAGCAGAACTATGAAGATTTTATCAGGGTGACGTTTATTCGCTCTTCTGAAACTGGCACTAAATTCAGTGAGCGCTAAAGTGAAATATCTCACAGTACATATTATAGCTTATTTAGTAATGAGGATCTGAAAACTTAAAAGTCACCTGATTTGTGGTAACGATGTTCTTAATAACACAATTAATAAGTTAATATATTTATCATTTATCCATTGTTTTAGAAAGGAGAATGATTTAATACCTGATATGGTTAAGTAAATACATTATATTCCTCATCAGCATTCTTGCACGAATAATAATTTAACTAATTTGAATATATGTCTATTGTATTAATTTTCAAAAGCTGTTGAAAATTCACAATACTGTAGCGAGACTGTAGAAAGTGACCGAGAGACAAATTATTGTATTGAATAATGTAAATATATTATAGTTATATATTAAGCTTAGTTTTAAACTAACACTGTAAATGCAAATTATGAGTGTTTAAAATAGTTTCACACGTTAAATGTTAATTTAAATAGAAATAGTTAGTGAGATTGTGTTTAGATTGTAACACACACACACACACACACACACACACACACACACAAAGGCGCAGAGAAATTAAGGTCCTGGCCCTTCTTCATTCTTTTGACTTAATATTTATTTTATTCCCTTGGAATTACTTAAACTTTAGTTATGAAATCTAGAAAATTAATTTTAATATAGATATTTTGATACAAGCTCGTGTAATAGGCCTCTTTTTACCCCCAAGGTTACAGTCCCAATTTCCCTTCTCTCTCTCGTCTGAACACAGGTAGTTTGTCGTGGGTTCGCATCCGATTATATGCTGGCCACATTGAATTTTCCGGATTTTCCTCATGTATCTAACACCGAAATAAATGCCACTTTATTATATTTTCCATAGAAAGAACTATCTGATGATTGCCTCATCCCACCAAACCAAAATAAACCAATTTCTTTCGTCAACCCTTTCACAGCATTAATAAAAATAATTAACACTATATATTTTGCATTAATTTATTTAATTATTTTAATTCTTAACCATAATTTAAATTACAAATTGTAATTGTTTCACAAGACACTTTCAATTTAAATACAACAAGCGATAATTAAACATTTGATATGACATAAATAATTCTAGACTTGTTTTATATATTTTTTATTTCTTTTATAGAATTAGCTGACCGATTTTCGCGTTCTATTTCTCAATATCTATTCCTTATTGAGAAAAAATGCTAATGATGGATATTTCTAGATGGAAGAAGATGCCAAAAAAACTAGTTTACTTGTGCAGAAAAATAATAGAAATATTTATATAAATTATGTAAAATATTTTAATATTATTCCTATTTCAAAACAGGAAAGTAATCACTTAAAAGAAATTTATTGTTGTTACAATTTTCAATGATCTTAAAGATGATGGAAAAATACCCAAGAATAAAAGTAATGTCGAAAATATTATTTTCATTTTAAATATAAAAAAATTATGCTAATACTTTTTATTTTTCGAAAATTTCTAGATGAATAAATTACTATTTTTTACATAAGTTATACATGAAAACAAGCGAAACACAAAAAATTCATAATCGATAAAAGCGTTAAAATCTAATGCATTTTTCTGCTTTTTTTTAAATCATAAAACACTTCGAAAATTGTATCTCTAATCAATTTACTAATGTCGAAAAAGCAATTATGATGTTAACTAGCATAAAAAATTTGCTAATTTTTATATATAAATAAAAATTACATAATGTATGATGATAAAATGAAAACTTTAAAGGCCTAAATTTCTCCATTTGCATAAAAAATATTTTGAGGAAAGTTTCAGTTTTATTTCGACCACCAAAAATCCAAAAAAAAACAGGGAAGGAAAGTCAATAAGAATAAAATAATATATAAATATTTTTTCTAAGTATAATAATCCAATATATATATAAAAATTGAATTCTATAAATATATTCTGTTTCTTATGTACTCATAAATTTTCTAGTGTGTCATCATCTTATATTTGTTAGCATATCTATTCTTTCCTGGGAATAAAAATAAAATAAGTCTCTATAATAAAACTTTAAAAATAAAATGCAAGATACTAGACTGTCAGGTATATAAAACAATTTTTATTTCTAAATATATAAAATAAATACATAAAGGAAATATTATAAATATGCTTATAACTTAAATAAAACTGATCTACTTATAATAAGAAAAAATCTGTAAAATTTTTATATTTAAGCTACAAAGATTTTTTGTTAAAACTCTTTTACATAAATGAAGAAAGAAGTCAAATTGTTCACTGAGTGCATCCAGTAAAATATAGAAAGAAGTTTGGTGGAAGTATTTTCTTCTTTATTTAATAAGATAAGATAAGACTTATCTTAAATATTTTTCTATATTCAATATATAAATATAACGAAAAAAATATTGTGGCATTTCCACTATGCCGGGCTGCAATTTTTAATCATACTTTTAATTTATTTAATTTAAAATATATGCTCTCGATCTCAAATTAGTGGCGTATTACCCCTGTATATCATACTTTTCCGTTAGCAACGAAGTTGTGCTGGTAATCTATCTAACTCCTTTCAGGGAAAAATTCTCGAAATTAAGGAACGACAAGCATACAAATGGACAACAGTGAAAATTTATAGGTCTACAGTCTTTTTTCAAATTGCAGCCCAACAACGATGTATAATGCATAAATTGATACAAGTTAAAGGAAAATATTCATAGAATATTTGAATAATAATTGACGATATATTGTTTTTTTAATCAACATCTTCTTGAAAGTAAAACAAAAAATAGTTACATTTTATCTTACAATTCAGAGAAAATTAAGAATAGATTACACACGATTCTTCAAAATTCTTGCATAAATGTCTTCCAATTGGTTGCTAGGGATTTTCTTATAAAAATTATCAGAAGTATTCATGGTACAGTACATATTTTATTATATTACATAATTATAATTATAATTATAATGCATATTACGGAATATCATTAATAAACATCCACCTGTTTGTTATAACGAACTGTCATAACGGAAAAGTCGTTAGGATCGGCCGTTGGAAACGACCGTTAGGAACTTCCGTGGGAAGAACCGTTAAGTTTCGAATCGTCAACCATCGGACGATTGGCCGGCGGGAAGTGACCGTTGGCGGCCGTTGCGGGAACATTCAAATTTGATTGGAGCAGGGTTCGAACGCCGTCGACTATTTAAGTTCGTATCGCGATCGGCTGGGATGGTGTGATCGTATCGGAGTGATCGGATCGGATCGGATCAAGGGAGATCGTCGTTATCGAGGTGCTAACCAACTCTCTCGTTGGAAGTTACGTGTTTGTGTATGAACTTGTTCCTGACTCGGAGGTTTTGTTAATTACAAGTCTGTTTGTTCGTAAGGAGTTCTTTCGACGAATTTGTACGGGAATAGTCGGTTGTCGTTGGATTATTGTTTGTGCATAATTAATTGTAACTCTAATTTGGATTATTTTGTACATTTACTGTAAATATAAAATTTGTGTTTTTCGTCAAACCGACTGAGTGGTTATTTTGAAATTACATAATTATAATTATAATTATAATGCATATTACGGAATATCATTTAAATAAACATACACAAAAATATTAAAGTTAATACATATATTACTGAAATTAATGTTTTAAAATTCTGTTATATATATAGATCAAAATACTGGATACACAAAAACAAAATCTAGTGGCGCGTAAATTAGAATTTTGAATATTGTTTGTAGCATTATCACTTCAATATAATAAAAAAATTACTTTTTTCATATGCTGTTTTATGAAACTATACCTGAGATAAAGTAGATTAACTTTGTTTTATAAAGTTTTCAATTACTAAGATAAAATTCTTACTGTTGAATTAAAACTATTACATTTTTAAATTATGTTCTAAATAGTAATTTATTGTTTTAAAATAAAATTGATTATTATTAAAACGATTCCTTGGCTCTAACATTTTGTATTGTACTCTCAACACACGACCAATATGAATATTACTTTTATCTTTTTCTTTTATTTAAAAAGAAATATAGTGTGCTTTATAGACTCGGAGGAATATTGCACTTGGAAAGCCAGCAGTACCGCATTATCGAAATGATCCAGCCCGTATTTATTTCATGTACAGTACTCGTATTACTAACAATCAAACCCGAATATACTTTATCAAACAAAGTCTAGGAAATTCGAACGCTTAACTTTTCTCGTATATGATTTATTACTTTAGCATAACATTTTAAAAATATATTCAATTTTGAAATTTAACTTTTATTTTTCAGATCATTTTTATCATTTCCAAAAATACTGTATTTCTGAATAAAACAGCAACATTTCTTGTTTCTTGTCTTAGTTAATATTTCTTGGTGTAGCTCAGGTCTGGCGAACTGTACAAACTTATCAAATCTTGTAGGTTAAAGTGATGAAAGTTGAAAATTATACACTTTATTAATATTGAAGATGCATTTCGTATGAAGGACTGTGAGTCCGAAATGCATTTCCAAATATTAATTTAACAACTTATTCTAATAACTGCTGCTAAAATTATAGAACTTCAGTTTCATTGGTAATTTATGAATTAAAGGAATAATAAATAAAAACAATGTAAAACGCAGCAAATAAACTGTATATAGGCTTCCAGCTTAGTTAACTGAAATAAAACAAGTAAAATTACATTTTATTCACATTATAATTATCGCTATATATTAGAAGAATGTCTTACGTTTGAAAGATTAACAATTAAATAATGGCATGTATAATTTAAAGCAAATTGAAACCATCATCAAAGCGCACTGAAAAGTACTTGTGAATACTGTAGTATAACTAAAGTATTGAAGCAAAGGAACAGAAATTAACAAGTAAAAAATTATTTTCTACCAATTAGGAGAGTTCATGAGTGCTCATTTCTCATTAAGCTTCCTTAAATTCTTTCCTTACTACGTCCTTACTTATAGCAGTTGTTATTAATATGAAATAGTTGTATAATTTTCCGAAAACTTTCTCTTTCACATGTTCCTATTTCTTTTATAAATATTTTGAAAACGTTTCTTTTGCATTTTCGAACTTTTCAATATTTTAAAACTTTTTCGTTATTCTACTTACTCATAAAATCATTTATCACATTTACAATACGCTAATTTTCAAAATTAATTATGTGATATCTTAATTAAATTCATGAATATTTTATTATAAAATTGTTGGTTTAAAAGTGACGAATTATTTACAATAAAATTAAGAAGTATTTAACAGTTCAGAATGATTTATAGGCTTTAAATCTATATATATATATATATTATATATAATAATGGACATGTTTGTGCCTATATTTCACTCTGCAGCCAAAACTACACATCGCACATGAATGGTGTTTGTGTGTGATAGTAGCCCCAAATGTCCCATCGTGCACTATGGTGGTTGCCTCTCGATATCTATAAGGTTGTGGGAGACGTCATGCAAACGCACACTAAGAAGAGATTTTTCGAAATTCCCCCAGCGGGGGGAGAGGGAGAGCATTAACCTGAAGAACGGCTTCTACTGTACTATTTTAGATGCGATTTTTTATTTTTAATTACGTTTAGTTTTAATTAAGTACTTAGGCGTATTAAATTGATAACATTTCAGACATTGTTATAAATATTTTTTTTTTATATATTTCGATTTTTTAACCAAATGTTCGAACCGTTTTAAATTCGAATTTCTTTTTGCATATTGGTTCGATTATGAAACAAAGCGGGTATTTGCAGCTAGAAGTCAAATTAAAAACAGTTTGTTCGATTATCAGCAATTCTCAGCGGTAGGTGTTAAATAACAATTACTATGACTGTTGAAATATTGAATGTAAATAGGGTTTGCTTGCAAAATCCGCGCGAGCGAAGCCGCGGGTAACAGCTAGTTTAATAATAAATATGTTGTTACTTTTACAAGTTTTTAAAATATTTTGACATTTTCATAAAAATGAGTAGTGATTATTATTTAAACCATTATGTAATTAAATACATAATTTTATAAAAATTAAATTTGGATTTATTTTTATTCGAGTCATCTTTAAATTAATAATAAAGCACAGAAAAAAAATTAGGGAGGAAAAAAAGCAAAATTTTAAAATGAAGCAAAAATAAAAATTTTACTTTAATTTCAATAAAAATCATAATAAAATCGACACTTCTCTGAATTAAAAAATTCAGCAAGGAGTCATTGCTTAACTTTCCCGACAACATTTAAATTTTTTTTTTCAATGATATTTTATTTTTAAAAAAATTTATATTACTAATTAATTTAAAATGGCAAAAACTTAATTTTGAGGGTAGGGATGAGTTTTATTTTTTTTAAAAAAATGTAAATGCTGATAACGAGTAAAATCTTCATTAAAAAGTCCGACCCTACTGAAGATACACACAAACCCCTTTATCTCCCCATCCGTCGATCTTTAACCACCGAAATTGAATACCATCAATTCCCCTAATACATAAAACTTCCTGCAAATTTCCGGAAATTTCGACAATAAACACAGGAGTTATTAAGCTTCAAACATGGTAAACAAAAGCGTGCTTCCCTATACACTAACATACATATAGAAACACCCGAATTTATTATTATTTTTTCTATTTTTTTACATTTCTCGGCGTTTAAAAATCCCTCGTGTCCAAAAATGGAAAAATCTTGGTGGGTCATTCTTTGACCGATCCCCATAATTTATATATAAACTGAACCTAAAAACTAAAAATCTTTTAAAGATATATTATTTTTTTATTTAAAAACAAATAGAATATATTTTTTAATCATTTAAAATTAATAAGTTGGTTCGAATAAAATAAATGAATACTAAATATTTAAATTGTTTTTCAAAGAATTAAAATACCATAGTATTTTTTAAAGTCCATATAATATTTCTTACGCAGTTTTTTTATAATTACAATATACAACTGTTAAAAAGATAAATATATAAAAACTTTTTTATATATTATTTTCTCTTTTATATATGTAAAGAAAATCTATTATTTATATACGTATAACATATTACATGATTTTAAAACTGAATTGGTTAGAAACAGCTTTTAAATTGTAAGCTTCTTTGAAATACCTCCTTTCAAAATGATCTTACTGAGTATTAATATAAGTGAAATAAAAGAAAGTGAGCATTGCAGACTACACTTTTTGATTCGATGATTGAAGAAAACTCTTGCTTAATCGAAGAAGAAAAGTTGATCGAGTTAACAGTATCAAAATTTGTTTGTCTACTTCTCCAATATTTACTTTTTCTTAGCTAAAAGAAAAAATACTTTAGAAAATAACTTGTTCAAAAAGTCTATTTTCTAAATATTTTTTTATAAATATTAAATGACGACAGGAAAATTTAAAAAGTTAGACGTGAGGGAATAAAGCGGATGACTATTTTATATGCTATTAAATCAGAATTTTTTTTATCATTCTGCATTTAATTCTTTTTTAGTAATATGATTTTTGAATAATTTAAAACTTTAATGTCTTTTTTACCCTTCTTTAATTATTCTGTAAAAGTTTAATTTTATTATTTTTACTACCAAAAGTTAAATACAAAACATTGAAAATTCTTTTTTGAATTTCTATTTTTCTAAGAATAATACATTGTTTTTGAAATCTCTTTTTCTTTCATTTTATGATTTACATCATAAAATTCAAAGATCAACGGCATTTACTTATAATTCCGTAGATATTTTAAAATTATTTTCTTAGAATTTTAAAAAATATTTTGGAATTAAAAGCATTCATTTGCAGCCAAATAGGAACATACTGTACGGTACATATGCAAAGACATAATTACAACATGGAAGATTTCATATTTGATAATACAAAAATTATTTAAAGTAAAATGAGATTTTACTTTAAATAATTTTTGACAAATGAGATTTGTACAAATGAGATTTTAATTTTTATTAATTAAATATATATAAACGTTAAATTTATTTCAGATATATATAAAATAACTTCAGTTAAGGCTCAACTATTGTAAAGTTTATTCTTACATACAGTGTAAGAATTAACTATGAAGATTCATTGTATAAACTAGAGAAAAATTAGTTTATATGCAATAATAAATTGTTATATTAAGCAACTCAGAACAAATAATATAAAACTTTTACTAATTAATTTGTGTACATAATATTCATTTTTATACTTTATGACAGATGAAGAATCTTGTGTTAGCCTACTTTTCATTTGATCTTCACTTTATATCAACTAGCTTAAGTAAAGACTACGAAATCTGATCTATCTGCATTAGATATATCATACTTAATGTATATAATTAGCAAATTACGTTTAATTGAGATATTAATCAAACTGTCATATCAATAAAAATTTCATTAATTACATGCCACGAACATTGAATGAATTAATACACCAATCAAGTACATTAAATTTTTTTTTAAATGTCTACGCTAAACTTTATGCCTCGAACAATTAATGAAAATTTTTATTACTAAAACAGTTTGATTAATAGAGTGAATGAAGTTTACTCTTATAATTACCTACTTTAAATAAGGTTGGTAATTAGTTTTTTCTAACGGTAAAGATGCGTTTTTGAGGAAATTACTTTCATTATAATAATATACGAAACTTAATTTTTGAAAAAAATATATATATATTTTCTACTATTTTTTAGAGTATCATAAGGGATCTAATCATAAAAATTTGAAAATTTTACAAGTTATTAGACCTCCCATTCTTAATTGTATGAATTATTTCGCTTTTTAAATTCACAGTTTTAAAAAATCTAATAATAAAATAAGTTAAATAGTATAGAACTTCCATATTATATGACTCCTCTATTTATTTATTATAATTAAAATATAAAATAATAATAAATATGGAGCTATAGTAGAATTCATCAACAGCTTGAAGAATGCCTTAACGTTGAAAAAGATTAATAGAAAAGAATTATATCTACTAAATAAGAGCTGAAAACATTTAAAATTTAATTGAAATATATATATAGTTAGCTGTTTATTTTTCTATTACCATTAAGTAATCATTTATATGTTTTTCCTTACGACTAGGTGTATTAATGGACACAAGGCATTTCCGAATCTTCTATAGACCGATACACGTATCGGCCTATAGAAGATTCGGAAATGCCTTGTGTCCATTAATACACCTAGTCGTGAGGAAAAAAACAAATAAAAGAAGATACTGTCTCGGAATACATTATCATTTATAATTAAAATTTAAATGAAAACCGATAAACTAATAAGCTATAATAATAAATCACGAAGTTATAGGGTCTACCATATACATATTAATATTATTTGTTGACAAAAAAATTTATGCATTCTGATTACTCAAAACTCGGCATGCAGCTGTCTTGGATAGGTATATAAATGATTTGTGATCCGATTGCGTGCCAGCTAATGCCACTAGAGAACATTAAAATTGCTACCCCGGTATGCTATAATAAAAATCCTCGCAGAATCTCACTCCGTTCAAAATTTTCAGTCCATTCTTTTGGAGGTCTTCGAACGACAGTGCAGTCAAACACAGCTGACGGAGTTTTGACAAAGACAACATCATCGGATTGACAGAAGCAGGATGGCCGTTTCTCATAATTGTTCGCCATCTGGGCCGTTCAAACTCGACTGTGAACAGATGTTGGGGTAGTGGATGTGTCAAGGCACTTACAATGCAGCCAGATCTGGATTCTCTAGACATACCACCATGGTAAAGCGAGAAAAAAATGAACATCTGCAACAAGTGAATAGAGGACTAATGAAGTAAGCTTTAATTCCTCTTTTACAATTAAACAGCTCACTACCTCCATTAAGTGCTGTTCTGGAGAACCAATTTTTAAAACAATAGATCACCTCTTAATAGCAATGCGAGGGACGTTGAAAATATGAGGTTAAATTCGAGATTTCCTGAACATACGTCGTCTCACAAATGTTCAAAAGAGTCTAAAGAATCTGCAGCGGCAGTTGTAACATCTGTAGGGAAATCTGTCGCAGGATAGCATAAGATACATGCTTGATCGTATCGCTTCATGTATCTAGGAAAGAGGATGTCGTACAAGGTATTAAAGGCTTCTTTAAATGCATAATTGTTTCACAGGAAATTGTTCTTTTGCTGCACTAATAAAGTTTACTTCAATTTCAATGTCCTCTTACAAGTTAGTGCGTAACATTTTGTCAGTGAACGTAATTCATAAGTAAAATGAATTACGTTTACTAGTAAACACGAAATAAAAACACCGTTATTGACCATATTTCAGTAATAAGTCTGGATTTTATTGATGTGATATTTATTCCATTCGCAATTTGACGTAATTCTTTATTCATAGTTATTACAAGTATATAAAAAAGTTAGTGACAATCAGACATCATTTCTTTATTTATGTAATAAACAACGTAGATAGCGATAATGCATAAGTTTGTATTAGTTCGATGTAGATGTATATACGTATCATCTTGAGCAGCGTTTCTCAAAGTGAGCGATAACGCCCCCTTGTGGGCGGTGAGTAAATCTAGGGGGGGCGCTGGAGGCAGGGTACTAAACGGTGACCAAAGGCAAAAGTTGCGGTCACTGACAGCCGTTCCCTTTCCTCTGCTAAACGGATAAGAGGAAACATTGCGTTTAATGGTTTCCAGATGTTGAGAACAATGTACGGTAAGGGCACAAAGTGTAAGATTCACAGAAAAGTTTTCCTAAGAATATTTCCAATCCTTTCTCACACAAGAGAAAATGAGTTAGGGGACGTTGGGTATAATTTTACGGACAAAGGGGGCGGTGGATCGAAAAAGTTTGAGAATCACTGATCTTGAGTAATGGTTATAGCATCTTACTTTTCGATGTACAGGATGTCCCTAAAGTCTGGACACATAGGAAATCTCATTAACTATAATTTTTCCCTCCACAGATTAAGTGAGGCATTGTCAAAAGAAGAAAGAATTGAACTAGTACTCTCAGTAGACAAACGATATGACTATTGAAAAGTGGTCATGTGGAGTGGTCTCCTCGTTCACCTGACCTTAGTCCCCTTGATTTCTTTTTCTGAAAATGATGGAAATCATCTTCAAGACATTATTTAATATTCCAATTGAATAAGATGTTAATAAAATTCATTTCTTGAAAATATGTATTTTTGCCTATGTGTCCGGACTATAGGGACAACCTATATTAAACCAAACAAAATACTGTTAACAATTAAGAAATTTGAAACCAAAAGTTTGTTTATTTTTTACAATCTATATATATAATCGAGATGAATTGATAATAATAATAATAATAATCAGCGCAGAGCCCAAACGGTTAGGAGTTGAAAGTTGAAATTTGGTACATAGTTACGGTACGTCACGAAAACGCACACTAAGAAGGGATTTTTCGAAATTCCTCCCCACGGGGAGAGGGACAGGATTAAGGCTTATCAACAATGGAGAACAAGAGAAAGCGACGTGCAAGATTTACGGGCGCTGAAGGAAAAAAAAGAAAAAGAGTAATATGCTAGAACATATTCGATTTTCAAATTTAAACAGATTAGTTCGGTTTTTCTCGACCTTTCTTCTTTAGAACATTCGATGAAAATCGAACGATATAATCAGAACATGTCGTGAAAATCGAACAATATTAGAACATTCGATTTTTAAATTCGACCTTTCTTTAGAAATACTTAGTTCTTTGATGAAATTACTCTTTTTATTTTGTGACTATAACGTAATAATCTTGATCTTCACTATCGTTACTTTTGCCCGAGCAACGCCGGGCCTATCTGCTAGTCTATATATATAATCGAGACGAGTTGATAATAATAATAATGATGATGATAATGATAATAAGCGCAGAGCCCAAACGATTAGGAGTTGAAAGTTGAAATTTGGTACACAGTTAGGGTACGTCACGAGAATGCACACTAAGAAGGGATTTTTCGAAATTCCTCCGCACGGGGGAGAGAGACAGGATTAAGGCTTAACACTTCCATCAACAATGGAAGTGTTACGTAACAATGGAATTGTCAACAATAAAAGTGCTATGTAACAATGGAATTGTTAACAATGGAACTGTTACGTAACAATGGAAGTGTTAATTAAGTAACAAGAGAAAGCGACATGCAAGACGCAGATGCAGTTTTTTCGTGTTTGTGGGAAATCGAACATATTTTTAGACCCATATAAAAATTCTTTAATTAGTCTGGAAACCGGGGATCTCAATTCTTGCATTCTGTGAAAACGGGTAATGTTGACTATAATGTAATAATCTTAATCTTCACTATCGTTTATTTTGCCCGAGCAACGCCGGGCCCACTTGCTAGTTCTAAAAAATTTATAAAGTTAAAACATTAACGTAGAAATTTTATCTGAAAAATATTAAATCTGAAGTTTTCTGTAAAATATGTTAATGTTTTATGTATAAGCTATATAGAAGGTTTTAATTTTATCTTTAAAAGTCTTGATTTTCCTTATATTTGATTAATTCTGACATGAAATTAGAATTTTCTTCATTTACTTCGAATAAAATATTCAAAAATTTGAAACTTACTAAATATTAATGAAGAAATCCATATTTATATCTTCTTTATCAAACTAAAAATTTTTAAATGTAAAAAGAATAAAAAATTTTAATTTAACTTCTTTTAATTCATGGCAGAGTTTTCCCGAGATATTCCTCGAGGACACTATCTGCTCAGGATTGAAAAAATAGATTATGACATTCATCGATCTAGACAGTATCCATAACAAAATTTTGTCGAGTTCGGTCAAGCAATTTCGGAGAAACTTATTAAATTCAATGGCATTTGAATATAAAGAAATGTGCTTTGCTCGCTCAGCTCAATTATAAAATATATTCTGAAATATATAAGTTGTTTCAAAAATATGTTAGTTCCATTAACAATTGTTTATTAGAGATACAAACGGCCCTATTGTATTAGGAAATCGCATAGTTTGTTAAAGTTCTGACTGAAGTAGGTTAAACAAAGTACCATAAAAATCTGACTCACTACCTAAGAACGGATCGTCTTTATGTACAAAATTACCACCTTAGATATTAATAAAATTGTATTAATATTTAACTCTAACACTGTGAAGAAACATTTATTATTAAGTTACATTGTACTGCCATTTTTTTCCGTTAAAAACTATTTCTTGTGTGTATCAACATGTTTGAAGCATCCTATAATTTAAGTAAATAAGATGTGTATGCACATCTTTCAAAATTTTACTGAAAAAGTTTAATTGTTACATATTTACGTTTTATTCTAGAAGTGCAAGTTGTGTTTCATTTATAATAAAATGCGAAAAAAATAAAATAAAAGAGAAAAATGAGTATATTAAGAAAGTATCTTTCGTGCTAAGTTCGAGGCATTAATTCTCTGACAATCGATACTGTAACATAAAATTTTTAAAATAATCTTATTCTAAAAGTAAATAAAGCTTGCTTTTATATTAAATTATATGTTAAGTTTCTGCAATGTTCTATTTTATAATCTGAATTAAAAAGAAAAATAATTTTTCTTATAAAACTTCATAAAATTTTGGTATTTTAAACATTTTTACCGTATTATTAGTTCTTATAAAATGACATACAAATTAAAATTCCTTATCCCGAAATTAGCTCTTAATTTAAAAAACAAGAGAGAAATTTCTTCTGAAAATAAAAATTAAACTTTTACGTAATATACTTTTATATTTTAACAAATAAATTTTTAAATAGTATTGGTTGTTCTAATTTTAAAAGAACAATTTACTGATTGAAAATTTACTTGTCGATTTAGAAAATATCGATTGAAATCACAGCTTTGAACGTATGTTTTTCTCTGTTTCTAATTTTCTCCTTCATAAAGGACTTTTAATATTCTAAATGGCAATTTTTTTCTGAACGAAATGAGAACTGAAAATTTACTCGATTGTACTTAAGAAGTAAAAAGCTTAAAATCGATTGATGCATTTCCTGAAAGTCGATCGACTCAAAACATTTTCCGTTGACATGTACTGTACATTTATTAGTAAATTTCTACATTTTACAATTTTTATTTTAAAAACTTAATTTAAAAATGAAACATTTGCCAACTTAAATTTATTATTAAAAAAAATTAAATTTGTACATTATATATACGAGTATATAAATATTGAGGCTATGGCATCTAAGCACTAAAAAATCGTATAAATAATTTAAAATAAGAAGAAAATTTTACTCTTTACTTTGCTTTACATTTCGTAATAATATATAGATTTATAAAACATAATATAAACTTTATATTAAGATATAAAAATAAACTCTTTAATTCGATAGAGAATTTTACATTTTATTCTTCCTCTTCCATAATTTTATTTATAATTTACATTTTAACTTTTCTTATGTTTACTTGTATTAAAGATAAAATTTTTTATATTTTTATAGATATTAATCATTAAAAATATAATAAACTTTAAGAAATATTTCATATAAATAGCTTTAATCATATTTAGAAGACTAAAAGTTATTGAAAATTTCTCTAAAAACGAATCAGTTTTAATAAATTTTTTGTCAAGTAAATCATAATTCAAAACAATAACTTAAAAGTTAAGTAAGTAACTTTCATAATAGAAGAGAAGTTTAAATTAAATTTTCTAAAATAAATTATACAAAATTTGTTATATTTCAAAATGAAATTCTGGTCAATGTAAGCTATGAAATTAACTCAATTTTTCTCATTTATAAATTGAGAAATGATTAAATTAAACATATTTTTCAGATAAATGAATGTAGTCTACATTATTTGAAGCATATCATAACTATGTATAAAATTAATAATTAGATAAATAGCTTTATTTTATGTAACTATTAATATTTTGTTACATGTACAGTACTTTATTTCTTATGATAAAAATATACAAGTTATATTTTAATATATTAAGTTATATCGAATGTATTCAGTAGTAAATTGTGCAACTTGAACAACGAATATCAACAGTTTTTTACATTTTACTTAAAAACTTTTTTGTAAATTTATTATTTAATGTAATTTACTATCAATTAATTTCGATTTTTTATTATACTTTTGTTTAAATTCATTAAAAATAATCGTTAAAAAAGAAATTTAATTATAAGAACCAAATCTAGGTTTTATATATACAGTAATTACAATGAAAGCGAAGAAAAATGCGAATTAATTAATTAATAAAAAAAGCAAATAATACAATAAATATGTCATTTAAAGCGTACAACAGATAAAAATAATTACCATTTTGCTAAACAGCTGAAGGGCGCGCATCATTAGCTGTCATTGTGTTGTCACAATTACATCGTTACAGTAGCAATTATGCCGTCGATATATCATCGTTATCTCATCAAACACTGATAAAAAAAAAGTTGTATAATTGCAAAGTAACAGTTCAGGAAAAGTCAAACAGATTTAATTTCATTTAAAACAATTTTCGGTAATTATTACATATTCATAAAATTTAATGGATATTAACGAAATAATAACTTGTTTTGACAGATAAATAATATAATTAGGATTTAATTTGTTAATCAAACCTTATAAATAACTCTTTTTTTTTCCTTTTTTTTCATAAATTAAACTATTTCTTGGATGTCGTATTCACGTTTTGTTTGATATAGAATATGTCGTGATTCGGCAAAAATCGATACTACTTCAAAATCTATTTCGAAATTTTAACAATGCTTTGCACATTAATGTTGTATTTAGCCATCACACTTAATGTCACCAACATGTTCACTTAGCATCGTTTTTAGTGGCTCGTCTCGGTTCTGCAAGCTTTAGCTTCTGTCGTGTGCAGTAATACCTGTAACTAAACACATTTATATTCCATCTGACTAGTGTCTGACGATGAATTGTTTGTCTTTACAGCTTTTTTTATTGGGAAATGAACTACAAATCAATGATTTTTCGTTGTCTTTATGATAAATTGTCATATACTAAGTGTATATAAAATCTTTGCCTAATTTTATAATTAATTATGTAAATTTTTAAGCTAATCAGTTTGTCTGTACAAAAGTAATGCATTTATGTGTGTGATTTAAATTCGAATTAACATAGTAAAATTTTTTAAGATACAAACAAAACAATCACAAACTAGGAAGAAAGTAAAAGCCACAAAATTTTAAAGTTCTTATCTCTCATAGCGAGATTTATAATAGTTAAAATCATAAATAAAAATAGATCGATGGATAGATAAAATGGTATTAACGGCACGATAACAGAGGAAACAGAGGAACATCTTGATGACTTACGACGAAAACAAGATAGAAACAATTCGAATTATTTCAGGATAAAAAAGTTGCTCGATTTTTTAAACTTGATATTAGCTCAAAGTTAATATTTTATGGCTCCATATAAACTGAAAATTAACTTTTATATTATTATTATTATTATTATATAATTAATTACTATAAAAAGATCAAATTTCGAGGGTAGAGATGAGTTTTTAAAAATTATAAATGCCAATAATGGATAAAATTTTCATTAAGTTCGACACCACACGTGACCCCACTGAGGTCACCAGCAAAATTTAATAGCATAAATACCCGTTATGTACAAGTTATGTGCCAAATTCCGTAGACATGAAGCGAAATATACGCCAACACACACACACACAGGAAATTTTTTCCTGTTTTTACTTTTTGGCTATTATTTATATAACACAGGAAAGTATTGTAATGGTATCAAATTCGACTCCGGTTTTTTTCAAATCTGGAATTTTGACACCTCCTGAACCCAAAAGATAAATAATAATAATAAGGGAAAAAATCCGTGGATTGTGTGCGCGTGTGTTGATGTGGATGGAGTAAATAATATGAAACGATTTTTTCCACGGTAACTTGAATATAACAGTATTGAGACTATGAAATTTTGGTGGTTAAAGTTCGAAAGGCACGAGTGAAGTCGGACTTAATGAAAATTTTAATTGTTATTTTTAACCATTTTATTATAATTAATATCATAAAAGTTACCGTTTAAATAAAATCTCGTAACAGCTGGCTGCCATACACAATTTTAAACTTTGCTAATGTGTTTCTTATACATAAATACATTTGGCCAGGAAAGTTATGCAACTGGTTGTTAGATATATATATATATATTAAATATAAAATTATGAAGAATTCATTGATAAAGAATCCAATGGGGCAAATATATGCATTTTATATACTGAAAAAGATAAAGTCCAACAATAAAGGAATTAATATTTATTTTTGGGCTCTTCTTTTTTCAGTATATAAAATTCAATATGTTCAAGTGATTTCGTACTAGACCTGAGGTGTATGAAAAAGAGCAAATTATGAAGCGTCTCTCTCTCTTTTTTCTTCTTTTTATTGTTTCTTCTACTATACAAAATCTTTAATTATATATTCGCCCTTGTGTTATCAATGAAAAGATAAAAATTACAAATTGCTTTGAGATCAAGGAAAAACTATTTTATAATTTTTTATTAAAAAGTATTTTTTACATAGCAAAACATGTTGATATAACAAGATTATTATTTTTAAATATTTTATTATAAACTTTATTGTATTTAAATATATGATCATCTTTATTATTTATAACTTGAACATTCTCAGATTAAATAAGTTGTATATACTGTTTTATATTCTTAATTTGTATAATATATGAAAATTATATATAGTGTTTATACTTGTTCTAATTGAATTACTAATTATTAAAGTCAAAATGAATTGGAGTAATAATATGACTGTCAACTTTAATAATATTATTAGTGTTTAGATTTTAACAACATAGCCTATAGAATTTTTGAAGCACGTTAATATTTTAATTGCATAGATTATTCTATTATTTATTACAGATTCTAATTTTAAAAAATTATCTGATCATTTTAACATGCAAGTTCTGGAATTTCTATCTGCTTAAATCAAAATCACGAGTGGCATTTATCTGTGGACATAACACATTAGCTCATACAAGTTGAGTTCTTCAGAATTATGTTCGGTTTCTTGGGACAGTGTTGGACTGGAAAAAAATTTCGGCTTGAAAATATATAACAAATTTACACCCATATAGTTATTATTTATTTATTAGTTATTATTATTTATTTATTAGTTATTATTATATATTTTGTATAGTTGACCAAATGGCCAAACCAGTAAAGACATAAAGCCATCTTTCTAGATCGGTGACGAGCATTATGGCGGCTTACAACCTAAATTAAATGTTTTATAAATGTTTTATTCTAATACAATAGCCAGACAGACAATTCTAGTTTGTTTATTATTACCTTATTCTTTCCCAATTTAAATATAGTGAATATTAAAATAAAGAATGGTGGCCGCCGAGCAAATCGCCTACTAGGAAATTCCCAATTTCTTGGTTGGTCAGGATACCAGAGTTATAGGATCGACTAGTTTTGGTCGAGTTATCAAGACCTTAGATGACATCACTGGGAGATGGACAAGTAGATGATTAAAGCACTATTTGGCAACATTCCGCCGCTCTAAGAGACCCAAATTCAAATTCGAGTTGATGCAGAGATTTTTATTGATAGGTCCCGTGTCTCTTCAGAACATTTCCATTATAAACTTATAATGGGATGAAAAAGCCAAAGTTCGTTTTCTATATACTTATGGGTTTAAGTTCGATTAAGTTTCTCAATTACGAAACCTTCTTACTGACGCAGGATTAAATAAGAGTTTTAAAATATACAAGGCGATATTATTAGGCAAAAGAAATAAAACAATAAAATAAAGGAAACAACTGAATTGCAATTGATAAGAATTTCGGAAGAAACAAAAGCTTGAAGAACATTGGTTCATTGTTAGACAAACGTCTCTCCAAAAATGATCGAAGAAGATGGTCTGGAATTCGAGATTCTGTATTGCAGAATATCCACAAAAAATTTCAAATTTGGCTTTACCTATATTAATACATAAAATAACAATAATTAATTACCTTCTGGACAACGAAGAAAATCAGAAAAAGACTCAAAAGAAATGATATTGACTCAAATGAACCATGTTGAATTTTTATATTCATTTATATATATATTTTCATTACTATTAAGAATTTAATTGCAATATTTGAAATTAATTATTACCGAAATATATTTTATTTTTACATGTTTATTAGTTCTAAATATAGCAATTTACTCTTTGTTGTTTCTTAAAGAATATTATTAATTATATCATCACTGCACTAATTTAATTATAATGAATGATTTGCTGCTTACTTAGAATTATGTTTACTCGCGTTTTATTAAAATATACTAAATATAAATTAATTTAAAAAATATTCAGTATTATTTCTGCTATTCGTGCTATCCAGAAAAGTAATTATACCTAGATTATAATTTTTATCATATTAGAAATGCATTTACTTTTAACTATTATAAAATGGCAAAAAACTTAATTCTGAGAGTAGGGATGGGTTTTATAAAAAATTGTAAATGCTAATAACGAGTAAAATCGTCATTAAATCCGATCCTACACACGACCACCATTATCTCTCCATCCCTTCGACGTTTAACCACCAAAATTTAATAACATCAATTCGTCTAATAAACAAACCTCCCTGCAAAATTTCAGAAGTTTACGACAAAAAGCACAGGACTTATTAAGCTTCATACAGGGTAAACAAAAGCGTGCCAGACACTAACATCTACACATGGAAATTACCCCCTAACTTTTTTGAATTTCTCGAGGTTTCAAGTCCAAAAATAAAAAAATCTGGGAGAGAGTATTTATAACTAATAATTGATGAGAATTTCGAATAAACAAAGCCTTAGAAAACCATTATTAGAGAAACCATTTTTGCATTTTTCTATATAATTTATGCAAATTGTCATTATAAAAAACTTTTCCAATCTTTTAAAAAGTTTTTCTGTTTTTGATAAACGTTTTACTGCTGAATGAATTTTAAAATAGAAAAATTTTTATCAATTAAGTAAGCTGAATAAACTGATAAGATAACATCTCTTATAACAAGAATCTTGATAATACTCTATTCAAGAAGAAAATTTATTGCTCTTTTATGCATTTAAAAGTTTATTGATTTAATATAAGTTAAAGTTTAATTATATTATTCAAATAATTCGTAACTTTTTACAGCGTCAAAATTACTAATAAATAAACGGAATTTTTTAAAAGTATTTTCAAAATCAACTATTTTAAAAGTATTTTCAAAATCAATTATTTTAAACGTTTTTTTTTTTTTCTTTTATCAACGAGCAGACATTTATTGTGACATCGTCACAATGCCGGGCTAGTTTTTAATCACTTATTTTAATTTATTTAATTTAAAATACAGTATATGCGCCTTCAAATTAGTAGTGTCTTGCCCCTGTACATCATACTTTTCCTTAAGCAATGGAGTCGTGCCAGAAATTTATTAAGGGAAACTTTTGGAATTGAAATAACATGACAATCGATTTGCATTAGAAGTTCATATACAGTTAATCGGGGCCTCTAGCTCCTAATATTTCCACATCTGGTTTCGACTTTAATGTATTTAACTCCGTTTCTAGATTAAAGAAAGATGAACGGACAGACGGACTACAGTGTAAATTTATAGGTCTACAATTTTTTCAGATTGCAGCTCAACAAGTATTTTCATTCTTTACCACTCTCCATAGCTATCTCAGGATAAGAATGAGGTTGACTTATCGTCTTTCTCATCCCCTCTCTTCCTTTTTTCACCCTATGCTCTTGAGTAGGCTCCACACCTTAATAATAATATTATGGCAGAAAAGGATACATCTAGAATAAGTTAACTGTAAATTAAAAACAATGTAATGGATAGCATCTTTTCTAATTATTACTTTATCTCTTTTATTAGTTTAAGTAATCATCTTCTAAAATATAGATACTGTTAGTAATATCAATTTTAATATTTCGACTTTAAAATATTACTAAAATGTAAAAGAATAATATTTTTAGAGTTTATTGATGATATTAATTACAATCAGGTATTATTGGATAAATTCACAATACTAAAACTGTAGACTTGTGTTCCATTTCGAGAAAAATAAATGTTTTAGAGCGAAAATGTTCTGCATCAAGGAGGGCACAAGATGGCCATCGGTTTCATCATGAATGGCACTACAACCGATTAAAATGGGTTCAACTTCATTTTCTTAAATGAAAATGTTTATTTGCTATTGCATATTATGATTCTATATCAAAAATAAACTATTATCTAAAAGATTTTTTTCGAAAGATCCACTTATCAGACGTTATGAGCGTTTGAAATTTTACATAGCTGCCAAGCTGTGAACGGCGAATTAGTGGATATTTATGAAATTCATTTAAAAAAGAAGAAAAATGCAAAAAATTTATTAGAAAACTACTATTATTTGGTGGAATCAGATCAATGCCGTGGACAACTGTCTCAGTTTATATGGCGCTTGTATTCGTAGACGTTTATCGTCTTCTACGAATATGATTCAAAGTCACATCCAAACGAACACAGTGAAATGAGTTACGTAAAGCCGTGCCGGTAAATCTGAACAGGCGAGCCTATCCGATATACTTGAATGTGTGGATGATAGAACTGTCTAGAACTGTCTAGAACTGTCTGATAGAACCTCAGATATATAAGTTCGATTTTCGGATTTACAGAGATTGGCAATCTCTCCCGAATGGCCATCTATCCCGGAATTATTCTACTGCTACATAAAATATTAAATAATTCAAATTAATCCAATCTTGTACAAATGATGGCAAAATTTGTCTTTGAGTTTCACCTTCATTATTAGAGGGTTCTGCATTTCAATATTGCTTTAGATTTATTTGTATACGGCAACGCAACACGTGAAAGATCTGCCA
Source organism: Centruroides vittatus (assembly GCF_030686945.1). Taxonomy (NCBI): domain Eukaryota; kingdom Metazoa; phylum Arthropoda; class Arachnida; order Scorpiones; family Buthidae; genus Centruroides; species Centruroides vittatus. The sequence goes on from NW_027122644.1 coordinate 3,010,938, forward strand.
AAGAGGAAATGCCTCCCAGGAGGAATTTTTAAAGGAAACTGGCCCGTATTTATGTGTTAACGTAAAGAAACGTGAAGAAAACGCAGAAAACTTCACGTGGCCAATAGGCTGGCTACGTGAAGTTTTCTGGGTTTTCTTCACGACCGACTCCCAGTGTTCAGTGGTTTTATCCACTCCACCACTGTTGAGCTCTTTATTTCATTATTACAGCAATAAAAATTATGAAGAATCTATTGCGAAGAAATCATTTATTTTAGTTGAAGAAAATGCATTCGGTTTGGTTTATTTGTATATGTATTAACAGATCACTCTGTCAATGACTGAAAAACGCACTAAACAATTGATGTAGAGCAAGATACAGTTTTTAACACTTCTAAACTAACTTCTATTTTGTAGGCGTCTTCTCTAGTTGACCGCCCTCTCTTTACAAAAACTAATAAACATATCGGGTTTTAACTAAATAATCCTCTATTTACAAGTATAATAGCGAGGTTGAGGCCAAAGTTTTAAACGCGAAAACGTGTACGTCGGACGTTCGGCGCCGTTTTCCTGTAAGCCTAGAAGTTTGACAATGATGTTTGGAAAGTCAGTGGAATCAAGCTGGACATTCCAAACGCCATTGTCAAACTTCTAGGCTTACAGGAAAACGGCGCCGAACGTCCGATGTACACGTTTTCGCGTTTAAAACTTCGGCCTCAACCTCGCTAATATTTCGTTCAGCAAGTACGATATCTAAAGACTAAAACGTACAATTTATTCAGTTCTACATTTGCATTTCAACGTAAACGTCACCTCCTCTTCAGTGCTATAAAACTTGTAAGAGGGGTTGAGAGTTCACGTCGACCAGAAATGCATATGTAGAAGAATTGAATAAATTGTACGTTTTAACCTTTGGATATCGTACTTGCTTCCGAGCTTCCTTCACTTCCTGACTGCGATGAAGACTTAGGAGGTCTAACTGCTATCTGGCGTTTGAGTGATATCCTTGCTGTGAATTGGTCGTAGCACTTCAGTATTGAGAAGAAGGGTTTCGTTGTCACCAGTTCTAATTATATAAGAACACGGGATCTCCGTAGTGCTATATGCTGTACTTAGAACTAAATTTCTAGGTGCAGTCCTCAGTTTAACTGATTGGACTTGTATCTTTTACGCTGATTTATTTCTTGGAAAATAAGTGGCTGCCAGACGTTGCTTTTCTCTGATTACTTGAAGAGATGCAGAAGATGATTTTCTAGGCAACCATGACAATGGGTGCGACGGTATTAAACCACGAATATGTCGTCCGTAAAGACGTTGGGCAGGAGAGGAACGGTTCCCTCGAGAAGTATTCCTCCAGATCAAAAGTGTCAGTTGTATATTCTTATGTCCCATAACACAGCGTCTTGAGATTAACTTTGCTATTTGCACATAGCGTTCAGCTATCCATTCGATTTTGGATAATGCGGGCTTGACATGACACGTTGAACTTTTTCCAATTTTTTTTGTAAAGTTGTGGAATGCTTCTGGCGAACATTGCGAACCATTATCCGATTCCAGTACATCCAGTAGGCCATGTTTTGCAAAACACCCCTTCAAATAAGTGACTATTTCCTGAGAAGTCGGATTATCTAATTTTTTTTAAAGTCAAAGTATCCTCAGTAACAGTAACAATAAGACAATACTGGGCCCCAAAATATTCAAATAAATCTGTGGCTACTCTTTTCCAAGGAAATCGAGAAACCGGTTTCATTATTAACGGTTCTGTATTCGAAACTCGCGCTGTATGCTGGCAAATCAAACATCTTTGTACGTAAGCTTCAACGTCACGAGTCATTCCATGCTAAAATAAAATCTCTCTGGCGCGATGTAGCGAGAGATTAACTCCTAGATGACCTAGGTGGATTAATTTTAAATATTTGGGCATTAAAATACAAAAACTATTAAACGTTCTGTCTTGAATAGCAAATCTTCGTATACTGTTAGCTCTTCTCTATTATTCTTCTACAGACGCTGAAAAATTTCTTTGTCGTCGGCCAACCCTTGAGGATTAAACGTTTTAGCTCTTGTAACTCCATCGTTATTGACAGCTGTCAAAAAGTCTGAGAAACTTATCAATGGGAGAGAAAAATCTAGAGCAACTTCAAAAGATTCGACCCCGTTTCAATTCAAAGGATCATTAATACAGTCGCGATTAAGAGCATCAGAAATGGGTATTTCCTTACCTTGTTTGTAAATGATCTTAGGTGAATACTAGAACACATAAAAAAGCAACATCTGTAGTTCTGCCTGAGCAGACTGTAATGGCTTTTTCGCTATTACTTCTTTGTGATCTGTTTCATTGGTGATATCCTTGTCATTAATGTACTCGTGAAATTTTTTATATCCAAAGCGGGTGGCTAAGGCCTGTGTTTCAATTTGAGCATAACGTTATTACGGTTCTGTCGATGCCTCAGTTGCATAGGATATTGGCCTGCCGTTTTCATAAAGTACTGCTCCTTCTGCATGGGATCTTGTATCAATTGAAATTACTACCGGCTTGTTTCAAAGTAAGGCAGATTTGGCGTATTCTATAGAATTTCTTTTAATTTAGAAAAATTTTCTTGCTTAGCAGACCATTCTCTTAAAAGTATTTCTTGTCTTTCTTTCTTTTCTTTCTTTTTTTTTTTTTTTTTTTTTTGGTGTCTACGTAAAGGTTCAGAGGGGTTTAGAGTAATCTGGTATGAATTTTGACAAGTAATTTACCATTTCCAGAAATCTATGTAATTCTTTGAGACAGATGGGACTTTTGAGCTATCCAATAGCATTGAAATATATCCTTCTAAAATAAATTAGAAGGATCTATTTCAATGTCATTGGACGTAAAAATATGGCCTATAAATGTGACTCCAGCTTTTTCGAATTCACATTTTTCTTTATTTAACTTAAACCCTTTACCAATGAGTCATTTATGACTCTTAGTGTTAACTTCCTCAATTCATGCTTTGTATTTACCGATAACAAGATGCCGTCCATCAAACATTTAGTATTTTCAAAATCACTCAAAGTTGAATGTATTACTTGTTGGAATATCTCAGGATCTGAGGCAAAACCAAATGATAATACTCATTCTTGAGAGTCAATAAGCCTGATGTTTGCTTAGACACTAAGCTACGAATCCCTTTTTGCATCTAAAACTGTAAAGTACTTGGAGGTTTCCACTCGAGCTGCTATTTATTCAACTGTCTTAAGCGGAAAATGGCATCGCTTTATCGTGTTATTGATATCTGTCGGATCCAAACGCAAGCGTACTCTCTCCCCTTTCTTCACGACCACTAATGGATTAACTGCAGGGACTGGATTTCAAGATTTTCATCTTAATTAATCATCGAATCAATCTCTTTTTTAACTATTTTGCGAATAGCATACGGTATCGGAATTCTTTTAGGGGATATATCTTCAAAGTTGCTCTCTCTTGGAGTTCTATATCATATGCAAAAGTCGTTGAAATAGCCTATACCCTTAAACTGAGGAAAATTAATTCCTATTTCGTTAACTTCGATGCATTCTTTATTTAGCTTCACTAGACCGAACTTTTCACATGTGGAACAACCTAGAATACAGCTAAAATTTCCTTTGACTATTATAAACTGGAGTTTAACCGGTTTGTTTTGAATAATACAATTGACCTGTGCCTCTCCCATTACTGGCGTATATTTATTACTAGCAGATAAGTCCGGCGTTGCTCGGGCAAAAAGTAACGATAGCGAAGATTAAGAAGATTATTACATTATAGCCAATCTTATCCGTTTTTACAGAATGCAAGAATTAGGTCCCCCTGTTTCCAGACTAATTAGAGAATTTGGTTAATGTTACCCTAGGTCACAAAATGGCGGCGGCTGGATTTTTTCCCCATCCTGGCGACCGCGGTGGGGAAAAATTTTTTCCCTAGAGTCGTGACGTCGACGCCTTGAAGAATTTTTCCCTGTTCGGTTTCATACCTGAGTTCGATGTTGGCGAGTGTTCTGTAACCTCGAAACGGCGACTTTCGTGTGTGTGAATTTGGGACGGTAGAGGGAGCTTTTTCGTGACGTCGTGCGAGAGTAATATCGGCGGGTAATTCGTAGTGGTTTTACGAACGAATATGCAAATGCTTGATCTGTGACGTGAATTCTGTTCATTTCGATTCAATTTTATGCAAATTGCCTACCAGTTGGAAACGCCTGCTGCTGTGTTACAGTTCGGTTGAACAGTCGTATTTCTTTTCATAACGATTTATCGGTTTCGAAATAACTATTAGCGCTTAATATTTGTTATTATTACTTCCTGTATTTGTAAGTATTCCTATTTCTTTTATTGTAATATTTCGCTAAGCGTTAGAAAAACCTCTAATTAGAAATTAAGGAAAGGCTTTGTTTTTTTTACCTACATCCCAACCTCCCCTCTTTTAGTTTATTACAAATTGTTCGGAAATGAGTGATTTAGTCGATTTGCTTTCCAACGACGAATTTTGGTCGAAATGCACTTGCCGTGATTTTTACAAGTTGATGGAAGGCGAATTTTTGGAGTTAGGTGTACCTCCTCTTATCGATAGCGCATTTAAATTTGCTGCGAAATTAGGAATACAGCCGACCGAGGCCATTTGCATTTATTGTGATTCCCTATGCAAATTATACTACCGGAGTAATAGAGAAAGCTGTTTCCTGCGATGCACGAAGTGCCGTACAATGACTTCAGCCTTCGAAGGTACATTTAAAAGTAAATTTGGTCGCATTTCCTGGGGTAGCATTCTGTCGTTTATATGGAACTATCTTTGTCTGGAATGTACTGCGACGACCTCTGCGATTGCGGCAGGCATATCTAGAAAGGCGGGTGTCGATTGGTCCAATCACATAAGGTTGGTAATGCTTATTGCTATGAGTAATATGTCATCATTTAAAATCGGAGGGCCAAATAAAACAGTGGAGATTGACGAGACTGTCATATGTAAGAGAAAGTACGAGAGAGGGCGTATATTAAAGAGCACGAAATGGGTGGTTGGCGGAATCTGCCGGGAAGACAAGAATTGCTTCGTATGTCAGGTTAACGACAGAACAGAAAATACTTTGAATTGGATCGTGTATAAATACGTAAATTCAGGCAGCACTATAATAACGGACGAATGGAAAGGATACATGCATATTGACGACATCGAAGGGGTAGCAGTCGAACATAGGACAGTAAATCATTCGAAAAATTTCGTCGATCCCAAAACAGGAGATCATACTCAGAATATCGAACGCCTCTGGGGCTATTTAAAAAACAAGAAACACCTGCCAAAACACTATACTAGTGATCTATCTGACTCGTACATGTACTTGTTTATGTATAAGAAATTCTTGAATTGGCCCTCCAGGAAACCAGGCGAGAGATTTCAAATTTTTGCTCAACACTTACGCAACATCTATCCTGGCAGTGGAAAAGTGCCGATTTGGCGCGAGCCCGAAACCGTTCCTTCGGCGCCCGCGGCGATTACGAAGCAGAAAGGAAACAAGAAGAAGGGAAAGATGCCAAAAAGCAGGAAAGTGCTTCCACATCAAAAGAAGGAAAACGCCAATCGACAAATAAAACAGCGGCCGAAGGAAAAAGAAAAGGGAAGAAAAGAAATGCACCGAAAGAAAATCTGGAGGTTAGCGAAACCGGGAAAAACTTGGATCGGACAGGAAAGAAACAAAGGAAGAAGTAGCCAACGTTCATCGGAAAGTGAGTAAAAAATTACTTTTTCGCTTTTTTTAATTTGTTACATTTCGGATAAAATCCGCGTATACTGTCGAGCTATTCAAGATGGCGGCCGGTCACGTGGCCATCTTGAATCGAGGGAAAAATTTTTTTCCCGTCGCAGTCTCCAATGTAGGGAAAAAATCCAGCCGCCGCCATTTTGTGACCTAGGGTAACATTAACCGAGAATTTTTAGATGGGTCTAAAAATATGTTCGATTTCCCGCAAAAATGCAAAAAACCGCATCTGCGCCTTGCACGTCGATTTCTCATAACACTTCCATTGTTAAGAAATACACTTCTTTCATCCCTACGTGGTACCCTACTAAAACGCAATTAAAAACAAAAAATTGCATCTAAAATAATACAGTAGAAGCTGAGTTCTTTAGGATAAGCCTTAATTCTTTCCCTCTCCCCTGCGGGGGGAATTTTAAAAATTCCCTTCTTAGTGTACATTTTCGTGTCCCCCAATTGTGTACCAAATTTCAACTTTCAACTCATAACCGTTTGGGCTCTGCGCTTATTATCATCATCAACCCATCTCGATTATATTATAAGATTAAAATATTTCAGTCTCCGTATGTTAGATTAGGTACCTGCAGTTTTTCTGTTAACTTTGCTGTGATATTACTTTCGACTCCAGTATCTAATTTAAAATTCACGGCTAATCTGTTTTCAAATGTTACCGTTGTAAACCAAACTCTGTTCCTTTGCCGATACTCCGTTAACATAAACGGTGTCATACGAGTAATCTAATTTATCAACACTATCGTCTTTATAAACTTCTCGAGTTTCGTATACGGCTTTGTTATACGTTTTCGTTTTCTGCTTCGCTTTATTTTTACAGTGCCGAGCGTAATGTGCTTACTTATTGCAAACCTTACCTTGCAATTAACATTAAACGTAGGGCACTTAAAGTCGTACGATAACCTACATCGCCAACACACCTTATCTTTCGTGTTAATTTTTTTCGTAGAGATTTTGTTATTAAATTTACTTAAAACTATCATTTTAGAATTCTTAATGAGCATTATTTCTCTCTCGTTGGTGTCAGAAGCCATATTCATTTCCTTTAGTCACTTGCGTGACAAATATCAATGGCTTCATTTAGTGTTAATGGCATCCACGTTATTCCGCTCTACCTCTGATAAATCAAATGTATTGTAGATTACTGTTGCCACTGGTCCTAGAGCTCACATTAATGTAGCAGCCTGCACTTCACTAGTCTTCATATGTAGCTGCGTAGCTACCGCATAAAATTCAAAGGCTTGCTTCCAAAGCTTCCATTTGAGCCACCATGTTGTCTTTCCTTGAAATTGGAGGTGACGGAAGATGAGCATTTGTTTAATCTCTGTCTCATGGCATATTGGGGCTTCATTCAATGTGCTTCTCTAAAAACAATAAACTTCTGACACCATGTATTAACAGGTCACTCTGTTAATGATTAGAAAACGCCCTAAACAATCAAGATAGAGCAAGACACACTTTCTAACACTTCTGGACTAACTTTTATTTTGTAGGGGTCTTCTTCAGTTGAACACCCTTTTATTACAAAAAGTGATAAACAAATTGATTTACACTTGACCATATACGGCAATGGCGAAAACATGGGCGATGTGCCAAGGAGAAAAGCCTCCTGGGAAGTCTTTTAAGGGAAAATGGTCCCTATTTAGGTGTTACTAAAGTAAAGAAAACCCGGAAAACTCCATTTGGTCAGTCCGTTGGCGAGGCACGAACTCGCGATCAACTAGTTACTAGTGTTTAGTGGTTTTATTCACTCGGTTACTGGTGGGTAAAAAGGCATTCTTAATGAATTTAAAAGCATGTAATAATTTTAAATCAAAATATTTTAAATACATGAAGTAAACTACTCTAAATTAAATAAAAATAAAACAATAAACAAACATTTTCATGAATAACAAAAAAATATTTAATATTACATTTTGTAATTTTTAGTTTGTGTATATATCTTTAAATATTAATTCACCTAATTATGCAGTAAACTAAACCCGAAATTATAAAGTAATCAAACGACACAAGATGGAAACTTAATCGCCTACTTTTACACCAAATTACTCACACTTTATATTTAATTAGACAGGTTAAAATGTATTTTAGAAGTACTTTATAGACAGGTATATAATAACTTTTAATAATGACTCAGCCTTGTATCTCAGCGAATATATAATGCAACTTTGGTAGCTAACTACTTTGATAGTTGCCTTGCATTTTAAAGCTACATTATAAATAACCTTGGTACAGTTATGAAACACCCATTTTCCTATTTTTCTTAACGTATTTTCACAAAAATAGTTTTTATAGTAATAATTAAGTCCTTAACCGTATAAAAATTTCAGTTTTGTTTCCAATATATTTTTAACTTTAACGTAATAAATTATTCAAATAAGATAAACATTTTTGTAAATATTAATTTTTCGAAAAGTAATTAGTCAAACATCCAACGCCCAGTAGCTTGTATCAGTAGTTTTACTGAAAACAAGCTTGTTACGTGGAGTTTTCACGTGACTGAACACTCATATAGAAGTTTCCACATAATTAAGCATGCAATTCTTTATTATTATTATTAATGTTAATTTAGCAATATGTAAGACATTTATAATGATTAAAAACAAGGAAGAAATCCAAACAAAATTAATCAATTTGAAACTCAAATTTAAAATTAACCATGTAAAAACATCTATCTAATTTAAATAAAGCGGAATCAAATCCGAACTCTTTTATTGATATTTTCAAATAATTTGAAAACTTCGCTGTTTTTAAAATTATAACTTTACAAACTAATGGAATGTAGCTTAATCTAAGCTTTAATCTTCGCTTTCCACCCCTCTACCTCTAAAAACATTACCTGTAGTTGTAGACTATTTTTATTCTTCTTTCTTTACAAAATTGCTTTAAAGTTAGAGAAATGTATCAAATTTAAATGGATTTCTGTCTAATTATAACTTTTGTGACAGAAAACAGTAATAGCTTTGTTGAAGAAATTAAAAATTATCATAGAAAAGTACATATTTTTTAAAAAATTTAACAAAATGGCTCATAATACGAAGAGCATTACACTTATGACAGATCTTCCCATACAGATACTTTCCTACAAGGAAAGATGTCTGTCCTTTTTATAGAACTATTTGTCAAATTAGATAAAAATGTTTTTTTAAGAAATGATGAGTAGTTTTATAAAATGCAGATGATGATAGAAAAAATTAATGTTCTTTTCTTATATTTTTGTCCACAAAATACTTCTTTTAGCATTATTTTCATAAATATTGAAGTCACAAAGTTCTTTTACAACATCCAGTCTATAATAATAAATTAATATAGATCATACGCACACAAAATAAACGAAAAAAATAAAGAATTTAATGATTCGAGAAAAAGAAAAAAAACCTAAAAAACTTAACTAAGAATACACAGAATTACTTATTATCTGTGATGTTTTTTCATCATTTTCTCCACCAATGTACCGTACTTTATATATTAATTTATATTAAGTCTACCTGGAAAATCTAAACATAGATGTATTTATGGAGTGTTCGGTACTTGTGAAGAAAACTTGGAACATATATAAGAATTTAATTAATCAAAATACATTCTATAAACACTTACGAAATTTCTAAGTGCACAGACCAAATTCAATTAGTTAACTGATGATGGCAATGATAAATCAACAAAATAGTAATATATATATAGGCCTATATATTAAAGATGTTTTGGTAGTAAATAACTGGTTTATTTATAAGTTATATACATATGTACAGTACATGTATATCCAGTAATTCTGAAATGATATTTAATACTGTATGACGTCAGATATGATATCACTACGTCGTCACGCGTAACATGACAAATTACTTGTTAGTAGCTTTAGTGTGGCGTCATTGATGACGTCACAACACGATTGGGAGATATAATAATAGAATACAAAAATTTAATTCTTTTTCATAAAAATTAGATTTTTGTATTGAAAAGTTGATAAAAACCATTTTCATTTAATTTATTTTTAAAGTTTATTAAAAAAGTCGTTACAATTTTTTTATTTTATCATATTCTTACAGTCTTTTTACTGCATAATAATAGTATAGAGTATTAAAAAAACTATTATTTGTTTACAAGACGAACGAATAATAAAGAATACAATCCCTGTTTAGTTGCTGTTAGTAACAAAATAATTGTTAATGGAAAAAATATACGCAGACTTTTTTTAATACTCTTTGTACAAATTGATAATGTAAAAAAGTATCAATTTTACATCAAAACATATAAAAAAACATACATTTACATATACAAAAAATATCAAATAAGCAATTTATAGAGTTTTTCTGTTCTATACATAAAATCATTTATTTTTATTTATATATTATTATTATTAAAAAGATTATTCGCCATCCAATATAATAATTGTTTTTATACATGTTAAATATGAATTTTTAAAAATTTTATTTTATTAAAATATTTCATTAATTTCTAAAAATTAAACGTATTTCTGATCGATAATTTATTTTCAGTATTTATTTTTTCTCACAGAAACATATTTATTATTACTTATTTTATATATCAAGTATATATAACAGAGGGAAAGTATGACGATCATCAAAAAATGACCTCATAGATTTTTACATTTTTGGACTCAAAGCACCTTAAAATGTTGAGAAATGCAACAAAATTCGGGTTTCATTTTTGTCTGTACGAGGTACTGTATGTATGGATGTTAGTTTATGGGGGGAGCACGAGTTTGTTCACCCTGTTTGAAGTTTAATAACTCCTGTGCTTTTTGTCGAAAATTTCTGAAATTTTTCAGGATAGTTTGTGTATTAGGGAAATTGATGCTATTAAATTTTGGTTATTAAAGATCAAGGGGATGGGAAGAAAGAGAGGGGCGTATGTCATATTTCGAGTAGGGTCGGACTTAATGAAGATTTTTACTTGTTATAAGCATTTATAATTTATCTATAAAACCCGTTCCTACTCTCAAAATTAAGCTTTTCGCCATTTTATAATAATTAACAATATGATATTGTATTTATAAAACGTTGTATAACAGATGGCGCCATACACAATTTTAAATTCCGGCAGGGAAAGTTAAGTAATTCGTCGCTGAAGTTTTTAATCTGTAAGATTAAAAGGTGACATAATGAAAAGTATTTCATTTGAACAAATACGATAAAAGAATAAAATTTGAAAAATTCTTCCATGTAAAATTTCAAATTCTTATAGGAAAGCATGAGAAATTCTGTCAAAGATACAGAATAAATTGCATAACTTGACATTAAAAATACAGCTGATGGATAATTTCCTCTATTGATTTTAAAACTTTATCAAGAAATCAAAAGGAATAAACTGTGTACGAACACGTTGAATTTTTCCCACATTCTTGGAATAATTTTAACATAAAACACAGTTTATTATATATGAAGAATATATTACATTATATCTTTAATGAAAATTATTACAGTTTGTATGATTATTTCATTTGCAGAATTAAATGTATTAAATAACAAATAATTCAAATTATGGTACAATGGTTATCATCCTCACTGTTGATTCTCATCCTCAGCATAATTGATACCTAAAGTTAATTTGATTCGTTAGAATAATATAAAAATAACGTTAATTTGGCGTAATTGTTATAGGAATGACGTTCAAATAGGGTAAGAGTGTGCACTATTCTGACAAATTGAACGCGACCATAAATAAGACATTTCATCCTTTATATTAAATATTTAATATCCTTCTTATATTTTATATTGTTTTATATCCAAAAATATATATCATATATAAAATCCCTATATTGGCACCGAAGAAATATTAATATAAAAAAGCATTCGAAGAGAAAAATTCAATTTCTTCGTGGTTTATTTTATATTTTTCGCATTTTAAAAAATCGGTTAAAACACGAATATAACACTGCCGAAACATTATTTGTTACTGAATTGAAATTTTCTAATGGTTTTTACATGAAATTTAATTGAAAATGTGCTAAGATAATGGCTATCGTCTAGTGTGCCACGAACTTCTCTTACAGTGCCACAAAATTTCAAAATTAAAAAAAAAAAATGCATATTTAATTAAGTTTTTATTTGTGTAATTTTTATAATAAAAACTGTAGATCTTTAATGTCATTTCTGATGCAACAGTTGTTATTTGATGTGACCAAAAATTGTGCCATTAGGTCAAAATATTCAACCACTATGCTACAGCATATTGTCACGTTCCTATGTTGTTTATCAATAAAATTTTATTTATATTCAAAACAAGGTTAATGTTACCTTAGGATCCAAAATGGCGGCGGTGGGATTTTTTCCCTACTTCTTAGACTACTACGGGGAAAAAAATTTTCCCTAGAGTCGTGACGTCGACGCCGTTGAGAATTTTTCCCCGTTCGGTTTCGACCCTGCGTTCGACGTGGTCGAGTTTCCTGTAACCTCGAAACGGACGGTAGTGTGTATTTGCGACGGTAGAGGGAGCTTTTTCGTAGCGTCGTGCGAGAGTAAAATCGGCGGGAAATACGTAGGGGTGTTACGAACGAATATGCAAATGCATGATCTACGACGTAATTCTGTTCCTTTCCGGGCAATTTTATGCAAATCGACTAGTTTCCAATTGGAATCGTTTGCTGTAGTGTTGCGACGAATTGCGTATTGGAATAATTGCTGTTTTATTTCGTTACGATATTTCATTCTCGCACAATTTATTATCGGTAAACGTATAGTTTATTTGCAATTGTTCGATAATGAGTAGTTTTGCAGATTTGAGTTGCAACGACGAATTTTGGTCGAAATGCACCACCCGTGATTTCTCTCATGTTAATTGAAGACGACTTTTTGGAACCAGGTTTGCCTCCCAGTATCGATAACGCATTGAAATTTGCTGTAAAATTAGGCATACAGCCGACCGAGTCCGTTTGCATTCATTGCGATTCTTTATGCAAATTATACTATCGGAGTAATAGAGAAAGCTGTTTCTTGCGATGTAGTAAGTGCGGAACGAAGACCTCTGCCTTTGATGGAACATTTAAAAGTAAATTTGGCCACATTTCTTGGAGTTGCATTCTGTCGTTTATATGGCACTAACTATGTCTGGAATGTACGGCGACGACCTCGGCGATTGCGGCGGGCAAATCCAGAAAAACGGGAGTCGATTGGTCCAATCACATACGGTTGGTATTGCTTATAGCTTTGAGTAATTTGACATCGTTTAAAAAAGGAGTGCCGAATAAAACGGTGGAAATTGACGAGACCGTAATATGTAAAAGAAAGTACGAGAAAGGGCGTATATTTAAAAATACGTTCGGAAAGGAAAAAAAGATAGGAAGAAGCAGGCAACCACCATCGAAAAGTGAGTAAAAAAAATTTTTTTTTATTGTTTATTTCGGTTAATATCCGCGGAGTGTGCAGAGAAATTCAAGATGGCGGCCGGAAACGCAGCCATCTTGAATCGAGGGAAAATTTTTTTCCCCGTCGCAGTCTCCAACGTAGGGAAAAATTTCCCCCGCCGCCATTTTGGATCCTAAGGTAACATTAACCCAAAACAAAATATTTTTTTAAAGATTACTGTATATGTTACTTAAAAGTTTAAAAGATTTTATAAATAGTTTATATTTTACAAAGGGGAGACAGGGAAATCCCATATACGAATTAAATTATGGTCTGTATCAGAAGATCCATTAGAAAAAACTTAGATTAATTGATACTCCAGTCTAATGGCTATCATATGGTATAGAACATTAAGAAACGTATGTTTTGTTGAAAAAGTTAGATAAGAAGCATCCGGTATTTCTTTGTGTCACGAGATAATAGCGGACAGTAACCTGGGGCAAAAACACAGTTAAATAGATTCATCAATTTGTAAAAAGGAAATTAATATCTCAAATATTAAATCAGTACAATTTTAGGTTGCCATAATCAAGATCTGCTCCTGACCGTGAGCAACCTAAAATTGTAAATTATTGTGATAAAACAGAGTAATACAAAGTTATCCCCGGGGCATTTCCGAGCACTATAGTGTTCCCAATTGTCCCGGATGACCATGCATGATTATAAGCTTTGAAAAGAGATGCATTACCCTACCCGCGTTTTGATGTCTGGAAAAATAAATAGCACAAAACCTATTATTATCCATATTTATAAAAAAAATTTAAATTTCAACATATGAACCTTCATTGGATAGCATTTCAGTTTACTCTTTTCATTAAACAAGCTGGAGCAGAGTTTTCAAGTCGATTGTGAGTTTAGTTGAAAATGTGAGTTGCGTTTTCAACTGGTTCCGTTGAAAGAAACGATGAATTCTCTGAACAGTGATGGCAGATCATATTACAGGTGAAAATATTTCAGTCCTTCAAAGATAGTTTCGGACTAGTCTGGCTTGATGAATGAACGATCAAGTTTGGGTTTAGATAAGAGATACCTTTTACAATCTTGAACTTGACAGAACTGAACACTTGAAGATTTTTCATAACTGCTAGGATTGAACGATGGAGCTGATCCAATTCACTGCATAATATTTTGAACAGAGCTAGCCTGGCAGCAGTTTCAATGATGACAGTTTTTGGTGAGGACCTGCCGTGTTTTTTTTAATGTGAAAAAGTCTTCTTATACAAGCTTAATTATAAGAAGAACAATCACGGCTTAAACATGCCATATGAAATCAATCATATAACATTAATTTGACACAAAAGTATTTTTAAGTTGTTATCGAACTGAAATTCCTCGAGGAGTCAGATCCCAGAATAACTTGGTCTTCGTATTTCTGGTAATGCAATTCGAATTTCCGATGGTAGAGCAACATACTAGCTTTTGATAGTCGAAAAGGCTCGTTCGCTGTCGCGTGAACTAACAAGGATTGCATCCGAGAAGTATTCGAATACCTAATGCAAGAAACAGTGAGAACGTTTTGCAGTCGAATAGTTCTTAATTCTTGTGTTCGAGCACTCGATATTTATTTGGAATCAATTTGGATTAAGTCTAGTAATGGAATTATTTTACGTATGTAAAAGTGATGTTACTATAAAAAGTAAACGCAGGCATTTATCTGGTGTAATTTAAAGAAAAAATAAATAAAACAAAATATATGATAATATATTTCAAGAAACTGTTGTAAGTTACTTATTTAGTTTTGAAATATGTCATGCCATTAGCTCGTTTTAAGCAAAAGGTAGATTTTTTAATGTAATATTTAAAAATCCATTTGCAGTGTATTTGAAAAATTTGGAACTTAAAAACATAAAATTAAAATAGTTTGAATTAATCATAAACTTACTAAGTTATAAGAATTTAAAAAATGGTATAAGGTACAATGGTACAAAAGGAACGGTACAAAAACAGTGGTAAAAAACAGTAGCAGAGAAACATCATTACGTAGCAGAAAGAAGAGCGAAAATAGCTAGAATCCGAAACGGACCACGTGTCCTAAAAGTTTGGATGGAGTTATTACGATGACAATACAAATTATTTGTTATAAATTTCAATGTTTCATTATTAAGAACAGCATCTAAATTAAGAGTAGGCCTAAATTAATACAAAACAACGCTTATTTTATCTGAAACTTTAGCAAATAAAAGGATCGTAATTAACGAAACATTTATTAAATTTAATTAATGAAAATATACTTTTAATAAAGATAATTAAATTATAACTGCATTAAATGAATGTTTGCGTTAAGCTATTATTGTGATGTAGTAGTAGTTATCAAACTCATTGTTACTATAAATTTAGTGTTAAATTAATACTAAATTTAAGAATTATGCAAAGAACATAAATTTTAAATATTGGCTAAACTAACACTATCACAGCATATTAAATTTACTCTAAATATTATCCTTATATAACTTATTTATTTATTATAACATTAAGTGTAAAGTTTAAATATTGAATTGCAAGGGTTGAAATAATTTAGCGTATTTTATTTAGCACTTAAATGTAATTAACTCATTTTTATTTAGTATATTAAAATTAATGTTCTGATTTAAACATTATATTAACAATGATGAAAGTTATATTTATAAATTTACTATTTTAAATTTTATATATATGATAAGAGAATTAATTTGAAGAAGTTTCATAACAGAAGTTACCAAATGAGTTACAGATTTGAATTCAGCTTTAAGATTAGATGTTTACTTTGTTTTAAATGATGATTTATTGCACATGGTGAGTTCAAAATACCTGAAACATACGCTACGCTCACTAGCAACTTCACTTTCAACATTTAATACGAGCATTTATCGTTAAAATATTAAAGAAATATCTTATTTTCGAGTCTTGCATCTTTGTACATCATTTAATTTTTTAGCTGTGTAACATTAACATTTATTAATCGAGTAAAAATGCGATTAAGTTTGTTTTTCTTCAATTAACGTAACTTCTTTTTAACCTATAATAATAAGCTGAAACGAAATCCTCTTCGTACTAAAGTTGTTTGGCACGCAAACTTGTATTTAGACAAGAAGAAAACTAGCTGATAGAGGATATTCGATCTCTCCTCAGGAAATTCGTGATTATCATGTACGATAGAAACAATGACAGCATCAATTTAACGAGATTTAGAAGTTTAAATGAAAATTAAGCTTCGAAATATTTGAAAAGACTATTCGTTATTACATGTTGCTACTCTTATTTAAAATTGTGCATTTAATGCATTATTGAAATTCAACACAAATAGATTAAATAGATTATTGTATAATGCATAAAGACGGACTCGACAGAGGTTTTGGAAATAATCTAAGAGAAATAATTATCGATAATTATACATATAAATCAATCTTATCTTTAAGGATATCTTTAAAGAGTATTTAATAAATGTTCATAAAGAAGAAAACAACATAATTTTGAATATTTAAGATATCTATTTCCCAATTTTAGAATGTTTTAAAGTCGTTTTCTCGACTAACAATTTTCGAATAAATTCATAATAATATCCACAATTGAATGCATTAACATAGGGTATAACTGATCTAATATTTAGTTTATAGTCTACAGTAGAAATATACTATTTTTCAAATAAATACTTAATCAACTAATGCATTTAAGTAAAATTATGTTTTTAAAAAATCTTTGATTTAGAAAGCAAAGATTTTTCAAATTTTTATAAATCACATAAATTAATTATTGACTTTATACTATTCTATTATATAATATTCTGACTTAAATATTCATAAACATAATAAAATCATTAAAAATTATATAAAAATTTAATCCAAAAGGTACGATATAAAGATTGGAAAAATGTAAATCTTATTTTTTTAATATTTCCAAATGTGATTTCTCAGAATGTTAAAGTTCCTGTCGAAGAAATCGGTAATCCCTGTTAAGAAATGAATTGTAATAAAATGGAAAGATATCTTATGATAATGAGATTTTCTGACGACTTAAGTTTACCGTTCTCAAACAATTGTCAGAATGACTAAACGTAAATTTCGAACATAAATCTTCAAATATGAGATGTGTGTATATATGTATATATATATATATATATATATACACACAACAGAAATCGATAAGAATGCTAAATTTTCACAAATTTTTTAGTAATTTAAGTGCCGTCGATTTGAATTATTGTACTTTACTTGTATTAGAAGAAATGTGCACTGTTCTGATCCATGACATTTTTTAAACTATAGAAAAAAGTTATTGTCATTTACAAAGCTTTAAAATTAAATTCTGAGTTAATTTCAAATGGTTAAATTGGTAAATCATCGATGGTATTAAAATAAAAGACAAAATTTTGATTATTTGATTAACTATTTGCTGTAAATGTTGCTGTAAATGTTATGTATTTTAAATTAAATATATATATATATATAATTTTTATCTTTTAAAAGTTACAAGAATTTTTAATAAATCACATTAACTTTCTAATTAATTTTTTTATTTATGCTTTGTTTCATTATTTCAGCTAAAACTGAACTAAAATTCCAACTGAAATAAATGTAGTTAATGTTACCAAAATCATAAGATTTAATTCTAAAATAAACATATTGCAATATACCATTATCATATAAAAGTACCGAGACAATAAAACATGTATATTATATACTGTATGTTTCTACTTGTATTTTGTATTCATTCGAGTTGAATTTCTAATTCTTTTAATGGGAGAACATCAAAACTAATTTGAATTATGAATAAGAAACTTAATATAAGGAAATTTAATCGAATTTGATCTAGATCAAGTTACAATTCATGAGGATTGATACTAAGAAAATACATAAACATTAAATCTTCCAAAGAATGAAATTGGCAATTCAAGTAATTTGGATGAGATATGAGTTACATGGATGCTTCAATGTAGTGATTACAATTTCTGGGGAAAAAAAAAAAAAAAAAAAAAAATACGAAAAATTAAAGAAAATGAAAAATTTATTTAAATAATAAAAACTTTTGATGATGTTGAATGTATCTAATGTGATTATCTAAATATCATTTTTTATGCCAAATTACTCTGTAATACTTGAAGTGGGCATGGTTCTGTGTAGCAGTAAGAATAAAATAAATGTTCTTCACAACAATTTGGAAATGTGGAGTACAATTGATTGTTTCTACACTCAGTAGTCTTTTAGCAACCAATCTTAGATAAAAGTTAATGTTTCCTTCAGAAACACTCACTTTTTTAAATGTTTAATGGTATTTAAATTCACAATTTCATCATAATTGTGAATTATGATAAAATGATTGTGATAATCGCTTTTGTTATGAATTTACACAAATTTTTTATTACAATTTTACTCTTAAAATTAGTTTTACTTGCATAATATATAATATAACAAACACAAATGTGCAAATATGATTTTAGAAATCAGTTACAGCATTACGGCTCACCAATCGCCTAGTGATTACATAAACTGATAGTTGGTCACGGGTTCTCTTCCACTGGTTACGTGGAGTTTTCTGGGTTTTCTT
Source organism: Centruroides vittatus (assembly GCF_030686945.1). Lineage (NCBI taxonomy): Eukaryota > Metazoa > Arthropoda > Arachnida > Scorpiones > Buthidae > Centruroides > Centruroides vittatus. Next base: position 3,029,560 of record NW_027122644.1, read on the forward strand.
TCCCTATCTAACACCTAAATAGGGGCCAGTTTTCCATAGTAAAGCCTCCCAGGAGCAACTCCCCTTGTATTGCATTGGATTATCTGACAAACCAAAATCGTACATCAATACGAATAAATTGTACTGAAATCATGGTGAACCTTGATGTTTAAGCATTATGATTTAATACCATAATGCAAAAATTTTAAATAAAGCATCAGGAATATTAATTAATATGTTGTCAACTTTTTGTGTGGCCTCTGGTGGCTTACTGCCAAAATCAATATCATTTTACAGATTTAATGCGAGTTATATTAATAATAAATTATAACTTTAATCTGATTATTCTGCATTGGAGATAGATTGTTTTTGTCTTATCAACTTGTTTGTTACTTTAAGAGACTTTCTCCTGACTTCTACTTGACATTGTATTTACATATATTCTTTGTTGACATATGTCAAGTTCATGTCAAGGTAGATAATTAGGAAGTGAAACGAACAAGTCTAAAAATGTTTGCTATAACTTATTATCGCATTTTTTATAATGGCGACGATACCAATTGTGATAAAAAATAATAAAAATCATAATGCAATAAATATACATGAAAATTTATAAGAATTATTTCCTATTTTCCTCATTGAACTCAGCATCTTTTGCTTTTATTACGGTAGAGAAGTTAGGTGGAATAATAGTGATAATGAAAATTGCATTCCTGGAAACAAAACAAAGAAAGCAGCTCAATACGGCAAAGAAATTGCATTTGAAGTTATATGCCTAGACTTGTGCAAATGATCATATATCAGAAAAAAGATTTATATGAAAGGTACCAAAAGCACACATTGTATGATCACATATTGGAAATTGGCACATATATTCGAGATGGTCAGAAAGGGAGGTTTTACTGTATTTTGAGCTACATCCAGTAAGTATGAAAACCAATAGCATAATTCGTTTTCATATGTAAAGGAATATGCAATAATAATAATTTACAACTGCTCTAATAATATCATCTCCAAGAATTTTATTTAATTGTGTTATTTTTTAACAGACTATTTTTTATTTAATTTAGTTTTACGACATTCAGAATGTATTTTAATAAAAAATAATTCAATGTATATGATAGTATACCATAATCAATTAAATATTTGGTTCAAACGCAAAGAACAACAGCTTAATCATACGTTTATTTAACAATTAAACTTAGCAACAGCATGCATTTTGGCAACAAAAAAAAACAATGTTTTCCTCCGCAGCTGGCTTTAATTCTTCTACTATCCTTTCAAATTCAGACATAGCACCATTAAAAATTCCACTTTTTTATAATCTGCCCTATTTTTTCACAATATTATATAAAATAACAAGATTAAAATATATCCCCTCCCATACTGTTACAATGATTAAAATACACGATTAAAATACCTTAGAATTGACATATATAAACTATATCTTACGTATAATTTTTTTTAAATTTTCCATATGAAACTATATGATAGAATACTACCATAATCCCGCGAGAATTTTTATGCTATATGGTTTTTATAAAATATAAAATCTCTCTAAATATTTTTTCATAGAATTACTGTACTCTCGTTGGTTTTATTTGAATATTACGTTTCTACACACATTATCATCAGTTTATCAAACATTTATATTTTATCGCCGTCTTTCGAATGTTTACCTTTATATAGATTTTAAAAAATATAGTTATGAAATGAAATTTATATATCAATCTTTATAACATTTCATATATTGCGTATCTCTATGTCGTCTATCCATATTGCTGCTATGAAAGTGTCACCTATATATTCATAGAAATATATAAGAATATATAGAAATATATATAAATAAAATAGAAAAATACGAATAATCTACAGAATAGTCAAAATTTTTCTTTCCTTTTTTTTAGTATATGTAGGATGATAAAATATATAAGACATTTAACTACAGCTGGCTGAATAATGCCAGTTTATATTAGTATCAGTATGATCACTAACTTGTAAGATATTAACCAAGCAGATCAAAATCCTTCCTTCCATTTTAGTTGAATTAATAACGCGAAATTTTGCACATTTTTAGAAAGTTTCGGTATTTAATAAAAAATATTTAAAAAAAATTAAAGTAATGAATATTTAAAAAATTTATTTGCATTATGACATAAATTGTCAATTAATCATCCTTCACAGTTAATAATATTTAACTTATGACAAGTATTCCATGATTACACAGAGTAAAATTAACTTTAAAGAATGATTAATTGACAGCTTATGTCATAATAAAATTATTTTTCTTTAATTTTTGTTGTTTTTATTGTACAAAACAAATTATTTTTATCATCTCGGAAAGATTAGATTTGTTACTCAAACAATAATCTCAAATGGATTACGTAAATGAGATTTTTTTATGTTGATGAAAGTTAAATAAAGATTAAAGTTAATTTTGAGTTTTAACTTATCAATATATACTTTTAAACTTTTGAACTATTTTTATTACAAGAAAACAAAAATATCATTATTAAAGTTTCTCGTAACGAGTTTAAAGTTTCAAATAAATTCTAAAGCTTTTAATTATACAGTATATCATAAAAATTAAAAAATATATAATGCGGTATACTGTATAATTTTTACATCCTCATGTCCAATACGAGTTCGCCAGGTTTACAATGGGAACGATTAAGGAACAGACTCGACAAATTTTGGTCAACGAATTATGAAAATAGCTGAGTTAATTCTGACTCGAAATTAGGTCTTCCATAGCAGTAAGCTGAGGACTTTGATGTCTCGACTATCCGACTGGCGGCGTGGATAAAACTACTGTTAGTTGGTCGTGGGTTCGCGCTTTGCCAATGAAACTGTCCATGTGGAATTTCCAGAGTTTTCTTCACGTTTGTAACTCTAAATAGAGGCCTTCCCTCGAGTCCCGTTGACATAGACAAATGACAACAAGCATCCCTGTATATTATTTAATTTATTATTATAAAACAAAGTTTTATCAAATGAATTTTTCTTTGATTAAAAATATACATGTAGCCTATACAAGTAAATTTTATTATGAAAAGAAATTATTAGAGAAAGTAGCAATATATTGGTGTACTTTTTTATCTGCAAGGATTACTGCTTTGTGTAATAAAAATAGTGAGGTTTTTTGTTTTCTGTAGAAAACCTCTTGCAGTGTCTGTATTTGTTTGCTGCAAAGATTTACTATATCTGTTATGCATCTTCTTTCTCTCTATAACGTATAGTAAACCCTTCTACAGAGAACTTTCTCTAATTATTCTCGCGATTCATTGATCATTAATTTGATGTCAATAAATGCTTATTGAAATTCACTCGAAAAATAAATATAAAATCTCTTCATTCGAAAATCTTTACTACATTAATTTAATAGTAAAGAATTTTGGAATTTGAAAAGTAAAACAATACGAACAATAATAAATCAATCATATTTTAAATTATTATATATATATATATAATATTTATAACCTTTATTATTTATATATATAAAGGAATAAGTGTTGATAAATATCACACACATCCAATCGAAATCAGGAAATCGTTTTTATCTATACTACGTTACCTATGTTCTCCCAATCATATGTCTAACATTGCGATCGGAAGTTCCGCCATTATTACTCTCTCGAATCGAATATTTAATCGAGGATTTCAAGTACTGTACTTATAGCACAACGATAAACTTTTAAATCAAATTTTGATTATATTTTGACAGTAGTTATATATTTATTAAATACTTTCCTTATTACTTTCGTGTTTATATAGTAGTTGTTTGAGATGAAAAGTATTCCTCTTCAGAACCATAATGAAGGCGCATCCAGTTCCCTTACGGCATTCGTTCTATTTTTATTTTCAAAACTTAATGTTTTAAAGTAATTTTTTTATTCCAAATATGCCATTCACGCAAATAATTTAAAATAATTCTTTGTTTTATTAAAACACATTGATTGCTAAATATCCTAATAAGTATTTAACTGTAACGAAGACAAATACAATCCACATTGCAACATGAAAAGAATATAATATAATACAGTACATGTTATCGGAGTGATTGTGTTACACATCTGCTAGTATTTTATTAATAGTTAATTTAAATATTAAATTAGCTCTACTTATTTTTGAAGACGTATCGAATTGTCTAAGTGCAGAATTACGACAAATAATTCGTCCTAAGTAGAGGCATCGAAAAACATTTCTATAAATTTTGTGTTTAAAACAATAGAAATTCCGTCAGTTTCTGCAGAAAATTACTCCGTTTGTTGGCTAAATTTAAACTTTGGAAAAAAAAATTAGATTATATATTATTTCTTTTTATCTATAATGAAAAATAACTTTAATATAAGAAATTTTCAAGAACCAATTTCAATGCAGAATGCAGAAAAAGCAATTTCAGAATAGACACTCTAAGTGAGGTATTTTTCCTTGATAATATACATACTGAAGAAGAAAAATACAGGAATAATCTCATTTTTATAGAGTATTTTCATATATAATACGAAAAAATAACAATATAAATTTAAAAAATCTTCAGTGTTCATATTTTACAATTTTAAATAATTATCACATAATCTTTAGAAGAATCGCACGTTTATAATTTAAAAAAATTTAATATAAATTTAATTCGTGAAAGATAATATTTATAAATTCATTTTGAACTTAATTGCATTTACAGTATAATGCATCTTTATATTTGTTTTTCTTTGTCTTAAACATTCTTTTTTGAGATTACGAATGCCTTTATCTTTCATCTTTAGAGACGATAAACAGAACCGAACTCCATCCGTTATAAATTTTAAATTAAGAAGATAAAAGAATATTATGTAATCTAAAATAACTTAAAATTTTTATAAGATTGTAAAAGATAAATTAAATAGTTATACATTAAAGTAAATTTCATTAAATCGTAATTAAATCTTTCCATTCTCAGTTTTAAGAGGCGTTTACGTTAAATTTATGAAATTTTTATTGCATTCATTAATATTTTTATTTGGTTTCTATTTAGTACAGAAATTAATTGATATAGGCCTATGGGAATCCAATCGATACTTTGGGGTGGGATGTGCGACATTATTTAAATATGTCGCACATCCCCAAGTTAGAAATACGTTAACATAACTGCCGAGTTTCGTAGCAATTGATTGAACGGCCTAGGTGTGCATAGCGAACGAACAAACAAACAAGCTTCCTCATTTACACACATAAATTAATTATAAACTTTTGTCTAAACAGAACGTAACTTGATACATCAGAAAACAATGAAATATATATTTTATCAGGATATTTGTCGTGTTTTTATTATTTAATTAATTTATTAATATTTATATTTAGTGAAATTAATCATTTTGGGGGAAAATAATTACACCTATGAAATTATTGTACTAAAATAAAAGAAAAGTAAAAATACTGAAGACAGATCTGTCAAAAGTAGTAAAATATCAAAAGCGAATATATTTTGAATGCAGAAACTAATTTCAAAATTTTAATTTGACTAAACGATTCTTTCCAAAATATTCATAAAAGAAGAAGATATAAATTTTGTCTGAAAACTATTACAAGATTTGTACAAGAGTATATATTAGAGTTTTCAAATAAAAACGAGCCAAAGTATAGTACATAGAACAGGTGGAATTGATAAAGTGTGACATTTTTGGAGGAAAACTTAGGTGGTAGCACTGTATCGTGATTATGCAGAGACAGATTGCACTGATTTGTGAGTAACCCTCTTCCTTTTCTCAGGGACTCGTGATAGTGTTTCGTCCAAACAGCAATCATGGAAGGAACTAAAAGTGAGCAGCACCTCTGGAAACACTGCAAGCTGCTCGGTATGTGGAAACTCTAAATCTTAAGTCCAAACAGCTTGGATTGCACGTGATTTTTCGCGTGCCCTCACACTGCGAATATCGTCAAGGATTGTCTTGCCTAGTTTAAGTGGAAAACATTCCAGCATCCGGCATGTAGTCTAAACTTGTCTCCCTTTGAATTACATTTTCGAGGATTTCAAGAAGCATTTTCGGGATACCAGATTCCTCACAGACAAAGAGATGCAGGATGGTGTTCATAAATGGTCCCGACAAACCCGCAAATCTACGCGTCTTGTATCCAATAGGTTAAATTCCTTAACATCTGTGGTGATTATTTTTAATATGCACTAAAAATAACTTACTAATACCCATTCGGCTCGTATTCATTCGAATGGCCCTAATATATACATGTAGAACACAAAACGAGGTTAAGTTGACCAAACGTTTAGCCTGGGATCAAAAAAGATAAAAAGAAGTCAAGTCTCTCAAATTGTGAAATGGGGTCTCCCATTTGTTCACAGAAAGATTCTCGGGACATAGTTTGTTCAATTAAACATTAAGACAAAAAATCACCCATTCAAGCTCGAATCGCGAGTCGGCGCAAAATTTACATATAGTGTAATTCTTTTGTTAAAACTTTAACTTACTAAGAAGAAATTATAAAAGTACAGTATTTTCATAGTTAATAACATCAAAAAACACAAATATATACATATAGTCTAATGAATATATTTTTAAATGTATAAGAATGTATTAAAGTTAAAATTTATTAATTAAAAGGAATGCAGGAGAATGGACAAAATAAAATTACAAAGAAAACAAATTAGAAGCGATATAACTTTAAAAAAATCAAATTATTTTTATCTTTATTCTTGACTTTAAAAAAAAACTTAACTAAAGATTTATTGAACAGAATTTTTTATTATGAGCAAAAGATGAAAAACAATTTTTGTTTTTATCGAGAAGCGGGGGAAAATAATTACAGTCTACTAAAAAATGACAGTATAATTCTCATGATACTTCCCTTTTGACAACTGTAATTATTTCCAATTATTTCTTCAAAGTGGACACGAGAGAAGTGGAGCGATTGTTCACATCTAAACAAGCGGATAACCTGTAGATTAATAACCATGACTTGTTTTCAAATATTAAATTTATTTCAACTTTATCTTGGCTGATTCTGAATATTAAACTTATGAAAAATATTAATTGACTGACGAGAAATTGGTATTACTAATGGTTTAGCAGATAAGTTTATTCCTGTTTTAAAATTCTTATAAAGTAAATTTATTGTATGGTTATTGGAATGTCAAGAAAGTAATTCCCTCGAGAAAAAGTTTCAATTGTAGTTATATAATAAATAGAAATGAAGAAACCCTAGACGATCTACTTTGCAAGATAGAGATCGCTCTACGTATATTTGAATTGCAGCAGTTCTATGTAAACTTTTCTTAAGGGTTACTATTAGTGAATCAATATGTTTCTAATTTAGTAAAATAATTTGCAAAAAAGAAATAAAAATATTTGATATTATTTAGAATGTCAATGAATTTGAAAATATGAATGCAATAAAATATATTTAAACGTCGCAATCAATAGAAAATGAAAAGTTCAGAAATGTATGGAAGTTAATACGAAAAAATAAAAAAATTGAGAAATGAAATACTAGATTTTCTTTATCTAAAAGGTATTTATTCTGTTTAGTTTATATTTAGTTTTCCAAATAATCTTCGTGTTGTTCCAATTTATTTCTACTAACTGGAACAGAATAGTTTTTATTGCTATATATAAAAAGACCTATTCCAATAATCTTAGTAACTAACGACCAATTGCATTCTATCCATTTTCAACATCTTCAAAAATTTCTCATCCTCATAACAGAAGCTTTATTTTATCAATTCAACATAATCAGCGTTCCATAATTTTCCTTTTTTTTTTCCGGACGGAAATGCAATCAATAATCATCTCGTCTTTAGCATATTAATCCAACTCAACTAAAAATGGTAGAAAATCGAATTTATGTTTGATTTTTTAAATTATCTTATGGATATACTGATATTAAAATTAATTTCCTAATAAGTAATTTAACTCATGGGTCTCCAATCTTTTCTTGAGAAGGACCATGTCAGGATGTGAACTGTAGAAGACAATTCTGGATCCAGATACGAAAGATATAGTCAGAGTCGAATGAATAATTCGTTTCGATGAATTTTTAAAACAGAAATAAGCCTAAAATAAGAAAGAAAGAGCGGCTTAAAGTGGTTTATTGGAGGGAAAGAAACGGATAATCATCATCATAAATCCTTTCAAGAGTAGAAGAGAATGGATTCGTCGATACCTCTGTATTTTGCATTCACCTGGCACTTAGCCACAATTAAGGTACCCTATCACGTATTGGGCTTCACGACTCAAGGTTGGTCTGACAATCTAAAAAAATTGAAGAAACGGTTCTAGGAGGAAATGATTTGAAGTGGAAAATTTCTTGGAAGGAGTCATAGGTAATACAGTCGACGTATGAGAGAATCAAACTCGGTATGGGTTAAGAGGAACCACGAGACTTCGTAAGAAATCAGAAAAAGTGGACAGATTTTTTTAGATGATTTTCTACATGTCACAGAAAAGTGACAACAAATTTATCTGATACGTCCAAGTAGGCAGATAATGCAGATAGGATAGTTGTGCTTTCGATAATAAATGTCTCTGTAGCTAGTTCAGTTGACCTCAAACTTCCACTCCTTGTTTTAACTCCCCTAGAAAAGAACGATCTTGTTTGAATTCATAGTTTTAACGTTCCATTGTAATATATTCGGATAAATTTATAAACAAACTAGTTCCGGAGTCATCGTCGTCATTATCGTTCAGCGAATGACGAGAGGACTCGTTTCACTTCCATTCGGAAATCTTCACTGATATAGTCAAAGATTAAGAATTGTTTTTCTTTCTGAACAACAAAAGACACTAAATCATGAAATTTGAAATTGTTTTTTAAAAGAATTTCGTCAATATTGGAGATATATTTTGTGGCATCCAGTATTAAATCTTCTTTAGATATTCATTGGTCAGTGTTTGATATTTTGATTTTATATATTCGATTTTCAAAAAAATTTATTCTCAAAGGAACGTAAAAGCAAAACTAGTAGATGTCTCTCATGCAAATTTCTTAATACTTAAAATTCTTTTCTGGTAGAAATTTATAAAAATTTAACAAACCCTTTTCTTTGAATTGCAGCAAGGTCTATTCTTGTCGACTTTTCAAATGCTTTGAACTAGTTCAAATATTGATGTCTGTGGAAACAAGCCATGCGGGCCGGATAAATATGCTTTCCTGAGTGAATATTAATAGGTTAAATCAGGGCCATGGAAATCTCTGATTTAACTTATTGCCTGACTTATCACTTTACTTTCAGCCTTATTGAGTTAACTTCTAACTCTAACTCAAGATCACTGGCTGTAAATACTGCCTTAAATAGAGTAAAAATTATATTGGCTGTTTTATACACTTGAAAAATTTACTGTAATAAAAACATCTACAATTGATTTACAATACATAAATGACTTCTAAAATTCATCTTAAGTAAAGAATTTATTAAAGTTCTTCTCTTAAATTATCAAGTTGAAGAATTCGCAATTGTCTCGCAAAAGAATAACTCGCAAAGTTTATATATAAGAAGTAACATTAATCATAAAAGATTTCAAACATTTTATTTTAAGAAAAACTAAATTAGTATTAATTGACGAAACCGTAAACGTTAAATAATTTATTTAACCACATTATTTAAATTATAAAAAAAAGTATTTAGGAGTAAAAATATATGACTTATTTTATTTATTATTATTTATTTTTTTGAAGAACTTGAAGTGCTTCTGCAGATTTCTTTTTTTCATTTTTTATCTCACCTCAGGAATTTATCTTTCTACTTTTAATAGCTTCGTCTAAAATGCATAATCATCTTAAACCGTAGATAGGAATTTTATCTTGTAAGCCGAGCCAAAATAGATTTTTTTCGAAACTATTCTTCAATATTATAACTGTTATCCTATTTTTGTTATATAAATTTGTCGAATAAAATTTTGTAAATACGTGTATTATGAAGACTGAAATTATCTTAAATTAAATAGTACTAACGAATCAAACCGGTTTATTTATTTATTTTTATTAATTTTGAATTTTTTATTAAAAAATTCAGTTTTAAAAGTTATTAAAGTTCATAAACTTCAGAACAGATAGAAAATTTTTATTGTTGTTTAACATTCTAACTTTAGAGAAAAATGCTTAATTATCAACCATTAAGGTGCTTTATTGGCCATAAAATTATCTGACTGTAAAGTTTCTTTTTCATTTACGTTAAATATTTTTCCAAGTTGTTTAAAAATGTTTTATTAATCTGTACTGAAATATATTTTCTATTTTTTAACACTAGAAAATAAATAAACTTCTATAGCAAATTTAGCATAACGATACGTTGTATCAGACACAATGATATTGAATATTTTCATTATTATTTTGAGTTAAACAGATTTAGTTAATTATTTACAGTTTTTATATATCGAAAAGTTTACTTTGTTATTTTAAATTTACAATAAAAAATTATGTGCTATTCATGAAAATTGTGCTATTAATCAAACTCATATGCATGAGTCCAGAAAAACAATTTAGCCCTGTCTCGATACAAAAAAAATTTATGTAAAATACATAAGAGAAAAATGATATAAATTAAAATTTCTTTTTGATAAATGATTTTTATTTTTTAAAAATATTTTTTATTTTGTTTGTATATTTTAAATTATTTTGAAGAGAGGAAGGGCTCTGTTACCTCACCACTCTCAGATCTTGTTACTAATGATTTGAATTAATTTAGAAAAACAAAAGCGAGGTTATAACATTTTTCGTGTTAAACTAAGATTTAATTTAATAAGGTAAAGCTAAATGAATTTGTAAAAGATAATTAATTGATCTCAGTTTATTAAATTATAACAAATAGTGTAAACTAGCTGAAAGCATTTTAAACTTATGAATTAGCAAATAAACTATACTGATTCGGAACAAACTGATGATAATTTATTTAATGAAGAGTTATTTAAATTTTCTACTTTTATATATGAAACACAAATAAAATGAAAATTTTTGGCTATTAATGTAGGAAAAATATCGTAAAAACGATTTTTCACGTTAAAAACCTACTTTTTACATTAAACATTTTCAGTATTTTAACACTAATAATCATAATAACTTCCACGTAAAGATGGCGGACGTGGCCTGATTGACATAGTTAACCTTCACTACAAACAAATACAGTCACTGCGAGAGTTTTTCTACAAAAAACAAGAAACATCACAATTACATAAAGCAGTAACTCTAGCAGACTCTAATAACACACCATTAAACTTACACTCACATCATATGAACACAACACAACATATAAAAAGCATAGACACCATTAAGCAATCGTGAGCTCGAAAGGCACTCCATGGCAGGCATTCTTTTGATCTGGCCCAGGATTTTGTTGACAAAACTGCGTCAAACAGCTGGTTAGCTCGGGAATTCCTCTTTGGGGAGACGGAAGGATTCATGATCGCCATACTGGATCAGGTCATAAATACTAAAAACTACAGAAACACATACTCAAACATGCAACACTCACAAATGACACATGCAGAAAATGCCACATCATGCCAGAAACTATACAACACATCACCTCTAGTTGGCACAGACAGATTATTTACACAGACATAATCAAGTAGCAAATATAATACACCAAGAGCTTGCAAAGAAACACAAATTAGTAGACATTCACGAACCATACTACAAATACATTCCACAGACAGTATTGGAAAACAACACGCACAAAATGTACTAAGACAGAACCATAATCACAGATAAAACAATTTACCACAACAGACCAGACATCACACTCATTGACAAACACAATAAAATCACATACATTATAGACATATCCATTCCAAACACTCACAATATACAAAACGCATGCACTGAAAAAATTAGCAAGTACACAGAACTCGCCCAGGAAATAAGGCATCTGTGGAGGATAGATAGGGTGCTTATTGTACCTGTTGTTCTCTCCTCTACAGGTGTCATATCAAACACACTACACAAAAGCCTGGGCACATTACAATTGAGTAGAAACACATACATCACACTACAGAAGGCCACTATATTGAATACATGTCATATTGTGAGAAAATTCTGAATACAGACACACACACTGATACACTTTAATTTCTGTTTTGGTTACTATGCCTTGACTTTGGTCTGGCATAGTACACAGCCACCGGTGTTAACCAAGTATATCTCACTTAACCCAACATAATTTTAATAACAATTTTTTTCAATTTAAAATAAAGTCATTTCAGTTCGTTGCAAATCGTATTAAATAATGAAACATACGTCTATACAAAAATATAAAATCTATCTTTAATAAATTAAAACAATAAAAACCAGGAAAAAATTGATCAACTTCAACTTGATATATGTTGATTTAATAAAAAAAACCATAAAAGGTGTTTTTGTGTATAAAAATATAAATAAAAATTACTAAATAAAATTAGCATAGTATAGGAAATCAACTCTTGATGCTTATTATATAATGATATTACAGATGATAGAAAGCAACATCACTAACAAATACAAGGGATATTTTTTAACCTCTGATGTGCCAGGGGGAAAAACAAACAGTGAAGATCAAAACTGTTTTATTTAGTTACAACAAAAGTTAGATACAATTTTTCAGCTATTTTTCTGCACTTTTCACCCATTTTTCGATTTGGACACTTATCCTACAATGACACCACCTTTTCTATACCCTGTACGACACTTCCCATTTGATCTTCTGAAGAAGTTCCTGTATCTGTACTGCAGTATGAAGACGAGCGTTGTTGTAAAGTCCAGACTAAGCACCGATTGATTTCCATTTGTTCACTCACTTGAAGCGGTGGTGAGGAGGCATAAGTACCAAACTAACGAGGAATTAAAGTCCAGAGTGAAGGATCGTCTGAACGACTTGGCGGCAACTTTCTTTGATGAGGGTATAGAAAAAGATGGTGCCATCATATAAATGCCTACATTGAAATAGCTATTACGAAGAAAAATACTTCATGTGATCTTTAACATTCAGATGATTCCTGGCACAGCGGAGAGTGAAAATGTCCCTCATATTATAATGAGCTTACGTTTTAAAACGTCTAATTTCATCTAGTTATTGGGTCTTATAAATGCAAAGGAGAACAAAAATATAAAATTCAATCCAGATATGAAAATTATAAAATATTCAATATCATAACATGCTGATTTATTAAAGAGTCTATAGATAATGTTTCAAAAAATATTTATTAATTTTTATTATCTGCGGATAAAGTATTAATAAAAATCTATTGTTAGCATATTATAGTAAATCAATTCTAAATACTTTAACAAATATTTTAAAATATTTAATGCTAAAAATTTGTATCAAATTAAGAACATTTTCGTAACTAAAATAACTTTAATTAGCAAAGAAAACAAATATATTAATTAAATATATTCTATTTTAATTGGGAATTAAAATTAATTAATTAATAATAATTCTTTAAGAATTATTTTACAAAATAAAAGTCATTTTTAATTATTTTAAAGTTTTAGGTTTTTAGATAAATATTTCTAATTCTTTAATTTATATTTTTGAAATTATAATAATTACCGTTATAACTGATTAATCCCATTTTTTCTTTATATATTTGCAATATTAAAATTTTTAACGTCAGATAAATATAGAGTATAATAATTCAGGAGAAGGATTGGAAAAATTTTAATAACCTTACGTATTTTTTATAAAAACAATTTTTTCAACTTTAAATTAATGTAGTTCACGAGAAATATGAAACTATAATTCAACTTTATCCAATTTTAGCATCCTAATTGATTTTTTTAAGTTTAATATTTAATATATTTATTTAAAAAGTTTTTCTTTTATAAATATGTATTGATGTTTGATTGAAAAAGGTTTTTTCCCTAGCTTATTTTTTATGTCTTATTAATTTAATAAAAATTTGATTTTTTATGAATGTACTAGTCTTATTAATTAAATTTCATATAGAAAAGGGAAGTATTAAATATATTAAATGTATATTATAAATACTCGTAATATATTGTAACAATATGTAACGTAAATGTAATATGTTTAATATTATATAATTAATATTGTGTAATATAAACATACAGTATATACATGTATATATATGTGTGTGTGTGTGTGCGTACGTATAATTTTTTTTTGATATTTTGCATAAAAAATTCATATTTCAACATTTTAAAATTTTCATATTTTTAATTTATTTAATTTAAAATATATGCTTTCCACTTAAATTAGTAATGACATGCTCCTGTAAATCATACTTTTACTTTAACAATAGAGTCGTGCCGGTAATCTATCTTAACACCTTTCAGGGGAAAAATTTCAATTGAAATAATATGGCTTCCGGTTTGCATTGAAAGTTCTTAAATAGTTAATCGGAGTCTCCTGCCCCTAAGTTTACATATCTGGTCTCGTCATTCATCTATAATTCCGTTCTCGAGATTAAGGAAAGACAGTGAGAATTTATAATTTTTTTTTTTTTTTCAAATTGTAACCCAATAAGATTAGAATAAAAGTTTACAATAAAATATTTTAATTACCGTATTTTACAGACTATAAGACGCACCTTAATTTTTAAGCAATTTTTCGAAGAAAAAAGTGCGTCTTATAGTCCGTAAAATACGGTATTAATTTTTTATAAAGATTATTTCATTTATTTGAATGCATACAGTTTTTAATTATTCATACCAATATCTATTGTTTTTGTACAAAAAAAATATAAAATTGAAACTGCTTTTCATTTATAAGTCATTTTATCTACAGAAAAATAGTTTTTTCTGTAGTATATAATAGTTTTAAAGTATTGTTCTAAAGTTATTTTCTGTAAATAGACTAACAATAAGTAATTAATTAATCATATACGATATCAACAAACTATGATTCTTTTTTAATTTTTAAACAAGTTTTATCTTTAACTCAGGAAAGAAAAATTAGCTTTTTTTATTTTAATTTCAGTTTGTTTCTGAAAAAAAAAAAGCATTTTTAAAGTGAAAACGTTTCCTTTTTGTTTTGTAAGAGTCTGTATAAATGTCTAAAATTAGCAACTGGAAGATATTTTTATCTTTCGTAAAAATATAGTGATATTTCTAAGGTTTAATTGTTGATTGTTTACATTCGACATGTAAATTTTTATTTTATTTTATTTTATTTTCAGCTGAAAAATTGAAAGTTTAGTTTTCAGTGTAACATTCATTGCAGAAAAGTAAGCTTATTTTAAAAAGGATTTAACAGTAAAGGTATTTTATTTATTACAGATATTTCTTTTATTTTCTTTTGTATTTTGATTCTTTACGTATTCTTAGTACGTTTTCTAAAGTACTATTTTCTCATCCTCTACACTTTCCACTGCTATATTTTTGGAACTGTACCTTTTGTTACATGTTCTTGAATTTATACCCTTAAAAATTATATTATTATACATATATTTACTTTAAAAACTATTTAATTTCAAGAATAAACTAATTACAGCATCTTACACAACTTATTTTTTAAAAAACGTATAGAGATGTTAATAAATATTTATTTAATGTAAAACAATTTTATTTTTTAATATATAAATTAGAATATAATTAATATTTTTATACTATTTATTAAGTTATAAAAATGAAAATAAAATTTAATTTAACGCTAGGATTTAAAATCAACACATCAAAATTCAAGGGAAAATAAATAGGTGCGTGTATTTTAAATTAGAAATCAATTCTTTTTACCGTTGTTTACCACATTTCTACTGAATTTTGAAGTTGTTTGTTTAAACTTTGTGAATTTTTATATGATTCCTAAATTTATTTGGATATAGTTCCATTTACTTGTTTACAAATAGTCCTGAAATAGTGAAGAAATCCGATAAACAGGTAATTCTATGGAAAATATTTTGTAGTGAAATTTTTTTACCTTATTTCCATACTTAGCTTATAGTAAATATGGCAAAATATTCGTTATTTTCAAATTATCTAAAATATATTTTCGAGTCAAACAGGTTTGTAGGAGTATTATGTAATATATATATTTCAAGGAAAGAAATTGTAATAACCTGTTATATAAAATAAATTTTTATAAAAATTTCTTAAAAATATGTAGGCAAGGGCGTCGCCAAGGGGGCAGGAGAGAGCAGCTGCCCTCCCCTAGAAATTCGAAAAAAATTATTTAAATGCTAAGTTTTAATCAAAATAATCTTCTTAAGCTTCTTGTAAGTTAAAAAAATGTTTTAATTAAGATATTTCTTTTCCGGTACACAGTAAATGATTAAAACTTTATGAATTGTTTTTATTTTACCTACATACAATTCATATTCTGTATCAATTTACATCATCTTGCCCCCCTGGCCCATTGACTGGCGTCGTCCTTGGTTGTAGGCCACTATTTTCACAACGTTTACCTGTTCAATTATATGTTTTTCTACCTGTTTGTTTTATCTGCAAATAATTTCAATAAATTTAAAGAATTCAATCGCTTGTTATTTTAAAGAAAGTATTTTACACGTGTAAAAATTTAATATATTAAAATATCTTACTTGTTTACAAATTTATATAAGTTGAATGTTTCTTGATATTATGTATATGATATATTTTAATATTGTTACTCTGTCATTAATACTATAAATATATATATATGCACTGTTCAATAAAACCTGTTCTAAACGGAACTTCAATAAAACGGAAAGCTGTCTAACTGGAAAAAATATTGGTATCGTGCAATTCCGGTTTATACAGGTTTTACTGTATATAGTTAATGATTGATGTATTTTCAACATACAGTACAGATAAAACTCATTATAAATACAATATATAAACTTATATCCTTATGCTAATTACAATTAAGCATAGAAATTTTGAGCTTTTATTTTGTTAAATCGATTAATTCACAGCTTTTATCTTGCATTTCATTCTCACACTAGCAATAAAAATGTAAAAGCAATTAGTCATTATTTTTAAAATCAAATAAATTACCTGAATAAAATTACAATTAATACTAAAAATAAAATCCTGTAGAGTCAAAATATATTTTAATTAACTAAACGTGCACATGGTAGCCTCAATAAATGTTTATTTCTATAAATATGCTGTTTAATAAATAACAGATAAGTAAAAAAAAGTCTGCAATTAGTGACAAAAATAGTATAAATCATTCCAGACAAGAAATAACAAATATTTTAAAAATAAAATATATTTAACAAGTACTCGAAGATAGAATTAATCCCCAAAAAGGAATGAAAGATTACTTATTTATTCAAAATAAAGGCAAATAATGAATTTTACTTTGCCTGTAAAGTATAAAGAAATAGAATTCAAATTTTGTCGTTAAAATTAAGTGAATAAGTTATTTTTGGAATATTTATTCATTCATTTTGCAATGGTACAGTTGTTACTTTTTTTTCAATTTTAATAGGTGCATAGCCTGGTAAGACGGCTTTAATACGGCTGAACAAGCAAACAAATGTCATTAGTTTTCTTATCTAACCATATTAAAGCCACTTTACTACGGTTAACTTTACACTTTAAATACATTGACACGTTTCCTTACTAGGAAACGTGTCAATGTATTTAAAATAATGCTTTGAAATTGAAATGATAATATAAACGTTTCTAAATAAAAAAATTCAGAAAACATTGCAAAAAACATGTCTTGGAGACTTCATTTTATAAAAAAAAAACTAGCGGTTGGGCCCGGCGTTGCTCGGGCAAAAGTAACGATACCGAAGATTAAGACTATTACCTTACCCGTTTTCACAGAATGCAAGAATTGGGATCCCCTGTTTCCAGACTAATTAGAGAACTTTTAGATGGGTCTAAAAATATGTTCGATTTCCCGCAAAAACGAAAAAAACTGCATCTGCGTCTTGCACGTCGCTTTCTCTTAACAATTCCATTGTTACGTAACACTTTCATTGTTGACAATTCCATTATTACGTAACACTTCCATCTTGACAATTCCATTGTTACGTAACACATCCATTGTTGACAATTCCATTGTTATGTAACACTTCCATCAACAATGGAAGTGTTAAGCCTTATTCCTGTCCCTCTCCCCCGTGGGGAGGAATTTCGAGAAATTCCTTCTTAGTGTGCATTCTCGTGACGAACCCTAACTGTGTACCAAATTTCAACTTTTCAACTCCTAACCGTTTGGGCTCTGCGCTGATTATTATTATGTTGGATTAAGTGAGATGTACTCAGTTAACACCGGTGGCTGTGTACCATGCCGGACCAAAGTCAAGGCATAGTAACCAAAACAGAAATTAAAGAAGTGTATCAGTGTGTGTGTCTGTATTCAGGAATTTTCTCACAATATGACATGTATTCAATATAGTGGCCTTCTGTGGTGTGATGTATGTGTTTCTATTCAATTGTAATGTGCCCAGGCTTTTGTGTAGTGTGTGTGATATGACACCTGTAGAGGAGAGATCAACAGGTACAATAAGCACTCTATCCATCCTCCACAGATGCCTTATTTCCTGGGCGAGTTCTGTGTACTTGCTAATTTTTTCAGTGCATGCGTTTTGTATATTGTGAGTGTTTGGAATGGATATGTCTATAATGTATGTGATTTTATTGCGTTTGTCAATGAGTGTGATGTCTGGTCTGTTGTGGTAAATTGTTTTATCTGTGATTACGGCTCTGTCGTAGTACATTTTGTGCGTGTTGTTTTCCAATACTATCTGTGGAATGTATTTGTAGTATGGTTCGTGGATGTCTACTAATTTGTGTTTCTTTGCAAGCTCTTGGTGTATTATATTTGCTACTTGATTATGTCTGTGTAAATAATCTCTGTGCCAAGAGCTTGCAACCAGAGGTGATGTGTTGTATAGTTTCTGGCATGATGTGACATTTTCTGCATGTGTCATTTGTGAGTGTTGCATCTTTGAGTATGTGTTTTCTGTAGTTTTTAGTATTTATAACCTGATCCTGTATGGCGATCATGAATCCTTCTGTCTCTCCAAAGGGGCATCCCCGAGCTAACCAGCTGTTTGACGCAGTTTTGTCAACAAAATCCTGGGCCAGATCATAAGGATGCCTGCCATGGAGTGCCTTTCGAGCCCACGATTGCTTAATGGTGTCTGTACTTTTTATATGTTGTGTTGTGTCCATATGATGTGAGTGTAAGTTTAATGGTGTGTTATTAGAGTCTGCTAGAGTTACTGCTTTATGTAATTGTGATGTTTCTTGTTTTTTATAGAAAAACTCTCGCAGTGACTGTATTTGTTTGTAGTGAAGGTTAACTATGTCAATCAGGCCACGTCCGCCATCTTTACGTGGAAGGGTTAATCTTTCTGTGGCAGATTTAGGATGATGTTGTTTATGCTTAGTAAGTGTTGTTCTTGTTTTCCTTTGGAGTTGCTCAAGATCTGTGTGAGTCCAATGTATAACTCCAAAAGTATATGTAAGTACTGGAATGACATATGTGTTTATTGCTTTAACTGTGTGTTTTGCATTTAACAGTGTTCTGAGAATAGCATTTAACCTACTTTGGTATTCTTTAATTAATCTTTGCTTTATTTTTGTATGTTCTGTTAGTTTGGCCTGTTGGAATCCTAAATACTTGTAGAACTCGCCCTCTTCCATGGATTCAATAACGTCTCCATTTCCAAGTGCAAAATCTTCTTTCTTCGGGATTCCTTTTTCTATGTGAAGTGTTTTGCATTTATCTAGGCCAAATTCCATTTGTATGTCCTTGGTGTATGAATGTGTGATTTGTAGAAGTTGATAAAGTTGTTTTTGTGTGGATGCATAAAGTTTTATGTCATCCATGTACATGAGATGTGACAGTGTAAACTGTGTTGTTTTTTCATGTCTGATATTGTAACCATATTGCGTGTTGTTTAACATGTTGGATAATGGGTTCAGGGCTAAGCAGAACCAGAGAGGACTCAAGGAATCTCCTTGAAAAATTCCTCGCCTAATAAAAATTTGCTTTGTTTGTATGGAAGTGTTACTGACCCTGAGATGTAGTGTTGTTCTCCAGTGCTGCATAGTGTTTTGAAAGAATGCAATGAGTGATGAATTTATTTTGTACATGTGTAGAATATGTAGCAGCCAACTGTATGGTACACTGTCAAATGCTTTTCTGTAATCTATATATCCCATGTGTATGTTTCTGTGTTGTTTGTGTGCTTGGCGTAGAATGACTGAATCTATGAGTAACTGTTCTTTGCATCCCCTGTGATTTCTACGGCAACCTTTTTGTTGTTCCGTTAGAATATCGTGTTCTTCAATATGTTTGTATATTTTGTTTGCGATACAGAATGTCAATAATTTGTAGAGCGTTGGAAGACATGTAATTGGTCTGTATTGTGTGGGGTCTGTGGTATTGTTGTTTTTAGGTTTCATGTAGGTGATGCCCTGAGTAAGAAAATTTGGCATGTCTTGTGGATTGATGATGGTGTGTGTTAGATGTTTAGCTAGTTCCTGGTGCAGTGATGTAAACTTTTTGTACCAGAAATTGTGAATGTTGTCTACACCAGGTGTCTTCCAGTTGTGTGTTCTGTTAACAGTGTATTGGAAATCATGTATGTTTATTTCAGCACAGGGCATAGTTGGTATGTTGTGCAAGTTTCTGTTCTCCTCCTCGATCCAGCCTGCATCAGCATTGTGCGTGACAGCACTGGATCAAAGAGAAGACCAATATGTTGTGAGTTCTTTTTCTGTTGGTGTGCCACTGTGCTGTGTATCAGTGTTTGCTTTGTTATTAATTGGTGTGTAAAAAAGTTTTTCATTGTTTGTAAATAATTTATTTTGTTGTTTTTGTAGTGTACATGTTTTGTATCGTTTGAGTCTACGTGCTTTGGCAGCAAGTTTTTGTTTTAGTGTATCAATGTATTCTGTAATGAGTGTGTTGTGATGTTCGTGTTTTGTGTGTGTTTTTATTTTCTTGAAAATGTTTTTGAGCTGTTTTATTAATTTGGGTGTTATGTTGTTTTTAGTGTATTGTGTCAGCCTGCCTAATTGCTGTCTAATGTCATTTATTTGTATTTCTATTCTTCTCTGCCAGGCAGGCTTGTGATAGAATTGGGTTTTCTGTGTATCTGTCTGTGATTGTACTTTCAGACCATGGTGTGTCACTACTGTGACTGCCCCAGCATAAACTAATGTATGAATGTCTGCGAGTGTAGAAATTGAATGAATGTAGTGTGGTAGTAAGTGAGTGTTTACATAATTTAGTGTCTTTCCTACTTCCTTTGACGCTGTTGATTTTTGGTATTCGCGGTCGTTGTTTGGGATCTGTACCTGTATATTTAGTTAGTGTTTCCTGAAATATAAGTGAAAGCGTATTAACTAAATCTATGTCTATGTTATCAGTGATGGATGAGGAAGTGTCTGTAGTATCATTAGTGGTACTTGTTGTATGTGTGTTATTATCAATGCTTGTTGCTGGATTATCCTGACAGGTTACATGATCTTCATTAATGTTAGATGTTTCTGTCTGTTGATGTATTTGATCAGCAACCTGTTGTTTGATAAGTTCAAGTGTTGTTTGTGGAATAAGGTTGTTGTGTATAATTGTTCTTTTTTGATCAACAACCCTTTGTTCGGTGACAGTGAGATGAGGATACTGTTGTGTGAATCTATGGTGTAGTTGTTGTCTGTATGCTGTCATGTTTGTTTCGAGTTTTGTGATGGTGTAGTAAGTACGGATGATAAACTCATTCATTTCTACTGTCCATTTTATCCGTTGGCGTGGTTTTGCAGCCTTTGTGGTCTGTGGATGCATTGCCACAGAAACACCAAGGCTGGGTTGGTTCCTCACATCTGTTGAGGGCATTGCAGTAGCCATGCTTGGGCCGGTGCTGCTTTCGCCACCGGTAACCAAGGGAGACTGTGGCCTATTTTTCGAACGTGAGCCTCTGCCTAACCCACGAACGCGGACCTTGTTAACCCGGGCGACGTCCGAGCCGGTATCACACTTTGATCTAGTTATTACCATAATAAATATCATCACAGAATGTGGGTGTGGTCACTCTTAGCTTCATTTCTCCCCATAGATCTTACTGGCATGGGTGTTTCTACCAGGAGCTTGTGCTCCAGCCTGCATTGTCCTATGGATCAGTAAAATTACTGGGCTCTCCCACCACGACCAGGTAGTGACCACGGGAGAGTTATTATATATTATATATATTAGTATATTATATTCAACTCGTCTCGATTATATATATATAATCGAGATGAGTCCAGTTTTCCGTCAGATGCAGACGGAAAACCGGAAAACATGGATAATCCAATTATTAACAGATAAGCACTAAACACATACTATTGTAGATACAGCTCTTACAAGATTACAACTGTAGCTTTTTGACGAACGTGTATAGTGTGCTGTATACACTGTCGTTATTTACATCACACTGATGAATCAAAATATAACATTCTCCCAAATTTGCCTATTGCAAAACAATATACCAGGGCTAATGATTCATCTCACTTCCATCCCTCAGAATTAACGGTTGAGGGAGGAAAGAAAAGCTGAATGTTCCTTATGATATTTCTTATTTTACAATAATTTTAATATTTTGGTGCACGGATAATCTGGAAAGTATTAAAGAAACCATTATAACAATAAAAAGATCGTTAATTAGTTGATAGAAATATTTAAGAAAGTTTATAACTTAATCAAAACTTAAAAACTTTCTAGTTAAGTCATGGCAACATACTTTACATAACATAGTTAGTTTCTACAACATGTTATTGTAATAATCAATTTTATTTGTTGTTCTTTCTCCTACAGTTAAGCATTTTCTTCATTTTATTTAATTGATAATATTTTCTCAAATAAATTTTAAAATTTCTTAAAATTGAATATATTTTAACAATATTAAATATATTGGTTCGTTTAATTTCTTTCAATTAACTTAATATAAGCAAATTATATTTCGATTGTTTTATTTAAATTTTAAGTGGATTTACATAAATATTTCTTTAATAAACTATTAGTTAGATTATATTAAATGTCAAGTCATAAATCAGATTTGTATTTTAAATATTTTCCATAGAACAGATCCATTAATCATAATTTAGAAACTTCATTGCCGACATTATTTTTAATGATCTGTTCTTGTAGATAAACGTGTACGAAATATTACGTACTGATTTATTTTTCTGCAGCATTTTTTAAAATTATAAACTATTTTTTGAGATATTAACTCATTTTTCATAAAATAAGATAAAATATTTTTAACATAGAAGTTATTATTAAATAATAAATATTACTATTTAGGACCATGTCATTGACGAGTTATAAAATATGTCTATGCAAAATTACAGAAGTAAAGTGTGAAAAAATCTGTGTATTTTTTCCTTTTACTATGTGGAAATTTGTGATTATAAATTTTAAATGTTTTTAAATATTAATTTTAAAGATTTTTAATTCAATTTATTTTGAGAAAACAAAGAAATAAATCCTTTTTTCTAAATAAATTTACTTTAGAAAAACATTAGCATTCCATTACTTGCGCAGTAAAAGATGACTTTTCTCTGTCCAAAATATTTGATGTATTTTTTAATTTTTGTGAAAATACATAAATATTTAAAAATTATTTGATGTATATATAGTAACAAATAATCGAATTAATGTGACATTTATAGAATTAATCAATAATTCTATTTAAATTCAGAATGGATAATTTTCCTAATCAAGAGAGATTTAACGCCTAATGCTTACAACTTAACATTTTATGTTGAACTAGAGTTTATCAAAATCATCAATTCGTAAATTGAAATTAACTGAAATTAAACATTAATGTTAGGAAAATAGTAGTAGCTTCAATATTTGTGTTACGTATTTGTTAAATCTCTGATCATGCATATATATTAGATAATATTTTTATTATATATATATTATTGAATTTTATATATTAATTATAATATATTTTATAATTAAATATTTTATTCATTACTTTCTACATTTACACTAACAATATACAGTGTGTTGTTGACTTTAATATTTATTCCAGGTACAATAGAGTCCAGTATTGAACAAATGTATACGTTTTGTGCAGTAGTTACAAATTAATTAATTCGAAAAGGAAACGTGTAAATCGCGCAATAGTTCCGAGCTAATATCTAAATTTTCCGAACTTATAAAAAAGAAATGCAAATTAAAAATGTGATCGTGACACAATATCGATGTCCTTACAAAGAAGTTAATATCATGCACTCGCCAATTGTCAGAGACGGTGTCATATACTCACAACACTACTGTGAAATGATTATATTTCGTGGGAAAACGAAAAGAAACGCACAAGCATAGCACCAAGCTTTCCAGCTGTACAGCTGGAAAGTTTGGTGCAATACTTGAGCATGGAATGATTCTGAACGTAATACACTGCTTGATGAAAAGTAGCACAGTTAAAATCACGGTCCAGATCGCCCTGGTCTACACGACGTAGAAATTTTGGAGTACAGTACATCCACGCATATTTACTTACAACCATACTTTGCATGGAGCATACAGGGACTGCAGAATCACAGATGCATCGAATTTCATTTCTCCATGCATATACACATTCAACTGCTATCTGTAAATGGCACATACTAGTAATGACGGACAGGGATTTGACTGGTGCAACATCATATTAAATTTACTCAAGGACGAATCACAACTTCTTGACGCAGTTTATGGACTGACGAGGCACGTTTTCCCTAAAAGGGAATGTGTAGCTGCCATAACATGCAGCACAGCGTGTTCCACGATGCATGCAAAGTACGTAACACCAGATACTGTACGTTTTTATACTAAAAGCCTGGTAAAGCATCAAGAGCGAGAAGATTTTTGATTCCATATTCATCGATGGCACTCAGATTAGTGACAGCTATCTTAATATCCTATACGGACAGTGGAGGAATGGCTCGATGACTTGCCACTGGAGCAATTTCGAAATTTTCCCATCTCTGCTGACAGAATAAAATTTAACTACTAACAACCTCACGATTTACACGTTTTTGAATGGATTAATTTAGTTTGCTGTAAACATCGCAATGGAATTCTTTTACGCATGGATAAGTGTTAAAGTGAGCACCCTGTATGAATTTACATTATAACGAGCAAAAATTATTGTGACATCGTCACAATTTCGGGCTGCAATTTTTAATTATGTTTTTAATTTATTTAATTTAAATTATATGCTCTTCACCTCGAATTAGTAGCGGCTTGCCCTGTACATCATGCTTTTTCTGACAACAACAGAGTCTTGCCGGTCATCTATCTAACTTTGTTCTAGGGAAATTTTTGAATTGAAATCATGTGACTTCCGGTCTATATCGGAAGTTTATATATAGTTCCATATCTGGTCTCGACTTTCATCTATTTCACATTGTTCTCGAGATAAAGAAAAGAGAAACAGTGGAAATTTCTAGGTCCAGAATTTTTTCAAATTGAGGCCCAATTATTATTCAATATTATGTAAATTGTATTCGCTTATAATTGCTTTTAGTTAATATTGTTAGTTATATAATTATAATTAGGGAAATTATTACACTTAAATTAAACATTTTTATTTTCCTTTCATGTTTAAACGAATTAGCAACTAGTAAACATACCGAGATTTGAAGAAAGAAAAAAAATTGAGGGAAAAAATCTTAAAAATTATTATAATAAATTTATGAAAAGTGTTTTTATATTACAAAAATAAAGAAGGTTGTTTATTTTAAAATAATGTATTTCTGTCATTTAAATAATTTTATATAATATTTTTCTAAAAACAACTTCGGTATCATGGGAACATTTCTTTAGCTTATTCCTTATTAAATTATGCTAATTCACTTGTATTGTTTAAAGTTGAAAATTTAATATCAGTTTAAATTTATTTTACAGTTCCTATTTCAATTGCTACTTAAAATCATATTGCATAAGAGATCTAACTTATAAGATACCAACCATAGATTAAAGAATGGATATAAAATTACAGGAACAGAAGAAACAATGTTAAGGTTTAACGATACTAACAATATAAATCCTTTTTTAACCATTATTGCGATTTAATACAGTTAATACTCTTCAAAGAAAAAACTACAACATAAAAATTATTTAATCTTATATTTTGACGTACATTTTTCTGTTTTATAAATAGTTTTTTTTGCAATTTTTTTCAAAAATTGGATAATTTAAACTTTAATATTTTTCATTAAATGCTATCATTATTTAAATTCAAATAATTTGAATATTTTAAAGTTAACTTTAATAATATTATACACTCCTCCTTCTCTTTCTCCTTATCCTCATCTTCATCCTTCTCATTCCATATTAAATAAAATTGTATTACTAATAACAATATTGTAGTTATATATTTTAATGATATATAGAAAGTGAAGAAACGTTTATATAAATCGCTAACTGTAAATATTGAAAGATCAAAGAAAAGGAAATTATTCTTTGCTTCGATAATGCAATCTCTCTAGTAATGTTCATAAATAAAATCTATTCGCTTCTGCTTCTTTAAGCATGTAAACTGTAGAAAAAATATTCAAATTTTTTGTGTTTTCTGGAAGTAATAACACTTCTAAAACCCTAGTCAGGCAATTTATGATATCGATGCGTAGATAATACGGCGTAAAAATTCATAGATGATGAACATAACATTTTGTTATTTCGATTACACTTCGATTAACTTTCGATTACAACTTGCTGAAAATAAAGTGTTAAGATCATATTTTATATTGTGCTAATTTCAAATCTATACAACATTAAAATTGGAATGTTTGGACTAAAATACTATGAAAAATTTTATACTAAATGAATGAATGAATGAATTAACGTAACTGTTCATTTACATTAGCAATTTCATTTATTCTAATTTATTATCAGCTTCAACTGAAATAAAACAGATGTTGATTCTCAGCAGATAAAATGCAATTTTAAAAATATTTCTATCAATTTATTATGAGTTTTAATCACAAAATTTATCTGAAACTTGTAAGATAAGAAAATATTTAAGACAATTGTTAGCTTTCCAGTGTTATACAAAGGATAAAAGGCATTGTAATCGTTTTACATCTAGCAAAATAAAAATGAATGAAGTTTCTGTGTAAACTATTTTTTTTATATTAAATTTTTAAATATTTTCAAATCTTAAGAAGATTAAATACTTTTTCTTTAATTATTTAAAGAACAAATTCAAAAGTGCATTGGTAAGATAGTATAGAATTTCCATTAGAAATTTTTCTTAATATCCTTTTTTTCGTTAATTTTAAAATTTAACGGAATTTTTATAAATGGAACGAAATGTATATATTTGTAGAATTTATTGAATAACAATTAGGAATAAATCAATTTTATTTGAATTTTCAAATAGAAAAGAAACTAGTAATAAAGGTTGGAGCACCAATTTATTTTAATTTATGAATAAATAAAATAAATCTAAAGATATAATCGTTTTTATTGAATTTATGTTAATTATATAAAGTGTTAATATAGCAATTCAATGATATATTTTCTTCCTTAACTCTTTAATTATTTTCTAATTAAAATTATCGAAAAAATATCTATTCATATGCCGAATTTCTAAGCTTTTTTTTCTTTCTTAATTTCATCAATTAAAGGAAAAAAATTACTAAAACGTAAAATTTAAAATGTAAATACTGTAGCTTTCTAATGATTAAATATATATTTAATTATTAATATACAATATATTTTAATGTATTGTATATTAATAAATTAATATAACTAAGTAGTTTGAGGCCATCCTGTTTATAAAATTCGAATTTCCAATACAATCTTTGACGATATCCAATAAAAATAAATCTTGCTTATAATTTTATACTTAAAAACTATATTTTATAATCTAAAATGTTTTGAATTCAGTACTATAAACAATTATTATTAAATCTGCTTATTTTATTAATAAATTGAAGATGTTTAGATTAAAAGCTATTTAAAATCTACATAAAAATATTTAAATAAAATATTATTAAATATTCTATTTTAAAAAAATAAATTAAATATTTTAAAATTCATAATTTAAACAGTTTTAATGTATTTAATAGAATCTAAAATGTAAAGTAAAATTAAAGCAGTTTAATGCAATATTTTATTTATAAATCATTCTTTATTCTCAATAATTTTAAAGATTTTTAAATAATAAATTATTACAAAGAAATGTAATAGAAATTTTATTTATTGATTTATTAAATAAAATAAAATTATATAATAAATATATAATGCAATTAGGAACTTAAATAAAAACAGATCAATACCTTTTTATATTATTTTGTGATAAATTTTAAATAAAATTCTTATTAATTCTAATTAATCTTTTAGTAAACTGTTGTAAATATTTTAAAAAATATAATAAATAAATTTCTTTTAGTATTAGGGGGCGTTACTGTCGTTCGGTGCTGTTGGTGAACTTTTCTACGCACTTAGCTTCACTGGAAGTCCGTCTATTGCAATCCCTCACTTACCACTCTTTGTTTTCAAAGTTTATTTTAAATTGGTAAGAATAATTTACTAATAATACATAAGATGCAACGGTCTCCGGCAAAAAGGGGTAGGCCACCACTCAGTCGTACCAAACTAGAAGGAAAAAAGGATTCATCTTCGTCTTCTACTGTTCGACTCATAACTGACTACAATGCTTATACCGAAAAAAATTCTTCGGAACTCCCTTCTGCATCTACTGGATTAAACCTCGGTACAGATCCTCAAAGTACAGTTATTTCAGGTGAGCCAGTTGAACCTCTTTCTTCCTTTTCCCCTAACATGACGAATACATCTGACATCTCAACTACAGTATTATGGAGCAAACTCTCCGAGTTGATAACTTCCTCCAACGGAAAAATACTTAACCAAATGTCTACTATTAAAGAAGAATTAGATATAATCCGTAACAGTGTGCAGGAAACTAAAAATCAAAATAGAAAGATGAATTCTCAAATTAATAATCTTGAACAACAAATTGCAAAATTGAAGATAGAAAACGAAAGTATGCAATTTAGAATGGACTCATTGGTCAACGAACAGTATCGTAATAACGTAATATTATACAGATATCCTAGTAAGGAAACACCCAATAAACTAGAAGTTTTCAACTTAGTCAAGTCAATACTAAACATACAAGAATTCTCAATGGAGGATCTTCTTGCTGTAATTCCACTGTCCAAATCGGAATATCCTCACATTAAGATAACCTTTAAAAATATACAGATCCGAGATATCTTTTTTATGAATTTTATAAAAATGAAGCAGAATAACTTAACGAATGAATGGAAAGACACTCAAATCGCCCAAGATCTTAATAAGGGATCCAGGTTACGGCGGAAAAAGCTGTTGCCGTTTTACTATGAGCTAAAGAAGGAGGGTCATCTCTCCAGACTCCGAGGAGATAGTTTGTTATTCGGTCATCAATCTTTGACCTATAGCTCCGTCTTGGATGGACTGGTGATTTCGGATTCCTTTACTCCGTTTACTTTACCCATACCACAACCAAAATGACAAATTCCCAATCAAAACTATCCTCAACCAGAAATAAGAATGATATCTGGTCACCCGACAATATCTTCAACCGCTGTACATGTTAAAGCAAAATTTTCGAATAATAACATAGGTAGTCTAAGAAATCCCTACTTCGTTATTGTTAATTGGAACTCTCAAGGGCTTACAAGGAAAATCCTCACCAGAGAATTTGTTTATCTATTAAAAAGTACAGATATTCTAGCCATTACGGAGACTTGGTTAACTTCCTCACCTGATTCCCAAATTCAAAATAAAGAAAGCTATTACATTGTTACGCAAACGGCTCAAAAACCTACGGGTCCGGGTCGACCTTCAGGTGGACTTAATTTAATAATTAAAAAAAGGCTAGGCGAAATTATATTCATTCAGCAAAGTAATAATTATATTATTGTTCATCTACTAATTTCCAACCTAGACATCGATAATTTGAAAAATAAAATATTAATAATTATGATAGTATATATCCCTCCCGATCAGTTGCTGATCTTAAATGAAGTATTTCGTCAATATGAAAATTTGAAAAACATTTCTCCGTATGTAATCATAGTGGGAGATTTTAATGCCCGTATCGCACAAATCATGGACTTGTACTACAAAGGTCCGAACTTAAAAGTACAAAATATCCGTAAATCTAAAGATGATAAAAATAACAAATTGGGAAATCATCTCCTCAAGCTAATGAAACAAACACAATTATTCATACTTAATGGAAGAATTGAAAAAGATTTTCCCTCAGAATATACTTGTGTTACTCCCACTGGTAGGTCAACTATTGATCTAATAATCTGCTCAGATCTGCTCGTGGACTTATGTTCCGAACTCCAAGTTCTAAATTCTGATTCATCAGACCATTTTCCAGTTAGATCTATATTCGGGATAAAAGCCAACTTCAGTTGTAGGCAAGATAGTACATTTTATCAGACAACTGTTTATAAATACGATCGTTTTCAAACTCAAGTTAGTAGTAAAATGAGTAATTTATTATCTAAAGGATTGTTAGACGGTGAAGAGTATTATTCTAAATTCGAAGGTATTCTAAAAGAATATATTCACATCTGGAAGATCAAAAACTCGAAAATTCAAGGTCCTAAAAACCCATGGTACGATTTAGACTGTATCAAGTTAAAAAATAAAAAAACCAAAGCATTACACCAGTTTAGAAGACTATCTACAACCGATTCCTTTAAAGAATACCGGCAAATTAAAATTACTTATTTCAATCTATTAAAAACCAAAAAACTAAATTTCTTCAAAAAGTTACAACAAAAAATAATAGAAAATAAAAATAATGACGTATTCTGGTCAACGATGCAGAAACTGAGACGGCCGAATATTGAGCAATCAGTGCATATAGAATTTTCTGACTGGATCACTTTCTATAATAGATTTACAGAAAAAAGTATTACTCCAATGACTGAAATTACGAATTCAGTAAATGAAATATTCGATTTACAGATTACTACCGAGGAACTTGAAGTGTCGATCCGGAAGTTAAAATCGAAAACATCCCCCGGACCAGATCAAATCACAACTAAATTTATTAAATTACTTCCGCCATCAGGTAAGCAGGTTCTTCTTGACCTATTTAATTACTTTTATAACAACTCAAAATACCCAAAGTCTTGGAGGATAGCAAAAATTCTAATGATTTATAAAAAAGGAACCCGAACAGATCCTAAAAATTACCGTCCTATTGCTTTATTATCCGTGCTAAGGAAATGTTTCACTTCAATATTAACCTTTCGATTTCAAAGCTGGTCTTCTAAACAAGGTTTAAATTCACAATATCAGTATGCTTTTACTAAATCAAAAGGAACTGAGTCAGCTATTTTTCTATTGTTGTTAATAATTCAAAATTATCTCCAGCGTAAGCGTAGAAAGATTTTCACTGCCTTTATTGACATTTCCAAAGCATATGACTCCGTGCATATTTCCATCTTGATTGATAGGCTAAGAAGGATGGGGGCTGGTACCAAATTCTGTAATGTAATCAAATGTTTATTTTCATCCTATACAATTAATATTGCTCATAATAACCAAGTATATCCGGATATAAAAATTCACCGGGGATTACTCCAAGGCGAACCTTTGTCACCTTATTTATTTAACTTATATATCAGTGAAATTGACCATCTATTTTCAAACGATAATGAAGGAATTTACATTAATGGTCGCACTTTTCACTACATTTTATATGCTGACGATCTTGTATTACTAGCTCCAACCCGAACTACTTTGCAACGTAAAATTAATGTAGTCAACGATTACTTAAGTACCATCTGTCTATCTATTAATACTGAAAAATCTAAAGTTCTCATAATTAGAAAAAATGTAAAAATATCTAATCAAGAAAAAAGTTTCTACTTAAATAACCAATCGATTGAAGTAGTTAACCAAATCAAATACTTAGGAATTACTTTCAACTGGGACGGCGGATTCCACCCACATCTAGTCCAACTCAATAGTAAAATCAACCAACTCATTAATAATGTTATATATCTAGCATCAAGATTAAGGATTTCGAATTTAAAAATTCATTTGAAGATGTTCCATTCCTTTGTGGTTCCAGCACTCTATTATGCTAGTCCAATTTGGGCTTTGGATTTTTATTCAGATTTGGAGAAATACCATATTATATTTTTGCGCAAACTCCTCCATATTGAGCGGACGGTTCCTGGATATGCAATTAGATCAGAAGTGAACCGATATCAACTTTTTCCTCTATTTCTCAAACGTTTACTAAAATTTTACTTCCGGATACTTAACACTGTAGATGAAAATATAAAATTTCTGTTTCTCGAAATGGTAAATCAAAGTAAAATCTCAGTCAAAAATTATCGTACATGGTATCAAAGTTTCAATAAGATAATTCAGTCTTACGGCATTTCGAATCTGTTACTTAACTCAAACGAGGACAACTGTAATTATGCTTACTCCTTAATGATGAACAATGCCTTGTCACAATCTATTGCTAAAGACCAAATCTCTATATTAAACTCAACTTATCACCAATGGTATTTGAATACGTTACATATTCCATCTCAATCGTGCATTGCTATGGCTACTACCAACCTAAATGTAAAGCGTACGTTACTCCAGATGCGGCTTAATTATAGTTCAATATTAATAGACAACGTATACATTGATTTTGCTAGGGAGTGTTATTGGTGTAAATCTCGGCCTTTTTCTCTATATCATATTCTCACAGTGTGCTTAGCCATCGAAGATGCTCAACATAAATTTCAAATAAGGGAAATCTTTGTATCTACTCACGAACGAAATTTTAGATCCAGTCTTGACAATTTATCGAAAATTAGTATGTTTAAGATCTACAATTTTTTCGTCCATATTACTAAAATGTTGAAAAATTAATTATAAGTATTGTGTAACTCTAGTTGTTTATGTATAAAAAAGATGTTCAAGTTGAAACCAACGTGATAAACGTTCAGAGATTTTTTTATATATTAATGTCTTATGTAACTAATCTTCAGCAAATTAAAAATTAAATTGTAATATTAAATACTAGTTCTTACTGTAATTCTAAGGTAATCTTTTAGTAAACTGTTGTAAATATTTTAAAAAATATAATAAATAAATTTCTTTTAGTATTAATAGAAAAATTTTTTATTCTTTATTTTCTTTCTTAATTTACTTCTAAATTTTGAATCGTAATTAATATTATTGTAGATTAAAAAAAAATCTTATTGTTGGACATAAACAAGAGCTTTATATATCTTATTAGATAATCAGACACAAAATATGTGATGAAAACACCAAATTACGTCAGATTTGTTCGAAAAGACAAGTGTTTGCTCTTATTTCCTATTAGTGAATTAATGAAATCGTTTATTAAACCGCTTTCTCTAACAAAATAACATGTTTCAGATTAGATAAGATTAAAAATAAGGAAGAGTTTATATTTAAAAACTTAACTTTTTGATAAATTGAGGTCACAATAAAGTCGTTAAGTAGAAGCATCAAAGAAAATTATTGACTGATATTTATATTCTACTTAGATCTTTATTGTCTAGCAGACAATATAACAATAGAGGAAAACAGTCGGGGGGATTAAAAATTATTTTAAAATTGTCTCTTGTGCTTATTGAATAATTATTTTTTTTAATTGAAACTGAAAAAAAAAACAATTTTTTAATATATATAATATATATTTTAATTATAATTTCAATTTTATCGCTTCGGTTCGATGGAATAGGCAACGCAATACGTGGGTAGTCTGCCTTTCGTTAGAACTTTTAATGGAAAACTGATCTCTATGTAGATGTTACATAGGCCTACATGAAGAAAACACGTAAAACCCGCGTGACTAACCTGTTGTGATGCGTAAACCCACGATTATTCATCAATATTAGTGGTTTTATTCATTCGGTCACAGTGGGCGTCAAAAGCTTATATGGAGAATGAGGTAGACCGGGTTCTTTTTGCCTCTTAGCCGGCTATTTATTCTTATTTCATTTGTTCAAAAAAATAAAATAAATGTTTCTTTACTAATGAAAAGAAGTCTTAACGATTTCATTTTCTGTTAGTAAAAATAACATCAGTTTTATATAAGTATAAATCGCTACGGGTCCCTAATTATTCTCCGGGCCAAGGGAAAAGGTTCCACCTTCTCCTATCGACGGCCCTGACTGTGAGCACCAGTCTTGTTCTATAAGATTATAGTTATTATATATTTTTATTTATATTATATTTTTAATATAAGAGAAATAAAAATAAATTTGTCTATCGATTCCCAAATGACCCCAATTTATTGAAAGGTCTCTCGAGGATCCCTAGCGATATTTGGAATCCCTCTCATAAAATAAAAAAAAAATTACGTAAATTTCCAAATAATTTTTGTATAAAATTTAATAAGAATAGTCTATATATGAAATGCCAAATATTTATTTTAAGAACTATTCGAATTAATTTCTAGAAAGTAAAAGTTAGAAAATTACTCCAACTTCTCAGGAATCGATAATTAAATATATTGAATCTGTGTTAATTTACAGGTTATAAATAATATAAAAATAATATTGTTTTTTTTACAAATAACGTTTATAGTTGAAGAAATTATATTTTAATCTTTAAATTTTTAGCCATTTATTTCCGAATGAATTTATTTTTTTATTTTTTTAAGTTTCTTCTGAAGAAAATCACTTTCTGTTTTTTTTTTTAAATTTAAAAAACATTTCTGAACTTTGAGTTTTCTCCAATTATTCTCAATAATTGGAATAAAATAAAGAAAAAGCAGTTGACAAACCAATTAAATCTAAAAAACTAACAAAAAATAAATAAATAATTTTAAGTTATTAAATTATATGATTAAACTATTAAATGTAATTAAGTTATTTGATATATTTTAAAAAATTAAATTTATTCTTAGGTAACATTTAATTAAGTTAAATATTTGAATTGTTTTTTTAAACTTTTTATATAAAATATGTTAATTAAATTACATTTATTATTTGATAAAATTATTTAGAATTTACTCGTACAATATTTGATATTTTCTATGGTATTTTTCTTATTATATTATTCTTATATTATACATTTATGAATTAAAAAACAAATTATAATGGTTGAATTACTGATTTAAAAGGATATTTTATTAATTCTTTTCTTGTATTTTAATTTATTTAAACATTTCCTTAGGAAATTTAATAAATTTAATTCGCTTCAAAAATTTTCTATTTTTATGCTATTTTAGGAAATATTCAAACTGAAAATTATTATTATTTTTTTTTCATAAAAATTCTTTTAATATCTTGAATTTTTTAAACTACTTTTGATTTCAACAAGAAGAATGTGAAGATTATTATTATTATTATTATTATTTAATTATATTTAAATTAATATTGCGGTGTACTTTCGGGTGTTGCGTATTGTTTTAATGGTATTTTTCGGGGTAGTAAAACTATGCAATGATATTTTTTAAGTGTACACATTGTTGCTTCATGGAAAATAAAAAGCATAATAATAAAACGTCATTAAAAAATACGTATTTTCAAAAAACAAAATGCATAATTAGCAGTTTTTATAATGGATAGGATACATAAAATGGGGAAATGCAAAACATACAAGGAGACGTCTCTTCAGAGAGGACTTTTCCCATTGCAAGTGTTCACTGTTTTTATCGACTGCTTGTAAGACCATATTTCTAACGAAATTTTTAACGATTTTCTCATAATTTAATATAATTATTGTAGGGTTTGGAATCGCTAGGCGAGCGATTTCTGCCATGGTTTATTATAACGAACTTTCATAACGGAAATGCCGTTAGGATCGGCCGTTGGAAACGACCGTTAGGAGATCCGTTGTGTTTCAAATCGACGACAGGCGGACGATTGGCCGGCGGAAATGACCGTTGGCGGCCGTTGTGGAAGAATTCAAATTTGATTGGCGGACGATTCGAACGTTGGGACTATTTAAGCCGTAGTTTCGGCGGGAACGAGAGCTCGTATCGTAAGTTCGTATCGGGATCGGCTGAGTTCGGATCGGGAAGATCGGATCGAATCGGATTAGGATCGTCGTTATCGAAGTGCTAACTAACTCTCTCGTTGGACGCCACGGAAATCTGGGGAAAGTAACTCCAGTGTTTTAGTACGAACTTGTTCCTGACTCGGAGGTGCTGTTAATTACAAGTCTGTTTGGTCGTAAGGAGTTTCTTTCGACGAACGTGTACGGGAATAGTCGGTTGGCGTGGAATCAGTGTTTGTGCATATTTAATTGTGACTCTACTTTGTATTACTTTGTACATTTTACTGTAAATATAAATTTTGTGTTTCGTCAAACCGACTGAGTGGTTATTTTGAACATTACTATTATTAAACAATTTTATATCGTAATTTTAAAAAGAAAAGGTTTTGAAACTTGAACTTTGAAATTTAATATCCTGTATTTAATGTAACAAGAACAAAAGAAAATTTGAGAGCAAAATTATAAATTTGAAAATTATTTCTTTCATTTTTTTTTTCTTTTTTAAGGTAGATAGAAAATAATTATAAATTCTGTTAATTAATTCTTTTATGACATCATTTCATACTCTAATTTTACACATCAAGAAAGATATTTTATTTAAAGAATTTGTACATAAAATTTTTCAGAACATTTCCTCAATATTAATGTAAATAAAATATCGCATTATAGATTTAACATTATATATTTTATTTAATCAAGATTATTTTCTTTCTACTTTGTTCAAAAATAATTTGTAGTCTTTATTTAGTTTACTATAAAAGCATTAATAGATTCTTTCCCAAAGTCTTTCTAAATTTAATTTTTGAGATGATAAAAAAAAAGAAAAAACACAAATCCTACTTCCTAAAATATAATATTTGGAGAAGTAGATGATGAAAAAGATAAAGCAGGATCTATGCAGGTTTATTACAATTTACTTCTCAACATTCGTTCCTTTCAAGTATTGCTTGCTCTAATAAAAATTGAAAATGTTTTATTTAAGATTTTACAGAAAAATAGCAATATTTTAATAAGATCATAATGTATGTTAAGATACATTACTCGTATAAAATTAAAATTACAAACTATAATATCGAATCTTTACTTCAAAGATAATTATTCAATATCGATTGAAAATCTTACTACTTGCTTCGTAAACAAATTATTACAAACTTAAATTTAGTAGTTATTAAATTTTAAATGTAATCTTCTATTGATTACGAGCCATTAGAAGCATATTACTTCGACATTTTGTTATTTTGAATATGGGAAAGTTTTCATAGAATTGTGAGGTAATAAAAATATTACGATACTGTACATAACTCAAGATAAATAACTTATATTTTATTTATTTAATTTGACGAATTTCTTCTGTATAAAAATGAACAAAGATTTAATGTCTTGACTAAAGAAAGTAAATCGTGCATTTGAGTTTAACATTATCTTAGAAAGGTTATGTTTTAATTGTATTTTTAATTACTTATCGATCGTAACTATCTACAGAGCTGATCTTAGTAATATTAAGCATGTCAGCATTAATATCATGCAAGTTACTTTAATCTACCATGATCACATTACGAGTTTTAGCTTACTTATTAGCTATTTTTGTTCGCAGTCAGCTGAGAAAGTTGGCTATTTTCTGCAATAATTCGTAATTTTGATATTGAATTTTTTTCCTAGTTTAAATTAATTTTATAATTGTATATATTACATTACATATTTATATTTTTGAATAAAAATAAAGGAGAAAACAAGAACAATTCGGTCACACCGCGATCAAAAAGGGTAGTATTTACAAAGTAGAGCTCGACTTTCATCTGAAATTGTAACGTTGTTATGAACTGTACGCTTCTGTAAACAGATAAAACCTAACTTACATGAACAGAATACTTGTGAAAACTTCTGAGTTTCTCTTAAAGCATAGAGCTTAAGCAACTTTATTTTTGAACGTATTTCACCTGAAGAATTCATGGTTATATATTAACTATCCGATTCCTTGTTTATTGCAAAATTTAAAAAAATATTACATACAAAATCAATTTCACAATTTATTTATTATACAGTATTGTTTATTATCACTGATGATAATAGTTATATATATATAGTATACAAATTTCGTAAGTGTTCAATAGACAACTCTTTAAAAATACCATTGTTAAAAAACAGTAATATTGAAGATTAAAGGCTTGGACCTTTTCTTGCAGGTTATTCCGCTGTATTTTTAAATCACAAATATTTTTTTCGCTTAAACTAAAAAACATCCATTATTAGAGAGCCTATCTGTACTAAATATATGCATAGTTAATTCAACAAAAAAGGTGGGTGTAAAAAGTTTGACATTCATTTAGGATTATTGTTGTCGTTGTGTGTAGACTATAAGAAGATAAACGTGTTGCTGTATACAAAGAATCCTTTTGACACTTGAATTTCTTAAAACAGCGGAATATCCTAGAAGAAAAGGTCAAAATAATGAATTCTTCAATGTTCCTTTGTTTATATTATTTTTTATAGAGTTGTCTATTGTATTCTTACCAAATTTAAATGTTTTGTTAAGATTCCTAGATGTCAAAGAATTGTTTACACAATTTAGTAACGTTATAAGTAAACGAGAGGTGCTTTATAAATTATTTCTGGTTAAATTATCTCGCTTCACTGAATACTACAACATGACATCTATGATATCTTTTGCAATAGTTTGTAAGTTGAAGATACGTTTTTAGAATGATTTTAAATTGAAAAATTTTACAATTTAAACAGAGATTTAAAAAGTATGATTAAAGAAATCGATAAAAAGTGATAAGTGTGATTTTCATACAATGTAGTACTGTACATGGATGACGTGATCGTCAGAAGCAGATTGTATTAGAAGTAATTTATTACTCTTTAATACAAAGTTTAATCAATTCATTGTAAGTATCGTTTTATCAAATCACATAGTTGAATCTTTTCACTCAAAAATAACGTTATCGAACTGTTTCGATCTCTCCTCCTAAACGTAAAATATGTCATATAATATGTAGAGTACATATGTGTGGATAAGATGAATATAGACTAAACTCTCCAGTCATTGATATTTTAAAATAAATTATATTTTCAACTATTAAAATCGCACAGAATATTTTTAAAACGTCTTGATTTTAAGTGAAATAAGCAAAAATTAAAATTTCTTAAAGACTTTCCGTATGATCTATATGATATTATGTTTATATAATAAATTAACAATATTTACATATAAAATAGTTAATATTTTACATATATAGACTATTTTTGTATAATTCTGGCAGAATTAACGGTTGCAATTCTAATAAATAATTTATATTAATTGTAAGTAAGTAGATGTTGGCATGCTTATTAAATTGCAAAACAATCCTGTTGTATTGCTGCGCTAAGAGCTGTATAAAAGTGATCAGAATACTTAATGTTAGAAAATTTTGATATGATATAACGATAAAGGATAATTATTCACCTATTGTTTAAAAGTATATAAATTTTTATCATCTATTGTTATTTTTATTCTTAACTTCTAAGTCACGTATGCCTATTGTATTAAAAGACTTCTTTACATGTAATTTTGATTTGAAAACAATTTCAAGAATATTTACGAATAAATTTTAAAATCATTATAAGTAACTTCAAGAAGTAATATTTCTTTATACGTCCAGCAAACATTTTTTGAGCTTTATTTAAATTTCTTCAAGCTTCTTGAAAATTATTGTGTGTCCCTACTTAGGAATGGCATCAAATCGTTTTCTTTTCGGCATTGATTTAATTTTGAGAACAAGAAAATAGTCTTTAAAGAGTAGTTCGTGAGAATATGGAGATGAACGACATTGCAAAATTACATCGTCTCAAAAAGATTTATCGTCATTGCAGAGAAACAATGCGTTGTATGTGACATATTCTCTTATTGTTCGAAACTAAAACTTTATTTAATAAATTACCTCAAATAAATGGTAAAAATTTATATAAAACAAGTACATTACTTGTAATATTGATTCATAAGTTTCATAGGAAGGATGTTTAGACATGTAACTTGTAACAAAATATAATGTCGAGCTTTTTAACTCCATCACTGACAATTAAAAACAATTCGCAACGAGCTGCGTAACTTTTCCGGCAAGAGTTAAAATACTGTGTGGTGCCATCTGTTATGAGATCTTATTTTAAAAGTTTTTATATTATTAATTATTATAAAATCACAAAAATAGCTTAATTTTGAAAGTAGAAATGAGTTTTATAAAAAATTAGAAATGTTAATAATGAGTAAACTTATCATTAAGTCCGACTTCCTGTATCTCCCCATCCCATGACGTTTAACCACTAAAATTTAATAGAACAAAACTGCCTGATACACAAACCTTCCTGCAAAATTAGTAGGTTCTTACAGTATAAGCTTGCATTGAACAATTTTACATAATTTTTATGACCTCAGTTCCAGAAATTAATTGCCAAGTTTATATGCGCAATATACATTATTAAGCACGAATCGACATTTATTCTACTTTTATAAAGTAAGAGATGAATTTCCCTATATTTTAATAAAATTGAATTTTATAAAATAATTTATCATTCAGAGAAAGATTTTAAAAATTGATATGTATTAAAATTGATTTTTTAATATATCAATAGAATAAACTATATAAAAATATAAATGCAAATGTGAACATTTCACATTTCTTAAACGTAATTATTTAAAAATATAAATTAAAAAGTCCAGCAACGAGTTGCTTAACTTTCCCGACAATATTTGGTAGCGTCATCTGTTATCATGTTTTATCTAACAACTTTTTATATTTTTAATTGTTATAAAATGGCAAAAGCTTTATTTTGAAGATAGGGATAGATTTTATTTTAAAAGAATGTAAATGCTATTAACGAGTAAAATCGTAATTAAGTCTGAGCTTACTCGAGATATAACACAAGATCCCCTCTATCTTCCCACTCATTTGACCTTTAACCACCAAAATTTAATAGCATCAATCTCCCTAATACCTAAACCTCCCTGCAAAATTTCAGAAACTTTTGACAAAAATCACAGAAGTTATTAAGCTTCAAACAGGGTGAACAAAATCACGTCTTCCCCAACACTATAACATCCATACATAGATGAAAAAACCCCGATTTTTTTTTTTTTTTTGCATTTTCCGACATTACAAGGTCCTGAGTCCAAAAGCGTAAAAATATTCATTTTTTGACTAGTCGCCATACTTTTCCTCTCTTATATATAACATCTAGGAAAATAAAAATGCACTATAATCACTTTTCTTTTGTAAAGTTGTATAATGCTACTGGCGCATGCTTTCTCTCTATTGACATTTATAAAATACAAGCGAGTCGGGACGAAAAGGTAATTTATGGACACATTTGCAAGTCTTTCGAACATATCAGCACTTCTACAGTGCCAATCTTTCTAATTCTACTGCTTTGTTACACAAACCATTAATTTGTCCAGTGTAAAATTCAAGTAAATAGGAAGTTCACGTGTCTCTAAGTTACACTTATTAGCGAAATTTCTAAATACTGCACACAAGTTTCTTTATAATTAGATGAGAACTTTGATAAATTTTAATTACACGCTTGTAGGGTTTGGAATCGCTAGGCGAGCGATTTCCGCCCTGGTTTATTATAACGAACTTTCATAACGGAAAAGCCGTTAGGATCGGCCGTTGGAAACGACCGTTAGAAGATCCGTTGTGTTTCAAATCGACGACAGACAGACGATTGGCCGGCGGGAAATGACCGTTGGCGGCCGTTGTGGAAGAATTCAAATTTGATTGGCGGACGATTTGAACGTTGGGACTATTTAAGCCGTAGTTTCGGCGGGAACGGGGGTTCGTATCGTGAGCTCGTATCGTGAGTTCGTTTCGGGAAGATCGGATCGGATTGGGATCGTCGTTATCGAAGTGCTAACTAACTCTCTCGTTGGACGCCGCGGAAATCTGGGGAAAGTAATCTCCAGTGGTTGAGTACGAACTTGTTCCTGACTCGGAGGTTTTGTAATTACAAGTCTGTTTGATCGTAAGAAGTTCTTTCGACGAACGTGTACGGGAATAGTCGGTTGTCGTTGGATTAGTGTTTGTGCATATGTAATTGTGACTCTAATTTGTATTATTTTGTACATTTTACTGTAAATATAAACTTTGTGTTTCGTTAAACCGACTGAGAGGTTATATTTTGAACATTACTACGCTAGATAATAATAATTGAGAGCATTAGTTTTGAATAATGCAAATCTAATAATTTAATAAGGACTATAAATACTTTATTGCTGTTTTAACGGTAATTAATTTTAATTATTTTATCTTATATTACGGATTAAATCCCATATAGAAACTATTTTAAATATTTTTATCGATTTTAAATTAATTTAAAAAAAACTAATATTACACTGTATTAATATATAATTTGTACAGTACTATAAAATATTATATACATTAAACAATACGTGCAATATAATACATATATGTATTATAAATATTGTAATAATGTTTAC
The DNA here is from genome assembly GCF_030686945.1 of Centruroides vittatus. NCBI lineage: Eukaryota > Metazoa > Arthropoda > Arachnida > Scorpiones > Buthidae > Centruroides > Centruroides vittatus. The sequence continues at coordinate 3,071,862 of NW_027122644.1, forward strand.
AATGCTATCTATAATATAGTCTACACCAAATCATAGACAAAAATATATTTCATTTTATACAATTAAATATAAATTTTAAAAATTATTATTATATACATTATACAACAATATGTCATTAAAAGTACAATGTAATCTCTATAACATTAAATGTGCCACTTTTTTATATAAACATGAAATACTGACAATGTCAATATCTTCCTTATTCAATTCAGAAGTAAAACATATGTTTATAATTTCATTTCATCTAGCGTGAGTTATCAGAAATGAAAGAAAAAACCAGCGAGTTGCTCAACTTTCCTGGCAACATTTAAAATTTTGGTAGCGTCATCTGTTATCATATTTTATTAAAATCTTTCTATATTTTTAACAATTATAAAATAGCAGAAAGTTTAATTTTCAGGGTAAGGATGAGTTTCGTAAAAATTTGTAAATGCTAATAACGAGTAAAATCGTCATTAAGTCCGACCCTAGTGGAGGTACACAGGACCCCATTATCTTCCCACTCCCTCAACTTTTAACTACCAAAATTTAATAGCATCAATTCACCTAATAAACAAACCTCCCTGTAAAATTTCAGAAATTTTCGACAGAAAGCACAGGTGTTATTAAGCTTCAAACAGAGTGAACAAACTCGTGCTCCCCTCCCACACACACAATAACATCCATACGTACAGAAATTATCGTCCAATTTTTTTTCTTTTGTATTTCTCGACGTTTCAAGGTGTCCTGAGTCCAAAAATGTAAAAATCTGTGGGGTCATTTTTTGCCGTATTGCCATACTTTCCTGTTTTATAACAGCCGTGAAAGTAATATAAATTACAGCATCATACGAAATTTTCGATAGTTAAAGAACTAACAAACTACTTTTAGGTTATAAATCATTCAAATTTTCAAACATGACAGAAAAACATGTTTATCATATCTTTCGAATTTTATAAAAGTAAGTAACAAGCTGATGTATTTACATTATACACATCTTTCTACACTAATTTTATCTAAAGTGAACTGTAAACAAGAATGACAAGTTTAATGAAGAATGCTGTAAGTTTATTGAAAACTAAAGGATTTTCCAGATGTTCTAAACATTTTGTACAAATTTTTTTTCTCTCTCCAATAGAGAAATTAATGCTTTGTAAGTACTTTAAAGTATAAGTGAGATTAGAGATTAGTCATTGTAACAAATAATAATAATTATTGTTTGTCATAACAACATAAATTTTCCTTAAATGAAAGTTAATTAAATGTAAACTTTTAATATTTATTTTAAAACTTAATTATAATTCTATTATTTTATTTTATTTAAATCCAAACAAATTAATTATCCGATTTTAAATTAATTGAGCATGTAATTAATAAAGTATACTTTGAATAAATTTTACAACTTAAAATCAATTACACGAATAAGTACATTTATTAAAATAATTTATTCTCTCTTGTAACAGTAAAATTGCTTGTGTTCACTAATTAATAAATAAATAAACAAGGTTTTTTTAAAAGAAACTTTAAAGTTTTTATATACATTTACAATGGCATTTTGTAATTATTTACAGATAAAGTTGATAAACATTTAATGTGTACTTTGATGTGTATGAAGTGGAATTTATGAGAGAGAATTAGTAATAACATCTACTGATTGCATTCCACCACTATGGTTACCAAAACAGTGTATGGAATTGCAAAGTATGGCTCGACAACTAATTCCTTTATTGATTAAAAGAACGCATGATGCCAAATAACTATTAGAGATAACATTTCTGTTATAATATTATAATAGTTGTATAATTACTTAAGCATATAATTATAGTCTTTGATGGAAATTATTGTTCTGATAGCAATTTTCTCATAATATAAATAACTTTTAAGTTTTTTTTTCTACTTTTTACACTAAAGCTAATATACACTATTAGTTAAACGCGTTAAACTGCTTATAAAACATGCCAAAACTAAGTTTAATAAATTTACTTATAAAATAAAACTTGTTTTTTTTTCCTAGAAAATTTCATTTATATCTTATATAAAAACTGTTATTATACAAGGAAAAGTTTTTCTTTAAAATCTTTAAATGTCTGACTAAAACTTCTCACATATAAACTTTTTACGCTTCGGTTCATTTTCTATATATTAAAATACAGCGTGATCATTATTAAAGATAGGTTTTTAGGGCTCTCTGTAGAAAGAACTATGGGCAAGCAAATTTCGTATACAAGTCCCGGGTATTAAATTTCGGAAAAATAATTTTACTTTAAAATTTGGCCATTAGGAGAAAATTTAGCGCTGCTGCTCTAATGTGCATATTACGTAAGTTTTTTAACGAATTTCGTGAGTTACGAATTATAATTATTAAGTTTAGTAATAGATGGCGCCTAACGCCAAGCTCTAGTGCCAAATTGTCTTATTAATTATTTATTTATTATAGCCGACTCTAGCTCGATAATTCGGCTCTTGTGGATGTATAGCTTTGTAACGGATTAGTCGTTATTTATTTATTTATATCAATAATTTGATTTTAATTATAAATGAGATTTATCGGTGTGGAGTATGGAATTGACAAGGAAAGTTTAACATGTAACGCACAATCGAACAAAATGAGCACCACGACTATTTATCTGTCAAATAATTGTTACAAATTTAATTAGAACGCGTAACTAAGAAGACAGCAGCGCCAAATTTAGCCGAAGCGGCTGAATTGCAAAGTAAAATTGCTTTCTTGAAAATCAAAACCGCATACTCAGGACATTGTGTACACCAAATTTTGTTCAGATTTACCAAATAATTCTTTCTGAAAAGAGTTTTGAACACCCGCTCTTTAATTTTGAATTTGAATTTTATTTATTTTATTTTATTATTATTATTTTATTTTTTCAATATTTAATATCGAATTTTTTTCAACCTATACAACCTTAAATATAATCACGTATTTAGTCTTTTAGTTTTATATATATATAAAAAAAACTACGATTTCTACGAAATTATATTTAAAAAATCAAATATTTATTTAAAGTAGTTGCAAAATATAGAATATTTTTGATGACATTTAAAATTTTTAAAAATTAATTTTGGATTTTTATTTTTAAAATTTTAATATAATAAAAATAAAAATTGCAGCTTTTTCTTAAAAATAAAATTTCTATAATTAAAGTTTTTATATATTTTCTGTGATTATTTTTTTAAAATTAGACTACTTTTTTTTAGTTGTTATCAATACGTTTTTCGTTATTAAATTACAGTATATTAAATATATTTTCCTTTGAAAAACTATGAACAGAAAAGAAAATAATAACTGTAGTTTCTTTCGAACTCTCACTCCATCAATTCCGCTATATCTGGTTCTATTCTTAGAAAGGTGCAACACACGGTATACCACGCTCGCAGTTGATACTCAATATCTTACTGTACCAAAGAAATTTTTCCTAATAAATTTAATCTTAATAAAGTATATTTTAAAAAAATGTGTGAATGTTTAGGAAGCAGTTAGATGGAAACAAATCTAACAAAATTTAATAACCTTATCATTACTATTTCTCTTGCTTATCTGGAAACATAACATACGTACGGGTACGTATAAGCTATAAATGATAAGTTAATGTAAATCTATCACCATTAAATTAATAGGCTAATGTATCATTCGATACGATTAATGAAACTGATTGATGGCATCGTCTCAATTTTAATTGATTTTCTGTTAACCCATCAGAAAATAACTCTTTGATTTGAGATTTTAATTTATTGAATCATTTAAAGATTTAAATTGTATGTTTTAAAAGAAATTTTGCTGAGTGTAGAATATATGTTAATACGAGCAATTATTTATTGTGACTTCGTCACAATGACGTGCTGTAATTTTTAATTTATTTAACTTAAATTATACGCTCTCCACCTAAAATTAGTAGTGTCTTGCCCTTGTAAATCATACTATTCCTGTTATTTATAGAGTCGTGCTGATCATCTATCTAACTCCTTTCAAGGAAAAATTTGAGTTGAAATAACGTGACTTCCATTGCAAAGCCGATGTTCGTATATAGTTAATCAGGACAGATAGACAAACTGACTGACTGAACGACAGTGGAAATTTATATATCTACAATTTTTTCAAATTGCAGCCCAAAAATTTATAAAAATGAGCAAGTTATTTTCTAGTAGCTTCGATGATATTTTCATTGAATTATGGTAAACTTTGAAATATATTAGGTTTAAAATATAAAATATTGGGTAGATTAGGATCTATCATAATTCAAAATAATGTATTTTTGCTTTGCAATTTGGAAAGATTAGATGTTATAATAATGTTGTTTCAAGAAACCATTAAATTTTAATATTTAAAATTAAATGGAATAAATAAAAATAATAATCGAGATACTTCTTTAGTAATAATTAATCTAAAGAATACTGTTATTTAGTGATCCTAATGATTTACGCAAGTATTTCCCTATGGCATCACGAAGAATCATGTCTACTTTCAGCTCAATGTGACATTAGTCATTGGGCTTTTAATCTGGATTGCTAATGACCAATAGTTTTGATGCAAAAAACAAAAAGTGAAAGATTCACCCAATTTATTTACCAAAATTGACCTTTAGAATATTCACAGTGTAATTTCTATGTCGTTCCGAATGAGGACGAGAGACGACATTTATTCAATTAATTAGAATACCGAAACTGAATTGAATTTTTTAAAATATATATATATTAGAAAACAGTGATTCTGTTGAAATAAAATCGATTATTGATTAATTTTAGCAAAGTTCTCTGTAAATAAAGGTACAATCTATCATCTTCAAGGAGTTAAAGCTCGAAAATAATTCGATATCCATGTCACATATGTCACCGAATGATTTTATATATATCAGCTTAAAAAACATAGTAATTACCTTTAAAACATTTAAATAATAAATAATTTGATAAATATTAATGATAAATGTTTTTAATTTGTAACCTTTCTTTTCCATTTAAAGTAGAAATTTTGAAAATTAGATTAAAATAGTTTTATTGTAAATAAATATACTTTAGATAAATGTGTAAATTTTAATTATTTACACATTTTCTTACTTTAATTTTTAAAATTATAATTACCTAGATTAATATAAATACATATTTGATTAGATATTAACTTTTGCGCTATAAAGTAGTAAAGTAGTAAATGAATGAATTTAAGTGATCTATTATTAACTATTATTTTTAATTTAAATATATGTTATTTACTTTATTTATTATATAATTATGTTAAATTATACTTAAACAACAGCAAATAATATAGGGTTTATATATATATAAACCCATAAACCCCATATAATATATATATCTTAAGTGTTATATATAATTTAAACAAGACTAAAGCTATTACAAAATTAAACCTGTTAATAATCTTATATGTATATATAAGATTTAAAGTTAACTAATTCTAATTAAATGTAATAAATATTTATTTATTTATTAAATTAGAAAATGCAGACTGCGTCATCCAGATTCGGTTCTTGTCTGGATGATGCAGTCTGCATTTCAATCAGCTATAACAAAAATCACCAAATAATATATATTTTTTCCTTCTCCTTTTTAATTTATATTTAATTTTTTAAATTAATTAATTATGAAAAACAATTTATAGAAATTTATTTAATTTTTAAAAAAATTGAAAATAATTATTTAAATATTAAATTTCATTCAGATTTAAAAGAAATTAAGATTAAATTTTTCGTGTATTTTACATAATATTGTATCATTAACACGTATTTTTTTAAATTAAAAACTGGTGGTCAGACATTTTATTTTGCTTAAAGTTCTCTAAATAGTCGAGGACGATGAATTTATTTTTTTTTCTTTAACGCATACCGAAATTTGCATAAAACATTAAAAATAAAATTAATTTTAGTAATTTAATTTAATTAATTTAAAATTAATTCTAATAAATTTTTAGTTTTACTTCTGTCTAAATTAAAATTTTTAAAATTTATTTAGAAATAAGTATTTTAAAAAGTAGTATCGTTAAATTTTACAACAAGTCGAGACGAATTTATTAGAAATAAATAAAACCAATCAAATTGAAAGGAAAATATTTAGTAAAAAATTAGTTAACATTAAAATAAGTATTTTATATTAATTATAGTAATCACTATAAAGCTTTTATCATAAAAAAGTAGGAGAATCCAGGACGAAAGATAAATTTTAATCGTTATCACGAGACTAGAGAAAATACTTTTTATATTTTTATATCAATTGATACTCCAATCTGTTGGCTACTATACTATATGGTATAAGACATTAAAAAATCTAAATTGCCGTTTTTCCCAAAAATAAAAAAACAAAAACTAGACCATGCTGTGTCCGATATTCCCGTGTGGCACCAGGTAATAGCAAGACAGTACCCGGGGCGACGTCAGGAAGATAGAAAGTGGTCAAAATTTAGCAGACAAAGGAAATAAAAAACGAATTATAATTTATTTACACACATTCATTAGAAAATTTAACAAATATTTAATTATTATAGTTTTAGGTTGACATGATTTGGAGCTGATAATGAGCACGTCAACCTATGAGAAAAACAGAGACACCCATGATTGTCCCAAATCGCCATGTTTGATTCTAACAAGCTTTAGAAAGAGACATTACTCTACTTACATCTTGATATATAATAAATAACTAGGATAAAACATATTATAACCCTTATATATATAGGTATATCTAAAAATTTCATATGATACTTGTGATAAACAAACACTGGCTGGAAGATAAAATCTTTCAAAAACAAAAAGTTTTCGGCTGCAAAAAAAAAAATCGTGGACGAAAACCAGAGCACGTAACATACGTCATAATATGCTACTGATAGGAATCGTAACAGTGTTGCCAATCTTATAGGTTTTGCACTATTTCATGTCTAAATTTTCCTTACATCTACATTGAATTAGAATATTTAATTAACTTCTTTACATTCGAGAAGTTTGTTTCTTGATTTAATTATTAAAATACATATTTATATTTACTAAGATAAAATTAAACACAATATATTATAAATAGAGATTGGCCAATGTTTTTTTAATAATAAATTTAACTTAAAATAACAGAAAGTTTCATGTTAAATCAAGTCAAAAATAATAATAGTTTTTCCTTTATAATAATTAATTTATTTTAAAAATTTTTTAAAAAGTATTTCTATAAATTTATTTGAATTAAAAATAAAATTTAAAACTGTTATTTTATTATTAAATTTAATCCAGATTTTACAAAAACTATATTATATAATTTAGTAATTCGAGTGTAACATTTTATATAATAAAATAATTGAAATTATTTATTTATTTTTTTTACTAAATATTTTAAAAGTATATTTGATAAATAAATAAGCTTTAATATAATATTAAACATCATAAATTTTAAAAGAAAATTGTTAAATTTGAGTAGAATTTCACTCTAAATTTGAAGTGGTGAGTCTAAATAAGTCATAAATAAAAATTTATATGAAGAATATGAAAACCCAAAGTTACATAAAATAATTTTGTTTTTTCTAATCCTGAACACTTAATTTTACTATTGAATTTTATATATACAATAGAAAAACCCTTTAATTATTTATTCTAAGATTTATTATTTGTTAAAAATTAATTTTAAGTTTTAATAAATCATAAATTTGTTTTAAAAAAACTATAATTAAACTCAACACATAATTAGATTTTCCTCTTTACATATTAGTATGCATTGAGCTGAATTTAGGTCAAAATATAAACAATTTTTTATTTAAATTATGCATTTAGGAAAATTTTAAGTTTTATTAATATATTTTTATAATTTTTTTTTTCAAATTTACTTCGAATAAACAGATTATTCTACGATTCGATGAATTTTAAACTACTTTCAAATAAGTAAATGTATATAAATATTCAATATTTAGAAATTGCATATATATTTAAAGATTTAATGTGAAAAAATAAAAGGAAGTATGAGAAAATCAGAATTATTTTGTAGGGTTTTCCTCTTAAAGTTACATGTTCAGAACAAGTTTGAAAGTTTTACTCAATCATTCTTTCTTTTTTAATACAAATTCTCAAGGTTAATTCAAAAATAAATCATGTTTAATTCCTCTTCTGTTGAAATTCATTCAACAATAAATACTAGTAGACTTATCTAAATATTAAAACAAAAATTTTAAAAACTTTTAATCGTGTTTATCTTATAGATTTTTATATTATTTATTTATTTTAATTTGATAAATATATTTATCATATTCCAATTTGGCATTCTTGTTTTTCGTACTTAAAATTGGTCGAAATTCCGAAAATAAAACGAGAAAAAGTAGAGGAATTCTTTTAGGAATTTCGACTTTAATGGATTATTCAACCTTTGTGCAATTTAAAATATTTATTTCTAATTTTTCTTAATTAATTAATGATTAAATTTATAGCGACGAAAACGCCATTATCGTTTTAATTAAAATCATGAAGAAATATTAAAGGAAAATGCATAATATGCTAAATTCTTAGAGCTGAAATTTTTAGATTTATTGTTATTATTATTTAATGTGAATATTCAAATTTATGGATATATATATATATATATATATATATATATATATATATATATATGCATTATATTCTCGAGAAATCTTCGATCTACGTTATGTTCTATCGAATGAATCAAAATGTGAGATACGATAAGGGATACTCTAGCTGCCTTACATCAAGGATGAATGTCGACTGTCGATGGAAAAAGTCGATTTTGACTTACATTTCCTTTTGAAACAACAGTAAAAAATAAAAATAAATAAATATTATATTCGAATTGATACCTTACACTGTTTTTATTATAAATCGTTTAAGTTTTCTTTAATTTTTTTAATGAAATAACTATCGAAAATATCAAATAGATTTAATTAATTTGTAACATTTTTTGGAATTTTTCTTTTCATTGCTCAGTATAATTTTTTTTCATGTGTATTCGATCAGAAATTGGATCGAATGTAGAATAAGAATTATCATTTATTTTATGAATTTAGTAAGCCTTCTTTCCATTGAGATTCAGGTAAAAAAAAATCAAAAAATAAATTTAAAAACAAATGTTATTTTCTTACGTTTTCGTTATAAAAGAATTGCTGGAGAGAAACTATTTTACTTAGAAACAAATAAATATATAAAGAGAATTATTACATTTTTATAAATAATTTACTTTTTCGAATTATTCCTTTAAACTTACGATGATGACGACAAATGTACACAGAGGTTAAAACCACAATAAAAATCTTCCTGCACGTGGAACATCTCTTTTGTTTCTAAAGCTCTAAATATGAATGTATTGTATTTTAAATTGACTTTTAAAGTAAAAGAAGTATTTTTTTTTAGAATTCTTATTTCATTTGTGAATGTATCACCATCACTATCAATTTCGATCTTTTAAGCTTTATTTTCCTTATAGAAATCTTGGAAGTGAAAATATTTTAAAACGAAAATAAAATACTTATTTCATATCAGAATATCTATTACTTTAGAAATTATATATTATTATTATAAACAAAAGAATAAAATAAAATATACAATAATTAAGTTCTGCTATAACAATTTGAACTAGATAAGCTGATGTATACAGATCATCAAGAGCATCTCTACATTTTTATATCAATATAATATACAACTCCCCTATTAAACTTTACTTATTTGTATAATAATTAATCGATATATAGATAATAAATACTCTAAACACTGCTTAATATTAAATAATTAGTGATACACGCCTAAACAGTCGTGTATCACTAATTATTTATAAGGAAGATTTTTAACAGAACGCCCCGTGGGTATTTTCCTTAACCTGTCTCTAGCGATTTCTATAGATTTTGCAGCCTCTAAAAATCCATTCACTTTAAGTTAGCTCTTCCTAAAAACCGAATGATGATTAACATAAACATTCGTAGAAAAAATATATTACATTTTTTGAAATTTAATTGTTGGTGATTTTTAAAACACTTCACTTATCTCAACAGCTATATTTAAAGCTAAATATAGAATGTAGTTATTTCGAACTATATCGATTTTTTCGCTTAAAAATTGACTTCTATACGAAATGCAGGAGAGGAGTATTTAAAAGTTTAGCATTTGATAAATGTATATCGATTATACGAAATATCCGAGTGTAACAAGTAGTAGTCGAGCAAAAGAATTAAATTTGAACCGTAAAAAGCATTAATAAAATAATATAAAACTTACCTGCGGTATGCTGCAAATAATACTGATAACCCAAGCAAACGTGAGCATAATTTTACTTCTACGTTGAGCATCATTTACTTTAAGAGGATGTAAAATTGCAAAATATCGGTCCAAACTTATACATACCAGTACCATACTCGATAAATAAGGCCCGAAAGCTCTTAGAAACAGCATAACTTTACATGCAGTGTTTCCAGCGATCCATTCGACTGTAATTCTCCAACTGATTTCCAAAGGTATCATAATAAAAGTAACAATTAAATCGGCGATTGCCAGATGCATCAACATTAATTTAATCCGTGATTTCCGATGACGATTTCTTAGGAGAGTGATGAAAACCGGTAGATTTCCTGCAGCGGCAACAACAAATAAAAAACTATAAATTACAAGTTCTTTGATAGAATCTTCATTAAAAGTTAAATAATGCGGTAATTCTTGAAGAGAATAATTAAGAGTATAGTTTAATAAACTGTCGTTATCTGAGTATATCATGGTTGTTTAACTTGGTCGCATCTGACTTTCCATGATGTGTACCGATCTGAGAGAACTGTTCGAATGGTCGTGTGTGTGCTATGCAGCTCCTCTCTATCTAGTGATACTGCTTGTGCACAACTGTGGTTGGTTGCGAGTAAACTGTTCGATTAATTTCCCGTGTTTATTACAATTTCTCTTCATTTTTTTTTTCTTTTAATTCATTTCATTCTAATATTTAATGGTGAATAAAAAATATTTTCTGATTATATATATATAATTAAATTATTTATTTAGTCAATACTTTAAATGTAAATATTTCCATTTAAAAATATATTTTAGAACTTAGAATAATAATATTAAATAAAAACGAATTATTAAAAAAATTTAGTTATTACTTTAAATATATTAAGGTATATAATATATTTAGGGATAATTTATATACAAAGTTATAGAAAATAAACTTAAAATGCTGCTTATACATTCAGTATAGTGTAAAGATGTAATCTTAAAGGGTGCACTAAGAATAGGCTTATGTAAATTACTTTTTTAGATAAATCTAATAAAATTTATAAATAAAACATTCTTTATTTGTATCTTAGTATTATGTATTCATGTAAATTTTCAAATGGATAAATAAAGAAAATTTGGAATAAATATTTAATGTATTTATTTCTGAGGGTGGCATTAACCGTCTCTTCTCACTAAATATGCCTATGTAACATTCCCAATATAATATTACTACTGAATATTATTTACCTTATAAATTTATTTTTTAGATTTAAATTAATATATATTACGATTTTAAATATATAAATGAAAAAAATATTTCATACTATTTAAAATTGCAAAGCCAAATTTAAAGGCACTTGAGAGAAAAAACAAATTTAAAACAAGAGGTGTTACTTTTATTTTGAATATAAAAATTATTAATTTTTAATTTGAAAATATATTTATTATAAATGAAAGGTAGAAATAAGCAATAAATATAATAAAAAACAAAAAAAATGTAAGATTTTTTCGGTAATTATTTCTAAAGTAGTAACAATAGCGATCAATCAATGACACAGAGAAAATTATTATTATTATTATTTTTCAATAATGAATGTTTCTGATAGCACTTGCAGCAATTGTTCAGATTCTGCTATTACTTTTATAATGGCAAACAAATATTAATTAGGTACACTTAAAGAAACTTAAAACAATTATTTTTTTATAATCTAATGAACATTGTCTGGTAATTTTGATTATTAAATAACTCCTCAACCCAGATTTTTGGACTTAGAACTCCTTGAAACGTCGAGAAATGCAAAAAAATCTGGGGTAATTTCTGTATGTATGAACATTAGTGTGCGTGTGTGTGCGGGGGGGCAAAATTTAGTTCACCTTGTTTGAAGCTTAATAACTCCTGTGCTTTTTGTCGAAAATTTCTGAAATTTAGCTGGGAGGTTTGTTTATTAGGCGGATTGATGCTATTAAATTTTGGTGGTTAAAGGTCGAGGGAGTGGGGAGATAGAGGGGAGTCGTTTGTCACATTCTCCAGTAAGGTTGGACTTAATGATGATATTACTCGTTATTAACATTCACAATTATTTATAAAACTCATCCCTACTTTCAAGATTAAGCTTTTTGCTATTTTATTATAATAGTTAAAAATATAAAAAGTTTTTTAATAAAATATGATAACAGATGGCGCCACCAAAGTTTTAAATGTTGCTGAGAAAGTTGAGCAACTCGTTGCTGGTTTATTATTGAAGGGTTATCACGCACTATATAAACTTTTAATGTCTGACATACCTTCTAAAATGATTTCGGAATATTTAGGAAGCATATAAAGCATTAAAGATTTCAAGTGTATAATAACCCTTTAATAAAAAGTGTGTACTACGTATTTGTATAAGTATATTGTATTATAAACGAAATTTATATTAATTGTTAATATTTAATATTTTTACTAAGAATAATATAATTTGATAGGTTATTAATATATTTTAATCAGTATTTTAACTTAAAGTTTTATTATCGAGCTACACATTTCACAGATTATCGAGATTTTTGTCATAGTCATAGTCTTTTTTAAATCGATCCGGATGAGATCGTTTGAGATAGCTGTAAAATATTCTGATAAACGAAACGAAATATATATAAAAATAATAAGAATTATAAAATCAAATCATTCCCACAAATATATATATAAAAAGTTTTAAAACATCTTCAATATTAATTCAGTTTAATCTGCGATTTTATTACACGTCTCGAAGGAATCGCAATTTATATTTTCAAGAGATCAACGACATTTATATAAAATCTGATAAACGTGTCCGCAATAAATCGAAGGTTGCAACTGAATCGTAATAAGTAGTGTCACTAGATATGTTGTTTAATAGACTAATGTCTCTTGTGATTGATGCTATTAACCTTCTGTGAAAACTATTACCTTCTTCGATAGTGAGGAATCTCGTAAATTTCTATGAGTAACAATAATTGAATTTTTTAAAATATTAAGCTAATAAACATAATCTGATAAATTAAAACGTATTTTATATATTTTTTACAATTCCCCTTCTTCTATAGAACTGAAGGGTTCAACAAACCTGTGGTTGTAGCTAAGTGTAATTCTTTATTTGTGCTTTTGTTTATATGGGAATGTAAGTCTTCGTGTAAAGAAACATTTTTTAAATATTCCTCGAAAAAATAAAGAAATATTTTCGTATTGAAGCGACATTGAAGGGTCGTTTAAGTTCTATCTGGTTACTATGACAACATATTGCTCTAACTTATTACGATTTTACATCACTTCAGACGAATATATTCGAATGTTTAAATTTCTTGTCATGAAATAACATTAAATTCTTTTACACTGTAATTTATTGATAATTTCTGACAATTAATACACAAGTCCACGTAAAGTCCTATAATTTTCCTTCAAAAAAACCTATTAAATGAGTTTAATTTTACAGATTATTCAAACTTGAAAGGAAATTTTTAAAGATAATCACATAAATTTATAAAAACGAAAGTTTAATTACAATCTAACTGTTTAATTAATAATAATTCAATAACAAGCAATTATTATATACATTTTATTTTTACGAGAGATGAAGCAAATCATACTTTTATATCATTAAATGACAGGAATATCAGAGAGGGGAGAAAACCCATTAAAACTCAAAGTCCAGCTGCAACAATGAGTCAAAGTCAAGCTTGGAATACTCGTCAAACGAACCAGCATCTGTTACCTTGTACATAGAAAAAGGTCAATGATTCTTTTTGCAATTAAAGCCACGTTTATCTACGATAACTGGCAGTTAGTAGACAAGTGAAAATTCAAATTTCAAAACTTTATCAGACTATAAAATAATCAATAAATTGTTTGACATGCCTTTGACTAATGATAATTTATCGTCTCATTAATACATCAAATGTGTTAACTTTAGTAAGTTTAATTTCTATTCTTTCAATAGATTATCAGTGGAATTTTAAATGTATTTTCGTTAACTAAAGACGTAAACACCATATTTTTCAATGTATTAATCAGCACTTTACGGTTAAGAGATTATATGGAATAAAGATATCGGCTATAAATTTTATTTTAAAATATATTTTAAAAAAATACTAAAAAATTGATTAAATATTTTTCTTTTACATTTATCTAAGATTATCTAAATAGAAAATTAATACGGGGAACATTCGAACTACTTTCTATAAGCCTATTTATTTAAGGAAAAAATTACATTAATAAATTTCTTTTTATTTTATAACAATCATTTTTTTTTATATTGGAAATTCCGAAATTTATGATTAAATTTTAGATTAAATTTTGAAAAATACTGCAAATAAAATGATTTTTAAAAGATATAAATCAAATAAGTTATTGCTTCTGAAGTTAATATTTAGAATTTTTAAAAAATAAAGTAATAAAGTAATGCTTTATATTGAGCTGAATACGTGAGGATTTTATTACGCCTTATTTACTTTAATTTAATCTTATTCACTTATTTCACTATTTAAAAATAAATGTATTTAAATATAGTTTTAGATTTCGTAACGTCTAATAGTTCCACTAAAATACTTCTTAAATTATCATCAGTTTTGTAACTAAAACTGATTTCAAAACAGGCCAATGTAAGAAAAACATTAGCAACGAGTTGCATAACTTTCCCGGCGACAACATTCAAAATCGCGTGTGACACCGTATGTTATGATATTTTAATAAAAGAAACTTAATTTTTATAAAATGGTAAAAAGATTAATTTTGAGGGCAGAGACGAGTTTTATTTTTTTAAAATTATAAGTGCTAATAACGAGTAAAATATTTATTAAGTTCGACTCTACTCGAGATACGATACACTACCAATTCTATCTGCTTATCCTCTCGCCCTTTAACCTTAAAAATTTAACAGCATCAATCTGCCTAATACATAAACCTCCCTGCAAAAGTTCAGAAATGTTCGACAAAAAGCACAGGAGTTGTTAAGCTTCAAAGAGGTGAACAAAATCGTGCCACACACACACACACACACGACACATACAAAACACCTCTAACATACATTAACATCCAATCCATATATACAGAGAAAGCACCCGATTTTTTTTTTTTTTTTTTTTTAATTTCTCCACGTTTTAATGTCCCATGAGTCCAAAAATGTAAAAATCTTTGGAAGGGGAGTCACTTTTTGACCGATTGCCATACTTCCCTTCTGTTATATATAACAGACAGGAAAGTCAAATTGTTCTTTTATAATGTTTTCTATAATTTATATACGTATTTAATACCAGTTTCTGGGTAATCTGTAATGGTTTACACCGACATCTTGACTTCTCGTCATCTTTAAATGCCCGCCATTTTATTTTTAAAACAGCAAAGGACACGAAAGTAATTTTTCTAGTTACATTTACAAAAATATAAACAAAAAACTAAAAAAAATTGCTATCACAACTACATTTTCCTTTTGAAGATAAGAACTTGAGATAGGCGATAGAGCGTATCAAGATATACTGTACAGTAAAAATTATGTGATATGAATAATAATGCAAATGATTCACTAGATTGAAGTACAATACATGCAATCATATAAAATACATTTTTAAAGAAATATAATGTAATGAAAATTTCGATTTTTCAAACTAATAAGATTAAATTTTAAAAGGTGCAGTTTTATAAAGAAATTCTATTTATTTTGCTGTATTTCATGCGATTTTAGATAAATTGAATATACAGAAATAATGATAAAAGAATGTTAACTATATAACTTTTCATCAATCTTTCCTATTCTTCTAGACTATATTCACTATGCATTTATTAAGAGCTATTTACAGAACTTTTCTACAAGAATTTTTTTTCTAATATTGATAAATCGCTATATGAATGCCATAATTTTTTAATATACTTTAATATGCATTACATTAAAATCATTTTTAAAATGTTATTTACAAGTTATTTATTTATTTTTTTAATTTTTGCAGTTAAAATAAATAATTTTTTTAGAATTTTAGAATTATTTTGAATTTATTTTAAAGTTTATACATCTAGAAATCTATAGAATAAATTTGTATTTTAAAAAAAAGAAAATTTTAATCTCTTTCCTCTAGATAATTTCTAGTATTTATTCCCTAAATATTGTAAATTAAAGAAGTATGTAATTATAAATAGGTAAGGCTCTGATTTAAATATAGGATTAATTCTAATCAAATCTGTTTTATTTATTTTTTATATTTTAATTCAATAATTTTATTATTAATAGCATTTTTTAAAACTAGTTTTATAACGATATTCTTAAATACTAAATTCCATTTATAGAAAATAAACTTTAAATTCGATTTGATATTTTAGTCTTTAAATCTTTTAATATTCGTATTTTTAAAAAAATATTTTAAAAACTTTAATTTTTAAGGCTACTTTTTATTTATTGGAAACAATTAAATTCTATAAATTTTACATTATTATTTATTTTAATTCATTAGCTTTTAAATTTCAAACAAGGTCAGGTATTGAATTATTAATAAACACAAAGGAAAGTGAAATTTGAAAATAGAATAAATTAGTTTTATTCATTAATTTCAAAGCTGTTTCATATACATTGATTTTTTTCAAGAAAACTGATTCATTTTAGAAATTAATTTAAACTTCTGAGAATTTAATTATTATGCAACAGATTATAAAATAGGATACAATCACTACAGAAAATTCAATTCGATTTTCTTTCAGTTAATAGAAGTGATTATGCAAGATTACACAAGTTTATTTCATTATATTTTTTTTCTATTAACATAGAGATAAGGTGGGTGTATTCGAGCTGACAATGTAATCTTAAAATTTCACATAAACTACACCTATCTTGTTCAATACACAATGAGATTTTTTTGATAGTTTTCCTGCTTGGTTACATATGATTTTAGATACCGAATGATCGTAATTAAAATACCCTACATTATCCTAAAAACACATTACTACCAAAACGCACTCTCGGCGCTGCAAGCTGCATGATCAATGGTGAATTTTGGTTGTGAAGACACTTATCGACAACATGTTGCAAATTTGGAAACTATGGAAGACTATCACTACACGTGAGATGCATCACAAAGGATCAATTATCGTCGGTTGTTGAACAGTTCTTTCTGCTTCAGAATCTTCAGAATGGAGTAAGCAAAAAGTAGGATACTTTGGTTACCCCAGTGGTAAGTTTTGTTACTAATTTTTTTACGGAATTGTCATGTCCTGAAATGTCGCCTTACCACATTTGATTATATTTGGTCTACTATATACAACTTTAGACAGCACTGATTAGGGATACTTTAATTGCGATCACAATTAAAGTATCCCTGTATACGTATAAAAAAGAAAAAAGAATATTTATAAATTTATACTGTACGCATTTTTCATTTTTATGCTAATATTTTTCTTAAGTTTAATAAATAAAGGCGACTTTTTAAAAGTGGCACAATAAACGGTGTAATTTGAGTATATTGTTTATGAATCAATGTTTAACTCTATTTTTTTAAAAAAATTATAATACAATTGCTTGTATTTTATGAACATTTTTTGTGCACGTAATTTTAGATTAATTCTGTTTACACTACAACTGAGAATAAAAGTTTATGCCACGTGTATCGTTTTTTTTAGTGTCTTCCTCATATAATATAAAATTTTCGTGTCCAAATATAATATTTTTTTAAAAAATCCAGTAAAGAGTTGTTTAACTTTTCCGGCAACATTTAAAGGTGCGTGTGTGACACACGCACTTTAAAAAATTCATTTATTATAATAATTTATTATTAAAAACTTTTTATATTTTTAATTATTATAAAATGGCAAAAAACTTAATTTTGTGGGTAGGGATGGGTTTTATAAAAAAAATTGTAAATAATAATAACGAGTAAACTTGTCATTAAGTACGACCCTACTCGAGATACGAAACACTAACCATTTTATCTTTCCACCGTCGAGCTTTACTACCAAAATTTAATAGCATCAATTCCTCTAATACACAAACCTTCCTGCAAAATTTCGGAAATTTTGGACAAAAAGCACAGGCGTTATTAAGCTTCAAACGGGGTGAACAAAATCGTGCCACCCCCACACACACTCGCATCCATATGTTATCTGTTGTGTTTTTATCAGCTTACATTCGATTCAAACCGGATATTTTATATACAGTATTCTATGATAGAAAATGTAATTTGCAGTTGATTTGGATCTTGAAAATGAAATATTACATTATTTTCAAAGTCTAACGTAAACAATTCGTAGAAAAGAAATATAATATTTATCTCACTATTTAATGTAACAGTAGCCACAAGGAATGGACAAAATGATTTGATATAAATGCGAATTGCTTTACCAGGATACATTTAAAGTAAATGTGGAAAAAGAGCAGTTGAAACAACAATTGGTTAGAAATAATGTTTAATAAATGTAATGAGATTCAATTCATTTAAACTTTTCTTAATTATAATTTCAGAAATGGAACAAGCAATTTTCAAATTTTCATGACGGCGTGTAATTTAATTAATATTATAGGAGAGATAAACGTTAATATATTTTTTCTATATCAGATCGATGGAAAAATTACATTGAATATCACATTTGAAGAGTATTTAACATATTTTGAAAATTTTAAGTATTTACTTTATTCTTTTATTATTATTATTATTATTAATACTGTAGGTTAACTCATAAAATTATAGAGGCTACTTTTATTTATTGATGTAATGTGCAACTACAAGGTAAGTTTATATTATTATTATTAAAACAAGAGATTGAATAGAATAACCATAGTATGAACTTTCTAATGTTTAAGATAAAGTTAAATTATTTTATTAATTCTTATAATTCTCCTTGGTAGATTAATTAAATTATTTTAGTTTAATATTTGAAGTAAGGTCTAAGTACGAAGCTAAAATCTCATAACTGTGTAAAGGTATCTGGCAACATACAAAACAAGCTTTGAGATCTGGCAACACTGAAACAGAAGTTTTCGAGAAGGTCAAGAAGAAAAGACCACGTGTTAACGTCAGAAATCAAAAGGCGGGAAAAGAAACTTTACAACTGTATACGAGAAAATCCTCCTATTTTTGCTTAATTAAGACACACTACTTAACGAAGCTTTAGTATCAAGAACTTTCTACAATTAAATTAAATTTCATATTATTTACATTAATTTATTACTCAACATTATCTTGAATAAGAGGCTATTTTTGTTTCGTAAACATTAATAATTTAATTGAACTACCGAACAATATTTTTTAGTATTTTATACATATTTAAAGCCGTATAGTTTAAAAAATGGCTAAGTACTGTACATCTTTTAAAAAATTGTCTTAACGCTTGATCTTATGTATTTTTCTGCGCTTTTCAATCACCATTGAAAAGTTCAGAATCAACCAAAAATCATAAAGAAAAAATATAAAAATCCAACAACGAGTTGCATAACTTTTCCGGCTGTTATGAGATTTTATTAAAAATATAACTTTTTAATATTAATCATAATAAATAAAATTGTGTGTGGCGCCGTCTGTTATGAGATATTGTTATAAAAAACTTTTTAAATCATTAATTATTATAAAATGGCAAAACTCTTAATTTTGTGAGTAGTAATAAGTTGTATAAAGTATTGTAAATGGTAATAACGAGTAAAATTTTCATTAAGTGCGACTCCTCTCGAGATATGATATGATCCCCTCTATGTCCCCCTTCCTTTGATCTTTGACCACCAAAATTTAATAGCATCAATGTCACTTACATAAAATTTCGTTTCTTAATTTTTATTCCATTATGAGATTTTTATTCCACTACACACACACATATCTATGTGTGTGTGTAGATACATATATTATTTCAGGTATAAATTTTTCGACTTTATTGAGTTCAAATGTATCAAAACATCACGATTCCAAAAATCCGGAGGGTCAAATGTGACACGATTATAATATTATATTATAACAGTCCATGTTACATTAAAACAGCCAAGAAAGTAAAAATTTGAGATGATTACAATACTTTTCTGTGTTCTGTTACAACAGCTGGGGAAAAAAGGAGGATAAAAATTGAAGGTTAGTTTTAAAATAAGCCATATTCACACTCATTATGTTTCAGACCCAGAAAAAGTGGAGTTGGTCTTCTTGAAACTATAGTTTCATTTTTTCTTTGAAAATTTAGATTAAAATTTTTAAAATCCTACTAAAAATCCGTTGAAATCAGTAAGTAGATAATTAATAAGGGATTATTTTATAATTATAAAAAAATAGTTAATTTTTTCCTAAATTTATTATTAAATTAACTGAAATTTGATTAAAATATATAAAACTAGACATTTAATATGAATATTTAATACAAAAAAATGTTCAACATTTGATTACACTCTGTTGTGAATTCTCAGTTGACCTCTAAGACAGGATGTTAATAGCCTTTCTTCCATCAAGTTGTTCGTTTTATTTTGGCATTGCTTTAAGAAAACGAGCAATTATTTATTGTGACATCATCACAATGCCGGGCTGCAATTTTAATCATATATTTAATTAATTTAATTTAAAATATATGCTCTCCACTTCAAATTAGTAGTGGCTTGCCCCTGTAAATCTAACTTTTACTTTAACAATAGAGTCATGCCGGTCATCTATCTAACACCTTTCAGGGGATAATTTTACAATTGAAATAACATGGCTTCTAGTTTGCATCGGAAGTTCTTATATAGTTAATCGGAGTTTCCTGCCCTTAAGGTTTACATATCTGGTCTCGTCATTTATCTATACCTCCATTCACGAAATTAAGGAAAGACGGACAACGGACAACCAACAATGGGAATACATAGATCTACAACTTTTTCAAAGTTCAGTCGTATTTGAAAGAAAAAAATTTAACACATATGGAGAAACTGCTCAGTCATTGCAGAGGAAGTAGTAGAGCCGTACTCCTTTAAGAACTCTATAATTAAATTGTGGCTTCTTGCACATGATGCACCTGCCACTAACAAACCCTGCTTAACAATTTACTTCCATATTAGTCTATCATTTAGCTTCTTGTTTGCTAAATTGTACTAAAGTGTTATTTCAGCAATCTGTTTGTGCTGTTTTGCCAAACTTATCACAACGATTTCGGTATATTATAACACTCTTTTTATTCTTCTTAAGTATTTTTAACAAAATGCATTTCGGACTCGTATCGTTCCTCTTCAGTTGTTTAACAATTGTTAAAAAATTAAACTGTACAAAACAAAGGTACAGATAAATATCACCCGATTTTTACATTACAAAATTACGCCATTAATTTATACACATTAAGGTAACACTTACTTTCGGTGTACATTCCGGGTTATTAAATACACATTTACTATCCAAATCTTCAAAAATGACATTATTAAAATCAATGAAACACAAACCGCAAGATAAGCAAAAATTTAAAATTATAAATAGAGCACGTAGTGAAGAACTTATACCTTACTTTTACAGGGTATTTAAATTTTAGTGTAAGTTCATTGCTGGTTAAAAATTGATACCTAGAGGACTAACAGATTGCTAAAATAATACTTTAGTTCCATATTAGTGTTACAGTTTTTTCAAGCACACTATATTTTCAAATGTCCTTGCGAGACAGAAAAATGTTAGAAAAATTCATTGTATGCAATATAATAATACTATTTGCAGTGTATTTTTTAAATATATAATCCTATAAAAGACATAAAATTCATTCTTACGATGTTAATTTAAAATCAAACTTTTTTTTGTTAATATTTCAAATGGTATTTCAATAAACAATTTTCAACTATAGATACTAATATACCGTATATTTATTTAAATAAAGGCTCAAAAATAGGTAATAGATTGGTCTCGATTATCTGCAAGATTCAAATCTATACTCTTCCAATTATTATTTAAATGCATTTTGCATTAACTACAGTAGAGCATCGATTATCCGATCCCCGATCAACCGTCACATCGGTTAAACGACCGCGTTCTAGTCGGCAAATTCAAGTGTCCGCTAGTGATGTGGCGGTACAATATATGGCTATGTCTTGGCTACTTTAATATTATTTTTGTTAAATTTTTGCGTGTTTTACTGACAACACTGGCTCGACCACGAAAGGGAGGCCAGTATTTAAACGAGGCTTAATTTTATTTAATGATGCTATCCAATTGCTGTTTTTAAAACGTGTGCGAGATTTAGCGGCAAAAAAAATGCAGCTGTGCAGCAAAAGAAAATTTTGGACTTTTTTTTCTAATGTATAGGCCTACTTTATGTAAAATATGTAACCCGAATATATATATATTTTTCAATACAGAGTACAGTACTGTATTTATTTTGTGCAAAATGAAGAAATAATTTTTACGATACAATAGCGACGATTATTATTATTTTTTTTAAATTTGTTAGGCTTATCATCGATTAAAATTTAACACGAAGTATAGCGATATACTAATATACTAATTACATGGGATATACTAATATACTATACTAATAATGTATTTTTTCATACTTTTCGGTTATCCGTTTTTTTAGTTATCCGACCAACCCCAGTCCCAATTGAGTCGGATAATCGATGCTCTACTGTATTTGTTTTCGAGATGTACTCTGAACTAGAATCTGTTTACTAGAACTCGTTTAGTGAGCTGTTATAAGAATGGGGAAGATAAAGGACGAGGATAGCGATGTCCCGATAGTGTAACTAGTTAATATATTTAGAATGAAACTGGAGAATGACATTTGATTTCTCACTTTATTTCTGTAATCGGCTCTTTGTTTATTAATTAATGAAATTAGAAATTAACCCTTCTTTAAATAAAGAGGCATTGAATTTTAATAGCTCTTTACAAACAAATAAGATCTTACTTGGAATATAAAAACGTAAACATATGAAAATAAAAGTAAGTACTGTACCTATTTATTTCTTCTTTCTCTCTTTAATCTCACACTGAGGTAAGATGACCAGATAGATCAGCCATCTCTTTCTTTCATTACACCACTTTTTCTCCATATAATCTTTGAATTAACTCCTCTTTTGTGTATATCTTGCTTAATCATCTCTTTCCAGTTTTTAGTCTTCTCTGTTGCATTCTAATAACTTTCCTCTCATCTGTTAAAATTTCATAAATAATCAATAATTACAATCTAATAATTACGTATTCTAAACACGTAATAAAATTAATTTAAAATAATTCTGCTGCATCTTTAAAATCAATACCAGTTTCAATTTAAATTGATTAAATAAATAAATAAAATTTAATCAGCGTATGTAAAATTATAGAATAAATAAACTTTTAATAAAATTTATCTGATAAATTTCTTAACATTTAGTTAAACATTTTTTTTTTTTCAGACAGTCAGCAGAATTGAATTATTCAAATTTACGTTGAGGCATCTCAGCTCAATGGAGGATAATTTTATTGCATTTCAAGTTAAGTAAAATAATATTTCGAGTTCTGCATGTTAAAATATTGAGTTTAATTCTGAAAAAAAACAAATTAAAACATGTCTTAATGTTTGAACTGTTCTTCATTACATTAATGTATTCGTATATCTGTACAAATGTACATAAATATATAATCATACGACCACTCTGAAATAATTCGACGATGTTTTTCTAATGCAGCAATAAATAAATTATAAGTTTTAGATTCTCTATATAATACAAAATTCTTTCTATTTTTAAAGTAAATATAGTAATATTTTATTAAATTTATATAATTTTTTTCTGCTTTGTACAGTATAAGTTTATACAATAAAATTGGTAGGATGTTACATTTTCTTTTAATTTTATGATTTAGAAAAGAAGAGAAAACCTTAGAAATCTTTAAGTAAATTATAAATAATCAAGTTTTTGGGTAATTAGAATTTATTTATTGTATATATTACATGTAAAATATAATTATATTTTATTAAGGTAAATATTTATAGGTATAAGCCTCATAAGTTCGTCCGTATTATCGATGCTTTCTATCTATTGCCATCCGAAATTATGGTTTTCTCTAGATGATAATCCTGACAGACTAGCTTTGTTCACTTCCAACATCGCATAAAAGAAAGTTAACTGAATTGGATCTAATCTTTCTTCTATTTATTTTAATATAACATTAAGTAAACACGAATTAGACCAATATGAAGAGAAATTTCTCGTTTAAATAAGCATTTTCTTTTTTTTAATAATTTTTTCTCATCTCTTAACATTATTACTTCATTATGATCTTATTTGAAAAGAAAATTGAGGTTCTTCACCCCACACGTAGGTTAATCATTCTCGAATTTGCATTCATTAATGTAAATTCACTAGGCGAAAAATTTTTAATTAAGAAATTCTTTTGTTAAAATAAAATTTTAAAAATTTTTAATTAAAAAAATTATAATTTATTAATTTAAAAAAAACTCGACTAATGAAGAGCTTCTTATTTTTAAATAGAAAAAATATTGTAAATTGGCGATTATGATAATGTAATTTTACATAAATCTGGGTTAATTAAATTTTAATATTTATTTTTCCAGGAGAAAATGATTCAATATGTAACAGCTATTTTTCAGGAAGTGTTGTTATTATTAATTATTATTATTAAAATAGCAGCACTAAGAGAGAATAAATGATAATTATATTTGTATGCTGTTATAAATGACATGTGTATAATATAAAATGTAAACAGGAAGAAATGAAAATAAATATTATAAAGTAAACGAAGGCCTCCCGGGAAGATTTTCAATAGGAAATTGACCTATCTTTAGGTGTTAGACACGTGAAGAAAACACGGAAAACTCCACGTGGCCAGATCTTCGATGAGGCGCGAATTTGCAAATTTTAGTCAAATTTAGAATTTAATGGTAAAATATAATTTTATATGTGGCAGGATTAATTTTATATAGATTAATATATAAGGTCAGGAATACGCTTTGTACAGAAATCCTCTATTGCCATTTTACAAAACAAGGGAATTGAAAAATGCCGTGTTTTCGAGAAAGAACAAATTGTGTCCTTTCTCATTTCAAGAAAGGATAAAGGATAAGCACAATTTAGCTAAAATAAAGGATTGCCCTATGAAATAAAGAATATCTGGCAATCTCCACGTGTATAATATAAAGATAAGACTTATTTTAATTGTTTTCTTCACAGTTAACATTTTTTTCTTTTTATTTTTGACTCTTTCAGACCCGTGGACAGTAAAAGGCCGTCTTTCCACACCCATACCGGGTTCAGCCAGCCTCTCAATGGGACAACAGGCTGGAAAGGGAGCCCCACCTCTTCTGGACATAGTGCCTAAGAAAAATTCCTGGGGTTGCTCCTCCGAATTCGATCTTTTAGAGAGGTAGGCTGAGGCCTTATTCTGACTTTATAAAAGTTAATTAAATATATTAAATTAATTTCTTATCTACCTCTTTTAAATGAAAGAAAAAATAATGTAAAGATACGAAAATATTTCATGTTAATGCATTACATTATTTTATTGTAAAAGTTTATATTAAAAAATGAATTTAGATGAATTCGATGATGTTAATCGCTGAAGATTAAAAGAGAGATAAGTTAAATTCATATTAAACTTTACATTATGCAGAATACAATCATTAAACTTTTAAACAATTGAAATTTTAATTTACAGTTTCACAGTTTAATTAAAATATAAATGTAACATTGAGAAAACTGTTTCCTAGAACGAAATCAGGATGTTGTTTGTTACACTGTGTTATCTTTTGTACAAATATTAATTAACGTTGTCACTTTTAATATTATTACTAATATAAAAGCCGTCGTCTGTGTGTGAATTTCTTATAACTCCTGCAATTTTTGTCCAATCCTAACGTACATACAATTCAACTTTGTTTTATCAACGTGATTTAAAAAGACTCGGTATTTTATAGGGAAAGCGTAAGAGTAAAATTGGTCAGGTAAATTCTAGATCTAAAACAATAAGAATAACTGAGCCCCCTGAAGGCCGTGGAGTTCGACTTAAGTCCTTTGTCGAGGGCTGCAAAAACAGCATCACAATGTCAACCTCGAGTATAAACTACTTAATTTGTAGAAATAGCAACTCTTCTTGAATTTCTTGAAATCTCTATTTTTCTCAATTCTTCAATCTCTACTTTCTGATAAAAAGTATTACGTCTTGCTTGACGGGGAGATTTTTAGTTCTTAAATACAAAAAAAAATGTAAAAATTCTTCTTTCATAAAAGGAAATTTTTTTAAATTTCTTTCTACAAAATCTATGAATGGAAATAAGACAATACTCTGTATATCTTCTTTAACCACAAAAAAAACTGTTTTTTTTAGTTTATAATGTATTTTTATTAAAGTTTTATTTATTTTTTGTGTGTAAATGCATAATTATTTAGTTTTTGATGTAAATATCTGCACAACAAATACTTTTTCTTATCAATAAACCACTATGTAAGTAAATAAGGCTTTGAATTGATAAGTCGCACGTATACAATTGTCAACAAAAGATTTCATAATCGATACAAGAAATTCATTTAAGTAAACGATTTTATAAGGATTTATATTGAAAATTTTTAAATGAAAATATTTTCTTATAGAAATGTTTATATAAAAATACTATTTTTGTGACACAATTTGAATTTTCAATGAAAATATAATTGCTAAATTCTTCCGAAATTAAAAATCTTTTCATCAATTTTTTAGAATTATTTCTTGGAATTTAAATCTTTATTTTCCGACATTAATTAAAATTTAATTACTTAAGAATCATTTTGTAATTTCAGTGATTAATATTTCATTAAACAAATTATACCTAAAATCCTATATAAAGATATTTAATGGCATTATAAGGTATTTTAATTACTTTATAGTGTACATATGATCACTTAGAGATCCGGGTTCGTTTCCTTTACAGATTACATAATTTATTATGGTTACATAGGTCAAAGGGTCGTTCACCTTCTTTATCTGCAAGTGTGGATGAGAGATGAAGTGCGACCCGCAGTGAAGTCAAGCTCATTTACGTATGACCGTCGCTTGAGTCAGGCCCACAGGTAATGGGTAAAATTATGGTCTGTCGTTTACTTGTTGGTTTGACCAGCATTAGAGTCAGCCCAGGGATAATAGACGAAATTATGGTCAGTCACATAAGTGTAATTTGCTGGTTTCTCTCAGCAACTAATCAATAACTCAATCATTAGGGGCGTACAAATAATTATGTACAGGTTTATAGGATATACAAATAAATTTTTCTTACTTAATTTTCTCGTGTAATAATCTTTTCCTCTATATTATCTGATGCTTATTTTGTGGTTTCATTACATTCGTTCATATCAAAGCTTTCCAGAGTTAGATATCTAATAATATAGTTCAATACCTTTTCTCAATATAATTTAGTTGCTTTATTTTATCGATTCAGTATAAATATATACAGTAATTAAATTAAAAACATCTATAAATTAAGACAAATTTCTGATGTGGAAAATTAAGTATTTTATGTAAGACTATAATTAGTGTGAATTATTTTCCATTTTATAGGTTTAATTAACAATTAGCATTAATAGATAGATTAAAACCAGATAAAAAGTTAAAAATTCAGTTATAAACAAAATCGATTTACGTATTTTGAAATATAATTTAAAGATAATGAGGTTGTAACTTGTTAGACGAATGCAAAATGTTCTTGGAATTTTACAGTGCATGTTTAAATTCACATTTTACAAATTTCTATTCCTGTCAAGTAATCTTTTCTGCGCCTTATCAGTTAGTAATGTGATTTTTAACATACGGATTTTGCAAGAAGATAAACGAAAATGATAATTATCAAGTTCGCTATCGCAGATTTCACTAGTCACTAACAAGCGACTTAAAAATCCAAAATTAACTTCGTTATTCGGTTTATTCTGTAGTATTGTTAGTTCATGAATTTTTAAAATTTTAAAATCGTAAAAGTTTTCAAACGTGGCATGAATATTAAAAGAAAAATTGAATTACAATAGATTAAAAAAAAACAGAAATTTCGTTTTATAAAATGCAATTTTAACAAAGGGTATACTATAGATTACTCCCTATGGAATTTCGTGTGTTTGGGTATATATCTGAACTCAAAGGACCGAGACGAGTTCAACGATACTCTACTTTTAGACCGGAGACGAAAAATAAAAAAGTTATCATACTTTTTTCGGCGATCGCGCGATGATAGGGAGTCGCGTCGCTCTCCGCTAAGTCGGCCTCGCTATCGCAATCGGGAGTCCGCGTCGCTTGCCGTTAAAATTGCCTTTAGTAGACGTTTTCCCCCTTTTTTTACTTTGTTCAAGAACTACCGTGAATCGATCACTAGTTTAGCACATGGCGGCGTGTGGTGGCGCCCATACGAGAGGTCAGTCGGGCCGCCATGTTCGCTGCCATAAGTAACATTAACCGAAATGGCGATCGCGCGATGATCGGAAGTCGCGTCGCTCTCTCCGCTCTCGTATCGCGTGTTTAACCCTACTGGAGATGACCGTAGTCCGACGTCATGGTTTGCAGACTTTACCGCAAGATGGCAGTACTAGCAACTATGGTGCCGTCTTCATGGAGCATTAAAAAAGTATGGTAACTTAAAAAGTGTGATAACTTTTTTACTTTTTGTCTCCGGTCCAAAAATAGGGTACCGTTGAACTCGTCTCGGTCCCCTGAGTTCAAATATATAATCAAAGTCCTGAAATTCCATAGGAAGTAATCTATAGTACACCCTTAACAAATATTCTATTTAATTATATAATATCGATTAATTTAATTCAAATATGTAAATAAAATAGTCAAATTCATCTACAAATTTTACATGAATTGTTTAATTATACAAAAATTATGAAGTAAGTGAATATGCAAAAGACATTATCCTTCAATTTTTACTGTTATTTTTAGTTTTCTACTTAATATATTAATAGCGAGAAAACAGCATTAATTTGTTGACAGTATTATAGTATTATAGAAGAGTAAAGAATAATTAACATATTTATTAGAAACTTTTAACCTAAATACTATAATACCTTAATTATTCACAGCCTCTGTTCAATTACTAGTATCATCAGCAATTCCCATCACTCTCTTCTGTGCCATTAGTAAAGTAATTGTAATTACAGTATAAAGACGTATTCTCAAAACAGACCAAAGTAATTAGTTATTTTAAAATATTTTACAAGTCTTAACAACTATTACAAATATTTTAGAATAGTAGAAGTGTACATATTTTATTGTAAATTTTCTATAACATTTGTTGAAGTAAAATTTGAAGAGTTAAAATAACAAATAAGCATTGTTCTATCCGTTAGTAATTAAATAAATATATTTAATGCTGGCGCGCATTCTAACCATCTGCACAAATTTCAATAGCGTTTTCTGGTAATTTCAAACACTTGCACATTCACGAGCCGGCACACATTATTTCTACAATATTCTCCATTCCATTTATTGAAAAATTTTACTTAAATAACGTTCCATTTGAAAAATGTAAGCTCAAAATTACGAAAATGGAAAATCTTATACAATCAAACATTTTTTTGCAATGGTAGTTTCATGATGTACTGTGTATACCATCGTTTCAAGGGTAAAGCAAGGAGAATCTGAAATGAGAATGGGAAGTGGTCTAAAGAAGAGAAAAATTACTCAGAGAAAGAGGAACTAATTAAAGGAGGAAGCCTTAAGAATAGTTGGACAAATGCTTAGAAAATTAGGAAGAGAGTTCAAAATTTCATACTGACACGTTCATTTAATTTTGAGCGAATGTCAATGATTCTCAAGAAGTGAAAGTCTGCTCCAAAATACACGACGAAGCAACCTGCTACTAAAAACTGCGTGATGGAGTCCGAAGGCGTCAAACAATCGCGATGTGGTTATGGACGATGAGCCTTATTTCATTTTTGACGGAAGTGAATATGCTGGTAACAATCACCAATTCACCAAAGAAGGGCTAGATGTGGATACTTCAAACTGCACTCTAACTTTATGCCGAAGCTTCTGGTTTGCATGCAATTAATCCAAAGAACGTTCACAAATCTTCATTGTGCCGTCACTGCTCTCCATTACCAGAGACGGGATCAAGGGAGTGCGGAGGGTGCTAGGCACTCTTTAAAGTTACAAAATTCTCGACCTTTAATCATCAAAATTTAATAGTATCAATCTCTCTAATAAACAAATTTCCCTGCAAAGTTTCAGAAATTTTCGACAAAAATCACGGGAGTTATTAAACTTCAAAGTGGGTGAAAAAATCATCTCCCCCACACACATTAACATCCATACAAAAAAAACCCGAATTTTTTTTTTTTTGCATTTCTCAACATTTCAATGTGTTCCTAGTCCAAAAAATTGTAAAAATCTTGGTGGGTCATTTTTGACCGATCTCCATACTTTCTCCTATGTTATATATAATAGCCGGGAAAGTAAAAATTTATTATATAGTATAGTATTATATTATATATCATATTACATTGTATCTGTGCATTTTTAGCGTGAAATACAGCTAAAAAGATTTTTAAAAGGCTTTATTTTGGGGATCAGGAACGTATTAATTCATTTCATATAGTTTCTTATGGAAAACTTTGTTTCGGCTTTAGAACAAATCTGTTTAGAACAACTTTTTAGAACGAATTGGGTTCGAAAACCGAGGTTTGACTGTAAAAACATTTTGTTTTCTGATTAATGGAAACCGTATTTTTATAAACACCACAGTCTTGATACTAAACATAATTGATTGTGAATATCGATATTGACAAAAGGCGCACTCCCCAAATGAAATTCTTGAAACCGCCCCTGAGAGAAGTGTATGGCAACAAAAACATTCAGAAAAGGTTAGTACCCTTCTTAAAGAAATGCTACTCTGACCAAGGAAATCTAGCCAGACATGGCCATCTCCCATTATGCTCACAATATAGTTATCAAGTTGAACCATTAAGGAATTCGATTCATCTTCCCTGAAGCGTACATTCCAAACGTTCTGTAACTGAGACTAATTGAAAATTTTGGTACTAACTGGGGCGAAAAGTTTTCATAAAAGTTAATCTTTTAAGTAATTAAAGAATAGGTATTAAGAGCTCTCTATAGAAACAACTATTGGGCAAATCTCAACCAAATTTGATATACACACTGTTCCGAGTATTACGTTTCGTTTTTGTCGTGGTGTTCACTTTTCCTGATCGTGTATTACTTGTTAAACTCTTCTATCAACGAAACAACCAGCCACATTTGTAATTAAAATTATATTATCTCAATCCTCAAAACTCGTTAAAAACGCCCGTACTGAGTACATTACGGGGAAGCAGCGCCAAATTCCGTCTTAGTGGTTGAATTTTGAAGTAAAAATTTTTCAAAAGATCGAAACCGCGTATTGTATATCAGATTTGGTTGAGATTTGCTTAATAGTTCTTTCTACAGAGCTCTTAACACTTCAACTTTAATTAGAATGGCCTGTATTTTAAAATTATTTCATTATATTTTCGATAGATATACGTTGTTTTACAAAATTTATAAGTTCTTATGTAATTTAATTGAATTTTGTATTTATTTTTATGTTACGAACATTTTATGTAAATTAATAATTCGAATAATTATTTCTTAAATGTTTATTAATGCTGATTAGAATTTATCGAAAACCAATAGAAAAAGAAATTTATCAAAAATTCTTTTTGATTAATGTTTTCTTTCTTATAATCAATTATTCTTTCTTTTGTTCAATTGTAACCTTTATGACTACAGAATTAAATAGACAATACTATTATTATTTAGATTAAAGCATACTTAATTTTATTTTATTTTGGGTAATTTAAAGACATTTTAGGGAAAACATTAAAGAAGAATATAAGCTCACTTCTAAAGATATTCAAATTAAATTTTAAAACTAATCCTCGTTTAAATAATTTAAATGGAGATTTTATTTTAAAAGATTTGTTTATATTATTTATAATTGTAATATTTTTTACAATTTAATTAATTTTTTTAATAAATAATATAATCGAAGTTTTCTAAACGGAGTCACTGAATAAAACCGATATAAAACTGTAAACAAAATTTTAAATAAAAGACTTAGGTGTAAAGAGGGAGATAGAACCAAGTAAACCTTTGTTCTGGACACAGCAATTTTCAAAATTTAATACTTTATATATATAAACACGTAACATAAAAAATATAACTTAGAAATAAAAAAGGTTTTACTACTTTATTATTCGTACAGTACATTTTTATGGTTGAGTGGATAAAACCGCTAAACACTAATCACCAGATTAGCATCTCACTAAGAAACTAGATGCGTGGAGTTTTCCAGGTTTTCTAACACTTAATTAAGGGCCAGTTTCCCACAAAAGTCCTCTCAGGAAACAATCCCCTTGGCAGATCGCCCTTATGTTGCCTTGCCTTATTCCATCAATTCAATCTAGTGTACGAGATTTAAATTACACAATATATGGTACAGTAATACAGTATATATAAAAAGATTTGTTACTTTGTTACTTACTGTTAAAAATTTACAAAAATTATCTATAAAAAGAAATTATCCTGAAATCACAATATACAAGAATGAAAGTATTCAGATTTTATTACATGCTTTAATCTATATCTGAGAAAAGTAAAATATTTTATTCACTGAGTTTGTAATATATTAACTCATTAATTTTTACAGAAACTGAAAAATAAATGTAGAAATAGTAAGGATTATTGAAGTTTCTACCTTAAAAATTTGTATAAGTTTAAATGTGGTGAGTCATTGAAATGAATTAAAGCTGGGTTTAATGACACATCTCATGAATATTTGATTAATCTGGAAAATTACATTCTAATTGAGTATATTACGAGTACAGAAATTAAGTAATAGTTTATACATTTCATCTCTATCATGGATAAGGATTACTTCCTCTGAATTAAGATAGGGAAAATCATTAAAATTTGTATAGCATTATATTGCTATAAAAATTTTATTTTAAAGGTTATGATAGAAAAACATTCAAAATAATTATTATAATTTTAGTAATTTTTTACTGTGATCTATAAAATAAAATATAAATTTTAAATAAAACAAAAACCTTAAAAATACAGAAAATTTGGGTAGTGGTTTGCTGGACGCAAAGTTGACTCACACAGAGACCATATTTACAAATTACCGCGTTTATTCATATGGAAAAACATGCTTACAACGGAGTACTATCGCCGTCTCGTTGGAAGTTGTCCCACTGAAAAAAAGTTCGTCTCCGATGATGAGTTTTCCAGTATCCGGAGAAAGTTCGACTCCACGGTAAGGTGCGGCTGCAGGTTGGATGGTTAAAAATCCTCGCCGGGAAGTTAAGTCCCAAGTCCCTTTTTCACATTCGTGTGGAGTTTGGGGTCTTTCCTTGCGTCTTCGATATTCCGGGTATGGATCCACATAACCAAGTATTCTATTTCCAACCTTCCCGTGTCCTTGGGATCTCGGACTTTTATATCATTTTTATCCGAAATCCCGAAATTTCGGTTGGTCCGAACGATGGTCCCTTGTAATCCTATTGGTCCCTAGTCTGTTGCCAGGGACGCGATTCGGGCTGCGGAGTCGCCAAACATCCCCGAACCCCCCCGGGCCATTCCCCTCCGGAATCGGGTCAAGCCTTTCCCCGGATGGCGGTCCCGTAAATTTTACTCTAATGTGTATTTTTATGTCCCGGAGAAGATACAGCTGTCCAGGTCGCGTCCCCTCCAAGGAATGTCAGCAGGTCCCGCTTTGAACTCTCTGGGAGGTGACCGTCCAAAGTTATTCCGGCGGACGATCCCTCAGTCGTTCTCACGATGTACGATCGGGGATCTGTCGATTTGGTCGGGAATGCGACAATTAAATCGTCTCATACTCCGTTCCTCGGCCACACAGATCCTGTTTACGAAATAAGTCACCGATTTAATGGCTCTAACTCGACAGCCAGTTTCCCGACGGGGGGTGTGAAGTCCCGGCTTCACATTTTTCTGTACATTAAATTCTCCTTATTATTTAAATAATTTAAGGAATAAATAAACAAAAATTTTATATATAAAGCTGTATTTTATTACGTTAATAAAAATGATAAGCTTTAAGAATTAATTTAATTTATCATCTTTCAAGTTAAGTAATTGTTGCTGATAAAATGTAAAATTTTTTGCAGGAAAGCATATCAGGTTGCTGACGTGATTTTCGACATTTCTAGTACAATTTTATCATTATTTTAAAATGAAATACTTTTAATATTAAACAATTTATTATTAAATTAAATGAAAATTTACGTCTTTAGAATACAATAATATAACTTTATTTCTAACAACATTTGAGGAATTGTTTTTGAATTTTTCGTCTTGTTTTTTCACTGAAAGAAGTTAAATTTTAAGTGTTTTTAGTATAAATTTATCAAATTTCGAAACATTTTGAAAGTATTCTTCTTTCTCAAAATATAAAATAAGTATTTTTTATACGGATATCTGTACAATGAGAAAACAATTCATCAAATGTTATTAGAAACGAAGTTATATTATTTTATTCTAAAGTTGTAATTTTTTTCTTTAATTTATTAAGTAATTGTTCAATAATAGAAATATTTCATTTTAAAATGTTGATAAAATTGTACTAGAAATGTCGAAAAATGTTAATATATTTTTGTAATTTTATCACGTCAGCAACCCTATTCAAAATGTTACTTTGGCAACTACATCAATTTGACTAACAATTGACATTGTTCTCGAAGTGACATTTTGAACTTGATTATCAGTGTCATAGTTGCAAACAAAATTGTAACTAAGGCAAAATTATTTACTTGATATTTAGAAACTATTTATTACAAGCAAGTCTTTTTTCCTTAATTTAAAAAGTAAGGAATATTTATTATAATCGCATATTGATAAAATTAAATTCAATAAAGCAGAATAAGTGTGGAATAATGTTCAGTTTGACACTGTAAAATAATTTCTTAGAATTTACTACCAATTCTAATAGAAAATTTTTTAATTGAAAAAAAAAGTTGTTGAACGTTAACTATTATTAATTAGGGATTATGATTTTTCATAATTATTTTGATAATATTCTGATATTTTGTTGATAAGCTACAGCATTACTAATCGAGCAATTAATGGAATTTGCTTATAATGTTTAGTTATACATTTGCAGAATTTATCCGAAATTCTAAGTTTACTGTTTTATCAAAATAGTTTCTAGTTTTATTCTATTTTTCTATTGTTACAATTTCTTATATCCATGAAATTAATTTTAAGCAATGCTGCATATTAAAAAGGGTTTTAATGTGTATCTAAGTCAATCTCCATAACATTGCAAATTAGAAGGCGAGATGGTCAGGGGAATAGTCTATCTCTCTGAGGGATCCGGGATGAAATCCGAGCAAGCTACTCCTTAGGAATTTCCCCATGGGCGATTAATTTTGGATACGTCAGACCCCATCTTTTACCATCAGTCCCTTCCATTCTGCGCTTGGCCGAACCACCGTGGGTGTGTATTAAAGATCATCTTAGTAAGCACATGACAGAATGAGCCAAAAAAAGAAAAAAATCCATTATAAATCAAATCGATAATCTAGTTACTTATGAGTTCATTTTATTGATTGAACAGGGTCATAATTTATTAATGTATCTATTCAATTGAAAGTGATGGTAAAAAATATATAAGATATAATAATCTATCCCAGTTTTTCGACTAATTAATAAAAACTAAGTAATTATTTATTGATTTTTATAACTAATAACCACCAGCAAACACGAGCTATACAGTTGATTTTAAGTTTTATCATTACGGTTCAATATAAACAAGAAACCTTGACCTTAAAACTACATATTAATGAGTTTTATTCGATAAATTAATTATAGTAAAATTAATTCTGATTTCATTTCGAATGATTTTACATTATAAATAATAAAATAAACTTGGGACTAAACGGACATAAAGTGGAGTTGATCGTATAGACAGAAAAATTAAAACTAAATTAAAGTTTGTTTTAATTAAAAAGTAAAGTAAATAAAACATCGTAACGAGTACATTCATTAATTAAAATAATAATAATTTAGTTCCATAATTAGAGAAAATAACGCAATTGACTTTATATTATTTTTTTACTCATCTGACCTGTATTTAGAAATAATTAAAGTTTCAAGATATTGTGACAAATATGTCTTGATATTATTTGATATCAAATTTTATTTTAGTTTATAAAACTTCTTGGTGCCTCTAAGCGCAAAAATAATAGCTTTCTCGAAAAATTAAGACAGCTGCAGAGCTGAAATTTTCTATAAACTTTTGTTTACTTGACCTTTTCTCATTGTTTCTCGTAAATTAAAAAGAAAAACAAGTTAAACTAGTGCTGACACGAAGAAAAATTTCTGCGCTTGTAATTTATTACACATAATAAAATGAAAAATAGATCTAGATTTTGATGTTGGCTGTAATTGCGAGTACGCAAGCGTTTTAACATTTTATATGTCAGTACTTGTTTGACATACGGTACTTATATTCGGGTTAATTAGAACTCAAAACTTGTAAGTATTGGAGTTTTTAGGTGTGTGCAGTTGGTTTTCTATAATAAACATTAATTTTTACGTCAAACTTGATAAAAACTTTATCGAAAATTTAAGTTTTCTCGAAGAAGAATATCGTAATGGTATCACGCGGCATACACAATTGTGCAAATGGCATAAGCCACAAGGCCGTGAGTCAACAAAGAATAATTCCCACTTACAGTGAATAGTCTCGTGTTTTTGTGACTACTCACATAACACGAGACTAGGCACTGTAACGTGATACTACCGACACGAATGTGTCAGGAGTATCACGTCTCATAAACTCCTTTAGTGAATGGTCTCACTGAACGAGTTGTTACCGCGTGATAGAGAGCATTCACTAAACAAGCTACTCCTAGGAACCCAAGTAGGCAAAGTGTTATCAAGAAATCAATAAATTGTTTTCTGAATCATTATATTCCAAGAAAATTAAACAATTGTTTTATTCCACATTTCATTAGTCCATTGACGTAGCTCTCCTGAGTACGTCAGTGGGCGAAACACAGATTTTTCGTTTTTGACGTTTATGTTAAAATATAAAAGTTTAAGTTAGGGACCCGATTAATTATGAATCGGGTCTTTAGATGGAGCTTTGGTGAGAATCCCCAATCTTGCACGGTCATACTCATTGTTTAATAAAGAGACATTAAGTTACGTTTGTTGTAATAACATATCGATTGAATTATTAGTTCTATGTTTTGTTTTGTTTTTGCTTTCGGGAATAAATATTTCTGAGATAACGTTTCGAAGAATTTTTAAAAGTTACATAAAGCTGACTCTTCTGTGTGAGAAATCCCACGTCAGAGAGGCAGAGAATCAAATAAAATTGTTAAAGATTGCTAAGTTTTGTTCATAATTCTGGAAAAGCCTACCCCTTCATAACAAAGGTGTCTGATATTATTCAAGCTTCTTGACGTGGGATTTCCCACACAAAAGAGCTACCTTAATGCAACGTATATCAGAATGATTTATTTCCTGAAATCAAATCATATCTTGAAACAGATTTAGATAAAATTTTTGTATTTGATTGGATAAATAAGAAATGCCTTTTTGAGATCATGAAAAAACGCAAAATTAAAATTATTATAGATTACATCTAGTTTCTCTCAGCATATCTATAAACTTAGAGACAATAACTTTGTTGTAAATCTATATAGAACTATATAAAAACCTACATAACTTTGTTGTATACCTTCTTATTACAATATAGCTTTCTAATATATTAAAGTTGTATAACTATATTCTAATAAACTATATTCTAATAAATTCTAATAATAAATAAATAGCATCTCTGGAAACAAAATAAAGGATGACAATGTTTGTCATAAATATAAAATAGTAATGAAAGCTTTGATTAACCTCCAATTTCACAGCTACTAAAAGCTGAAATGAATCTCTAAACAGATATAACAAATTGAAAATTTTCTATATTTAATGACTAGTGTTATAATAGGAGCACAAACTCTTAAAAACTTTAGAATATTTATCATATTAAGTGTTTGCACCTGGACATTTTGCATTACTAAACATCCCATTTTTAATTTTGAATATAGAACACAAACTGAAATTTTCTGAAAAAAGAGCAACATAAGTAAATTTTATATGAACTTGTAAATATATAAAACATCCATTTCCGTTTGACCAATTCCTACATTTTGCCTTACATTCTATAAAATAAAAAACTCAAAAGAATCTTTTTACAATTTCCAAATTTATTTATTTAATTTAATAAATATTTCTCTCCACTCTTTCTATGCTATGAGTACTCAGAGAACCTTTTTCAGACATGCCTATCATGGGTTCAATGGGAGTAGCTGGTGGTGAGAGATGGAACCGATATATTCGGGACAAATTTCTGATAAATTACTGAGACTCTCGAACCTTATTTCTAGGTCGAGGATTCCTCTGGCTCTTGAGGATTTCCAAGACTCCCTATTCGAACCTGAAAGCTGGTATTTTTTCTGGCCTCGAAATATGTGACAACTTGAAAATAGTTTTGCCTTTTTTGAAGTCATTTCTCTAATAAAACTACACATAAAAAACTCTTGATTTCTTTCTTAAGCAATATTCACGTTATGCAAGAAACGCCTTTTTTTAAGGAAGCAAAAATAATAAACATTAAAACTAATATTCACATATTTTGCATATTTTGTATTTAAAAACGTGCCTTTATTGAAACACGTCTAAGTCATTAAAAAGATTTAATTGCAGGGTATAAAGTGCACTCAACAAACAATATCTAGCACGTCGAAAAATTCAATTCTGCATACAATTTACACAAACAATGTGATGCGTAAAACGTTAAAGTTTTTATGGTCTTTATCATATTTATAAAATTACTACAGCTACTTCAGTTTATAGCTACAGCATATTTTAATGATTCTGCTACTCAAAGCATTATTTTTGAATAGGAAAATTTTTTTTCATGCTAAATTGATTTCCAATAGAAATAAGGCTCATATAAAATTCTTACCGTTGTATTATCTGAAAAATTTACTTTTCAAATCGTATTTTATTTTAAAAATAACAAAAACGTCGAGAATACTTCCTTGAATAATGTATCCTATTCTTTTACTTTTCTTCAATTTTTAACGAAACCACAAAAGATAAAACCATTCAAATTTTTTCTACTTGATTGATATTATCCTTTATATATTCTCACTCGAGCTTCTTCACGGTTGATAAAAC
Organism: Centruroides vittatus; assembly: GCF_030686945.1. Classification (NCBI taxonomy): domain Eukaryota; kingdom Metazoa; phylum Arthropoda; class Arachnida; order Scorpiones; family Buthidae; genus Centruroides; species Centruroides vittatus. Next base: position 3,111,128 of record NW_027122644.1, read on the forward strand.
TATTCCATTACTGAATAAACCGGCAAGCAAAGAATAAAACTATTTTTTTAAAGTAGTTTCGTTGAGAAAAAAGAAATTAGAAATTATTGGGCTGCTATTGAAAAAAATTTTAGATATATAAATTCCTACCGTCTTTCCTTAATCTCGAGAACGATGTTAGATGAAAGTCGAGTTCAGATATGAAAAGCTTAAGGCAGAAGGTATCCATTAACTATATACAAACTTCCGAATGCACGTGATTTCAATTCAAAAATTTACCCAAAATGGAGTTACATAGATTACCGGCATGACTCAGTTGTTATCAGGAAAAGCATGATTTACAGGGGCACGACACTACTAATTTTAAATCGAGAGCATATATTTTAAATGAATTAAATTAAAAAATTGCACGATAAGTTTGCCCGTATATATTATATACAACTGTATGTTAACCAAACAGCACAATTATGTAGAAAAATATTATAATTAAAATAACTTTTCCTTTAACTGTCAATTATTGATTTCATTCTCCAATGTAGAATCGATCTATAATTACATTCCTGTTAATTAAATAACGAAAATTGGCAAACTACTAATTACTTTTTTCCACTCTTTGTTCATTTTTTATATAACTTTTTGTTAATTTAATGTAGAATCTAATTTAATAATTTAATTGGTATGTATATATATGGATGCTAATTTTAGATTAACTTGTATAATTAATTTTCTTTGTTGATTTAAAAGGTTACTCTTTAAAATAAACTAACCTAATATTAAATTAAGTTGAAATTTCATCTAATTACTATTTATTTTTACCATTTAATCCGATCAATTTTTACAAATTTAATTATTATTGATTTATATTAAAAATGCCATTTTCTAAAATTTTATAAATTTTATATATGTGCAATGCGATGGTTTTGCTGGTTATTAAATAATTTAATTAATAAAAATGTTTTAATTAATATATTTTTATTCTATCAAATTACAACAACAGACTTAATTGCAAACATTGTTTTTTAATAAAAATTAAATAATAAATTAAAATTTCAAAGCTTTTTTATAACAAGTAAATGGCTTCTCTATTTTTTATTTAAGATTTATAAATATTTAACTAAAGTCTTATCACTAATTGATATATTTAACAGGTGTATTACTTATGAACTATTAAAATCTAATATCTATTTATTTTTATGTAATTGTAAAATAAAATATATATTACTACAAAATATTTTGAATTAATTTATTACTAAATTATATCTCTCTATATAAAACACATTTACTTAAAAAATTTCATATTTAAATAATTTTTATTTAAATTAAAAACATAAATTCATGAAGTTCTGATTATTCGAATAATCAGAAATAATTAGCTTCGAATTGAAGTTAATTTATTAGGGCAATTAAGAGTTTATTCAAACATATAAATTCAAAATTAGTGTAACGAACTAATAAATATGCTAAACCTATGCTAAATTACAGATGCATAAGCATGATAAATGCTATGTTTAAACTTTTAAATGCTATTTTAAACTTTATTAATATTATTCAGTTTATATGAATAGGTTTACTAATCACTGTGTAATTTTAATAATTGGTACAGTAAATCGTAAAAGTTGGCATAAAATTTCAGCAGATCAGACGAATTTTGCTGAGCGCAATGTAAAAATTTGAGTTTACATTTCTAGAAATAGTTTTAAATATTCATTTGTTAGTTATTGTAAAGAGAAAGCAACAAGAATAGAGAAATTAAATGAGGCATTTTATATAGTCATAACGCAAATATTTATGTATTCGTAAAACAGGGTTTGTAAGCAAGCGGTCGTAAAATGGAGTCAATTATTTATGTTCATATTTAACTATGTACATCTATATATATCAACAGCTATATAAATATTTTATAATATGTTAAAATATTGTTAATATAATTTGACTTTATATAAATAATTCAAGCATTTAAATAAGTTATGTAAACATATTTTTCTAATTTAAAATTTATTTTTAAATTTTTAAATTTGTATAAATTTTATATTTTTGTCACTTTTCAAATGTAAGTTGTTATAAAAAATTTATAACTTACGAAAGAATACATAAAAAAATTGTTCACGTAATCAGAAGAAGAACATTTTAAATTAAATTTTATGTTTATATAGAATTATTTTTAAAAGGAAACCATAAGATTTATTTAGGTTGAAATATTTAATATCATTCATGTCCAAAAAATTGACTAACATATTACAATTCAGAAAAAACAGCGTGGAACTTAACATTCAAGCAGGAATTGCATTCTTTATACGACACAATAACTGAAAACAAAACATTAATCTAAATTAAATGAAAACATACACAACAAGAAAAAGTACTAAGCATTGTCGCGTATATTTCTGCACAAAAAATTATTATTATGGCATATGGTTGCTTACTATACGCTGCACAGTAATTGATCTTGCTGGTTATAACCTTCGTCGGCTCTGTCGAAAGTAAAGTCCGTATAAGAATAAAATTATCTTGAAGTACTTGGAGTTTTCTTGGTGGAGGCTGACGAGATGTAACTCGTTATCCTATATTAGGGTTTACCAACCTTTTCTGAGAAGGGCTAAGTGAGCTGTAAAAGACAAGTCTACGGGCCATACACGAAAGATGTAAAGATTAAGACTTTTTATTTCCTAATTATACGTGAATTAATATATTTGCAAGTACTTTTTAAAGATGGTCGATGATGTGATTTCATACACAATAAACTTCGCTTTGTGACCACCCATGAAATTCCACTGTAAAACTGTATAAGTTTTAATACAGTATAGATCAAAGTCCACCTTCTTGGTCGCTGGCCAACTCACATAAGTGGCCAAGATAGTAGCATCCTAAAGTAACTTAATATATTTGTCAACTTGGACATTAATTATTAACAGGACTGTTAAACTGGTGTTAAGTGTTTATGTAAAATTGAACAAAAGTTCTTAAAGGAAACAGACTTTCTTTATTGAGCCTCCTGGATATTAAATATTTCAACCAAAATAAATCTCATAGTTTCCTTTTAAAAATAATTCTATATAAACATAAAATTTAATTAAAAATGTTCTTCTAATTACGAAAACAATTTTTTTATGTATTCTTTCGTAAGTTATAAATTTTTTATAACAACTTACATTTGAAAAATGACTAAAATATAAAATTTATACAAATTTAAAAATTTAAAAATGAAATTTTAAATTAGAAAAATATGTTTACATAACTTATTTAAATTCTTGAATTATTTATATAAAGTCAAATTATATTAACAATATTTTAACATATTATAAAATATTTATATAGCTGTTGATATATATAGATATACATAGTTAAATATGATCATAAATAATTGACTCCATTTTACGACCGCTTGCTTACAAACCCTGTTTTACGAATATATAAATATTTGTGTTATGACTATATTAAGTCTGTTTCTTTTAAGAACTTTTGCTCAATTTTGCATAAACACTTAACACCAGTTTAACAGCCATGTTAATAATTAATGTCCAAGTTTACAAATATATTAAGAATCGAAATAAGGACATTAAGGTAATAATAAGTATCCTAAAGTAACGTTTATCTCCATTTACGTGGCCAACAGAACAGGAAAATCTCACGTTCGTGAATTTAACCTATTATTTAAAGCATTTTAAATTTAAGTTTTATTGCTATAGTTTTGGAACAGTTTGAGGGTAGGTAGGTATTAAACATTTAACAGAATTTAGTAGAATACTCTAATTACATTTCTGTATGCCAATTTTTTCATAAAGTATCATTATTAAAAATATTTTTAATAAATTAAATTTATCTTGAATAATGCATCAATTTTAATCATAATTTCATATTTATTTGTTTTTAGATATAGATATCGAAGATAGCGTAAGTAGAGTCCTCTATTAAACATGACATTTTCAATTCGTCCTCATTGCTTTGCCTTATTTTAAAATGATATCAAACTGTATATGATCCTAACAAAACTTTTTTAAGTAAAGGTTTTGTTTTAATATTAATAAAAGTACTGGGTGTTTGTAATTAAAGTATTTCCTATTTAATATTATCTACAAAGATAAGTATCTTTTCTAGATAATATTAAATAGGGAATACTTTAATCCAAATACAACCAAATCTGGTATGTGAAATTTCATCAGAAGCGGAAAACATTTCAAATGTTTTCCGCTGTGTACCAAAAGAATGTGTACCAAAACTCACCACTATGGCAGTTTTATTGCATTAAGCAACAACGTTATATTTGTACAAGACACTCATGCTGTACGGAGACCCTAGATATGCAGGGGTTACTGCTCAACGTATAGTCCATTCTGAAGGTGTAAAACCTGAAGGCAATGAACAATATGTTTAACTGTTCATCGCCTTCGGGTTTTACACTTCAGAATGGGCTATACTAACAGCATCACATAGAATCAAAACGTCCGACCGCAATTGATTCTATGTGATGCTTCTCACATTCAATGTGATACTGTCTTTCAAGGCAGCCAAATTTGCAACAAGTCCTCAAGCTATTTTATGAAATAGCAATAAAGTGTAAATTATTTATTATTTATCTAAAAATTTTCATGTAGGAAATTTCAATATGCCAAGTATTATTATATATGAATAAATTATAATTTTCGATACAAAATATTCAATATCTTTACTAACATAAAAATTTTGGTACATTTTACAGTTTATACCAAATTAATAGTGCTCTTGAAAATATAAATAGTATGACTAAAAAATATACAGCCAATCGTTGATATTCCTCGATGTAACGCGCTTCTCTCAAAGTGCCAATAATATTTAACTTGTGAACGGATCTTTCCGTAAATATTAAACAGAGGCCTTTTCAATATCTGTAAATTACTAATAAAATACTATTTTGTACTGCAAATCACATTAGCACTAAGTCATATGACGTTCAAACTTTAAACTATTGAATACTGTATATTTCATTATCTTATGTAATTGTTATTGGTTGAAGTATTGCAATTTAGTTCCAAATTCTAGTGTCAAATTCTTATATGGGCATATTTTATGACTGTTGAGTCGCACATTTACTTAGAATTGCTGGGGAAATATTAATTAGATAATTCAGTTGCTTTACGTTTATTGTATCGTAATTTAGGCACATACAAAAATAATTTAATTATGAAACGAGCAATTATTTATTGTGATATCATCACAATGCCGGGTTGCAATTTTAACCATATTTTTAATTTATTTAATTCAAAATATATGCTCCCCACCTAAAATTATTAGTGGGTTGCCTCTATACTGCATACTTTTCCTTTAACAATAGAGTCGTACCGGCCATCTAATAACTGCTGTGAGAAGAAAATTTTTGAATTGAAATAACGTTACTTCCAATTTGCATCGGAAGGTATATCAGGACCTTCTGCCCTTAAGGTTTTCAGATCTGGTCTCGACTTTCATCTACCTTAACACTCTTCTCGAGATTAATAAAAGACGGACGGGCAGACGAACGACAGTGGGAATTTATGTCTACAATTCTTTACAAATTGCAGCTCCAAAAAATAACCAGGCGAACGTACGCTTAATTTTCCACTTTTCTGTTCGTTTTCTTGATCGTCTTATTCAATAACACAGGTGTTTCGTGTTTTCCTTTTGAACCCGGACAAAGTGTTATTTAGTTTGGTTAAACCGACACCTAACATTAAGCTTCAAATTGATCTTTAGCATATATATCTGGTTCTTCAGGATTTAGGTATAAGTTTTGATGATTCAGATATTAACTTTTGTTTAATTAAAGTTGAATTTAGAACTCAATTTTAATTCACACATTGATAAACTAATTAAACAAATTTCCATCTGAAGAGGAATGATTTGGAACAATTTCAAAAATGTTTCTTTAAAAAATACCCTCTCTACAAGAGTACTGCCTCACGGATCTTTAGAGAATTTTCAACTCATTTTAAATAAATTAGAAAAAATTCCCATGAACTAGACACACATCAAGAAGCGTACCGTTTAGTATCGTGATGTAATTCAATGTTTGTTATTTGTTTAAATGTAATATTAAAGTATTTTGCTATTCTAGAATCAATAACCAAAGTACAATCCATAAATGTAGATTTACTATCCATTCATCAACATATTGAGGACTTACTTAAACTATTTACATTTCACAAGGAAAAATCTGAAGAAAACTTTGAAGAGATATTAACAATAAAAATAGAAATATCTAGACAATGTTTCTTACGGAAATATAGAAGCAATCGTCTCTAAAAACCCGTTTATCAGATTTATGAATGATTAGTGTGCACAAGAAGAAATTAGAATAGGAAGCGGTGAAGAAAAAATTTTATTAAAAATGTCGTCAATAATTTTGCAAGCGATAGACTGAGAATTTGATTCTTATACAGTACGTTATGTAATTAGCATTGTAGTGTCTTGCCCCTGTACATCATACTTTTCCTTTAACAATAGAGTCGTGCCGGTCATCTATCTAATACCTATCGGGGGAAAATTTTTGAATTGAAATAACGTGGCTTTCGGTTTTCATGGGAAGTTCTTGTATAGTTAATTGGGGTCATCTGCCCTAAGGTTTTCATATCTGGTCTCGTCTTTCATCTATCTAACTCCGTTTCCAGATTAAGGAAAGATGGACGGACAGACCAACGACAGTGTGAATTTATACGTCTACAATTTTTTTAAATTGCAGCCCAATTAACTAAAATACCGGTTCTCTTCTCTATTCAAAAAAATTAAAGACAACTTTCTAAAATAAGACTTCTGCTGAACAAGCCATCTCTCTTCCCTTTTACTGATTCACATGACGTTACTCGTATTTACTTAGAACTTCCTGATGTTAGTAAACGAATTTCTTAGTTTGATAAGCTATTTACATACAAATACTATGAAGGCTTGCTTCCTTCTCACTACAGTGAACTAAGAACCCTGTCTGTTCGAACCAGAAATATATGTCTTTATATTCCATTTTGTCACCTTAATATTACTCTCCGTTTCTTCTTTTTCCATTATTATAAATCTGTTGTCAATATAGAAAGCATGTTACACCTAGAGTAACATAAATATAAATCTAATTGTAATATTATACATTACCTATCGTACTTTATCTCAATTTATATGTGTTTTTAGATTATTTTCAGTCTATATGTTTCATGTTCTCATATTTTTCCTTATTTTTAAATGTTCTTATAATTATTTAAAATTATTTTTTTTATAGCTTTTGTTTGTATTTTGTATTGAAAGCGGAAATTATTGTCCTGTTGACATCGTCTATATTAAAAAATAAAGAATAAAAAGCAAAAAAAAAAACTAAAGTTTCCCGAGGAGAAAACTAATTCGCCGAAATAACCCAATTGTATAGCCTCAGGGGGAAGTCGAAAGGGCAAAAGTGAAGAGAAGAAACATAGGGAGACTAAGAGAGAGAGCGGTAAAAGAGAGAGGAAAAGAACCAGAATCGCCTTTAGCAGAGTTCCCAAAAGGCAGAGGAAATAAGGACAGACAAAACTAAGAAGAAATACTTGGAGAATAGATGGAGTCGGATCAATTGAAGTCTTCAACAGGTATCCGCTGAAGACTTCAATAACCATACTTCCAAGTACTTTCTTTATCCTATTGAACTTTCAGTCTGAATCCGAACCTTCATTACTCATGCACTTTGACCTCAGGAGTGATTAAACGCCATGCTCTCTCTCGAATATGATTTTATAATACTGATTCCATTAGCTTTAAATAAATACGTTTAATCAGCATTGCCACTCTCTATCACGATCAACACGACACTCACCTTCCACCAAGATATATCGTCTTATTGTTAGTTCTGTTTGCATAGGCCAACCGCTTGGGCCTGACGGTTTGTCTAGTTTACAATAACTATGTCTAAAACAATTAAGAATAGATTTTATTGATGTAATTATAAGGATTACTCAGTCTGTCATATTTAAATTAAATGCCAAGCAATCGATTTTTTATGGATATCAACAGGACTAAAAATATGCCAATTTAATATCTGTAAATATGAATAAAACTCAAATGTATAAGACCTATAATTTTTTACCTATTTACATTGTTAAAAGTTGTAATATCATTAACTTTTGTATTATTCAAGGTATCCTTTGTGACGAGGTCTTTCTCTTTTTACATAATAATAAAGTTAATTGATTGATAATTATAACTTAAAATATCAATTTATTAAAATTGAAGGTATAATCGCTAATTAGTTTTAGTTCATTTTTATAATTAAAAATTCTAATTTATCGTAGGGGAATTTATTTTATTATTTATATAAAAAAAATCACGTAAATCTGAAACATCTGTATTAAAAATCAGCTTTGAAAGAAATTATTAATGAACAGTTAGAAATTACTTTCATTCATCTTGACATTTAGTTTTTTTCCCCCCTTTTCTTTTAAAGTGATGAAGAAGTAATAAAGAAATTTCTTTTGCGACGTCAATTTTTAATCTTTAAAAAACTATTTTTGAAAATGTCACTTTTCTCCTATTTTCTCCCTTTAAATATTTCAGTAATTTAATAATCCATACCTTTTTTAAATTAACAAAAAATAATAAAAAAGACATGAAAACTTATTCTTAAATTAAAAAAAATGTTTTTCCTGAATTAATAAAATATATATATTTTTTTATTTTAAAGATAACATTTTAACTCAATTATTTTTGTGATTATTTTAATAATAAATTCAATTTTTATTTATTCTTAGTCATCTAACTTTAAGAGATTAAATGATTTAAATGTGACATTTCTTTTATTTAATCATTGAACAATTTTCTTTGATGAGACTTCTTATGGGAAAAGAAATTTTTTGTATAAAAATAAAAAAAAAATCAAATCGTTTATTTAAAATTCTATACATTAATTATATTTTGTAATTAATAAAAAGGTAGTAATTATAAAAAATTTTTGTCATTATTAACACACAAAATTCATAAGAATTAGAAATTAAATCTTTATAATATTTTTTTTTAATTAAATTTTAAAAAAAATATTTATAATAATATATATTAACTCATAATTATAATAATTAATTAATTAGAATATAAATTTTAACAATGTATAACATTTAATTATACAGGGTGGGCCAGCGAAAACGAAACGGCAGAGTGTTCGTGTTCGTCCAAGCAAAGCGCTCGGACAGGTCGATTTTACTCTCGAGGAGACATCTTTTGCAATAAAGTTTTTGCGATTCTGAATACAACAGACAACAAAAAATTTTAAAAACTCATTTATTTTGTATTAACTAAACAAACATTTATTTCGAAAAAAATGTTCGTTTAGTTAATATTCAGAATCGCAAAAACTTTATTGCAAAAGATGTCCCCTCGAGAGTAAAATCGACCTGTCCGAGCGCTTTGCTTGGACGAACACGAACACTCTGCCGTTTCGTTTTCGCTGGCCCACCCTGTATATTCTTAGTTTATGGCATTTTAGAAATTATTAAATACGATGTAAGTTTTTTAATATGTTAAGTATTAATAGAAATTTTTATGATAACTTCAATCAGATACATTTAATTAATTCAGAAAAACAGACGTCAGTTTTATTTAAAAAATAATTTTGAATTTAACATAATTAAATATTCATAAGTGTAGTGTAGTCAAATCTCGATATAACGTTTTAAAGAGCGTTACCCCAGTAAAGCGCCAATACTAATGAAAGATCTTACCTACAAATAATAAATAGAGAATATTTCAGTATCTAAATTAGCAAATTTACGATTTTTCATTACAATTTACGCTTATATCAGCGAATTATGTGACCCTAATACGCGTGTAGGCATATAATTCATTAACGTTTGAGATACTTCAGTTTAGCGTAACCCTCAATTTAATGTCAATGTCAGAGGCAAGAAAATGGTGTTTTGAATGTATATACAAATTTTTTAAAAAAAGGCATTCGAAATTTATTTAATTTTAAAGTTACTTTTAAGCTTACTTTAATTGAAAAACAAATTGTTTAATATGTATGTTTACACTTGAAAATTCCACAGATTTTCTTTATTCTCAGAGAGAACATTAATGAAACTGTTTTACTAACATTGCATTATAAAAGTTTATAGAAACAAAACACTTTAAATGTATTATTTTGACAAAAGAATTTTAAGAATTCCAATGAAAATTTCATTTTTTTCGTAATTGTTAAAGTCATTCCTTAGTTATGAAAACGTATAAAGCGAAACTTTTAGTGAAGTTTCGAGCATAAAAATATTGTTTTTCTGTTATATTTTCTAATAAATAAATTACATTAACCAGTCCACTTAATAATATAATTTTACAAATTAAATTCCTTTTACTTTAAATATGTATTGGGCAATTTATTAATGAGACTTAAGTGACAAAATCCAATAGTTTTGTTAATATTACATTAGTTTAAGTGCGATTTGCAAATTACACTTCGATAAAGTAAATTTATATGCAACAAGAATGGGTTATCATCATCGGGGCTTTTAGTTAATTATAAATTCTTCAAGAGAAAATAAAAACTGTTCATTATTTTGTTAAATAACACATCAAAATTTCAACAACAATTATGATGAGTACAGTGTACTACATTAAACAGATGCTGATAAAATTAAGATGGAGTCTAAAGATGATAAATTTGTAGCTTCCTTTATATCACGTAAGATTTTATCACGTTTAATAATATATTTTAAATAGTAAATAAATAAACTAAAAAGATTAAAATATGCTTTTATTATTTTAACATATTTAGGATTTGAAATGAATTTAATCCAGTTATTTTCTTGATTTTTAAATTAATAATGAAAAAACATAATTAAATATTCCATTAATTTGTATTACATCATTAAAAATAAAATATTGTTTGTGGTTTTATTTTTGGAGAAAGATGATAAAAATAAATAAGTAAGAATACAATTTTATAAAAAGTTAATACTGTAAATAAAAACCTGTCTACAAGGAAACCTGAATAAGACGGAATTTGCCTAAGCGAAAAGTATTATTCGACATAGAGCAGTTTACTATGTAAAATCTTACAATAAGTAGAAAACCTATAGAAAAGGCTCTGGATAACCTGGATAGATGGGAATTCCACTTGTAAACAAATAGGTAAAATCATCTCCAAATATAATAGTTGTCGCAGAGCGTACAAACTATTGATATATTCTGAGAACGATTCGAAGCCCTTGTCAGAGAGAAACAAAAGTGACGTGACAAAGGTCTCTGTTATTACGAAAGCCTTTGTTGGAATTATCTAGGGGCAGAATCGAGAACTTTCAAGAATCGAGTTTTCATGAAAATGCAACGAATGTAATTCGTGAAAACAAAGAGAATATGGTGACACAGTGTTACCAGGTTGCTTCTTACGGAGTAGTAACTAACTGGCACAAAGTATTCGAAAACAAGTTGATTAATGTGTTGATAATTACAGAGATTAAGATAAACGATTAATTAGAATATTAAAATTCCTGGAAGAGTCAGATCACATAATAAGTATTACTGTAAAGAAATTAGAATTTCGGACGGCAAAGACTGACTTTTTGAAACTTGAATTGATATTCGCTGTCGTATGGGCGAATAATAAGTATTCGAATATCTGTTACAAGTACTTTAAAATAACGAGAACTCTTTGCGATTTAATAGTTCTCAATTCTTTCGTTTGAATACTTCTACCTTTAGCTTAAATCATTTTGAATTAATTTGGATTAAACCTAATAATAAAATGCTTTTACGAATATAAAAACAAATTTACGTAACTGTGACATTTATCTAGTGTAGTTTAAAAATAAAAAATAAAACACTAAAAAACCAGTTCAAAGCGGAAACCTACCAAAACCTTGCGATTCCGGTCTACACAGGTTTAACTGTAATCTTAAAAATAATATATATAAAATATTTTGCTTAATAATTTTATTTTCGAAAATAAAAAGTTCATATAAAATACTCTGATGAGTCAATTAAAAAATGTAGTGATCAAAACACGTAACTTTTATCATTTCCACTCTTCTATTGACAATAATTGGATCGTTATGATTTATACTTCCTTGTTATCCTTTGTATTCATAACTTACTGTTGATAAACCTCTTATTTCATTTGTTACCAAGTTGTTTTTCTTATTCTTCCATTCATATGAAGGTGAATTTCTTACGTTGTTTTCGCAATTTGTTTTTCACTTGTTGGATTACAACTTTCAAAAATTGTAGACCTATTAATTCACACTGGAGTCCGTCTGCATGTCTGCCCTTCTTAATCTCGAGAACGGAGTTAGATAGATGAAACTCGAGACCACATACCAAAAACCTAGAAGCAAGAAACCATAATTAACTAGATATGAACTTCCGGGTTGCGCCGGAAGTTATTTCAATTCAAAAATTTTCTCCTGAACGGTATTTGATAGATGACCGGCATGACTCCATTGTTAACAGGAAAAGTACGATGTGATAGAACTAAAATTGAGAGCGTTTTAACGATGTCATAATAAATAATTGCTCGTTTTATTAAGATTAATCGTACAAAATTTGAAATTATCTTTCAAAACTATGATTATAAAATAATTATACTTAATTAATATTTTATTTAAGAACAATTTCTATAAGACATCAGATCAAATTACCTTTTTTGAAGCCATCAAAATATTAAAAAATAGTGTTAAAAATTGTATTATATTTTCGAAATACTAAAATTTAATAAAAATAAAGGTGTTTACTAAAAAAATAGAAAAAAATTAATTAGAAAGATTATAGAAATGATTTCAACAATTAATTTAAAATAATTTTTAAGCATTTAATAATAATAAAAAAATGAATGAACAAATTTTGTCTCTGCAATTAATTATAATTTTCAGATTTTTAAAGTTTTAATAAAATACGTTTTTTAAGAAAGTTACAGTAAAAATCAATTAATTAAATAATAATTACATAATAATATAATTTCAACCAGAAAAACTATTTACATTAATTATAAATCGTTTTATTTAAACGGAACTTTATAATTTCTTTAAAATATCATCATTAATTTAAATTATTTGACGGTTTAATTTAATTAATCAGTTATGTTGAATACATTATAATTGATTTTATTACAATCTTTTTATAATTAAATTGCATATTTTAACTTGTTCTTTATACTTTTAATGATAAATAAAATAAAGCTTATTTTAAATTTTTAAATGAGGAAAAAAGTAAAATTTACAAAATTAATTTAATTAATTAGAATTAAATTATTATAAAATATCAAAAATAAATTTATCTTTTTATTATTTAATTAAATTGAACATAATTAAATAAAGTAAAAAACATTACTATTGCACAAAGGTATCAAAGTTCAAGGCCAGATTCACTTACCTTTGTGAGGCCTTCGGTATATTAAAATATAAATAAAATCTGATTTAAAAATAAAAAGTGTTTCTTTTTCTTTAATTTACAACAAAAATGAGCAATTATTTATTGCGACATCGTCGCAATGCCGGGCTGCAATTTTTAATCACATTTTTAATTTATTTAGTTTAAAATATATGCTCTCCACCTCAAATTAGTAGTGGCTTTCTTCTGTAAATCATACTTTTCCTTTAACAATAGTCATGACGGTCATCTATATAACACTTTTCAAGGGAAATTTTTGAATTGAAATAACGTAACTTCCAGTTTGTATCAGAAGTTCATATACAGTTAATCACTTAACCTCCTTCCCCTAAGATTTCCACATTCTAACTCTCTTCTCGAGATTAAGGAAAGGACAGAAAGACAAACGGTCAGACGACTGTGGGAATTTACAGGTCGCAGCCCAATTATTGACAAAAATATTGATGAAATCTTTTCAACAAAAAAATCATTCTTAATTTTTTAACTTTTATTAGTGATCATTTAACTAGAATACTATTTAAATTAGAATTAAATAGAAAGAAAGATAATACACAAATATTAATTAAGCAAAAACAAAATTAAGAAATCAAAGCAGAAATAAGTACAACTAGAATTTTATTTTCAGAATTAAATGAAGTGAAACTTTCATATATTTAATGTTAAAAATTCAATTAAGTAATAAATTTCGATCACTGTAAATAATAGGACTTATATTTCTTTATTATTTATTTGTTTTTAATTTTTAAAATTAATTATTAATAATTAGTTTTTTCGTGTATAGAAATGCTTTAATTCTATTCAACTGAAAACTTTCTTAATCACAATAAAAACCACGACTACGACTGCAAAATAATACGACATATATATATATATATGTAAGTTATATATATATATAACTTACTTTGCCTTATTATAAACGAATCGAAAGTAAAAAGCATTATTTATTAACATTAATTTTATAGTTCAGTGGAAAATAATCTGAATAATAATTTACTTTTTAAAAGTATAAAAATAAAATATATACTTCATTAGAGTAGAATGATTTGCTTCAGATAGTCCTTTACTCTGGTAATTAAATGTTTTTAAAAATAAAAATAATCTTTCTAAGTAGAATTTATAATATATTCGTTTATGGTCTTCAACTTTTAACAGAAAAGAAATTTGACATAAACAATCATATTTCCATTTATAATCGAAGAATTTTATTGCACTTTAATCAAATTTATATAAATATATTAATTTTATTATTGTTGTTGTTATTATTAAAAATAATACAAATTGAAGACTAAATATAAATAAAAATTTGACGTCTTCTTGTAAAAAATTTTACATGAAATTAAACTTTATAAAAATACAACAGCCTCAAAGAAAAGGTCGTCTCTGCCAATATTGTGATCTTGTGGTTGTGAAGGATGGTTACAACATTACTAAATATTCTGTTAATATGCAAGAAATAATCACAGATAACAAACAAATTTATTCATTTTAATTACGGTTATGAGTTACTAATTATATTGTATCTTTATGAAATTAATGAGATAAAAAACAATCGTTTTTATAAATATAAATTACGTAATAATTGTTCTTTTGCTTAAAAAAGTTTTTTTGGAATTTATATAAAGTTTAAGAATAAAAAAGGAATTTATATAAAGTTTAAGAATAAAAAAGGAATTTATATAAAGTTTATTGCTCGTTAATGGTACAAATTGAAAGACATGTATACAGTTAAGCTTCCTTTAGTCTCTGAGATTCTACATAATGAGAGATTTGTGTGTATATTCTAGATTTCGAGAAATCTAATTATTTTATATATATAGAACTGTAAATATATAAAGGGCAATACAAAAGATAAAATTAAAATATTTATGAATTGTAAAGAAGTTGAAGAAAAATTAATACTTCATATTTGCTTCGTTGAATATAATTTCAGCTCTTGTAAATAAAAATGAATATAGGGCAGTTTAAGCAATTAAAATACAATTTTGTTAAAAACTACAGTAGAGCGTCGATAAGTGGAACGTCGGTAAGTGGAATGGCCGGAAAGTGGAACGATTTTCAGTCGGACTGTGTCGTGCTGAATCGAATGTTTTTGATACTAAATTTACTTCTAAAGTATAATTTTCATGTTTTTTATATTCTTCAATATATTTATTTTGTTTGTACAAAATGCAGAAATAATTTTTAACGATACGATAGCCTCGATGATTATTATAAAAATTTTCGTTAGGCTTAAAATCGACGAAAATTCAACACGAAGCGACACGCAACGGAGAAAAATTCAACAGGAAGCGATACGCAACGGAGAAAAATTTGAACATCGGACAGGTTAATGTATTTTTTCGTACAAAGTCGGAAACTGGAACAAATTATTAACTGGAAGGACCCCAGTCCCCAATTGGTTCCACTTATCGACGCTCTACTGTATTTAAAATTAAATAAAACCATGTTTACGGTTTTTAGTTACTTTAGCTAGCGACGCATTTTGGTGAAAGGTTGATGTAGGGTTTGGAATCGCCTAGGGAAGCGATTTCCGCCCTGTTTTATTATAACGAACTTTCATAACGGAAAAACCGTTAGAAACTTCCGTGGGAAGAACCGTTAAGTTTCAAATCGACGACCGACGGACGATTGGCCGGCGGGAAGTGACAGTTGGCGGCCGTTGTGGGAACATTCGAATTTGATTGGAGAGGGTTCGAACGTTGGACACTATTTAAGGAGTAGTTTCGGCGGGAACAAGGTTCGTATCGGGATCGGCTGAGTTGGTATCGGGAAGATCGGATCGGATTAGGATCGTTGTTACCGAAGTTCTAACTGTCTCTCTCGTTGGACGCAACGGAAATCTGGGGAAAGTAAACAGTGTTTTAGTACGAACTTGTTCCTGACTCGGAGGTTCTGTTAATTACAGGTCTGTTGGTGGAGGTCGTAAGGAGTTTCTTTCGACGAACGTGTACGGGAATAGTCGGTTGTCGTTGGATTAGTGTTTGTGCATATTTAATTGTGACTCTAATCTGTATTATTTTGTACATTTATATTGTAAATATAAACTTTGTGTTTCGTCAAACCGACTGAGTGGTTATTTTGAACATTACTGTTGAGATCATGGATCCAGACAGAGAGACTCGCTTGAAAACAACAAACACAACAGAAAGATTCTTTCTAGGAAATACTCATAATCTCCCAGATTTATATATTTGATACAATACCATTTTTTATATTGTACAATGAGATTTTCGACTGATTCGCGGAGAAAGAGAGAGAAAATCACAAATAACGATTACCGGGAGGTTTCTTTTTGGTCAATTCGAGAGTTCCTCCAGCCATCGCATTGGCATCAATGGGCGGTCTTCTCGTTCTTCTTTTGAAGGTTTTCTAGGATGGTCTTGTTCAAGTATCCAAAAACGTTCCGTTAACTATTCCCTTGTTGTTAGTGTTTGGTTCACACATGTGTTCCTTTTTTCGTTGAAGTTTGTATCCTCATCAAGAACCCATTTATACTTCTTTTGAATTTGACACTAAGACATTTTCTCCTCCGTAAATGGTGGATCTTAAGAAGGGGACCTCCGAAAGCGTCTGGTAGGAACCGCTTGTCCTTTTCCTCTTCCTCGTTTTTGTCGATCCTGGTCTCGTCGATTGTAGCCAATTCTTTCTTTGTGTAGTGCCTCACCCGAGTAATGTGGTAGATTTATCTTCTCACGGGAAGATACTCCGTATGTATTCAAACCGTGAAGAAACTTATAATTTTTGTTGTGCCTTTTTTATACTAAGGTTATAACTATCTCACGGTAGGAGTTAAAATCGGGAACTCACACTTGTATATTTAGTATTGAAAACTAATACATCTTGTACGACGTTTTTTATTTCTATAATAATTTATTAAAATAGCATTCAGAAGTACATTCTTAATAAGATTTATGTTGCATTCAAGTTTTTAAAAAAAAGGATAGCACTTAACTATAGACGTTATATAATTCATCAGAGAATTAAAGTGAAAGACCGAAAAAATCGAATATACTTTATTCAAGAAATAAACAATAATCATCTCTTAGGATTATCATGATTTAATTTCAATTGAAATTTAAAAAATTAGAAAAGAGCATTATAAAAGTTTTAATCAGCTCTTAATAATAGCAAATACTGTATGATGTTATATTTCAATTTAAATGATTACAAATGAAAGAATGATTTATTCCTTTGTCGTATAAAAAAACGAGCGTTGAAATAAATTTTTAACGTAGCTAAATATAAATACGCTAAATCGTTTTGTATTTATATCTACTTTATAACATGGAATTTTGATTTCTATTTTTATAAAAATTTTATTCATTTATAAGAATACTAGCAGATGAGCCCGGCGTTGCTCGGGCAAAAAGTAACAACAAACATAAAGATTATTAGATTCTCTCGTACTTCTAACACTTAA
This sequence comes from Centruroides vittatus, assembly GCF_030686945.1. NCBI lineage: Eukaryota > Metazoa > Arthropoda > Arachnida > Scorpiones > Buthidae > Centruroides > Centruroides vittatus. Next base: position 3,128,859 of record NW_027122644.1, read on the forward strand.
ATTATAATAAATTATAGTATTTGATTTATATAACTACGAATGTTATCTTACGTAAGGGTTTAAAACACCAAGTGCCTAATGTCACGCAGTTTAAAAATTCTTTAAATTGTGTGCATAGAGGAATAAATAATTTTTAAAATGTATTAGATTGGTCACTCAATGTGATAAACCCTTACGTAAGAAAAAAAACCCTTTGTAGTTATATAAATCAAGTACTATAATACAATAAATATTAAAACGAAAACCATATGAAAACTATAGTTTGGCCATTTTATTATGTTTCTATCAGTGTCCGTTGTTCAGAGGTTTGACCATATTGAATTACATTTCAATTAATTACAGATAAAATCTTAAGAAACTTTATTTATTAAAAGTCTACGTATATTAATTAAATTCAATTAATATTATAAGGATTTTTTGGGTACGGTAGAGTTGAATAACATTCAGATGAGATAATCAGAACCTCCATCGGCTCCAATTGGAACTTCAGTCTTACCGAGTTCCATTAATCTCCTGAAGTGATCAGCTTTGAAGTAGAGAAGTTGGGTCTCGATCCTATCCTCCAATTCCCATGCGGATCCAGCTTCCCAAGCATTTACATAAACATTTCGCTTCAGTTGGTACGAAAATTTCTCAATCGCTTTTAGTTGAGAAACGTTTGCAATGTAATGGTCCAACCTAGCAACTATGTCGTGGGCATAGTAGGCGTTAGCCATGTCTGTCTAGAAGACACATTCTCAGACAGTAGTATTTTTTTAAAAAAGGATACTATCCTTTCTGAATGCATTCGTTGACACACACTTCTTTGGTGATGGAGAGCCGCGAGGGGACAATGAACTCTTGAAAACGACTCTCTGGACTAATTGTCATTAAAACCAGAAGCTTCGGCGAAAAGTTGAAATATCGTTTGAGGGATCTGCATCTAGCCCTTTTTGGTGAAATAGCTAATTGTTACTAGCACATTCACTTCCGTCAAAAGTGAAATAGCACACATCATTTATGACTACATCGAGATTGCTTGACGCCTTCGAGACTCCATCACGCAGCTTCCACAGAACGATTTTTCAGTAGCAAGTTGCTTTGTCGTGTATTTTGGAACAGGCTTTCGCTTCTTGAGAATCGTTGACATTCGTTCAAAATCAAATGAACGAGTCAGTATGAGATTTTGAACTCTCTTCTCATTTTCTAAGCATTTGTCTAACTTTTCTTAAGACTATCTTCTTTAATTAGTTCCTCTTCCTTTGGGTAATTTTCCTCCTCTTTAGACCATTTCCTGTTCTTTCTTCAGGTACCCATTGCTTTACTCTTGAAACAATGGTATACACAGTACATCGTGGAACTGTCATTGCAGAGAAATGTTTAACTGTATAAGATTTTCCATTTTCGAGGGTTTGGGCATTACATTTATTCGGTGGAATTTATTTAAGCTTTCCATTTTGAAAATGAAACATTATTTAAGTAAAATTTTTCAATAAATGGAATCGAGAATATTGTAGAAAGAATGTGTGCCGGCTCGTGCATGTGCAAGTGTTTGAAATTACGAGAAAACTCTATTGAAATTTGTGCAGAGTTTTAAGCAAGATGCTTATAAGACTACCTGGAGGAAAGAGAGAGAGAAGAAAAGACTATATAGAAATAAATAACGGCGAAAGACAATATTAAACATAGACTTTTTCCATAAAAAGTATGTAAACTTTATACATATTGAAGAAAATAAAAATAACAAATAAAAAAGTTGTTACGAAATAATCGTTTCGATTAATTTTCTTTAACGCTAAGCTTCCGGATATACCTCGTACGAACATTTATCTTGTTAACCTTTTCTCGCTTATAACACTATTTATGCACTATCTAACACGATATTTAGGAGCTTCAACTATAAGTTATGATGAAATGAAGTACTGTACATAAATATCATATATAACTTTTAACTAATGTTTTTAATTTTAATTTATCACTTTGTTATTCATATTTAAGGACTTTTTCTTCTTAGACTATCGATGCAATGTTTCGACATTTAAAAAATTAGTAAAAATTGCATTCAGCTGCATACAAATTTAAAATAACCAAATTTTCATGCAAATTAATATATTCGTAATAAAATAATTATTTTTTGTTCCAAACTTTCGTGTAAAGGTTAAAGATTTTTCTTCTTAACGATTCACCACGGTATTCAACAGCTTTTAGTAATCTGTTAGCCTTTATATATATAAAGTGTGTGTGTGTGTGTGTGTTTTCATAGTTTACAATCCAAAGCTACTGCTTATGCTGACGTTATAAATTCACAGCTATCCTACCTTATTACATACTTATTTATAAATTTTAGTGTCGAGAAGAATTTCATAATTTATTCTGTTTATAAACTTTCTGTTTAAAATGACTTTTATGACATCATATTTAATGCATGTTGAATTGATCAAACATTTAATGTAAATGTTTATTAAAATATATTTTACTAGCAGATAGGCCCGGCGTTGCTCGGGAAAAAGTAACGATAGCGAAGAATAAGATTATTACGTTATAGTCAACCTTACCCGTTTTCACAGAATGCAAGAATTGGGTCCTCCTGTTTTCAGACTAATTAGAGAATTTTTAGATGGGTCTAAAAAATGTTCATTTTCCGCAAAAACGAAAAAACTGCATCTGCGTCTTGCATGTAACTTTCTCTTAACACTTTTATTGTTACGTATCACGTCCATTGTTACTTAACACTCCCATTGTTGATGGAAGTGTTACGCTTTAATCCTGTCCCTTTCCCCCGTGGGGAGGAATTTCGAAAAATCCCTTCTTAGTGTGCGTTCTCGTGATGTTCCCTAACTGTGTACTAAATTTCAACTTTCAACTCCTAACCGTTTGGGCTCTGCGCTGATTATTATTATTTGGGTTAAGTGAGATATACTCGGTTAACACCGGTGGCTGTGTACTATGCCGGACCAAAGTCAAGGCATGGTAACCAAAACAGAAATTAAAGAAGTGTATCAGTGTGTGTGTCTGTATTCAGGAATTTCCTCACTATATGACATGTATTCAATATTGTAGCCTTCTGTGGTGTGATGTATGTGTTTCTATTCAATTGTAATGTGCCCAGGCTTTTGGGTAGTGTGTGTGATATGACACCTGTAGAAAAGAGAACAACAGGTACAATAAGCACCCTATTCATCCTCCACAGATGTCTTATTTCCTGGGCGAGTTCTGTGTACTTGCTAATTTTTTCAGTGCATGCGTTTTGTATATTGTGAGTGTTTGGAATGGATATGTCTATAATGTATGTGATTTTATTGTGTTTGTCAATGAGTGTGATGTCTGGTCTGTTGTGATAAATTGTTTTATCTGTGATTATGGCTCTGTCGTAGTACATTTTGTACGTGTTGTTTTCCAACACTGTCTGTGGAATGTATTTGCAGTATGATTCGTTGATGTCTGCTAATTTGTGTTTCCTTGCAAGCTCTTGGTGTATTATATTTGCTACTTGATTATGTCTGTGCAAATAATCTGTCTGTGCCAACTAGAGGTGATGTGTTGTATAGTTTCTGGCATGATGTGACATTTTCTGCATGTGTCATTTGTGAGTGTTGCATCTTTGAGTATGTGTTTTCTGTAGTTTTTAGTATTTATAATCTGATCCTGTATGGCGATCATGAATCCTTCTGTCTCTCCAAAGGGGCATCCCCGAGCTAACCAGCTGTTTGACGCAGTTTTGTCAACAAAATCCTGGGCCAGATCATAAGGATGCCTGCCATGGAGTGCCTTTCGAGCCCACGATTGCTTAATGCTGTCTGTACTTTTTATATGTTGGTTTGTGTCCATATGATGTGAGTGTAAGTTTAATGGTGTGTTATTTAAGTCTGCTAGAGTTACTGCTTTATGTAATTGTGATGTTTCTTGTTTTTTGTAGAAAAACTCTCGCAGTGACTGTATTTGTTTGTAGTGAAGGTTAACTATGTCAATCAGGCCACGTCCGCCATCTTTACGTGGAAGGGTTAATCTTTCTGTGGCAGATTTAGGATGATGTTGTTTATGCTTAGTAAGTGTTGTTCTTGTTTTCCTTTGGAGTTGCTCAAGATCTGTGTGAGTCCAATGTATAACTCCAAAAGAATATGTAAGTACTGGAATGACATATGTGTTTATTGCTTTAACTGTGTGTTTTGCATTTAACTGTGTTTTCAGAATAGAATTTAACCTACTTTGGTATTCTTTAATTAATCTTTGCTTTATTTTTGTATGTTCTGTTAGTTTGGCCTGTTGGAATCCTAAATACTTGTAGAACTCGCTCTCTTCCATGGATTCAATAACGTCTCCATTTCCAAGTGCAAAATCTTCTTTCTTCAGGATTCCTTTTTCTATGTGAAGTGTTTTGCATTTATCTAGGCCAAATTTCATTTGTATGTCCTTGGTGTATGAATGTGTGATTTGTAGGAGTTGATGAAGTTGTTTTTGTGTGGATGCATAAAGTTTTATGTCATCCATGTACATGAGATGTGACAGTGTAAACTGTATTGTTTTTTCACGTCTAATATTGTAACCATATTGCGTGTTGTTTAACATGTTGGATAATGGGTTCAGGGCTAAGCAGAACCAGAGAGGACTCAAGGAATCTCTTTTAAAAATTCCTCGCCTAATAAAAATTTGGTTTGTTTGTATGGAAGTGTTATGAACCCTAAGATGTAGTGTTGTTCTCCAGTGCTGCATAGTGTTTTGAAAGAATGCAATGAGTGATGGATGTATTTTGTACATGTGTAGAATATGTAGCAGCCAACTGTGTGTAACACTGTCGAATGCTTTTCTGTAGTCTATATATGCCATGTGTATGTTTCTGTGTTGTTTGTGTGCTTGCCGTAGAATGACTGAATCTATGAGTATCTGTTCTTTGCATCCCCTGTGATTTCTACGGCACCCTTTTTGTTGTTCCGTAAGAATGTCGTGTTCTTCAATATGTTTGTATATTTTGTTTGCAATACAAGATGTCAATAATTTGTAGAGTGTTGGGAGACATGTAATTGGTCTGTATTGTGTGGGGTCTGTGGTATTGTTGTTTTTAGGTTTCATGTAGGTGATGCCCTGAGTAAGAAAATTTGGCATGTCTTGTGGATTGACGATGATGTGTGTTAGGTGTTTAGCTAGTTCCTGGTGCAGTGATGTAAACTTTTTGTACCAGAAATTGTGAATGTTGTCTACACCAGGTGTCTTCCAGTTTTGTGTTGTGTAACAGTGTATAGGAAATCATGTATGTTTATTTCAGCACAGGGCATAATTGGTATGTTGTGCAAGTTTCTGTTCTCCTCCTCTATCCAGCCTGTATCACCATTGTGCGTGACAGCTCTGGACCAAAGAGAAGACCAATATGTTGTGAGTTCTTCTTCTGTTGGTGTGCCACTGTGCTGTGTATCAGTGTATGCTTTGTTATTAATTTGTCTGTAAAAAAGTTTTTCATTGTTTGTAAATAGTTTGTTTTGTTGTTTTCGTAGTGTACATGTTTTGTATCGTTTGAGTCTACATGCTTTGGCTGCAAGTTTTTGTTTTAGTGTATCAATGTATTTTGTAATGTGTGTGTTGTGATGTTCATGTTTTGTGTGTGTTTTTAGTTTCTTGAAAATGTTTTTGAGCTGTTTCCTTAATTTGGGTGTTATGTTGTTTTTAGTGTATTGTGTCAGCCTGCCTAATTGCTGTCTAATGTCATTTATTTGTGTTTCTATTCTTCTCTGCCAGGCAGGCTTGTGATAGAATTGTGTTTTCTGTGTATCTGTCTGTGATTATACTTTCAGACCATGGTGTGTCACTACTGCATAAACTAATGTATGAATGTCTGCGAGTGTAGAAATTAAATGAATGTAGTGTGGTAGTAAGTGAGTGTTTACATAATTTAGTGTTTTTCCTACTTCCTTCGACGTGTTGATTTTTGGTATTCGTGGTCGTTGTGTGGGATCTGTGCCTGTATATTTAGTGAGTGTTTCCTGAAATATAAGTGAGAGCGTATACTATGTCTATGTTATCAGTGATGGATGAGGAAGTGTCTGTAGTATCATTAGTGGTAATTGTTGTATGTGTGTTATTATCAATGCATGTTGCTGGATTATCCTGACAAGTTACGTGATCTTCATTAATGTTAAATGTTTCTGTCTGTCGATGTATTTGATCAGCAACCTGTTGTTTGATAAGTTCAAGTGTTGTTTGTGAGATAAGGTTGTTGTGTATAATTGTTCTTTTTTGATCAACAACCCTTTGTTCGGTGACAGTTAGGTGAGGATATTGTTGTGTGAATTTATGGTGTAGTTGTTGTCTGTATGCTGTCATGTTTGTTTCGAGTTTTGTGATGATGTAGTAAGTACGGATGATAAACTCGTTCATTTCTACTGTCCATTTTATCCATTGGCGTGGTTTTCCAGCCTCTGTGGTCTGTGGATGCATTGCCACAGAAACACGAAGGCTGGGTTTGTTCCTCACATCTGTTGAGGGCATTGCAGTAGCCATGCTTGGGCCGGTGCTGCTTTCGCCACCGGTAACCAAGGGAGACTGTGGCCTATTTTTCGAACGTGAGCCTCTGCCTAACCCACGAACGCAGACCTTGTTAACCCGGGCGACGTCCGAGCCGGTATCACACTTCGATCTAGTTATTACCATAATAAATATCACCACAGAATGTGGGTGTGGTCACTCTTAGCTTCATTTCTCCCCATAGATCTTACTGGCATGGGTGTCCCTACCAGGAGCTTGTGCTCCAGCCTGCATTGTCCTATGGATCAGTAAAATTACTAGGTTCTCCCACCACGACCAGGTGCTGACCACGAGAGAGTTATTGTTGTTGTTGTTGTTGTTATTATTACTATTATTATTATTATTATTATTATAAAATTAAAATATTTTCTATCTTCTATAATTTTAATCAATTAAAAAAATTTATCAAATTTTTTTTTTCTTGAAAATTTCTAAGTGTTGTTTCCTTAAAAGAGAAACCAGAACTAGCACACTTGTCTTAAGAATTTTCATATTTTCACTCTTACAGTCGTATTCGTAATCAAGGATTAAGAATTAGGATTATAAGTTAACCAATTACCATTTATTTTACTTTTAGTACGTAAACCCTTATTAATTAGCTTCTAACTCGATCCTCTGTTGAAAGTACGGTTGTTAATGACATTTTTAAAGTTTTTATGAGAAAATGTAGCTCAAATTAGGTTTTGTTTCTGCATTATTTGGATCGGAATTTAAAGATGGGCATATCCGTGAGTCTGTGTTTTTGTTTTTGATTACATCGTAAATATGACGTTTCACGCCGAATGTTCAAATCAATAAAAGCACCACCCTGTTGCTTTAGAATTCCGGGTTCGAATCCTAATATGTATCGAAATTTTCACATGTGAGTTGACTTGGATTAGTCGGGATCGTCTTCATCTGGCCAAACTTAAAATATTCTTAATAGTAGGCTCTTTTAGTACACTCAAGTGGAAAGAGTGAATAAATATGATACTTTTTAAAATACATATATATATATTTTTTAATTTACGATGTCTGTTTTAATAAACAAATCTACAACATAATAAATTTCTGAATTAAATTATTATCTTTTATTATCTGTTAATTTATATTAAGTAACTATTTTTATTTTTTATTTAATATAAGATTTTTATTCTTTTTATGTCTTCGTAATACTTTTACCCTGATTCATTCTATTAATAGTTTAAAGGATAAATTATTCTATGAAGCCCATCATAATAATTTTATACTGAACAATCTGTTATTTTCGTGTTGTAAAGTAATTAAAAATACTTTTAAAGCGTGGTTTTAGAAATAATATATGAAGAATTCGCTGTACTTTAAGCGTATTGCAATAATATGATAATAAAAATTATTTCCAGCTGTTACTACGTTATTGATTTTATTAAAAACAAGTCTAGATATTTAATATTTCGTGTTTTTTACGAGGATATAACTTTTTCTTTATTTATTACAGAATCTTTACAAAAAAGACGGTTATTCTGCATTGATTTCTGATTAATTTACTACAGTTGATAGTTCCTGAAGACAAAAGTAATTCTTGACAATTGTGTGAGAGTTTTCTGCATGATCTTAGCTCAACGAGATGTAAGGAAGCTTTACACGGCTTGTTTTTTAAGGTGTCCAATCGCTTCCCCTTTGAGTTTTTTTAATCAAACAAATACATTTTAAGGGAATATTGAGATGTTCTACGACTTTATAACTTAAACTGCATCGTTATCTTAAGATAACGACGGTTGGGCGTGAGGTTTCCAAAGTCTGTGACAGTTTTCCAGAGATAGGGCGTGCATGGTTTTCAAAATAATGAATAGCCTACTACCAATTAACTACTCTTCAGTTCAATTGAATTTAGTTATTACGTAACTGGTTCCATAGAAAACGTTCGCATCCCTCGGCCCCTCCTCCACATTCCAACGACCAACACGATCCGACCAATCAATATTTTATTTGGGGAGATTTTCCATATTCTCTCCTCCACACACTAGAATGATATGTCCTTGTACGCAAACAAAGAAATTTACTTTAAAAAAAGACCCAGTTCTCTTGCTACCGTAATGTCTTTCCCCTCTCGTCACGGCTAGTAGCAGAACCGAGATGTAGCCTGATACAAATGCTTGTGTTATACCTTGTATAAAAATTAAGTAATGAGTTTACATCGGTATCTTTGAAAATTGGATACACTTAGCGTATTCAAATTAAGTAAATTTTTTGAATTAATGAACCATGAAATTTTTATTTAACAGTTAGTTGAAAACGAATTATTGAGTTGAATACTTGGTAAATAAATGGTACTGTACTTTTCAATAATATAATTTTTAAAAGTAATAAAATCAAGAAGAAATTTAATAAATACGACAACAGAAACATGGAGTCTTTGAATCACCGTTTTCACACTACAGGAACACAAAATTGTATGTTTTTCCTCGCAAATGTCTATACTGTACTTTATTGTTTATAAAAATCACATTTTCTAAGTAAACAGACATCAATAGACGTATTTACAAGGGAAAGTCTATAGAATCACAATAAAGTTGACCTCACTGTGATTTTATGTAGCCTACCTGTGGTATAAAAAGAACAAACTTGGAAAACATTTTGTGTCTTCTGATTATGAATAAGTTATTATAATTTTTAATTAAAAAATAAATGGTGTAAGAGTTTATTTTATTTTATATAATAAATTATTTATAGGAAACAAAATAATGCTGTCTTTTAGCTGAAACTCAATTTTATTGAATTCAATTTTTTTGTTTTATTTTTTCTTTGCAAGAAAATGTTAAGTGAAAGTAAAGTTTATTGATAAACTCATATAAACTTTATAAACTTACGAAGAAAAATATCTAAAAGTTACAACAAAGTTTTTATTAAAAGAATTTTGTTATGATTTTGTGATTCATTATATTAATATTGTCTAAAATTTTAAAAAGCAACTTAAAATTGTTTTAACCTCAATACAAACAATAACTAAATGATGAAAAATTGACTTCTTTCGTGTTTTATTGTAATGATACATATAAATAAATTTTAATAAAAATCTTTCGATATACAAATTTAAAACCATTATAAATGTAATAAATGTAAAATACAGTAAATTTCAAAAAATAATAATAATTCTACACAATTTAAAAAGGAATGACGTCGGCTGGATGGTTTAGGCAGACCTATTGCTCGATCAAATCTGGGCAAGCAACTCCCAAGGATTTTTAATGGGCGGTCTGTTGGGCTTCATTTCTCATCACCTGGCCAAATTATGAACTTATCCAAACTGAGGATGGAAATCGAAAAAAAAGCGCTTAGTGCCCACAGTATTTCGACTTAAATTAGAATTTTTAATTGTAAAAATTAAAGAATTAACTTCAAAAATATTTAAAAATAAATTCAACTTTTATTCGTTTAATCTTACATTTTTTTAAACTTTATATACAGTATTTTATTTTAAATATTTCGAAAATAAAAAATCAGTTGCAAACTTATATTTGTTTATATATTTATATGGAAATCTTAAATAGAAAATCAGTTGTAGCACTATTTCGATCCTACAATCGATTTCAACAAATTTATTTAATTCGTAAAATAACATTTCAAATCATATTTTATTTTTGGTGACTTGTAAAATATACACTTTTAAAATATGTACTTTTAGTAAACATTTTTACGTGCACTTAAACAAACAAGTATAATACACAGAGTGATTACAAAAGAATACCTCAAAGGCTATATCTCCGCAACCAAAGAATATATATATATATATAGTGACATTCACAAATCATTGTGTAGGAAACGGTCTGAATTTTCAGTTGTTTGGGGGTAAATGTCTCTATGAGCGCCCTTAATTACTCTACGAGTGTGTTTTTTTCAGTACGTGCCAAAATGGCGACAAGGCGTTCTGTGTTCTTCAGTTTGCTACAACAAGAGGATCCGTTACGAATGTTCAATGTGCGTTTCGTCGTAAATACGGAATTAAACTTCCCGATAGCTGGACGTATATTACGTTGTTTTCGTTAGTTTAGTGAAAAAGGATGCCTTTGCAAAGGGCACAAGCTGTTACAGGTTTTTATAGAAGGTGGTAAAGAAAAGAGAATTTATTTTTGGGAGTTTCTTTTTAGTCAGATCGAAGATGTTTTTAGCGATAAAGCGATTTTCATACTAGCGGTCTAACTTGACCGCTAGTGTGATACCTCATAATGTGCGGATTTGGAATCTAGAGAATCCTCGTGAAATCATCGAACACGAGCGCTATTCCCCAAGGCTAATAATTATAAATTTATTTAAATAAAACGCAAAAATTTGTTAAAAAGCGACGAGGAAATAAGATGTGGCTAAAGATAACACTTTTTCACGAAAAAATTGGATTGGACAAAAACATTTTCATACGATATTGCCTTATTTGTAGATACCTCGACGCAGGAAACAATCGAAAATGTATAAAGGACCAACAAAAAGGTCAAGAAGATCGTCGTTGTCGTCCAGTTCGGCAGTCATCCCTCTGTCTAGTCCCATCAGCCATCCAGTTCCTACCAATCCAGCCGCTACCCAAATTAAAGAATAATGGACTTGAACCGATTGTGACCAGTAATATTTTGGATTATTACAAAGAGTCGTCCGTAGAAGAGACTTTCCTTCCCTTTTATAGGCCGGTCAGCGATCAGCAAACCTCAAGGATCCAGGTATTTAGCTCGAAATTTATGTTAAACTCTCTCCTGCGAATGTTAGGCGCGAATAGATTATAGACTAGTCTGCAAGAATATAGTAACCCCTGTAGATAAATCTTATTATGTCATATTTATGGTGCACGTATCTCCGCTTACGTAAAATTAAATATTATTTGTTTTTTTTTTTTTTTTTGTTAATTCAGTAGTTGAGTGTCTTACTCCTGGGCTTCCCTATCTCTCTAAAATTACTTCCTTCCTCCCTTACTCCGTAAAAGTTCTACATACGTGGCCGATAGCCTGATTTGAAAGTTCCTATAAGCCGGAAAATCACAGGTAGTGTCAGACCTGACCCGAAGGGCAAAGCGGTCCTGTAATCCTCGGTAAAGAAAACGAAAGGATGGAGGCGTTTTATTTTGAAAAGATTGATAATTAAACTGATTTAAATAATAATAATAGATTACTTATATTTAAAAATATCTTTCTACTTTTATTATTTAAGAAAGTTTATTTTTTATTCTCCTTATTTTAGATTTTTATGTGAGAGATACATTAAGTTTACAAGCATATTCTATTAGCAGAGTATCCTTGAGATTTGATGTCATTTTAGGTAAAGAAAAAGTTTCTTTTAAAGTTTCTTTCTTTTAGACTGGTAGCCAATTAGACTACCATTAGGTACTGGTAGTCTAATGGAAAATGTTAGTCATTTAAATGGTATACATATTTACATTTTATATGTTAATATTATAATAAATCAATATTTATACACAAATATTTGATTAAAATGGTGCTATTTTAAATTAATATAAAGCATATGATATAAAATTACTTCTTGCAAAATTAATAATTATCTTTTATGTTTTAAATGTTTTTATTTTAATTTGAAATACATTTCGTGTAAACAACAAAACAAAAAGTTTATCGTGGTTATTTTTAAACCGTAAAATGAAAAAGATGAAAATTAAATGAAAAATTTTTATGTAGAACTGTCTGCTTGAGAATAAGTTTATTAATTTCACAAATTTTTATTTATTTATACGTACACACCAGCTAATGAAGTTATGTAATTTAAGTATCCCTCATCAACGCTGTGTAAAAAGGCATTCAGCCAAAATCAGCTGTTACTTGCCTCTGACAAGAAAATCCGACTGATCTTTGATTCCTGTGCCAGAATGGAAGTTTGTGTCATGGCCATGTGAAAGAATCCTGTGAAACGATGACGCACTGTTCCACTAAGGTGGAACAGAACTTCCATAACTTTAGGGCCTTAAATGGACCTTAAATGGAGCAGTCCATCCTTCCTGACAGTTCGTCAGGAGGTTGGTACTCCAACTTTATTCACGACCTTGCTTCGCATCTTGCTTTGCAAGGGTTTAAATACATTCATACGGACGTAGCCGTTATATTATTATCCCGACATTGTTATCTAATTTATAATTTATTTGTATCCGAATAATGTTGATGAGTTCGAAAGTTCACTCATGTTAGAATGTTTGTTAAGTTTTTGAGTAGTGACAGTTTGTCTTTTCCTTGTCTAAGCTCCTATGAACTCCCCTAACACTTTGTGCACAATACTCACTTTGGTATTAAGAGGATTCTTATGTCTTATTGTACTTCTATAACTTCCATAACTGTCGTATTTAGGTTTATCACAATTTAGACCAACCTTTGCGTTTTCTGCAGTTTCCTAAAGTTAGTCTGGTGTAAATAGATTTACAGCCACATTAATCTTGAATGAATGCATGTAATAGCGATGTAAAATTTGATATATTTGTGACTACTGGTTCCCATTATCTCACTGCTTCATATACGTTTATACATGATTAAATATGGAAGTACGCCAGACTTTCGATGTCGTGAAGACTTAAGAACAGTAAAAAAACTTATAAAATATTAAGATAATGCAGTAATTTACAAATATTTTAAGTTGATAAGACTTATGACTGCAGACAATTGAAAAATTTCAAATTTCCAGGAGATTAAATCATCAAAATTGAAATTCCATCAAAATCTTTACGTTTTTTTAATTATAATTTGTATTGGTTCTATTTGTATTTTCAGAAATAATAATATATTTTAAGTTTTTGTTAAAAAATAAATAAAATACTTTAGATGGATTTACATCATTTATTTAATTTATTCAATACGTTGAATATGATGTTAAAGTAACTTTTTAAATTTCTCTTGAGATGAAAGAAAAATCAGATTTAACAGCGGTTTTGTTTGTCACTTTTCCTTAAATAAATAGACATGGTTTATTCATTTTATATTCTGTTTATTTTTTATGAAAGACGTTATCCAATTTTCAACACGAATAAAGGGCTTTGCAATGATAAGCCCTTGCTTTTCTCTTATTGAACAATAGTATAAATATTTTAGTTTTGAAATACAAAAGGTATTTTTACAAGTTTAATAAAATATAAATTTAGAAAATAATTTAATCAAAGAAGACACAGTCTGTTCAAAAATACTGTAAAAATACAAATTTTTTACTCTTGTTTTAACTTTGGTGTTTTTTATGTGTTTTTTAAAGGAACGATTTTTACCTGGCGACCTAACAGCCTCAAAGGAAAGGTCCGGTCGTCGAAAGGTGTTCTGGAACACGTAATAAGAAATAAATGGTGGATTCAAAACTATTTTTGAACAGACTGTGTCTTCTTTGATTAAATTTAAAAAATTACCTAAAGACGAAATTCAACAATTAGAAAATAATGTTATAGTTGAAACCTCTATTAAAGATTAGAATACTGATTCGGCATTTATAAGAATTTTATATATGTGTTATAAGCAAATGCCGAATCAATAACACATCTAAATATAAAATACTTGGCGTTAAATTTTAAATATACATTATAAAGTAGCCCAAATATTTTAGTCATTAAGGAACTTGTGGACATTGTATTTTAGGCATTAAAAAATAAATCTAAGTAATAATTAACCACTTTCCCAAATTTCAACTCTCGTACAATACTCCTAATCAGATTAATTAGAAGAGTGTTTCAGACTTACCAAGCAGAAATATAGATTTATGTATATTTTTAACTTAATTGGCACTGAAGAGGAAACGAAAATATACAGTTCAAACGAAACAAGAAACTAAACGAATAAGGTCGTCGTCATTGAAAACCTTTCAAACTTACATGTAAAGTTATCTGATATAGCCTAATTGAAACAGTTTTTATTTCAAACCAATGGAAATCTTCAAACATTATTGTTATTCCTAAGAAAGGAACAAACTTCTACAGACAAATTTCTACCTCTTAAGCTATGGTGAAAATTTTTGAACTCCGTTCATTTCATTTATCCCTTTGTTCATGCTAGAATTTTTCCTTTACAACATTGCCGCTCTACCTTCATCAAATTATTAAATTGTAATTTATTATTATTGAAATTTTCTAATCTAAAAATCCGTCATTCGTTGTATATATATTTAACTGTAAATCTCCCAAAAATGTCGTTATGTGTTATGATCTATTAGGAGCCCTACTTTGACTCCTTTCTTTATTAATGGTCATATAATTAAGTATGTCTACATCATTAATGATCTTGGAGTTGTCTTTGATCGATGTTTAACGTTTTGTTCGCATATCAATTGCATTATTAAAAGTAATATTTCTTGGAATAGAACTAACTTTTTTCCAACTTTCAGTAAGTTATTGATTATTGCTTACCAATATAGGAAATTCTTTTTGTTACTACTGAGCTTTATTAAAAAAAAGGCAAATTTTCTTAACTTTTTAATCTGCCTTACACAAATTTGGTGATGTCAATAGATTTAGAATAGGAACGCCTTCTTCTCGTTACATTGAATATTTCATGTTTTATAAGTTTTTTAATGGTATGTTGTTTCTTGATAATTTAATCTTAAGAATACCTTCACATACAATAAGAAATAAATCATCCCTTTCCACTCCTAATTATAGGCTTAAGTTATCAATTGTTTTCTCTTTTATAGATGTTCATTACTCGTGTCCTCGTGTTGAACACCTTTTTTTCGTGATAGATACAAGTAATATTTTAAGAACTATTGTAAACATTTGGCGTAAAGCATTCTCAGTCAAAACTTTTGTTTTACTTTTTTTAAATCATTTTTATCGCTTTTAATCTTCTTCTCTTTTATCCTTTTGTATCTTTTACTTCGCTATGATTTTAGTATTTAGTACATTGTTAGCTTTTAGAAGGCCATCTTATTCTATAGCTTTATTATATATCTACATTTTGAAATATTTTACCATCCACTGAATTGTGTGTTTAAATTATGTCTGTATTAATTTGTTCGCGCTTATTAATTCTTATTATTTAAGTGTAATGTAATTGCTTTTATTTAGGAGATATTTCTATTGTTCTAATTTGGGAACAGCGAACTGTAATCCGCAAGGACTTTACTGAAAAAAAATTGACGACAGGGATTAATTATTTTGTTACAATCTCTTGTATTTTTGCATAAAATCAAGTGTTTCGTATTACTTCTTTTCATGTTTTTAAATTTTACATGAAAATAACTTACTTCTTCTATTTTCATATCATATCTCCTTTTTAAGTTGAATTAATCACTCCAAAGTTTTAAAGCCAATGTAATAAGCACAGCTTAATAAAGAATATAACACTTTCAATACGGAAACTCTCTCTGTGTGTGAAGATAAGGTGTTTGACATTAAATCTAAAAAAAGCGAGAATATTTACTTTATCAAGGGATAAAAATAGATCGACAATAATCGATACATTATTATCCAAGAAAGAGTTGTTATTTTTTAATAAATGAGTGCATCGGCTTCATAATACCAATAAAGTCATATGAAGGCATAATTATATCCTCTTAGTACTAATTAATAATAACTTCAGGTGCACAAATAAGACTTTTAAATTTAACGGTGATTATTATATGCGTATGAATTCCTATTTAATACATATCATATATGAGATAATAAATGTACAGTATGGTATATATTTATATATATTCATCATATATTTTCACTAGTTAATTTAGCACAATGTTAATTCGTAAAATCCTTATTTTACAATTATCATTTGAGAGAAAGATAATTGTTATTAAGCGTGATACTAATTTAAAAACTTATTTATATATTTAAATAAACTTATAAATTTCGGTTTATAATTCTCCAAAGGAAAAAGTGGTTATTTAATAGGTTAATATAAAATAAAAGTTTTAATCTTAAAAAGAACTTAAAAGCAATTTTCATAAATTGCTTTTAAATCACTCGTTCATTTTAATACATTTTGAATAATCACATTTTATATATTTTTTTATATAATTTTAATAATTTATTAAATTGAAAAACGAATGATTCAAATAAAATGTTTTTTTTTCTAGACTAATATAAAACTAAAAAATATAAATTACTTATTAAGAGTAAATGGACGAATGCTCATAAATATAAGTAAAATTTTAGATTCTTTAAAAATATAATGCGATTTTGAATCAATTCGGATTAATCGTTTTTGTGAATTCCAAGTATAAAAATCTACATTTTGTATTTTATTTTGCGTAAAAACAATTTGTTTAAAAATCTCCAAAATGTAAAGCTTTTACTGTCTGTTCACGTGAAGAAGACATCTGACGACGTAGGTTTCACATGATAAGTAGACATTTCTATTATCATTTTAGGGGGGCTTATGTCAATTTGTACTATAGTGGTCTTTTTAATACCTTGATTAATTAACTGAATGTAAATACTATTTTGACTTTTTCTTTCCTTTGTTAAATTAGATTATGGATTATATTTTAAATAGTACGATTTCTACGATAAGTAGACAATAATGTTTTATCAATGCCTTTATATAAATTTACTTAAATTAATAAGCATACAATAAATCAGTTAGTTGTTTTTTGTCTTATTTAATATTAATTTTTAGTTAAAATGTTTTAGTTAAAATTGAAAATCGCGCGTCTTGGCGATTCCATACCTTACACCTATGTCCACACATAATGCAACATGTCGCTCCATATTCGCAAACGTCCTCCGCCTCATTTTACTGTCTTCTTCTTTCCTTTATCGTCTTCTTCTTCTTCTTCTTATTCTTTAATATGGAGATTATAGCCTTTGCGGATTTTACTGTCGATGGCAACAATTTAGATGTTTTTAGTTGTCCTGGGTTTGTTTGCATAAATCTTGCCTTTTAAATGTCCCTATAAAAAGAAATATGGAGATCGCGGTGGCCATAAATCTGATCTTATTTCCAAAAATCGACTATATCTCTTCCATGCTGATATGTGTAGTATGGCTACCATTGCTCCTGCGATCAATTCTGCATGAAATAGTGGACATTTTGAGTTCTATATGATATAGTTACATGCAACTGTCGCAGAGTTCTACGCAATTTTAAAGTGTCAGCTCCGACTGGAACACTCTGTACTTTAATATCGATACTTTCAATATAATTAATAAATTTAATTTTATTTATTTATAACATTGTTTATTTAAATGCATTTTAAATTAATTTATTTTATTTGCTCATTTAATTTCTATGAAATTATTGTTTTATAGCTTTATTTGATTCAGTATTTTATTCTTGCTTATTAACGATGAAATCAGCAAACTTTAATCCGTTATGTTTGGGATTGTATGGGCATTTTAAATAATTTTCTTTAACATAATGATGATATTTCAAGTATATTTATGAAACTGTAGATCATAACGTCTTTGCTGCTAGTTAAATTACCAAAACATAAACATTGAAATTGCATTTAAACTAAATTTTTTACAGTGATAATGAATTATTTAACGTGAAAACGTTCAAAAATGACTTGTATTTCTAAAAATAAATTTTAAAAATTTTATGAAGGAAGTGAATTAAAGAATAAAATATTCATATTTAATTTTTGTATCTGACATACGGTAATTATTATTCCTTCTATCATCAGTAGCGTAACTAGAACCGATATTGGGAAGGCCTCAATTACAACCTACAAGCCTAAATTCTCCCCTATACCACTGGGATATAGGGTTTAAGTGCGTTTTTACATTTAAATCATTCTCTTTTATTTATTTATTTATTTATAAAGGTAAAAAGACCCGGTTCCCCAGAGTTACCGTAAACGATTTAGGATTGCGATAAGAAAACTTTGAGTACAAAATGACGCTAAAAGGATGAATTTATACTAACAGCCTTATGCATAAAATATTTATCGACTGGTAAAGATGTGGAATCGATGAATGACGTCGATTACCGATAATTTGAAATGCATTAAATCTTTTTCAATTATGTGATGCGATAGTAGTAAGGAAAATAGCGTTTAAGATGTGAATATTAAGAGGTGGCCTGAGAAATTGCAGACAGTATGGAGGAAGGCATTTTGATTTTTATAAAGTAGATAGAAGTTCTTTTGGTTTGGTGTATTTATTCCAAATTCCTGTATTTAAATTTGAGTTTTGTTTCAGAAATTCATTGATCTTTCTATTTCTAGATTTGTAAATTTCGGCAGGAAAACTTTCTTCTCTTGGCAACCAAACACGTTGAATTTTATCATCAATTAAACTTGAAAAACTTTCTTTTTTATTGAACGATGTTTTCTTGAAAGCATTCTTCTTATTTGTTTAAATATCTGAATACCAGAGATACTATTGATTTAACAGAACAGTATTTAGTAATTACGTGAAAACTTAATGTTATACAGTATGTTTACAATGTATATAACTTCGTTCCGGACGTCTAAGTTAAGATTTTAGTAAACGATAACTAGTTTGTTAAGTTTTATGCATACAGCACTAAATCTTTGTCATCATTTAAATTTCTGTGAATATCGATTAATACTTAAGTATGATAATATCTTTGAAAATGATTTTTGCAATATAATTACATGCAATATCATTTAATGCTATTTAGGTCATGCTATTCTATCTATTAATCTTTTGGGAATTGAATTATCTACGGTTAGTTAGAGTCATGAATAGAAATTTAATTATGTTCTAGTTATGATTTTCTATAATGTTTACTATAGAAATACAATACATAAAAGAACATTTGTTGTTAAGAAATAAATCTCAGATTTCTGTTTAATACAAGAAAGAAATGTTTTCGCGATTGCAAGATAAAAATTGTAAAGAATTGCAAAGAAAAAGGGTCTATCTGTTTTTCAATAATATATATATATACTACGTTATATAACTTTTATAAAATAAATAATAAAGATAAAATATATGTTGATTTTTGTAAGTTATGAAATCAGTAATTTTCACAATTAGAAAATTAGGAAATCTGTAAGTTCTTCGTTACTTCGTTATGGACGTATTTTCTCCCTTTAAACTTACATTGATTTTTTATTTCGCCTATAAATTTCTAATTTAGTTTAAACAGATTTAACATGGTTTTAACATGGTTTTAACATTCATAGTTTTAACCATATACTGCATAAAAAGTCTTATTTCAGACTAAAAAGTAAAAGTATAAGGTTCAATGAAAGCGGAAATAGTGTATTATTACATATGTATTCATTATTATTTGTCTGATACTAATTACTTACATCCCTAGCTAGTAAAATTTTCAATAACTTTGACATTTAAAATTAAATTCACCCCCAGAAACGACAATCCTCTCGTTGTAAAAAGCCAATACCACGTGTACCAATGCCACGAAATTAAGAACGTTAAAATAATACAAATTCTTGGTTAAAATAAGAAAATTATAACTTTCAAGTTATTTAAATAAAATGTATTGTTCATTAAAACACGAACATAAGAAGGTTTTGTGTAAGGTATTCGAGTTAATGAATTCAATACCATTTTCCAGACAACCGAAGAGTTTATTTACTGTACTTTAATAACAACTATGTAATAAATTGTGAAGAAATATTTGTACAGTTAGTTGAGAAATTTCGTTGTTTGTTATGTGTGTGTGTACAAACAGTCTGACGAAATTTATTATCCAGTTGTTATTAATAGATGGTGACAGTATATCGCCTTTATCTGCTTTGGGAAAGGATGCAGCTGGTCGTGACGAAGGCTCATATAGATTAAGAAATAAACTATATGATGTTATTTGTCACCAATACGTTTATATTATAGTTATTAAGTTGAGAAAATTTACTCGTTAACCATTTAGTACAAATGATATTTTAGCATCTCAGATTTTTAAACGGCATTAAAATCGTTTTTAAATATATTAATTAATAGCTTTAGACTATTCATATTCTTTGTATTATATTTATAAAGGTAATAAAATAAATTTGACATAATTTAATTAATTAAATTGTATTTTATAATAAACACTAGCTAATTGTTTCTTTAACACCAGTCTTATAAATTCCACATTGCATCGAGTTAAATGTATCTTGTATATATTGTAAGATTAATTTTGGTATGTTGGTTTCATCAGGGTAATACTGTACACTTTTACTTCAATATAACGTCATTCATTTATATTTATAATGATTAAACGTAAAAACGACGTCAAATTGACGTTGCTCCATTCTAGCAAAAAGGACATGCTTTAAGCAGGGCAAGCATTTGCTTGCACCAGCATAATAAGAATAAAACAGCGAAATTTTTAGGGTGAAATTTCGCAAAAATAATTCAATAAAAAGTAAACAAATTACAATTAAAACTTTAAATAAATTGTGTTTTGTATTTAGAATAAATTGCATTTTTCTAAGACATTTTTTAAAAATATAGGACAGCAAAAAGTCTCTGAGGTGCGACTTCAATTCGAGGATTTCATATTAATAAATATCGGTCCATTACGTTATTATTATTAAAAATTTGATAGCTTAATTTCCATTTCACTTTGTTTTAATGTAAATTGAAAAATTATATTTTATTAGCAACTATTTTTAATATTTATAATGATACAGGAATGTAAGACAAATATTTAACATTGTTTTTTTTTTTTAGTTAAAGTAAAGCTGACGTATCTTGATCTTGATGAAGAGCAGTAACAACAGTAAGAAGGATCATCGGATTAATGTAGAAGTTATCATTAAGTTAGCTTTTTTGCAACATTAGAAGGTCATTCTAAGAAAGTATTAATGGAATCAAATTTAGAATTGAAATTTCAAAGTTTATTTACAAAAAAATACAGAATTAGACATTAAATTTAGGCTATATATTAAAGTAAGAGTTGTAGTCATTAACAATTAATTTTAACAATATTACATTAATTAAAATTATAAATTGAGTGTAAAAATTCTTTTAGAAATTCAATTATTTCAAAATTTAATTAACAATTTAATTCCATTTAATTATATAGACGATTAATAATCTTAAATTGAAAATTCTAAAATTAATGTTATAACACAGATAAAGGGTACAATTATCGTACCCTATATCTGTGTTATAACTACAGGCTAAAGCCTGTAGTACGGAGAGAAGTTTAAAAAACGGGTAGGTAAGTCAGAAGATAAAAATTAGTTGATTTTAGTTAGAAGAAGGGGGAGGATTTCATATGGAAACAGAAGAGGATGAGAGAGAAGAGAAGAGAGATTTTTAGCAGTGCAGATTTTCAGTCTATGGGGTTTGGTGGGCATTGTCCCTAACATCGCAGGAAAATTATTGCGTTTTGAGTCTAGATGCACACATTTTTTATAAATATATGATTAATAAATAAGTACTTGTAATTATTCACAATTTGAAAATGGCTTTTATCGAAAAGCTTCTGGTATCTGTGATCATTATCCTCAGTTCTTAACCTCCACTCGTGCCCCAACGAATGGGTTCTACCTCCATGGCCGGATCATCGCATAGACAAATGAGACAAATGTCTAGGGCAATTTAACCTTTTTTGAAGGGCCCGGTCAAACTGTCTATTTTGAAATGATTTGTAAATAAGATAGTTTAATTTTCTGAAAGTTTATTCATATTTATATACTTATTTTTTAAAACTATGTTGACTTTTATTTAAATTATCTTTTTCATTATTCAATTTACCTTTCATGGGTGAAATGTTATATTATTTAAATATTAACCAAAAAGGTTAAATTAAACAACTAATATTTTACAGTAATATTGTTATTGTATAACAACTTTTGTTAAACATTTAATAAAATAAATTTCATTTTCTTTTAAATTTATAAACAAACTGTTCAAACTTTTATAGAAAAACTAAAATTTACTGTTGTATATTAAATATTTTTTATTAATAAAAATTTAAGATTTGTTTTAGTTTTTCCTATTATTTAATTTTGTTATATTTATTGTTTTATATTTTTTGTGTGCTCTATTTCTTGTGGGAGAGGGAGGGGGCCCGGTAAGAAGAAAATATCTAGAACCCCAAAGTGGGTTAATCCGGCCCTGTCTACCTCCACTTGTGGCAATCTGTCCTGGACAGTTAATCACATTTATACGTTATTACTTTCTTAAATATTTAATCTTAATCTTATAATTGAGTAAAGATGTTTGAGAGATATTTAGGTCATTATTAAGGAAATATATAGGCGCCCAGATGCCCAAGGTGGTTAAATCTAGGGTTTATACAAAAACCGACTTTTTAAAAGACCGGTTTTCGAATTTTCACCCCCCCTCCAAAGAAATAGAGATAAATGATATTTACAACTTATTTTAAAACTTTTTAATTTATTTAATATTTATAAAATTTAAAAAATATAACAAAATAAAGCTGGCTTGATTTACTTCTTCGCCACTTTCTCATCATCACAGTCATCTTCTATAGAATAATTTGGATATAATATCGATAATATTTGACCAGATAACTTAATGATATCAAATTTTGCAGCTAGTGGAAGAAATACGCTAGATGTCTGTCCAAATGTTCTGTGGATTTGTAAATAAAGGAGAAGTGCTATTAATTCTGTTGTGTCCTCTTTTGAATTCTTACCTCTACAGCATGTAACAACTTGGAACTAACTTTCAAAATTTTCAATTCACATAACAGAAATTCAAATATATCTTCACTCGTTAATAAATAGGACGACAAGATTTGCATCTTGTCGTCCTAAGGCATCAGCTGCTGAACGTATTGGTCCTAAAACTTTAAGGATCTCTACAAGTTTACGATACTACGCTTCATTCCACGTGTAAGAAAAACCGATGTCATTCAAAGATAAAAAAAGAAAAAAACACACATTCTTTTAAGTGCACAAATCTTTCTATCGTTTTTTCGTTGTTGCAAGATTTCTTCCGACTGTAGGGAGAATTGGACGCTTTTTAGGCGTAGGGGGATTTTTTGTTTTTGTAGTTAGTTTTATGAAACTTAGTATTTAACAATATTCCCATTTTATGCCAGAGACGATTTTGTGTCAAAATGTTGATGTTTTTAATCAAATAATTAATTAACTTTTATGTTTAGGTATAGCCTCAAAAACCGATTTTTTAGCTCGGAAAACCCGGTTTTCAAATTTCTTCAAAAAACCGGCTTTTCAAAACTGGGTTTTAAAAACCGACAAACCCCAGTTAAAGCATTGGCCTATTGCTTTGGAAAATCCAAGATCAAATTTAAACAAGCAACTCCCTAGGAATTTTTTATAAGCTAGGACCATAATGGCGGGACCGAGCGTCCCTAATTTGTGCCGGCCGAACTCACAATAGTTATGACGATTGAATACGTTATTTATCTCATAATGGTATCTGTCCTGTTGTGAAAAAGATTACGTTAGGCCTGTAAGATCCAACGTAAATAATACCTTCATTTACCATTGCTTATTTATTGAATAAGATGCGTTTAATCATTTCCGAAACGTTTTATAATTAGTTTTAAAATAAAATTTTGTAGGCTACAGACTTAAATCAAATTTTCCGTAAAATTTATTATAGAAATTACACCGTAAAAGTATTTTCATTAATGAGAAATTGTATAAATTATAATTATGAATATTTTACAAATTTGTTCATTTTTAAATACAGTAAGACCCTGCTTAACGCGGGGATGCGTTCCTAGACGACAAAGCGCTAAGCGAAACAGCGTTAAACGAGGTCATTTTAACATAGAGTAAATAGGGATAGGTGAACACACGACCAAAAATAAACAGATTTTACTTTAATTTTAGGTTATTTTTATATTAATTTGCATAATAATATATGTTAAATAACACATTAACATATGCACACAGAAATGTAAATTTCATTTTTCTTAAAAAATATAATTAAGACATGCCAGGACAAAATTTATCTATTACAATATTATTTGCACAGAAGTAATCATAAAAGTGTCGTCTTTTAAATTTTAACGTTTTTTTTCACTCTTCGGGAACTAACTGTCTTTACGGCGGAGTCGTCCTTCTTTTGTAGGCTACTCTTCCGCCTCAATATGTAAAACACGGTTATAAAATATTCCCTAGGTTTTCGGCACAATTATTAAATTTAATTTATAGTTAAATTTAATAATTTTGCATATTTTTGTGCGTGTTTTACACATTGTGCACACAATAATAATTGTGCGTGTTTTACATATTGAGGCGGAAGAGTAACCTACAAAAGAAGGCGACTCCGCCGTAAAGACAGTTAGTTCCCGAAGAGTGAAAAGGATGTTAAAATTTAAAAGAAGACACTTTTGTGATTACTTCTGTGCAGTTAATATTGTAATTCATTTTTCTTGTTTTTATGAAAATGTCCTGGCCTTCTGAAATTCTTAAGATCGCATCCAAAACGTCTCGTTTTGCTTTTGCATTCCTTTCAAAATCTGGATCATTCGCTACCAAACTTTTACTAAGAAAATCGGTAGAGAAATTCTTTGGGTTCTTCGTTTTCAGAATCTCTATTTTCCAGTACTACATGAATTCCTTGTTCTGCCAGTTCTTGAAGGTCGTCGTTGGCAAGACTTTCACTAGAAACCTGTGGTAACTCTTCAATATCCTGCTCGTCTGCATCTCCTAGTCTTGCAGTATATATTAGATTGACAATTTGGTCAACCTAACGATACAGCGATAAGCTCTTCTCGTTGAGAATTCTTGGATACCTTCAGCCATAACTTCTTCCACACTCTGTTCACCCATTTATCAATTAATTCTTGCCATGCCAAGCCGATAATGTCTACGGCATGCATGACGTTATATTTTTTCCAAAATTGCACCAAACAAACGGAGATTTAAAGAAAGGACTCCTTTTTGCCACCTCTTACCGATTGGTTCGTGTTCGTAAATAATTGTATTATGTACGAATCGATGAAATGCCGCGATAATTAAAATCGGAATACATTTTGAGCTTTTTTTTAGGCTTCGAGCAGACTGCGTAATATCGAATCAGCGTTAAGCGAGGCAGCGTTAAGTGGGGTCTTACTGTAGGATAAAAATAATTTTAAAAATAAAATTAAAAATATTTATTTATTTTTGTTTATTTTTCATTAAAAACTTTTGAAGTTTGTTAAATTAATAATTGGCATACTCAATATGATTAATAATTGGCACACCCATCTACTGCCTAGGCAGTAGATGGGTATTCTCAGAAACAGTTGTTAAATAAATTTATGGTGACATAGCCTAGATAAATGTTTCTCCCGAGTCCATAGCATCTCTTGGTTCAACTCAATGTTTCCTTTTAGAAATGTAAGGAGAAATATAACAAATACAAGTACAGAAAAAAGATAAAGAAATATAGAAAAAAATGTAAGCGATGGAGTTTCTTTTTAGAGATTGGCATTTAGAATTCAGAACTAAAACTGTTATTACTAAATGCAGTATTTTATCTACTCGCATTTACGAAAGTTTAACATATTTAATTTTAAGTTTATTACCTTTGTTTTTAATTCTGACAAATACACAGTCTTATATTAAATTTGAAAAAACACAAAAATTAAAATTAAATAAACGGCTTTTACATTAATTTAATAGCAAAAATACTAACTTATTTTCAAATATACGAAAATGTGTTTATAATAAATCAATTTTAAATGTATATAACGCTAAGCTCTTAATCAAATTTTTGTTATTAGTTTAATCTTTTATTATTTATTGTCATTAACTTATACGTTAACGTATATCTAATTTCTGTTAATGTATTCCAAAGTCAAGTCATCGCATACCAATTATCCGCAAATACTATTTAAGTGCAATCAAAGGTATTTTTTAAAATATCACTGAATAGATTTGTATCACTGAATAGATTTGATTTTTTTAAACTTTCGATATATCTTTTACACCTTATTTAAATATATTCCTTTGTCAAAAACTTAGTACTGTGTGTAGAACATACGTAAATACAATAATAATAACCATAACTACAAATACACACCTCGGATGATAAAAAAACAGCATACACGAAATATAATATATCAAGCCATAAATACACACACAAAAAAAAAAAAGAATCAATTACAACAGACTGGCCATCATACTCATTGCCAAACAAAACAAAATCACACAGGCATACGTTATAGACATAACTGTATCAAATATTCACGGTATGCAAAATATTAATACATACAACGAAAACATTAGTAAATACTCAGAACTCGCCCACTTAACAAAGCGTCTTTGAAGATGAATGAAGTATGTATTGCGCCAATAGTTCTTTATTGAACAGGTCACATACACTGCACAAAAATCTAGAAACATTAGGACATCATAACAGCACATACACCATGCTACAGAAGGCTGCAATAAGAAATATACGTCACATAGTCGGAAAATTATTAAACACACATAAAGTACAGTATCTAAACAAAACAATTTTTTTCAATAAAATAAGGAACATAAAAATATTTTTAATGAGGTTATCGTAAATTTACATTTTTCTTAAGTTATACAAAAACTAGTTAAACAAATGTTAAATTACAGTAGCTCCTCGTTATATCGCGCTTTATTATTATTCTTTAACTTAAACTTAAGCCCTTAAACTTTTAAAGCACTTGAGTCAATGAATTTTAAAATATCAATTACCATTGAATTTCTTTTTGCAACGGAATACGATATTTTATTCCTACCATTGTCTTTGAAAGTACCAATGCCGATGAAACAATAAATTGGTCAAAATACAAATAAACAAAACAGGTGGACAGATTAATTAACATTTATGTTTCCTTTTGATATTAAAAGTTGTTTATTTATTGGTTCTCCTTATTTACAAGAATGAACATAAAGGTGTGAAATTTCGAATTTTTCGCGTAATTCCCAGAATCTTTAGTACTTGGTTATATCTCTCTTTTTCTTTGTTTCCCGACAAGCGCGATATAATGAGGGTCTACTGTATTATTATTATTTTATATGGGCTTAAGTATATAAAAAACATTAAATTTTACTTTTCCATGAAATAACCATTTTAATGTTCTCATGTGACAAATGCCAAAATTATTTATTTTCAACATTCGTCGAACAGATGGACTTAAAGACAAGATAACAAAACAATAAAATAAAACCAAAATCTTAAGATAGAAATAGTATGATTAATCGAAATACAGTATAGAAAAAATACGAACATCAACTTAATCGGATGAACAAAAGCAAAGTCTCAAAAAGGATTCTTGGATCATCATTCAGCGAGAAGAAAAAAAAAAGACGACATCCAGAGAAAAGATGACAAAAATCTAAAGTAGTTCACGTGGTCTAAGAATCCGAAAAGATGACGTCCATCATCATGATGAAAATTCAAACAAGTAGATTTATAGAAAGAAGTAGATGTGCAGGTTATTCACGGAGCACAAAAATTCAAATTATTGTGATATTAAACATGTGGGGAAGAAAATAGTTATAATTATAATAATGTTTACTTTTTATATACTTTCATTAATTTTCAAAAGAGCAGTTTTTAAAGTTTGTACAAAATCAGCTTATCTGCACCCGGCAAGCTTGCATAGAAGCATTCGAAAGCTTATTTTATCCGTCTGGATATTTTAATTCTTATGCTTTTACTGTTAAATTAAGAATTGAGAAATTGAGTAGTCTTCGTTTTGTATGAAATTATTACAAATGTGGTAATATAATGTTAAATTTGAAGTTAAAAATTGGCTTACCAACCATTATAATTTTATTACTTCTGGTTATTTCGAGAATTGAAAGAAACTCTGCTCCACTATAACGCCCGCATAGAAAAGCATGAAAAATGACTCCTTAAGTAAAACTGTAGTTATAAATTCAAAAAAAAAGAGTATAATAAATTATACTTTATTGGAAAATACGTCAAAGTGTAATGAGACAACTGAAAAAATTATTAAATACAGAGGACAAGGTAATTGAAAATACGAAAATTTTAATTTTACTCTCTTTGAAAAATGAATTAAGTGAAGGTAAGTGAAATAGAG
Organism: Centruroides vittatus; assembly: GCF_030686945.1. Lineage (NCBI taxonomy): Eukaryota > Metazoa > Arthropoda > Arachnida > Scorpiones > Buthidae > Centruroides > Centruroides vittatus. The sequence goes on from NW_027122644.1 coordinate 3,157,139, forward strand.
ACGGTCTATTAAGAAAAATACTTAGAACAGTTCAAATTTCTTTATCCTTAATCTCGGAACAGTTGAAAGGAAAAATGGATTTACAGAGTGATAACAAGTCCTGTCACATATCAATTATTTCAACAACTAATAAAGCAACCATTGTAGATATTCTATCAATTTATGCTATGTCGAGCTTGCGCTAAAAGATAGAATAGTTAGATGGAGAGATAATATTGGACTCTATTGAAAATAGAGCAACATTATCAATTAAAGTGATAGCACGTGAAAAAATACAAATTAGTACCTTTCAGTGCAGTCCAACTGAATACCCAATTGATATTGCAGAATACCCTAAAAGGTACAGTACTCTTTGTGTGCTACAACTTTGTAATTGTCAATAATTGGCCAATAATCAATTGCAGATTTATAAACACGAGAAATAAATATAAATTTAACCGGAATATCACCAAAGAATCTACCATTTAAATTGAGAAAATTAAATTTTTTGTCTGATGTTTTTAAATCTTTCCCTGTATTTAACATTTATCACATTTGTTATCTTCTTTCATAATGCTATCTCAGCGTTAACATCTCCATCTATTAACCACAATTCGGCTAAAACCGAACCAACTCGATATAATCAGCTTAATCCTGTTAAATAAATTCTTAAACGTTAATAGTTTGAATTATGAATTATAATTAAAGCTATTTACTTTAATTGCGTATGGTTCAGCCAATTATCAGATTTGTCATCACTGCTACAGTTAGATTGATTACATATTACTTCGCCAACAGACTTCTTAACTTACAACAGACTTCCCTTCTATCGTTTTGACGTGTGACGTTTGATAGCACCTCGGTAATAACATAAAAGATCTTCTCTAACTTAGTAAGAATTAATCCACGTTTCTGTTATACTGATAATTCATTACAATTCAAATTAAATTATCATAAATTTAGTGTACAGTTTTCCTTTTAAACCTCGTTCATTCCAGATTATTATTTGTCAGGCATTTACCCTTACTTGTTCAAGTTATCAGATAACGAATTGTATGCTAGAAAGGACTACATTCACTACTAATTCCTTCAATAATTTATGTATACTATACATATCTTATTCTCTAAAATTAGTTTATCTGCACGTATAACGACTTAATGTCTCTTATCTTTCAATTCTTTTACTGTAACATTAGTTTTTTCTGAGTTTATGGGAATTGTCTTATTTTATTGTTTGGTACCTTATCTTTGAGTCTAGATCCCAACTGTTCGACGAATATTGTAAATAATAAATAATTCTAACGTATAACAAATGAGAATATTAAAATGATTATTTTATATGCCGTTTCTGTTGTAAAATTTATTATTTTTTCCATATACTTAGGCCTGTATAAAAATATAAATAAATAATAATAATTTAACATTTATTAAACTAAATGTAAATTTTTACTATCGTTGTGAAAAATATTTTTAATTCTTATGTTTTTATTATATTATTAGAAGTTATAATAAAAAGAATTTAGCGACATTTTAATATTTTATTTGCAGTATGAAGAAAACTGGTGTTATATGTCATTTTATCTACTTGTCACTGAATATCTATCTATATATATATAAGCTCGGTATATTTCATATGTTAACGTTTTATCAAAGGATTTATATTGGAAAATGTAAAAAAGTATCGAAAGTTTGAAAAAAAAATAAAGTATATTCTGTGATATCTTCTTTAAAACAAATTTATATTATCTTTCAATGCACTTAAGAATATCCGCGGATATATTAACGGAAATTAGGTATAAGTGAAAATATAAATTAATAGCAGTAAATATTTAAAGACTAAACTAATATTGTAAAAGTAAATTTCATTAATCTTAGCGTTTTATTAGTTTAGCATAATTATATTTTCATATTTTTTTAAAAATGTCGTCACCATTACATGGGTCGCCATTACAAATGTCGTCACCATTAAATGTCGTCACCATTACTATTTAAAAAATTTATAATTAATTGACATATCAAAGTTTTATATTAAAAACACTGAAATTTCAGAAAGAATCTGAAATATTTATATAAGATAAAATAAGTAAGGTAGTTGACTCTCCTTTGTTATTCAATACAAACTCAAATTTTTAACATTTCATTAAAGTTAATAAAACGTTTCTTTTCTAATCTTTACAATATCAAATATTAAAATTGAATAATATCAATATTTAAAGTGAAATACAAGTCCACATAGTTCAGCTTCTTTTACACTGACGGAACAGAAAATCACACAGAGGAGTCGAGATTTTAATTCTTTTCTCCTTGTAAATAAATAAAATTGCTTTAATTCTCATTGGCATTGGTGTACAAAACTTTAAATACTTATAATTTGTACTTAACTTAATGCCATGTTTCAAATAATTGAAATTAATAAGGGGAATAAAATCAGGGAAGATGAGGAATTGATGTTAAAGTTTTATGGTAACATATATTTCACAGAATCTTAAAAAATAACGAGCAATTATTCATTGTGACATCGTCGCAATGCTGAACTGTAATTTTTAATCATCTTTTAAATTAAGAAAATTATGTAAAACTTCCGGTCTACACCGGGAGTTCGTATATAGTTAATTGGGGTTTCAGGGCCCTACGTTCCGTTCACGAGATTAAAGAACGACAGACAGACAGCCAGACGGACGACAATTGGAATGTATAGATCTAAAAATTGCAGCTCAACAATGAAAAAAGTTTCGTGCAGATCGGTCAAAGGGTTTATAACTGTATAAGAGAATAGACAAGCATTCTATTTTATAAATTATATGTTTATAAATTATATTTAAATAAAGAAGAGATTTTCTAAATAAAAATATTTCACTACAGAATTAAACTATTAATTAAGATTTATTGAAAGAGGACGTGTTCCTACGCCATCATACATAAAAATTAAATAAAGATAATATATTTGATGGCTATATATTGTTATATTTAATTAGCATTGGAGTCATGTAAAGTTTTAAATTATTCAGAAATATTTCTGCATGTATTTATATTATAAACACTAATTTGTTCATTGTAATAGACATGGTAATATTTTATTCGTTTTTAAAATTTACTATTAATTTTTCTTTATAATTTGATTGATGATAAGCTGCTTAGCATACAAATTATTTTTATATATAATATATTCAATAAGTTCTCTGCATCGAAGAAAAATAGAATTCAAGGACATAAAATGTAATATCATATAGAATACACAAAAACGAACAACTACTTGTAGACTTTCTATATAATTTATTATGTTTTGATTTAATTCTGATGGAATTTCTAAATATAAATTTTAATATTTTATAAGTAAATATTCCAAAAAAACAAAAAAATATGAATAAATATTGCTAGCATTAGACATATTATAAATTCCAGAACTGATTTTATGATATAACAAATTAAATAAAGATAATTTCTTTAAATATTAAAGGCATTTTTCATTTTAAAAAATATTTTTAAAAATTATCTTCAAAATATATTTAAATAATAACACTAGTAATAATAATAATAAACGATGGTTTAGGTCATATTATAATGAATATAGTTATTTGATTTCCTTCTTTAATAGAAGTTTTATTAAGTTAAAGATTTTAACATCAAGACAATGAAATTACGCATATTTTCATTAATACAAAGCATGACATTTATATTAAAAATGTATGTATTTAAAATTTTACAGTATTTCATTTCATTTACATTAAAAAATAAAAACGCCTGGTAATTGCTAAACTTTTGTAATTAAAATTGAAATTCATAAAATTATGTAAGTTACCTAGAAAACAATTTAATAATACAGCGTAATAGTCAATCTTTGATGCTGTAGACTTATTCTATTAAACTAATTTAAAATTTTATAATAACTTTTCATTTATTTGATAGTGTATCTAAGTAAGTTACGAAAAATTTATAGAATTTTCTAGATAAGTCAGCCTAGTTGTTATTTTTCTTAAATTTGATTAAATGAAGTTCAAAACAAGACCATTTAAGAATATTTTATTTGAATTTAAAGAACAATTTGAAATCAAAACAACCTTTACGTCGATTAAATAATATTTTTCGAAAACAAAGAGCAATATTTCTAGTAATTTTTCACTGCACGTTGCACTATACATTAATGTGAAAGTTATTATACCTTTATGTATTAACTCTAATAAAAGAATACCTCATACGCAGAAACAGATGACGAAAATAGAAAAAAACCTCATTTTTTTCTGTTATAATTGGCAAAAGTCTGATATTGAATTTGTAAAAGTTTGAATTTTTTCTGTTTATTTCGAACACAATGAAATAATTTCGTCAATCGAGAATAGGGAATTGGAAGAGGTGAGTACATGGCTAATGTCCAGAATGAGATTTACGTAAATCGAAAAATGTCGAACGTATCGTAAAAAAATTACAAAAAACCACTAATTATTGTGAATTTTTTTCATTTACTACAACTAAAAGTTAAGTGGTATAAAGCCAAAACTTCTTCTTGGAATATGTTTATTCTAAAATAAACATGAATGGAGAAATAGAGAATGTGTTTTTCATAAGGCATTACTTTATAGATATGTACAGTATTATTTATTTATGTATATTATTCAATATGATTCATTTATATGGAAAAATTCAAATGTTAGAAAAGCCTTTGAGAGATAATATAACTGCAATAGAAATGCACATACTTGGCTTTTAAGTAATGATAAAATTAAGTACAATATTATACTTGTTAATAGCAAGTATATGTTTAAATTTTCAGACACATTATAAATAATTTGAAGATAGTACTTACAGATTATAATTATCTTATCAAATTATATATTGTTATTCTAGGTCAGTGTTTCCCAAACTTTTGACATCTGTGTACCCTTTGTATAATTTTCTTAATGCTGAGTACCCCTCGTCAAAAAAATTGCATACTTTACTTTACTCTACTTTACTCTATACTTTAAATCAAAAACCAAAGATAACGAGGATATTCCATTTCTATATGCTGCTGCAATTGAAAAATCAAAAAAGCCAAAATAGAAGACTATGTGGAAAATATTGTTCCTAGATATAGCGATATGGACTTTAGGTCTCATTTTCGTCTTTCTAGAAGCACTGTCAAAGTAAGTCTCTGCTAAGAGTTGTTAGTTGTAGTAACTAGCTACAGAAAAATTGGTTTATTCGGCATTTTTAGCTTTTTATTAATACTAAAGCACATAACAAACCTTTCCTGTTAGAAAAATCGCACAAAAGCTAAAAATACACACGTGCACATTGTAACAATTCAATGTGTAGATACTGGAGGTTTTTGTGTGACACTGTTGTCTTGGCCATAGGGTGGAGGAATACACAGAATCACAGCACCCGGCGAAACCGCTAAGAAGTAATGAAATTTTTTATTATTTTCTATGTTTGTAATCGAAAAAAGTAAACTGCTTGTTGACCAGGAACAGCCGAAGCACGGTGCAGCGTGTACTCCCACTAAACTCTTCCCGTACCCCTGGGGGTACGCGTACCACACTTTGGGAAACACTGTTCTAGGTAATAGTGAATATCCTTTGTAATTTGTATCCCTGGTTGTTGACTCCACTTCGTATTCAAGCCGTAATAACATATAATAATCGTATTACCACAGCTCGAGATCATAGTAGATCAATGTAATGGACTTTTGAAAAATAGATGAAGATGTTTGTTAAAATATAGAAAACAGCTTTAGATGTTATAATTGCATGTGTTATACTTCACAACACTTGCATTAGAAATAATATTGCTTCGAATGATGCTGATACAATGCAGCCAGGAGACTCGTTACAAATTATGTCATCAGTAGAATCCTGCCCTTTTCAAGAATATTCAAAAAAACCAAGTCAGTAACAGACGAAACAATTTAATTTTTAAAAAATATTACGTTTTCTTATGTTATGTCATGTCTCAGCATATGTTAGAACAATATCATTTTTATTTTGGGATAATAAATCAATAATTAAAGTTAATGCTGTTGCAAGTTTTTGAATCTTTGTTCTCTTTAAGTCTTTGTTGTCCTCAGTTATAGACATTTCTTTCTCTCTCAACTCATATTCTTTTCTCTTCAATTTAATTTTTTTCTCTTGTAATCGAATAAATGAATCTGTTTTCCCCCTCGATTCCTGTACTAAAGCGTTTTCTCTTTCTTCTTTTTACTGAAAGACAAGTTAATATATGGGAAAATTAGTCTTCCTACAAGTTAACTACAACTCTCAAATTAATTACATTCTTTTATTTATCCTTATTACGATGAAGCGCACTCAATAGACACCAGGCTTTACAACCGTCTTTATTCTGCTGCTCAGTTCTTGTTACACTTTTGTGAGTTCACAAAAGTGTAACAAGAACTGAGAATGTAAGTGTAAAAATACAAGTGATTTTCTTGCAATTCTTAGTGTCGTTTCGACACTATGATTTGCAAGAAAATCACTTGTAGATATCTTAGTATGTGATGTAACTTGAATGTGGTATGTACAGTACAGTACAGTACATATCGATGTTAACTCTTATATGGTCTAACTTTTATAATGGTCATTTACATTGAGAACATCGTGTGTTTATATGTTTCTTACACTGTATTAAATATGAAATAACAAATAGGTACGTTTTTAAAACAAATATTATTGCGGTTTTACAATATTGTAAAACTAATATAATTCTATAGCCGACAGAAGAGGAGAGAGCGCCCGAAACGGCATCTAGACAGTAAGATAAAGACGGATGTAAAGCTTGGTATCTGTTGAGTGTGCTTCATTATGTAATAAGAATATAGATAAAAGACACCATTTCAAATTAAAAGAAAAAAAGTATAGTTTTTTTTATATTAAATCTTGTAACTTTGTATATTAACATGACTTAATATTTACTTTGCAATTCATTCATAACATATTCATTTCTTACAATCGTTGCTACCAGTTGTTTTATTTAACTAATAATTTGAAAATATTCTTTAAGAAAATTAGGCTACTTACACTCGCTACTTCTTTTGATAAGCCTGTATCTTCTGTTAGCGAAATTTCATAAACATCTGTTAGATAAATAGAAACATATATATATATATATATATATATATATATCAACCATTAATTATAGCACAAATATTATAATTTATTTGTTAATTTGCATATTAGAATCATTTACTTTGATACATACGAACTTTTTCTAAAATCCGAAATAAAATTTATTCCTGTTACCATGATATTTTGACTTTTTGGCTGTAATGTATATTTTCCTATTATATCAATAGATAACTGTTTCATTTTTAAAATATTCACAAGTGATAGTATTAAATAATACCATTAGTACTGCTAATTACTTTTTGAAATTTTATACAGAAAAGTAATGAATTATATAACATCTTTTAAATAATATAAGTTTGTTAGTCTTTATTCATTTTTAATTTAAAGATTTTATTCACCTCCGTCTGCAGTACGTTTGAAAATTCTTTAACTTCAGATTCCATAGAATTTTGCTGTCCGTTTTGGGAAGTACAGTAGTTTTGTACTGTACTTCCCATTATAGAAAGAATTATTTCTTGCAAAGGAATTAATTTCTCACTTGATTCTTTACTATCACTACGATAGTAAAGAATCAAGTGAGAAATTAATTCCTTTGCAAGAAATAATTCTTTCTATAATGGGAAGTACCGTAGTTTTGGGACAGCAAAATTCTATGGAATCTGAAGTTGAAGAATTTTCAAACGTACTGCAGACTGAGGTGAATAAAATCTTTAAATTAAAAATGAATAAAGACTAACAAACTTGAATTATATAACATCTTTTAAATAATATATTACTTATTCGTTTTTCTTTACTGTTTTTTTTTTTTACTTTCAACGCCTTTCCTTTTGAATTCCTTTTCATGTAAAGCCAACACTAATGAGAAAATTTTAATTTCATAATTATTATAATTACACTGAAAACTTTTCCAAACGTAAAGTATTTAATTCATATAAAATATAACTACAATCTTACTAAATTATAATATTTAAAAATTATTAAGAGCATAGACTATATATTAAGATTATTTATTAATTAAACGTTTTAAGTTCATTAAATGGATTAATAAACAGGTCAAGGAAGACGATAGTTTATATAATTAATTACATAGTTAAAATACTTTTTCCATTCTACAACGAAGTTTTTAGCTCTAACTAAGTTTTCAACTAATTCTTACTACAAATCGAAAGGTCGTGTTCTTGTTATCTAATCTTCCTCTGTTCATTTTCTATATATGAAACTAATATTTTTTTTCGTTGTGTATTTTTTTAAAAATAAAGCACTGGATATTATTGCTTTACAACAAAACTAACATATGTATACCAATTTACGTCGACTTGTTTATAACTTATTACAGTTAAGTTGATTGGTCAATTTATTATAGTCGTATACTCAAATGCTTTACAAATAATTCCATTAATGATACACTAGCCAAGTGAGTATGACGAATTTCCGCTCGCCGTCATATCTGATGTTAGTCTGGGCAGTCATCTCCTAAGACGACTCCTAGCATTGCTAAAGATATTCTGACACTACATTACGTTGGCAACATTCTGCAGTTAATTGTACTATGCCTTCCAGATGATGTCACGCCTTCCGAAGCATCCTGGGCAATGCACCAGTATAATATTGCCAGACTTCATATGGCAAGAATCTCTGAATAATATCACCTCGGGGTTCATATCTTCACGTGGTCATCCAGGTCTTCAGACTTCTCGCCAATCGAGCACGTGTGGGATATGTTAGGAAACCATTGCAGATCCCATACGTGATCGATCAGTTGCAATTGCAACCATCCCGGAATATGAGCGAACCTGTTTTGCAATTGTTGTAAAAAATCTGTCACACGACATTGGACTATTGTTTGGCTCATGATGCGCCGTACATCGGCTTGTATCGCCAATAGAGGAGGTTTTACTACTTACTAACATGTACCGTTAACAGTTATGCTGCCCCCTGAACTCTAATTAAAAGCCCTTTTGCGATAAAAACGTAATTGTTTCTTTATCTTTATATACCCATTGCGTCTGCTAAGTTTCGTAACGACAGAACACTTTCTTCAAAGTGCTTCAAATTGTTTTTTACGTAGAGAATTATAAATAAAAGATTACTACAGATTAAATTATTTTACATGTCTATGTTAATTAACTATATAAATATGCTTAGTTATGGAATTTTAATTTAATTATTATAAAAGTATTATTATATATTTCTATTTTTTAATAAAATAGGCAAATGACAATATTGTTTACAACCTGGAGAAAAAGAAGAATAAATCTGTTTACACAGTTAGGATATTACTACAGAAAATCTATCTAAATGATATAAATCTGAATGATATTGGAATCTTTTTTTTTCAATCAATCAATAATAATCTTTATTTATAATAGGCATATGCCTGTTACAACAGGGTGGTTATATTATTACAAGGTACCTGAGAATTCAAATTACATAAACAGCCAAAAGAAAATAATCAATAACAGATTTTTATGGTTTTTGTAAAAAAGGAAACATTGATATAATTATAGTCATAATTCCGTTTGTACAGTACTTAACATAGAAACAGTTAAAGATAACATATTTAGTTGGGTAGTAACAAAATATTTGTGTGTGTAGTTATATAAATTATATATTGTATTACTTTTTGCTTTGTGAAAAAAAGATACATGGAATTTTCATTATTCACGAAGCCCAGTACTTCAAGGTTATAACGTTTTCGTAATTCGTGAGCCTTATTACAAGTACAGAATAAATGAATTTTGGTTGTGACGAGGCTTTGTCTAACACAATACAGTTTAGAAAATTGGCAGATATTATTATTAATAATTATAATCTCTCTATTCAATCTTAATTTTTTTTTAAAAATTTAACATTAAAAGACAATTCTGTATCCATATAGCTATTAATATTTGGATAATCTAAAATTATCTAAAATATATATTTTCTTGGCAATCTAGAACCATTATGGAAAATCATAATGAAGGATTTTTTTGGGTTAATTTTTAATTTTAGTTTCTCACAATATTTTTCTAAAGCATATATTTTTTCGTCGAAGCGCAGCTGAGGTCGGAGCTAGAACTACTATATCATCAGCATATGAAATAGAATGTATTATTTGACCCTCAAAGGTAAAACCATCATTTTCGTTAACAAAACTGTCGTTCAGATCATACATGTAAAAATTAAATAAAGAAGGGGACCACGGGTCACCCTGTAACAGTCCGCGACTTATTTCAAAGGGTGGCCATAAACAATTGTTTTGTTTTATAATAATATCGTATCGTCCGAATAGCAAACCCACAGCTAGAATAGAAGCTAATTGGTTTATCGCTCTCTAATCATTTTCATATCTGCTCGGCATTTTGACATTTTATTTTGTAAATTTGATATCAGAACTGAATCATAAACCTTCTCTATATCAATAAACAGTGCAAATACTTTGTCTTTTTCTTTGAAGTTAGAGTTGTATTAAAGCTAGCAGTACAAATAGTGCTATGAGAGTGCCACCATCTTTGTTAAAAGCATATCGGGTATTATTTCTGTAGTTATTTGTTGCAGTCCATTCATTAAATTTTGACATTAGATGTATATAGTTCTCGAAATCCAGATAATAAAGCGATTGGTCTATAATTGGCTGGTTGTGTTCTATCACCTTTTTTGAAAATCATGTGTAGAATAATTTTGTTCCATTCTTTCGGCACTATGCCTATATTATATAAATTATTAAATATTCTAACCAAATACTCAACCATTGGTCTCGGTAAATTCTTTATTGCCAAGTTTGGTATTGCATCAAATCCCGGAGCAGTTTTATCCTTTAATTTGTTGATATAAGAGCACAGGGTTTCCGTATTAAACAGTTCTTCATATAGTTGATCATTTTGCTGATCATTATGAATTATATTACTTCTATTATTAGTTGAATAACCAATTGAAAAATCATTAAAATAACTATACCAACTATTCTGAGGAATTATTAGACTGTTCGCTGACATTAGATATCTTCGAAAACTGTTTATGACTTTCCAAAAGTATTTGGTATCCTTTTGACCTACTAAAGAGTCACTTATAGAAGAAAAGTATTTTTCTTTTTGGCTTTAAATAAATTTCTTTATATTTTTTTGTTAAACAGATGTTTAGTCAGGTAATAGTTCAAATTTGTCTTCCGAAATTGCTGTAAACATTTTGCTTTTTTATTTTGTGGTAATAGCATTTTTGATCTAACCAATTTTGTTTAAATTTGTTTGACACATTATTCTTACTATTTTTGAAACAAAACGAGTAATAATTTCATTAAATAATCATAGTTCTTGTATAGATTATTAGTCTTCTCCTGTGTTAACAGTTCATTGGATTTAAAAACCATCTCTCTTAAGAATCTTTGAATGTTAAACTTTGCTCTCAGTCTTTTCAATGATTTTGTGGGAAGTTCAGAGAGTTTAATTAGGCTAGTTATATCTTTATTCCCTCTTAGTACTAGATTTATAGGGAAGTGATCAGACACATGTATATTTAAAACTTCTATTCATAAACATTGGTCCGTCATAGATTGAGAACACATAATAAAGTCTATAATAGATTTTCCCATATGAGAGATAAAGGTAAATTCAGCTGGATGGTCACCTTGGATTCTGCCATTAAGTAGGATTACATTGTTATCTTGTTCAAAGTTTAACAAAAAATAAGCATATGCAGTTACAGTTTTATCTTTCGATATTCTTATATTTTTAATAATATCCTTATTACCTTTATATTTTGAATCCATAATTTCTCCAATGCGGATGTTAAAATCGCAACCAAATATCCAATAATTTACAATATTCGTCCATGGATCGATAGCTTTTTGTAAGTCTTCTAAGTTTGATTTTTTATCAGTTAGGGGGGAAATATGTAAGTATTAAGCCAATACGTGATTCTCCCCACAATAATTGAAGATTCTGATTAATGTCTATTATCAAGAATACAAAAGCATTGGTTACATGACACGAAAATATCTTACCAAATGTTTTTTTTACCAGTAACATAAGACCACCAGACCGACGTCCAAATTTGCTAAATCTCAGCGCTTTACTAGTTAATACTGTATAGTCTTGTTCAAGATATTTCTTATCTTCTTCGCACAATTCGATAATCCAGGTTTCTGTAAAACCGACAATAGAATAATGTTTCATGTAATTCCTTATAACTGCACTATGAAGTTTACTTTGTAATCCTTGAATATTCCAGAAACCAAATATTAGATTATAATTATCACTTACATTTGCATTTGTATAAGAATAGAAGCTAATTGGTTTATCTATCTCTATCAATATTAATATTTTCATTCTTATTTAACTGCATCTTGACAGTATTAGAATTAATTAAAATTTCTTTTGAGTTTCTCTTGTTTAATTCTAGGGATTTATTCAAATTTACCCTAAAAACGAATCCAATTGTATAACAGAATGTAGGTTAATATCATAAGTAAATATTTTCTTATCATGAATATAATAGTCATCTCTAATGATTATTTTATTTCCTTTTATTTTTTTTCTTGTTTGATAATAGGCAATAATTTTTTTCGTCTTGCTCTAGATCTCTTACATAGATCAGTAGTAAAAATTACTTTCCTATTCTCTTCATTGTTAAGTTTAACTCTTGATTTCCAGAATTTATTTAAAATTAGATTTCTACTATATTCAGAATCAACTGTTGTCTTGACCATAGGATTAATACCTTTATCATTTAATCCAATTAAACTCTCTAGGGAACAGTTTTCAATTTTTAATTTCTCTAATAAATTAATTAATTTCGTTTATATAATTAGTCGTAGTGAAAGGGTAGTTTATAACAATAATATTGTTTTTGTCTTTTCATTAATCAATTTATCTAGTTCAAACTCCAACGCACCTTTTAGATGACTATTGTACCTAACTATCGCATCTATTTTTTTTCATTTCTTACGATAATTTCTCCATTTCTCCTTGACACTCTTATTCTCTTCCTTCATGCGATGGTGCTCGTTCTTAATTCCTTGTATGTCGTGATTTAACTTGCGAAATTGTTCTGTATCAATTCATAAATTGATTTGTAACGAATATGGAGAGTCTGAGTTTGTTTGTACTGTACCTGAGATTCCTTAGCGGATAATGGTTCAAAATATTCGGAAATTTTCGATGATCTAATAGCTTCAGCGTTATATCCAATATAATCCTCTTCAAACTGTAAAAATTCTTTCCTCAATATTTCTTCCTATAGATATTCTGTACATAATTTACTTTCTTTCCGGGGTCGGCCTCGCCCCCTCTTTTGCATATCGAAACGACACATCACTGGAGGGAAACGGGGGAAAGGGCCAGGATTAGGTTCTATACCAGTCATCATCAGAAGACACATGATTAATTTTAGGAGTAAAGAATTAGTAAAATTCCACATCATGAAACTTGTTCAGAAATCAAAACAATTCGATATTCGAATCTAATAAAAGAGTACATTTTCTCGAAAGTTGTTATCATATTACTTTTGAAATAATAAAAAATATATATCTGTATTTTTATCTTACTGACAAAACGATAGTTGAAAAAAACAAAAAACAGTGACCATAATAGAAATTCGGCTATTTCTGAAAAAACAAAGAAAATGTGTTCTACCATAAAACAGTATTTTTGTAGACAATGCATTATCTTACAATATCTTACTTATGTAAAAGAGCACTAAAATCAGATTATGGCTTTTGACAAATTTATGTCTAAGAACATCATTTCTTTATTACCTGCATCACAGGACCAAGGTATTATCAATAAGAGTTTTTATCAAACGAACCTTTTAAAATCTCTAGAAGATGAAAATATGATAAAATCTAATTCGATATATTATGATTCTGAATCATGGTCGAATGTGAAATCAATTACACTTGCTTGCTCATAAAGGCGGAATTGGTCAGCAGGGAACATATCTAAAAGCTCAAGGATGTTTTTACATTGACTGTCAAAAAGTGCTGCAGGATACTGAGAAATGATAGGTGCAGATTTGTTCAATCTTCTGTTGATCAAGAAAGATAATTTTGAAGTAGAACCTCAACGAGTAGAACTTTAGACGGAGTTTTATTTGAAGATATTTACAGTACGTGGGTGACTGATGTTACTAAAGATGATGATTGAGGACAATACTGAAACAGAATTTGAAGGTAGCATGGATGATGTTTTGAATGAGAAGCGATTGTATGTCTTTGAGGATTGGCCAAGTTATGGTGTTATCGATGGTTGGGATGAATTGAAGTTCCAGTGAGACTGAGTTTAGCAAAGTATCATAGGCGACGCCTAATTGAGGGTGTCATCCGTAGTGTACCAATTGAGAAAATGAAGTTTCTGTGTTTTGAAGGTAAGTTTTTTAAAGTGACAAGAGTCTTTTAGTAAACAGAATTGGAATTACTTTGTAATCCTTTAATGAAGTTAATGATTTGTTTTAACAGGAGTGGGTATAATTTTATCCTAACAAGTTCGACCCTCATAGCATATCCGCGCACCAAGCAGCCAAGTTTGAATAGATTGCGAATAAAGATGCATTGTATTTGCTGTATTTCAAAAAACAGGCGAGGAGTTTATACAGGAACAGTATATGAGAAAGAGCTATAGACATTAAAATTACAAATAATCTAAAAGCGACCAGAAGATTTGAGTTTCACTTTTGGAAGAAGATAGATTTGAGAAGGATATTAGGAATCATCACAGTACAATGATTTAGAGATTTCATGAGATACATTGAAGGAGAAGTATACTGGAGAGGTAGACGCCTAAGTATTTAAAATGAGAAACTATATCCAGTTTGTTGGTATTTAAGAAACATCTATTAGTTTTCTTCAATCTAGAACCTCATCTGAAGATCGTGATTTTGTTTTTAATCAAGATTATAAACTTCAAGATTGTTGGATTGGCAGTAATTATGAATAAAGCTCTAACTGAAATGTGCAATTCGGGTTGAATCTAACAGAAGAATGTTGCCGATGTTCGTTCTTCTAATACAAACTTCGTTAATAGGTACCAATTTTTAAGTCCCTTCAGTTGTTATTAATGAGTTTGACTGTATATATTAAACTTTTTCCCTTAAGATATCAAGTTTCTAATTCATCATTAAAACTAAATATTAAAATATAGGCCTATTTTTCTAATTGTGTGTTTATGTATGTACAGTACAATTGACTCCCGGTAACCTGAAGCGAAGGAGCAAAGAAAAATTTCCATGCATGATTTGTATTAAATAGCAACTTTATGCTAAGTTCCAAAAAACATACAAAAAAATTTCCATTTATGGAAATTACCATTATTTTACAAGATCACAAATTTCTCAATGTGAATAATACGCTACTTACAATGTGGTACAGCGTTAAATAATTTCTGAATGAAAGTACAAAAATATTTAATTTGCTTACTGCAATCAAATACTTTTCAGAATGTGTACAGAAAGCATCTGGCTTTCGTAAACATCATCAAGTAAACCATATAAAATTAGATATGGACTAAATCACCTGACTTTGCATTTCGACTCAGTAAAAAAGGCTTTCAAAACTATTTTGATTAGTTATGCTAACACATAAATGAAATCTCACTTAACGACATGCGACTTATCAAGACTCAACTGCACATACAGGATGGATCAAAAGTAGGTATAAAGTCCTTTTTATTCTTTCTCTTTTTATTTTGCAGGTATTGAGAAACAATAGTAGGGAATCTGAGTGAAGAAAAAAGAAAGTAGCTTCCGAAACAATATTGAAGATTGAAAATGTCGAGGTGTACAGATCGTGGCAAGAGACATTTGGCACTACTCCGCCAACACATCTAACACATCATCATCTATCTACACCTTTGGCCCATTCTGTACTAATGACATTTTCAAATTGATTAATTGAATTTATATTCTTTCTTCATAAACCAAAAAACATGCATTTTTAAAATTCATTTTGCTAATAAAATATATTTTCTCTAATACTGGGTGTTCCTCTCAAACATCTTCAGTTTGTGGATTAATTTTGGGAAAAGAAAGATGAGTAACGTACTTTAGTCAATGATAATAGGAAGTAGGTATCACTAATATACATAAAACAAGTAACATCAATTTTCTACTCGGTTCACAAGTATCCAACATTTACATTTTGAAATATTATGTTCAATAAATGAAACAATTTAAATGATAGAAGAACTTCAATTTTTAAAAAAATGAAATCTCTTGTGTGGATAATGGAAGCTCTGTTCTTCCTGATAGATAAGATAAAAATAAATATTTTACATTTCATTCTAAATTATATGTTTGTTCATTTTTCCCCTTTATATAGCAAAAGATTGATTAAATAATACTACAGATATGCGATTGGTTGCATTCTGTGGCACAGCATGAAAGTAGTGAGAAAATTGGTGCATTATTAACTACATAACATCAGCTACAGTACAAACGACAGGAAATCTTGGCTGACTCTCTGATGACAGAGAGACAGAGATGCTCAACACTTTTGTCATACCCCAACTGCAACAGAGACAATTCCTCAAGTCAATCACCTCCATTTAAAATGAACTCATATAAAGAACTTCGCATATAATGGTTAATCGATAACAGAGAGATTAGTTTTGTGTTTCATACTGCCTAGCAACCTCCTTTTTCGTATCTTAATCCATGTGATTTTTGGTTGTGGGGCTCTTAAAAAGTGTGGTTTATCGAGAACATGTGCATTTGCAGCGTTGAAAGACACATTGCAGCGTATCACATTGCACTTCACAGGTACCACAGAAGATCAATTACGGTTGGCGTTTGATGAAATGGTTCATCGCCTTCAGATTTCATGCCTTCAGAATGATCCACACTGAACTATGTTCCTGAAAGATGATCGCTATTTAAGTGGCCGTTATTGAAAATTCGACTGTGTTAATTTACTATTTAATATATATTTTTATTTATATAATATAAAAATATATAGGTTGTTCTATAAATAACATATAGAAAATTTGATTTTGATTGAAGAGTTTATTTGTTGTAAATTATGTTGCAAAAGCAAATATATAGAGCGCAATTTAACGAATAAATATTTGTATAACTTTATTGACATTAGATTTAATAATTAAATTTTGAAACCCGAAACTTTATTTGATACAATAATATTTACTTAAATAATTAAAATTTGTCCTGTAAGATATAGTAAATATTTTTTTTTTTAAATTTCGCTTTCAATTAATTAATATAGTATACTCTCATTTTGTTGTTATCACGAGTAAAAAATTTATTAAATTCATATATAATTTACATTTCGGAATAAAGCCGTTCAATTTTTTATACAAGATTTTATATCATCTAAATGTTATGCTTTAAGTCCAGATAGAGTTAAAAAGTTTCAGAAATATTATAAACTTTGTTGACATTATTTTATTATTTTGTATTTATTTTTCTGCCACGTAGACACTAAGGGGAAATATTGATGTTTTACAAAAAAGTCAAGTTTGTAAACTTTATGTTTTTTGTAAAATACAAAGCGTGCCGAAAATATGAAATTCTAATATTTTTTCTCCATGTAAAAAAAACAAAAAGGATTACCATTAACTTGAAAACAAACTAAGTTTTCAATATGTATACTGAAGAAGATTTTGCAATATTACATTACATCAAATATCATCATTAGATAAGTAATATATTAATATCCATTAATATAATAAATATGTTTTTTATTTTTATTTTATTTTTTGTTTACGAAAAAACCTGAGAAATGGTTTTTATCAATGGTTTTCCTGATTGTATACTACCTTAATCCTGTTTACTAAAATAATTATAAATAAAACATAAATATAACTTTTAATATAGGAATTTATTACATTCAATATAATCCCAATTTTTTTTTAATTTTACACTTTTTCCGTTGAAAGGAATAATAAATTAATGATTACCTAGTATTATTCATCTATTATTTATCGAAATATTTTTTAAACTCTCTTAATCATTCGCATTTTATTCTCATTGCTTAGCTCTATGTCTCATCTACTATAAGAGAGAAACGCTACTTATACCCCCCCATATAATGGCTGTAAAAATTAACTTTAATTATAATTTATATCTGTAATTTCTTTGTTACAGAGTTTTGGGT
This sequence comes from Centruroides vittatus, assembly GCF_030686945.1. NCBI lineage: Eukaryota > Metazoa > Arthropoda > Arachnida > Scorpiones > Buthidae > Centruroides > Centruroides vittatus. The sequence continues at coordinate 3,175,235 of NW_027122644.1, forward strand.
AGTTACAGACCGTACATGAATTTTTATACGAGTATTCTTATATGCAAAAGCTCTAGTTTTATCTCGAAAATGTATGCTACTACCAACTTCTCTTTGTTCATACGTAGAATCTTTATATACTGTATTAGAATACTTCATTTCCCAGTTAGATAGATTCATCACAGACTTTTTAAATTGAATTTAATTCTTATTACTATTTTTAAGCTTATCTTTCTCTTCCTTTCTGTAGAATTCCTGTAGAATTTTTGTATCCTACACCCGGAAAAACGAAACTACATCTGTTTAAAAATTTTTGATTGATTTCTTTTATAATATAATATTAAAATTAATTTGAAATTTTGTTAATGTGTCAAAAAGCATAGTCATTTAAATGTATTGTAAATAATAATAAAATTAATTTAAAAAGTTGAATTAATTACTTAAGTTCTGTAAAATTATGTAAAGGTATTGATGCAAAGTTAAATTGTAAAGTATTATTTACCAGCTAATTACTTATTTTATTATATAGAATAGAAATTACCAACTTAACGCATAAGATCATTGTTTCATCACGTATCGTATGCTATAAAGACAAGAATGCAACATTTACACAGGATATAATTTTCAGTGGCTTGTAAACTGATTATACAGTGATTTCAATCGTGATTTTTCGCAATTTTCTTAACGAATAAGAGAAATAACTGTTTTGAGAGAAGAAGTAATAAAATTTAATATTCAATAATTACAAAACGAGTTTATCAACGGCGGAGATATCAAAATTATGCAGAAAATATTTGGCAAAATATTCCCTTATCAATCAAAATTAGTGCCACTATTTTGCATTCATTCTACACCAAGCTTCATTTAACTAATATAAAATCAAATTTATTAACTTAACATTAAAAAAAACTTTTAAAATGATGTTTAAATCCTTCTTAAGAAACAAAAACCAAATTATATTAAATATTCGTTTTAAAATTTATAAAATCAAAACTTTTTAAAAGAATTTTAACAGCAGTTCTAACAGCCATTAATGTTCTAATAGAATTTCAGAGAAAATTGCACTTCTTATTTTTATTATTTTCTCAGTAAATTTCTGTTATTTCAATACGACTTTAGATTTAATTCTCTTACATAAGTGAAATAAAAATATTTACTTTATAATTAAAATTCAAAATAAAATAATCTTTTAAAAATTCTCTTAATTTCCTATATACAGGATATCTCATAAGTCTGGAACCATAGGAATTATATTAATCTTTGTTTGTTATTTTACAGGTAAAATATGACGATGAGTAAGGAGGAAGAAATTCAACTTATTTTGATGGTGAGGACCCACAATCAGCGAGAAGTCACCAAAGACTTTAAATAGGCTGCTACCAGAATTACCACCGAGCACACGCAATGGTCTGAGAGTGCTCGATGGTATAGCTCAATGATTTATTTGTAAAAGAATAAACAGATAACATAACTTCTATAGTTCCAGATTTTTGGAAACCTTGTGTAATTAGAGCGAGAAACACTACAATCATATAGGTTTTAAGTTATAACTTGCATGAATTTGCAAGTTATAACTTAAAACCTAAAATATTTTAGCTTTAATAATTAGGCCTATTAGGTTCTCTGCTTCGATAACTATCATTAAAAGTCACAATAAAGAAAAATTATATTACATTAATATATTTAAAACTTTTAAATTTCTTTTAAAATATATTTTAAAATCAAACTTTGTTAGAGTTATAAATTGCACAGATTTAACATTCATATTGAAGTAAATATATGGGCCTACATATTAATAACTTCACAAATAAAATTTTAATTTTTGATTTTAATCAACGAATCATTCTGTCTTAATAGTTTAATTTAAAACATTTACTATTTAATATCTCAAAAGAGTATATTTAATTTAAATCGAAATCCCCATAGAAAATTTGCTTAATTATTTTAATGAAAATTGTATATATTATATAGATATTACATAAAAATTAAAGCCTGTGAGATTAAAAAATTGTTGGAGTGTATGGAATCAACAATATCGATCGTTAGAACCTTAATATATTTTTTAGTTTTATTAAAGTAAATCTGATTAAATTATATATGAATTTAAAGATATAATTATCAATAAATGAATGTATAAATTACAGCTTTATAAGCGTAAATACTACAGGAAAATTCTATTCTTTTATACAGGAAACTTATTTTGTCTTGTTTAAATCGATCTATAATATAAATCAACAATGCTTTTACCTGTATAAGTCTGGAGATACAAATACCCATCGAGAAAAGGAAATAAACACTTTACAGAACAAAATAAAATTCTGAACTACACTTATTGTCAACATCTTTTTTCGAGTGCCAAATGAAAAATGTTAGAGGTTGCTATAAAAATTCTATAAAAAAATAAGTGATCATATTTACACAAGTTAGAAAACTCTTTAAATCTTTTCCTGTCCTTTTATTTTTTAGAGTTATAAGATAATATTGCATATAAAATAAAAATAATAAGAGTTAATATCTATTTATATTATAATATTTGAAGGTAAAGGTCTCATCCATCTCTATTTTAATAATTATTTTTATTTAAATATTTTATAAATCATTATTACATAAGCTAGTTTATGAAAGAAGAGAGTTTTTAGAATATTTATAAATTACCTTTATTAGGACTTTAAAAATGGAATTTTTCTATAGAATTTTGTGTAGATGAACTCCAAAACAAGAGTACAATAATATTAATAAGTTTTATTAACTGGCACATTTAATTCATGCCAAAGAAGTTTTTATACAAAGTACAAACTAAATTTTTATGCTGAACTTATACAAAATTTTTCTTTATTCATTATTCTTTATTCATTTTAATTATTCTTGTATAAATTGGAGAAAGAATAGATATTTTTACTGTTGTTAGAGTGTGTGTGGGAGGCACGAGTTTGTTCGGCCTCTTTGAAGCTTAATAACTCCTGCGTTTTTTGTCGAAAATTTCTGAAATTTTGCAGGGAGATTTGTTTATTAGGGGGATTGATGCTATTAAATTTTGGAGGTTAAAGGTCGAGGGAGTGGTGAGATAAAGAGGGTCGTATTATATCTCGATAGGGATCGGACTTAATGACGATTTTATTCGTTATTCACATTTACAATTTTTATAAACCCATCCCTACCTTCAAAATTAAATTTTTTTGTAATAATTAAGAATATAAAAAGTTTTTTAACAAGATATCATAACAGATGGCACCACGGAATGTCGCCAGGAAAGTTAAGCAACTCGTTGCTGGTTTATTCTGTTTACTAATTGATATAAGTCGTATGAAATTCTACGAAACACTTTTCTAAAAATGTTAATATTTATACAACTAACTTGATTATTTAAAGAAAATTTTGCTTCATAACAGCTTATTGAAATACATGTACTGTGTAAGTGTTACGCTTTTATCACTCTTACTTTCAATGTCTTAAAATAAACATAAATAAATAGTTCTGTTTCAGTAATTGAAACGTTTTAATTAATGGATTTTAGTTCTAAAGTTGTTTAATTGGAATTACTTCTGGGTTTTTGAGTAAATAACACCGAAAGTCCTATTTATAAACTTTCAGTAATGCCAGGAGAAATATTTCAGATAAATGCAATAGATTTTGAACTTGTTCAGTTCGGTCTCCTGAGAACTGTCAGATTTTAGTTCAATTGCTACTGAAATAACTTTTATAACTGAAGTTTTAAAGTGTAATTTGAGGTAGTATAAAAAGAATTGACATAAACTTATAGAGGAATTAGTTTCAAAACACATGGAAAAAAACATATCAAAGATAAAATATCTGTTTGAATTCACATAAAATTCTTTATATTAAAAATAAAAAAATCTGCACGTTCTACTCACTTGTCTATATGTCAACAATGTGAATGTCTTTTTTGATAAGTTTATTTTATATTCACGTTTATAATAAAGGAACACGTCTCTTGACAAAAAAACCAGATTTTAAAGTTCTTCCTTAAGGTTAGAAAATTCTTTATTTTTTCTTTTATGCTTAGATTCTCGAAGTTTTTAAGTGCCTGACAATGTTAAATATTTTGCCTGCTCTTATTTTTTTTAAATATACATACATTATTTATATACAATCTTATAAACATTTATTTTTTCTTATTTTGCAATTTTTAATATAATTCTGATTAATGTTAACAGCAAGAATCTCTAAAGAGATCTGAAAAAACTATGTGGAATATAACAAGTTTTCAATTTATATAATTTCCTTGATAAAATAACAACGTTCTATAATAAAAATAAAATTATTTTTTGATTATTATTTATTTATATTCGTCGACAGAGAATTTATAAAGTTAAAAAAAACCAATGACGTAATTCAGCTTAGTCAATAGCTTGTCTTGTCTTGTTTTTAAAATACAATACTTGTTAAATTACTTTATTGTTTAAAATGTAAATGGATTCCCTTTCTAAAATAATAACCTATATCGGGGATACAGCCTTATTCTTCGATTAAATTTACGATTATATGTGGAACTTTGCAGCAAATGTTTTATTGATGTCTGTAGCTCTTATATAATCTTACAACACCGCTGTATTAATTTTTTAAAAGCAAGGATTTATTTACATAAAAAGATGAAACACCAGAGAGATTATTTATCCTTAAACCTTCCTGAATTAAATATATTTTCTTAATCGATTATATAAAGTCTGAAATTCATCTAGAAATGTTTTTCCCTTTCTGTTTTATATATAAAATAGTTCTCAGTTTCACCTATCTTATCATTGATTTATCGCCTTTAGTAATAAATATATATAAAACGGATTCAAGAAACGATAAAGTTTTCTTTATCTCTGCAAAATTTTTTACACTGTAATAGTGAGAAACACATTCAAACAACAATAGCATATCACTACCACATGCTTTACAAATAAAGTTATTTTCAAATAATATATTGGCCGCAACTATAATTAGAAGTTATATATATATATATTTGTTATTTTGTGAACCATCTATGATATTAATTAATCTTATAGAGTAAACATTTAAAAAATAATAATTTTCACTTTTCAAATGCTATTACTTATTATTATTGTATTTTTTCGTAGAACCAATGAACTTTAACGAATTGAAATTAAATACTTATAACTTTTGCAATTGGTGTATATATCTATTTGTATTTAATTTGGGTAAATTAACACTGCGTGCCCTTCCTAGTCATCATCATCTGTTCCAATCCCTTTTACTCAACATCATATTGTATGCTTTCCCTATTTAGGACATATCTTATTAGAACTACTTGAATGTTTTCGATGTCAATCTCGTTAAATGCATATTAACCTTAAATCGTTCTAGTAGCAGTTCTCTTCTTAGAGTGATCAAGAGAAGCCATCATTTAGACCTATATCTTCAGAAGTTTCCTCTTAGTACGTTTATAGCGTTTATCTTGTTAGTAAATGGTAATTAGACCTAATTAACTCTCACTCTTGATCCTTAGTTGTGAATATAACCTTAAACCACTCGAGTTGATAGACCTGGAAACTGCCCAACCCAGAACAACTGATGGACCTAGGCAGGAAGTAAGGAAAAACGTTTTCCTAGCTCAAAATATCACTATTAATCATTGCTCTTTTTGCTTTTGCTGTTTATTGTGCCTGCTATATTTTGATGACAATTAATTAAATTTTATTTTCCCAGTTGGGAACTAACATCCATACGTATATACAGACACACTAATATCCATACATATATACAGAAATTATCTCCGAATTTGTTTGCATTTCTCGACGTTTCAGAGTGTCCTGAGTTCAAAAATCTGGGAGGGAGTCACTTTTTAATCGATCGCCATACTTTCTCTCTGTATAAATAACTTAATTACATAAAACATTTAAACAATAAGGCATTTTAAAATTTAATTATTCAAATTATGTTATAAAGTTATAAGTAATTATCAATTCTAAAAAATTCATGATGATCTAATTTACACTAATTTAATTTTAATTTATGTTTCATTAAAATTGATTTTTTTAACTTTTTATCTCTTGTGGTTAAATTAGTCCTTAATTTCGATTATCCGATTATTCGTGTTAATGACGCAAGAGAGGCAATTAAGTACTGTAAACATTTTTAATGAAATTTTCTTTTATAGACGTTTCTTTTAAAGAATTTATTTAGCTTGCTTATACTGTATTTACTCTGTCAACAGTGTAGGTCTTTCAAGCAATTTTTCAAACAATGATGTAATTTATCTTGTTAAATATGTAAATTAAAGACTTGCTTATTGCCTACACAAAAATCCACTTTATTACTTTCTACGTCTCATTGTTTCTTTCTCTACTTTATAGGTGTAAAGTTTAGACTAATTATATCGATAATTATTCTATATTTAACAAGATGCAAATATTTATATTTTTAAAGTAACCAATTTATTCATTTAAAAAGTTTTATATTAATTATAAGAATGATAAAAGGTAAAGTAAATCATAAGAAATTTTAAAATTGTCAAGCAGATTGTAAATAAAGTAATAGCAACAATAATTTTGCGAATAAAATTTAATTTGTTTTAAAACCTTCACTTTCTAATTAAAAACTTAAACAAATTTAAAAAGAAATTTAATTGTTTACTTATACGAAATAAATAAATTTAGAAATTTTCAACACTAATTTATGAAACTTGTTTAATAATTAAAGTCGTTTTTTCGTTTGAAATTTAGTCCATAAAAATTTGTTAACAACCAGAAAATATTCTTAACACGCAAAAAAAAATGAAAACTGATTACCTACACGCACCCCACTATCATACATACACACAAACACTCCCACCCACCACACATACAAGCGCAGTTTTAGTATCAATACCATAATCACACGTACGACTAAACATAAAACAAACTCAGAAACGTGACTAAACCAACGTTACATCACCTACACACACACCTACAGAGGATGGAGCCGGATTATCGGGCGTTTTAATATTTTTGCGAAATTCGTTAAGTTATACGCCATCTAAAACGTTACAGATACCAATCACTCTGCTGTCTACTACAAAATTTATTAATGCATACTCATCAGTGCACGACTATACTGTGTAAAAAGTGACTAAAAATCTGCAAAAACGTTGATTCAGAACACAAAACAATAATTCATAATAATTTATGGGCATGTTATTTATTTTTCATACTATATGTATAAGATTCACGGGAGGCACGCACATTTCTTGTAAAGTTGTTTTATATGAAAATAACAACAATGCTGCGGCTGCACTTCGGAAATTTTTCTGTCGTAAGAGTTTACGTATACAAATTAGTGGCTCTACAAGCTCTTATAAGAATGATCACTCGATTCCAGAACGTCTGGGAGTTCAACCCAGTCGACAAGCAAATATGAAATTTCAAAGTTGTTGAAGATGTGTTACCACAGCTATTGTTTTACAATCAATGAATAATCTAGCAGCGCCCAATAGTTCACTGCACTATCGAGGAAGTTTGGTGTATTTTACGGCACAATATAGAAGATATTTGAGAAAGTTGATATATTGTTATCCGTATAAAACCAGACACGACCAGTAGTTACTTGCTCCAGCAAGGATACCAGACGGACATTTGCATTGATCTTTCTTGTGTCGTGGCGAGGCCATGGAAGATCCTGCGGAGCAACGAAGCACATTTCATCTCAGTCAAACACCTGGAGTTTTTCATTTGAGTCCTCATGTTTTTTAGCAATTCCATTGCACTTTTCATCTAAAGTTACAGTATTTATTCAGTATAATACAGAAATTCACAGTTACATTTATCCTTAGATTATTCTTTCCTTTTACTGAAATGTTTTCCGCATGCCGTAAAATATCATCATACTTCACATCATACAATAAATTTACTTGCATTTTAACTGCTAAATATCTTTTAATACTTTTGATATTCAAGAATATCAATAACAAAATACCTTGGAATATATAATTTAAGTTATAATTATTACAATTAACTGTATAACGATGCATTTAAGTTTATAATTGAAATTACTAATAATATAATTTTGTGGAAAATCTGTATTTAAATTACTATACCAATATAATGGAAATTATTTAATAGAACAAGTTGAGCATATTAATTTATACAAATGATTGTGACATTTCATATATTAACAAATAGATCAAAGTAATATAACCAGTTTAATGTAGCATCAAGTGCTAAATGATATAGGCTTTAATAGCACAAACGGGGCAAAATTTTCCAACCAGTTCAGTAGTTTTATCTACTCGGTGCGACCACTGGTGAGCATATTAATTAATAAGAAAATGAAAATAAGTATTTCGTTTTCTTATTTAGTCTTTGAAATGCCATTCACTACGTTGACGTGAAAGTTACGTTTAATAAATCAATGAATTAATTAAATTCAAGATATTTACAATAAAATATAAAACAATATTTAGTTATTTAACAAAAATATTAAGAATATTTATTGGAGTTTTAAACATATTGTAAATTTCTTAATTATTCTGTCACTATGATATTTCTAAAAACATTACAGTACCTCTCCAACTTATTAGACCCAATTTTTGACTAAAATCATCCTTTTTGTACTATTTTCTTCTTTTTTTCATAATATTGTTTAAGGAATGAGTATTTTTTCGTGTTATTCTTATTCTTTATTATATCACAAACATTTCTAATGTTTTTTATATGACATTATAGGCGAAATTAATGAGAACTATATGGAATCTTAAGAGTATTCTTATTAGATTTTCTGAAGGTAAATAATTTTTTCTGTTAGCAGAAAGCCATAGATTATAATTATAAATTATTATAATTCTTAGGATAATTTTTCTATCCTTTAATAACTTATAAACAATGAAAAACTCAAATCGAAAAATAGGAATAGCAGCACAAGGAATGATAAAGTAAATATTAATTTAATAATTCGAATTATGCCTAAATATTTATATTATTTTTGGGAAAAATACAAGCCAACTTTTCTATTAATGTATAGTATATGGCCAAATTATGGCCTAGCTAGGCTTTGATAGTTTTTTGTAACAAACTGTACCTACGAAAAACAAACTTCTATGCACCATTTACTAGACCTGTTCTTCATATGTCATTGTAATTTATTTATTGCATGAAAACACAATCTGAGAAATGCACTTTCTATTATAGTCTGCTTAGCCCTTAATATATTGTGCCTAAGCGTGAATAAGAACTCATCTTTACTTTATTGGTAATTCCACAATACTAAGATGCAAATTATTAAAATAACTGTACTAATGTAAACTACAATAGTTAATTTATTTATTCAACACAAAATCAAACCGTTAACAATTATAACTAACTAAATTCGATTGATTTACTTTACCACTTAAAATAAGACCGACAAAAACTACAAAATTGCCATGTACAGTACATTAGAACTCTGTATTAGAACCATACTAAAACCACGTATTTAGATCAAGATTTTTAAGTAATGTTTAATGATATACAAGATTCATAATCTTAGCTAATACTAGGTTCAGTTCTGGATGATATTACATCGATTCTGAGTATCAACAAGGATATACTTATGTCAGTAGTGAGAGGAAGGAGGATCCTCTAACCTTTGTAAATAAATAAATAAAGAAAAAAATCAAATAGGTACAGAATAAAGACTTGAATGTGAGAAATATATATACAATATCTAACAGTTTACTCTTCGTCTACAGTGCACTACATTTACAGGGTGTCCCAAAAGTTTCCATACATACAAAGGTGAAATTTAACTTTATTCACAAAACATTAAAATGTAGCATTAAGATTTGTGTTAGAGGATTGACGGAGTAAAGCAACGGAACACATGGGTGATCTGCCAATGGATAGGACTTCTAGCAGGCCTTCCTATGTGGAAACTGGATTGTGTTTAAGTGATAGACACAAAAAAAATCTAGAACACTGCATGGTGGCCAGCCCATTGTCAGGCACGAACCAATGACCAACTACAAGTGTTCAATGGTTTTATTAATTCGGCCACTGGTGGGCTTGATTTTTGTCACTGTATGGAAACTTTTGGGACCCCCTGTACTGTGGTATAGAAGTAAATGTAAGTTTGCACGTATAAATTCTGTCCACCTAGTATCGATTCTAGTTATGCCACTAACTTATGCATGTCTGAAGATCCTATCTTTGGGTAGAAGTCTTGATTGCCTATCAGTACAATTCCCATTGTCTACATCAATATATAAAAGTTTTCTTATTCAAAATCATGAAATTCTTTAATGACTATTTAACTTTTTTGAATTATTTGTTTTTTTCGTGTTTTCATTTCTCTCATGAAAAATTTTTTATCATCATTTTTAAATAGTTAAAATATATATATATATATATATATATATATATTTTACTACTTAAAGCACATTAAAACTACAATTATTTATAACTTAAAAATTTATTTAAACACATTTTTGAAAGAATAAATTAATAATCTTTATAATCAGATTTATTTTAAAAATAGAAAAAATAAAAATAGTTTTCTCCAAATCGATTGAGATTATCCAAGAATCTATAAAACTTGTTGGATTGTAACTTTTTCAATTTCAGAAGATCAGAAGCTTTATTGTTTAAAACAGAAAAAGAAAATTTTAATATGAAAATATAATAAAAATTTAACATCAAAATTTTCCAGATAAATAATAAAATGGTAAAAAAAATATTCTCTCAGAATAAACGAATAGTAACATTTTGAAAAAAAATATTTAAAAAATGTAACGCTTTATTAATAAAGATTATACGATACTAATCAGCTCTAATGCAAACCTTAATGGAATAATCAAGGCAACGTCATAACAATTCTTCCAAAACTGCATGATTAGAGTAACAGCATTTAGAGTGATTGAAAGAACTGTAATTAAACTCAACATATGATAAATAACTATTAGTTTACTGACAAATCTCGTACAAAATTGGAACCGATGTTACTCTGGTATATCTTCTTTAAGGCATAGAGGTGTAGTCAACCAGATTATAAAATCGATCTATATTTTATAAAAAAAAATTCTCAGGTGACAAATGAAATAAGTTTTTCAATATTTCAAGATTTTAGTCAAAAATTTTAACAGGACCAGACATGATTTTAATATATTGAAAAATATATATTTTAAAATTAAAATTATTTATAAATTTTAATACATGATACAGGTTTGGTAATATGTTACGACACATCTGTAAATTTATACAGGAGGATTTTTATATTAAAAAATATGATGAAAGTTTGATATTAAATATCATGTAGTTATTGAAGAAAGATATAATAAAATATCATGTAGCTAGAACGTGAATCGAACAAAGTTTTGAAATATTTAAGATGTATTATAGCTTCTATTACAATTATTAATGATACTAGGAGATAGTTTAACTAAATTATCTTTTCTCTACTTGGTATTTACTTTGAATAATTATTTTGTTAAACAATATTGAATAATTGGATAATATCTAGACATATATTGCACCATTAAGACTATTGATAAATGATATTTTATAAAAGGATAAGAATTTTGTGTGTTAAAATTGTTTTATAATTTACATTAGAATAAAGTATTAATAGTAATTTGGATAAAACATGTCTATTGAAAGCTTGTAGATGATAATATAGAGAGAATAAACCTGTTTGAATACAATTGGCCTTTGCAATTCGCTGTATAAACAGGATCTTAAATTAACAAGCTTCCATATCTTGAAAGCCTAAGTTATAAGGTTAATAACTATCTTTAAGACAGTTATTAACCTCATAACTTAGCTTTATCTTATTTTATCTTAAAATTTTAAAAAATTAATTAATTTTTTATATATAATTTTTTCAAGAAAAAATACATATGTGAGTAATAAAAATTTTTATTTCGTCTCTTACAAAATGAGGATTTCATTTTACAGAAATCCAATGGAACTAAGTTGTGGAATTGATCAGAACTGTCATAAACTAGCAATTATAGAGAAAAAACATTCTTCTATTAAATCGAATATCGTATAAACACAGGCAAAATCCTCAAAATAAATCGTATATGAAGGATGATATTTTGATATAAAGTTAATATGTCGGTCGACGACATTTTTAGTGCAAGGTAGAAACTGTATGGATTTCATCAACAAAAAGTTAAACTATATATCATTTCCTGCAAAAGCATACTATCACGTTATTAATCTCTTCAAACATAAAAAGTAAATTTATGTCTTACTACTTTCAAACAAGTAATAGCGGGCCCATTGAAAGTACAAACAATTTATTTTTATATACCTTTACGCTGTATAAAAACAGCAATACAACATAAAGTTTAAGTATAAAAACTAAAAGAATGTCGTAAAAGCACGTCATTGATAGTTTTTACTGACTTGTTTACATCTAAGTATCCATGGATTTCTCTAACGTTAATCGGAATTTTAATATTTTTGTTAAATCTGAAAAATAGCGCGCACACTTCTTTACTCAGAGTTTACACAATGGTGATTTTAAAAAGAAACTGTGAAAGTCTTTAAATTATTTTTAAAATTCTAATTAATAATATAATATCTATATTTTAAATACAATTAAAAATGATATATTAACGAGTTATTTTAATTTATAAAATTATTAGATAGTTAGTGTTTTCGTTTTAAATAAGAATGCTTCAAAATTGAAACCGTTTTCAATTGTTCCCTATAGGTATAAATCGAGTCACATAATATAATTTATTTACAGTATTAGCAATTGGTTATTATATAACTTGATGAGGAAACCGACCGAATGTTTATTACAATGTCTCCCAAAGGAGATGATAAAATTGCCCCCAGCGGGCGAAAATAATTTTTGGGCGATTTTGAACGGAATTTTTTGCAATTTTCGGGCGATTTTGAAAGGAATTTTTGCAATTTTGGGGAAATTTTGAAAATTTTTTTTAGCAATTTGGGAGCGATTTAAGATTAACTCACGCCAAAAACGGAGTGTGGATCATCCAAACGATTCCAAAATTACTTGTGATGTTCCGAACGATCGATTATTTTTCATTCCAACGAACCCATAACCATTGTAGCTTATAAATAACGTTCTAAATTTTTATTTACTGCTATCTGTAGTTTTTTTCATAATTTAAAATATTTATATTGCAGGTTTATGATCTCGTTATAACAGCTCAACTATTTCATTTTAAAAATTTATGGTCACTAAATAACTGCTTCAACTCAGAAATTTTAAATTAATAAAATAGATTAAGATAACAACATTTTTTAATACTTGGTGAAAACGAATAATAATCTTTATTAAATCGTTACAAATCGTATAATTTATGAAACAATTTTAAGATAAGATAAAGGATAGAAAAATTAAATTCTTAACTTTAATTATAACGAGCTGATTTAGAAAATCGTTAATTATATTTCTCGTAAAAGTAGATTTTCTACAAGATTATGAAGTGTTAATTCTAAAATTCCTATTATTAAAATTTACTTAAAATTTTCAAATCTGTTGTAATAATAAAATTAAATTATTCGAAATTGGATATTTAAAGTTAATAAATCTGTGATTTAATTGTTATTAATGTTGTTTACAATTTATTAGTTATCTCTTAATTCATTTTATGGTCGTAATTATTGAATAATTTATAATTGATATTACTAATAATAATTAAGGATACATATAAAAATTGTTACAGTTTTTAATGACGTGGGCCTTTAGACTCAGAAATAATTCTTGTCTAGGTTATCCTTTCAGAATTTCATTTAGACAAGACCTGTTTAAGAATATTTTATCAATAATTATATGTAGAGAAACAGAGGATCGTTTCCTTCTGTCCACAATTTAGCAAGTTTACTTATTTCTTCTTATTTTTAGCGTCGAATATTTGCTATTCTTAAAATAATTTAAAAATTTTTTCTCGGCTACTTTCTCCGTAAGCCATGTGAAAGTCATTCACAGACTATTGTGAATGGCTTTTATAGGAAATACGATTGTGATTTTTCTTGGAATTGTTGAAATAGATCAGGGTTGACACCACCGGTCTATTCCAAAAATTCCAATTTACCTCCATTTTATGAACGTGTCAATGGCACAATCGTGCAATTAAAAGTGCTTACAATCAGAAAAAAAAACACTTAAATATTGTTACAGTTACTCACGCAGTTGCAAATAGGAAATTGTGACCGTAATTAACACTTATCTGTTTTCAATTTACCGCGAACAGAAAGAACCTATTTTATTATATTCGTTTTTATTTTTTTATAATTTACAAACAATTCTTTGATTTACGCACCTTGGACAGATCTAAACATATAAGAACTTCTTGAGTAGGTATAAAGTTATGAATCGTGTATAAACATTTATTTTAAATAAAAAATTTAAAAAAATCTTTTTTAGTTTTCTAATTTAAAAGAGTGAATATACGCAAGTAATATTTAATTTTATTCTAATTGCAAAATCAATACTTTCATTTAAAATTTATTTGAAAAAAATCTAAAAATAATTATTGCATGTAAATTGTTTTTAAATCTCGATTGTTTTTGAATAATTGTTTCGAAGTTAATTATTTTAAATCTTTTCAAATTTGCAAGAAAATCTATTACATAACTTTAATAGATCGTTCATTTTACTACAAAATTTAAACATTTATTATATAACTGTAATTAGAAATTTCAAAGATTATCTTTTCTTTTGTGTTAAAAGCCTTTAATGCGTTATGATGATGAGTAGGATTTATTTCCGAAAAATTTAAAACATTTTAATTTGTAAATAGTTATTAATAATAACAAACTTAACTTTAATATTTTTTAATTAAAGATATTTTCAAAGTATACAAATTTTATTAGTTAAGCTTTTATAGTTTTGTATTATAGTTATATTATAATTTATAGATAAAGCTTACTTGCCAGAAATTATTTTTTAAATTAATATATTTATAACCTTATCTTTGCTTAATTAAAAGTGAATATGTCTAACGGTTAAGATTGAACAGCGATTGAAATCAATAAATAATGATACAACGTAAGATTTGTGTTATTGTCTTTATTTTTCATTTATGCCTTTTAGAACAGCTTGTTGACGCTAGGATTTATCGGCTTGGCCAAAACAAAACTAATATTTGTGCTTAGGGGAAAAAACCTTAAAATAAGGTTTAAAATAGTAATCTAAACTCTAAACATACTATATATGAATATTTCAATGAATATTGTTCATTATCCTGATTAGTCATACGGTAAAAAAATTGACAATTTAACTTACTTTGTGAATTTGAGTCTGATAAAATTGAAGATCTGAATGACATTGGAATCTTAATAAAGCTTTGGATCATTCCCAAAAGAGAAAAAAGTGAAAGGAACAGTATCTTTATCTGCGATATTCGCCTCCAAATGTGGAACCCCAACAATGGCAGTTCCGATCTCCATCTTGCTTGAGGACGTTTTGTGGCACTGGGCTCCATAACGGGACCAGTGCCTATAACATAGATAATAAATGCATTAAATTTTCGGAAGTAAGCTGTTTTCGGGGAACTATATCTTGCAAAGGGTCGCATGTAGCGGTATGGTTCCTTTGACTTTTTTTGCTTCAATGAATATGGTCTACAATTCTGTTAACGTCTCAGCAGTGTCATTCAGATCTGCAACTGTACCCATGCAGTTCTTCTCCTGTAATCTTTCGAAATCGTCCGTATATAATTCTAATATAAACAAAATTCTAATCAAATTAGTAATATTCTTTAAAAAGTAATTGAAATCTGCTCTTGCAAATCACATATAAAAAGAGAGACATAGTGTTCCTCTAAAGACGTGTAAGGCATCCATTAAGTGAACAAAACAAAGCATCAGCAGCATCAAGTACCAAAAAACACCCGCCGAAATTTATTTTTTATAATATGAAATAATAATTATTATAGAATATATAAATATATATGTATGTATGTAGGCCTATATACATGCATAAATAAATATTTTAAAATTATTTAAACTATGTATAATTTTCTGAATATTTCTCTAATAATATCTTAATTAACGTCATTTCTTTCTGCATTCGAAATCAGAATTTTTATAAGTATTTGTTTTTCTTGTAGAAATAATATTGAAATTTCTAGTTGTTTTCTTCTCTTTAATGAAAATATTTTTCTATTTTATGAGAATTTTTTACATTATTCGAAACACTTTTAATGTTTCTTGACCTGCTTCTGTTATATTCGTCAGGCATTAGTGATACACTATTTTGTATAGAATTGTTATTGGATTTTTAACTTTTGTTATAAATATTAATAAAGCACGCCAATATAGTAAATTTATATATATTATAATTATTCAATTATACGTTATTATGATATACATGTTTATACATTATTAGCTCGGTATATTTTTATATTCTCTAACTTTTGCGTTTTATAATCCCTGAACTTTGCTCCACCCCAGTTTATTTTATTAATGCAATTATTAAAAATTTGAATAATATGCTTTTTAATACTATTAAAATTTTAAAGTAATGATTTTCCTTCATACATATATTAAAATACCAAATGTCTAGCTTTAGTTTTTAAATTTTATACTATACTTTCTACATACAATGGTTGTTTCTTTGTATTATTTACCTTATTTATTTCTCTCTATAACTTACAGTACAGAAAACATTCAAAGTTGCAAGCTAAAACAATTTAGAAATAAATAAATTTTCTGTTATATAAGATAAAATCAATGAAAATTTCTTTTTTTTTAATATTTAGATTACAAGACTCAAGATACAGAATATTTCAGAAAGAAACAAGAGGAAAAATCTTTCGAATATTTATTTTAACAAATTTCTATACATTGTGATGTACATTAAAATATAGGAAACTGTAAGTACAGTATCTCGATAAATCTTATCGATATTTTTTTATTTCTTTCCATGTGTTGCAAGATGTAATTAATCATAATTATTGAAAAGTTTTTATCTCTTAAATCATTAACTTCCAAAAAAGCTATAGAAATGTGTTTATTATAATTCTTTATAACGTTTTTATTTATTATAGTTTAAAAAATAACAAAATTCGTTTATTATAGATGAAGAAAAACTGAATAAATTGAGAAAAATTTAATTATAAATTAATTTCCGCGTAATTCATTTCTTTTTCAATTGATATAGGCCTACTTGATCCGATAACTTATTATTTTCTATTCTAACGAAACTATCACAAAATATCCAACAAAATTATTGTTAATAACAAACTAAACTAACTTTTTGTTACTAGTAAGTTAATGTAAAAACAAACATTTATAGGTTATAGGATCATGTCAGGTTTTGATTTACAATATGCGAGCGCATTACACAATGAGTGGATATAATAAGAAAGTTTAATTTATGAAAAAAAAATTTAACATATTAAACCATGCAAATACTGAGAATTAAACCAATATTCAAATCTAAACATTAAAAGTTCCATTTTATTAAAGACTTTCTTTGGTGTTAAACACTATGCACTGGAGATAAATAGTTGGCATCTTGTAGTTGATACAGTAAACAACAGGTCCTTGTTTGAAGATTTCTATTACCCTCACATAATTAGCTAAATGCGGCTCTAGAATCCACCTAATAGCTTTAGCTTGGTCCCGTAGGACTTGAAGAAAATTATTGTTACTTCTTACTTCACAATAGTTCACTAATTTCCAAGCGTTAGAAATATACTAACGAAAAGAAATGAAAACATGTTTTATTATTAAATTTCTTCAGAAATAAATTTATTTTTAACTAAAATATACGTAAAGTGTATCTTAGATACATTTCTATATATCAAAAACTATTATTACTTTTTATATAAATTCTTCATAATTCACTTCCGTAAGTATGACATGATAACTTGTTTATTTTACATTCCTATTACGGAATTATTTATTTATTTATAGAATAACGTTTCTGATAAAGATGTAATTATTTTTAATATTTATTTTGTGAAGTTAAAATAAAAACTGCATGACGACTTCACAAATTTATTACAAAAAACTGATATTTTAAAAGTAAAATCTAATTGTTTCTATGGCAACTAGCGTACTGAGAATTTCTAAATTTTATTTTTGTGTGTTTTAATAAAGATTTGATAGTCAAGAAGTCATTTATAACATTTCAATTTATAAGTTATTCAAGAATAATTTCTACTGTTTCTTACGAATTGTCAGCTATTATATATTTAAGAAACTATTTACTAATGAATTTAGAATGAATATAGTTTATTCAATTTATAATAAGTTATGTAAATGACATTTTAATAATTTTTTTAAAAAATCAACTGATATAAAACGTGCTATTCTCAATCTTATAAATTTCTGGTATTGAAATGCTTACATAAAAAATAATAAATTATAAGAATAATTATACATGCATTTCATATTTTGTTATATCAATAAAACTTCTCCTCAATACAAATAAAATAAAAGTTTCTAATAAAAATATCAAATCAAAATTAAAATAAAAAGAGATGTAAACAAAATTTACTTAAAATTTACTTCAAATTATAAGTAATAAATATATGCAAATTTCTTTAAAAGTAATTCAAGTTTATTAAAAATATTGTAAAATATTATAGAGCTAGCATGATGACAGAAGCGATTAATGCATCAATCCACCGTTCTGGGGACTCCAGTATCGATCTAGACAACTAACAGGAGAAAACCCAAGCATTTCTCTTGGGTAATCTTGAATGTCCACGCCCTATCCTTTACCATTTGGCTGCTTCCATTGTGAGCCTGGCCGAATCCATAATGGACATGGTAAATAGGCTTTCTTGGAGCCTGCAAGGCGAAAACAGTACGATATTTCTAAATAATTGCGTGACAAATTTTTATATATCAAAATGAAATTTTATCTCGAGGTATCTAATAATTAATATTTGCTATTTAAATTAAGATTTGAATTTGCTTAACCTAGCTTTCAGAGAGTGAATTAAGTGAGACTAAATAAAAGATTAGTTTTCAATAAAAGGTTCCTTTCTAAAAGACCTGGTTTAAGTTAAAAGAACAAATAGATTTTTAAGAAAATGTACTAAAAGAAAAAATTAAACATAATATTACGAAAAAGTGAGAGAAATGCAATTTCAATAATTAAAACAATGTAAAAGCAAAATTTTCAAATAAAGGAAAATAGACGAGATACAACGGTATATCCAGGGGTGCTTATGGTGCTGAAGCATCTTCTCAATACCAAAGCAATCAGTTTTGTAACTTTAAAATAAAAAATATAATTTTCAATTAGGTAGTATTAGGTAACTAAAGTAATTCTAAGATAAGTAACACTCTCAAAGTCGCACAAACAAATCTTCTCTATACTTATAAATATTAAATAAATCCCCCTTCAATACTTGCACGATTTTTCATTGCAGACAACATTGTTATTACTAAGTCACTTGATTTTTAAACTCCAACTTCTATAACAACAACATATTCAAAGAACTTTGAAATGATTTTTTCCTGTTTGATAGAGTCGCAACCGTTTCATAAAATTTGAAGTAATATACTATAATTCTTTTGATACTTTGTCCCATTCAGACATTAGGAATTTCTTCAGTGATACCACACTTTTCTGCACTTAGCACATTGCCTGGCTTCCAAAATTGACCATACACCGTAATCCATAGGATTAACATCTGGTAAATAAGGAGGTCATTCAGTAGATTCAGTAGAAATTCGGGAAAACTGTCTTTGTACCATTATTGAGTTACTCTAGCGGTGTGGAAAGTGTAGAGTATTGTTAAAAAATCTATTTTTAATTCTCGAAATGTTTTATGAACCAAGAAATAACAAGTCCAAGATCTCCCGACAATAAATATTTTGAACGATATTCTACTCTTTTTTCCCTGCAAAAACTAAAGGCGTTTTGTCACTGGCACAGATTCCAGCACAAACTATGACAGACTAAGGATTTTGAGTATCCAATGATGCCAATTTTCTGTAAATTTTATCTGACAGATTGTCGTTTTGCCGATTGTGTGATTGCTCCACTATAAATAGCTTCTCATCTGTGAAACATTTCCCAGCGAGAATCTGAGGCATCATTTACATTGCATCTTTATAGTCTCACATGCTCACTTTCTTCTATAAGAAGTTGGACTTTTTAGTTTGTAGGGTTTAAGTTCAACTTCATGTTTGGCAATATATTGAACTGTTTTCCTATTGATTCTGACCTCAGGTGCAATTTTTCTCATTCAGATCTTTGATTTTCATTTGATTCACTTTAGGATAATTTTACGGATATGCCAAGGGTTGACTGTACGTTTCCTTCCTCTTCCACGATGCCATCATCATGATCAAGTTCCTAATACTGCTGAACTGTTTTTTAAATTAATTTACTATTTTTCGAGCTATTTGAAACTGACGATTTTCAGCTTCAAATAAAGAAATAATTCCATTACGTACATTTGCCATCTTTGAAAAGCATAAGCAACATTTTAGCCATAGAAACAAGAACAGAAAGAACGTGAAGAATTTAAATTAATTAATATTTTATACCCTCAAAGCATGTTTATAAAATATTCATTAAATTAGATTTATTGACGATAAATAAAACTGCTAGTTATTAATATATTTTATTGTATCATGTTATTTATTATTAATAATATAAAAATCAATAGCCAAGCAACTCAATTAGTTATAAAGTCTGTTATTTATATCAATATTGCAAAAATTTCCTTAAATTTTAAGAAAGTTAAATATCAATGAAGATAAAGTGGAGTAATATTCAAAATAATCAAAGATAGAGTTTAAATAAAACATACGACAACAATGTTATTTATAACATAAACCTAGGTTATCTGTTATTAAAGAAAGAAGAATTACTGTTTAATCAAAGTTAGTACACAAAGGATTTAATTATAAATAAGATGCGAAAAATCGATTTTTCATCCGTTATATTGAATATTTTTGTTTACTTCTGTAAGATAATTCAGAGAAATTTTAATTTAAATAAATCAAATACTTATCTTATTAAAAAATTTATATATTTTTAAATAAATTAAATACTGTATAACGTACAGTTTACTTTTAATTTAATTTTTAAAATAAAAATTTGAAATTATTTTTATCAAAAAATAAAACTGTTTGAATAAATTTAATTTCAATTTATATTTTATTATTTAAAATGCACTTTACAAAACCTCTATTTTAAAAATATAGACTTAAATATATTAAGAAATATATTTATCTACTTTTATCATCGAAAAAAGCGGATAATTACTACGAAAATTTTAATAATACCCTCCGAATGCATTAGCATTATTCAAATCGATAATCAAATTACCTTTTTTGTTGATATCTAACAAATAACTCTGTAAAATATATATATCGTTGCGTAATAAGTATTAAGATATACTTTAGATCAATGGTTCTGAAAGTTATTAATCTACAGGCTACTTAAACAGAGCCCTGTCCACTTCTATTTATAAGAAATAGACTGGTCATAGGCTGTGTATCAAATGATTGATTAAATACCAAAATATTTTGTTTATTCAGTAACACAACGTAAGACGTCTGAAAATGTTTTCTTCTGGCTAAAAAATATAAAATAGCATTTTGGAAAAGTGATTAAGTAAGTCCGGGAACCACACGTTGAGAACCACTACTAAAAATCTTTTTTTTTCTAAATTAATGCGAAGAAAATGAAATAATAATGTTATAAAATTTGATATAAGATTTATAAATATAATAGTAAATATAATAATCAAAGGATCAAAACTAAAATGTTAAAAATTAATGCTACTGTCTAGCCGAATAATAAAATTCATTAAATTATTAAGAAATTACCTTATCTTGTGGAGAAAAAAATAAAATAAAATTGAAATACAAACATTAAAAATTATGAGATAAATAAATATCAATATGTATCTAATATTTTTTAATATAATATATATATATATTAGATTTCATTCAGTATGAATGCGATTCTAATGGCCTCGCCATTGAAGTAATTGGCATGTCTTCTGATCAAACCGAATATTTAACAGGTTCTGCCTAGTATCCTATAAATCTGCAATAATTAAAGTATATATAGGAAACTGTTTATACTATTTTAGAAATATTTTTATATGTTTTGCGGTTTTACTAGCTAACTGGTTAGCTAGTAAACCATTATATACAGAGAACCTTTTGTAAAGGTTAAGTTGTCTTCCTGATGTCATGTTTTTTTTCCATAAATATGGTAAAAGGATAAACAGTATTGTCGAGAATCACATTGTCTACAACATATTAAATTCAAGATTATCTTCCTGGATGTCACTTCTAGTTTAAAAGCGGGTTTAAAAGGAGTCTTAAAATTGTTTCAATTTTTTGTAAACAATACAAAAATACATTACGAATAGGATAAAATTAAATAATATATATAATCGTTATTATTTTCAATGTGAATAAATAATATAAGCTTTAATTTTATATTTTATCTTCATTACCTTTTTAGGTAAATATGTACTTAGGTACCACCTATAGCGGACTTCCGGAATCTCGACACCAGTGGTTTGATTTATTCTTGTATTGATAGAATGGAGGGTATAGAAAAAGATCGACAGTTTCCTTGGCAAAAGTGTACTTCTAGGGATTTTTTTTTTTTTTTTTTTTTGTATTTTACAATCGAATTTTCTTGAAATTGATACCGTTAAGAGAATTTTGTCAGATATTAAGTTTGTCATAAAGTAATAGTTGCAATCTGTTTATGAAGATTATTTGAATTGTGATAGTCGTCGTAAATTAATTTTTCGAATCGTGATTCTGCTACTTTTAGATGTTAGAAATATAAGATAAACAGTTTGGCGTTTAAAGTTAAATTGGGGAAATGTCTCGGCGAACTATTTTTTTTTTTTTTTTGTTTTTGTTTATTTGGCATCTAATTTGCAATTATAATATGCAATTATAAAATGCAAAAGAAATAGGTACAGTACGTTGAGCACGATCTGTTTAGCAGTGGGCGTGAATAGTCAAACAGCTGTTGACTGTACTAATTTCATACGACACGTTGTGACGGTTTCTTTGTTTAATTTCACCCAAATGATTGTAGAAATCGACGATTGTAGGTGAATCTGGAAAGACTAGAAAAACCAGGAGAATGTTTCGACCTGTTCGTACAGCATACGAGTAAAGTTTATTCGGGAGCGGGACGTGTTCCAGTATGGAAAGAGCAAGCTGTACCTTCAGTCCCGAAAGTAATTCCCAATAAATCTGAAAATCGTAAGAGGAAGATTGTAGACACGTGTGTTGAGAATACGGAAAAAGTGTCTACGAAGGAACAGGATGAAGTTACGAAAGAATCATCCGAGCCATGTTCTTTACCGAAGAAACTGAAGAAAAGGAAATAGAAATATGTCAACGGTGAGTGAAATATTTTTTCCTTAAATGACGGTGTAGTTAGTAGGTGCTATGGCGAACGGAAGTGCCGCCATAAGAACTACTTAAGTACACATTTACTAGCCTGTCTTTTATATCATTTAATTATAGCGAACTTATTTTTGTCAAATATAATTATTATTATTTACATTTTATATTCGTATATCGCGTACGAAAAGCTTATCTAGGAAGGGAAATAACATGTATAATCCCTACTCTTCCTATTTGCCTCTACTTCAACTGATAATAGCATTAATATATACATTATTTTGCCAAATAACATTATTAAAATTAATAAATAATATTTTTTCGTTTCTTAAACGTATTAATTATTGTAAACATAGAAAATATTTCCTAAGAGTTGCCTTTTTCATATACTTTATAACATTTACAAGCATATATGTATAGAATGTTTTAATTATTCTAAAAACTTTTTAAATTAAAACTTTAAATTCTTGGTTGTTTAATTTTAAAATGTAACGATAATTTTGCATCGTCTAAAATAAATTTTAAATAATTCAGAATTTTATCAAAGTTGGCACATACTTCATTTAAAACTGTACAGTACAATGCTGAAATTTGAAAATAAAATAAATAAATATTTCGATTTCAATTATTTTGCAAAATGACATATACAGTAGTTCAATATGTGATATATCACGTCTGTAAAGCCATTCGTTTTTACTCAAAATTGAAAGGAAATCCACTTATAAATGTTAAAAACATCGAAATTAAATTAAAAACTTTTCTTACTTTCAAACTCTTTTTTCAAAGATACATAACTTCAAAGATTTTAGCTTTAAAAATTGAAGATTTCAGTATTCAATTATGTGATTATAAATAATAATATGATTGATTACATAAAAGCATTGGAATAATTCACTTTAATGGCGTTTAAACGCCATTGTCTAAAATTAATTTGATATGTCAGTCGTGATTTTATATAATAGATAAATTAGAATGCCACTTTCCTTATGAATTTTTTTTTCCATTTTAGCAAGATATAATCGAATTTTTCTATTGAAATATTCGAATAGACCATCAATATAGCATGCGGCACCCCGAGCAAAATAGGTCGATGGTACCATCTTGAAAATGTATTTTTAGATTTTTAGTCAATTTAATTTTAGTGGATTTCAACATCAATTCATAAAAATATCTTTTAGTGTTCATTGATTCTTTATTCACTTTCTAAAAATATAAGTTAATAATAATAAATTAAAAAGATTTATGTAATAGTTATACGTTATAAAACTAATTTAAATATCAGTGAAGTCCAGAAAATTCAAAATATATTAAACAATTTTTTTTTATTCTTCTCATTTTAAATGTTTTTTTATGTTTTAATTTAAATCGATATAGGTATTATTAAACTTCAATGATTTGTAACTTTATTATTTTTTCTTTTCTGTAAACAACTAATTTGAAAATTAATATAAAGATTCTTAAATTCTTCTGTAATCGTTATGAAAAATTAACTGTTGTAAATCTTTACTTTTTTAAATAAATTAATTACCGATATTCACATAGCTTAAAGTTACTTAAGACTGATTGTTTAAAATTGTTCTTAAAGAATGAATTGTTGGGATAAGATAATGCAATACTTGGGCGATCTGTCGAAGAAGAATGCCTTCCAGGAAAACTTTTTAAATAAAACGAGCAATTATTTATTGTAACATCGTCACAATGCCGGGCTGCAATTTTTAATCATATTTTTAATTTATTTAATTTAAAATATATGCTCTCCACCTCAAATTAGTAGTGGCTTGTCCCTGTACATCATACTTTTCCTTTAACAATAGAGTCGTGCCGGTCTTCTATTAACTGCTTTCGGGGGGAAGTTTTGAATTGAAATAACGTAACTTCTGGTTTGCATCAAAAGTTCTTATATAGTTAATCGGCACCCTCCATCTCATCTTTCATCTATCCAACTCCGTTCTCGAGTTTAAAGAAATACAGACGAACAGACGACAGTGGGAATTTATAGGTCTACATTTTTACAAATTGCAGACCAACTAGCCCCTATCTAGTATTACACATATGAAGAAAATCCAGAAAACTCGACGTTGTCAGCCCGTTATTTAGGTGCGAACACGAGACCAATTACCAATATTCAGTGATTTTATCCACTAGGCACAGGTAGACTTGCTCTCAAAGACGACTTTTAAATTATTTGGGTAATTGAAAATGAATAAATAATTTCTATTATAAAAGTTCGAATTATAATGCTCACATCGGGGAGCATTATAATTAAAGTGTGCATATAGGATTCATTATAATCTTAATCATTCTTTAGTAATACACTTATAAATTTTTATATTTTAATAAAATTATGTTCAGTAGTTCGTGTGTTTAAAAATTCTCAAAAATACGGTGTCTAATTTACTGGTGACAAATTTTTAAGTATATATCATATACATTATTAAGAGAGTTCATAACAATCTTTCTTCTTTTAGCATGTTCCTTCTTCGCTACATCCCTCTAATGTATATCATCATATACTCAATTTTAATTTTTCTCTCTCTTTAACTTTTCAGCTTTCCGGATCCATTTTATTGTTTAAAATTATGCAAAAAAACCTTCTGTCTTTAGTCTTTTGAAATAATTTTAATTTATTTGATCAAATATTCCTTGTAATTTGTATTCCAAATATCTATCTAATATTTTGTTTAAATTTTACATTTCAAATATATTTAAATATATTTTAAAATTTGCAAAAAACAAAATTATATAGGCTACGTAAGATAAAGAAAATATATGTTAAAGTAATATCTATCCTTCGGAATATGAAGAAATATTTACATATAAACTGGGTCAACCATTTGGAAAGTTTTGAACTGAGCCAATTCATTGCTAACAAAAAATTTCCTATAGGGAGAATTTATATATTCTGTACAGACAGTGTCTGACTTGTTCCCAAAAGTTGTATGAAAAAGTTCTAAGTTGAAAAGTTTAACAGTACAGTTGCTTGTTATAAAAGAATTTTTTCTCGAAAAACTAGAAAAAATAAATTAAAAAACTTTTTATTAAGGTAGGAAACTTTACTTCCTTTTACAATGATTAAGCTGTAGTGTATAAAACATTATTCAAACCGTACAAACTAGAGAATAAAGATAAACTAGATAATAGAAATTAATTTTCACAAAAGATTTTGTTGTTATCGAAACCAAAACTGGCAGAAAACTCTATGGCATGATAATTCGAAATTTTCGTTTAACATTTTTAATATTTTAATAATTAACTTCGAAATTTAAAGATAAGTTTGCGTTTGATCTTAACCAAAAATAAACTTTAATTATATAAAGTCAAAGTATACGATAATATACTTTAATATAATACAGTCAATAAAAATTATTATGATTCTTCATTTCTAACGAATACTTTGAAATAAACATTTATTACTGATAAAGTACTCAAAGAATCACAAAGATATTTGCATTTAATTTAAGCAAAAATTTAAAGAAAATATTCTTTAATATGAAAATTTGAATAGTATCAGATATTGATGCCGTGACCGGATATTGTTTAGTACGACAGGAAAGAAATAACTCGCCAAATAAAAAAAAACGAAACAAAATGTTTTCTCTTAATAGAATTCTTTAGTGTACAAACAATTCTTGGAACAACAATTCGAACACATAATTCAAGTTAGTATACTTCTCTTAAATACAATTTACAAAAAAAACAACAAATTCTTCTTACCTTCAAACAGAAGATTAACAAAAGAAAACTTTTATGCCATTCTTAGGAGAATTATTGCACAAAACAAATTTTCCAATATGCCGTCCGATTTAGTTCGGCTGGGTTCCCTTTTATGCTTGAAAACAAATTATTTTCTTTAAATCTGAGCGTGTACTTGCAGAACCCTGGTGCCTTATACCAACCAACAAAAAGACAATAATAAACAAAATGGTTATTAATTTTTATAATGAATATATACGTTATAAAGACGTTTATTGATTGGATCTCTGGGAGACAATGTGGACACTCAATGAGGGAATTGCTGAAAGCTGAATCCAACAATTGTTGTTATAATAATAAACTTATACTTTGAATAGGTGAGGGAATTGTAATAATATTAAACCTCAAAATAAACGTTGTATAATAAAATGTTTGTGGTGATAATTCTTAATGCAAAATATTCTAGCAAATATACTTGTGTTTTCCTCAAGCAATGAAATGCCTTTTAGAATTATAAATATATTTTTATATTAAATTTATATTTATTTCATCTCTGTTTTATTATTTTTAATGCATTGTTATTTTTTAGAATATAATATATATATTATCTCTAATAAAATATATTCTCTATAACAACAATTTTAGTAAAATTTACATTTATTTATGAATTCTTTGTTTAAATTTTTAACAATTCAAAATAAGTATAATCAATTTTTATATCATCCAAATCATCCAAATTAAAAAATTTTCTTAAATAATGTATACATCAGTATTGTCTTCTAATTATCTAGCTAATATAAATTAATAAAGATATGAAAATAAAAATGTATTTCTTGTTTATGCATACCATTTACCTAAACTTTTGCTATAAAAACTAAAACAAATTTAATTAAATAAAAATTATAATGTAAATTAAAACAAAAACCTTCAAAGAATCAAATTATTTTCTAATAAATATTTTATATATTAGAACACACCGAGATGTAAATTAAATTTTATCACGCTAAAATGTTTTAAACTTGAAAAATTATGTATGAATTAATGGAACGTATCGTTAGTCTCATATAAAAGTAACTTATGATGTAAGTTGTTGTAGTTTTAGTAAATTAGCGACAGAGTAAATAAAACTACTAAATTCTGGTAGTTAATCGTAAGTTCGCGCCTCAGTAATGGCTGTCCGCGTAGAATTTTCCCGGATATCTTCACCTAAATACAGGACATTTCCCATAAAAATCCTACCAGAATGCGCTCCTTTGGCAAATTGCCCACGTGTTGCGTTGTCTTATCCCATCAATCAATCTATCCTTTCAGTGAATTGCTAAAATTCTAATATAAACAAGAAAATTGATCAAGTGAAAAAACGATTAATAAAATACAAATTGATAATTTATCACTTCATATTTTTGCCGTATTTGTTTTTAAATGAATATTAATCATTTGTGTATGACTGAATAGAACTATCAAACACTGAACATCTTTTATCTTGCGGAGAATGAACACAAGAAGAGTTCATATAATTGAGTATCATGCGTTAAGAAACTCTATTTTTATTTTGTTGAACAAATATAAATGTACGAACGAATATAACTGGTTACAGTTATATTCGTACAGTTAATTAAACAGTTTATAATTAGCTTATTGATAAATCGCAAAATATGCTGTAACATTTTCAAACTACATTAAATTCTATAGAATTTATGTTATGTATGCGGCTAAAATATAAACTGGAAGTCGAGTCTGTTTTACAAATTGGGAATTTGTAAATAAGAAATTTCTACAAAGTAATATAATATTAGTAGTCGAGTTAGCAAATTGTATTATACAGTATTTAATGATGCGAAGAATGATTATATTATCGATCATAATTCTATTATCATAAACACTGAATAAATAAAAACATTGTGCTAGACATTAAGAGAGATGTTTATCTCGCTGAAACATAACCTGTCTGTGAAATTTTGTAATGATCGATAACTAAAGAACGTATTTACTGAAGCTTGTGTAAACAATTCCGAGTACAGATGTATGACTAAAGTGTGTCTACGTTGATATTGATAAGGGACACACAGAAATATTACACATTATTGAGCAAGGCTCATTTAATTCGTAAAGTATTTTTAAGTAGGAAAATATAATTAATATAAATATAATAAAATATGTTGGAATAATTGAAAGATGATATAAGTTTAGATGATATAAGTAAGTTAGTTTTGGGGTTATATTTTAAAAGTGACTATATAAATCATCAAAATGAAACCTTATAAATAACGGTGCAAGTACAATCTTTTGCCTAGAGTATTTTCTAGCTTACATTTCTTAAATCAATAATTTTTAAAATAACATGGCTATACAATGTATTCGTAAGAATGTAAAGATTTTTAAATAAAACAAAAATTTAGAATTGTTATTTAGAAGTTTTTTACATATAAATATTAAAATATTAAAAAGTAATAAATGTTTTAAAATCGAGGTATGTTAATATAATAGACACTCGTTAATTCGAACTCGGAGGAACAGTTCGAATTAAGAGACCATTTCTGGATGTTACGGAACAAAACAAAAAAAAATTTAACAACACATGGCAAACAGAATAATGTTTAATCAATGAGAAATACAAAACAAAGGTACAGTAGTGCATTCAATGGAACAAAGAAAAACCTCATCGGAAAGCCGTAACGTGTAAGTGCTACCAGGAAAATGTAAACCATCGACTGTATTAAAATACTAATATATACTATTTTTAAATCTTCATGTCCATCCAGATCATCATGGCCAGGAAAAGATGGTAATAACTGTTGGTAAACAATTTTCCAAGGTTTTTTTTTTTTGTTATATAAAGTCTGGGAAATAAAACCTCTATCTTATTGTAGACCTATAAATTCCCACTGTCGTCCATCTGTCTCTTTCCTTAATCTCGAGAACGGAGATAGATAGATGCAAGACGAGACCACATCTGGAAAGCTTAGAGGCATGAAGCTCCGATTAACTATACACAAATTTCCGACGACAACCGGAAGTCATGTTATTTCAGTAAAAAATTTTTCCCTGAAAGATGTTAAATAACTGACCAGCACGACTCTGTTTTTAAAGGAAAAGTATGATGTATAGGGGCAAGCCACTAATTTGAGGTGGAGAGCATACATTTTAAATTAAATTAATTAAAAATATGACTGTTACAATGCAGAGTTGAAACTTTTAATATCACAATAAATAATTGCTCGTTTGTATTTTAACTTTCTTACTTAATTTTATGATATTTTCAGATTACTAAAATATATGTATTAGGGTGTCCCTTATTTTTCGAATATATTTTTTTTCTAACACATAGGGCCTAGTTTCGTTTATTTTACCCTCAAATACTCCCACAATAAATTTCAGCACATTTTGATCACTAGAATCCGTGCCGACTTGCATCGAATCATTTCCATACATATGGTGCTAGAGAAGTGGCACGTATTCGCTTTGTTCGTCATTCTAATACAATTTGTCAGGTTATTAACACGTATAGTTTTTTCGAAGATGTCAGTGGAATTACGAAGCACTAAAAAGCATATTTTCTTGGTCAGAGAGATAAACCACCAAATCACGGGTGCAAAATTACCGTCAAATCGGCAAGTACTCGCAGTTTTGTTTTTTAACATTCGAGAAGTTAAACTAACTAAGTGAAAGCATAAATCTTGTAATAGCGAGTGTATCATATTTTGGGGAAAAGCTAGAATACCTTCAAAATCTATACCTAACTGTGTCAAGAAATTGGTGGATCTTTATCACATATGGTGAGTCTCCATACCTGATAATTATTCAAGACATCGCTTCGATTATATTCTATATTGTACATTTAAACTTTTGTTTTTATCTTATATTTTAATTAATTTCATCCATCCATCCATCCTTGATGTTAATTACGTCGATTCAGAATTTTAATTATTAGAATTGGAAGACGTTTTACACTATTATAAAATAGTTTTTTTATAGACAAAAATGAAATTACACGTAAATTTTTGCTTATAGATATTTGTATATGTATAAAAATTTTAATACATATATATTAGTTTCGCCATCAATAAGATAAAAACAAAAGTTTAAATGTACAATATAGAATATAATCGAAGCGATGTCTTGAACAGTAAACAATTATAAAACATCGACTTCCAACATTCTTAACCCATTACTTATCTTTGGTCAGCTTTTTGTGTCGTGTTACGAAAAAAGAAAAACTCCAATCAACTCTTCTTGTTCAAAATCAATGGCAAATGAACAACTGATATTGAATAGTATTATAGTATTTATTAACATTGTTACCAAAGTTGCTTTCCGAAGATACAATTAAAATAATCGTTTTGGTGTTCATTAATTGGCAACGTTTAAATATAATAATGAAAATAATAATATTGTATTACATTATATTTTTAAATATTGTATTTTAATGCAAAGATATTAGCATTCGTACATAACTCTGGTATAGAAAGTCAATTATTTGTATAATATTTGTCATAAAAACAAATTCTTCACAAAGTTATTATGCTCGATACTTTCACAGAAAAAAATAACGAAATTAATAAATATTTTTGTCTTCATTTACATATGAGTATCTTCTCTTGTAACCCTCCTCTTAAGGAGATATTATATTCCTACATAACACAGAAAAGAACAAGACAGAAATTTCAAGAGCTGATTTATCAAATGTTATTGTGTTACATAACTTAGAAAAATCGTTTTTGTAATTTCTGTACGTGATTTAACTTGTCGTTTTGGACTATTTTCTATCGATTGTTATCAGATTTCATTTTTTGATTGTTACATTTGGTGAATAAAGTCTGCAAGAACATAGGATAATGTAAAGATTTTTAAAATTTTTTGAAGTTATCGCCTTGTTCTAACCAATTAATTTATTTTTTAAAACTATTTTATTATTTTGAAGTCCACATCAAATTTTCTTAATATACGTCGTTTTGTGTGGCTCATTTTGTCCAGTATTGACACATTTTTACCAAGAAACAATAATAGATGATAGCTTGAAAAATTCAAACATCACATTTTAATACGTAACTCCAAAATTCGTGAAATATTTAGTCCAATATTGTGCAGTAATTAATCATTCATTAGTAGGCCTACCTACTTTTGAGCCAATTTACATCCCATTATCTTATTGGGACAGTTTCGCCATCAATTTTGTATATTAAACCTTTTATATATAAATTTATTTATTACTTTCTAAATAATTTTTAAGAAAAACTAACTTGTATCATCTATACTTATATCATCTTTCAATTATTCCAACATATTTTATTATATTTATATTAATTATATTTTCCTACTTAAAAATACTTTACGAATTAAATGAGCCTTGCTCAATAATGTGTAATATTTCTGTGTGTCCCTTATTAATATCAACGTAGACACACTTTAGTCATACATCTGTACTCGGAATTGTTTACACAAGCTTCAGTAAATACGTTCTTTAGTTATCGATCATTACAAAATTTCACAGACAGGTTATGTTTCAGCGAGATAAACATCTCTCTTAATGTCTAGCACAATGTTTTTATTTATTCAGTGTTTATGATAATAGAATTATGATCGATAATCTTATAATCATTTTTCGCATCATTAAATACTGTATAATACTTTTTAAATAATTTAATTAAGAAGCAAAATGTAATGGTTAATGACTATTTAAATCTAAATTAAATTTTATGTATAAATAAAAACGGTTTGTTTGCATTGTTTATACATATAATTAAAAATTATAAACGATTTACAACTAATTAAATAATGGAATGTAAATACGAGCAAGAATTTAAATGTAAAAGTACAGCAAAACATCGCAGGTTAGAAAATTATGTAATATATCAAAAGGAAAAGCATATTTTTCTTTTGATATATTACATAAATTTTCTTTAACCGAATTCTTCTTGAATTTTACTAAAGATAGTTTTATAAAATTTTGCTACATTAAATATATTTAGAAATAAACTTAGTTATTTTCAAACTTCAAATCCCAATCTATAAATCTATAAATTTTAATAATTAAGTAATTTCACTTAACTTTATTATCTTTTGTAGAGAATAATCAAACGTTAAAGTAAACGATAAATGAATTGGACATGATATTAAAAATCGCAAACGCTCATGGAATGCTCTGAAATCAAAATTACTGTTGTACTTGTTTTTTTTTCTTTCCTTTTTAAAAGCAATTACGTTGTAAGATGGCCAATAACGCCAATATATTAAAAATAACATTGCATGAAAATACCTTTATTATCATAATACAGCTGAAAATAAACTTATCTTTATCGAAGAATCGGGGTTATTCACGAGAGAGGATTCTAATAAGATATAATAAATTTTCTGTAGACATATTTTTATCAATAGTCAAGAATAGAAATGTTATAAATAGGCTAACGAGACGATTATATACTTCCAAATAATCAATAATGGATGTACAAATTCAAAAGATTTACGTGTAACTTATGCTCACCAAAGGCCGAGTAGATAAAACCACTGAACACTGTTCGTAGGTTATTGCCTCACCAATGCACTGGCCATGTGGAGTTTTCTGGGTTTTCACGTTTGTAGCATCTTAATAGGGGCCGGTTTCCTAAAGAAAGTCCTCCGGAAAGGCATCCTCTTCAGCGTATCGCCGACGTATTGTGTTACCATAAACAAATAAACCAACTTACAATTCAGGAATAATGTTTTCGTTGAAAAAATACGTTTAACTCTGTCCTCGAACACATTTGTGATAGAAAAAATTTTTACTTTTTCAATTTACGTTACAAAATTTTAAAAAACCGTTTCTATAGTTAAAAATCTTTTGAGAGTTGATATTTACTTTAAATGAATTACAGCAAAATATTTTCCAAGGAAAACAATTTTTGGGGGCAGACAGGTGTTTTTTATCTGTGTAAATTATCTGTGTAAATTGATGAAATTCAATAATCTTAAATTTTTAAATTTGAGTTTCAGAAACACATCTAGTATTACTTTCTATTCGTGCAGGTAGAACTCTGTTAAACAGCCTGTATTTATTAGACACTGGCAATATGTATTTAGCCCATCTTTAAGCTGGAAGTAAACAGTTCTGTCCAAAAGATTATTTCCGAAGCAATACGCATACCAGGAATAAAATTACTGACTTGGATACAGCAACAAGAAATCACTAATTGCCTATAGTAACAGGAACAGAGTATTTAAATTTCTTTATAAAATCGATTAATATCATTTTAGTACTATTTTTAACATGACGAAAGGCATTAAATCGTAGATTTAAAAATTAAGGATATCGTTTTTCCTTAATTTTTAATTTTCTATTTTACTTTCGTTGCTGTCAATTGCATTTTGCTTCTAAAACCTTAAATTTTTTAAATTTTCTTTTTAATTTTCAAACTGTTAAACACGATATTGTACAAGTGTAAACAATTATATTATAGGTAATTTTTCTTGTTACAATTATTAACAACGTTCGTTATTTTAACAAGAAAAATTCTTGTGTATTCAATCGTTATTATATAAATTTCAAAAAATAATTACTATTAATTGAAGCTTTCACAAAAAAAAGAAAAATATTTGATATTGACCAACTTAATTGTCTAAGTGGGTACTTATGATGTAATTCGAAGCCGCATAATTACAAAGAATGAACATTACAAGTTTATTTTTATTGGATATTTTATTTCGACATTTTTCTTTACTCCCTCGATATACAAAGCCCCGTCAAATGGATCCCGTTTGTGTATCGTGTTTTAAAGTCGTCTATTTTATGATTGGAATTCAGGATAAATTTCATGAGGTTCTGTCTTATAATGAGGGTGGGAAAAAACACGTTCCCTCACTTATTACGTCACAAAAGTGTGCCCGCATAAACTCTTCTTTCTAATTGTGTTAATTCTCCCTTTTTCATATAATGACAACTTTAAAAGAAAAACATAATCAAGAAATATAGTTATTAACACACTAAAAATAAAAAATTTTTAGTTAAAAAACAAGTAAAAATTATACTCTTTCCATTTCCGACTTCGAGGATTCTATGAGCCAAAACAAGACAAACAAGTGGCAAGGAACAATCATTACTTTATTAATTTATCCATATGCATTTCGCCATCTAGGCCTCCTCAGTGGATCCACTGAGGAGGCCTAGATGGCGAAATGCATATGGATAAATTAATAAAGTAATGATTGTTCCTTGCCACTTGTTTGTCTTGTTTTGGCTCATAGAATCCTCGAAGTCGGAATGGAAAGAGTATAATTTTTACTTGTTTTTTAACTAAAAATTTTTTATTTTTAGTGTGTTAATATTACCACCGATCCCATTGGTTTTAATAATCGAATTTATATTTAAATATAGTTATATTTTATTTTATTATAAATACAGTATTGATGTTTTAAGGCATCAATCAGCTTAACGCTTTGACAGATCCGGGAGAGCAACTCCAAGGTCATAGGTCAAAGTCCAAGGTCGCTTTCATAGGTAGTTTGTCCTGGATATATCACCATCCAGTCGCCTCTATTGTGCGACTGGGTGGTGAGGTCGCATTATAGGTCGAGTCCACGAAGGGCCATAAGAAACAATTATTAATAATTTAAAAATTCAAAATTTAATATATTTTTTTCATTATAAACATTTATTAATTAAAATAAAATGCTTCTAGGAATAAAAACCTTTCTAAAACTAAGATAATTTAATGCTATGTTAAAAGAAATTATTTTAATTATTAAACATTGTATCGCTATATAATAAGAAAATTTACATATATTTTAAATATAAATGTTAATTTATAAATAAATAAAATGAAAAATGAGATATCAACATTAAGATATTAAAATATTTCCTTCTAATAATGTAGGATATAAAGTTTGCATTATTAATATGAAAGTTTTATTATATAATAAATTTGTAAACCAAAAACATATTTAAATGTTTAAGTACAATTTTAGGATAGAATCAAACTGAAAGAAAATATAAAGGGTGATAAAATTTATATAAAATCAATGTAAAAGTAGATTATTACAGTAAAACCAATTTTTTTTGATAATATTAAATTTACCTTCTTGTTTTAAAATTCTATATAATTTATAACACCTCGTATAATTTAAACATTTTACTTTCTGAAATGTAATATTTTTGTATTAAAAACTCAAAATTTTAATAAATTAATAAATATTTCTAGAAAAAATAAGAAATTTATTATTAAATTCAGATTATCTTTTATAGGATGCATCTAGATATAAGCTTATTATTGATAACCTTTTCTGTAAAGTCATCATGATATTAATCTTCAGAGAATTCGACTGTTTTCACTTATTTCCCAAAATTTAATTAAATTTTGTAATATCCTACAATGGATATCGAACATTATGTAAGTTTGTATTAATTTTCATCTTCTATTAATTATGTAAATCGCTGATTTATAAACTGTAAACGATAACGTTATTTAAAATCCATGTTATTCCCTGAAGATTTGTAGTTTGCTAATTATTATAATTTATAGTCAATAGTTTGCATTCACTAGCAATAATATTAAATCAAGTAATTTTCTACTAAATCACATTTACATTTATTTAATTTCTTTTACTTTTAATTAAGAATAATTAACTCGATTATAAAAATAAATGTAATTTGATATCTAAAATTAGAAAAAATAACTTTTATTGTTGTATTTCTTTAAAAAAATAATCTACAAAAAATTATTTATGGTTATTTGGACGTTTTTTTAAATTAAATAAAGTAATTTTTCAGAATAAAAAGAAGTAATTAATGAGATCCATTTTTCATTTACTTCTTGATTAATTTTTAGATTTTTCTCTTCATAAATATAAAAAAACAATTCATTATTATCGGAAACAATTTATCTTTTCGAAAAAAACAATATTATCATAAAGACATCTTATTAAAAATTATCGTAAAAATATTCTCTAATTATGTTTTTAAAGTACAAGTTTTTAAATATTTTTTCCCCTTCCATAATAATTAATTATTTAAAGTAATAAATGTCTTTAAAAATATTTTGTATTTGACATTGTTGTTATCAGGAAGAGTGTGATTACAGTACAGGGGGAAAACACTATCAATTTGGGATGAAGAACATATATTTTAAATTGAAAAAATTAAGAATACGATTAAAAATTGCAACCCGGCGTTGTGACGATTTAATAATAAATAACTGCTCGTAACTCTTAAATTTACAAAGTAAAACTTTTTCCAAAAAGAAAATAATTTCTTGTAGTTTATTTATTACGAAAATAAAAACAATTTCAATTAAGACCTTCGTCGTAACGAGTAGATAGCATTAGTATTTCAAAATTACCATGCAGATCATTATAAACACCTGAATGCCTAGTCTGAGTAGCAACACGAACGTGTTGAGAATATCACGTGATACAAACTCGTGTACGTGACACTTCCAAGAAAATTTGCGTTGCTACTCACATAACTCGAGACTAGGCACTCCTATTTCAGAAATTACCTCGTAATCTAATTTTCCAAGCAAATTTTAAATTTTCTTCTTCTTAATTAATGTTGTAGATGAAATCCCGTGTGTCACATGTTGAATTAATGCAAAACGTCTTTACCTACTATTGTACATTAACATCATCGCGCATAATTACTTTGATTGCTATTACGATGCTGTTCTTTGGAATGTTTCCGAAGAGAACAGTAAAATGAAAGTATTTATTATTTCTTAAAAAAGGTATTATGGTAAAGAAGACTGCATCAGACATGTTTGCTGCTTATCTTCTCTAAGAATTAACATACAGTACGAAGGATACATTTAGCATTATATATATTATGTATGAACTGTGAATGTGGGCATAACGACGAAATAGCCAAAAACTTAGAAACATGAATATTGACTTGTATAACGTATTATATAGGAGCCAACTGTATTTTCATTTTACAATCAGTCACCGTTTAATATGACGTTTAATAACGTCATATCGTAATTAATATTTAAAATTGTTTTGTACTCGCGTGCAAAATCTTTACGCATTAATTCAGCGTGACATGCTTCTTAATAAGAATGTTTTTATTTATTTATTTTCTAAGAAATAAGTTTAATTAAACAAATTTAAAAATTAAGAATTATAATAACGTAACTATAATGCTTATTCCATTTTAGTAATGTTATTATTTTTAAATTTTCACGTTTTAAATGACAAAAATAAGTTTTTTAAATGTCAGCAAAAACTTAAATTATTCTAAAACATTGTACATTTTTAAAAAAATATTAAAAATTTCAAAAAGAAAAACTAATTACTCCTTTCCTTAATATTTTTATGTGTAATTCGATCGTCTTGTTAATTTTTAAATTATTTTCTAAGTAAATTTTTTTTGCTTTGAAAACTTTGAGAACATTGTGATAATTAAAACTTTTATATAAGAGTTATTTTTAATTACATAAATTTTTAGAAAATATAAAATTTCATTTATGATATAAATTATTTTTATTAAAAATAAATCTTAATTTGAGAGTAAAAATTAATTGCTAGAAATTAATTAAATGTAAATTTCTATTAATATGTATTTTATAATCTTTATTCTTTTTAATATTTATAAAATAATTCTTAATAATTCTGGAGAATCATTTTAATTTAAAAAATATATATGTTAATGAAAATTTTAAAGATTATTTGATTATTTCTAAATTTATTTACTCTTGATTCGTCGAAAAGCGAATAGCAGTGAGTCGAAAAACGGAATATGCGCTGGTATCAGAAAATATACTGTGTTTCCAAAAACGATAATTTTGTCAATTATACATTGTACTAGCATTCGAATTTAGATAGGGGTTTATAGTTATATAATATTACAGTTATATCTTAGAATAATAAGATATTATTTTACTAAATCTGGACAGAATTAATATTTATCGAAGAACAATATATGGTAACAAATATATAAAATTCTATTAAACAAATTATTGTCAACATTGAAGAAGACATTTTTAGCAAGGGCTTATTGGTCGAGGATAATTGTATTTTTATACGTGTCACCGTTGTAAATCCTACTGAGCCATAGTATTCTGTTCTTGATCTTTTCCCGTCTAAACCGTTCTTCACTTTATAGTCCACATAATTCGTCCACTTTTTGTTAGAACGTCTGTTAGAACGTTTTCTTTACAGGCAGTTTCATATCCAACACTCTGCATCTAGCATTATTGCCATATCTTCTAAGAACGTACCCTAATTGAGACCTTAGCCTCAATTGCACTTCTATGGAGAGACGACAAAATATTCTCTCTTTTTTCACTTCAAATGACTATTTTAATATTTCACATTACTCCCATATACCACCCTACATTCTTATTGCTAATTCAAAATTACCATTAAGTTAAGTGGTTGCAATATACTATTCACCTTTAAGTGTAATTTAATGCAGACCATTGGTGTTTTATTTTCTATTGATTCGTGTAAATTACTTTTTAAATTGAGAAATTTACTGTATATGCATGCTTCGTATATTATTTATTCTTCCGTTTAAAAGTCTCAGTGGAAATAAAAATTTGTTTTTCACTTTCCAAATTATTTTCCAAAGTGGTTTTGCATTAAGAACCGTTGCACTACTTTATCCTTTGCAGCAAATTATTTTAGTCTCTCTTAATAAACTTCTACCTATAGAACAATACTTTAGATTTATAAGAATTTTTATTACCTGATTTTGTTTTCTAGGCTTACAATTTACTGTACACGAACATTTTACGTATTGATGAAGGGCTTAAAACCCGAAATGTATTTTATGTATCCCGTATTTATAAATACAATGTTTCAAAATAGATGACTGAATTTATTGAATCTCATTGGATGTATTTCTTTCCTTTTCTTAATCTCACTTTAGATGAGATATTTTATAGATTATTTTTGATCTTCCGAGTTCACATCAATTATAAATATAGT
Organism: Centruroides vittatus; assembly: GCF_030686945.1. NCBI lineage: Eukaryota > Metazoa > Arthropoda > Arachnida > Scorpiones > Buthidae > Centruroides > Centruroides vittatus. Next base: position 3,215,059 of record NW_027122644.1, read on the forward strand.
TAGAACATTAGGATATTATGGACATTCATCCTATAACGTGATGGTGACTCGCGTTAATTAGGAACTTTTTGGTTTGTTATTTCATTCCTTAATAAATTTAAGATCGTTTACACTTCTTGTATAAATAAATATATAAAACAACGTTTTAACAAATTACTTCGTTTACGTTTATCATCCGTCGTTCGCTACCAGCCGACAAATCCTCATTTTCACATCCACGGAGGCGACCTTTCTTTGTAGGCTGCTTACGTTTTTTACCTTTTTTTGTATTTTATTACGGCAGTAGCAGTCTACAAAGAAAGGTCGCCTCCGTGGATGTGAAAATGAGGACTTGTCGGCTGGTAGCGAACGACGGATGATAAACGTAAACGAAGTAATTTGTTAAAACGTTGTTTTATATATTTATTTATACAAGAATTAAATGTATTACCGTCGGCCAAGTTTTAAATTTTATATTTACTCAAATCGTTTATACTAATTTCTGGTTTTGCATTAAGAACCGTTGCACTACTTTATCCTTTGCAGACAATAAACATTCACTTGAACAAACACCTAACAATTTGTATTTACTTGGACGTAATGATGAAAGATATCGCTACGGAATATAGTATTTTTTACGGAACGATTTTATATTTTGTAAAATGGATTTATATTAATGCATGCCACGCTAGTTATTAATACCTTCAATTCGAACTTCTTTGAAATTTTCTTATGAATTCTTAACAATTATATCGATTTTTGTACTAGAAAATTACAGTATTGACATATGAAAATGATTTTATAAATACAGATTATCCTTTCCACAAATATGAACAAATATGACTAATTCTCAAATCTTAAAAAAGAATACTAAATGGAGAGAGCATTTTTTTAATACAAAAGAAAATATTTTTGTATGTAGATAGAATTTAATATCAATTAATAATTAATATTTTGCTTATTTATTTAAAATAAAAATAATAATAAGAAAATTGTTTTGCTATAGGCTAAATCTGACAAATACATGACACCGGCTTAAAAACTTGTGTGTTATGTTTGTATACATTATTTAGAATGTCAAAGGCTAAATTACTATTAACAAACGAAATGATGCTTTCTTCCAATACATTTATGTATTTTATACTGTACTGTACTGTACACATCAGTTTTAATTAATATAATTTACTTCATCTCTTTTAAAATGTATTTTATTTATTCAAGTATTATAAAATATTAAATAATATACTCCTTAAATGATATTATACATTATATGTCTTAAATTTAAAATATTTATTCTAAATAGGGTATTTTTATCCATTTTTAAAAGCAGACTTCAATTTACTTTTTTAAATGATACTTATTGCTTCTTAGTGTCAGGAATAGATGTTATTGAAATAACAAGTACTGTATTTTAAAATTTACTGTTTGAATAATAATTTTCATATTCGTTACAACCATTTCAGTTTTATTATAATAGAAATTAATTAATTTATAATGTATTTAAACAACTGTAATTATTAAACTGCAATAAGAACTAATTTAAAACGAAAAATATTTTAAATTTGCTTTATTTAAAAATTTCTTATACAATTGACGTTACCTTTTTCTATTTTTTCTATACAGTTTTAAATCTGATGTTATAAAAGGTAATAGAATATACAGTGAAAACTGCTTAGGCCACCACCTGTATTCGACGGGCACCTGTCAAAAGGGGCAAAAATTTCTGGCACGGAATAGTTTATACATAGAGTCTTCGTATAAGTTACCCGTATTAAACGACCATCTGTGTAACGCGACCGCGGGCATTGATTTTTGGTCCGAAACAACATACAACAACTGTAGTAAGCGACCACTTCCGCGAATATATCTGTTCTAAACTAAACTCTTGTTCGAACCCACTTCGGGCACTTCTCCCACCCTTGAAATTAGGTGCAGGTGTTAATGAATTCGGTAGTACAGCACCATCTGTATTGGACGACCACCTGTCTAAAAGACAAGTTTTTGAAGGAACTGTGAGTGGTCGCCATAAACAGGTTTTACTGTATTCCAAGTTAATTTCTTAGAAAGAAATTCTTTTTATTTATATTATTTAAAATAATTCCTCATTACTTTCATTTCTAAATGTTACTTAGCATAACTGTAGATATAATTATTTGTATAGAATAAGTCAGTAAGATTATTTCTCAAGGCTTTCAGACACAGTTGGCCTCTAAATTTATTTGTTTTATGTAAAAGATGTGGTAATATAAATAAAATGTTTTTCTTGATTTTATCATATTTTAATGACTTTCTCTTCGAAAATAGAAGGAAGAGGAATAGTGGGGTTTGATATTAGTAACTGGCATGGATCCTATTTACTTTCTGCTATTACCTTTGAGTGTAAAAAGGTATTAGTAATTTTTTAAATGGACATCATTTCTTGTTGTTAAAATATAACTTAGTTTTCAGATTGAAGTTTTTGTAATCTAATTTAAATTTTATTTTCATTTATAAAGTTATAAAACTTCAATTCTTTTTCTTTCTTTTTTTGGTGCAATTTTCAAATTACAGACATAAACTTCCATTGGCGTCCGTTGTCTGTACTTCGTTAATCTCGAGAACAGAGTTAGATAAATGAAAGTCGAGACCAGGTTTGGAAAGCATAGGGGCATGAAGTCTCAATTAACTATATATGAACTTCCGCTTTGGACCGGAAATCACGTGATTTCAGTTTTAAAAAATTTTTCCAGGACGTATTTAGATAGATGCTCGGCATGACACTGTTGTTATCAGGAAAAGTATGAAATGAAAATCTTTATTTAATCGAATAAAACTTTTTTTACACAAATATAATTTATCAAGAAAACGTTTTCTGAACAGATGCAGATACAATTCCCTAAATTTATTTTGTATGAACTTAGTTAATATTTCATAAAACAACAATTTCATCAATGATTCGTTTTATTTTTTTTATTAATAAACATTTTTGTACCTTCGCTTTTATGCGAATGTCAAACAATTTATTAAATGATATGATACTCAAAAATTCATAATTAACAGTCAAGAGATCTAATGGTTCTCTGGCGCGCTAAATATTTAAAGCAAAATAATCACTAGGTTATACAAAGTTTCCGAAAAATCGCTCTCATCAAAGAACAGTTTGTGTACATTAGTTTCTTTTATGGTTAATCAGTGTGTCTGAATTATTAACAATCCAGATGATCTTAAGAGGAACATTACATAAACCATTGACTATATTACGTCACTAATGTTTTTCAAAATGACATCAAAATGCTAAACTTTTTGCCTGTATTGCTGGAAAGGATGACCATATTTAGAATCTATTGCGATCATATGAATGACTTTCCTCCTTTTCTCAAAATTTGTTACAAACTCTATTTTAAAAGAATTTCTTTCAGTTTACTCTTCTTAAATTTACAAAATACAAATGTTTATTTACATGTGCGCGACCTTTCGATCATTCAATACAAAGTGTTTTGAGGCAATTTACATTTCCACAATTCTTTTTACCTTCATTATCAAAAACATTAAATTATTTTATGGCTAAGTGAGCTATAACATCCATTCAGTTACTTATTACTCAATGTACAGTACATCAAATCTACTGTATCTTGACTAATAAGAACAGTATTCTTATGAGCAAATTATTTTCTTTTTATAAGTAAACTTTATATAACTTTCTATTTAAAACTTTTAATACACCTATAAAAATATAATTTAAATTGCATTATTATTCCTTATATAAAATACCATTAAGGCAAACTTAATAAATATTGAATTATGTAACCTTTTTAATGAATAACGCATTTACATTACATAAATAACTCGCAATCCTGGAAATGGTAAATATTTTGTAGTAAAATAATCTGTTTAAGAATTTCCTATATTTATGTTTAAAATATGAGAATTCTTTTCATTTTCTAAATCTGATTTAACGTCTTTACTAAATTGTACTAACTTGTTGAATTTTTCCTTTCGCTGACATCATCATTCAAAATTTTCTCTTCTCGCGTGAACTGAATAAAGATATTCGCACAGAGTCAAATAAAATATTAATGAATGCTAAAAATGGCTAAAAATAAAATATTTTAACACACAATAAACTAAAAAATATTTATTATAAAATTATTTGTTTCAATTTCTTTACATTGAATACATTTTAATGTAATATAAAGAAGACTCTCCATTGGTTTTGAACAAAAAATCTTTCGTTTTTCTCAGTATCTCAGCATTATTTGATAACAGTGTACCTGAATAATAGTCAATCAGAAAAGACATATTACTACCGAAAAAAACTTGGTTACTTATCTATATAAATATGAATCATACGAGTATATACATATGAATGCATAGCCGGGTAAAGAGAAACTTTCCGGAAGAAACTATTCATGAAGATAAATAGAATCAGTTTTTGATGATAATGCTTCTGTGTTTTTTGATTAACTGTTCCGTACAGACAAAGACAGATATTTGAAATAAATGAAAAAGACCAATACATTTTTCCTTCGCAAAGATAATACATGAATAAAAAATTCACGAAAATTTGCTGAACATCTGAGAGGGAAAACTCTTGAGAAAAATTTATGGTCAAGTGAAAGGAAAACGGAGAATTAGAATAAATAAATTTATAGATAATATCATCAATCAGATATGATTACATAGATTATGAAACTTAAATGACTAGGCCACATTAAGAAAATGTCGCCAAACATATTTAAAAAAAGTTTATACTAGTAGACCGATAGGTAAGAGAAAGCTGGGAGGACCTAAGAAAAAATGGTGTGATAATATGGAGGAATGGAAGATGACATGAAAAAATTGGGGATTTGTTTTTGTAAGCAAAAGGTTTTTGAATAGATTGGTATGTAAGAAAAAATTGTTAACGAGGCCAAAGCCAGATCCCCTCCTCTCTTCTGACTAATCCTACAACCCCTATAAGAGCTATAGGGCTACTGAGAAGAAAGGATTGGTATGATCTTACCAACCTTGCTATAACCAACTTTTATTTTTATATTTCATATCAATGATATTGCTTTTGGTCTATTCCATTATAATATTTTATAATAATAATAATTAAGTTCAAAGTATATATAAAATAATAATGGCATAAGATTTATCATTGATGATTTAAAAGCATTATAAAGTTCTTTGTAATAAAAACTAACTCAATTTCTCGTTAAATAATAAATAGCTCAAAGTAAACATTTAACGAATTTATTTTAAAGGTATCAGTATAATATTTTATATTTTTATATACTGTTTGTGTGTTTATTTTTTAAAAAATTAATACTTTCCATTAAGCTGATAATACATTGTATAGTTCAGTTTGATTTTTAAACAGTTTGAGTTAAGTATTTGGAAATATATTCAATTTTTAAAAAAGAAAATTCAATTATACATTCTGTTCAACAAATAAAATATAATATAGAAAGTATGGAGTTCACAGGATGTAACACAAAAGTTTAGAAACAGCTGTACTAAATAATCTAAAAGAGATTCCATTAAAATATATTTTATTCAAATCTTGTTTATAATTATGTTCAAGAGGAAAGTGTATATTTTCCAACGAGCTGAAAGGTTTCATTTTGAAATATTTTAGCTCAGATATTCCAGCGTTATATAGTTAAGTTTATCATTCTAGCGAAGAGGACAAAGATAGATTTATATAATAAATCGATTGTCAGAACCATGCAATTTATCTTACTATAATGTTAATAGTCGAATAGTCGTTCTTACAGTAATTCGACATTTGACCTATCGATAAGCATAAGACGGAAATAACTAATTTATTGCCAAATTACATTAAAAATAGTTCTTGTATACAGACGTGTTAAGGATTATTTATATGCTAAGAATCGATTATCCTTTGAAGAACATTAATAATGAATTTCAAAAATTTTTTATTTTTCACAGTTAAAGCTTTCTTATAATTATTTGAATTATATTTTAAGTTGAAAGGTGATAAAAATATACAACTAACTTTATTCAAAATCAAAAACTCGACAATAATAAATCTTTCAAATAATTGGGCTGCAATTTGAAAAAATTGTAGACCTATAAATTCTCACTGTCGTCAGTCCGTCTGTCCTTCCTTAATCTCAAGAACGGAGTTAGATAGATGAAAGTTGAGACCAGATATAGAAAGATTAGGGGACATAAAGCTCCAATTAACTATGTAAGAAATTCCGATGCAAACCGTAAGTTACGTTATTTCAGTTCGAATATTTTCCCCTGAAAGGTGTTAGCTAGATGATCGGCACGACTCTATTGTTAAAGGAAAAGTATGATGTACAGGGGCAAGCCACTACTAATTTGAGATGGAGAGCATATATATTAAATTAAATAATTTAAAAATATAATTAAAAATTGCAACCTGGCATTGTGACGATGTCACAATAAATAATTCCCCGTTTCCGTTTGTTTTGATAAGATAAATAAAAAATTTTTGAATTAATCGATCATAGAAAAACAACACAACTGCCTCGAGATTCAATGACGATAATCAATATTTGTTCAAACTTTGTTTTTTGTATTCCATTTATATTTATATTTTAATATTTGATGGAAATTAATTAGTCAAGCCGAGGTATCAGCACATTAAGGTTATGTCTCAAGTACAATTACTTCCATTATAGAAAGGCTTAGTAAAAACTATTGAAATGTTGTTATAAATAAATAGGATATTTTCTAATTCTTTTAAATAAATCGGTAAAACAATAATCTTCAACGTGTAATATATTATTTTATTATAATGCTTGGCTTTGAACTGTTTGCATCACACAAGAAAAATATAGTAAAGAATAATTATGAATAATTAATTGATAAAATATCAACAGATTAATATTCTGCACCAACTCATGTAAGTTCATATATACACTTACAATCAAATAAAACATAAACATTGTGATTATGAATAAACTTCAACAAATAAACTTAAATATTTTCACTTATAAATAAAGAAATATAATAGAAAATTTTAGAAAATGTATTTAATTTCGACTACTCTAAACAGTTCAAATAGATACAAATTGGTATGAAGCTAAAATAATACAAATTGGAACACAACCAAGAAAATCTATAATGCAATACCCAGATGGCAAAAAAATATCAAAGAAATAGAAGATTTTTTTAACTTTCTGATACTTTATCATGTTCTTCAACAAGAAAAATTTTGAAAAAGTGTATAAATTTACTTTTCGTGTTGTTTTACAGACATTTTCACCCATCTTGACGTCAAGTATCAAATTGCAACGAAAATGCTACTGAGACGAAATATAAAACACACAACATATCGAGTAATCAATATCGTCAGATGTACTGAATGATAACAATTCAAGCCAAGTTACATTTCGTGAATTTTCCAAATATATTTTTCCTTGTGTAAAATAACGTTTTCTTATCAGATCGGCTCTTGAATTAATTAAATTCTTACATGAATTTAGAATCCAAAGCAAACAAGCAAAAATTAATTTTTAATTCTACAATTCATTAAATTTAAAATATATGCCCTCCACCTCAAATTGGTATTGGCTTGTCCCTGTATATCATACTTTTCCTTCAACAATGGAGTCGTGCCGGTCATCTATCTAACACCTTTTGGGGAAAATTTTTGAATTGAAATCGCGTGACTTCCTATACAAACCGGTAGTTCACAATCGAGGTCTTCTGCTCCTAAATTTTCCATATCTGGTCTCGAATTTTATCTATTTAACACCATTCTCCAGATTAAAGATAGAAATTTATAGGTCTGTAACACAAAGGATTTTAAATCACAATTTATTAGATTTAAAGGCCATTTTAATATTTTCTATTAAAATTATAAATATTTATTAGGCTACAATTTTCAAATTGCAGACTTATAAATTTCCAGTAGTGCCCGTCTGTCTGTCTCTTGTCTGTCCTTCTTTAATGTCAAGAACGGAATTAGATAGGTAACCGGCATGATTCCGTTGTTATCAGGAAAAGTATGATGTACAGGGGAAGACACTACTGAAATCGAGAGCATATATTTTAAATTAAATAAATTAAAAATTGCAGCCCGACATTGTGACGATGTCATTATAAATAATTGCTCGTTTGTTTTTGAAAATTAGTATTCTATACAAAAATGTTTTCTAGTTCTAATTATATTTTAATCATACACCTATTAAAAATGATTATTAATTTATATAGCTTGTTACATAGCTTTCGATAGACATAAAAGTTTTTATTTTATTTTATATTAAAAATACTTCTTGAAGTACTGTCATTGTGCCTTAACAGTGTTTATTATTAGTTACTTCTTTCCTACTGTGTCATAAACAACATTTCAAATAATATTGAATTTTTCTTTATAAAAATTTCTATTTGATAGACAAGACAGTTCTCGAGATAATAAATAAAAGTCTTTTTGAGGATAACAAGTTTGAAGATTATATAAAGAAGAGAATCTTTTGTCTTTTCTTTCCTCATTAGCGAAATAGAGAAACAGCTTACTTATAGAATTATATATAATTCCTAAATAGTCAATGATATAGTTAGTGTCTATAATATTGTATATCTAAACCAAAACTATATTATTTTATTAATAAAATTCAATTTATAAAAAGTTTTAAGCTCATAAATGTGAATATAAAACGTTTACAGGCTTATTAAGTCTATAATAATAAAAAATTCTAGATTCAAAATTATTTTCTAGTATTTTAATTTTATGGCTTACAATTATATTAATTATAATTATGATAAATAGTAAATAGTCTGTCAGTACATATTGTGAAGAAAAGTAATAATTTTAGTTGTTAAGTATTTAACAACAATTTTAAAAATTGAAATAAAGATTCCTTAGATCATTAAGGATATTAAATTGTTAATTGCAATAATAAAGATTATTAGATTTTTTTAATCATTTAAAACTACTTAATAAAATCGTTAAAAAATGAATTCAGATTTCTAATTTAAGATAATTTCGTTTTATTTCTATAATAAATTACTTTTAAAATTATTATTAATAATTTTTTGTGCCTCTTTTTAATACTTAAAAATAATTAATAATACTTTCAACATAATCATTACAGAAGAAAGAGAAACTTTCTTCTTTAATGATCATGTTGAAAGCAAATAATTTATAAATGAAATTCATCAATTTTAATGAATCATATTAGGTTCTTTTATACTATACTTTTTTTTATAATAATACATATTTTCATAACACTTTTTACCAAAAATTTCATTTTAATTAATAATGTAAGTAAAAAATTATATATATTACTAATGCATATTTATAAATTTCTGCAAGGTGCAATTTTTCATAGAATTTTATGTTAAATGATATTATATGTAGTTCATACACGTTATGTTATAAATGTCTAATATGCATCTATAATGAAGAAAATGGAAATCTCAAATTTTTATTTAATTATAAACATCATTAAATTTTTATTGTAAAACCTCTAAAGTAAATTTATTATTTGTCAAGTGACAATTGTTTGCTTGTAAGTTTAAAGTATTTGTCAAATAGGCACATGTTATACAGACGTGTCTATATTGTCTTTATGTGTGGATTGTGATTTTGCCCGTGGCCAGGACGAATGTTTGCCTACTTCGATACGAGTGAAAAGATCGATTCTGGGTGAGAAACGGCAAACGTTCGGGTATATTCGGTAAATTCCGAACATTTACCACAAACTACCCATCTACACAACTCTGTGCTCGCCAAATGGCAAACATTAATCCCTTGGGATTGGCCAACACTGCATGTATAGAGTTTTGAGTATTATGGCCGCTCGACAAATTTAGTGTTTGCCGAATGATGAGCAAACATTTGGTCAATATGGATGATTTACTCGTGAATAATAATCGATATTCGCCATTTCCTACTCCTTGTCGGTATATTGTGCTGAATCAAAGGGGACGAATAGGCAATTATTCGGCAATCAGCGAATAACGAATGTGTGGAACAGCCTTTATAATTAGTCGAGCACTTTATTTTAATATAATTTTGGAAAATATTAAAAATTCTAGAATTTCAATAGCAAAGTTGGCACACTGTTTGGACCAATCTTTGGCAGAATCTATATTATTTTTTTTTACCTGTTTAAAACCGTAATTTTTAAATTTATATACAGGTTAAATATATATACAAAATGAGATTCTAATTTGTAAGCTTGTAAAATTCTCTATATATTTTTTTTATTATTTCTGCTCTACAGGTACTAAGAGAGCTTCTTCATCCAATTACAGGCTCAGGCAATCCTACGTCGGGTGATCGGGTGATGGAACTTGACATATTCGGATCAAATTTGAAAATTTTTGAAAATTCGATTTCAGCTAAATCCAGTCCCCAGAGCATCACACTAACGTCTTGAACATCCCGATGAAGCATTATCATACAATCTAATCAAGCAAATTTAGTAAAATTAGTAAAATGCAAAATCAAATTAAAATGTGTAAAAAAAAATATCATTCTAATATATAAGCAAGAAAAAAATTACATTTCTTTCGTTAGTTTTCAAAAATCGATATAGCAATAGCACAAATACAAAATGCAGTAAGCGATAAACTGTAAATATTGATTCTAAAATTTGAACATCAATACGTGTATAGTTTGTAGAAACATTTCTAAAAATTGCTTGGAATAAGTTTTTGTAAACATCCTTTTGATTTGTATTCGTAAAAAATTTAAAAAGCTTAATATATGTCATGTCATCAAGAGGAACGTTCATAGCGTGATAAAGGAGATAAGTAAAGTGGTTATGTAAGACGATAATCGTTAAATGGATTGCAATAACTCAAATAAAATAGGAAAAGGAGCATATAATATATATATATATTATATATTTTTAGTAATTATAATTTTAATTAATATGGCTGATGGTATTTGTAAGGTATTGAAAATTAAAAAAGAAACGTAAACAAAACCTAGAAAAAATCCCATATTGCTCTATATTAGTATATAGTATATTAGTTTATATATATAAATATATATACTATATTGTATTATATAATATAATATAGTACAATATTAGTAATTTTATATAATATATATAGTAACTATTATATACACTAATAAGTTATACTAATTAATTTAAATTCTATATAATTTTAATTAATTTTGATTTTATATAGAACTATAAATTGTATTGTTCCATTAAAAACATTATTTTAATATCTTAAGTAAAACTTTCTAATTAAGTAATTAAGTAAAACTTTATTGTAAACTTCTCTTGTTTAAACTTTCGTTTCAATATAATGATGATATTGCTAATGACAAAATATATAGACCTATACTGTTTAGTAAAATATAATAATGAATTTTAGACAACTCTTCGCTTTTTGTTTTTATATTGATAATGGAAAAATTTCTTAGGTTCAAATCAAAAGATTTAATCCAATAATGTATTTTATAAAAGATAAAGTTAATTAACTGAAATAAACTGTCACTCACAAGGACTAGTTGTATTATTAGATAGTCATTAATAACAAGATTCGAATTTTAGCTACTTTGTCCTTCTAGTAAAAGTAAATATTTATACATGTAAAAGCCTTACTGTCCTTAAATTCTATTATTATTGTTAATTGTCTACTTGGACTTTACTTATTAATAGGACTTTATAAGTCCTATTAATAAGTAAAGTCCAAGTAGACAATTAACAATAATAATAAATATTTGTACATTTGGATATGAATTCAAACTAGATAATTCCCTTCTGCTATAAAAGTTATTAGCATCTTTTTTGATTCTTTAATTTAACTGAACTTTTGTAACACTCGCATATTTTATGATGATTGAATCCAAGAATAATAATTGAATAAGCTAAATTTTAGGAAGGTTTATTAGTGCATGAGCATATTCACTACTGTTTTATTTCCGAATTATTTAAGAGACCATCAGTGGCCGAGTGGATAAAACTATCAACTTTGGTAATCGTGATTTCACACCTCACCAATGGGCATGCCACGTGGAGTTTACTGGATTTTCTTTACATGCTTAAGAATTAACTAGAAACCAGTTTCCATAAAAGTCTTCTCGGATGGTATTCCCCTTGGTAGATCGAACATTCGTTGCGTTGCCGTATTTCTTCAAACCACGCCAAACAGAACTTATTTACGAGTAAAGAGAAAAACTTTTGCATAATTTACTAATTACTATCTTTTCGTATAAATTTATCATATAAAATTTCTTCTACGTTTATCTCGTTTGCCATAACTCTCAACAATCTCTTCATCTTTACATTCTTTTCAATCATCACAAAACTGTACAAATCATTCTTAACTTTGAATATTCTTATTATTATTTTCATGATTTTGTATGTTTCTGATATTTTATTTTTAGATTAGCATTTTTTCTGTCGATACTATTTCTATGCAAGGTATTCTATAATCGTAATATAAACTAATGGTAAACTGATATAAAGTCTACCTAAAAAAAATTGAATTGAAATATACTTATATTTTATGCACCCAAGTAATGTACTGCACAACCATTGTCATCATTTTTAGAACTATTTAGGCGTTTCGGATAACATTAATGAAAATTTATTGTTTTAAATACCCTACAAATCAAATAATAATAATCTTAATAATATGAATATCTTCATAATAGCAACCAAAATAAATTTTTAATTATCTGAAAGCACTCAGCATTAAATATTAACAATTAAAACAATTTACCAAAATGGTAGATTGTAATTCATTCAACTCAGTGTCCTTGTTCTGTACATTCAGCGACAGTGGATTTAATAATTAATGTCATGCCACCAAAACTATTATATATATTTTTTTTATAATAACCATTTTAGGGTTTTGCTTTTCAATTTTTTCCAATTGAAATTCACGTACAAATTCAATTGAAAAACTTTTTCGAATAATCTCTTAATGTGTTGATAGTAGTTATACTAATAATTTTCAAAATGTGATAGAAACTTGATTTCTATGCAATTATATTACATTATAAAACCTTACGGGTGTAATATTTATTCAACATTGATGAAGATTATAACAACAGTGGTGAATGCAGTACTTTTACGTATATTTCCGTTTTTAATTCTTTCTGACCTTGGGGCACTAAGAGGGTCCTTCAGTTCGCGTGAGTTCAGAGAAACGTTCCTCTAAGATGCTTACTCGTATTAAATCCCGTGTCCACTAGTGACCGAGTGCGTAAAACCACTGAACATTGGTAGTTAGTTGGTCGTGAATTTGCGCCTGGCCAGCAGGCTGGTCACGTGGAGTTTTCCAGGTTTTCTTCACGTTAGTAACACCTAAATAGGGGCCAGTTTCCCCAAGAAAGTCCTCCCGGAAGGCATTCCCCTCGACACCCGTCGCATTGTCATAACCAAAATAAACCTAAACCCGTGTTACATTCTAGGTCCCCAGGAAAATAGGCCTTAATGTTGCTTTAACCGTCACGGCCATTCGGCCTTCCATTACATTTATCTTAATTTTATTATTTTATTTAAATTATTATTTTTTGCTTATATTTTAATTTAAACTCTTAATCCACTATTTGTGTAATTATGCTCTTTGGGCTGAAATTTGAAAAAGTTGTAGACTTATAAATTTCCACTGTCGTCCGTCCGTCCGTCTTTCCTTAATAAACAAACTATATTAACTATATACAAACTACCGGTTTAAATCAGAAATGACGTTATTTCAATTCAAATATTTTTCCCTGAAAGGAGTTAGCTAGATGACCGGCATGACTCATTGCTAACAGGAAAAGTATGATGTACAGGGATAAGCCACTACTAATTTGAGGTGGAGAACATATATTTTAAATGAAATAAATTATAAATATGATTAAAAATTGCACCCTAGCATTGTGACGATGTCACAATAAATAATTGCTCGTTCCGTTTATCCTTTTATGTCCTACATTTTATTTTATAATATTTAATAAATTAAATATTATATATTATATTATATATGTAAAATAAAAAAATAATTTAAATAATATATTAAAAAAGAATTTAAAAACTTTAAATTAAAAATATTTTGTTCTATTTTCCTTCGTACAGAATAGAAGCATACTGTGAGTTTGCAGGGCCAGAAGCAATACATGAGCACATTTTAACAGCATATACTGTTGATGAATAAAATCAATTTTTAAAAATAATATTAATATTAGCATAAAGTTTAGTGTTAGGAAACTCTTTTTTAATTACTTAATATTTCTTAAAAGAATTCGTAGAAATTCCGGTAGAAATTTATGACTAAGATCAATCACTGCTTCGGGGTATCATATTATAAGTATCAATTTTAATTAATAATAAAAGCTGTAACCTAAGAATCTGTGCAGATTTCAATGTAAAGTAAAAGATTGCCGACTTTAATTAATTAATCCAATATGTAAAGATACATATTCAAGTTAAAATTTCATTGTATTCATTTAAAAGAAAAAAAAGATATTGGTTAATTTATCTAAAATTTCCCATTTACATACTTTTTTAAATAAATAAAGCAATGGATATTACTGAAAAGAAAATTTTAATTATAAAGTCAAGTATAATAAGATATAATAATAAGAATAAGAATATCACTTTAAAATTTCCTTCTCCCTATAAGATAAAATTAAAGAAAAGCCTCGAAAACTAAACTAATTACAAGAAAATTTCGTTCATAAAGCTATACAAATTCAATTATAAATTAAATAATACATTGAATGGGAAATGAAGCTCTCAAAACGTTTGTAAAAATAGTAAAATTCATTTGAATTATTCGATTTTTCAAATTAATGAGGCAGTTTCTATTGATATTCATAAGTTTTTTTAAAATGATTCTATAACAGAATTAAAACGTTTACATGTAAGCTTAATAATGCTTTACAGAAAAATGTATTTTAAAAAGAACTTCTTATATAATTTCGTCAATTAAGCTTTCTGTAAAAAAAAAACAAATGATAAATGATAATTAAGTTTTTTGGATTATATTTAGGTCATTTTCACTCGTCAACGAGAAGCAAGCTATACATCAAATGATGGCAACTAATTGGCTTTAAGTCCATCAACCGTATTTAGGCCATCCATCAGAATCCGATCTTTGTCACCACATCTCTCAAAACCCTTACTATCTTCGGAAAACGAATGATAACTTTCAACAGACTTTGATTTATTATATATAGTTGCAGAAAAAAATGAAGCAGATGATTGGATCGTATCCGCTTTTTACTGTTATATAGATGAGTTTATCTTAAAAACAATATTTAAAGATAGAAATAAAGTTCTCTCTTATGTTAAAAGTCTTATTTATTGACAAAACAATCACAATTTTTAATTAATACATGAGAATTTAGTACTAATTTAACCGCAAATATAACAAAATTATGAACTTTTTTATTGTTATTTCTATTATACGAAAGGTGTCTTTATAATCTTTTTATATATTTTATTTCTTTAATTACTCATACATTTAATATTTTGAATAGTTAACCTTGAAATGGCCTTTCCATGCTTTAATTTGATCTCCTTGATAATTTTATGAGCTTATTTCGTGAAATTTTCAATTACTTAGGTTATAAATGTAATGTCTCGGAATTAATCTTGTATTATGAGAACGATACAACGAAATATTTTTATCTGAGTAAGAATGTTAATTAAGCATAATATAAATGAAAATAAAACAATTATACTAGTTTATTTATAACGTAATAACTTGGAATTAAATACTTAAAGTTTTGAAGTTTGGAGATTTCGATCATCGAAATTTACAAACCTGTAATTTAGATGTCTACAAACTTTTGTAGGTAAAAGGAATCTGAACTAAGAATAAGTTATAGGAAAGAAGAAATTTGTCTTTAAAGAAAAAAAAAAAACAAAGTCGAACCGTTTTGTGGTATCAAAATCGCTTTATCTCACAAATGATTTTTGTCTCTCATCTAGCGCCATTTATCTTGAAGGGAAGCGATGAGAGAGGTAAGTGACAAGAATACAATTTTAGCCATACTATAAATAAAAGCTGTAGTAAAACTAAATTTTTCTGAAATTTATTATATTATACATAGAAAATTTCGAATTTTACGATATTCTAATGAATGCATTCCTTATAAATCGAACAGAATAAACTTAATAAATGGCATTAAATATCTGACACTGTTCAACTATCTATATATAACTAACGTTATTATTAAAATAATTAAGCATTTTTAATGAAATAATTATTACAGATTCATTCATTAGTCTTTTTTCCATTATACATTAATAAGATGAATTTCAAATTGAATTATACAGTAGAACCTATATAGGAAAACTTTTGAGTAACGTGCATATAATAAATAACGTTCTCAAGTAGCATTTACAAATTTTGATTTGATAAAGAAATGAAAAATGTAACTCGTAAAACTTCAAGAAATATTAATTCATGAGTCATTTACATAACAGACCAGTTGTTCTGTTGTAGAATCATTTATGGTCACCCATTACGACCTTTAAATGGGCGTAACTATTCAGCGAAATTTCTCCCATAAATATTAATTAAAATATGTTTTCATATTCATTTTAATTTGCATATTTAATAGGTTATTAAAATGATTCTCTGGTGAGTTAAAAGTTATGCTTTAAACGTCAAATGTGTACTTCCGAACGAATCGATTTCTTAGAACTTTTATAAGAATGTTGGTGGAAATTTAATTTTAAGTATGCATTTTTAATACTAAATTACATATTTTTTTTAAATAATTTATTTTTCTTTAAAAATGTTCTGCTAAATGCGGACTGAATATCAAGAGCTATGGAGTTACAATGTTAAGAGAAAGTAGGTTAGGTTAGGTTAGGATCGCTTTCAATTTAACAAAAAAAAAAAAAAAAAGATTTAAATACAATAAAATACAAATATAATATTAAAAATATAGATACAAATTTTAAATAATTTAAGTGTTTGTTATAAATGAGAATCGTTTGTTATAGGCCCTATAAATGATTACCCCAGTGAAGTACAGCGATTATAATTTTGATACATAATTTTGTACATTCAGTATATAAATGAATATATAAATAATATTAATAATATAATATACATCTTACACGTTCTAATAACGATACAGTCACTTTATAAATTATCAAAAAAATTCATTATATTAATTTACTGCTTTATTTTGGAGAAATTTCAATATGAACAATGCTCACTCTCAAATATTATATAACAATTTTTCATAGTGAATAAAATATTAACTGTCTCATAAAAAAAATCTTATAGCAATACGGCGTATGCTATAGAATCTTAAAAATATAAGAAAAAAGAAGTCAATTTTACAAAACTCCTTTGAAGAAAATTTCATTTCTACAAAATACCTTAACTCTGTTTTTTCCCTTTCAATTCTGTAAAAATGTCACGTTAGAAAGATCCACACAAAAGTTTTTCTCGGGCAAACTACACATAAGAGCTTTCGACGTAAAGGCGTACAGTATAAAATAACATAAATCATACTCTGTGAAGCTACGTTAAACGAATATGTTCCATTACTTTCCCTGATAAAAATTCAAATTTTATTATAGAATTAAAAAATAAAGTTTATAAACATGCGCTAAATAATAAGTATATATTAAATAGTATTATTTATAATAATTAGTTTTAAGTAACTTTCAATAAAAAGTAAAATTTTTTATGTAATTTTATCAAAAAGTTTGCAATGAAAAAATACAAGGTTGTTCGACTGCTGAATAATCTTGTATTTTTTATTGCCAACTTTTGATAAAATTGTATAAAAAATTTTACTTTTTATTGCAAATTTTATTTTATTTTAATTCAAACATTTTTTTTTTTTGTTTGAACTTCTCTGTGAATGATTTTTTTTCTATAGAAGTATAAAATAAACACTGGCGAACTTCTGTACAAAGAGATGAGAAATCCATATAAAAAAGTTTATTGGAAAGTTTTTATATAAATATCGAATATAGTAGATTTATGTATGCAGTTCCTGCATGTTTACAAGCTCTATATGTCTTCATATAGAATCTACAAACGTGTACGAAATTGAATAGGAACGTTGAGAAAATATATGTACTGTACAATACAATCGAACCTCCGATAACCGCCATCTGTAAACAATGCATACAAAATAACCTTCAAACAACGGCCACCTCCGAACAACGTCCAATTTTTATGCTCCCGTCAGTGGCCGTTGTTCAGAGGTTTGTCTGTAAATTATTATTATTATTATTATTATTAATTTTTATTATTATTATTTGTTATTATTATTATTATTATTATTCTAATAAATTTCTAATGATTTTTGAAAAGGTATAACTTTAGTCAGTTTTTAGTAAATTTATTGAACTAATTGACCTATATGCGATTACATTTGATTAAATGCTTTTGTGTAGTGTTAAATTTTAAATATCAATAATTAAATTTAAACAAATATAAATGAAATTGAAATTTAAATAATTAAGTGAGGTTATGAAGTTTATAATGTAAATTTAATAAATTGAATTGTTCATTATTATTTAATATTACTTGATATTCAGATAGATTATTAACTAAATATTTAATATTGTTTCTCACTTTTAATGATTTATTGTTCGTATAAATTTAATAAACTTGTTATAGATAAATAGAATTAATTAATTAAATAACTATTAAATTCTAATTTGCTATATTAATTGTTAAAATTTATATTTTATTTCTTAAATATTTCTTTGCGTTTTAAATTGTTATATTTTATTTTATAATACAAAATGAAAATACTTTACCTGATAAAAATTACACACATTCAACTAAATTACAAAAATAATTGATTGTTGAAAGTAGGTATTACAGCAGAGAAAAAGTCGAATTTTTTCTCTTTATATTATTAATATTATTTTTTTTTTATGTTAACAAATGTAAGAAGGAAAAATCCTAAATTAATTACTCGGTCAGTTAATTAAGACGTTCAATTACAGTTAATAATTCGGTTGTATAAATGATTTATAAATGTACTAGACTATTTTTTATGGAAGTAATGCCTTGTTCGGTTTATTAATTTTAATTAAAATTAATTTAGAGATTAAATTTATTTTTATCGTTTCAAACTTTAAGGAATGGTATATTCCCCCCCTTTCCCCTCTCTATTTATAACTTGGAATTGAATTTATTACCTTAGCATCAGTCTAATGAAATACTTTATAAATTTTTCTTTCCCCAATTAATGTAATACTTCAAATAAGTAGCGTATTAAAAGTATTATCATTTAATAATAGCGTGAACATTATAGATACTGATAGAGTTGTGTAAACTGAGTATCTAAAAGTCAATTAAGAATTAAAATCTTTATAATGATTGTAAAAATGTGAAACAAATTATTATTTTTAAATTGTACGGTTAATTAATAAAGCATGAAAAAATAATAGTTAATGTTAATCAATTTTTTAAATTTATCAAGTGTCTTGTCAGCTTTATCCATAGATAAATTGTAAAAAATTTTTTACTACTTTCTCGCTACAACTATTTATAATAAATCCTATTATCCTCAAAATTATAACAGTATTTCGTGAGTAATTAGAATTTTTGTAGACTTATATAATGTCTATAAACAACTATCTACTTAAATTACTTTAATAACTCTAAGCAAGAATAAGATTATCGAAAAGAATGATGTTATCGACTTAACAGAATGTAGAAATTATTTACATTTATAGCTAGTAAGTGTAGATTTTAAAATAAAAATGTACATCTCTTGTACACAAAAACTCGAGTGCCATGTTATACAGGTTAGAACACAAGCGCAAGGTGACACAACACTGCTAAGGAGACTTTATATTGGGTTAGCACCTAGATAAAGGGCCAGTTTCTATCAGTGACCGAGTGGATAAAACCGCTGAACACTGATCGTGGGTTCGCACCACGTGAACTGACTGATCACGTGGAGTTTTCCGAGTTTTCTGTGTTTGTAACACCTAAATATGGGCCAATTTCCCATAGAAAGTCGTCCTAAGATTTTCAAACTCTCAAACTTATATCCCATTACTATACATAATTTTTATTGCGTGAAGCGCTTCGGGGTTTAGCACCGCTCTCAATTTAATGCCAATTTTCGAAACGAACAAATGAAGACGCTAAATCCAGGTTTAACTTGAGAATGTTTAAATTTTAATAATCATTTGAGAACTTTTATATGTTTTATTGGAAAAATTCTTCATTGATCGAGTTGAAAGAATAGGATCCTTTGTATTTATAGAATATTAACTCTGAAATATGCTTTTTTTATCTTTAGAATTAATGAATTGGTGAGAATTCAATTTGCTGTAATGAAGAGATTTCCATAAATGCATATTAATATCCATAAATTTACATTTTAATTTATTCGTTCAACAAAAAAGAATCATAAAGAGTTCTAAAATGAATTTCCACTAAATATAAAGTATAAAAAATTTATCGATTTACATAAAAACTGATGTTTTATGATTAAAAAATAAAGTTTTAGTTGGGTTATTCGAAAATACTTCATACTAGAATGATCGATTAATCGTTTTAATTTAGTATTTTTTCAATTAAAACCTTCGTATTACGCTTGAAAAATTTTACAAAAGTGAAATAATTTAAAAGAATGATAATATTCATAAATTTTCTACATGAATGCCCAATTATTGTTTAATTTTAAAAAAAATTAAATTAAAATTCATATCTAGAACTATTCAAAAATAGAGTATTACTTTCCTGCGGGGTAAAAGTAATATTCTGTTTACTTTTGAAATAACGAAAAAATATTTTAAGTTATATTAATTTATTTAAAAGTATTTAATGAGAGTTTTTATTCCTTTTACTTTAAAAGTTATTTTGCAGCCTTTGCTATTACTGGTCAATAAGCCAAATAGGATCTATCTACTGAATCATTGGTCTTTCAACTCACTAGTGGCTGAGTGGATGAAACCACTAAACACGGGTAGCCAATCGTGGATTTGCACCTGACCAATGACCTAGCCGCGTAGAGTTTTTCAGGTTTTCTTTCCGTATGTAACACGTAAACAGGGGCCAGTTCCCATAGAAATCTCTATCTGGGGACTGGAATCTCGCCCGTGTGTTGCGTTGCCTTACCCCATCAATTCACTCTATTGGTCTTTCAGATTATACTTCTGTACAAGTGTTGAATCTTCATTTTCTAGTTACACCATCCATTCATTTCTTTCTCTTATTTTCTCCCTCTTTATCTCTTCAATCTTTTCCGTGAGTCAAGGAAACCGTGTGTCTGAGAATTCAACCCGGTCGACAGTACAAACCTATCACTTTAAAAATCGTTATTCAACAGTAGCTTTAATAACATCAGTCTTTGAATAATGTTGCAACTCCAACAGTCACGTACCCTGTCATGGCAGTTGAGTCTTATGGCGCAGTTAATTCAACTGTAATGTTCTAGAAATACAGAGAGATGCTCAACACTTGTACTTCAATTACAATAGCGACAGTGCCTCCAGATATTTCATATCAATATATTTCAAACATCTCAACTTATTGAATTGAGATGATTCTGCTTTGTTTCTTGAGAAGTATTTAATCTTGATCGCTCAGTCTAGGGCTAACCAAAATTGAAAGTTTGTTTTAATGCTATTCAAAATTTTATTTCTAATATTTTACAAATTATCAATCGTTAGAATACTAATTATTACAAAAACTATTCGGAATCAAAGCTCTACCCTACAATTATTCCCTTGACCAGGTCGCGGTCTGACATTTCTATATTGACAAGTTTTAATTCCTAGTTTAATTTTTGAAAATGATAGGAAATATCGGGACTATTGGTCTAAAATTAAATATTAATTGGTATTTAGATGTAGTTAGTTAGTCATGAGAATATAAATCGATGTTTTATCCTCGATATTCACAACACTGGTCCATACACAATATATATTTATGTATAATCTTCATTATGAAACGATTTCTAAGTTATTACAAATTCGGCTGAATAGATTTCATATTAAATATAAAACCAAATTATCCTACTATATCTAAATCCTTGTGTATTCTGAGAAGTTCAAGATCCTATTTCTCTTCATTATTGTTGTTCAGTGTTCTCCGAATAGTTCTTTCCTGTTCTTTGAAGTCCAAAAAAATTTACTAACATAGGAAGTTACTCTTTCGAATTTCATGTAACAGTATTTCTGAAGAATGTAATATAATATTAAATCAGTTAAATAACTTATTCGTTTTAATATCTTCGCTATTACATATGGTAAAATTAATTTATATGTAAGGAAGTTACATGATATATAAAAGTACTTATGTATAAAAAGAACAAATTTTGGTATTATTAACATTATCCCTATTGTGTTTATTTCCAAGATAGTAGGAAAAGTATGGTATGATTTAGACAAGATATGGTATGGTATGATTTTACATGCATGTAAAATCATACCATAAACGATATAGTTTAATCGATATAAACCAGTATGAATATCTCTTTGAATAAGTTAAATATAGTGTTTATTGATTTTGATCACTCTGTTAATATCAAGAATCGATGTCTGTTCGACAAGCAAACCGGTCTCATACCATCGGGAAGAAGGCTTTGTCCGAGCATTAGTCTTATGACTGCCTGCACACAATATCACTGGTTACCCGTCACTTTCCTGAACATCACCTGTCACATGCAGTCTTTCTCACCACCCAAGCACCGCATGATTCACCACTTTTAAATTATGGAATCACAAGGTTCGATCCATACACCACCTCGACTGACTGAGGACCACTCGTACAGAGTTCGAGCATATGTTACAACTGGGTATTTGCCGTCCATCAAAGAACATCTAGGAGAGTTCCTGCACCTCGTTAGCAACACAATGGAGATTGGCGCCCATGTGATGACTATCACCAACTCAGCGCCATCACAATCTCTGACGGCTACTCTCTGCCTTACATCCAAGATTATATTCAAACGCTACACGGCAAAAATATATTTTGGACCCTCGACTTACAAAGTGCATATTATCAGATCCCGGCGTATCCGGACGACTACCCTAAAACGGTAACTATACACTTCGAACTGTTCAAGTTCTCATTCATGTCATTCGGACTGTGTAATGTCATCCAGACTTTTCGTCAGTCAATCCATCAGACTCTGGGAGGCCTTACTTCTGCATCCTTCATCAGGATGATTTCCTCATTGCATCCACTACACCGGAAGAGCATCTTCAACAGCTCAAAGTTGTCTTCTAGCACTTCTCTGAGGCGAACATAATTCTAAATGTCTAAGTGCAAGCTTAGAGAACACACCATTATCGACACGACTTTCTCTGAATTGCTACAAAACAACAGGAGAAACTATGGAGCCTGCTCACGTCCACTCACCTTTGAACAATACAACTCGATAACACTGATCTCTCTATTGCGATCTCTCTATAGGAACAGTTCGTTCCTACATTTCTCCATCTCTACATCTCTACATCATGCAGTCTTCGACTCGATTCACGATCTCTCACCATATATACGTGCTATATTCAAACTGCTTAGATAGCATTCCATCTAACCATCAATCAACTCAGACATCATTAAGTAAACTCGCTCGTATCTAATATACTAGCGTACCAAAGACACCCATCATACGAACAATCTATCTGGCAAGTTAATCTTACCATTCGGGGCGATTCCAACACGTCCTTATAGATCCCATGGGTCTTTTTTTCCAATTGCAATGCTTTTTCGACTGTCTCGTCTGTGTTGACAAGGGCATGTGGTGGATGAAAGCGTTACCTGTCCCGGATATTTCGCAGACACAGTAACTAGAGCGTTCTATTACATCTAGATATCACACTTCGTAGTTCCAGCTTATCTTACCATAACCAGAGGCGACAATTTCAGTCGTCATTATTCAAGTTGCTCACTGTCTTACTGGGCATCCATCGCATCAGGATCATTCTGTCACCCTGCAGCAAACATAATAATGAAACGTTTTCATAGAACATTAAAAACAGCATTTAAGTCATGTCACAAATTGTTGGATTGACATACTGATGGCCGTACTACTTTTTGCTGCCAACGTTACGAATACAGCTCTAATCTCAAATCGCCCGCTAGCATGCAACACTGTCAGACCAAACTAATAGACTTTTTTTTAGGGAGAAGTACCCCTAAGGTATTGCTTTTCTCCTTCCCTGGTACCATATATCTATATCCAGTGGGATTAGAAAATTTCTAAAATAATTAGGTAAGAATTGGAAGGGAAATCTTTATAAAGAAACTGGGAGATGATAATTATCTCAACCGCTTTCCATTTTTGGGCTGGACCATTTTCATCCACTGTTTATACAAAGAGAAACACCTACTCTTATCACCCTGTATATAAAAGTAACACAAATAAATATATAGCGTATATATATATTTATTAATACATATTAGATATATATACATATGTACTGTACACATATATAAATTTGTAAATGACATTTAGCCTATATAATTGCATTCAAAAATTTAAACTATCTTTTTGAATTCATTAAACCTTAGTATAAATTTTTATGAATTAAATTTAAAATTAAAATATTTTTATTGCAATTTTATTACTGGTTATAGCTTTATTTATAAATGTACAGTACATTAACTAATATATTAGATTATTTTAAAAATTATATAACGAAAAATAAATAAAATTCGTAACGATAATTATAATTCATATCGTTTTTATAATATTTATCTTTACTTAATAAATCTATTTTTTATGAGGGCAAAAAAGTAATTTGAGAGAGGAATTTTGAATAATCAATTAATATGTAATGAATTTTCATATTTAATGATGAATTCTAATTTCATTTCAAAGCCAAATTTAGAAACTTAATTAAATATTTTTCATTCCTTTAAAAAAATTAATTTAGAAGTGTTTCCTGACTTAATTATTTTCAAAGTTATATTTTATTTGTGTTATAAATCAAACCAAAAAGCTATCTAAATTTAAAGAACAAGTTAAAAAAATTAAATAATAAATCACTTTTCTGATACAGCATCATTTTTGTGTTATGAATAATTACAGCAAATTTTCTTCTGCTTTCATCACCTTAATTTATGATGTATGCTGTTTTGATATTTTAAATCTTTCCTGTAACTTTAAATTAATCACATTTTCAAAATAATAAATGAAAGGTCAACACATAATATCTTATCTTTATAATAGATAATAACATATCTACAACACAAAAATTTTTTTTATCAGCATTTTGTTGATATATAGCAGCCATTTTTAGAGACAATTGCTTATTTATTCAGTTTGAAAATGGTATATAGTAAAAAAAATTCAAGATCTTCTGTGTTAATTAGGTTATGTTGTAATGTATATTTTAAATTTGGGTGCGTTTTTGCAGTTTGTATTTTGCTAGGAATTGTCATTCCTTTATTTTTTGGTTATAAGGATACAGAGGAAAAATCTTGTAAAGTATCTTTTGAATATCAGTAAGTTTTTTTCTATTTTATACTTTAATTAAAACGTTAAAGTAAATAATTCCGAATTTATTGATAAATATTTCTAAGTTATAATCATGTTAATATTATACTTTCATTTTTGATTTCAAAATAAAAATGATTAACATTTTTAATTTATAATTTTGGATAGAATTACATAAATATTCAGAAATTTCTAATCTAAAAGTTGAGAGTAACAAAATAATTTCTTTCTTTTGTTAAAAATAATAAAAATCATCATCAAAATTCTTGCCAAACAACTGATTTAAATGATACAACTTTTGACATTCATTATACATAAACTGTTGTTCATTGATGTATTAATCACTATATATATATTTATTTTTGAATTTAAGATAAATTTATATGAAAATAAATTACAGTAATTTAGCAAATGAAGACAGTTTTAATAATCCTATTACTAAGAAACCATAATTGGCATATCATTTTGAAGTATTCATAACTTCTTATACTGAAGTCAACAAACCAATTAACCTCATTTCAGTAGTAAAGAAGTTGAATCATTGCTGTATGTTATGAAGTAAACTCAATAAAATATATCATATTTTGATTGATATTGATAGCACTGATGTATTATTTTAAGAGAATAAATTTCTTTAATAAGTAATAAATAAAAAATTAATTACATAAATTTAACTTAATCTATGTTCTTAAGTTACCATATAATTTAAAATAAGATATATCAATTTAATATTATTTTAATTGATAAATGTAATAACATTCCTTTAATTCAATTTAACTATATCTAAATTGTTAAGTTCTAAATAGAACTTTAAAATTGAATAATTTAGATAAATAATATGATTATTTTAAAGAGCTTAACTTAATAACTTTCAAGTAATAAGTACCAGTTACAATAAAATTCTTGTTTTATTCTTGAAGTTGCAAATTTGATATTCCAAAATATATTATATAAATTATGTAATATAACATTTATATGATAGTAACAATTATGTAAATATAATAGTCAATTAATTACCATAAGATGATGATAATTAATATATAATATACTCGTATATTAGTATGCCAAAGTATCAATGTATTATATTGTTTAAAATATAAAATATTTATTATGGAAATTAAACGATCGATGTTATAGTTTATCCATGATTTTACAAATACAGCCATTCATATTTTTTCATTGAAATAAAAAAAAATTCTTTTTTGTTGTTTTGAATACAGCTACCTCGCTTTTAACCACTTTTTAATTCTTGCAATTTGAACATAAGATATATAATGAAGGAGTTTTTATAATCACCAAAGAAGGATAAGAAGATTCAATGAGATGATGGCTGGTGGAGTTGATGGTAAAGGAGAACGTGGAAGTCATTCTGTAGAAAGTTAGCTTCTGATTCCATGTCCGAAGCAGATGTGTTCGTTGATAATATTCTTCGTACTTTCACACTAAAAATTCCTGATGTTAAAGGCTTTGTGATATATCTGTAGAATTGAAAATATCTCCGAGGTAAAGAAACTCAAGATGAAACTTTGCTTTCTCGTAGTTTACGCTCTTGAAGGATATCAAAGTATAGGTGATAGCATTTTTGAAAGGAAATACTACTTCTTACTGAATATTAGTTATATTCAGTAACAATATTTATTATCTTATCTGAAAAACCTATAATTTTTTTCTTTCCATCGTTCAAAGGTTATTTGCCTTTTCTTTTTAAATAACTTTAACAAAGAATCTGTTTATATTCGAGTAATGTGAATTCATCGCAGGAATGCAAAAATTCATTATCATCATCTGCATCAACTTTCTTGAACCATCCTCTTCTGCAAGAGCCAAAAACCTTTGCTTCTTCATCATCCACTTCACTAAATTCTCTGGTGTCTGTTGAATTGAAGACATTGTTACAAATTTTCTCATTCTCTTTTCTTTGTTTTTTTAATTTTATTTTGAGTTCATTGTTATAACACTGTAAAAAAATTCCTTTAAGGCAAAATGGATTTTAACATATAAAAATTGTGAATACTCACAACAGACTGATGAAAACGTAGCCATTTTTAGAATAAATTGTTGAATATGTTACTTCGACATTATAATTAAAAATTATCATATTTTTATTGAATATTTATTAAAACGTAAAAGACTTTATACCGAAAAAATGGAATTATTATCCGAAAAGTGGTGTAACTTTTCATATGCCATTATAATGAAAAGTCGTTAAATGAGGAATAGTTGTATATTTTCCTTCATATTACATTTTAATGATTTATTAATTTGACTCATATAAATTAAATTAATATGACTCATTAATTTAATTTATATAAAATTATTCCTAATTAAATTAAAATTAAAGATAAACATTGTCAATACAAAAGTTTAAAAACCTTTTTAACAAGTTTTTCATATGTTTGTCTTACTAAAATCTATAGTTGAAAGGGAATTTATGCAGATTTTATGAAGACAGTGCATAAAATTGGAATAAATAAATATTCAATAAATTAATTGTCAAATATATATATGGAGACGTATACATTTATTTTTTTAAAAGAAATTCAAGTTCAAATACATCTATATTTTATGCTTATATATTTTTACACTTCAAATAGAGCATTATTATTGTAAATAAAAATATGTACAAATATAGTTTAACATTTTATTCCTAAAATTATTATATTTATTTTAATTCTGTTCTTGTACAGTTATAATAATTTGCTCAATTAAATACTTTTCTCTTGTTTTTCTTTGTCATCAGTTAAAACATTTTCTTCATTTTTGATTCTTTTTGCTCTATGGACACTAATAGAAAGAAATGTTTTTAAAATATTCCTATTATCTCGTATATAATTTTAGTTTCATATGTATTATTAAAAAGGAAAAAAGATATATTATATAAAATTTATTATATAAAATTTATTATTTAAAATTCAAACTTAGTCCTTAAATACTTAAAAGAAATGGAAATTTATAAAATACTTTATATACAATAAATAATTAAGAACAATTCAGAAATAGTTAAAATAATAATGTATAATAACACAATATTGTAGTTGTTCTGAAAATATTAATAGATAAAAGACTTTTAAGTCTTCTTGTCACGATTTTTTCAACATCTCGTAAAGCTGAAGAAATACAGATTTAGCTAAACACATTTTTCAATAAATCAGTTTATTTGCACGAAAGTATTTCTTTCTATTTTAAAACAATAATTATTTATTGCCAAACTTTAGAAAACGATGTTGAATACGTAATTTCCTTTCTTTTCAATGGAACCCACTAGGCAACAGGAGAGAAAATTGCAAGAAGACAACTGCCATCATTTGTTGTTTGCTTTTCCCAAATAACAATTTGATAAAATAAATTAACTTTAATAGTCGTTAAGATAATATAAATTTGACCACGTGCCACTAGATGCTCTTCTAGTTCTGTAAGTCTCTAGTTTTTATAAGCCACAAGCGGTAATACTTGAAAGTCTCCACTTTTTTAAGGGTAATTGGAATTTACCTTTGTTTTTTATACATGTTTATTATTCACTTTTATAAAGACAGATAAGCCTGTGTAACGAACGTGATTTTAATGGATTAATTGATTGGTTAGTTAATTTAATTCGTATATACTTTATCTCGCATGGGACAAAATTTTGTGTGCTCCATTGTTTCTTTTTCATGGTATAATTGAATAAACGATCTCGTAAATTTAATCTATAGTCATGTATTTCGAGTGAATTGTATTATATTAATGTAAATATATATATATATATATATATATATATATATACAATATAGTATTTTTAGAATAGCTTTTTTTTTCAAAATTAATGATTAATGCTTAAAAACGAAGAATGTTTTTCATTATAAAGTTTCAAAACAAACATAAATTTCTATAACAAAATAAAAATTGTCAAAGATGATTTGCTAGTTAATATTTAATTTAATAATCAATGAAGGAATAATGAAATTTTTGCAAAAAAACAACTTTAATTCAATTTGCAAAAATTTGTAAAGATGTTGACGTTGTTATTACATCGTCACTTTAAATAAATTTTAATAGGTTTATTAAATCAGTTAAAAAGTTACTTTTATAAACGTTTGATTAGAGAAATCTTAATTAATTTTTAAATTAACACCTACTATTAGTTATCTAGACAAATTAGACACCTACGTACGAACTTAAGAGTGACGGGCAGAAATTAAAGCAAGAATGCCAAATGAGTTTTCTTCGCGTGTTTAACACCTAAATAGGAACCATTTCTCACAGAAAATTCTTTCGGAAGACATCCTCCTTGGTAGATCGCCCAAGTGTTGCGTTGCCGTAACTTAACAAAGCAAACAAACGAAATTCCAAAATCACTCGGGAGCCCAGTATAAGTTTTAATCTATTCCCACGTGGAAACAGATGATTATTCGGAAACCAGAATTTAGAGAAACTCATAAATGTAATCGACAGAGTGGATTAGACCAACGGTCGGCAACCGGTGGTCCATGGAGAAATTTTGATATTGATCAACTGGAGGTTACGCGAAGGATTACGAAAGAAATGCAAAATGCTTAGTTGCTTTTTTCACTCATTGGGGGGTTTTTATTCGAATGAACAATAAACAATATTGTCAGTGCAATTGTCGTCCTTCGTAGAAAAGCGCTAAGAATCCATTTCAAATAAGCAGCAAAGAACTTTAGGCTTGCATTAATTTGTTACAATTAAATATGCGAGTTTCACATTAATATAGTAAAGTTGAACTTTTATGATCATTATTCTACAGATTTTGTATCATTTAAAAAAAATTTATGATAGTGGTCCGCGGAATTCAAAATTGTGAGTTTAGTGGTCCGTGAAGTGAGAAAGGTTGCCGACCGCTGGATTAGACTGTTAAGAATTGAAAAAAGGTTTCCGATTGCGAAGCTTTACATGAATAAATTGTTGATTTTTATAAGATTTTTCCTTAAAGTTTAAAATGCTAGTAATTTTTGCGGGACAATACGTGCATTTGATAATAATTTATTTGTGATTAAACGAAATAAAATAAAATTCTACTAATATATTTAATTTTCTTTATTTTGATCTTTAAAGTCACACCTCGTCCTATATGCGAGATCGTCTTATACCCGAATAAATACGGTAATTTGTTTTTAAAATATCATCACGTAAAATTATTCCAATAAGAAATAGCTGAGATGAAAATAGAGGAAGAAAAAAGCCTAATTTACAATAAGAGCAAACTGAAATAAATTGATTGAAATATGACATCTTTAGAGAAATTTTACTTTTTATGAAATTATCATCCCTGGCATTCTGTCTTATTTTTATTTATTTAATATCATTTATTTGATTATTATGAAGTCTTTTATCTGATCAAAACTTCTTTAGTTTAATCGAGATAATCCCTTTTCTCCAATGAATTTGCTGATGATGTCACATTTCACAGACAAGAAATTTGATGAAAAGAACAACAACATTATCTTCCGTCCCATAAATTCTCTCTTCCTTTTAGGAACTGTCCAGACGCAGATAAAACAGCAGAAACAGAAGTAGATCTTGTCGTTAACTGAATACGTTTGTTTGATCAAAGTCCTTCTTTTCTTTAATTATAGAAAGACAAACGAAAGCACAGAATTCGTTTCTTCGATTTATAATCAAGAAAGAGGCACCTTGGCAGTAGTATTAATAGCCATTGTTAATGATAAATCAAATGGATAATTGATTTAATTCAATTAATCTAGCTTATAGATACAAAAATATTAAATTATAACAAATACCAATACAATTTTTAAGTCAATGTTGTTTCGGACGAAAAAATCATGCAAGTCGTTAATTAAATTACCATAAATTATTGTTAAAAAGTTTTAAAATTTGTAAAAGAAATTCAAGCAAAACATATGTATAAAAATTCGGAATAATTTTAAGTTTTTCGGCGTTTTATATTATTTTAATTGTTATTTATTGTTAATTCTTAATATATGATTAATGTCTGGTATTATATTTTAAAAGGATTATTACATTTAAAAAGTAGTTCGGCGAAATATATTTTTATTTTTCATATTAAATAAACCAGCAACGAGTTGCTAAACTTTCCCGGCAACATTTAAAACTGCGTGTTTGGCGCTATCTGTTATAAAAGTTTTTAATAATAAAATATCGTATTTTTAATTATTATATAAAAAGGCAAAAATCTTAATTTTGAGGCTAGGGATGAGTTTTATAAAAATTTTAAATGTGAATAACGAGTAAAATCGTCATTAAGTCCGACTCTACTGGAAATATGGCACGACACCCTTTATCTCCCGACATCCTCGACTTTAAACCACCAAAATTTAATAGCATCAATCTCCCTAATAAACAAACCTCCCTGCAAAATTTCAGAAATATTCAACAAAAAGCACAGGAGTTATTAAGCTTCAGAGATTGAACAAAAATCGCGCCCCCACACACACTTACATAAAAAAAACCCAAATTTTTTTACACATCTCGATGTTTCAAGGTCTTCTGAGACCAAAAAATGTAAAAATCTTGGAAGGATCATTTTTTGACCGATCGCCACACCTACCCTCTGTTATACACTCACTACCATAAAAATTAGTGCACTAAGGAGTTGTATCGCTGTGAAACTTGGCATACAGATAAATCTCAAGCAGATATGGAAATGATTCGTTATAGAATGATGGCTCATTACATAATTCCAGCAGAGGGCGTTAAAGTGCGTCCCCTTTGGCCTATAAAAAAGCGTGCAGAGACATCCAGTCTGTAGTTTATCTGTTGCAGAAGAATGCTGTATCACCAGATATGCTTTTACGTCGCAATCGAAGACCATATGAACAACTAACCGAGCTTCAGAGTAGAAGGATCATCGGGTTGAATGAAGCCGGATGGTCATCTGGACGGTCCGCCACCTAAGCCGTTCTGACAACAATGAGATAATGTTGGAACTAGTGGGAGAGGGAGAACTCTCACACATGGCGCTCAGGTTCGGGACACTCAGCAGACTACTAGTCTAGAAGATTGCCTGGCCCTCCAACAAGTACGCCGTATCGTTGTCCACTATCCCAACACAGGTGGCGCCATCATTACAGGCCCGTGTCTGTCCGTACCATTTCGAGGCACCTGGGTGAGGAACATTTGGTATCGCTGCGGCCATTACGTGTGCTGCCATTTGACAGCCACTCACCGTCGCCTCCGTTTGGAGTGATGTTGCTCCCGATGGGATTGGATCTCAACGAAATGGAATCGGGTCGTCTTCAGCTACGAATTCTCTCGTGGCGACCTCTCAAGGCAGTTTCTAACAGCCATTTTCCAACAGGACAATTCTCGACCACACACATCAACGGTGTTACAGGACTGCCTCGGCCACATTGGGCAGGTCAGGGAAATGTGGCAGTCTCCTGATTTGTTACCGATCGAAACAGCCTACAGCCTAAAAGTTTTACTGAACTAGAGAAATGCTTGCAACAACTTTTGTTTTGATCAATTTTTTTAATTGGACGATTAGTTTACGAGAAGTGATATTATAAGTAGAACTCTCTTGTGTAACTCTGGAATTTACAAAGGAAAGTGCCATTTAAAAGTAAAGTTATATGCCCTGAAAGACATTAGAAAATCTTTTCTTTAAATCATTAAAAGAAGCAACGCCATGCTTTCTATCGTTATTCTGTATCGTAGTATTATTTGATCATAGTATAATGTAGGTAGGGGCTTCCAATAGGCTACAATAAAAAATTAGAAAAATATCCAAGAAATGATCGGTATAGTTTAATTTTGAAAATAAATTTGCAATCTTTCCACATTAACTCTTCAGTAAACAAAATATATAAAGAGAAATTCTTTTGTTCCGAATCTTGAGAGGAAACAAATATTTTAATGCTGTCTGGAAGTTTGAAAACTTCTTTCTCTTCACATTTAGTATAGAATTTCTAAATTTCCTTTTTCCATTAGAAATAGTTTGCCCTTTAATCAAATGTGTTTATTTGTTTTCTTTCTTCAGAATCTTGAGTGGAAGAAATGCTATCAAATATTCTTATGCTAACTGAGAGGTACCCCATCAGGATCACGTGGATAAAACCACTGAACAATGGTAGTTGGTCGCGGGTTCGACCCTCACCAAAGAACTAGCTAAATGGATTCCAGGTTTTCTTCACGTGTCTAACGCCTAAATAGAGACCAATTTCTACAAAGACATCCAGGAAGGCATCTTTAACAAAGCGCCCTTCTGTTGCCGTTTCCTTATTTTATCCTGCTATGTGAAAGCTTCATTTCTCTCTCATCGTTACTGAATTTCTAATTTTCTATTGAATATTTATTATTTTTTTATCAATATACGTTTGGTGTTCGTTTTCAAAGTTGTTAATATTCAATATTTTATTTTCGAGTATCTTATTACAGGATTTTCAAAATATTGAAAAATATAAACATAATGCTGTTATTAAGTGATGATTTTAAATCAGCATTT
Organism: Centruroides vittatus; assembly: GCF_030686945.1. NCBI lineage: Eukaryota > Metazoa > Arthropoda > Arachnida > Scorpiones > Buthidae > Centruroides > Centruroides vittatus. The sequence continues at coordinate 3,248,772 of NW_027122644.1, forward strand.
CCCAAAATAGGATTGGCAGACAAATTTCATAGATAGACAAAACAACATTCAGAAGCTTTCTAGTAATGTTCGTTTATCATCTTAAAAATATACTATTAAACGAAGTTCGATGTAGAACATTACGTTTTCTATGTATACGAGTCGCTTCTCACATATATTCATGTTCAGTCACCACCACTTAATTCGTGTTTACAGGGTATGAGCCTGTAAATCGTTCGACGTACAGTACAGTAAATGAAGTTGTTATTATGTATCTATGTAAAAATAAGAATAACTTTGAATTACTTCATAAATAAACTTTGTATATCTGAAAAATGTATGTTACTACACAGTCCATAATACACGTGTCCAAAACTTAAGGACGAACACATTTGCTAAAAGAAGTCAGTTGGTGAAGAACCTGTCACAACGTTGAGTGCTTCATTGCGGTTCGAGGCGGACACATGCCATACTGGCTGAATATTGGTAAGCACTTTTCATCCATTCCACCTATGTCCAACTGTTGTAAGTATCTTTTTCGTTAAAGGCTCACTTTTATTACTTTTATTTGTAAAATCCTATAAGTCGTCGTGTATTATACTGTGTTAGACGTCTAGTAATACAGTTCTTGCCATATGTATGCATTCATCTATAGTTATCTCTATTCGTGTACAAATATCGTCTATCCTTAAGTTTTGGACACATTTATATATATTTATTTATGCTTTTATGTATATTTACAGAGAGAGAGATCCTAAAAAGGATCTTCTTAAAAGGTCTGTACATTTCGTAGTTTGGAAACTGTTGTGCTAAACAATCTCTTCAACGTCTGTACATAAAATATCATTTATATTTTCTATTTATTTATATAATTTTTTCATATTTTTAATATACTTTATGCTTTCTTTCAACTTTTGCACGGAAAGGAGGTCTGGTCTCAAAGGAAGAAAACATATTGGAAGCAAAGTTGGACTCTTCTAATTATAGACCAAGGACGTTCCATATATGACCGAATTACATTAAAAACAAAAAATGATATCATAAATATATTCAACACATTTTTAATTCCACGGTTAAAAAAGTAACAGCAAGAAAATTGGATATTTACTTAAAAGTTTTGTTGATTTTTGTTTAACTCCGTTTTATTATTTACTTCAAAATTTTTGATTTTTATAGACTTGTTTACAAATCCTGTGGGTCTATAATTAATAAATATTTACACATCCACAAGAGCCGAATTATCGGGCTAGAGTTGGCTATAATAAATAAATTAAGACAATTTGGCACTAGAGCTTGGCGTTAGGCGCCATCTCTTACTAAACTTAATAATTATAATTAAATTAAATAATTTTAATAATTTGGAACTGGAGGAAAAGAAATCGGCCCGAAGCGGGACTCGAACCCGCAACTTCTGCTATCCGTGCAGACACGTTACCAGTTACGCTACCCGGACCTTCAGTCCGATCGCCTCCTCCAGTATATATAAGCTAACACGACGACCATCGACGGTCATTACAATGCCGGCTGGGGACACATAATTCGGCTCTTGTGGATGTGTAGCTTTGTAACGGGTTAGTCGTTATTTATTTATATTTATACGCCTTGCCGGGGTTGCGATGGCCGGTTGAGTGCCTTGGGAGGACGTGGGCACTTGATGTGTCCCCAGCCGGCATTGTAATGACCGTCGATGGTCGTCGTGTTAGCTTATATATACTGGAGGAGGCGATCGGACTGAAGGTCCGGGTAGCGTAACTGGTAACGTGTCTGCACGGATAGCAGAAGTTGCGGGTTCGAGTCCCGCTTCGGGCCGATTTCTTTTCCTCCAGTTCCAAATTATTAAAAATTATTTAATTTAATTATAATTATTAAGTTTAGTAAGAGATGGCGCCTAACGCCAAGCTCTAGTGCCAAATTGTCTTAATTTATTTATTATAGCCAACTCTAGCCCGATAATTCGGCTCTTGTGGATGTGTAGCTTTGTAACGGGTTAGTCGTTATTTATTTATAATAAATATTTACCTTTTAACATCAAAGCAATATTAACGAAGTTTAATCTAAGATAGAAACGAAGTTATCAAAAATTGCAAATTATTATTATATTATAATATTATTGTTAATTGTCTACTTGGACTTTACTTATTAATAGGACTTTATACTGGTGTTTAAAGATTGGCACAGTAATGAGAGTTAGTTCAGGAAAGAACAAAATTTCTTTATTATATCACCTGTAGTAATAATTTCTGTATATACAAAGTCCTATTTATAAGTAATAATTTCTGTAATATAAAGTCCTATTAATAAGTAAAGTCCAAGTAGACAATTAACAATAATATCAGAATTTAAGGACAGTAAGGCTTTTACAATTATTATTATTATATTAATTTCAAAATAATTTTAATTTTACAGTTTAAAAAATATCTGTGAATCTTTATTAAACTAAAGATTTAAAAATATTAATTTAGGTAATTAATATTAGAAATTTTTCTAAGAATTGACTTATTGAGAATCTTATATGTTTATTGTATATATCTCAAACATATTAATTTTTCCTGGAACCATTGAACATGCATATATGCACACACGCATTTTATATATATAATGAAATTCCCTAAGGGTACATTTACTGCATAATAATAATAATCATTAAGCAATCATGGGCTCAAAAGGCACTCCATGGTAGGCATCCTTACGACCTGGCCCAGGATTTTGTTGACAAAACTGCGTCAAACTGCTGGTTAGCTCGGGGATGCCTCTTTAGGGAGACGGAAGGATTTTGTTTTGGTTGTTATGCCTTGACTCTGGTCCGACATAGTACACAGCCACCGGTGTCAACCAAGTATAACCCACTAAACCCAACATAATAATAATAATTCAATGTATGTTCAATAGCTCTATAGCAGCGGTTCCCAACCTTTTTCTGACCAGGGACCACTTTGATTTCATTGTTGTTAGCAGGGACCACAAGGTTTAAGAAAAATAAACTGTGTCAATCTAAAAATAAACTTTAATCAAAACTTTTAACATAAGTAATCGTTAAACTCAAGAGTAACATGCTTTAACAGTACTATTATAATACCTCGTAGAAAACATAACATTTTTATTAAAAATTAAATTCAGTTTGTATCAATGTGAAAATAACAATTTAAAATAAATAAAAGTTTTAAATCTTTCGCGGACCATATTTTAGCTCTTGCGGACCACTGGTTGGGAACCGCTGCTCTACAGAAAGATAGTGTTTCAAGCAGGCTGGAAGAGCCTGACTTATATTTCTGATCCCAGTAGAAATAAAAATTGAAACTATGAGGTATTAACAGATCTTTAAAGTGCGCTTTACGTTTTTGGCTATTTTGATGTTTGCCTTTCAATATCAAAATGATTTGTGTCTTTCAAACTTCAAATAGTGACACGCATCATTTGGCATACCGCTTCGCTGTAACTTCTGAATGTTCAATTTCAAATTTGATTACACTGTTGGATTCAACATTCAATATGATGTGCCACTTGGTGCAGATTACCATTTACACTTAGAAGTGTAAATTTTTACTTTTATTAATACTCAAAGCTGCAAATTTCTACATCTACTAGGATTAGTAGCGCATGCAGCTCTGCCACAGAATTAATTCCAGGGACATAGTATTTAAAATATTTTAATAATAAATGCTTGAAATATAAGTAATTTATTATACTTTTAAACTTTTCATATTTTATTTTAGGATCGATTGTATGCCCGACGTTTCTAGAGTATTTCAAACAAAAGAAAATTGCATCAAACGAAATTGCTGTTGGAACAGAATTAATTATTTACAATTCCCTTACTGCTACCACAAATTACCTACGACGCAGTTTTATACGATAAAATATGAATCACTCAACAAATATTTTTTGGCTAAACTGAATGAGAATAATTCTCCTTTACAAAAAGAACTCGAAATACATGTTGGACAATGGAATAAAAATCATCTTAACATAGAAATTTCACCTAAAAATAAAACAAAACAAATTGAATATTTATATTGCCAAAAAACCTCAAACGAATCGATAGAGCCAATGAAAGTAATCCATAAGGATAATAATGGAAGGCTCTTCATAAAAGTACAAGATAAAAATAGAAAGTTTTTTGATACCCAAATAGGTCCTATAATATTTAAAAAAGGTTATGTAGAAATTTCTTCTTTTCTACCTTCTTATAACATTTATGGATTAGGGCAATCGAAAAGAAGAAAATTTGGAATCGATTTACAAAGCACAACTCGATGGAATCTTTATAGCCGCCATAGAAGTAACGAAAGCAGGAAAATTAATTGGCCCGGTGTTCATCCATTCTATCTTTGTATGGAAACTAATGGTCAAGCTCACGGAGTGCTCGTTGAAACCACTCGCCCAATAGAAATTCAGGTAAATGCTGGTCCAATCGTGACTTTTAGAATACTAGATGATAAATTACGACTTCACTTTTTCTTCGGGCCATCTCCTGCCGAAGTGATATCTCAACTGTTGGAATGTATTGGAAAACCATTATTCCCTCCCTATTGGGCATTGGGTCATCACATCTGTTACACAAACTCAACTATAGCTCAAGCTGAAGTAAAAAAATTGAGAAATAATAAAGTGGAACTAGAATCTGTTTGTTTAATGAGTGATGAAAAATATCCCAGTGAATTAATTAATGATCTTCGTTCAAATGAGCAGAAATTATTAATAATACAAAATCCACATATTAATTACGAAAATTTTTCTTATAATTATGATTATTTTATAGTAAATTCTAATGTAACATCCGATCCTTTTGTTGGAACTGTTGATAATAAATCTGTAATTTATCCTGACTTTTTTGACCAAAACACGGTGAAATGGACAATTGATGAATGTCTGAAAAATGACTTTGACGGTTTGATTTTGAGTTTAAATACTCCTCTAGACGAAAATAACAGTTCTTTAAAGTGTAAATTAAATGATAACTTCGTTCCTTTTGATATTCAGTTAAGGAATCTTTCTAATAACACAGTCTGTTGGGATTCTTTACATAAAGATGGAACACAACATTACAAAGTTCACAATATGTATGGACACAAATATTTGGAAACCATGTGGAAATGTGCAAAATCTAAAAATAAAGCACGTCCATTCGTTATTAGTGCCTCTGCCTTTTTGGGAAGTGGAAAGTTTGGCGGAAGTTGGGGAGGTCCTAATTTTGCCACTTGGGAAGACTTACAGCAAGCAATCGTAGATATGCTTGAATATAATATGTATGGAATTCCCTTGACAGGTGTTCCATATTGTGGTTTTCAAGGAAATTTCACTCAAACATTATGTTCTCGATGGTTACAAGTATCTGCCTTATCTCCTTTAATGATTGGATATCGAGAAAAAGATGAAATTCCGATAGATTTAACGAAATCTAGCTTAACATCTACAGTTGGAAAGATGGTTTTACGTTTAAGATATTCATTACTTCCTTATCTATATACATTATTTTACAGAGCTCACTATAATAAAAGAACTGTAGTAAGACCTGTATTTTTTGAATTTCCAACTGATACTAACACATACCATTTAAATGGGCAATATATGTTAGGACCTGCCCTTTTAGTGTCTCCGGTGATTGCGCCCAATATTGGAAAAATTATAGCTTATTTTCCGAGAGGTTGCTGGTATAGTTACTACGATGGCTCAATTATAATTAGCTCAGGAGAACATAAAACTCTATCAACTATTGAAAGTCACATCAACTTACATATGCGAGGTGGCCATATTATTCCTAGTCGAAGTGAAGGACTAACGGTGAGAGAGAGTCAAAGTAAAAGTTTTGCTTTAACAGTAGCTCTAAAATGTAAAGACGATGGAGTTTTAGCAGAAGGAGAATTATTTTTCGATGATGGTGAATCAAATGATTACTCCTTAATGACTTATATGAAAGTTGAAGCATATCAAAATAACATTACTTTTATGGCGTGGCCAGGAGAAAAAACATTAACTTCAGATATTTCTTACGATTTGAAAATAATAAGATTATTTGGAATGATTAAAAAAATAGAAAGCATTCATTGTAATAATAAGTCTATTAATCTTCAAGATACTGAAAGTTATGAAAATCAATTTGTTATTCAAAATCTCCATTTGGATTTACGATCGAATGTTACCATTACTTTAGTTTTATCTGACTAGCATTTACTTATATGCAAATGTATGAAATCATCCGAAATTATCTGAGTGTCCTGGATCACACTAATTCTATTTTAGATCCCATCTTCCAGTGAATGGCCTCGTTACCTTGTAAAGCGGCTTTAATACAACTGGATAAACAAGCCAATGACAATCCGTTTCATTTGAAACAGACTGTCATTGTCTTGTTTATCCAGCTGTATTTAAAGCGCATTATCAGGCAATGCACCCAATATTAAGGGACAAAACAGTATCTTCTAAGAACAAAATGTAAAACGCCAAATTATTTTTGAAGTGTATTGAATTTGTATAATAAAATGTATATAACTTTTCTTATTAAATTAGTTTAAAAGCACTTTTATAAACGAACCCGATTATAGTTGTAAATTAAATTCATTTTTGTTATATGTATAGCATTATTTATGTATATAAACAATATTACAGCTAAATGGTTGCCGAATTATGTCGGGCTATATTACTATTATTATGACTAATTAAATGCTAAGCGCCTAGTGCCAAATGCGACTGCTAATTTGGCACTAGAGGCAGATGTTAGGCGCCATCTCTTGCTAAATTTATTAATTATTAAAATATTAATTTATTATAATTATTTTGTATTTATAATTTAATAATAATATCGTTTATAAAGTTATTTGGTTACTATATAATTTATTTTAAACGTAATAATAATATACTACAATAGTGTTTTACATTACATTTTAAATTTAACATAACTTATTTTATAATAAATAATTTAAAAATCATTAATTTCGAAATCATAAAATTCGTTTTAAACTTGTACAGTGGGTGATCGGTTAACGAACACAATCCGTTCCAAGACTTTGTTCGCTGTCCGAATTGTTCGTTACCGATTATCGATTTACCGTAGGTTTTATCGGAATTGGATTAATTCGTTCTGGAGACCCCAAAAAATATATATATATAAATAAACGTAGTAAGAAAGTATATATGTAATAATAAAAATACATATATACACAGTCATGTTTTTTCTATTTGTGGGGGATAAAGAATCTGTCCATTGTTTTTCTCTCTTCTTCAGGATTTTTCAGAAGTAATTAATAGATTTGTAATTGTAGAGATCGCCAAGCCTATTAATCTCAACCTATGCCATTCTAAAGACCGTCGACCGTTGTTCTGACATCCTCCCACTTCTTCAAAAGATCTTTAATAGTAGATATCAGCATTAATCCTCTTTTTCAGAAGAAAACATATCTCGCCGAGTTTCTTGGTGTTCTTCTGTCGTCAGATTAGTTTCAGGTTCCATTATGAGCTCTTCAATGTTCTTTATTTCTCAGATGTGAGTTTTGTTACTCCCTTAGCTGCTTGAGTTTTCTTGATTACTGTATACAGTATCTGTTTTAGATAATATTGAACTGCGACCTACTGTACACCTGGTCGGGCCATATTGCCCAGCAACATCAGACATCTGCCCACTCTTTTACTTTGCTATTATACTCTCACCTTTCGAAAATAAAAACCGAGTCTCGCGAATACTATAAAAGAATTGTTTGTCAGAAAAATAAAAGGCTGAAATTACAAGGGGGAGTTTCAAAGTTCGGAGGAATACTATCCGATCAGTATATACCGGGTTGAGCGTCGATGTCGACGTTTCCCGCGCTCCAAAAAGTTTCGAATTGTTGCCTGAAAACAAGGAAAGACCGATCGGTATTCATTATTTTATGTCGCTTCTTGTTTGTTCTGTAAGGTGTTCGTTGTCAGAACATAACAAACACTTTCGCGAAAGATTTTCTATCCAATCACCCACTGTATTCTATTTTAAAATTAAAATTTTAATGTCGACTTCCTACTTCCTCTTTTATTATGAACTATCCGTTTCTCAGAATAAAAAAAATCCAGCAACCAAGTTGCGTAACTTTTCCGGTTGTTAAAAAATCTCTCACAAAATATATTTTTAACTAGCTGTTACCCGCGACTTCGCTCACGCGGATTTTGCAAGCAAACGCCATTTATATTCAGTATTTTAACAACCATAGTAATTGTTATATAACACCTACCGCTGAGAATGATGAGAATTGCTAAGAATCAAATAATGAACTGTTTTCAATCTGAACAATTTTCTGGAACGTTTGCAATCGTTCTATAATCGAATATGCAATAACAAATTCGAATTTAAAACGGTTCGAACATTTGGTTAAATCGAAATATATAAAAAACTTTTATAACAATGTCTGAAATGTTATCGATTTAATACACCTAAGTACTCAATGAAGATTAAACGTAGTTAAAAACAAAAAGTCGCATCTAAAATAGTACAGTAGAAGCCGTTCTTCCGGTTAATGCTCTCCCTCTCCCCCCGCCAGGAAATTTCGAAAAATCCCTTCTTAGGCCAGGAACACACATGCGTAAATTGTTTGGCAGAAAACTGAATCAGACAGAAATCAGCTTTCAGTTCAGTTTCTGTTTTACGCTTTTATGCCAGAACACACGTACGTAAAAATTCTGGCCGAATAGGAAACACCGCTGCCACTAACAGAGCTAATTTTACAAATTTTTTCTTCTCATATCTATCCCTTTGTACCTTCCATTTTTTCTCCACTTCCTCTGCTATAATATAGAAAATTTAAATTAATAGACTTATATTCCGAATTCAAATAAAGAACGTGTGATCTAAGTACTAGACCTATATATCGATTCTACTAGACCTACCTGTTATTTGAAATTTTTCACCTATAGCCATCCATAAACGTTGTTTAAATACAGTGTCTTTATACATGACACTGATATGGTCGAACGGATTCGATAAACCCCGGTATTTCATTTATTTTTCGTTTTTTCGAGACCGTCACAATTATAGGGTTAACCCTCATTGCCGCCCCATTGTTAGAATATAAAGCACGTGTCTACTTTGACGTCACAGAAAAGACTTCTTTATTGGAGGAATTTTGGCGTAAAAAGTAGAGACATACTCTACTCTTTTTTCAGTTCTGTTTCAGCCAAAATTTCAGAAAAATTTCTATGCTTTCTGTTTTATGCTAGATTTTACGCCGAATTTTACGCATGTGTGTTCCTGGTCTTAGGGTACTGTACATCATGAAAGCGCACACTGTGTACCAAATTTCACCTCTTTAAATTCGGCGGTTTGCTCTGGGCGATGATGAATCAGTCAGTCAGTCAGTCAGTCAGGACAAATAATTTTATATATTTAGACAATAATAAATAAGATTGTGTGTGGCGCCATCTGTTGAGATTTTGTTAAAAACTTTTTAATATATTTTTAAGGGTACTATTTACTTACTATTCCTTTAAAAATTGTAAATACAGTATTAATATCTTCGTTAAGTCCAATCCTTCTGGAGATATGACCCCCTCTATCTCCCACACCTTGATTTTTCACCGCCAAAATTTAATGCATTAATGCTTCTCTATACAAGAGCTACTGAGCCAAATTTCGTTTTTTCATCATTCATAATATCTTAGTACGGGGATAATTCCTGTACTGAGATATTAAACAAAGTAGATGCCAACACACACACGGAATTTTTTTTTGGGTTAAGATCTCAACGTGGAGATTTGCAAAAAATCGAGGGTCAAATTTGACACGATTCAAATACTTTCCCTTATGTATATGTTATGGACAAAGTGATTAATCGGGCATTATTCATAATGACCAGAAAGGGCGCGCAGTGTAACAAATATTGATTAGTTTATCAAATTGACCGGTCATTATGAATACTGCTATCACCTAGTTGGGCAAAGTGATGATAATACGTTGAGGAGTGATCATCCAACACGCTAGCCAATCGGCATCTGAGTTGCGCGTGCGTATCGCGTTTAGTACCAAATTTTAAATTCTGTGAGATTTTAATTTGATTAAAAAACTCCACTTATTTCATTTAAAAATATTTATTTTTTGTGAATTATTTCAAAGTATTTTAAAAAGAACATGCAATCTTTTAAAACTAACATATAAGTACTATTAACTATATTAATTAAAGGTAAAATTTTACCTTTGTGCACCATCATGGCGGTGGTCGCAACTGTTTGTGCTCCTGACGGGTTACCACCGGAGGGGAGCTGCAGGCCGGACGCCGATTGTTTAACGTCACTAGATATTAGTGAGGTTGAGGTTTTTAACATGAAAATGTGTACATCGGACGTTCAGCACCACTTTCCTGTAAGCCTAGAAGTTTGACAATGGCATTTGGAATGTCGAGCATGATTCCACTGACTTTGCAAACACCATTGTCAAACTTCTAGGCTTACAGGAAAGCGGCGCTGAACGTCCGACGTACACATTTTCGCGTTTAAAACTTCGGCCTCAACTCGCTATTGATTCATACTAGATATTGATACGTGTGTTCAAGAACTACCGTGAATAACTAGTGACGTTAACAATCGGCGGCCCCCTCCGGGAGGAATCCGTCGAGAGCACTCGTCGCGACCGCCGCCAAATTCGGTACTAAATGCAATACGCACGTGCATCTCAGATACGAGTGATGATTGGCTAGTGTATATCGGATGATCATTCCTCAACGTATTATCACCACTTTGCCTGACTAGATGATAGCAGTATTCATAATGACCGGTCAATTTGATAAATTACTGAAATTTATTACAATGCCCGATTTTGTTGGTCATTATTCATAATGCCCGTATTAATCACTTTGTCCATAACATATATATAAGCCAGGAAAGTGTGTAATGTGATGAAAAAACAGTATGAATAAATGACGTTTTCTCTACGTCAATGATAGACTACGTCATAGAGATGATCTCAATATAATGTGTAAAATAAATAAATAAAAATTATATTTAAGCCTTTGGCATTAGAATACTCCACTTATATTTTTAAAAAATATCTATTCAAACTTTGAACTCAAAATTTTAAAATTGTTGAACATTCGAATTTAGAATTTAAATTATTCTATTCATAGAAATTTTATTCTTTTGTGTATTTCTGTGATACAAAATGGATGCGACTCAAAGACCTGTTGTATTTCCACCAGAATTCGAGCGTTATGCTGAAAAGCATAATATTTTTCAGACATTTCAGTTATATTTAGAGCGTATAATATTGGAAAGACCCGAAGATCCTCTCAAATTCTTACACAAACTGCTGACTTCCAGTATTAGTGATGCACCCAAAATAATCGTTTTTGGGCCTCCTACTAAACAAAGAAGCTTAGTGTGTAAAGAATTGTGCAACATTTTAAATGTTGAGCACATAACTTTGAAATTATTAGAAGAAAATGCGAACAAAATCGAAGCTTCCGAGCAAATTGTACCGAAAGCCAAACATGCGAGAAGAGTGAAAATTAAAAAAATGATCAGCCCACCACGCCACAAATTAAAAAAAGTTCATCTTTCATTCTTCAAGACTGACGAAGCTGATACTTCCACTGAAATAATCGACACCAGTCAGGAAATTCCAGCAGAAAGTAAGATATTAATCGAAGAAGAATCAGAAAAATGTTATGCACATTCAAAATTAAGTGATGAAATCGAAGCTGAAGAAGATATAAACTTGGAAAAGAATCTTGAATCAGAGGAGCAAGAAATAAATGAGGAGGAGATAAAAATCGATGTAAAACAGAAATTATTATTATTACAAGGAGAAGAAGGTATTGAAGAAACAACAGAATTACAAGACGAAGCAGAAAACGTGGAAGAACAGAAAATTGATAATGGGATTGTCGGAATTAATGTTGAGATGGAGGATGAAAAAGAAATGAACTTATTAGATGAAGACAAAGATCTTCAACTTCGGGAGGAATCTGAAACATGGATAGAGGAGGATACAAACTTCGAATTAGATTTGGAAGAAAGTGAAATATTAGATGCAAATCTAGATAAACACGAAGAAATTATCAGTGTGTTACCAGAAAAGGATTCACGTAATAAAGAATTTGTGGAAGAAAAGTATCTTAACACGGAGAAGGCCAATTATTTTGAAAGCTTTACAAAAATATCACAACACAAAATAAAATCTGATGATGATAAATGTTCATCGTCTGATGAAGAAATAATTACTTTCAAGGAGAGATCTAAACTCGTAATTGAATTAATGAAACAAATTGAAACACGGGCATGCAGAGAGCATGGATGGTTAATCGAAGGATTTCCGACAACACGCTCGGAAGCTAAAACACTTCAACAGTGGGCAGTTTTTCCCAATCATGTTGTCATACTTAACTGCCCTTCAGATTTTAATGAGAATATATCAGAGAATAGCATTATAAATAATAAAGAGTGGTTATTTTATAGAGAGGAATTCACGGGTTTGTTAGATTGTTACAAAAATTACTATTGCCGAAATTTTAGATTAGACCAATCTCTACACATACTTTCTAATAATATACTAAAATTTATATCTAGTCAACCAATTTCTAACACTCCATTTACACCACGTATTTTACTCCTTGGCCTTCCCGGCTGCGGCAAAACAACACAAGCAATGTTACTCTCAGAAAGGTACGACATAGTTAATGTAGATATGAGAGATTTAATATACCAAACTATAAATCGAGAAATTGCTCTTGGCGAATCTCTTAGATATCGCTTACAAAATAATCTACCAATCACCGATCGTTTAAAAGCAGAAGCTATCGCTCGAAGGATGTCTTTGAGAGATGTTTTAGTGGGTGGATATATATTACATGGTTTTCCCGATACCTTTGAACAGATGTTAGAACTGAATAAAGTAATGGAATACAGAATGCCAAACAGAGTTATCGTAATTGACGTATCAGAAAATACATCATGCGACAGACTCATTCATCGCAGATTCGATCCAATTAACCATAAATTTTACCATTTATCATCAAATCCACCATCAACTGATGTTCAACTTCTGCAACGGCCAGAAAATGGATATGATTTTATTAAAAAGAGAATTCAAACATACCGAAATAACATTGAAAAACTTGAAAATTTTTTCCAGGGTTTTGTTATTCATATCGATGGTGAGATGAACATAGAAAACGTTTCTGAGGCCGTTCTTAGTGCTATTATTCATCCTCTCCCGAAAAGTCACCACTCCCAGATATCAACCTGTAAAATCTTTAATATGGAAAGGTTATGTAAAGGATTCAACTGTGATTTAACTTTGTAAATCTTTTTACATTTTAAATTATGATTAATTAGAGAAATAAAACAAGTGAAAAATTAAAAAATTGTTAGAACTAAATTTTCACCAGTACCTGAATATATGATTTGTACTTGATTGCAGTTTGTTTAATGGTAAAAGTAAAGTAAATGCTTGAGATGTATTTTGGTTAATTTAACAAGAAATTAGTTTAATGGAAAATGTTTCTTCTGTTTTTAAATATAAAATGTCCATTAATCTAGAACCATAGGAGTTATATTTATCTTTGTTCCTTTTTACTCAGTGTCACACTTTACCTATAAAAGAATAAATAAATTCAAGTTACTTTGATGGTCAGTCAGTCAGCAAGAAACAAGAAGCAAGTTTAACAGGCTACACCACCCAGAACACTGTATGTGATTGATGAAACTCTAAAGCAACTTCTCACTAACTGACCATCAAAATAACTTAAAGCATGACAGTGACCAGAGACCTTAAAGACCAGAGACAGTGACCAGAATACGGCCCCAGAATAATTCCTTTAGTTCCAACTGTATAATGGAGCTAATTTCAATCATCAAAAAAACAGCTTCTTAAAATAAAATATTTTCAATAAAAGTAAATTTGAAGTAACATATATCATCAATAAGTGAATTTCTAACACTAAAAAATTAAAAATTCTATTTTCCACTAAAATTAATATAAAATAATTTATTATTTAATTTTGAATATTTCTTAACATTATGAAGAAATTTTACTTTGCATTAAAATATAAAATGTATGAAAATTTTAAAATTTTCACAGAATTTTTACCACAAAGTAAATCATTTCTTTATTTAGAATTGTAAATGTTCCAAAAAAATAAAGAAAATTTAGTAAGTTTTGGTATTTCATTTTATAAAAATTATATTCTATTAACAGAAGTAACATTATTAGTTATAAAAAATAATGTCATTTCTGTTGATTGATTAATTAATTAATAGAAGGATTTCACATTTATTTTCTATTGTTCTAATTTTACAAAAAGCTTTAATAAATTTTTCTATTTTTAATTCTTTATAAAACTTTTGAAAATATTAAAAATCTTTTAAGATAATTTGTCAATTACTCGTGTAATTCCTAATAAATAAATAAATAAAATAATCAATGTACATCATTTTCCATCAGTTTCATTTATATATGTGCTATTCTTTAAAAAAGCTTCTCCGCATTAAATTTTCTTAATATAATTTAAATCTGCATCGTTTTTGGAAATGGACCAAATGTGTCATTTATTAGTCATAAAAAAAAGTTATTAGAATATTAAAGAATGATTTCAAAACTGAAAGTATAATTTCTCTTAAATTTAAAAAGAATGCAGAAGTTGAAAATAAGAATGTAATTAATTAAACAACTATCCTAAAAATATATACACATTTATACAGTATTGTCTTATGCTGAACTAGCTGCATCATTATGGATGAAATGCAACTGTCAAATAAATATATCTTCATTAAATTTTAAATTAATTAATTAAAACACTATACAATTTTTGAACATTATAAAATAGTTGAGAACAAATGAAATACAGGTAATAATAAAGCTTAGAAATACATTCCAACAGATTATTAATAAAGATTTTTTTTTAAAAAAATAAAATCTTTAGTTATTATATTTGTTTGAATGAATGATTTTAAAATCAAAATTATTTTATCAGTTAGAAAATTTGAAGATACAATCATTTCCAAAAACTAATCAAAATAAATTATTTTGAAAGTATTAAAATTCTAAAAAAAAACAAGTTACTTAATTTTTCACATTTAAGGTTTAATTAATTTATTCGTTCTTTTTTGTTAATAAAAAGTTGAACCAGACTATCTTTATATAAAATTCTCGTCATTTCACTCATCTTTATTTAACGGTTGTGAACGGTAATAAAGTTTCGTATTCAAGCAAATTAAAAAAAAAGAAGAAAACTGATGCCAACATTTATCTGAAATTCTTATTAATTTTGGTAGATTTTGTTTAAATATTGTAGTATTTTCAATGCTAGATAAGAAAGCTCATTCGGTTGACTGTAATTGTAATAAGAAGCAATAATGAAATTTAAACTTCTTTTCACTTCTGAATGTTAAGGAATTGTCTATTGTTTTGAAATAACCATTTAAACTAAAATGTTGAGCTGCTAGGCTGGTCCATAACACAGGCGTTGAGAGCATTAACAAATTCCTAGCATGTATACACCATCACAGGTGTTGGAAACAAGCACATCAAAACTGGAAGTTTCATCAGCTTCAATCAATATGCCTCAGGATAAGGTGTCTTCACTCCAAGAGCCAATTTATGACTGGACATAGGCTTCCTGATGAACAATCACAATGTGCAGGGCATTGCAAATATGCTGTCTTTTCAGCACACAAAATTAATCACTCAGCATATAGTTTTCTTTTTATGCCATTTTATTAACAATGGTTTGATGTAGTGTCGAAAGCTGAGCAGTCCACTTGTCCAAGGCATTATACCGCGCTGCACCATGCGTTTTCTTATCTAATTCTAGCACTTGATTAACTTGGTCGATTCGACCTTGAATGGTACTGTAGAATAATAAAAAACAAAAAATGTATTAATAATTTAATTAAAAATCACCCATTAATCAAAATTTTAGAGAGAGATATATACATATAAGTTAATTTACATCTCATAACTTATCATTTGTATTCTCTCCTTCAAACTTCTCTTAAGCGAATTTTTGTTATTAACATAAGATTTCAGTATTGAAAAATGTCACTAAAACAAAATTATGAATATTGGAAATACACTTATTCAATTTAAAAACAATGAAACATTTCTCTGCAAAAATATCTGTAACACAAAATTCAATGTTTTGATTTTTTATTAGACATGATGATATTTCATATCATCATCAATCAAACTTATATATATAATCATCATAACCATAGAACAATTACAGTTTAATTTTTAATATTTTTTCTAAATAAGGGTTTTAACAATTATTTTGTATATATTTTTACAACACAGCAGATCATCATAAATCTTAAATGAGGTTCCACTGTACTAAGGTAAATGAGCATAATTCATTCTAGAATCTTACTCATAATGTGAAACACTTGTTCCCACATAAATTAATGTAAAATATAATACTGCGTTCCATGCCAAAAAAAATACTCAAATATTTTATGTATAATGTTTATTCAAAGAAAATTATACAATATACAGGGTGCATAGGAAAGTTCCTTTAACTGGAAAATTCTTGCGAACGGAGAGAGCTACAGCAATGCAAGTGAGGTAACGGTATAGTAAAGTTATTATGCCCAACCTAATGCAAACGACAGCAGTGCCCCTAGTGGTGAAATTTGGAAGATAAGCAGAGCAAATCGAAAACAAAAACAGATAGAGCAAACTTCCCAATAGTAAAGTGACTATGCCCGACCTAATGCAAACGACAGCAGCGTCCCTAGTGGCGAAATTGGAAGATAGGCAGAGCAAATTGAAAACGAAAACAGATAGAGCAAACTTCCCAATTAGAAAGTTTTAGAGCATCAATTAATTAGTACAAAACAACATGTGGTTCACACGGATAAGATAAATTGTCGCCTGTATACCCAAAAGTGTCCGAAAGCGATGCACGCCATTTTGTGTGATGTTTGAAAGGAATAGCCATAGGTATGAAGAAATACGCACCCCTATAACCTTTTGCGTCGCTTTCGGCCACTTTTGGGTATACAGGCGACAATTTATCTTATCCGTGTGAACCACATGTCGTTTTGTACTAATTAATTGATGCTCTAAAACTTTCTAATTGGGAAGTTTGCTCTATCTGTTTTCGTTTTCAATTTGCTCTGCCTATCTTCCAATTTCGCCACTAGGGACGCTGCTGTCGTTTGCATTAGGTCGGGCATAGTCACTTTACTATACTGTTACTTCACTTGCATAGCTGTAGCTCTCTCCGTTTGCAAGAATTTTCTGGTTAAAGGGACTTTCCTATGCACCCTGTATATTGTTAAGGGGAGTGAATCATCATTTTTTCTTCTAGTGTGGAATGAATCAACCTGGAATGCAAATTCAATTTGCAGAAAACAAAAATCACAGATAATATGTCTGATAAACACACCAAATGATTTGCTAAATTCTTGGTCTACATAAAGGCTATTTTTAATATTAGAAATTAATTAATTTGACTAGAGGTAGGCAGTTATGCTGCTATCTTGTATTATAAATAATTAATTTTTAATTTAAATTAATTATTTATAATACAAGATAGCAGCATAACTGCCTACCTCTAGTCAAATCAATTTCTAATATTAAAAATAGCCTTTATGTAGCCCAAGAGTTTGGCATATCATTTGGCATGTTTATTATATAATGGGCAATGGTTGTTGATATTTATATGTAATATGTCTGAACGCAAATTTGGTAAATGTGTGATCACAGTTTAAGATGTTAGTGGAATGAGTGCTAAACACAGACTGATGGAGCATGTGCACAATTCAGGACTTCCCCTCTCCTTGTCACTTGTTATGTGAAACATCGCTTGTTAAGCGAGCCTTTTTTTTACAATTTGTTTTGCTCTTTAAGCAAGGTCCACTGTACTAGTTCTAATCATACAGGAAAATATATATATATATAAGTGCTGCTTGCTCTAATCATGAATATTGTTATTAATTGTATAATACTATCAAAATCAGCATGTCCCAAAACAAATAATCAAATAACATTACCAAAGCAAATTTCTGAATGTAATAAAAGAATAGTAACATAATGATAATTATAACTTAAGTTTGAATTTAGTAATTAATAACAACCAACTGACAAAACAGATAACAGTTAGAAACCATGTCATTCCAATGAAAACATTTTACATTAAACCATCCAATATCCTAAGATGTATACAATATTCAATGCAAGATTAAGATGCATATTTACTTTACAGTTTAAATCTCAATTTCTAGCTCTTGTTACTTCATTAATAGGCTAGTGTTTGCTTTTGTTAAAGATTGTAATCTTCATTACTATTTAATTAAAATACTGTACCTCTTAGATAATGGAAGAAGTATATAAGACATGTAACTATGTTGCTAAAGATGAGTTTATGAATTTTTAAGTTGTGTAGCAGCATTGCATTAACAGTTTTGTATAAAATTCTGAAAATCAGTGCACATTGGAATATCAGCAAGAAAAAAATGAACATGATTTTCAAAAGAAATTCAACTAGAAAAGATCACTATCTTTGAAGCTTTAGTTTAGTAAAGTTAAGTTCATGAAAAAAATGCACCTGTTAATGGGCAAATAATGCATCATAAACAAAATAATCAGCTAAAAATATGGGAAAACTTTTAATACAATAAGGGGTAATTGAATTCTGGATGCAAAAATGAGAGAACAATGAGTACAGATGCACTCATAATAAAGAAAACCCTCTGATTCTGTATCAGCTAAACTGTAGATAAGGATAAAGATAAACAATCAAAAACTATTGTTGAATACTCATCAAAAGCATACTCTACAATGTATACAAAACAACACTTTATTTTCGTGCAATGCCTGATCATACATATATGTTTAAACATGAAAGTGCTAAAGGATTTAAATCACCAAAGAAACATTATTAACACAGCAAAGAATTGTAATATGTCAGATAAATTATTTATTATAATAATAATTTTTTCAGTAAATTTTAAAAATAATAAATTAAATAATTTAAAAGTGTGAAAGTTCGAACCCACCGGAATTTAACCGGTAATGATATATCCTTTTCTGCGCGTTCAGAAGGAAAAAGGATATGAGTCCAAAGGAAGAAAAAATGAATCAGAAGGAACAACCGACGAAAATTGCGGGTTGGTGAAACTGAACAACGTGACCACGTCAATAAAAGGGTGACGAGAGAGGAAAGGAGGAGTCGGTTACGTAGTGTCGATTAGACAGAGTGTGTGCGTCCCGAGTCCCAATGGAACCCGCCCGAACGAAAGGCATACCTTGCCGAGGAGACCTTGACCGAGTGGACCGACCCGGATCACGAGGTATGACCCCAAAGGCGTGTAAACTCTCCCTCCACAAAGCCGCGCTCAGGCGACAGTAACTCGCCCGAATTGTATCTGTTATGTTAGTGTTAATAAATCTTTGTTATTGTTTTAATCCGTTGTGATGTCCTTTATTCGAATATTATCATCCGCCGCTCTACCATCGAACCCATCCACTTCCTCCACTCGCGTAACGCGTAACTCATCCGAACTGCCATCTTGACGTGGGCAGGTCTCACGGACCTGTTAGCCGACAAAAAGGAGGAACGAGACTCCGTCCACCTCCCGGCACCCACAAAAGCATGTTAATTATTAAATTCAACAAAACTAGAATTTCCACTAACTGTGGCCTAACTACTTTCACATTAACTTTGAGGACTGGCTTATAGTGATATCATTATCACTATAAGCCTCAAAGTTAATGCAAAAGATTTTATATTCAACTATTTCTCTATGGCATTTTTTACATGCTTCCAGTACATCTCATTATTAATGTATTAGACTTGACCAGTCTTGTTTTATATTATCTGATAGCACACTTCACAAAAGCGAATCAAATATTTTAAAAATAATTATTATAATTATAATAATGAATTTAATGAATTACATTTTATAATAAATTTGTTAATATAATAATAATTATTATATTAATTTAATATAATATACTAACCAGGTAGTTTTTACTACAGCTTACAGTGACTGTAAACGAAAAGGTTCAGTTACCTGTTGCATATGCACAATGAATGGATAACTCCTAAGCCTAATGTTGGAAATTTCTGACTGAGTTTAGGCTTAAGTTATAAGCCTAATATCCAAAGTTTGAATCAAATGAATCGATGGAACATCTCATTATACTAAGTAATGAAAGTGAAGTCATTGCGCATGCGTGTGAAAATTGGATAGACGAACAAAAGTCCACATATTGTATTATTGTTGGAAATTTTATGTTTATTTAGGATTGTAACAAAAATTTATTTTAATTGTAGAAAATGTCTTTTAAATTCTTGCTGATGAGGGACAAACAGTTCAAAATACAATGTTAAAGTGTATGTGTTCAGGTGATTTAAATAAACATTATTATTTCTGATCTGTAAGATCTAATTGCTGCATCCATAAATCCTGTATAATAAGTCCTGTTAATTGATAAAGTACTAGTAGACGAGATAAGTTTAAATTAAGATAAGGACACAATGGCATATTAACTGTACAAAAGTCCACTTTACCACAACCATGAATCATGCTAAAAATTATTGATTATTGATTGGTATCAAGCACGTCAAATATTAAAATGATACTATCACTAACAGTTGCAAAATAATAATTTTATGAAGTAGTTGCATTTAATCTTTCTAGCTCAAAATTTTTTTATGCCACTGAAAAGTGTTAATTAAATACAGCAATTAATCATCAACTTACCATGCTGATATGATCACTTGCTTGATCTGTATTTCAAAGAAAACTAAATACTTTATGCATAATGATTTTTCTTACAAGAAATGTACAAAAGAAATGAATAATAAAAGTTATACATATGAACAAATGAACTAAAAGCCATACACAATTGTTGAAGTGCAATAAGATGTAGAAAAGTTAAGTATTTCTGGCTTTTATATTTGAAAGTTCCAAGTGAGCAAATGCAATTAATATTGATTAGTTAATATAGTATATCATTCAGATCACTCTAAAATCAGTTTAATTGCATATCTGATTATTAACAATAACATCAAGTTTATTTAATGTTAAAAGTATTTCATAAAATTGAAATTAAAATTCCATAAATAATTCTTTAAAAAATTTTATAAAATTTTGATGTACTTACTTGTCCAAAATACAAGACACTAATAAATTTTCAACTTCATTTGCATCAATATTTAATTCCTGAAATATATCAAAATATATCATATTTTTCTAAATTTTTGAGAAAAATCTTATAGTTATAAAATTATAAAATTGTTAGGACAAAATTTATTATAAATTTTAAGACAAAATCAAAATTCACACATAATTCAATCTTTAAGTATTTTTATATAGAAAATACAGGGTATCCAAAAATCATAATACGTAAGAAAATTGGACTTTTCAAACTGTCATTGTGGACCCATGGCATGGCCTCAAAAGTTCTCAGACTTTTACCAATACAGCAAAGCCTTCAAGTGTTTTACAGATAAAAATCAAGAGTTAAAGATTAAAAAAATGCATTACCTAAAGGAAAGCATTAGGTGCAAAACATCTTGTGTGTTAACACAAGTTCAGCTTGAATGGGGAAAGAGACAAACCACTACATATTACATATCTTGTTTTAAAACTTTTCAAATTTTAAAATACAGACATTGTGTATTTGATTGAGAGTTGCAGAAGTAAAATAATGATAAATTCATAACATTATTGTGTATGGTCTGTTTTAACTTTCAAAGTTATCTATTTAGACTATTTTATTTTCCAATTAAAAACCTACTTGTGTGGAAATATCCATATCTATTTAAAACAAAAACAAATTTTCATTAAAAATTCTATATTTTAATAGAATTTTTAATGAAAATTTGTTTTTGCTTTAAATACAGATTCAAAAAGAATGTCCATTGTGCATATCTATTTAATATTTGTCATGCAGATTATTGTCTATGAGTTGGTTAGAGACTTAATTGTAAAATAAAAATATAAAGCAATTTCATTTTACCCACAATAATAAAATAAGAATAATAATGCTAAAATACAATAGTGTATTAAACTATATTAATAAAATCAAATTCCAAATGTCTTATCATCTTGTAATCAATTATCTAAGACATTCTATGATATAGCATAGAATGCAAATATCAGGAATGTCTTAACTTTACAACTGCTCAAACATGACAGAAATTTGCTATAATTTACGAAATGCTACATTTAAATACTCTATTCCTTGCTGACCACCTTATGACCTTATGATGTTCAAAATATCAAGAATAATTTATAATACTTAACCTATAAAAATATCAGAATTTAATTTACGATGACTTCTTGATAATGATTTTCCAGTAATTAATTATACTATGAAAGCAATAGTTTACTAGT
Source organism: Centruroides vittatus (assembly GCF_030686945.1). NCBI lineage: Eukaryota > Metazoa > Arthropoda > Arachnida > Scorpiones > Buthidae > Centruroides > Centruroides vittatus. The sequence continues at coordinate 3,271,050 of NW_027122644.1, forward strand.
ATTCATTATACTTCTCGCTATGTAATTTCACCATAATGCGATTTTTAATGAAATTGTTTGTGACTATATTAAATAAATGATAAAGAATAACTTTCTAACTGACACACATATAAAAAAAAAAACAACAATAATTTAAGTAAGCATCTTTTTAAAAAAATTTAATTGGAAATTTATCTAATGATTACTTTGTAAACAATCTATTATGTTCAAAAATCAAGTTATTACTAATTTTTGGGATATATATAAAACAACTAGTGGAAAATATATCTACTAAAATTTTGCATCATTCATCCATCCTTTACAGCAGTGACTAATTGTCTACAGTGCTAGCCAGTTGTGATATAAGACAGAATATGCATATTAATACTCTTACTAATTTCATATACCATATTTGTTCTAATAAACAGAGCACTGTCTATTAATTTTTTCAGCTGGTAACTGTGCTGTTTATTAGTGTTTGCTTACCATTAGAGGATGACTACTATTTACACTCTTTGGGAATTTGATATGACTTTTGAAATAAATTCAATAACTTTTTCATTATTATTGTTATTCAAGTAAAAATGCAACACACAATACACACTCACTTTATTTCAAGCACGACAACATTAAATACTATGCTATTTTTAGTTTAAAATAAGTATCATCTTCCTCCAATAGACACTACACTTACTATTAGAGGATGGTGTCTTTCTTGCACTGTTTATTAGAATAACTACAGTATTTCTAAAGTAAGTAATTTATTTTAAAAATATATGAATATTCTAACCTTTGAAATAAAGGGTATGTGTATGCGAGTATATGGCTTTATCAACTTGATCAACACTTGCGTACGTATGTTCCTAAGCAGATCTGAAATTTAAATTAAAACAAGTTAATACTTCATTTAAAAATTTAAAATATGATCAAATTTTGAAACTATCAAATTTATTTTAAATAGAAAAAATTATATAAAATAATGAAATTTTAAACAAATATTTGGAGATATTCACATCATTAGAGATTAAAAGATGAGGATTTTTAAAAGTAAAAGATCATCATCATCTAATATCTTGGTAAGATATAAAGAATATTTTAAAATATTGATTTTAATTGGCAATTTTTCTTTATTCAAAAATATCATCTAGGGACTGTTCTTAAATTATGTCCACATTTTTCTTCAAATTTCCCCCCTCTTGCCCTAATTTGTCCAAGTTTCTGTAACCCCCTCCACTCATCAGATTCCCTTAAAACCTTTACAAATCACTTTACAAATGATAGATACCATAAGTTAAAAACAAAACATGCAAGAAATTTTGAAATAAATATAATAAAATGCATAAACTGTATAAAATTTAATGAAATAAACCCCTCCCCTTGTCTGACTTGTTTTAATGATACAATAAGCTTTTACAAAAACAAAAATAAATTTTGCCAATCTATTTTAATTGACTACTAAAGTTCAATAATATACTTATTATTATACAATAACAAATATACTAGATTGGCATAACTTTTTTGTGATAAGATCAAATTTCAATTGTTGTAAGTTACTAAAAAAATAATTCAATATAATTTGTTGGTTTATATTAAAATTATATATAGTAATATAAGCACAAGAACTATAAAAATTAACCAAGTATTGTCAATTAGGAATATTTATTAAAATGTATTCATTTTAATATTGACATGTTTGTTTATATTAATTATTAGACTATTCTTCATAAACATACAATTAATATTTAATATTAATGTTATAAACAAAACAAGAATAGTTACACTATAGTCAGATGTGACAAATGTACTTTATTTTAAAATAAAAAAATTAAAATTAAATAAAGCTATTTGGCTTAAAATTATTATTTAGCAATAAATATAACAGACATGATGATGATAACAGATAATTTACCTTCAATATGTTCTCTTATAAAAGGATCATCCATTATATTTCTTCTGTTTGTTTTTAATATTGTTTCAAACTCATTAATATCATTATTTTGATAGGCACTGTAATAAATATTAAATTATTTTATGCATAATACACTCTACATTTAAAGTAAAAGCTATATATTTTACCTCACTAAATTTGTCATTGCTAAAATTTCTGGATCATTCTTATATGGCTTGGCTTCCTGAGAATCAAAAGGATTAATACCAGATTTCATCAGCATATTGGCCAAAACTAGATATTTTAAACATGTTGTTCTCCTAAAATTAAATAAAATTTGAAATTGTCATTTATAAATAATTTTTAAATGTTTATAAACATATCAGCTACTTACTCTTCATTAAAAAATATTAAATTTTTTAATATTTTTTAATATTTATTACATTTTTCTAATATCACCACTATTTTCTTTTTTTTTTTTTTATAAATTAAAAACCTTCAGATTTACAAATTAATTTGTTATATTCTTTAATTTATATCTTAATGTTAAATACATAAATTATATTATTTTAGAATAAACAATTAAATGGAATAAAACTAATAAATTCTAAATATTTCTGTTTTATATTTTGTTTGTCTTCAAAATTTTTCACTTTATCAAAATCAGAATATGGCCATTAATTAGAAATTATGGAAATAACGAAATATGAAACAGAAAAATATAGAAATTTTATTTGAATATATCCGTAAAGCAGAATATTCTCAAAATAAATTATTTTTAAAAAAATTTAGCAAAACCACTAAAGAATACTTATCAAAAATTAATAAAAATTATGAAAAGAATATACATAATTGAAACACTTTCAAAAAAATTTTTTGACAAAATTTGCAATGATAAACACACAAAATGTATTACTATATTTCCATGATTACTTTTTGCAACTGCATATTTTTTCAAGAAATATTTTTATGGAAAACAAAATATGCATGGAAATGCAAGACCTCTCATACTGGACTGTTTGATGTAAGAGATAGGACATGAGTCAGCCAACAAAAATTTTTATGGTATACTTTTTGTTTACCCTAATTCCCTTGTATAGGCTTAACAGTATGGTATCTTTGTACTTGCTGGAGTCTATGAGGATGTGGAATAGGAGCAGTTGTTAACTATGATGCTTTGTAACACTTCAGAAGGTTCCTTAGTATCATGCCAAATAGAATTAACTGCAACTTTGTGAGATGGCAGAAAAAATAACAGTTTTACTGCAGAGTATAAAATTAAAGTAATCTGCTTTGCAGAACAGAATGGAAATCAAAAGACCAAACAAAAATTTGGTGTCAGTGAGGCAGTTGCTCGCTACTTGCATAAACAAAAAGAAGCTCTAAGCAACACAAGTCCAATGTGAAAACATTCCGTGATCCCAAGACTGGAAAGTATCCCCAACCTAACAAAGAACTGTTACAGTATGTTGAAGAAATGTGCAACAAAGGCTATGCTGTAATACAATATGTTGCAATCATGGGTTCAAAATATTGCTCAGACACAAAATATTTCTCTATGTAAAACTACATTGTGCCAAAGGTTGTCTCAACATTTTATGGACCAGAGTCTCTCTTTTCAGATTTATCATATGGAAGCAGGAAGAACAATCGTATTTATTCTCCAAAATAGGGAATATTGATCAGACACCTGTGTTTTTTGATATGCCATGAAACACTACTGTGGAAAAAGAAGGTTCTCAACCAGTTGTCATCAAAACAACTGATTGCAAGAAGCAAAGATGCACAGTAATGTTAGCCGGGACTGCCTATGGACAAAAATTGCAACCATATGTGATTTTCAAAAGGAAGACCTTCCCTAAAGGGTTTATGGCTCTGCCTAATTTTTGAACTTACTGCAGTCATCATTAATTTTTTTTTTTTTAAAGTGTATGCATCTATCAAAAATGGCTGCATACTGTTTGATGTGAGAGTTCAAAATATTTGGAATATGTATGCAAAGTTTTTAAAATACCGTATTTAAACTATCTTATAAAATCATGACTTCTTGTAAGAATAAATACTAGTGATGTAACGAATATTCGGTTACTACCCGGTATTCGGCCTATTTTTCACTATTCGGTCGAATACCGAATATTTAAATCACTATTTGGCCAAATACTGAATACCTCAAGACAGGAGTAAGAAATAACAAAAACACAGTAAATTAATCATCTTGGTAACTTTTATTAATGCTGAACATTAAATTATAATTATTAAAGTTAATAAAAAATAGCATCTAACTCTAGTATTAAATTATTTCGTAATTAAATAATATTATAGCCTTTATCTAGCCCAATATCTTATCGCATTGATGACGTGTAGGTTAGAATGTATCGAGCATTAATGTTATTGTTTAGTTAATTATGTTATATTCGTATTCGCGACTATTTTTAATATTTTTTACGATATTTTAAAATGATTTACGAAACGTTTTATTGAAACTTATCGTATTTAATGAAAGAATTATTTATCTATTTCTAGAAGATGAGTAACTAATATATAAGTTATTTTATATATAAAGCAAAGAATGAGCATTTCTCATTATATGCAAAAGATAATATTTGAAATCACGTTAATTTTAAAAATATTGACAAAAACAATAGCAACAAAATATCACAAAACTTCACAAATAGAAACCCCCCAATAATCTATTTGAACTGTTCCACAACTGGAGAGAAACTAGACCATATGTTCCCACTAAAGTATATCCTTAGGCAGTGGCGTAGTGTAGTGGGGGCGGCAGGGGTGGCATTTTTTCACAATAAATAATAATATTTTGTAAAAATTTGAACCATTTCATTTCATATTTTTGTCGCACCTACGATTCAGACCAATTGAAATGAGCACGGAATTTTTCATTACTTATTCTGTGACAAAACTAGGGAATCCCCTTTCTTTAAATGAATGTATAATAATGACATCTTGCTCATTGTAGTGACTGACAACACCATGTGTACTGACTTGTAGGGATTCCCCGTATTTTATTTATGGGGGTGAAATTTTAAGGGGACAGCAAACTTTTCCTCCACCCCAGGCGGCTGACACCCATGCTACGCCACTGTCCTTAGGGTACTATTCCGTCTACAAATATGTAGTAAAAACAAATTTTAGTGTTTAATTAAAGAGTTAAAAAGATCGATTGCAAATAAAATAACTTATAAGTTATAACTTACATCTAAACCACCAACTGCCAAATCATATCGGGCTATTTACAGCTATTACATAAATTATAAACCAATTTGGCACTAGAGGTAGACGTTAGGCTCCATTTCATATTAACTTTAATAATTATAATTTAATTAATTAATTTAAATAATTTAGACCTACTGGAAGAAAAAATCGTAGTGACAGCGGGTCAATAGAGAGCAGGGTGCGCAATCCTTGCCATAATGCGGTTTGCGCACTAATTTTCATACGTGCGTTAATCAAGCAGAATATTCGGCCATTCAGTCATGCTCCTGGACGAATATTCGACCATTCAGCTACGCTCCTAGCCGAATATTCGGTATTTGGCTGAGGCCGAATATACTATTCGTTACATCACTAATAAATACTGATATAGTCTACTTTCAAAAATAATTTGCATACTTTTCAAATCTCAATTTTCAATTAATAAAAAATGGCAAAAAAGTGTGAAAAATATGTGTGGAAATACAGTATTACTAAAAGTCAGTGTAGATTAAAATAGAAGATAAATAATAATTGAGAAATATTATAAAAGACAAGAAAAGATCAAGAATTAGAATTTTTTTATTTAAAACAGACTAGATTATTCTTTAAATATGATAAGCAAGATAACATAAGTTGTGCTGCTTATCATATTTAAAGAATAATCTAGTCTGTTTCCAGAAGACTCATCCTGCTACAGTATACAATGACTTAAAAAAGTTTTAAAAAACTAAGAATGTTGTGCAAATTTACAATTATTAGGTAACTATCTTATTTTTAGCTTACACTTAATATTTCTATAAGTTTTTATTAATTATTGCTTCAATTCTTCAACTTTCCTTGTTATTATGGAAAATATAACTTTAATTTTTATATTAAGGAATCTAAATATTTTAATCAGGATTAAACCTTTTCAAGACATTTTTCTGTTGTATTTAAGCACCTTTTGCTGGAATACCAATAGGATAGTTTTTTGAAAATTAAACTTCATTCATATTAGAGTTGTGATCTGACAATGAAGCAAAATGTCTTGAAAAATGCTTAAACTTAACAACAATACTCTTGCCTACTTAATATTTTAGCATTTCTACACTGTTCTGATGAAGTCATATATATCTGAACTATTATTATTATAAATTTGCAAATTTAAATGATATACATTTGAAAATGTTCAAAAAATTTATAACATTTTTATTAAGTAACTTTCACTTCTAATGTTATGGTATTCAAAAACATTCGAATTCTTGGCATTCAATAGTTGGAACAATAACGAACCTGAAGCAGATCTTGGTAGAGAATCAAAAACATTCATCCATTTAGTTGAATTTGTATCTTACCAGAAATCTAAAGGTTTTGAAGTGATACTTATATGTACAAGTATTTACTATGGAAAGTTGTATTACATAATTTTTTCATTAATTGTTCTATGCCAAGGTTAAGTTTTATTTATTTTAGTACCAAGATTTTTAAATTTAAATTGCAGACAGTTAGTTTCTTCATATTTTAAATTGTGAAATAAAGTCATCTTTGACCAAAATAACATAGTTTTTCTTCACAGGGACAACACCTTTGAAATATTATGTAAAACAGTTTAAAAAAATTCTATGATGATAAGCTGTAACATTTTAATATACAGTAGAGTGTCGATAAGTGGAACGTCGGTAAGTGGAATGGCCGGAAAGTGGAACAATTTTCAGTCAGACTGTGTCATGCTGAATCGAATGTTTTTGATACTAAATTTACTTCTAAAGTATAATTTTCATGTTTTTTATATTCTTTAATATATTTATTTTGTTTGTACAAATGCAGAAATAATTTTTAACGATACGATAGCCTCGATGATTATTATAAAAATTTTCGTTAGGCTTAAAATCGACGAAAATTCAACACGAAGCGACACGCAACGGAGAAAAATTCAACAGGAAGCAATACGCAATGGAGAAAATTTGAACATCAGACAGGTTAATGTATTTTTTCGTACAAAGTCGGAAACTGGAACAAATCATTAACTGGAAGGACCCCAGTCCCCAATTGGTTCCACTTTTCGACGCTCTACTGTATATATAATTTCATATTAAAATGGCAAACAGTATGATTGAAAGCTTCTATATCAAAAGGTCATCATATGCCTTATCATCAGGGATTTTCTTTTTTAGATTTTTCCGTATTTTAAATAAGATTTTTGTTTTAACTATGCAACCTTAAAATATAAAACATAATTACTTCACTTATAACTAAGATCCAAAATGATCAAAATAATATAAATTTACAACAGGTATAAAAATTCTGGTTAATGTTACCTTAGGATCAAAAATGGCGGCCAGGGAAATTTTTCCCTACTTCAGAGACTGCGACGGGGAAAAAATTTTCCCTCCATTCAAGATGGCCGCGGTTCCGGCCGCCATCTTGAATTTCTCTGCAGACTCCGCGGATTTTTTCACCGAAATAAACAATAAAAAACAACAAAAAGAGGAGTTTTTTACTCACTTTTCGATTGTTTGATATGCTGAGTATGATCTCCTGTTTGGGGGTCAACAAAATTTTTCGAATCGTTGACAGTTCTATGTTCAACCACTACTCCTTCTATGTCGTCAATATGCATATATCCTTTCCATTCGTCCGTTATTATCGTACTGCCAGAATTCACGTATTTATAAACAATCCGATTCACAGTGTTTTTAGATCTGTCGTTCACCTGACATATGAAGCATTTCTTATCTTCATCGCAATGAATGCAAATGAACTCGGTCGGCTGTATGCCTAATTTTACAGCAAAATTCGATGCGTTATCGATACGGGGAGGCAAACCTAGCTCCGAAAAGTCGTCTTCCATCAACTTGTAAAAATCACGGGAAGTGCATCTCGACCAAAATTCGTCATTGCAACTCAAATCGGCAAAACTAGTCATTATCGAACAATTGGCAATAAACTAAACGAGGGGGAGGTAAGGATAGGAAAAAAACACGCTTTTTCCTTAATTTTTGATTACGTGGTTCTCTAACTTTTAGGATTAAATTGTTATAAAAGAAATAACAGTACTTACTAATACTGGAGGAAATAATAATAATAAACATTCAACGATAGCAATTTGTGTGCGAATGAAATATCATTACGAAAAAAAAAACAGCAATTAATCCAATACGCAATTCGTCGCAACACAGCAGTAAACGATTCCAACCGGAAACTAGTCGATTTGCATAAAATTGCCCAGAAATAACCAGAAATCACATCGCAGATCATGCATTTGCATATTCGTTCGTAACACACCTACGAATTTCCCGCCGATTTTACTCTTGCGCGACGTCACGAAAAGGCTCCCTCTACCATCGCAAATTTACACACTACCGTCTCCATTTCGAGGTTACAGGATACTTGGCAACGTCGAACACAGGGTAGAAACTGAACGGGTAAAAATTCCCCACGTCGTCGACGTCGCGACTCTAGGGAAAAATTTTTTCCCCGCCGCAGTCTCCGAAGTAGGGAAAAATTTCCCTGGCTGCCATTTTGGATCCTAAGGTAACATTAACCAAAATTCGGTTACCTACAGTTTTCTGAAGTTTAATCTAGAACAAACTACATTACAATTTTATAGAATTTAATCAATTTAATAATATATAACTTACCTAGGACTACCTGATTCATCATAATTTTTAAAAGCTTCAAAAAAATCTGTATGAGCTTTCTCATATTCACCTTCCCTTAAATGCATCTTGCCACCACATTCTACAGGGGGGGGGAGAAATCAGCATTTCTCAATAATATTTCACTAAATTTCAAGTGTATATACATACATACATACATACATCTATTTTTAAAATATATTCACAACAAAAATAGAATAATTAAATATTTATGTTTAAAATTTTATATAGTATAGTTTCTCTATATATACTTCCCTTACATAACAAAAATAAAATTATACAATTAATATCCTACAAGATAAAAAATACATTGCCAGACTAAAAAGAAAAAAATCTGTACAAGTTTGTCAAATCAAAATTTCAATGTAGGAAAGTAAATTTTTTTTAAGTTTAAAAAGCTGATTTATTTTATTCTTGTTATAAACATAAATACTCATATATTTATAAGATAACTTTATTTATTTATTTTTTAATAATTTATTTATTTATTTATCAGAATAAAAACTAATAAATTAAGAGTCCATAAAAAGTTAACAATTCTTTATTAAACTAAAACACAGTCTTAAGGTTTTATATAGCTCTCTAATTATAAAAACTCTCAAAATAAGAAAGTATCAAAATAATTATTGTATTTCTTTGTGATATGTCAAATATATATAAATTTTGTTATGTGAATTCTTGATCAAATGCATTATTATTGAAATTTCTTCTAGATCTTAGAATAATTTTTACACTTATATAATTATATATTAAAATTTTCATAAATGTTTTATCTAACAATGCTTGAGGTGAAAAGATGAAAAGCATTAAAAGATGTTTTGTAATTTTTATTTTAAATAAAGCATTGAAGATATATTTAAATGCACTTTTTTGAAAATTATTCTTAGAATGTAAATTTCTTTGTACTTCTATTTCCAATGCTTTTATATTTTTTTAAAAATCTTCAAATTTCAGTTTATTCTTTACTTATGAATAACCAATTTATATTCTCAGAGGACATATCTTTGGATTTTGACAACCCTGTTATTGTTAGAATTATTTTGATTGCCTAATTGATGCAGTATTTAAAATTATCATAAAAGTTTCATTTTCCAGGCATTACAAGATTTTAATAAAGACTTCATTAAATTTAAAAGAATCCCTAAAATCCTTAACTTGTCTAAAAACAAACATTAATAATTTAGTATAGTTTTATTTAATAAATCTAACTTAAAGTTATCTTACAAGCATATTTCATATTTAAAATTTGAAATAAAAATTTATAATAATTTATTTAGATTCTATAGTGCTTATATTGTCATTATATGAAAATATGCAATTCATAATCTTAATGATAAACATATATAAAAGTAATTTTCTGACTTCTAACATTACATCATAATTATAGATCCATATCTATGAAAATGATTTAAGAAATATACCTCTTATTACTCCCATTATCAATGGATGAGGTATAGCTGACTTAATGTGAAGAGACTGTTCATATAATTTCTAAAAAGAAAAAAATATATATTTTAAATTATTATTTAAATTAAATGTACTCATAAAACATATCCACACATTTTCCTTAAAAAGTAAAAATCAAATATTATCATATTCTATTATTTCAGCATTAAACAAACATACTGTCAAGCTTCTTAAAAATCTGATATAGTACTAAATAATAAATATATCAGACAGATAAAATTACCTGCAACACTCCATATTTCTTATATAAAATACTTTTACTTAAGAGATGTGGAATATAATAGTAACACAAAAATACAAATTTTCCTCCAAAAAATTTATATCTTAATTTTTCAAATAAATAGAAAATGTTTAATTGAACTTATGACTCATGAACCAATTACCCGATGTGAATAACGTTTATGTGACGAACGTTTTCATTACCCCTTCTGAGCACTTCTTCAGGTCAATTCTTATTTCAACTAGGCTGGCTTTGACATTCAAAAATAAATTGAATGGTACGGATTCCGAATACAGTATGTGCATGCGTTCTCCGTAAGATGATTAATTGAAATCCGTACCATTCAATTTATTTTCGAATGTCAACGGCCAACCTAGTTAAAATAAGAATTGACCTGAAGAAATGCCCAGAAGGGATAACAAAAATGTTCATCACTTAAACATTATTCATACCAGGTAATTGGTTTATGAGTCGTAAGTTTTATTTACATTCTGGTGTTGTGTGGTTAAACAATGTTTAATTGTTTTAAAAAAATACACTATATTAATTCTTACAATAAAATGCATTTTAAACATTACTAAAGTCTAATACAAGATTTTCAATACAATACTTTTTTGACAGAATATTCCATATTCTATTTAAATGTTGTTAAAAAACAAAATTCGCAAGAATACAAATCATAATACAGTAGAACGTCATTTATCCGAATCAATTGGGGACTGGGGTTGTTCGGATAACTGATTATGTACGAAAAAATATATTAACCTATCCCATGCTGAAAATTTTCTCCATTGTATGTTACTTCACATTGAATTTTTGTCGATGTTGATGTGAGTATCTGAATTATGGACCTACAGTATATTTTCCGTGTTATGCCATGACGTCATAGTTGTCACCTTTTTGTCAACTACCTAACAACTAACTGCCAACTTTCCACATGAGAACGTACCATCCATTTAGTTCTCAGATGCTTAAATGACACTTTCTCATCACCTTTGCCCTAAGTTGCATCAAAAGGAAAACAGTACTACAAGAATTCGTCAGTTGCCGCGTGAATCGACGCTCGCCCAGTAACCACTTTACCTGGTGCGCCATTTTTCCTTGTGTTTTGTGCCGGTTCCATGGATTAACGATATTGATACCTGGATTAACGCTGCTGCTTACGCCTGCCAGAAATGCCAGGACTAAGACTCTTGTTGTTAGTTCCAGAAACGCCGCCCTCCACCCGACGGATTTAGCAAACTCACTTCAACAAGGTATTTATCGCCACGTGAATTGTTGTAAACTCTCTCTCTTGGAATCGCATCATTAGTTCCATTTCCCCTTGATGTTGTACATAAGTCATGCTTAAAATAAATAAACGTTATGCTTTAGTTAACGAGGCCTCTGTTATTTCTGGGGCATTGTCCCATCCTCCATCCCGAATCCGATCGCCCTAAAACGCGACCGCTCACGCGTCCGATTGTTGAACCACCGCAGCTTCCGTGTCAGCAGAGACACGGTGGTGTCAGTCCTGATGTGGCATCAAAGAGGTGCCGACCCCCCGGTCACATTATGCCTAATGTAAATTTTTTAAAATAATAATTGTGGCTATTGTATCGTTAAAAATTATTTCTTTATTTTGTACAAACAAAATAAATATATTGAAAAATATAAAAACAAAAAAATTATATTTTGGAAGTTAATCTAGTATCAAAAACGTTCAATTCAGCACAACACAGTCTGACTGGAACACTTTCGGTTAACTGATGTTTTGGTTGATCGGCTTTCGGATAAAGGATGCTCTACTGTATTTAATTTAAAATATTAGAAAAATAAGATTAAAAAATGCTATATTTTTAGTAAATAGTTTAAATATTTGTTTCAATATATAGTAATTAACAATAAAATATAAAAATTCAATAATAAAAAATATTAATTTACAAACCTTTAATTTTTTATTATTTTTCTGGGCAGTATACATTTGAATTTCTAATGCATATATTTCTAAGAGTTGAGTTCCTTTTTTAAGATCATCAGACCCATCATCAGTCTAAAATGTTAAAGAAAGACATTTATTAATGCAAAAAAATTTTTAAATATATTACAGAGGCAATTTCTTAGGAATTTCTCATATAGGTACAGTCAAAGCCATTACTATGTGATCACTTCACACAAAGTCTACATTATTGCAAAATAGATTTGCGATTCAGTGGACAAGGATACGCATTTCAATGTTAACAAGTTCAGTTAAAATTTGTCATGGTCCCATGAATTCAACGACATTTATACTATGTCATTTAATACAAAGCCCACTGCCTTTAGCTTCCGCAAAGTCACAGGAGCCAAAATGTCAAAACACACACACACACACTCCATGACTAGAAACAAACTTTTCAACTTAATGCTGGCTACAACACTTATAAATGTTATTGTGTCATAGGCATTGCAAGTTATCCCACACCAACAACTATTCACTCCAACTTGAAAAATTATACTTTCTCTTATAGTCAGCCCTATGTATGCTGTGACAATGCTGAATGATTACTTAAGACAGTTGACATGTGCATTGGAAACTAGAAGTTAACAGTAGTGAGAAACTTTTACTTAAATCTGTAGTTTTATGAAATATTAAAGAAATTAAAAATAATAACTAACAGAAATAATGAAAAACTGAATTACAATTTTAAATACTGGAATATAATTAGCTCATAATTTTTAAAATTATGAGCTAAATACGTAATTAGCTCATAATTTTAAAAATGAAAGTGAACCATTTCTATTGAAATCCAAGCAAATAAGTTATTTTAAAATTTGTACAGTTTTACATATATCTAGCAACTGGATTCAATTTGGCAACTAGGTCAGCATGTTATATCCAGTAGCTTTAGTCATTGTTCTACCAACTCTAATTGATGTCAAAAAACAAGCATTGATTCTTCCGTCAAGCAAAATGTATCTCAATAAAGTATATGTTTGGAGCAAAAAGCAATACATAAGTTTGTTTACTTTTTAAACATGTGCAAGTAAGGTGAAATAACTAGGAAAAAATTTGGCTTTTGTCATTTGATTATAATGACTATATTATGCAAACATTCTTAATACTAAGTGCCAATTTTTAGTTCCTTCAATTTTGTATTAATGGAATTTGGTATATATATATAATGATAATGTATATGGAAGTCATTTTTAAAGTAAGAATTGTTTTGTCATAAAGTGATAATTTATTTATTATAAAATCCTTGTTTTTACAATGAAAATATGCTTTGAACTATTTATCAACATAATCCCATTGATACTGATGCATTTTTGATATCAGCTTAGTAGCAGGAGATTAGCATGAAGATCCTCTAATTGAAAAACTCTACTGCCTCTTCCTTAAACCAGTTGTTGACAGTCTCGTGGATGTCACCATCAATCTGCATCAGTTTTTCCACTCAAAACTTCCTTTAGTTTCAGGAAAAGATAAAAATCAGAAGGCACCAGGTCCAGACTATATGGTAGATGGTCCAATACCTATAAACAAAATTTTTCAACTGTTTTGCCATTTTTAAAGCAATGTGAAGAGACTTTATCATAGAGCAGACACTCCCTTAGTATACCATATTAACAGTTCTGTATAATGACCCCTAACTCTTTTTAGATTTTACAGCATCTTTCCATGTTGATTATACCATCAACGCAGATAATCAATCAGAAGAATTCCAGTTCCAAACAATCACAGCCATGATTTTCATGGTTGAAGATGCTTGTTTGAATTTTTTGGATTTGGTCATAGAATGTGATTGGTGCCATTCAAGAGGAATATGAGACATGAATGTATAGTGAGACACCCATGTTTCATCTCCCATCACTATACAATCCAAGAATTCATCCCCTACCAAACAGTAGTAATCAAGAAATGTCCAAGAAGAAGCTATTCTCTTCTGTTTGTGTTCTGATGTCAACATTCTTGAGTCCCACCTCATGCAAACCTTATATTGAAGATGTTCACTAACAATTTCATATACAATAGAATGAGAAACATTAAGGAAAGCCACAAGAAGCTCATCAATCATTAATCTTCTGCTCTGTCAAATGTATTCATCAACAAGTTTTCAACTCTTCAGTGATGATAGACTGGTGTCTGAATCTTGCTTCATCATGCATGTCCTTGCATTGTTCTCCCTTCATTATATAACTGACACATTTGCCTCATTCACTGCACCATGCATTTCAGGCAGCTGTTGATGAATTTCAGCTGGGCAAATATTTTTGGGCAGCAATTTGAAAAAATTGTAGACCTATAAGTTCCCACTGTTGTCCGTCCTTCTGTCTATCTATTTTTCCTTAATCTCAAGAATGGAGTTAGATAGATAAAAGTCAAGATTAGATATGGAAAGCTCAGAGGCAGGAGGCCTCAATTAACTATATACAAACTTCTGATGCAAATCAGAAGTCATGTTATTTCAATTCAAAAAATTTCCCCTGCAAGATGTTAGATAGGTGACTGGCACAACTTTATTGTTAAAGGAAAAGTATGATGTACTGTACAGGGGCAAGCCACTAGTAATTTGAGGTGGAGAGTATATATTTTAAATTAAATAAATTAAAAATATGATTAAAAATTGCAGCCTGGCATTGTGACAATGTCACAATAAATAATTGCTTGTTTCTCCTTGCTGTCTCTTCTCTTTATCATTCTTTAAACAGTTAAACAGGGTTAAATTTCTCTTAATGGTAATCTTTTTGTTGGTAAGACTCTCAAGGTGTTTATAAAAACCTGCTTTCCAACTCAGTATATAGCAAAAGACCAATCTTTGCTTATCTTCAGTGGTAATCTTTCTGCAATCCCTGTTTTCTGTATTTGCCAAAAGTTTATCAATATGAGATCTGTTAAGATCATACTTATTGAATATTAAGGCCAATTAAAACAGTGTATCTCATATTTCTCACAGATGTTCATAATTCTTTTTTCTTTTAGTTTAATGTAAATTGGTTTCAATTTCCTCTTTTTGTTTTGAAACTTTCTCTTGCTTCTCTTTTAATACCTGCTTCAACTTATCAATTATATCTTTTTTTTTTCTGTTCTTCATTTGCCATTTTACAGTCCTCACTTAACTTTGGCATCACTTAAATGTACTTTGTGCTAGCATAATTTTTTTGTAATAGGCAATAGATGGGAGTTGTTTTAGTACTGTCTAATAGCATTCTTTGTGATCAAAATGCTATTGAGTGTACTTTCTGATATGTATAATTTGCATTCTATTAAAGTCCAGCTACAAACAGAGAATTGGAATTTTACATTAGCATTACTGTGACAAAGTTAGTACTGTATGCAAAACCTTTGGCAAATGCACAAGTTGCAACTGTAATCATCCTCTATCAGTATGCTTTCTGACCACCTCATCTCTGAACACATCTACATAATATGTCCCTGCCCTATTTGGTTTTTCCAATTGAATAACCTTCCATTCATCTAACAGATCATCATCTTCAATGTCAATTGAAAACACTTATGCAATGGTGATGATGTCTACAACCTAGAGAAAAAGTGTAGGAAGTGAGCATGACATCTCATGGCCTAAAGCTGCTTAGAATACAATGGTCCTTTTTGTATGATATCCCTACAATCTGAAATACAATATGATTGAACATCCTTTAGGAATTTGTTTGCATGTACTTTTTCACATTCTTTAATGCAACTTTTGCTACACTTGAAACAGTAATTTCTTCAACAGAAAACAGAACATTTAACTCTACAAACAATTAATATGAATCATGTCCAGATGCCCTTTTCAGTTCTTTTAGCATAGCAGACTTGAATACATGTCCAGCCAAAGTTTGAACAAACTAAACTATATTAGTGTACAACTTGTGTAATAGGAATTCATCATGCTGAAATTTTTCAGTAAACTTTGTGAATAATGCTGTTGATGACACAACAAAATACAGTTCTGCTTTCATAGCAGGAGTATTCAAGTTTTGCTATTTTCTGGTAAGAAATACTTTATAAAGTATATCCAAAAAGACCAATATTACTGAATATAGGCTGTTAAAAAACTACTTTAAAAAAATAAACAAATAGGAAGAAAACAAACTACTATGATCCTGATAATATATTACAAGAGCCTCTTAAGTATTCAAAAGTTTAAAATTTTTAAAAAATAATTTTCATTGAAAAATATGAACTATATTATTCTATAATATAGTATATAATTATATAATATTTTATGATACTTAACTGTAACAAAATATGCACTATAACAGTGTAAACTATAATAAAATTAATTTTAAAAATTTATTGTGTTTATTATGACAACCCATCTATAATATATTTCAAATAGAAAAAAAAATGGAAGATGGTGAATAATAATAAAATTACCTGACAACTTTGGTGTAACTGTTTCAAAATTTTTGCCAGTTTATTATATTCTCCTCTATCAAAATAAAGCTTTCCTAATTTAGTATTAGTTTTAAACCATAGTCTATCATTTTTAGCATCTTTTAAAGCTTCAAGTGTTGTTTCATAGAATTCTTGGAGTAGTTCCATCTGTTTGGAATATATTTAAAAAAAATGAGTGAAAAATTGATAAATTTCAAATAAATATGACATGTAATAAAATAATTAAAGAAGAAATTAAAATTCACCTGTTTTGATGTTGAAATATAATCTAAAATTGAGTTAATGGACTTCTCAGAATAATTCCTCGTGACAGCACTTTTAATATAAGTTAGCAATTGTGTATAACGACTCATCATTTGGTCAAAATTTCCCTAAAATATAATACATACATTTAATTATTCATTATTAACATATTGATAACATACAGTTTACAGATTCTTCAAATACATTCAAGCATAATGAGAGAAGTTAAAATATTTTTAATGCAGATATAATTTTAAAACTGACAATTCAATCAAATTCCAAAATTAAATACATTAAAATGTTTTTTTTTGAAATTGACAATATTTCAAATATATAAAAAAAGTAAATTTTATTTCAGACACGTTAAATAAAAATAAATGACTAAGAATTAAACTCCAAAATTAAACAGATAATCTTAAAAACATGTTTAAAAAATCCAGGAATTTAAGTAGTAGTAACACCAAAAATCATAATGTTCTTAATTAATAAAACAAAAAATTCACTCATATCAAACGATAAAAGTGTCATCATAACAGATTAAAAATTAATATCAATTATTCTTATTCAGATATTAAATTAAAATATTTCTGTTAGTTGCTCTCTCAATTGTTTAAATTTAACATTTTTTTAACAATATACAAAAGTTCATACAGCTGTCTTACTGTTTTTCTTTTTTTATGACTTTTTTCAAAACTATATCACTTCTAATCAGTCAAAATTTATAATCCTACACTGGAATCGACCTCAGTATAAATGACACGTTTATTTACATATCAAACTCAGTTTATTCTATATTTTGGATAATAACAAACACAGAACCAATTACTAATGTGCAGAAATTAAGGTGTGTCTTAGATTTGATGGCATCTTATATTTGAGTAAATAGTGTTCCAAATTACTATTGCATATATGAATGATTAATCTATTTATACACATTGTTGTGAATAGATGTCATGAATAAATGACAAGGGTCTTAGAAACACAACTAATTTCTCTATCAAGAAAATTGATAAAACTAACTATTGGGTTGTTCAGAAAGTAATTTCATTTTTTTACCACCAGAGAGAATAGATGTATTTTTACCTGCCAATTTCATTATAAATCAGTCATTATATATTTTGACAGCTGACAATTCAAGGCTTATTTGTAAAAAATTTTGATTCTTTGTAATTGTTTTTTTTTTTTTGCTGTCCCATCAAATATGGAAAATCAAAAGCAGCATTTTCAACATATTTTGCTTTTTTATTACTGAAAAGGTAAGAATGCTGTTCAAGCAAGAAAAAAATTGTGTGATATGTATGGAGATGTGTTGACAGAATGACAATGCCAAAACTGGTTTGCAAAATTTCGTTCCAGCAATGTCGATATTGAAGATGCCAGGTTCTGGAAGGCCAGTTGAAGCTGATGAAGACAAAATAAAGGTATTAATTAAAGCAAATCACTAAATAACAACACAAAAAATTGCTGAAATTACATTTGTCAAATTCAACCATTTATGATCACTTGAAACGACTTGATTTCATTTCAAAGCTAGATATATGGGTTCAACATGTTCTTAAAAAGATTTGCTCCGTTGCATTGACATCTGTGATTTGCTTCTCAAACATCAAGAAAATGATCCATTTTTGAAGTGAGTCATAACTGGTGACAAAAAATGGATTGTTTATAACAATGTCAAATGCAAGCAATCATGGAGTAGAAGAGATGAGCCAGTTCAAAGCACTTCAAAAGCCAATATTCATTTTAAAAAAAGTGATGCTCTCTGTTTGGTGGGATTTTAGGGAAATTGTTTTTTTCAAGCTTCTAATACAATTTATTCAGAAGTGTACTGCCATCAACTGGACAAATTGAGTGATACCATCAAACAGAAAAGGCCAGAATTGATCAACAGAAAAGATGTAGTGTTTCACCATGATAATGCCAGACTTCATGCAAGTTTGGTAACTTGTCAGAAGCTGTTACAGCTTGGATGGGATGTGCTACCATACCCACTATATTTGCCAGATCTGGCATCCTCAGATTATTACTTGTTCTGGTTGTTACAAAATTTTTTAAATAGTAAAACATTTAATTCAAATGAAAATGTCAAAAATCACTTGGATCAGTTTTTCTTGTAAGCAAAGATCAAAACTTTTATAAGCATGGAATCATGCTACTACTAGGAACCTGGCAAAAGGTATTGGACCAAATGGTAAATATATAATTCAATAAAATAGTTATATATTATAAGAAAATTTTTTTCCTTGAAAAAAGAAATGAAATTACTTTCCAAACAACCCAATAAATAGTCAACCAAACGACTTCCATAATTAATCAAACTATAAATTTGCTATTATTAATGATTAGATATTAAGTAATTTGGTATTAGAGGTAGATGTTAGATACCATCTCTTATCTAAATTAATAATTATAATTTTTAATTTATTAAATAATTTAGAATGGTCTGGAAGAAAAGAACTAGCCCGGAGTGGGACTTGAATCTGCAACCTCCACTTACCGTGTGGTGTGCTTGCCAGTTGCAGATTCAAGTCCTGTACCAGGCTAGTTCTTTTCTTCCAGATAGTTCTAAATTATTTAATAAATTATTAATTTAGATAAGAGATGGTGCCTAATGTCTACCTCTAATACCAAATGTATTGAACTTTGGGAAGTTTATTGTATATAACTAACTAAATAGTTTAATTAACATTAAAAAACAAAAAGCACTAGAGAAAAAAATAGAGATTAATTTTAAAAATGGCTTCACAAACAACTCTTCAATTTGAACACGGTTTCAAAATAGGTACAGTCCTCTTTCAATGAACAAAAGATCTAGCCAACAAAAAATCTGTTTGGTAGCATTTCCCTTTAGTGCCATTTCTTTCATATTACCTTAGTACTATCCTTAATGCCATCATAATACTATTTCTACTACTTGGAACCCTCTTTGAATTATAGTTATTTCTACTAACTTGTAAGTGTATTTTTATTATTTTATTTTGTTTCTGTTTGGGTTTCATATTCAAAATTTGGTTCTATGAGTTGGGTAATGTGTTCATTGATCTCTTTATTTCAATGCTCTAATATAAAAATCATTAAAAAGTTCAAAAGAATGTGTGAAGGAAATACTTAACTGAAACATTCAGGTTACAAATTGGAATTTAAATTTATAAGAATGTTCCAGTTAACGGAAAAACTGAAATTATAATATCTGTCCTAATGTATTGGTTGCTGATTTGTTCAGTTATTCATCGTAGAAGAATTTTCACTAAAAATGGCCTTATAAAAGGTTAAAATTGTTTTGAGATTAATGTACAACTGAAGACAAAGACTAGTGTCACTCAATTTTAGATTTAATAAACACTTTCCCTTCTTAGAATGGCACCACTAGGAACAACAAGATAATGTATGGCTCATCCAAATGTCTAGCATCTTCCAATAAGAGCAATGGCTTCAACTTCATAGGTGATGTCAGTAACACTAACAAAACTTTGCACGATCCAAAATACCAATCCTAAACAGAACATCCTGCCCTGCATATGGGGATTTAAACCCATACTAAATCACCTGATCAATACATCAGCATGGCAAACCTTATAATATCACTTGCAGACTTGAACCCTAAATGTGTACTCTTAGGACAAGTGAGTGTAGATAAATGCAAAACAGTTCTCCGGCATACCTAAGGTTAGAAGATGTCCATAGAAGCTGCAACATGATCATCAGGCAGTAAAGCTAGAAAATGGTAAATAGCTCATTATGTCCTGATTGGAGTTGTTGCAAAGCAAACATCATTTATAGCAAAATTTCATTCATCATCCAAAATTTCAATGCTTCAACATTCACATACATTGTTAACATATCAGTTAGAGTTCTATTATAATTTCCAATGAAGTCATAAGCCATTAATTTATTGTTATATTGTAAAGTGCCAGAAACAGAAAGGATCTCTTGAACTATCTCGACAAAAAAGAATCAATCTCTATTATTTATTAATTTTCTCAGAACACCTTGTTGCATTATACTGTTGTTAGCTAAGAAATCTGTACTTACCAACATAGATATGTTGATAAGTACAAATGGATATTGCTCAAACAATGATGTAACAGCTGAGATAACTGAAGTAATACATGAAAACAAGTAATCCCTTGTCACCTGAAGAAATGGGAAATCACTCCAGAAGACCCAATCTGACAATGGTGAAAAAGTCTTGTGATGATGGAATTATCCAGCATATGCTTAAGTGAAAACCTTGCAATGTTGGCATTCTCAATATCCTTAGACATATTTGATGTATTGACTTATAGGCTCTAGTCATGATTCCAGACTATGTGCTCATAAATCCTAGATCAGGGGTGGGCAACCTTTATAATTGCACATGCCAAAATTGCCAAATTTATAATGCAAAATTTTCTCACATGCCAACTAAAATTTTCAGGAGTATATTATAGATACATCTGGTCTAGTGGCTAGATGATGCTACAGGTAAGCTAGATTTAGTTGATCTTCTAATAAATTGGCAACTTTACTTGTAAATCAGTCTATCACAGAGATAATGTCTTGGAAATATCTATAAGACGTTTGTTTCTTTATTGCATTTTTATTTTGTATCACTCTGCAATGATGTTGAATATTTATTTTTTAATGTGAGCTCTGGATCATGTATCAGAAAAAAGTCGTCAGTGTTTCATATTTGGCATGCATGCTAAGGGTTGCTATCCTAGGTGACTAGGTGATTGTGGTTGTCATGGTAATTTTCAAGAAGTGCACTTTGCAGAGATTGGAATAACTACACCAAGGATGTTCAGTGCAGTATTAACTCCATCAGTATAAAATTCCACCAAAGATACAGAAATGTTGAAACTTATAAAAAAATTATTCGTAATAGCATTGGTGTTGTTTAGTAGTTACCATATATAAACATCTTCCAAACCCAATTCACTAGTATAAAGCCACACCAACTGCCAAATAATATTGGATTATTTTCTGGCAATTATAATTTTAATTACTGATTAACTTGTCCCTAGAGGAAGGTGTTAGATTATTCTAAAATTATTTAATTAAATTATAATTATTAAATTTAATATGAGATGACACCTAATGCCTCCCTCTAGGGACAAATTAATCAGTAATTAAAATTATAACTGCCAAAAAATAGCCAGATATTATTTGGCAGTTGGCTTTAGTAGTTATAAGATGTCATGTCCACTTAATGTGATTTTCAATTCACAAGGGTGGTATTGTTGCTCACATCTGTGACATCTGAGTTTCAGGCTATGAGAGAGAACATTGATATTGAGAAGTTTGTAGCCAGACTTATGGACCATAGACATAGTATT
Source organism: Centruroides vittatus (assembly GCF_030686945.1). NCBI lineage: Eukaryota > Metazoa > Arthropoda > Arachnida > Scorpiones > Buthidae > Centruroides > Centruroides vittatus. The sequence goes on from NW_027122644.1 coordinate 3,293,380, forward strand.
CTTAAAAGTGAAGGACCCACAGGTAAATCAGATTAAAAATTCTTGTAAACTATTCAGTCAGCAAAGAGAATAGTAGTCTGTAACAACTCTAAATAGACATTGTGTAGATATAGCCAAAATTTTTAATGACCTATACAATGGCAGAATATTTATTTTCCATTACAGAATACAGTAATACCTCGACTTACACGAACCCGGAGTTATGTGATTTTCAAACCTCAATGATTCGTCTTTTGTTTAAACACCATGCAACTCTTGATTACTCACTCCCCCCAAACTATTGTTCAGCTTACATGTTTAGACATGTTGCACGGAATCAACGCATAGCTACAATTTATTTTGTGTTATTTATTTCTGTGTTTGTTATATCTATGGAGACTTGAGAGACTATACTATATCATCCAAGCAAAGTAGAACTGATTATTCTGCATCAAACAAGAAAAGAGAAACTTTATCTTTGGAATGTAAAGTTAACATTATTAAAGACTTCGATACAAAAATGAAAATTTGTGAATTGGCAAAACTTTGATCCTTTAGACCCAGTTCAATCAGATGATCGAATGATAGTTGGAAACTTGACAGAAGGCCTCAGTTTAATTGAAAAGGGATTACAAATTTTAGAAAATATAGACTCTAATGAAGAGCGCATTTCTTCTACAAAATGAGAAATAAAAAATTATTAGCATGCTACGAGGAAATTTTGCGGGAGGAAAAAATCTTTGAGCTGTCAGACGAATTTGTTAGATTTTATGAAGCCTTCTACATCAAAATAACTTTGGTTTACGATTTTAATAGTATAATTTGTTATACATATGTATTATCTACGATTTTATTAAACATTTTTTTCTAAATTATTGTTTTGATTAGTCTCCAGCCCCAATTAAAAATAATTTGTATGTATTTATATGCGAAGTTATACCCCGACTTATGCGATTATCGCTCGGTCCCACCTATCATGTAAGTTCCTGGTATTACTGTAGTTTGTTTCTCTTGTTATGAGAGTTTGACTGGTGTAAACAATTACAGCTGGATTGCCTCGTTTGCAATAGTACAACTTTTAGTCCATATCTTCTGGTGTCTTTATGCAATTCAATGAGCATTTTATAATCATCATTCCTAACTATGGGTTCAAATATAAAGAGAATTCTGAGCTAGTCAAAATTCTCCTGTTGTGTTGATTCCAAATGGAAACCACCTACCATCATTAAGAAGACTGTCAAGGATTTGGCTAGAATTGTAAAATGTTTGACAACTTATTGGTAGTGTAGTATAAACATAAACCTAGAAAACTCAAAACTTTTAAGAGATGAACAAAATAGGAACACCCATAATTATTCATATCTTATCCAAGTGTAACAGTTCCTCATTTATAAACAAAATGATCTAGTATCTGCAGATTTTGAATTCCAAAATGGCATTTTTTTTAGATTCATCTATAAGTGTAATACTAAAACCACAAAGAAGCATCTTAAGATGTTCCTAGAAGTCAGTGAAAGGACAACAACATTGTCAAAGAAACAATCAAAGATTCAACTTCAATACCTGCACGGCATTGTCCATCATTCAAAAGATAGTGCTTTACTTAATCCAAATGGGAGAACTTTAAATTGAATAGTCCATCCACATTGACAAAGGCAGTCTTTTCTCTATCCCTACAAACTGTATTGAGTCTTCTGTGTACAATCTATAGCATCATATAAACAACCCTATAATAATTGTTTATATGTATATCCTCACATTGCCGGGTTTGTGATGGCCGACTGTGTACGTTGTGTGCATGTTTATTGATCTTGGACATTGAATGCGCCCCCAGTCAGCATTGTAATGGGCAATGATGGCTATAGCTTAATCTATAGCATCAGTTATCCTTAAAAGCAAATTAACATTTTTCTTCATGGTAAAATTGAGCTTCTAGTAATTAATGCAGAATCACTAGCTCTTGTCACATTTTTCTCCTAAAATCACTTGAGAAGACTATGAACTACTGTATGATTGAACACATGTAAGCATTTAACGTTAGTCATTCACTTTATTTATGATTCTTAGCTCTGTTAATGAAACTTAATAAAGCTTTCTGTTTGATCAGTAAGTATTCTTCTATTCAAATGCTTCCACATAATGTTTTCTTAGAGCAAACCTTTTTCTGAAGATAAGGTAAAAGTGAACTCAAAATTTAGTAACTCCAAACTGCAGGTCACATATTTTATTTGAATAATTAAAAAGTAACAAACAATTCTTACAAAATTTACTTTCTGATATAAATTAAAAAGTTAAATAAAGTAATTAGTAGTGGCCATTATACTATTCATAACAGCTTTAGGTCCTTGCTTTTACACTACACATGCAAAGTTTTGAAATCTATCAAATATTTTTTGATTTATAAAAACCTAATATTTTCTAAACATTCAATGTTGGTACCTTGAAATCATCACATGGATTATGCAATCAATAACTTGACCAACTATTTCACAGGTTTGCCATCACTGTCTTTAGAGTATCTGAAGTAAACAAGATCTCAAACATTAGGAGTAATTCTAACAGGTTAGTTGACTGTTCAGGTATTAGATTTAGCATCAATCACTGTTTAAGCATATGTTGATCATTGATTCATCTCTCTTTTGACTTACAGGTATTCTTCCTATAACACAGTAGTTATGTTCCAAAAAAGTGCCATGTTATACAAATCCATGCTATATGAAACAAAAGACTAAGGCAAAACATAGTTAGGTTCCAAAAGTAAGCAAAAGTATACCATTCTTTTCCATCACTAAAAGAAATATGTTTATGAAAGCAATCACTAATTTATTTCCAACCAATAATTAACTAACATTCACAATTAAAAGTACTGTATTGTTTAATATTAATTTAATATAGTTAATATTAATTTTAGTTAAACAAGGGCGTTTTTACAAAGTATCATCATCTGCTGAGCTTTTTTGATGATCTTGGTCAGAAATATCAGTAATGTCTTCATTTTTCTTATTTTTATCACAAAAAATTTTTATGGATAACAGAATAAAATGTATTATTAATTGAAAATTTGTTCTAGGGGCTCTTGTTTATTCAGGTGAGTATTGAGCAATTTTTCTCCAAAATTTTGTGTTTGAATACCAAATCATTTGAGTTGGAAACAGTTCAGGTACTGAGGATAGTAAACAACAGTACTGAGATACTGCTGTATTTTGTTTGTCATTTTTAAGACTGATTGATTACTTACTTATGGTTAGGAAAAAAGTTTAATAGCACTTACCTAAAAATGTTTAAATAAACTTTACTAAATATGAAGATTAATCTATAAAACGAAAATGTGGTGATAGTCAATAATTACCTGATTGATAGGAAAGCTAGAACAAGAAAAAAAACTATACTGTCAGTTTTCATTAAAGTAAACCTGAAGAAAAGCACAAAATAAATTGAAAATTTCAATATTATAAAATCCATGGAAAAATTTGAGATGACACATATGCTTACTTGAATAAAAAAAAATATTGAATAATGAAGTTTGCACTTAAAAAATGTAAAATTTTGTCCAAATGCTTTCCTGAATTCTCGAACTATGTTAAAGTAAAACCAGAAACCATATTGTATGGAGGATATTCCCAGTTTTCTACCAAGTTAGAGCAAAACAGTGTTGTAGAAGTGTCATGTTTTACAAGGGATACCCGTATCTCCAAATTTTTGTCTACTGATGCAACAGTGTTAATACCCATTTCTGATTCCCATTCTTCAAAGTAAGTATTGCTTAAGTAAAAAGTGGAACATTGCAGCCACTGCCAGTATCAACTGTGGCATAGCACTCTCTAATATTGGGTTTTTTGCTGACTCAATCTTTGTCTAATGGGAGAATGAAATACTTTTTCGAGTAGAAGAAAAACTTGCAAAAAGTCTTGAAAGAAAAAAAGAAGTCTTGAAACAGAACTTGGGGAAATCTGATTCTTTTTTTAGAGCAGTTTAAGTGTCCTTTGTGCTTTTCAGTGGTAAACAATATATTTAGTTATTTTAATCATTTTTATTGACTAATAAACTAGTTTTGTGTTCCTAAGAGAATTGTTATTTATCCTGACATTTTTGGGGAGATACTGGATGTAACAGAAGTACCAGAGAAAATAATAATTGTTAACCTAACATGAAAGAGTCATCATTTATAGGGATTAAATCCAAAATTAGATCCATCATTGACTTCTCAATAACCCTGGCTTAGTTTAGATATATACCAAATTTAGAGCCTTTCCAGATGAAGGAAACTTATATCTTTACAAAGAAACTTATATCTAACCACCAGTCTACAGATATTGGCTTTTCAATCTACTGTATATGTTACACACTCTTGTTGAGATTCTAATCTACAGGAATGAGAGAAATTAAAACACCTATTGTTGGTTATAAGAATAAGAGAGGATTACCTGATACAACAAATGGAATGACAAGATAAGCAAGGCAGTCCAGAAGGAATAACTCAACACCGGATTACTAACAATAAGAATCAAATTATAAACTAAATGACATTCTTTAGTGTTATCTATTATATCTTTAGAGTCTATCAAGAGAGGATATATGATGCAAGACTCTGAGTCCAATATATGGCTGAGGATAGTAAATTTTACATCCAGAGTGTTTTTGCAAAAAAGTCAGTCCAAATGTGCCATATTCCTGATACAAGAAGTTGAAACATCTGATGAGAGGAGTTATGAAAGATTTGTTTAACATTCTAATTACCACCAGTGTTTCTACTGATTGAATTCATATTAACCTGCTATCAGATTGAAAATTTTCACATTGTCAAGTGAACTAATCTAAAACTTTGATTTCTAGTGACTATGACAAGATTATATGATACAGAGAGTGACAAGATTAGATGATACAGAGAGTGGCATGATAACTCCAAGAGATAATTCAAGAAGATATACAAAACAATGCCAAGTCTTTTCTGATGACTAGAGCTGATAACAGCTGCCTCATATGACCAGAAATACCTTATTATGACAGAGTAGAACTGCTGAGAAGACTGGAATGAAACACTGCTAAAGTACAATGTGTAAACATCAGCCGGATGGCCGAGCAGTCAAGGTGGCAGCCTACCGCTCTGGGGGACCCGGGATCAAATCCAAATGAGTTGAATAATCCCCAAGAATTTTTTGCGGGGCGGTCCGTTCGGATATGTCGGGCCCCATCCCTCACCACCCGGTTACCCCATTGTGGACCTGGCTGAACCCATAATGGCCTACTAAAAGAGCCTGTGTGGCCCTCGTAGTGCCCACAGGGCGGAAAGAGTTAAAACAAAAAAAAAAAAAAATGTGCAAACATCAGATGTATCATTGAATTCTCATCTCAGGACATGTCTGACACTACTGCTAAAACTGATTCAGATGAAATCCTTGACTAGTCCCTACATTGCAACAGCCAATATATGATTCTCCTTGCTACTACATGCTACTGAGACCTAGAGTCTGAATGAGTGTCAATGTTTGAAAAATCTTTCAAATGGTATTGGACACTCTATGGCAACTTTGCTGACCCAAACAAAGGTGATTTACAGTTATGTTTTGCTATCAATTACTGTTAAACCTGTCTCAGAGATCCACTGGTTATTAGTTGGTTATTCCTTGCCCAAAAAGTTATAGGACAACCTCAAAAGTTTAGGCCTGTTTAACTTTCTGAGGCATTCCCTTCTGTAGCTGTCATTCATCACCATGTCACTGATTCATTTCTGTTGCCATTTGATGTGCATGACAACTCTTCATGAACACTGGAAGCAGTTTCAGCCATGTTCTACTGTTAAACTAGAGTTCTAAATCCAACGTTACATTTTCAGTGTGGATTTGAATGGGTAACTGTTGAATGTGTTCAGATACAGCATGGTCTGAGTTCAGACTCAGTGACTATTCCTCTGAGTTTTTGGTGTTGAACAGTATCAGAATATTTTATTCATAATCTGATTCTTGGCTGTGATTTATTGAAGAAGACTGATGTTTTCCTAGATTATAGGGATCAACTCATTTATTTTAGTTATCAAATTACTTTTTTTGAGTGATCCTGTCTGCATTAACTGTCTTGAGGGATATTTGAATTCTGGATTTTACAGCCATTGTACTGGTTTTCTATGAATTTCAGTGACTGACATTCAGTTACTGGAATTAACAGTAATTTTATAATAATTTTAATATGCTATATTATTTCTTATGAGATTGCTTGATGAATATAAATAAACCATTTAATACAAACAAGTTTCTCTCTCATTGTTTATGCATCTGACTACTAACAAAATATCTAAGTATCATATAATCAAGATTTATTGTATATCATTTCTACCCATTCATTTATCTACACGAAATATAAGATTACTACTAATACAATATAAAAAAATATAAATGTACAACTACTTACTAATTTAAAGTTGATTTTAATCATTTGCTTTAATGCTTTGAACCCCCATTCTCCTTTCTCTCCACCTTCTAAATCTAAAACCTGTAAAATTTTAATAATAATACATTTAAAAAAGTATTTTTAATTTTATTACTATTATTATAAAATTTCTATGCAAGTCAATAGATGAATACAAAATAATCATTTTGACTCTTACCATTTTGTATACTTACAAATTCAAAATTGCACAAAAATCACAATGATATAAAAAAAATTAATCTATAAAATATATATCCAATAACTGTAAAAAATAATAAAAACAACAACCTATATTCAGTTCACAAAAGTAAACACTCCAATTCCTTTCGCAAAGAAACATTCCAAAATAACTATCAAAAATATAATCAAGTAGTTTTATTATAAATATATTTTCAAATATCAATTTATTTATTTATGGAATCTGATAATGCCTTCCAATTGAAGGTGCAAATTTACTTTCTTTATTATAGGTAAACCAGTAAATTTTAAAATTTTGAATTCAAATGAAAAATTCACACACCAGTGATTTAGTTTAGTTGCTGACTACCAATAAGTTAGCAACTAAACAACAATTTTAGAAGCCAAAAACATCAAATTAAACAAATAATTTTTTGCTAGTAAAACTTTGAGTGTGATTAAGGAGCTAAACAATCATTAGTGTGCTAAACCCATTTGAATTCCCTTTGTTTTATTCTGAAAAACAACAATTTTGTTGCCTGAAAAATAGAGCATAATGTAACATTTTTAGTTGCCATGATTAAACACTCACATTTAAATGTATTGCATATTGTCAACTAAAATCCACTATTGCATTCTAGGTGTTATGGATAAAGAAACAAATTTCCAAACTGTCCAGTAAAGGGCTATAATATATAATACTTTAAAAATTGAAAAAAAACTGTAAAATAATAATTTAAAACATAAATGATGCTAACTACTTTTACTATAAATACATACTCCATGCTGGATTAAGTCCATTGACATTGACATTCAAATTTTCACACTGATGTTCAGTTGACTCTAACCTGAGGATGACGATTAAAAAATTGTCAAAAACATTTTTTTCCCTTTATTTTTAGTAAGTATAAATTGTGCTGGGTATCTCTGATATTTTTACATGCATTGGACTACTTTTACTGTTTAAATAAAAACAATTGATGTATTTATGTCTTTAATATATATAAAAATGGAAATGTATACAAAGAAATATTTAGTTCCAAAAAAACTTATTACATGTCTGCCTATTTTTACCAAATTTACCAGTAAAAATACCAAATTACTGATGCATTGTTAACTGCTTACCATTAAACCAATTTACCAGTAATGCAATCTCTAATTTCCTAAAAAATTTTTCCATTGTTTTTTCTTTTCACGATAACATTCCTTCTTATTCCTATACTAATATTGCTCTCTTCACATTATTATACCATGTTCACAATCTTCATTTTTTCCTTACAAAAATTACCATAAAGTTAAAACATAAGACAAGTCTTTTATTCTTCTTCCAATTTTGCTAAGTCTTTCTTTTTCCATTGTATTTACATGTCCATATCATATCAATTGTTTTTCCAGTATATATTCCAATGTAATTTCACTTATATTTACCATTCTCTTTAATTCTTTCATTTTTCTTTTAGCTTTTAAGATCCTACAGGATATATTTTCAAGTACTATATGTTGATAGAAGTATTTGGACATTAGGATAATCAAAATAATTTAAATCATAAATTTGCTTAATACATAAACCAACTTTAGTATCAACCTAGTCTTTAAACTGATTTTTAAAAGTTCATATTTTCAACAGTTTAAAATAGTCAAAAATAATGAATTTCAGTTTATTTTTCTGAAGAAATAAAATAACATTTCTATCATTTCATTTACACCAAATGACTCAATAAATTTTTTAATTTGGTTGTATTAACTCTAATTAATAATCAGATAATAAGCAATTTGGCTAAAGATAGGCCCATAAAATTTCCCACCAAAAATACTCTAAATTAGTGATGTAACGAATAGTATATTTGGCCTCAGCCGAATACCGAATATTCGGCTAGGAGCGTGGCCGAATACCGAATATTCGGCCAGGAGTGTGGCTGAATGGCCAAATATTCGGCCAAACTAATTGGCTTGATTAACGCACGTACAAAAATTGGTGCGCAAACCGCATTATGGCAAGTATAGCGCACTCTGCTTTCTATTGGCCCGCTGTTACTACGATTTTTTCTTCCAGTAGGTCTAAATTATTTAAATTAATTAATTAAATTATAATTATTAAAGTTAATATGAGATGGAGCTTAACGTCTACCTCTAGTGCCAAATTAGTTTATAATTTATGTAATAGCCGTAAATAGCCCGATATGATTCGGCAGTTGTTGGTATTTAGATGTAAGTTATAACATACAAGTTATTTTATTTGCAATCAATCTTTTTAACTCTAAAATTTTGTTTTTACTATGTATTTGTAGACTGAATAGGGCCCTAAAGATATACTTTAGTGGGGACATATGGTCTAGTTTCTGTCCAGTTGTGGAACAGTTCAAATATATTATTGGGGATTTTCTATTTGTGAAGTTTTGTGATATTTTGTTGCTATTGTTTTTGTCAATATTTTTAAAATTAATATGATTTCAAATGTTATCTTTTGCATATAATGAAAAATGCTCATTCTTTGCTTTATATATAAAATAAATTAGATATTAGTTACTCATCTTCTAGAAATAGATAAATAATTATTTCATTAAATATGATAAGTTTCAATAAAACGTTTCGTAAATCATTTTAAGATATCGTAAAAAATATAAAAATATACGCGAATGCGAATATAACATAATTAACTAAACAATAATATTAATGCCCGATACATTCTAACCTACACGCCATCAATGTCATAAGATATCGGGCTATAGTATAAGATAAAGGCTATAATATTATTTAATTATGAAATAATTTAATACTAGAGTTAGATGCTATTTCTTATTAACTTTAATAATTATAGTTTAATTTTCAGCATTAATAAAAGTTACCAAAATGATCAATTTACTGTGTTTTTGTTATTTCTTACTCCTGTTTTTAGGTATTCGGTATTCGGCCGAATAGGCCGAATACCAAGTAGTAACCGAATATTCGTTACATCACTACTCTAAATTCTATTACATTTTCCATGGTCACTTCAATTTCCCAGTAAATTTAGTGGGAATCCATCAACTTGACAATATCGATTACAACCAGATAACAGGTCATATATGTAAAGAAAAATTCTAAAAAATCCTGAACGAAATATATTTGTATAAAATACTTTGTAAAAATACAAAGCATTAAATATTTTACCCGATTTACATAAATATAGGCAGGGAAAGTTGCCTAAAAAGAAAGGTTGACTCTGCTGTGTGAATCATGTTCCTGTGATGTTGAAAGAGGATGACAGAGAAGACAAGAATAATGTATTTGTATTGGTCTTTAATGCTTTGTATTTTTATAATGTATTTTATATAAAGGTCATACACAGTGATTATGTATAAAAGGCCCTAGTTAACCAGGCCAACCAGGAAATTTCCCACTCCACAAGACAAGATCACATATAGGCACACAGCGTTTGACCACCATCACCAACCTATGTGACGTCAGACCGTGGCTAACTCCACTTTTTAGGTGGACATGCTTCTGTTCGGTTGCTCACCTCGTTACGTGCTCTGATCACTGTTTCCACGATCGATGTAATTGTAACGCTTGTATATAATTCTGTAAAATAAACTTGTGACAACAACCATTAGATTCCATTGTTTGTCCTGGAATCATTCATTTAACACAACAACAACACTATTCATAGATGTAGTGTTGTTGTCGTATCGAATGAACATCGTGTTGCCAACCGCCGCAATCTAATCTTTCATATAACATTTATTTGTGTTTATTCCTTAGTCTATTCTGTAAATGTAATATCGTCGTCTTCCTCTGCGACCCTTTCACTTCTAAAAATTTGCATATTTGTGTTAAACTAATATAAAATAGTATGGCATTTGATTGCTATTAATTCTGATTAACACTTTTAGTGAATATTATAAATTTAATATAGAGTTTGTATACTTTTAACGTAATTATTAACTAAATTTTATTAATATTTACTAAAAGACTCTCCAATAGTTCCCTTGTTAGTAGCATTGCAATTCTTCTCTGAAACATGTTTTGTTTGAATAAAATAATATTATTGAAGTTTTAAATCATTTTCCAGCTCTTTATTATGACCCATGATGCTGCTGTATACTTACAGTTTATCTGATTAAATAGTTTACTTCTGGTTACATCAGTGCCCCAAACACGTTAGAACATTTCAGATTTATTCTATTAATACAGTAGAGCATCGATTATCCGACTTAATTGGGGACTGGGGTTGGTCGGATAACCGAAAAGTATGAAAAAATACATTATTAGTATAGTGTATTAGGCCTGGTTTAAATACTAGCCTCCTTTTCGTGGTCAAGCCAGTACTGCCAGCTAAAACATGCAAAAATTTAACAAAAATAATATTAAAGTAGCTAAGACATAACCAAATATTGTAGCGCCACATCACTAGCGGACATTTGAATTTGCCGACTAGAACACGGTCAGTTAACCGATAAGTCGGTTAATCGGAGGTCGGATAATCAATGCTCTACTGTAATTATCAAGTTTTATTGTGAAAGTTTTATTTCTATTTTTGGATATACTTCATATGGTCTAATACTTTTGTCAAGAAATTTTGCTGATTTAAAATTTTTCTCACACACATGCAAATGATTAAATTTATTTTTCTAATGTTGAAACACATTAAAATTCTATTATGTAAATTTTTTCTGTTAAATGCAAGAAAAAAATTCAAGAAATTTGTAAAATGTAACTGAAAATAGTTATATGCAATCAAAGCTACAAAATGACTATTTTGGAGGGCAGTCTAATGTTTTTGGCAGTGGTTATAATAGAACAAAATCAGCAGATATTTTGCTATTTTTATTGTCTGAAATAAAAATGATTTTCATTTTGTACAATTATAAACACAAAAGTAATTAAGAAAATATTTCATAAATATACTGTATAACTATTCTCAAAGTATAAGCAGATTACAACAAACTTTTAATTCAAATTTATAATCGGCAGACTATAAGTGATGTGTCATAGATAAAACTGATTCTAATAGGTTGTGTCATAAATTCTAATTGGCTATTTGTGATGTTTAATATTTTGTATAATGTTTGATATTTTTTTAATGATAAGAGCTAAATGACTTTCAAACTTTTCAGACAAATTTTTCAAAGAAATATATTAACTGTTCATATAATACAATACAATGAAGAAACTTAGAGCCAAGACTTACACTTAAATTTAAAAAAAAAAATCTCAAATTACTCATCAAAAATACAGTATCTACAAGGGCTATTTTTTAAATAAGGTCTGTTTGTGAATGAGAGTGAGAATAATGCGCAATCATGCCAGTACGCATGCGCTTCTGCTCCGAGCAAGCTTGGCGCGCGTTTTGACGCCATTTGCAGCCATATCGTCTGTCTGTATGCTGAGCTATAGAAGTTTAAAATGTTTAAGAAAATTGAGTCTCCCGCCGACTGTGAGATACGATCTGTTATTCGATTCTTGAGTGCAAGAAACTTGGCAGCAGCGGAAATTCACCGTTAGATTTGAGAAGTTTACGGTGATAATGCTATGAGTGACAGTAAAGTTCGAAAATGGGTAAGAATATTCAAGGATGGGCGAGTTAATGTGCATGATAAACCACGCCCTGGCAGACCTTCTCTGAATTCTGAAGATTTGGTTTGTGATGTGGATAACAAAATTCGAGAGGATCGACGATTCACGATTTCAACGTTATCAATTGAATTTCCACAGATTTCAAGATCAGTTTTGTATACCATTGTTTCGAAGAAACTGAATTATCGAAAATTGTGTTCTCCGTAGATTCTAAGATTGCTTTCTGACGATCACAAAACAAAAAGATTGGACAGTGCTTTATCGTTTTTGACTCGATACGATCATCCACACAGTCCAGACCTTGCACCCAGTGATTTTCACTTGTTTCGATACTTAAAGGAGTTCCGTTGAGGTCAACGGTTCAACGATGATGAAGAGGTGAAAACTGCAGTCATGGATTGGGCTTCTTCACAGGCGGCAGATTTCTTTGAAGTCAGAATTCAAAAAATTGTTGAGCGGTATGACAAATGTTTAAACAAAAATGAAAATTATGTAGAAAACTAGATAAAAGTATGTAGAATATGAAAAAAATATATTTTAATGATATTTACAGTATTTTTCTTTTTATTAAAAAACGGACCTTATTTAAAAAATAGCCTTCGTATAATTTTTCAATAAATAAATCTCATGTAAAATCTCACTTTTACTATAACTACTCTAAAATGTAAAAGTTATTCATGATGAAAGTAACATTTAACACTGTTTATCTTTAATTTTTTGAGTAAATCATTTTTTAAATAAATACAAATGATCAATTTCCACCATCTTATATAACTTATATAGTAAAATATATTCAAAAACTTAATTAATTACATTAATTATTTTTGCCATGATCATAAGTAAAAAATAATTACTTTTTGGAAACTTGCAAGAGCACCTGTAGGATTCTCTTCCTTCAACGTCTTTGAATTATAATACTGGTTTTCCAAATCAACATCTGGTTCTGAGTTACTATCCTCAGAATATTCCTATAATCATAATTAAATTCATTTAATAATATTTCATAAGCATTTTATAAAAAATACATTTTATTTATAATCAAAAATAAAAATACAAGAAAACTATAAACTAATAAAAAACATCTTCAAAACCTTTGTATCTCCATGTCATAAAGTTTTTTATTAGCAACTAACATTTTTGATCTTAAACAGATTTTAAAAACCTTTGTATCAGAGATACAAAGGTTTTGAAGACATTTTTTTTTATTACAATTAGACCCAGTTCATTTGTATTGATGTAGAATTATAAAACTATAAACCAAAATAAAGTTTTGGTTTCTAGTTTAATTAGTTATGTAAAATTAATATAAATAGATTTTAATATAATACAATGCTATTCTACAAAATGTATTGTGAAACTCCAATTTTATTATAAATATGCATGGATTGTCATCTATGCATATTTATGATAAAATTGTTACAATCAAACCTCAACACAAATTTTTGACTGGACACAAATATACCATTTCACTATGTACTGTACATCTACTAAAATATCTAAAAGCACAATCAATTATGAAACAAAAATTTTTAACAATGCAAAAGAAAAACTAGAAAAAAAACCCAAAAACTGTCTCCTGTAAATAGTTTTGCCTGATTGTGCTTCTGCTGTGCCATTATGCTACCATAAAGTCAGTTTTGTTTAGTCTATCATCCAAAGCAATATCTTCCCATTACTATATTTTGCAAGTAATAAATATTTTGGAAAAATTTATCATGCTTAAAAAGAAAAAGTGATATATCAGTGGAATCCTTGAGATGACATGTAAAGTTATTACTTTGGATAAGAAACTTGACATTATTAAAAGATTTGATAATAGTCAAAGCAATACAAGCATCAGAAGGAATGCTAAGTTTTGATGAATCTATAGTACAATTGATTCTGTCCAAATCTAATGTACACATGGAACAATATATAGATGTTTAAAAAGGTGCTTAATAGATACAGTCAAACTTCCATACTATGAACACTTTATAGCAAATTTCTCTGTATAACAAATTTTTGCATTGTACACTGCTCTTTCAGCCAGAAAAAAATTGCTTCTAAATAACACAGTTAATTTCTATGTAATAAGTTTTTTTTTATTTTTAAGAACTATCAATCATCAAAAGTCAATTATTCCATCTGGATTTAGTTTGAATTTATGTTCAATTTCATTATGTTATTTTTAATTTCACTTTGTAAAACCATGACCCAGGTGTTAGTACTGGTCATCAGCTTTTAAAACCATCATGTAATCTGCCCCCATGTGGCTACCAGTTGTAAAAATGGGAAACAGAGATTATCTGTCAAAAAAGGCATTTGAACCTAAACAATTTACAATTAAGAAATGTTTTAGTTACAGTATTACAGTATTGTACAGTACTTACACATTAAAATAAATAAATTTAATACTGTATCATACAGTATTTCTTAGTGATAACATATTAACATGTTTTTACTGAAAAAAATTACTGTACTGTATAATTTTTGGACAACATGGAATGCACTAGTCACTTTATAATGCAGTGTAGTATAATGAATTAATTTTGCACCAGTTTTGTTTATGCTACTTTCTGTGAAGACACATCACTGTCATAAAATCAAGGCACATCACTGTCATAAAATCAATGAATATTGATATCAGTGGCATTTTTTATTATGTACAGTACAATATTTAACTAAAAAAGCAGTCTTAATTGCACAGGTAGCTGAGATGTCATACCTATATCAATTTTACAGTACTGAATGCTATGTAAAGTTAAAAGAAACTTTCTTAAATTTCTCTATCAGAGTTCTCAGAAACATTAAAATTGAAAAGTTGCATTTCACTTTCTATTTTAACTTCAGTTTGAGAGTGGATGATTCTATACTGTAGTACAAAAATGTCAAAGCAAAAGTGTTTAAACATTACTAAAAAAAATTAATATGTTGAGGAAGTTGGACACATGGAACAATATATAAATGTTTAAAAAGGTGCTTAATAGATACAGTCAAACTTCCATACTATGAACACTCTATAGCAAATTTCTCTGTATAACAAATTTTTGAACAGGGATTTTTGCAGGATCATTTAAATTCATTCCAGAATATGATATTCAAATATTGAATTGAAACATAAGTCCAAAAAATTCAAACAAGGAATTCCTGTGCTACTCTTAAATAAGATCGACAATTAAATTCTGCTGTCAAATAAAGCCTGCCAAGCCATCGATAAACTCATCTTCTCTCTAAAATTTATGCAAGAGGACATGGAATAAACTTTAAAAATCGCCACAGCCTCTAGCCACCTGAAGTGCTCTGCACTTGTGGAGCATTACGGATGAGGTGTGCTCTGGAAAGGCTGTCCAAACTTTGTTGTAATGTCTTTCAAAAAAGAAAGACATTACAACAAAGTTTGAAACCACTCTGAGTAGTTTATCAACCATAAGAAAAATCACAAAACAATTTTTAAATTAGCTGATGATGCAAGACATATAGCAAAACATGCTAGAATCTGTGTTTACAGCAATGTAAATAAAGCAGTTTTAATGCTCTTAATAAGTGGGATGCATATTACAAAGAGAAAACATTTTTTAATTGTTCTGTGAAACAAAAAATTACAAATTTTTTACAAAAATGTAATAAAACTAATTTATTTTAACACAAAAATGTAAAATTAAAATTACATTTATATTATACTAGCTGACCCGGCCACGCGTTGTTGTGGCTCAAAATGTATCTTTTATAAATGTGTAACACTTCCCCGTGGGGGGAATTTCAAAAAATCCCTTCTTAGTGTACAGTACATTCGGAGCCAGGATGTACATTAATTTGTACCTTTTAATAAAACTGAACTGAACTGAAACTGTACAGTACATTCTCTTGACATACCCTATTAAAACACAATCAAAAACGCGTTTAAAATAGTATAATAAAAGCAGAGTTCTTCACAGTAAGCCTTAATCCTGTCCCTCTCCCCGCTGGGGAATATCGAAAAATTCCTTTTTAGTGTATATTCTGTTGACGTACCGTATTAAAACGCAATTAAAATGCAAAAAACCACATGTAAAATAGTATAAATAGAAGCTGAGTTCTTCACAGTAAGCCTTAATCCCGTCCCTCTCCCTGCTGGGGAATATCGAAAAATTCCTTTTTAGTGTATATTCTATTGACGTACCCTATTAAAACGCAATTAAAAACCCAAAAAACCGCATCTAAAATAGTATAACAGAAGCCAAGTTCTTCACAGTAAGCCATGATCCTGTCCATCTCACCCCCCAGGGGGGATTTCGACATGTATATTATATAAAAACACGTGTGTATTTGAATGCAACGTTGTGTCAAAATTTCAAAGGAATCGGTAGGAACAAACAAACGTTATATTTTATTTATATAGATAGATAGAAAATGATCTGCTTTAGTTAATTCTCACAGAGAAGCATAATGCCTCACAGAAAAGCAAACTTAGGTCGTCGGAAGTTAGCGCCATCTGTTGGACATAAAAGCCTTAATCCATATATAAATATATTTTTGAAAGGGGGGAAATGGTGGTCTTTACATGTGCCAGAAACCTTCGCGGGAGTGTATTAAACAACTTCCCGAAGTTTCGTGGCAATCGGATAAATGGTGTGGTAGTGCATGAAGGACAAACACACACACACACACACACACACAGACATACATTCATTTTTATATATATAGATAACAGTTCACAAATACATATATAAAGATATTTTTGGAAGGGGGGAAATGTTGGTCTTCACATATGCCAGAAACCTTTGTGGGAGTGTATTAAACAACTTCCCAAAGTTTCATGGCAATCGGATAAATGGTGTAGTAATGCATGAAGGACAGACAGACAGACAGACAGACAGACATATTCGTTTTTATATATATAGATAACACTTCCCCCGTGAGGGAAATTTCAAAAAATCCCTTCTTAGTGTATATTCTGTTGACGTACCCTATTAAAACGCAATCAAACACACGTCTAAAATAGTATAATAAAAGCCGAGTTCTTCACAGTAAGCCTTAATCCTGTCCCTCTCCCTCGCAAGGGAATATCGAAAAATCCCTTTTTAGTGTATATTCTGTTGACGTACCCTATTAAAACGCAATCAAACACACGTCTAAAATAGTATAATAAAAGCCGAGTTCTTCACAGTAAGCCTTAATCCTGTCCCTCTCCCTCGCAAGGGAATATCGAAAAATCCCTTTTTAGTGTATATTCTGTTGACGTACCCTATTAAAACGCAATCAAACACACGTCTAAAATAGTATAATAAAAGCCGAGTTCTTCACAGTAAGCCTTAATCCTGTCCCTCTCCCTCGCAAGGGAATATCGAAAAATCCCTTTTTAGTGTATATTCTGTTGACGTACCCTATTAAAACGCAATCAAACACACGTCTAAAATAGTATAATAAAAGCCGAGTTCTTCACAGTAAGCCTTAATCCTGTCCCTCTCCCTCGCAAGGGAATATCGAAAAATCCCTTTTTAGTGTATATTCTGTTGACGTACCCTATTAAAACGCAATCAAACACACGTCTAAAATAGTATAATAAAAGCCGAGTTCTTCACAGTAAGCCTTAATCCTGTCCCTCTCCCTCGCAAGGGAATATCGAAAAATCCCTTTTTAGTGTATATTCTGTTGACGTACCCTATTAAAACGCAATCAAACACACGTCTAAAATAGTATAATAAAAGCCGAGTTCTTCACAGTAAGCCTTAATCCTGTCCCTCTCCCTCGCAAGGGAATATCGAAAAATCCCTTTTTAGTGTATATTCTGTTGACGTACCCTATTAAAACGCAATCAAACACACGTCTAAAATAGTATAATAAAAGCCGAGTTCTTCACAGTAAGCCTTAATCCTGTCCCTCTCCCTCGCAAGGGAATATCGAAAAATCCCTTTTTAGTGTATATTCTGTTGACGTAACCTATTAAAACGCAATTAAAAACGCAAAAAACGCATGCAAAATAGTATAAATAGAAGCCGAGTTCTTCACAGTAAGCCTTAATCCTGTCCCTCTCCCCCCAGTGGGGGAATTTCGACATGTATATTATATAAAAACACGTGTGTATTTGAATGCAACGTTGTGTCAAAATTTCAAAGGAATCGGTAGGAACAAACAAACGTTATATTTTATTTATATAGATAGATAGAAAATGATCTGCTTTAGTTAATTCTCACAGAGAAGCATAATGCCTCACAGAAAAGCAAACTTAGGTCGTCGGAAGTTAGCGCCATCTGTTGGACATAAAAGCCTTAATCCATATATAAATATATTTTTGAAAGGGGGGAAATGGTGGTCTTTACATGTGCCAGAAACCTTCGCGGGAGTGTATTAAACAACTTCCCGAAGTTTCGTGGCAATCGGATAAATGGTGTGGTAGTGCATGAAGGACAAACACACACACACACACACACACACACACAGACATACATTCATTTTTATATATATAGATAACAGTTCACAAATACATATATGAAGATATTTTTGGAAGGGGGGAAATGTTGGTCTTCACATATGCCAGAAACCTTTGTGGGAGTGTATTAAACAACTTCCCAAAGTTTCATGGCAATCGGATAAATGGTGTAGTAATGCATGAAGGACAGACAGACAGACAGACAGACAGACATATTCGTTTTTATATATATAGATAACACTTCCCCCGTGAGGGAAATTTCAAAAAATCCCTTCTTAGTGTATATTCTGTTGACGTACCCTATTAAAACGCAATCAAACACACGTCTAAAATAGTATAATAAAAGCCGAGTTCTTCACAGTAAGCCTTAATCCTGTCCCTCTCCCTCGCAAGGGAATATCGAAAAATCCCTTTTTAGTGTATATTCTGTTGACGTACCCTATTAAAACGCAATCAAACACACGTCTAAAATAGTATAATAAAAGCCGAGTTCTTCACAGTAAGCCTTAATCCTGTCCCTCTCCCTCGCAAGGGAATATCGAAAAATCCCTTTTTAGTGTATATTCTGTTGACGTACCCTATTAAAACGCAATCAAACACACGTCTAAAATAGTATAATAAAAGCCGAGTTCTTCACAGTAAGCCTTAATCCTGTCCCTCTCCCTCGCAAGGGAATATCGAAAAATCCCTTTTTAGTGTATATTCTGTTGACGTACCCTATTAAAACGCAATTAAAAACGCAAAAAACGCATGCAAAATAGTATAAATAGAAGCCGAGTTCTTCACAGTAAGCCTTAATCCTGTCCCTCTCCCCCCAGTGGGGGAATTTCGACATGTATATTATATAAAAACACGTGCGTATTCGAATGCAACGTGGTGTCAAAATTTCAAAGGAATCGGTAGGAACAAACGAACGTTATATTTTATTTATATAGATAGATAGAAAATGATCTGGTTTAGTCCGTTCTCACAGAAAAACAATGCCTCACAGAGAAGCAAACTTAGGTCGTCGGAAGTTAGCGCCATCTGTTGGACATAAAAGCCTTAATCCATATATAAATATATTTTTGAAAGGGGGAAAATGGTGGTCTTCACATATGCCAGAAACCTTTGTGGGAGTGTATTAAACAACTTCCCAAAGTTTCATGGCAATCGGATAAATGGTATGGTAATGCATGAAGGACAAACACACACACACACACACACAGACATACATTCATTTTTATATATATAGATTATTACTGTATATTATGTTTATATTAATTTAAATTATATAAAATAACAAAAAAATTAAGTTAAAATAATACTTTATTTACCAAAAACTGTTATTTCTGTATAACAAATTTTCCATATAGAGAATTTTTTCAGGATTTAGCAACTTTATTACATAGAAGTTTGACTGTATTTTCTAGAAAATATCATATCCATTTTTCAATTATTTAAGGCTGTCTAAGCATCTGTCTTCAGATCCAATAAAAAAGAAATGATTATAATGTAATATTTGTAATTTAAATTAAAATACATTCAATTAAGAATTAATTTTGCTGGTTGAGGTTTAAAAATCGTTTTTATTTAAAAGTCAAATACCAGTTTAAGTAACACAGATCAAAATAATTATGATGATGATTAATCCACCATATATAAAGCTTTAAAGCAGTTAAAAACATACAAAGCTAAACTAAATCCAAACCAGTTCATAATTAAAATAAATGAACTATTTACATATTAACACAAGTTGAAGCATTATCTTCACGATTCACAATAAATATCTGCAAACCACAACAGGATAATGATAATACCATGCACAAAAACCAATAACCGATGTGAAATAAGTTTAAACATCAAACAACAAACATTTTCTTAACTCCTTCCGAGTTCTTCCTCAGGTATTTTTAAATTTGATTTAGCAGGATCATTTAAATTCATTCCAGAATATGATATTCAAATAGTGAATTGAAACGTAAGTCCAAAAATTTCAAACAAGGAATTCCTGTGCTACTCTTAAATAAGATTGACAATTAAATTCTGCTGTCAAATAAAGCCTGCCAAGCCATCGATAAACTCATCTTCTCTCTAAAATTTATGCAAGTGGACATGGAATAAACTTTAAAAATCTCCACAGCCTCTAGCCACCTGAAGTGTTCTGCACTTGTGGAGCATTACGGATGAGGTGTGCTCTGGAAAGGCTGCTGTAATATTGAAATCTGTGGCATATGTGAAGAGGGCCATGGTGTTCCTATCATGATGTATGTCCAATATATGCTCTATTATCCTAACCCCCATTGAATCCTTAGTTGACCCAATGTACAGTACACCAACAAATCTCTATCCCATCTGTTGTCCCTGATGGAGACTATATATGCCCAGAAGTCTGCTGCAGTTGAGAGGATCTTTTCTATTACATAGTAGGCATGGAGAGTCATCTATATGTAATATTAATCTACCTTTTCTTTGCAATTGTGGTATATATAGACTTTAAATGTGGGCTAAAAGTAAGATAGATCCTTTCCAGTGCCTCCTCTTGTTTATCCATCAAAAAGTCTGTTGGGAGAGTGAACCCTGCCTGTGCACATCAGTATCATTCACACAATCTTTGTATAATGTTGGTGTAACCATGTGCCCTGACTACGTGTTCTATAAGTCTCAATTCCTCGATCAATGCGTGGGGAGTAGAGGTATGCATGTATGCCCTTCTAAATAAGGCCCTGAAAGCTGCAATTTTGTACGGGAATGAATCACATGATCTAATCAGGATATATATGAAGATTGCACACGGTTTACGAAACACTGACGTGCATATGCCAGACCCTTCAACATTGATATCTATGTCCAAGAAGTAGATCCAAGTGGAGTTGTATTGTTCTACCTCTAGGTACAGGCTATACAGATTGTCATTAACTGAGTTGACAAAATGTGTTAAATCTGATATTGTCCTCCAGAATATGATGATGTCATCAATATATCTCTTATAGAGGATGATGTTGTGGAGGAACTAGGGGATGGGTCTTGCTTTCCAATTGTCTGAGACAGAGGTCTCCTGAAACCAGACTGCCATTGGGATCCCCTTTCCTCAAGTATATACAACTCCATTAAATTAAAATATAGAACTATAACAAATCAAGTGGGCCATCTCCAGTATATGTTAGTGCGGGGATCGGCAACCTATGGCATGCATGTCAAATTTGGCAGCAGGACAATTTTCAGTGGCACTCTGATTGAATAGAAATGTAATAAAAATTATATTTTAATTATTAATTACACATTTAAATGGAAGTCATAAATCAGCAAAGCCCATGGTACATTAAAAACATATCTCTTGTTTGTACATTTCTATTACAGCACATGCATTTACACTCCCTTTTGCCATTTACATGTTATGCAAGAACTTCACATATAAGAACATAATTCAATTAACAACTTAACTTCAAAATTATACATTTTTGAAATCTGTTACAACCTGACTAATTTTGATAGCATATATAATAAACGTGGTAGAATCATGTCAACACTCAGAATAAAACTACAACTTATGTTTGGCACAACACCACTGAAAGATTGCTGACCCATTTTAGTGCATTGTGCTATCCTCAACCAACCAAAACAGGATGTCTCTGAGGACACAGAAACAATTCATTAAATATAATTTAACACATTCTGTAATTTCTTATATAGTTTTTTTGCCAATATATTTAATAAAATAGGACTGAAGAGGGGTGTTAAGCCCAAAATTCATAACCTTACTAAAGTATTTCTATACTTTACTATACTATACTATACTATACTTTACTATACTTTTCTAGAAAATAAACCTCTTTTTTCCATCAAAAATAAGCGTTTCCTGTATGATTTGTTCTCAACACAACTTTGTGCTAATTCTGAAGGATATATCAGGTCAGTCCATAAATTCATGCATATTTTTATCTACAAAAAAAGCAGCAAAAAATTTTAATTAAATTTTATTTCAATCTATAATGTATTCACCATTATTTTGTACAATTTCTTGCCATCTTGATGATAGCTTTTTAATCCCGTCTTCGTAAAATGATTTCGGTTTTGAATCAAAATATTCAGAAATAGCCTTTTTTACATTGTTCTCATCCTCAAAAGTTTTCCCCTTTAAAAAATTCTGCAAACTGCAAAAAAGATGATAATCACTGGGAGCAATATCTGGCGAATATGGTGGATGAGGTAAAATTTCCCAGTTGTAGCTTTCAAGTTTCTGTACAGTTATTTTTGCAGTGTGTGGTCTGGCATTGTTATGCTGCAAGAGAACCTGCTTTCTGTTCACTAACAACAATCGATTTTTTTTTCAATTTTTCATTTAAACGCTCTAATTACTCACAATACATTTGAGCTGTAATTGTTTGATTAGGTTCTAACAGCTCAAAGTGAATTACACCTGACATATCCCACCAAACAAACAAAAGAATTTTTTTCGGATGCAACCCACCTTTTACAGTTGGTTTTGACTGCTTGTTGCAATCCATCCATTGTTTTTTTCTCGTCACATTATTATAGAGGATCCATTTTTCGTCTCCAGAAACCAGCCTACCAAGAAAAGATTCTAAAGCAATACAGGATAAAAGAGACGTGCAAATGTTTACACGTTGTTGTCTGTTAGCTATTGACAGTTTATGTGGTATCCATTTTCCTAGCTTAGAAACTTTTCCGATTTGTTGTAGGTGTCTATGAACAGTTCCATGGGATGAATTTAAACGTTCCACAATTTCATCAACTGTTAAAGATGATTCTGCTTCAACTAGTGCAGAGAGAGCATCATCATCAAAGTCAACGGGTCTTCCAGTACGAGCCTTATCCTCCACACTAAAATCATTGTTTCTAAATCTTTCAAACCACTTCTGAGCAGTCCTTGCACTAATTACAATTTGATTATGTACAGTATTTATTTTTTTGGCTGCATTTGTAGCATTCTCACCACTTAAAAATAAAAAGTATAAAACGTGTCTTTTATATTCATCCATTACTTCCATTTTAACAAAAATAAACAACTGAAATGTTCACAATTCTGAACAGTATTATATGAATGAGATCCAATTTAACACTTCAGTGTAAAAATTATCACATTAGACTGACATTTTTAACAGCAAAACAAGATTTTTCTCAAGGTCATAAAAATGGGCATGGACTTATGGACTGACCTGATACAATTTAAGTCACCTTAAGAACCCCAACAAAAATTTTTCTTTAATCAAGAATTTAATCAATTTTGAACCAGCAGTAAATTTAAAATGTGATCTGAGAAGAATAATGTCATACAAACTGTAAATAACATACATAATACAAAAACTATTATCTTTTAGTTTGGTCCTCTGCAACAGTGCCAGATATATAAATAGGCCTGCTGGGTTGTGATCTAGGATGCCAAGCTTTGGGGTACTAAAATTTTGGAACTAAAATACAGACAAGATCAGCCAGTCATGCATAACAATTTGACACTAATTACTATTCATTACATTTCTTATTCAGTTTTAATTTTAATGTTTGATTTTTAGCAACTGTTTTTGTTTGAATTATTTTGAGAATTGGATTCTTACTGATGTATAATTATTAATATAGGGTAGATGTACCAGTTTTGGCCAGTGTAGTACCAGTTCTGGCCAGAAAACAAATTTAACTTAAAAATATAATCACAAATGAAACTTTTATTGTTAACTGTTCACACAGTTAACAATAAAAGTTTGTTTCATTGGACAGATTTGAATATGTGGTGATTATATTTTTAAGTTAAATTTGTTTTCTGGCCAGAACTGGTACACTGGCCAAAACTGGTACATCTACCCTATATTAATTTTCATTTACAGTAGAGAATCGTAAATCGGCACCCCGGTAATTAGAATTGCCGGTAATCGGCACGATTTTCAGTCAGACTGTGTCGTGCTGAATCAAACGTTTTTGATACTAAATTTACTTCTAAAGTATAATTTTCATGTTTTTATATTCTTCAATATATTTATTTTGTTTGTACAAAATGCAGAAATAATTTTCTAACAATACGATAGCCTCGATTATTATTATAAAAATTTTCGTTAGGCTTAAAATCGACGAAAATTCAACACGAAGTGACACGCAACGAAGAAAAATTTGAACATCGGACAGGTTAATATATTTTTTCGTACATAAACTGTAATCGGAACAAATCCCTAATCTGAACAACCCCAGTCCCCAATTGATTCCGATTTTCGGTTCAATACTGTATTATTTTAATTAATTTTATGCTATTTGTGTTATATAAATATAGATATTTAACATTTTATTTGATCCAATCTTTTATTACAAAAAGTTATATTAATTTATCTAGTCATTCATTGTAATGACTAGCTTATGGATCAATTATTACAGTAACCAAGCAAATAAAGTTTGTTTCATATTTTAAAATTTGAAGAATTTAATCTTCACTATAAACCAAAGTTGCCATTTGACAGATTTTTTGTCAATTTTTTAGCTTGATATTAAAAACATTTTATAACAATCATTTATGTCATTTCAAAGTTGATTAATTTCAGAAGAGAAAAAATACTTTCATAAATATATTTGATGCCAAATAAATACAATATTTTGAGTGAAAATTTTTGAAACTTCAATAATTTTTGTATTAAGAGCTTTCAAAGTGTAAACTGTTTTATTATTATTATTATTTGAAAAACTTGTTTAAAAATCATACAAGTGTCTTTGAAGCTACAAAAATTACTCATTCATTAATGCATCCATTGAGTTATTGAACACATCAAATTTAAAATTCATTTAATCTTATTTAAATACAAACATAAATATTCCAAATAATAGCAAAATTATACTTCAAAAGTTATGCATAAGTTTTAATGAGTTAACATAATTTGGAATTAGAAATAAACAATGTTTCATATTAATTTAAAAATTAATTAAATTAATCTATCAGAAATCTGGATGGAAAGAATGACCAAGAGAGATATAAACCAAGTATGCCCTGCATTGAGCAAACCAATGAGTTGACAGGTATGGTTGCATAGATGGCCAGATGGCCAAGCAGTCAAGGTGGCAGCCTATTGCTCTGAGGGACCTAGGATCAAATCCAGAAAGTCAAAAAAACCCCAGGAATTTTTCAGGAGGTGGTCCATCCAGATATATCAGCCCCCACCTTCACCATACAGCTGCCCCATTGTGGGATGGCCAAACCCATACTGGACTTGCTAAAAGAGGTCTTCTTAGTGCCCACAGGGCAAAAAGTTAAAAAAAAAATAAAGAAAAAGTGTGGGGTTGCATAGTAATTATAAGTTATAACTATGTCTGGAAATAAAGTATAATAATTCAAACAAATTTATTTAATTGCTAATATACACTGTAGTTTTGTGATCTGAATTCTGTTCTGAGTTATTCTTTCCTTCCATATTCTAAATTAATAAATTCTATAAAACACTGCTCATAAAACCTTTAACTGGGGCGAAGCACAATCTATCAGTCAATCCAAACGTTTTCAGAGCTCTCCTGGGTCGTTCTTTAGGCAAAGAATTTTTTGAAACGATTTTTTACAACACAATCCACGTAAAAAATTGCATTTTTTACAATGTGGTTTTTTACCATACCATATTTTCACCAACATTGAACAGAAATACATGATGTTACTACTATTTGAAAGACGAATATCTGCAATTTTGTACTATATTTAAATGCATTCAATGTGTACACAATGTGTGAAGTGGCAGATATCCAGGCATATTCTTGCCAAACCTTCTCACAGATGTCTTGCATGATTTCCCAATGATGGTATTGATGTAATTCTGCAATTTCAGCAGTCATAGGAAATGGAGAAATGTATGCATTGTTCTTAACCCCAAATCACAATAAAGAAATCACACACCAAGGTCAAGTGACCAGAGAGGCCATACGCAGATATATGCAGCTGTTACACAACCAATCCATTGACCTGAAAGTTATCCATTTAGGTACTCCCAGATGCAAATGTGGTAGAGACCCATCTTGGTAAATGAACTCCTGTCCCGCTTCATCTGCAAGTTGTGGCATTAACCAATTTTCCAGCATGTCCAGGTACATCTTTCCAAGAAGAATGGGCCAAGCACACATCTGGAAATGGCACAAAACATATTTACTTTGGGGTTGTCATGTTTCAACTCAATGATTGCATGGGGATTCTGCAATCCTCATATTCAGATATTATCCCTATTGACATTTCTAGATAAATGAAAAGTTGCATCATCACTAAAAATGATCCATTTCAACAAACCATCATCCATTTCTCTCAAGCTAGTGAGTTTTCACACAATGCTAGACACTTGGTTGGACCATCAGGCTGAAATTTTTGTAACAGTTGCAAATTGTACAGGTACAATTGCAATCATTTCTGTAGAATCTTCCTCACTATAAACTCCAGTATCTTCAATTCTCAACTGGCTTGCTGCAGAGATTTCTTAACACTCCAAATAAAACTTTCAATACACTGTCAACTATTTCTTTGATAACACTTGGCCTCCCTGTACAACCTTTACCATGATGAAGACGCATCCTGTCACAAAATTGTTCATACCACCTTTGGATTGATGTCACAGGAGGACAATGATGTCTAAATTGCCATCAAAATGTGTGTTGAACTGTCACAACGCTGTTATTTCACACACATTCCAAGACACACCATCTATGGTCAGTTGATAAAGCAGACATTTTCTCCATCATTGATGTCTGCTTTTCCTGCATGATGGCAGTACTACTAGAGCCATTCCAAATTACATTCACATGTGTACTTGACAGGAATTTTACAATCCTTGGGACATTTCCAACTCACCTATGGTAAGAATCCTGTCATAACAATTTATTTTGTTACATATAATAAAATCATAAAATAATTTGTGCATACCCTGTACATATTGGAAGAATAAAGTTTTCACGTTTTAAAATATTTGTCTTGTTTCTCTGATTACAGAATAAAAAGGAAATAATAATCAGAAATAAAACTTTATTTTTTCATTGCAAACATATATTTATTAATAATAGCAGTAACATTATCAAAAACAAATTTTCTTAATAATGTTACTGCTACTATTATACATGTTCTAAACTAGTAATGGCAAACTTTTTAAGTAAAATTTTATAATTGACATAATAAAAATTTATTATATCATTTATAAATTTTTATTACTACACATGAATTTTATGTTAACTTGTCAAATAAAAATTTACTTTTATATTTTTAAATAATACACATCTCTATGCCTGATGAGTATATAATGAATTACCAACGATCACCTTAAATATCGGGCTATATTTAAGGCGATATTTAAGGCAATCATTGGTAATTTACTTTTATATTTTTTACATGTTTTAATTTTACTTCATTTATTTAAAATTAAACATTACTGAAATGAAAAATAAAAAGTTTGTAAAGAATATCATGCAATTGTTTTTGATTTATTATTCTATCAATATTTGAATTAACATTTCAGCTTTCAAATATAAATCCAAATAATGCAGAAACAAATTTTCAGAACATTTAACAGACATGTTTGGTTAATACTTGGTTGATATGATGTTTGAAAACTGTTTTACTATTCAAAAATAAATATAACAAATATGAGAGTCATATTAAACGTCATAAGCAACAATATTTAATAAATCAGATTAATTTATTTTTGGAAAAACAAATATATCACATTATTTTTCAGACTTTTCTTTATTTTTCCACATAGCCTCCATTTTCTTTAATACATTTTTCCCACCTTTGTGGGAGCTTGAAAATTCCTTTTAAGAGAACTCCGTTCAAGTACTACAATAAAAACTGACACACTGCTTTCTTGATGTCCTCCACTGTTTCATAGCATGGCCTTGCATGTTTTCCTTTACAACACCAAAAAGATGATAATTGGAGAGTGCTAATTCAGGACTGTAGGCAGGATGCAGAAGAATGCCTCACCCCATTTTTCAAATTTCCTCCATGGTGTAATGAGTAGTGTGGAGCCTCATGTTGTCATGCTGCAAGTCGATCTTCCCAGGACATTTATCATGCAATGAATGACAGAGTTTATGAAGTGTCTTGATAAGGCTGATCTTTGATGTTTGTGTTTCCATCTTTAAAATGTTTCACCCATCTTCCAACACTACTGGGAGCCATAAACACATCTCCATATGCATGCTGAAGTTTCTGGTGGATTTCTGCAGCACAGATTCCCTCTTTGACAAAAATTTCAATTACAGCATGTTGGCAAAACAAATCATCAGTTGCAGAAATTTTGTATTGGCTGTTTGTGGTCACATGATGAAAGCTAATGACATCACAACTCACTCATGGCACTGTCTATAGTCTATAGATTATGACAATGTTCTTAGTTTTTCATAATTAATAGATTGTGACTTATAAAAAATCATTGTTCATGACTTTCATTCAGTATATACAGAACCAAATTAGTAAGGATAACAAAATTCTACATTATGTAATTCTATACAGTTACTTAGAGGGAGAAATATCTAAACTTTGGTAACATTTTGACATATAGGATACATTTCACTTCTACATATTTTCTACATAGAGCACTTTGAATTTCTGCAAAGTTATTCTAGGTTTTGCTTATAATGTTAATCTTAGTGAGCTGTCTGATAAGTATCTCAGCTGTCCTTTCCCCTTTCCATATAATATCCACATACCTCTGGTACAGTACATTAAGTTTTATATTTTTGTTATTACTTCATTAAAAGTATTTTTCTGTTTATTTTCATACTTTGACATTTAAATATTTATTTGAATTGGCTGTCTGCGATTGAATTGAATTGAAATCTTATCAAAGAAAGACAGAAACCTTTTTTGATAAGATTTTGTTTTCTTCAGTCAATATATAATAACCTATTTCCCATTTTTAAGTCTTTTTCATTGAGTTACTCTACAACAGTTTTCAAAACTGAGTTCTTAAATTAACTCTCAACAAGAACTCATAATATCTACATTTATTATTAAAGATCTACAGAACACTATTTTATATGGTTCCAGTTTTTCATAATTATAAAATAAAGAAAGCACCACTTTCTAGAAAAAATACCAGTACAAATAAGTATCACCTCTAAGCCTTTAGATTTCTGGTACAGTTCAAATATAACAGATGAACAAACATTTTCAATTCTATCAGGTCAGTCCATAAGTTCGTGGGCATTTTTATGACCTTGAGAAAAATCTTGTTTTGCTGTTAAAAATGTCAGTCTAATGTGATAATTTTTATATCGAAGTGTTAAATTGGATCTCATTCATATAATACTGTTCAGAATTGTGAACATTTCAGTTGTTTATTTTCGTTAAAATGGACGTAACCGACGAATATAAAAGACACGTTTTATACTTTTTATTTTTAAGTGGTGAGAATGCTACAAATGCAGCCAAAAAAATAAATACTGTAC
Source organism: Centruroides vittatus (assembly GCF_030686945.1). Classification (NCBI taxonomy): domain Eukaryota; kingdom Metazoa; phylum Arthropoda; class Arachnida; order Scorpiones; family Buthidae; genus Centruroides; species Centruroides vittatus. Next base: position 3,323,291 of record NW_027122644.1, read on the forward strand.
ATAATCAAATCGTAATTAGTTCAAGGACTGCGCAGAAGTGGTTTGAAAGATTTAGAAACAATGATTTTAGTGTGGAGGATAAGCCTTATCCTCCACACTAAAATCATTGTTTCTAAATCTTTCAAACCACTTCTGCGCAGTCCTTGAACTAATTACGATTTGATTATGTACAGTATTTATTTTTTTGGCTGCATTTGTAGCATTCTCACCACTTAAAAATAAAAAGTATAAAACGTGTCTTTTATATTCGTCGGTTACGTCCATTTTAACGAAAATAAACAACTGAAATGTTCACAATTCTGAACAGTATTATATGAATGAGATCCAATTTAACACTTCGATATAAAAATTATCACATTAGACTGACATTTTTAACAGCAAAACAAGATTTTTCTCAAGGTCATAAAAATGCACAGGAACTTATGGACTGACCTGATACTTCCAGAATCTGCTTCAGGTTCACAATCATTCCAAAGGTGGATTGTCAAGAATTTCATATGTTTTTAAATGAAAATTGCTTCTAATGGGATAGTAATAAAGAAATCACTTTATTACTATCCTATTTTTCTGTTTTACAATTATGCATAATCAAAAATTAGACAAATTTTCTGCAAATTTTTCAGTACAATTCCCAAATTTCCAATAAATAAAATTTAATTCAAAACTCTACAATAATATAGTACAGTATTTGAATTATTGTATTCATTTAACATTGTCTTTTCAACTTTATGAATACAGTAATTAATTCAAACTGTACATAATAGTATTAATTTTACCTGTAATTCAAAGTGATTAAAACAACTTTATAACTTAACACCTCTAAATTTTTTCTTCTGGGTTTTCATTAAATATTTAGAGTTTATTTCATCGTTGCCTGCAAATCTCACTGAGCTCAAAACTTAAACAAGTGTTACAGTTGCTTGAGTTTGGCAAGAAATTAAAATCAAATGTAATGTCTACTGTATGTCTGGTGCTCAAACTGAACCAAAATGACTATTTGAGATAAAACTTGACATGTTTTGCTATAAACAAATACTTTAATTCTGTAAATCTTCCAATTGAAGTTCTGTTTTCGAAAATAAAAATTTCTTTTTGAATCATTCCACATTATTATCCAATATAAAACCAAAAATATAAGTCAAGCATTACTAAATGCAAAAGATTTAACCTGATAAATTTAAAAACATTTCTCAGATAAGAAAATGCAGTTTCAATACAAACTCAAGAATATAATTTTTTTAGAAATCTAAAATAGATAATATGCACCTTACTCTACAGAGAAATATGTTATTTCTTCAGTAACTTGGAGAATATTCTTCATAATAAATGGACAGTTTTTTAAATTTATTCTGATTATAACAGCTACAATTATTGTTGAAATATAAATTTTTAGAATATAGAATAAATGCAGAACTATAGAAGTCATTCTGTTAATGACTTTAGAATACAAATATTTTTGATTTGCAGAATAAATTATATTCTGTTACATATTAAAGTTTTCTTATCCATGAAGATGGACTTTTATCTGGTTCAAAAATACTTGAATTGTATTATATCTCAATGAAAGTAATTAAATTCTAATAAACAAATTATTTTAAAATTGATGGTTATGTTCTTTACTGCACCTATACCATAGCAACAATCTAGGGACCCAGATATAGCACCAAATTTAAATTTCAATATACTTACTACAGCAATGAGTTTATAAAAGATTGATTTGGGGCCCCTTGCTAGTGATGCATCCAGGCAATTTCTCTTTTTGCGCATAGGATAACACAATACTTCCTGTGATACATACAGTATCTATTCTCTTTGTTTTTTATACAGCTGCCCATTTCTTGGATGTATGAAGTTTCTAAAAATGCAAATAAAACTACATGTTGGTACAAATACAATGCTAGGAGTGCACTGCAATTGTTAATTTTTGCATATTTTCTTTATTTTAGTTTAATATACATATTAATTGTTTTTCGTTGTAAATTAATATTTCTATAGGTTAAAATCATAATTTTTGTTGATTAAAGACATCTGAAATTATTTTGAAATTCAATTTGCTTAGTAGATCAGAGATTGAGTATACTGATGAAATTTCAAAATCTGTTTTAACATCCGAGAGTCATCTTTTTCATTTCTATTTCATTTCAGATTCTTTCTGTTTTCAATTACTAATAAGATCTTTTCAATCATACCCATCATGTTTTGCCAAACTAACAACAGGAACAGCTAGATAGTAACAAATAGGGCCTGAGATTTGGGGTCAATCCATTCTTAAAAATTTCTGACTCAAGTACATACATTAACTTTATTCATTTGTTTAGATTTTAAACGTTTATAATTATTTTCAATCTTTTAAGTTTTATAATATAACTATATATTTAAAAAACAGAAGTAAAATAGTTTCAAATAATGTAGTTTTTACTACATATTTGAAAAAAATCAATTTTAAAATTTTATAAAGTCGCAAATCACACCTAAACACAAATTTTCCAGCAAATAAATGTAAAAAACTTACAGATCAAATGTTTACGACCAAAAATGTTCGATCTGTAAGTTTTTTACATTTATTTGCTGGAAAATTTGTGTTTAGGTGTGATTTGCGACTCTATATATACTGTTCCAGTTTTTGATGAAGATATATTTAGTATTTTAAAATTTTTCATTTTATAAAGCTACACCAACTGACATATAATATCGAGCTGTATATTGGAGATAATAATTATTGTAATGTATCAAGTTTTGTAAGATGTTTATATTTGCACATACATGCCTTGCCAGGTATGTGATGGCTGGCTGAGTGCCTTGTGTGGGAGTTTACAAGACAAGGGCACTAAATGCATTCCCAGTCAGCACCATAATAACTGACGATGGTTATAACAAAGTTAAATACACTGAAAGAGGAGATTGGAACAGAAGTCCGGGGAGCATAATTGGCAACGCATCCAGACTGCAAGTGGGAGTTGCAGGTTTGAGTTTGCTCCAGGCTGATTCTTTCCTTCCAGTTCAATCTAAAATTATTTAATTAAATTATAATTATTAAATTTAATATGAGATGGCACCTAACACCTCCTTCTAAAGCAGACATGTCAAACTCATATGATATTACAGGCCACATGATCTATTTTGTATTTCAGGAGCTGCATGTTTTCAATGTTAAAAAAATTAATAAAATATGATTTTTAGAATGATTATTTTATGTATTATGTATTTATTAGACTCAATGTATTGAATATTATACATACATAGACATTTTATATTTCATGTTATTTTTTAAACTTAAACTATAAATATTTTATACTTTTTATAAAAAACAAAAATAAAAGTTATAATAAGAAATAAACAAAATCACAGTTTAATATTACTTTTTAGAAGATATTTGACAATATTTTTCACAAAGCAAGTCATCAAAATTTGGTTGAATATATTGAGCTGATGCAATTTTTAAAATTGATGATAAATGTTGATTGGTTAATCTTAACCTTTCTGAATTTTTGTTATTTTTCATTAAAGAAAATAGTTGCTTGCATAAATAAGTGCTTCCGAACATAGCCAGTATACACATAACAAATAATAACATTTTAGGAAACTGATCTACAGATAAATATGTATAAAAATCTGGAATTGCAACTTCTATATATTTTTGCTTCAGCAAATTATCACATCGGATTTCAATTAATTCAATTTGTAAGTTTCATCAACAATTTCAATATCGATAGATAGAGGTGAAGAAAAAAGACATAATTGTAATTCACAGCTTTTAAAATCAGAAAATCTTTGATTGAATTCCATTTCTAACAATTTAATTTGGTGAGCATAATCTGTAAATTTTAATTTAGGTGATTTAATCAATAGACATTGACAGCTTTCGAAGTGAGACAAGTTTTCTTTTTCTATTTGTTTTTGCCAAAGTAATAATTTTTGTTTGAAAGCATTAATATTATCAAATAGCATTGTAACAACATGATTTTTGCCTTGAAACTTAAGATTAAGTTGATTAAGATGACTTGTAATATCAACTGAGAAAGCCAGGTCCTTTATCCATTGTCCATCTTTTAATTCAGCACATTCATAATTTTTTGTTTCCAAGAAAATGATGATTTCATCCAGCAATTTGAAGAATCATTTTAACACTTTATGACTCGAAAGCCATCGAATTTCGGTATAATATGGTATATCGGTGTATTCACATTCTATATCTTCCAGAAATGAAGCAAATTGACGATGATTAAGTCCACATGCTCAAATATAATTTACAATTTTGGTGACTATTTTTAAAATATGTCTGATATTTAAAACTTTGGAGCACAGTACTTGCTGGTGAATAATACAATGAAAATGTTCAAAATTATTATTACCATGCTGTTTGCATATTTCATTTAATCTTGCAACAACTCCTTTAGTAATACAGGTCATGGTAGGTGCACCATTAGTTGCAAGACAAACCAACTTTTCCAATGGTAACTTATACTTCTTCAAAGCTTCCATAAGTGCATCAAAAATATCAGCTCCAGTGGTTGTATTATGCATAGGAATGTTTTCCAAAAGTTCTTCACTTATTTTTAAATTAACATCGCATCTGCAAATAAAAATGGCCAGCTGAGCGATATTTCAAATATCTGTACTTTCATCAATTGCAATAGAGTAGGCTTGAAATGTTGATATTGTTGAATTATGCTGATTTCTCACATTCTCGGCTATTTCATCAACTCTGTTAGCTATAGTATTTCGACTTAAACGTACACTTTTAAATTTTTTTATTTGTGCAGGACATAATACATACTCACTTTTTGAACCTTTGTATCCAGTACTTTTTTACTCTCCACAAAACAAACGTTTTAAACAAACAAACTTCCGCCGCTTTAATTAAGCATTCACTAATAAATTCCCCTTTGGTAAATGGTTTCAATCTGCTTGCGATTAAATGTGATAATATATAACTAACTTTTACAGCAGCTGTATTGTCTTCAACAGATTTAGTGAATACACTTTGTTTTTGAAGAATTGATTTCAATTCCAACAATTTGTCTTCAGGAAGTATTGCAACATATTGGTCATAGTTTCTTTTATGATTTCTGTCATAATGCCTTTTAAAACTATATTTTTTAGGAACTGAAATAGAGTTTTTACATATCAAGTGTAATATTCTTGTTTTGGACACAAAAATATTGCAGTTCCCATTTTTCTTGAAAATTATGAAGTTCCTCTTCAATTGACCTTTTCTTACTCATTGTTCTTGAAGTTTGATTATATTTTTATTAAATAACTTTTTAGTTTAATATGAATAAAAACCAAAATCCACTTTAGAGTTCAAAATATTATTCGCAAACGATTGAGCAAACACTGCACTTTGTAACAACTTGTAGAGATGAAAACAACTTTCTTAATCAAGTTCGTTTGACCAACCTGCTTTCCTGCCATAACTCAACCTTTTTATATGGATTGAAGATAGGATTGATTGACCAATCAGCGCTTCGTAGCTCTGTTGGAGGTCAAGCGAAAATAGGTGACCAATCAGCGATCCTACTTTTGAAACCAACAACCGTTTCTCCAACATCGACCATTGCTTGTTTGAAAATAGAGAAAATGCAGGAATCATACATCAAGATGATTCTAATCCCAACAATGATGATACTCCGTGAACAGAATAACACAAAAACTACGAGTTGCAGATTCCTTTTTTTAACAAGTAATTTATTCTCGCCTTGAACTGGTTCTTTATCAGTTGATACCAACTTACAAAGCAAAACTAGAGTATTATACAATGGGCATTGGACCCTTTTTCTGAGCAATCAATTCCACGCAACGCAACAAATATCCATGAATTGACTTATAACTATAACTTATAACTAAAGAAAAAGAAGCAGAAAAAATAATTATCTAAGAATAGTAAGAAGGGGAAGAAGGAAATACCCAGGATTTTCGGCCTTGTGGTCTTGGATGGGTCACGGTCTCAGTCTTTTTTCTGAACAGTTCTTTTTCTGTTCCTTCCTTCTCTACACCTCAAACTTGGTGTCCTATAAATATCTTCCTTTCTAAGTTCTTTTGTGGAATGTTCTTATTATTGGAATATGAGCGGCTCCACATAGTCCCCAGCCTCTCTCTTCAGACCTGGAGCACTACCTTTGTATGTCTTCTCTCTCTGGAGTTCGAGCCAAAAGTGTCTCACCCTATTCCAGTGACCCCAGGGCATCTCCTCTCCTTTGTTTTCCCAGTCCACTTATCAGAAACGGTGACCTCACCCAAGGGTAAAAGGGTTAGAAAGGAAATTTCTAGAAGAGTTAGAACAAAGAAAGATTCTTAAGCCTAACATAATATAATAAAATATGTACAAATATCAGTGGCTGATGGCCACACAAACATGTGTCTTGTGTCCGATTAAATCGCTCCGCATTCTATCATGTTTCTGATCGTCTTGTGTTTTTATCTTCGTTCGGCTTCAGCCACTGCTTTTCATTTCACGCCTCGCACCAGCATGCAGCATCCCAAGTGATGACGCAACCACACGCAACGCCAGCATCAACCAAAAAGTTCAAACTTTCCAACTTCAAGCATCAAAGCTGGATATTTAAAAATTTTTTAAAAGTTTCGGCAGGCTGCAACCTATGTATTGGCAGGCTACATGTTTGACATGCCTGCTCTAGGGACATATTAATCAGTAATTCATAATTATTATCACCAATATATAGTCCTATATTATATGACAGTTAATGTAGCTTTATTGTAATGTAACAGGTTTCGTAAGATGTTTATATTTTTATGTTTTATTCATAAACTATAAAACAACCTCTTGTGAAAACAACAAAAAGCAAAAAACAAAATTATATACCAAACTAAAAAGAAAAACAGCAATGAAATAAAGAAAAGCTTTACAATGAACTAAAAATCATCAATCAAATATATTTTCAGAGCATCTTTATGAAAACACACAAAGACCCCAAGCTTCAGGAAACACTACAGTAAACAACAGCAGAATCAAGAGTTATAATAATTTGAATTTTTAATCAGGGATGTGAAGTCAGAATTAGAAACAATTTTGGTAGAGTTGGAGTCAGTAAAAAGATAACTTCAATATAAACTTAAACTTTTACTTAAACTATATAGACTTAAACATAGGTTATAAACAGTAATGAAGTTATAAATTTAAAAGTGATAAGACACTAAATGGTGCTCCGAGTTTGTCTATAAAATTTTGTATGGGCAAAGTGCAACTTTGTGGTGCAATATCTGCAAAATGGGTTAAATGTTCCAAAAAATGACTTATATACATGTAATCAGCACAAAAAACTGTACAAAAAGTAATTTTCTCCATTTTTGGCCAAAGTAGGCCTACATAGTCTAAAGTCAAATCTAGATGTTCACAAAGTACAAGGGCTTTGCCCTGCTGTAAAAAAAAGTATCAGGGCAGTATCCTGATATGCTCAGGCATGACTACAGTACTGCTTATAAGTCTAAAAAGTAGCTTGATGATTTATGTGTAGTGAGAAACTATCTTAAGTATTATTTCCTATTTTATTATGATTTATCATTACTGCAGGTTGAACTTCACTAATCCAGGATGCACTACTCTGTCAGTTTCAACGGTTTAGGATAGTTTCTGAACTTATCAACTTTAAAACACAAAGAATAATCTTATCCAATTTTTCAGCAAATATTTTAATCATTGGACAAACAGTCAGCCTACCTTATAAACCAACATCAGATCTACTGACTAAAAACTAACAAAAATTTCTATCATGCTAAATTGGAATGTCAAAGTATTCTATAACGATTCTAACATGCTGCAACACTGTAGTGTTAATTATTTTATACACTCAAACCTGTTTTTGTGCGGTCTATTTTTGTGCGATTTTTTATTTGTGTGATTTGTTTTGTGTGATTTTTGTGTGCGGTATATGAATTTCAATCAAATTGGTATACTGCACAAAAATAATTGCACAAAACACATTGCACGTATAAAAAATCGCACAAAAAAAGACCGCACAAAAACAGGTTTGAGTGTACGAAGTATTCTAACAATCAAGTAACCAACACCTTATTTGTTGCCAAGGGAGTTATTCTAACAATGCTTTTACAAATTTAAAAGTTAGAATTCCACATATTGTTCACATCTGCAACAGCTTACTTATAATGGCTGATGCTATTTTACAGGTACAGATATTACCATATTGCCATTTACCTTATGTTTCACTGATTCAGAAAATCAGTTACTCTGGCACCTGTCTGCACTCAAACTTGCTGAACTAGTGAGGTTCAATCTGTAACACATGTTGAACTTTCATGAATTAATTAGAGATTTCAAAAATGAGAAATTGGAGTGAGTGTCAGAATTTTAAAAATTCAGGAACCAGAGTCAGAAGTTTTATACATTGTTTCCATACATATCTATTCATAATTTGGACATAAAAATATTCTTACTATATAAATACAGATTATATCTTATATCCAAATAGCATATCAAATCTGTAGAGGGAACTGATTCTATTTATTGTGCAATTCAGTGAGAGAGGATACTAAACTCACAAATTCTTCCATCGTTTTCTTTTGTTATAGAATATAGAAGACATTTGAAGTATTCTACTATGTAAATTATGGCTAGAAATGACAAAAAGGGAAATTACTCTATAATTTACAGAATAAAACACAAATGTTGGGATAACAATCAAAATAAACAAAACCAGAAAGAGTGATAGTAATATACAATTATGTTGTACTGTAGAAACAATTTTCACTAATAAATACTGGTACATATAAGATTAAATATATCTTCCACAACCTTTAGATTTCTGGTACAAAATGAATATAGTCACTGAACTAACGGTTTTGATCTTTAACCAAGATCTTCATCAGGTTCTTTGTCGTTTGCAAATGACTATATTCATTTTGTACCAGAAATCTAAAGGTTGTGGAAGATATATTTAATCTTATGTGTACCGTATCTATTAGTGAAAATTGTTTAAGAGTTAATTATACAAAATTTATAATGTAAGATAAGCATAAGATTAAAAGAAAAGATGATTAAAATAAACAAAAACTTATAAACAAACAACAAAATAATGAAATTACTGCTTATGTGAAAGAAAAAACTATTTATATTTTATATATATATATATATATATATATATATATAAAATTATATATATATATATATATTATATTTATTAAATATATTATATATATTATTATTATATTATATAAATTATATATATATAAATTAAATTTTTGTTATATATATATATATATAACAAAAATTTAATTTGAGAATTTATAGATTATAGATTAAAAATTGAGGATATAAATGATGACAGTATTCTATATAGAAGTTCTAAAATGAAAAATGAAATAAGTTTTTTATATTCAAATAATAACATCTTAAAAAATATTAGGAAAATGTGTTAGAAAAATCTAAATTATAATTTTATACAGTATATTTAAAGTATAGGATTAATCAAATTTAAATTGAAAATATTCTTTTGTAAACTGAAAATTCTTTTGATATATTTCCTTAGAAAATATATCAAATATTAATATAAGAATACAAGAAAACAAAAAAAAAATGCAATTATGTATTTGTAACTAATCAGTACAAAGAATACTACTAGAGAAAGCATTTTTTTTGTTTTGTTACAGTTTTTCACTGTAAATGTTATATCCTATATAAGATAACATTAATCTAAGTTAATATAATCCATTTTCTAATTACTATAAAAATAACAGTTTTATAACATTAGATAATAGATTATAGATTTCTTTGACCACGGTGGTATGTTATTTTCAATTTTATTTGTCAAAAACTAATAGAACTTTTACACATATAATAAATATATGTTTAATTAAAATTTTAGGATTTTGTATATAAATTATTTAGTAATTTTGTACTGTATGTTTTTTATTTAATTTATTTATTTGCTTAATTTTATTTCAGTTATATTTTCATTTAGTTTGTTTTTGTGCTTGTATAATCATTTATTTTATTTATATATATTATTACCAAATTTTTATATTTATTTAAAAATTTACATGCTATTTTATATCATAAATCAAGTGATATATAAGTTACTCTTTTATAAGAGCATTTTAAGTTAAAAATATAGATTTGTGTAGGCCTATGTATGAATGTACACAAAATATTACATTCAAAAATTTAAGATCTTACATTCAAACAGAACTTGAATTTTTCTTTATAAAAATTTGTTTCAATGAATGAAAATGAAAGTAGAGAATTTAAAAAAGCAAATCTCAATAAAAAGCACTATTTACTTTTATATGTTTGTATAAAATAATACAGTACTATAATGTACTGTTATTCAAAATGCAAAAAATCCATTTAGTTTTTTTGAATTAGACAAATAGGCCTATAGATTAATAATATAAGTTTATATAAAAACAAAATTGCTGAAAGTATTAAATAAATTATTATTATTTTCTTTTATCAATTTACATATGCTATATCTGAATATGATACCAATAGCATCAGTAATTAAATTTTTAAAAATATAACAGAACTGCAAAATCTCACTTTGAAAAAATCAGTGTGTAATAAATATAAAAAGTTTACTTATTGTCACTGTTAAAAAGAAAAGAAAATTTTTAAATTTTCTTATGGAGTAGTTTATTCAAAAAAAGAAAAAAATCATGCTGACACAAGCTTGTGAACTACACATCAATCAGAAAAATTGAAAATATGATAATTCATTGTCAAAACACCTTTAATATCAATAAAGTACTTTTGATATTAATTAACTTTATTCAAAAAGCCATAAATATTAAAAACATTCTTAAACATTTTATTTTATGATAGAGATTTATACAATTTAAAAGCAAATCACCCAAAATTTAGTATGACACAGTAAACAAAATATGATATAAAATTCAATCAAATATTGTTAACATGCAAGAAAGTTGAACTATAAAGCTCCAAGAATAAAGTAAAGACAAAACTTTGTTAATTCTGATTTAAATCAGAACAAACAAATAATAATTTTTTTATATATACTTAGAAAATTTTTAAAGATATACCATATTTACTTGCATGTAGGACAAGGTGTGACTTTAAAGATCGAAATAAAGAAAATTAGATTTATTAATACAGTTCTAATTTTATTTCGCTTAATCACAAATACAATATCAAATGCATATAAATGCACACATTGTCCTGCAAAAATTACTGGCATTTTAATCTTTAAGAAAAAAATCTTGTAAAATCGACAACATAATTTGTTCACATAAAAACAATGGGAATCTTTTTTTTGCCAATTCTTAACGGTCGAATATACTCTCTGTCGATTACACTTACGAGTTTCTGCAAATTTCAATTTTTGAATATCGTTCATTTTCATGTGGGAATGAATTAAAACTTATATTGAGCTCCCGTGTGATTTTGGAATTTCAATTTGGAATTCAATTTGCTTTTCCTAACACTATTCATTTTTACTCCCAACAATACACAAGAACAATTCAAACGACCCAGATAAAATACTTGTGTTTTTAAACACCAGAGAGAGCATCTGGCAAAAAACAAAGCAAATATATGGTTCACAAAAACCCAAAGAATCCTTTGCTCGCACATATAGGACCACCTAGGTTTTCAAAGCAGTGAAAAATGAATTAAAAAAAACCTCATTTTATACGCAAGTAAATACGGTATTTATATCTTCTACTAATTTTACAAATAATATAATTGGAATCGAACACAGTATTAAACAATTGATTATGTTTCAAGTATGTAATTTTAATATCTTTTTATAAACTGACAAGTTATTAATTGATTAAAATAACTTTCTACTAGCATCAAAATGAATATATTATGATGTAAGTTTGATTTACAGTAATGTAACAGTAAGTGTTTTAAGTTTATATCACGTGAATGTAACAATTAAAATGTTTTATAAATACTTAATCTAATTGTTATTTGTTGAATGATGAAAGTAAGAAGAAATCTGATTTATTATTTTGTCAAGCATTTTTTGTAATTTTATTATGAAAATAATAAGGAAGGCGTTCATAATTTTTGATAAACAACATCCTTATCAGATACGTGAATTATATTGGAGAAAATTAAAATCTGTAGATTACCTACGAAGAGTTAAATAGGCTTAGCAAAAAATATTGAACAAAACATATTCTTTAAATATATTATGTTTGACGTTACGTGTACATAAGTAGCATAGATCCATATGTGTATTTTTGTACGGAAATACGATATTTATTACGACATACCAAACCGTAATCCTCTTCATCATCACATATAAAATCATCGTCTGCGTCCGACATGTTTACCCGGTGCTCGTTGCCTTCCGTTGCTAAGATGAACACATCGCTACCTACCGTACAAATCTCGGTTTAATTAAAAAAAAGAAAATAAAAATATATATATACACATATATATATATATATATTTTTTTTTTTTTTTTGCTAAATTAATAAAACTTCTACTGTTTACATTTCTTTTAAATATGGTATAAATTATTTTTGCTATCAAACTTTACAAAAAAAAAAAGTAAAATTAAAGAAAAAATAAATAAAAAGGCGATCGAACGTATACTTTCTAAAAAAATAAATGCAATCTTCAAATATATTTTCGTACGTAAAATAAATTTTTATAAAAAAATTTAAATGTTTTACAAATTTCTTTTAAAGTTTTAATTCCAATTTATCTTTCTCATAATTTATATGGTGCATAAATTGTTAAATTTGATTTTGCTCTTTCAATCCTCTCATCTCTAATAGAACACTTTTCTTGCCCATCGCGGATTCAGAGCTGGCTAAATTTAAGCCGATTGGGCCAATTTATCTCAATTGGGCACTGCTCCAGTGTAATCTATTTTATTCTTATCAAATACAATCAACAACACATTGCAACATACACCTAACACATCGACGGCCGGTTGGCCAAGCGGTCAAGGTGGCAGCCTACCGCTCTGAGGAACCCGTGATTGAATCCTGACGGCTCTAAGTCACCAGGAATTTTTCAGTCTAGATATAGTGTGCGCCCGTCCTTCACCACCCGGTCATCTCATTGTGGTTTTGGCCGAACCTGTAATGGGCTTACTAAGAGGCCCTTTTAGTGTCCACAGCAGGGCCGGATTTACATAAGGGCATTTGGGGCCTGTGCCAGGGCCCCCACAAAACTGAAAAAAAATTATGTTTAAACATAATTTTTTTTTATTACCGCGACAGCCTAGTGTGGCCTAATCATGAGGGCAACAGGCAGAGATAACCAAACCCGGGAAAAAACCTATGAAACATCGGAAAATTTCGGGAAAAAATTTCACATAGGTATTTTTCAGTTAAATTAAAATACTGTAATTAGTTTTACACAATAAAATATATGTATGTTTACAATAACCTTACTTTTAAATGAAATTTACAACTTCCTAGTTCGAATCTAATTGAAAGTACAGTATTTTGTGTAAATTTTCTAAATCATCAAATTTGCCTACTCTTAAAGGGGGACCCCCACCGAATTTGTGCCCAGGGCCCCTGGATTGGTAAATCCGGCCCTGGTCTACAGGATGAAAAGAGTTAAAAAAAAACACATACACACACATTACAAGGTTTATAGTGAAGAACAACTTTAATTTTATTCTGAATTCTTAAAATATCTTTATATTTTGAAACGTTTTTTACTGTATTTGAAATAAATATATTAATTGATGGGGATACTATAGATTACTATCTATGGAATTTCGGGACTTTGAGTATATATCTGAACTGAGGGGACCGAGACGAGTTCAACGATACCCTACTTTTGGACCGGAGACGAAAAATAAAAAAGTTATCATACTTTTTTCCAGCGATCGCGCGATGATAAGGAGTCGCGTCGCTCTCTCCGCTAGGTCGGCCTCGCTATCGCGATCGGGAGTCGCGTCGCTTACCGTTAAAATTGCCTTTAGTAGACGTTTCCCCCTTTTTTTACTTTGTTCAATAACTACCGTGAATCAATAACTAGTGACGTTTAGCACATGGCGGCCTGCCGGCGGCTCCCCTCCGGGAGGTCAGTCGAGAGCACGAACAATCGGAACGGCTGCCACGTTCGCTGCCATAAGTAACATTAACCGAAATGGCGATCGCGCGATGATCGGATGTCGCGTCACTCTCTCCGCTATCGTATCGCGTGTTTAACCACAGCCTACAATAGTCCGACGTCATGGTTCGCAGACCTTACCGCAAGATGGCAGTACTAGCAACTATGGTGCCGTCTTCAAGAGAGCATTAAAAAAGTATGGTAAGTGAAAAAGTATGATAACTTTTTTATTTTTCGTCTCCGGTTCAAAAATACGTCCCCTGAGTTCCATTATACAGTAGTGAACCGAAAATCGGAATCAATTGGGGACTGGGGCTGTTCAGATTAGGGATTTGTTCCGATTACGGTTTATGTACGAAAAAATATATTAACCTGTCCGATGTTCAAATTTTTCTTCGTTGCGTGTCGCTTCCTGTTGAATTTTTCTCCGTTGAGTGTCGCTTCGTGTTGAATTTTCGTTGATTTTAAACGCCTAACGAAAATTTTTATAATAATAATCGAGGCTATTGTACCGTTAAAAATTATTTCTGCATTTTGTACAAACAAAATAAATATATTGAAAAATATAAAAACATGAAAATTATACTTTAGAAGTAAAGTATCAAAAACGTAATTTTTGACGTTTTTTTTTTTAAACTAAAGTATACTTTAGTATCAAAAACGTTCGATTTAGCACGACACAGTCCGACTGAAAATCGTGCCGATTACCGGCGATTCCAATTACCGGGGTGCCGATTTACGAGTCTCTACTGTATAATCAAAGTCCTGAAATTCCATAGGGGATACACCCAATCTATAGTAAACCCTAATTGATTTATAAAATAGAATTAAAAAGTTAAAAAGATAAGCATATATATGCATGTGATACCTTTTAAATACGTATAAATCTAAAATTTTACATTATCATGTGATTAGATTATTGTAATTCATCTACCTGCATATACACATCTCTAATGAAACTCGTAGGCCTGTACAGGTAACCCCCGTATAGCACGGTACTTCTATAGCACGGATTTGCTCAAAATTGGGAACATTCCCCGTATAACACGGTTCTTTTATAGCACGGGTTCATTCTAACACGGTTCGGAAATTAAATAAAACTCTTGTACAACATGAAATGTAATAAAAACTGTTACTAGTTAATGATACTCATGCTGAGATCATCATATAGGATGAATAATCCTCTGGTAAAATAATAAATAAGCATTTTCACCCATGAAAAAAAATCTATATAAAGCTGAAAAACCGGATTTTATCAATGTATGACAAAAGTGGGCACTAGGGCGCCCCTAGCAAGTATTTAAATTAACAATATAAATTATTTTTTATTTTTACAGTATAATATTCAGTATATTGTTATTTTTATTTGTAATTTTGTATTTGCCTTTCGACTTGTGAATAATAAATCCGATTTAAAGAAGGATTTAACAGCATGTTTTTAATTCTTGGAACCTAACCCCCCTTTTCGCACTAGTTCTTTGTTTCGTGTAACACGGATTCGCATAACACGGCAATTTTTTGGAACGTAACTCCCGTGTTATACGGGGGTTACCTGTATTTAGAATTAAGTATTTAAGTTTTACTTATATAAATCTAGATAATTACGACCGATGAATATATGCATATTAGTTATAAATCCTACACGCACAAGAATGATATGATACAAGTGAAGTTTGTTATTTTTGACAGGTATAATGTGATGTCTGCTGAATATATTATGACAATTATAAGATTTACATTTGTGGCCGCCAGTGCCAGAGATCCCAAACACTGCCCTGGCAACACTTGCCAACGAGAGTTGGCTGGCAACGTGAAAAAAAGGAGGCGCGAAAATTCGCGGGGATTTTGCCTGGGTGTTGGCCGAGGATGTCGGTGACAGTTCTCACCTTTTTAATAAAGTTTTTTGTTACTGTTTGAGTTTGTCTGCTTAGTTCTAAAGATCAGTAGGATCGAATGACAAACATTAAATACAGTATGCTTTACTTTTTATCAGTTCAGTAATAGATGCCACTTTTAATTTTTCGTTGTATTTTTAAGATTTTGTAGTTTTTATAAATATGGATAAAGGACTAAGGAATATCGAAAGAAATATTTAAGTAACAGAAGAGGACTGCACAACCAAGGTAAAGAAAGCTGTAAATTGGATACCGACGGCGCGGCAAAGTTAAGGCGACATTCAACGTCAACGACTGCTGCCATCAATCGCCTTTGACTTTGGCAGTTAAAATGAGTGATTAGTTGAACCTGTCGACGACGTTCAATATCTCTTTCATTTTACAATTCGTGTGCATCCGCCTAAGCAAAAAAGAGATATGTTTGCTTTTATCTCAGAAAATGTAGAAAATAAAGTAGAGCCACAACACAGTAAAGATGATGACATTACAGAAAGCCACTCCGAAGAAATTAAGTTTATTATAGATTTTATATCTCTGAGATTGTAGACCTTGGCTGTGAATTTGGTGCACCGAAAAAAATGTTTATAATGGACCCAGAATCTATCATGGCCGGCCCTGATACGTTTCAGTCAGATCTATAATGAAATAATAATTTTTGTTCTTCATTTTTCCTCTGGTTTGGAATTTTCATATGCAGGTTAGTTCCTGAAAATTTCTGAACCGACCTGGACTTGATAATGGGTTACCATGAGAGCGACAAGGTGGCGCATCCTGGTCATCCAACTGTTTATTAATACAAAAGATCCTAATCTTTTTCGTGTAACGTCCTCTTTTAAAAAAGTATTTTTTCTGTCGACCCATTCAAGCGGCCGGATGGCCGAGCGGTCAAGGTTAGCAGCCTGCCGCCCTGGGGGACCCGGGATCGAATCCGGACGGGTCGAGAAAATCCCCAGGAATTTTTCGGGGGGTGGTCCGTCCGGATATGTCGGGCCCCGTCCCTCACCACCCGGCCGCCTCATTGTGGGCCTGGCCGAACCCATAATGGGCTTGCTATAAGAGGCCCTCTTAGTGCCCACTGGGCGGAAAGAGTTACAAAAAAAAAAGAAAAAAGAAAATGTCGACCCATTCAATGTTATGTACTATATATATTATACATATTATATTATATATAATATTATCTCTTATATAATTATTAAAAGACATTTATTTAAGAGCATGAAGAAAAATGTGTAAAATTTTAAATATTTGCAAAGTCTTAGCTATCCCCGCAAACTTTCATCGACCCCCGAAGGGTCAATACCGACCCCGTCAAGAAAGCCGGACTTAATACAATAGAATGTATTTAACAAAATATTTCAGTTTTAGAATTAATAAATCACAGGAGGGATAATCGTAAATTAATTATCAGCAGTTTATAATAAATTTAAATTTGATTTTTTACTCGACTTTTTCAACGAAACACCAATACACTTTGGGTTTTCAACGTCAAACGGCATAAGAAATGCAGCAGCGGCCGAATGGATAAAAATGGAACAAGCAGCTCTTCGCCTGCCGTTTGTCATTAGCAGACAAACGACAACCCAGAACTCACCATGTGGAGGTGGCTGCTTCAGAGTTCCACCAAGAGTTGGAAAGAATCCAACTCCATAAGTGACCAACATCACTTGTCGAGTCGAGTTCTTCCTAACTCGCACGATGAAAATATTCATAATTACGTCTGAATACTCCAAATTCAGCTATTCGAAACTCACCGTATTATCACTATCTAAACTAAGGGATGCAATATTACAACTAGTAGTAAAGAAAGATGGAAATCTATAAATACACCTGGTCGTAATATAATTCACGTTGGGGCCACAAAATTTATTTCAATCTCATACCGAACTTCATTAAAAAAAAACAAAAAAAAAAGAAAGAAAAAAATACTCACCCTGCGCGGGATTTAATAAAGTGGGACACAGAAAGCTCTCTCCATCTCTGATCGGCTTCTTCACTCCAGCGAGCCCTATAGATGCGGGACACAGGAAACCTTCTCCACCTCTCCTGTTTTCGACCGAGCGGGCCTTAAAACCCTGTGCCCCGCATCTTTAAGGTCCGCTGGGACAACTGTTCTCGTCCGAGCGGGCGTTAAAAATACGGGACACAGGGCGACTTCTCAGCCTCTGGTCAAATCTCCTGTCTTCGTCCGAGCGGGCCTTATAGATGCGGGACACAGGGAGTTTTCTCAGCCTCCGGTCAAATCTCCTGTCTTCGTCCGAGCTGGCCTTAAAGATGCGCGTCACAGGGAGCCTTCTCCGGTCAAATCTCCCGTCTTAGTCCGAGCGGGCTTTAAAGATGCAGGGCACAAAGATTTAGTTTGAGTAAAAAGTAACTCGAGTAAAAAGGCCGACGGGAGATTCCATCTCTTTACTCCAGCGGGCCTAAGAGAAAGGTGACACAAAGAGCCCTTTCTGCGTCCTGTACATTACCGAAGTTTACTTAATCGCAATTTTTTCGCGAAATCTCAAAGAAACGCAGAACTTTCGAACAAATTTACGCTTAATAATAATTACCTACAATAGAAAAAGCCAACAATACATTCTGTCAATTCGTTAGTATTGTTAGAATGTAATTGTTTAGAACGCGTGTTAGTATTGTTAGAATGTATTGTTTAGAACGCGTGATTCATTAGGATCCCGTCATATTTTTATGTCGTGTTACGAAAAAACATTAATCAGTTTGAAATATTTTAGAAAAGATCATTTTATTAAAATAATATTCATAGAAACAGAATCACTTTCAGTTTTTTAAGTTAAAATAATGCTTTTTTTCCTAATACTGTAAATAAAATTATAGGAATATCGAATCATTCATTTATTCTAAAATAATGTTATTCTGTATTTTTGAAAATCCAAAGAGGAATTTGTAATGATTGTCGCCCTTTCCACCCAAGATAATGCTACCAGAATGTCTTAATTCACAAATTTCAGAAATTTTCGACAAAAGGTGCTTAAGCTTCAAAGTGGTGAACAAAATTTCTGAAATTTTGCAGGTGGTTTGATTATTAGGGTAATCGATGATATTAAATTTTGGCGGTTAAAGGTCGCGGGGGCGGAAAGATAATGAGGGTCGTGTGAATCTCCGGTTGGGTCAGACTTAGTGACGATTTTACTCGTTATTAGCATTTACAATTTTTGTAAAACCAATCACTACCCTCAAAAGTAAGGTTTTTGTCATCTTATAATAATTAATAATATAAAAACATTGTTTTCACAACAAAATCTCATAAAAGATGGCACGAGACAGGAATGTTATTTTTTAAAATAACATTGCATAACACACGCAACTCATTGTAGGGATTTCTTTCGGCTTTTCTGAGTTGAAATCGTCGAAATTGGCAAAAATCTCTGAAGGTCAAAGTTGATACGATTCCAATACTTTACCGTGTTATATACACAAGAAGCCGACAAAGTAAGTTGGAAGATTGGTTCAAGTTGCCTACAAACCAATAAAAATGACAAGTTAAACCAATTAAGAATACTTATCTTATAAATCATTTTGAAATGATATAAAAATGGTTATAAATCTAATTATAATTTTTTCAATAATCTGGATAACGTAAGAATTTATATAATATAAACTTGCTATTTATGTTTAATATTTAACCCAAATCAAACGTTTATAGTTAAAAATTAAACTAAACTTTGGCGAATTTTGTTATAAAAAGTACAGGTATTTCTTATATCGAAATAAACAATTGTATTCAGTGTGCTTAATTAAAATTTTCTATTTGATGATAAAGTTTAACATTTAGAAAAAGTGGGATTACCCTCAAAAGTCTTGTATGCGCTTTACCACTGCCGTAATCTACCTCTGGCGATCTGGCTCTTTTTACGTAATTTAACGTGACAATGATATAAGCAAGTAACTTAGTTCTATCATCGATTAATCGATGATGGAACTAAATTTTGGATAGGGTATCAAACTCTACTTCGATATTTCTTTTCTCCACACATCTTGTGTTCTTTTTGTCTGATGCATTTTTTCGTAACCAAATTCTTCCAATCATTGATAATTCTGTGTTTATAAACTTGGCCATCTCGAATATTTTAACTCTTTCCGCCTTGTGGTTACTGATAGGTCCTTATTTAACAATCCCATTATGAGTTCGGCCAGGCCCACAATGGGACGGCCGGATGGTAAGAGACGGGGATCGACATATATCGTCAGATCACCCCCGAAAAATTCCTGGGGATTTTTCGACTCGTCCGGATACGATCCCGGGTTCCCCAGAGAGCGATAGGTGCCACATTGACCATTCGGTCAATTGTAGATCCATAATGAAATAATAAAGTGGGGGTGGGCCACTCTCACCGTATCCACCATTATAGTGAATTACACACATCATGAATAAATTTACATTTACTTATTTTTATCCAGTTTTGGAGTGAGGATTGTGATGAGCTGCGACCAGCCCTTAAAACATCATCGTCAGGTTTAATACAGTATTATAAATGTTCCAAAGTGAAACGTACCGTTTTCGAATATTTTACATATTTAAAATTCAAAAAATAATTTAACTTTAAAATAAATTGAAAGAGGTGTGTATATTAAATAAATAAACAAATAAAACATAGAAAACAAAGCTAACTATAAAGAAACATGATTTAAGGTTTTTAAGTCCCATTCTTTTTTCTATTATATATTTCCACGCTGTTGGAAGCTCATTAGCATCCCTAGCATTTAGGCAACGGTTTTTCATTTCACTTTTATAAATTTTCACCTTTTCCATCTCCAACGCAATGGATGGAGAGTGCACCGTTTTGACGACTTTAGCTTCTTCCTTAATCGCTTATTTAGTCTGCGCCATAATTGCTAATATTGTGTTGTGGTGTTGTGTCGTTTGTCAACGTTGTATCTATGTTTTCGTAGACGTACCGCCAGGTTTCTTCTAGTCACACCCACAAAAAAAAGAATGGGATTTAAAAACCCTTAAATCATGTTTCTTTATAGTTAGCTTTGTTTTCTGTGTTTTATTTGTTTATTTATTTAATATACACACTTCTTTCAATTTATTTTAAAGTTAAATTATTTTTTGAATTTTAAATATGTAAAATATTCGAAAACGGTACGTTCCACTTTGAAACATTTATAATATTAAACCTGACGATGGCCTATATTAGATAGGTTGAACACTTTCTAATTCTAACAGATCACAGCAACGAGCTATCTCGTTAAATCACAGACTATATACCTATAGCAACCGCTATTATGTAGTTCGCGCTAATACCGCTAGGTGTCAGATCGATCGTTGGCACAAGCTAGAGTACCTAGATATCGGTACTCTTTTTTTTTTTTTTTTTTTTGTAACTCTTTCCGCCCAATGGGCACTAAGAGGGCCTCTTATAGCAAGCCCATTATGGGTTCGGCCAGGCCCACAATGGGGCGGCCGGGTGGTGAGGGACGGGGACCGACATATCCGGACGGACCACCCCCCGAAAAATTCCTGGGGATTTTTCGACCCGTCCGGATTCGATCCCGGGTCCCCCAGGCGGCAGGCTGCTAACCTTGACCGCTCGGCCATCCGGCCAGATATCGGTACTCTAGCACAAGCGAATTGAAGGCGAAACAAGTTATAGGAAATCTACTCAAGTACAGTACCTCAATTTATATTATATGATTATATCTCGTACAAGAATGCAATGGAAGTTTGTATAAAATTGCTTTGTTAAAATCCCAGGAGAATAAGTGCCATTGCAATGAGGAAAAGAGAGGAGAAATCTGTGGGTCCTCACAAAACAGTAGTAGTTACTCGGCCGGATGGCCGAGCGGTCAAGGTTAGCAGCCTACTGCCCTGGGGGACCCGGGATCGAATCCGGATGGGTCGAAAATCCCCAGGAATTTTTCGGGGGTGGTCCTTCCCGATATGTCGGTTCCCGTCCCTTACCACCCGGCCGCCCCATTGTGGGCCTGGCCGAACCCATAATGGGCTTGCTATATGAGGCCCTCTTAGTGCCCACAGGGCGGAAAGAGTTATAAAAGAAAAAAAAAGTACTAGTTACTCTATAAAATTCGTTAAGAAAAGACCTAAAAACATTGGTTCTATTGTTTTTGCACTATGGGAATATTATTACAGTGATTAAGTGAAAATCGATATCTGACCGATTATTCTCATATCATTTTGATTTTTTCCTCCCTACTCTTTCCTCCCTGTAGGCACTAAGAGGGCCTCTTTTTTCAAGCCCATTATGGGTTCGGCCAGGCCCACAATGGGGCAGCCGGATGTGATGGACGGGGCCAGACATATCCGGACGGACCCCCCCCCGAAAAATTCCTGGGGATTTTTCGACCTGTTCAGATTCGAACCCGGGTACCCCAGAGCGATAGGCTGCCGCCTTGACCGCTCGGCGTCCACATTATTTTGAATGAAGTACATGAAAGATTTTCTGTTTATAGTCTTAAAAGATTAAGAAATTTTAGTAAAAAAAAGAAAAGATTTGAAATTGATATTGTTTGCTAATAAGGAAACGATGTTTTTCATCTTATTTTAATAATTGTACTGTAATTAAAGTATTTATTTATCTGAGATTATCCTATCAAAAAATACATGTTAGAAGATACAATTGAGATACTAGATTTGTCAGAGATGTTTAATTTTCGTATAAAACATGAGAATCGCTTTTCCCTTTTACCTAAAAATGAAGTAAAAATTCTGATGAAACAATTAGAATTCAAAAAGAATGGGATGAAGAAACTAATTTTGATTTAGTTCTACTACTTTTAAAGTATATTTTTGATCAAGAAGACGAGGGAACAGTTTCCATATTTCTTTCATATTAGGAAGAGATTATTTTCTTACATAACAAATTTAAAGATGATACATTTTATGGTCCATCTTATCTATTGATACTTTTCATTCTTATGCTGCAACAGACCAGCAAGAGAAAATTTTTAACACCCTTCCAAATAGCATAAGAAAAATTGTAATTGCAAAAACAAGCATAACTATCGACGATATCGTTTTTGTTATAGATTGTTGTAAAATGAAAACTAACATTTACGATGCAATGACAAATAACCAATCTCTTGATCACAAGAATAAATACCTGTACTCAATCGTATTGGTTCGCAAGAACAAATGCACAACGAAGCAGAAGAGAATCAAGTCTGGCAAGTGTTATCCTGTTTATACAATGGCAAAAGAATTGGAATTGGATTATCAACAAATCTCAGAAATTAGAAATTTTGATACTGAAAATTAAATTACTGAGATTAGGTGATATTAGTAAATGTTTATGTAAAGGCTTGGATGCACAGTATAGTATAGTACCTAATTCCAAATTAATTTGTATGGTAATAGAAATGTTAAAAGTAGTATATGGCTTGGATAAAAATGAAAATTTAACATATTTGCGATTCATTTTAATCGAGCTACCATTAGATCTTTAATTAGGTAAAATTCTCTTATGAAGAGCGATATTTTCCTGCTTAGATCCAATTATAATAGCAGTTATTGCGGTATTATATTATATAAATTCACTTTTGATATCCTCAAGCAAAGAAGAAATAAATAAAATAAAAAAACACTGTTTGAATTTATGAAAAATGGAAAAATTCAGAAAATTGAAAACATTTTTAAGAGAAATTATCTTTTGAAAAAACGGTGCACTGTAAATCGATTCAAAAGCTTTTTCCATTTTTACAGAAATCTTGGTTAGTGTATTATTATAAGTTAAAAATTTCAAAAATCTTTATTTACGATATTACAGTAATTATTCCAATGATTCTATTTCTCTTTGGCTCAGTTACCAAAAATAAATAAATAAATAAAAATAAATATGAAAGCAAAAAAAAAAATATTGTAACTATGAGTAACTGGATTAATATAGATTGTTTAAATGAGGATATGCAATTGTTAAAAGAAATTCGTCAAGGAGTTTTAGCGTTTTAAGAAATTTTATTAGAAATAGAGAGACCATGCATTGGGATGGAGAGAGAAAAGAGGAGACATTTCTCGAAAATTTAGTGTAAGTTATTTGTTCGGAATAATGCGAGTCGAATTGACTTTGTTAAGTTTGTTTAATTTCTTAATTTAAACTGGCGATTTATATTTTTTTGTACTGCTTATTTATTTTAAAATTATTAAATTGTTTTTGCGATTTACTTATTGTGTTTGAAATAAAGTTAAGAAAAGAATGTAGCAACCAGTGGCGCAGCCAGGGCCAAGCGGCCCTGGCACTCTCCAAAATAAAAGGGAAAGGAACACTAGTAAATTTTCAAAAAATATTTTTTTAGTTAAAATTCATGTTTTATTTATATTATGTCGTCTAATTCTATTTCTATATTACTTATGAATTAGCGCCCACACGTAAGGTGGGAATTTTATTGAATTCTCATTAAAAAAACTTTTATCTGTTCAACTCGGTCCCCCAAGATTAAATCTTGAGTGCGCCAGTGGTAGCAACTAAATCTACATTTGATAACTTTAAGAACGTTTTTTCTCGTCGCAGTTTGGAGGAATTTTTAAATTTATAATGTTTTGAAACTAACTCGAAAGATATGTAATCGTAAAATAATAGGCCTCTAATAATATACAGTATTCAATTAATTAATATTGAGATGTTAAAGTTTTGATAGTATATCACAGTTACTCCTGTAGTGTAAGCATATCAAACTCGAGGTTTATGAAAGCCCGGTTAAAGAGCAAGGCTGTATTTAAAATATTAAGTATTTAATATTCGAAAATTAAATCTAATGAAAAGTATATCATACATTAGGTACTGTACGTGCCTGATGAAACGACTTTAATACAGCTGATGACGGAGTCCGTTTCATTTGAAACTAGTTATCTCATTAATTTTTTAAACTAATTGTATCCTTAACAGGTAATTTTTTCAATTAATTTTGTAGAAATAAAGAAAAATATCATAGTAATTAATTTATTGACTATTTTTTGTTTGGTGGATCTGTTTATGCAACACTACTTTGAGTTCATTCTCACAACTATATTTGTTATGGGGTTTTTCTTACATAATTTATTGTTATTTGTAAAAAGAAAGAAATTAAAAGGAAAAAATATTAAGCAGTCGTCTAATATAAATTCGTTATTATGATATGGACCTATGATTACGCAACGCGCTGTATAAACGATCGCACCGATTAAATCAAAATATTTAATAATATTTTTAAAATTAAATAAAAGCGATAATTTATTTAAAAATTTGTATTATTAATTTAAAATAAAACGAATAAAATAATATTAATTTAACATAAGTATATTTTGTTTTGATGTTAATTTTAGCTTCGGATGTCGATGTTTCGTCCGTTTTTTTGCCAGAAAATGGAGATGGAAGAAACATAAAAGTAACAGTAAAGGTGTTTAAAAATCTGAAATATAAAAATATATATAAAAATAAGAGAATGAACGGTGAGACACAACCAAATGAATCAATTTTAACGTTTAGAAATCAGGTAATAACTGCAATTATTTGAAAAGAGATTTGTATTATGGCTAAGGATAAGGCTTAATGTTTGTTTTGAATTTTCTCATATTTTCTATGCAGAAATCATTCATTTAATTATTTATAATAGAAAAATACAGTTTAGACTTTAATTGATTTATACCACATTGAAATGTTGTTTACAGTGAAGTATCTAAATCTATTAATTCATTTGGTTATAGGAACATATATACATTACATCAATGAAAAAAATCTATAAACATGGATACAATAAAAAAAAACACACATTATTTGTTACATTTTCTGTAATTTAAAAAATGTCAGAAATTGTTGAGTTCTGTAATGAAAAAGATTAGGTTATAAATAAAGTCAATATTTTGATAATCATGTGATATTAAGATGTTTACTTAAATAAAACATTTGGATTTTAACTTATTCATTCTGTTTTAAACATGAAGAAACATTTAAACATTTTGATCAATAGTCAAACATGAAGAAAAATATTTAAGACGAAAACTTTGGCCACGACCTCGTATTTGCAGTAATATTACAATGTGAAACGTAACTAGTCCACGTGCTATATACTTAGTTTAATCTAAAAGTCGCACGTATTAACTTGTGCCGAAATATAAATTTACGATTCGATAATAATTGTTAGTAAATGGATAGTCAACCAGAATTTGGTTTTATGTTCTCCTGTTCGGCTGTTTTATTAATAATATATTTTTATATGTCTTTAAATCTCAACTCGACAAATGTAAGAGTTGTCGTATACAGGATATGTGTTTAGAAGAACGAGGTGAAATTAATTGTTTCGAATTGTCATTTTTGTATGCATTTCAAGTCTAAATTACTCTTTGGCACTTGATGATTCTTTAAAAAGCTGGACTTTAGTAAAGTTGAAAGGAAATTATATTTTTAGTTTAAAATTAACACATTAAAGGCATACATAATATCGTATGCTGAGTAATAAATATATGAAAATTTTTTTTATGTTGATCTTAAAACTTTATATGTGAAATTTAATTTAAGGCTTGTGAAATTCTTTAAGTGAACAATCAAAAATTAATAAGAACAAATAATTGTTTGTTATTTTTAAATTCTTATTAGGAAATAAAACTAATATATTGAATTAAATTGGGTTATTATTATTTTTAAAGTTTAATTATTAAGATGAGTATCAATAAATCTGTTTCAAAAATTATAGATGTGGTGAAGTTCTCATTTGACAATAAATTAATGGTTATATACTACAAAAAATCAAAAAATATTTGTGGAAAGACTTGTCTCATATGGCGTAACTAGCAACATATTCAAATATTAAGAAATTAATTGAAAATAATTATGGAGAAGTAGCCCAATTTAATATGGCAGTCATTTGGCATATTATGAATATTAACTTAAGTAAGAGTTATAAGCTTGAGTCTTGTTCCATAACTAAATGTTGTAAACTAATATTTGAAAAGTCCAGGAAAATATAGTTTTGAAAATGAATGATTTTAATATAGTACTAAATTTGTAACTAAGTAATTGTATAAGCACTAACATTTTAATGCAGAAAGTGAAAAATATACTTTATAAATTATAATTTAATTTTAGAAGTGTCTTTACAAAACTTAACCATATCTGACTAATCAGTTTAAGAACAACTCAAAATATTGATAGAGATCTGAAACAGTTTATGATGGTCAAATTATTGGATTTTATATATACTTTTTTCAAATGCCATATATTTTTGTGTTATTTATTAGAAAATGTGATTTTATGTGAAGTTTCTGAAAAAGATTTATGTAAAACCAAAGATGTTTAAACAAAATAAATGTTATTCATCAAGGTGAATAGTTTTCTGAAGTAAAAGTAAATAGTTTAAATAAATATTAATATATATTTATATATAATATAAACAGTCTAATATAATTTGACAAGCAATAATGATTTAATTTTTATTAATAATTTGATGATAATTACAGGATTATTATTATTATATTCAGAAATAAATTTAAAATACATTATTTTGAATTGAAGAAATTTCCTCATTTTTTGTAATGATTATAAATGCTGTTCTAGGTCAGTATTTGTCTGTTAATGTTATGTAAACTGATTTCAAATGTTTCATATATTTACACCTGTACATGTACGCACACACATACATAAATATATACCAATTAGCATTATAAGGTAGAAAATTTTAAGAAATAATTAATAATTAAATATAAAATATAATGTAATTTTACAATAATATTGTCATACTTTATTTGATTTATTCAAAAGTGATTAATTCATCTTTATTTTTCATATTGATCACTAGAAGTAGATCTTCATCACTGTCTGATAAAAATGAAGAGGTTCTTATTTTTTTTATTTTCTTTATTTATCATCATTGTTATAGATTTTACATAGGTTTCAATTTTCTGCAAATTGAAGAATGGCTGTTTTGGTTTATTTTAAGAAATTTTATCAGATATGTCAAATGTTTTTCCAGATAACAGTTTACTATTCAAGTAAATTGTAAGAGTTTTATAGCTTTTTGTTTTATTTCTTTATAAATGTATATTGTATATTTATTTATGAAGTGATTCAACACTTATTTAGAAATGTTCTATCACTTAGTGTAAGCTAGAAAACATTGTTCTAAATTATTAAAATTTTATGCAAATAACTTTAAAGTCAATTTGAAAACAGTTTATGTGATGATATAGGTTATCAGTTTTTAATTTGCAAGCATGAACTGCTTTTTTTTGTCTAAAATCAGCAAGTGTGTTTTTAGAAAAAGTGGAATATCCCTTGTGTACCACAGAAATACTCACTTGCAATTGCAATTTTTCCTAAACCATTGATGGCACATAAGCCACATCTAAAGTTCTCTTTGGCTCATTTTCTTTGATAACACAAAGAATATATATTGGGTTGTTTGGAAAGTTCGTAGCGATTTTTGATAGCCGACAGTTGAGACACCGATTGACGCAAAAATGATTAGAATTGTACAAACCAGGGAATATTATGATAAATGACCTTGAGACGCGTCCGTTACAAAAAAACCGTTAAGATTATTTAAATAGCGTTTAATTTGTCTCATTGCAAAAATGGATGCGAACAACGTGCATTATCGACACTTGTTTCTTTTCTTTTTTCGTAAAGGCAAAAAATGCTGTACAAACAGCAAAAAAGATATGTGATGTTTATGGTGGGAGTGCTGTATCAGAATCAACTGTTCGAAAGTGGTTTGCAAAATTTAAAATGGGTAATTTCAGCCTTGAAGATGCTCCTCGCTCGGGAAGACCTCCTGTTATTGAAGAGGACCAGATCAAAGCATTATTGGATGAAAACCCTCATTACACAACTCGAGAGATTGCAGACATAGTGAAGTCATCAAACAGTACTGTATTTCAACATCTAAAGAAGCTCGGATACGTGAATCATTATGACATTTGGATACCTCACGACTTAACGGAAAAAAACTTACTGGATCGCATCTCCATTTGTGATTCTCTTGAAAGACGAAATGAAAATGACCCTTTTCTGAAGTATTTAGTGACAGGTGATGAAAAGTGGATCATTTATAACAACATCAGCTGAAAACGATCATGGGGTAAGAAAAATGAATCACCATTAAAAACTCCAAAGGCCGGTCTTCATCCAAAGAAGGTCATGCTCACTGTCTGGTGGGATTGGAAAGGAATCCTGTACTACGAGCTGCTTCCACAGAATCAAACAATTGATTCTGATAAGTATTGTTCCCAATTGGATAAGCTGAACATGGCAATTAAAGAAAAACGTCCGGAACTGGCCAATAGAAAAGGCATTGTATTTCACCAAGATAATGCCAGACCTCATACGTCTTTACGAACATGCCAAAAATTATTGGAAGTAGGCTGGGATGTTTTACCCTACCCTCCCTTACTCACCCGACCTTGCCCCGTCGGACTATCATTTGTTCCGTTCTCTACAAAACTCCCTTCATGATAAAAACTTTGATACTTTGCAAGCTTGCAGAAACCACGTGGATCAGTTTTTCGAGGGAAAACCAGGAAAGTTCTATGAAGAGGGTATCATGAAGCTGCCCCATAGATGGCAACATGTAATTAAAAACAATGGCGCATACATAATGGAATAAAAGTATATTTTTAGTATTAAAACAATTTCTTTTATTTCTCTTAAAAATCGCTACGAACTTTCCGAACAACCCAATAGTATCGATTAAAACATGTTAGTCCATGTTTTAATTGATACTATATATTCTGCACCTCAACTTGTATCTTGATCGAATTTTCTTCTTACTTAAATTTTTGTAATTTCTCCCATCTGCATATAATGACTTTATATCAGAGAATTATCTAGAAATGAAACTATTGATTTTATTATATGTTAGTTCTCTACAGCAAATAAAACCTGAACAAGACACACTCATTTTATAGGATGTTAGTGACATTAAAATTATTTTCTATTTAAATTTTTTTTTCAAGTTTATTTTAGTATTTAATATTATTATTATATATTTTATTAATATTATTTGATAAGTAAAACAGACATAAAGCAATGCGATAAAAAAAAAAAGTGTCATTCGGCTACCATTTTTACTCTCAACACTTTTGATATATAGGAAATTCTAAGTATTATGTTTAATTCATCTCACTAATTTTATGATTATATCTACAATAAACTGCTAATGGAAGTAAAATAGATAAAATAGTTTTAATGTTGGAGATGGTATTTTATAAACTATGTACTGGGAAGTGTCATTCAGAGCTGTCCTTTAATAAGTAGCTGAAAATAAGTATTCCTATTTTCAGCTCTGAATTAGATGCTAGAAATTGCCTGTCCCAGCAATGTGAGTAATTAGGAATCATTTTAAATGACACTGACAATGCTTAAAGATGGTTATCTTCTCACCAGCAGTTTTTGCAATGCTTGAATATTTTACTGTGTCAATAAAGGTTCCTCTTACACAATTTCCTGAGAGAATAAAGAGGAAGAAAAGTGATGATGATTTACTGTTGTTGGCTTCTGTTTTATAATTTTACCTAAAAAAGTTCATTTCACTTTTCCTCATTTATGGTTGTCATTATGTTTGCTTAAGCAAAAAATAAGCAGCCCCAAGGTGCTTCTAAAAATAATGACAAACCAGATTTCTACTAGCTTCTCAGCACCTGTTCAACTCAAATTTAGGAACATGTTACATGAAGTACTTAATACAGCACTGAAAATAGAAATGTCTCAGTTGTCAGTGTTGGTCCCCGATAAAAAGAAAAAAATGATGATTTTTTAAGGCACTATTGAGTTTTAAATGGTTACTTCGAATAGCAAACAGCAGAATTATTCAAAACAACAAGAGACACCACTAACCAATAATAAAAGATAAAGATTACCTGTAACACCAGTAGACAGTTTTTAGATTTATCTTTTATTAAGAATTATTCATTTCAAAGATGTGCTTTTTGAATGAATTCAGAATATCATTTGAAATGGAGAATGGAATACATGTTCAATTTGGAGAATTTTTTTTTCTTTCTGAAGGAAAGTTTTAGAAATAGAATGAGATTTTGGAATTTGCATTTTGAGGGTTTAGAGCATAGCTTTCCAACCTTTTTTGGCCTACTGCCACCTTTTCAGAAAAACAACACACCAACTCCCATTCTTGAAATCAATAATGTAACCCATAGTTTTCCAACTTTTTTAGATCATAGACCACTTTTTCAGTGATTCGATGGACCTCTCTTAGGTGAAGTATACTATATTAAATATTGAAAAACAAGAACAGATTTTTTTAAATTACTTTATTAAAAGATATTAACAATATTGGTGTATTGCTCAAAGTTTGATTAACAAATATATATTATTAAAAAAATTAATATAATAATATTAGAGGGCTGAACTTGGTGTAATGACACTAATTTTTTGATATTTGGTGCCATATTTGTCATCAGCAATCTTAAATTGCCACATTCCACTATTGACAATCTGTTTCTTTTCTTTGTTAGTAAATTGCTGACTATGCTAAATCCTCTTTCTGCTAAATATGCTGATGGGAATGCAATGAAAAACTTCTTTGATGCAGCCCATAAAGCCAACTGAATATAATACTGGAATTTGCCTTTGAAGCCAAAATTCTTGATATTCATTTTTTAATTTCAGTTTTAACTCTTCATTTGTTGACAATTCTATTAACTCCTGCAGTGATAATTATGCTGTTTGCAGGTTTGAGAAAGGTTCTAGTACCCAATCTGGAATGGTCATGTTGAGAACATCCTGAAATCTATTTATAAAATCTTCTTTAAGTGCTTCTAAATGCTGGTAAAATACCAGAATGCCGCCATCATTTGTTTCCACAGAGGAAAGATTTGGAAACAGAATTGTCTTTGACCCAAATTTTGTTTGTACAAGGCAAGTTTTGACACAAATGCAGAAATAGTTGCCTTTTGCTTTTATCAAATTCATATCATCTCCTTGCAGCTGTAGATTCATTTCATTAAATTTATTATATAAATCAGTTAAATAAGCTATATCTTTCTTAAATTCTCTCTTAATGAATCATCATTGTTTTCAAAAAACATTATAACAGAGTCAAAGAAGTCATAAAATCTTTTTAGACAGGTACCCTCTGATAGCCAACAAACTTCTGTGTGCAATAGTAAACGGAATCTTCATTATTTTCATTACAAAGTTTTTAAAACAATCTATCATTGCTTCTGATCTTGTTAACTGCTGTAATTATGTACTGTAGGAGCAATAAAGGCAATCACTAAGGTTTTTTGCAACCGAATGTTGTCTGTAAATTACACAATGCACAACGACTACATTTGGTACTGCCTTTTTCAAATATGAAATCAACTGCGCCATGATACTATCCAGAGAAAAACCTTTTTCTTTAAAATAGTGTTCCAATACATCAAATATAGATTTTCCTTAGTATCCATTTCTAATTCTTTTGAGAATAATAGTTCTTGACAAATTTTTTCATATTTTACAAAGCAAATGTATGCAAGAAGTAAAGACTCATTGTTTGGTAAAGTAGATTTATTGAGCTGTAAAGAAAACTCGGTAGTCTTCAAAAAATCAGTTAGAGAGAACTCCACATCCTTGAACATGTCATTGATTTGTCTCTGTACTGTATTATTGTTTAATTTAATTGGATTTTCTTGATAATATCAGATGGTGTCTTGTACAGTACAGTGCGCAGAACCTCACTCACAGCTGGCAGTTTCAATTCTTCTCCAATAGTGTGCAGTTTTCCTGATTTAGCAATAAGCAAGTAAATGTTGTAAGAGGCACATAAACCATTATCATCTTATTTCGATGCCACTGAAAACATACCAGCTAAAATTGGATGCCTTGAATGTTGTTCTTTGAGCATTTGAAAGTAAGATAAATTTTTATCTTTTCTGTCAGGATTACTTTAGTCAAATGTTTTTCTAATCGTTAAGGTTTTCATGGCTTAATTTGAGGAAAACTCTCTGGCAAATCAGGCACATTGGTGATGTCTTGTTTAAGGGTGCCTGGATAAAATCATATTTCAAATGTTCAACATTATATTGTCTACATTTTTTCTTTGAATCTGACAAGGGTCTATCTGTTAAAATAAAAATGATAAGAACAAATTCTGCTGTGGCCACCACTGGACCAACCTTCACCATATTAAATAAAATTTAAATTTATGTAAGTAATTTTATGAATATTTTAGAACAGAAAAATTTTTTGTGAAAAATTATTTAAATTATGTAAATTTAAATGTTAAAAGATTGTTTTAAATTACTAACATCAGTCGGGAAAAAGAATAATAAACAAATAATAATAGTAAATATGTATGTACTTACCTCTGTGGCAAATAGTTATTAGAACAAAAATATATTTTTAATAAGTGGTCCATGTAAATTTTTTGAATGTGATCTGTAGATACCATACAGAAATTTTAGGTTCACACTTGCTCTGAAGGAACTTTGAAACAATCTCTATGGATAAAAAGCCTTGCATGTTTATAGTAATATTTATTAAACCTATCAAAACATAGATTTAATATTCAGCACATGTGTTAATCTTGTCATGACCTGTGCAACCTTGTAAATATAAGCTTTGTTCATCGAGCCAGAACAAACACACACACTGTGGTGTTCCATGTGGTGCACTGTGCATACTACAACTCATTCATGTACTAATCAAAAAGGTATTAGGAACAAAGCTATAATGTACCAATACCTACTTTTAATGTGGACTGATCTTGCTTAAAAGACATGTAGAATTATAAAATCCATCTTAAGAAACAAAGCAATAACAAATATATCATTATTTGTTGAAACATGCTTTTGATGATTTTTAGTATTAATCAACCTTTTCAGTGCATTCTTGGGAGTATTGCCTGGAGGGCAACATCCTCCAAATTTGCCTTGTACCAAAAAAGCTCTCTTAAATCTCTTCAATGCCTACCAGTGGGCATTGAAGAGATTTAAGAGTAGTATCAGTGGGCAGTACCAATTCTGTTGGGAACCACTGGTTTAGAGCTATTGAGAGAAGACTAGACAAAGAGTTATTATCTCTTTCATTGTTAGCAAGGACCATTCTGGCACTATTCCTCCCTTGGAATTAAGAGAGCTTACCTTAAAAACCATTAGTAGTAATTATATGTCAGGTTAATTGTGTGTCATGTTTCGGTGTTTTAAGTGTTGAAAAAATATTATTGTATTTTATTTATAAGTCATCTTATTTGAAAGATACTATTGTCATCTGGGTAGTAGGTTTAAGCTGTCATATTTTCAGTGGCAACTGTAGAAGTGCAGAGTATATTATTGTGATCAAAAAGTATCAGGAATGGTTCATTAAACTGCGTGCATTAGGGTGCTTTTTTTATGACTTTTATCGACATCTACCAGCAATCCATATGTTATCTGTTTTCATTTGCAAAGAAATGCTTGTTTTGAGTGTAAAGAAGTTTTGCACCAGCAATTTTTCAAAATGTTGAGTATAATGGAGAAAAAAACAAGCATTAAATTTTGTTTTTGCAATGGAATTACTTCTACAAAAATGTTGGAAATGTTACAAAAAGCCTTTAGTGATGATAGTCTATCAAAAACAAGAATTTTTGAGTGATACAAGATGTTCAAGGAAGACAGAGAATGCTCTGGTAGACCATCCATTTCAACTGATGAACAGCATGTCACTTTATTCAAGAGATTTTGTTCAAACATTGTCTGTTAACAATTAGGAACATTGTTGAACATGTCACAGTATTATTTGGATTTTCTCAAGCAATTTTAAAAGATTGTTTGGGCTTTCAGCACATCACTTCTGAAGTCATCCTGAAAATGTCAAATTTTTTCCTAAAAACAACATATTCAAGTGGCAAAGGAAATACTTTCTCAAAGCAAATAATTCTTAAAAGACATCATTATGGGTGATGAAACAAGAATATATGCTTTTGACACCAAAATATCTCAGCAATCAGGTATTACATCTTGCTGAGGTATTTCAAGCTTACCTTGCTTACCTTTCAAGCACCATTCACATTTCAAGTGAATGGTGCTTGAAAGGTAAGCAAGACCAAGAAGAGCATGTCAATACTCAATGTCATGTTGAGGTTTTCTTCGATTGTCATGGTGTTGTGCATCACGAATTCCTTCCATGCAGACTATTATTTGAGCATTTTGCATCATTTGTGTAGGGCAATTAGTAGAAAACAACCTGATTTGTGATGAGAAAAATTTGGATTTTGCACCATGATAATGCACCTTCTCACAATACTTTTGTTATTCATGAACTTTTGGTCACGAATAACAAAAGAATTTGTAAAATTTTTAACAGAAATTTAACAAATATGGTTCTGCAAGCTCTGTATTTACCCAATGTGGCACCGTGTTACTTTTCTTGTATCCTCAACAAAAATTTTCATTGTGTGGTTACTGGTTTGAGTTGATTGATGCCATAAAACAAAATTCATTGCATATCCTGAAGGGGTTTCATAAAAATTAATTTAAAGCATGTTTTGAGGATTGAAATAAACATTGGCATAAGTGCATTGCAGTGAGAGGGGATTATTTTGAAGAGGACAAAATGAATTTTCATGAATAAGTTCAAATCTTGCATTTTATTGAACCATTTCCGATACTTTTTGATTACAGGAATGTAGTGGTGTGGGTTATGCAAAGGTTTTAGTTTTGTTACAGTGATTTTCTGTGGGGTATATGCTGCTATGAGTTATCCATATAAAATTACAGTAAATAGTACATAAGAAATTTAGTTATATGTACTGTTTTTGAGTTAAATGATTCTCAGGAATATTCCCAAAATGGAAAGAAATCAAACAAATGAAATAATATGTTGTTCAAATATATTTTATTTAAAATATAGTATATACTTGTTTAAAGCTGAATTGTTGAACAATAACTTGATTAAAATTGTTTAAGTTAATTTAAATAAAGAATCTGTGTATTTTTTGAGAGAGACTACTATAAATGTGATCACAATGAGTAAGTCCTATTTATTCCAAAAATTTTAATGAAATATGCAAATTGAATTTTTTGAGGAAATTTATTTGAAAACATTTGTTTTTTCAAACTTTTCCTCATATATATTTTAATTAGCATTTTTTTTTATCTCATAAAATTGTTGTAAAATTTCAATTTATATAATGAATATGTAACACAAGCCGTTTTAAATGTGGCTATCTATTTTGTTGAAATTAGAGATACTATATTTCAAAAATTTTTATACTTGCATAATGGTTTTAACTAAGTCAAAGGTTAATGACTTTTTGGAGGTGCATGAACCATGTACCTTGACATGCTCAAACAATTTCTCAAACCTGAACTTTTTTGGAATGGTGTTCTTGACACATTAATCTTTTGTCATTATGCAATAGTTGTTTGAGATCATTTTGACATCTGTTTTATTGATTACAGGATTGGCTATAGAAGATCTAGTCATGGGCAGTATGTTCAACTGATTTAACATGGATTTTTTTTGCTTGTAGACTCATTTAAGTCTGAGATACACCACAGAAGAATTATAGATGTAGGTGATTTATGAATAAAATTACAGTACCTATTCAAAACCTGAAATAGTATTTAAAATGTGTTCACCTGAAATGTGTGTTTTTCAAAACATTGATAATGGCCATTACAAATAAATTAGGTCCATATAATGTGTATTTTGTGTATACTGTGCATCTCATGGCTGATATTGGTCTGGCCAAAAGTATAGGAAAATTATAAGAAAACTCATTTGCTGTTATCATGTTAACAGACTTCTCTACGATGGATTTCCACCACTATGAACTACTTTTCATGTCCTGCAGACCACAGACTTCTTAGTTGCCACTTTATTTTGTTACAGTCGTCATTTTAATCAAATCCATCTGACGAACAAGGCGATAATAAATATAAATATGTCACACTAACCTTGTATAGCTTTTCAGTTAATTTTAAAATTAATTGCACTGCTATACAGGGTTAGTGCAACATATTTGTAATCATCATTTTATTTATTTTGTCATAGTCATTATATTTACTTTATAGGCAAAATATAAATAAGAAATAATATAAAATTTATTTTGTAATCATCTTTTAGGTTTATATTTTAGATTTATTGATAGATAGATATACTGTAATATTTTTACAAGTTGAATAAAGATCTGGCCTATATACTTTACAACTGAAATTTTGTCCACTACATAATTGACTTTTATTCATAATATTGGTATACAGTAATGGACAAGTTGATATTACCATATTCAGTGAAATTCTCTTATATTTGCAGTAACAGATCCACTGAAACAAGATAAAAATACATTGATTTATAATCCACAGACTACAGGTATTTTCTCCAGGTCCATTATCGAGATCCATTCTAACCTGATTCTACTGTCTAGTAATGGACTTTTCGATATAAGGGATTAGTTCATAGTAATGATTAATCATGATAAAACAGACTTTCATTAAAATGAACCAATTTCTTTGGTCCCATGGTGATCCATTATATCTAACTTTTACTGTATATATGATCTATATACTTTTTTGTCTGAAAGGTGTTTTATTTATAATTCTTATTATTCCACAAAATAATTACTTTTGAAACACACTGTATTAACATTATGTTTATAATTTAAGATAAAAATTATAAAGCTTATTATTAGTAGAAAAATCTCTGTCAACAACATTAAACAGATTTTAATGAATAAGCAAACTGTGTAACTTAACAAAATATGTGAGTATACATATAGATTACAGAAACCTATATGTGGTGTGCAGCACTGGAGAGATTTGAGCATAACAACAAAAAATAACAACAAACATTAAGTTTATTAGATTATTTTGTACTTTTAACTCTTCTATTATATTATATTATAGTATTTGATTTATATAACTACAAAGGTTATTTTATGCAAGAGTTTAAAACATCAAGTGCCCAATGTCATGCATTGTAAAAATTGTGTACAGTAGAGAAATAAAGAATTTTTAAAATGTGTTAAATTTAAGGTGACCAGATTTTAACATTGGTAAAGCGGGACAAAATTCACGGGGAGGGGGAGGGGTTGTCTTGTTAAAAAAACTTGTTCGAGAGCAACAAAAATTTATCATTAAAAAAACACATAAATTGTATTGTATTTTTATTAATTTCAACATATGTAAAATTTACAAATATAATAAATATATATAC
Source organism: Centruroides vittatus (assembly GCF_030686945.1). NCBI lineage: Eukaryota > Metazoa > Arthropoda > Arachnida > Scorpiones > Buthidae > Centruroides > Centruroides vittatus. Next base: position 3,361,288 of record NW_027122644.1, read on the forward strand.
TATTATAAATTTTTAAAAACTCTTTAATCTTTTACATATTTCTCATTTGAGTGAATTTTTTTAATAAATTGCTGTCGTGGTTTAAAATGTGATAAAATTTTTCATAAGAATTTGTTAAATTATATTTTACACATAATATTGCTTTTATAGTCTCAACACTTAATTGTGATTTGTCGGATGTGCACGCTTTATTCACGGTAGAAAAAAACGCATTCAGTCGGAGCATTTGTTCCTGGTAAGGACAGTATGTATTCCACAATTTTAATGCGTTATTGTATGGAACATAGTTTGTTTCAAAGTGATGAAATATTTCTAGCCATTTGTTCTCTGTTGAGATTTTTGATGATGCCCAAGATTTAACCTTTTCCTTATCAATATATTTTTTTAATAATGATACTTCATTAAAAAGATCATTTTCAGAAATATTGTTATCTGGAAAATGTTGACTAATGTGATCGAATGATTTTTGCACATCTTCACAATTAAGCTCTTGTTTTAACATGACCCAAAGAAAATGTTCAATATCATTGTAATGTCCCAGTGAAGAATGCCTGTTGTTCACACACACAGCTTCAGGGTCACATTCTTTTCTTTTGTTCTAAAGGGATTGGTCACAACCACCCAAGTAGGAAGGGTTGGGAAGGAAATTTCTACAAGGGACAAAATATATATCTAATATGGCGTACATCCACAATACGAAATGATCTTTACCAAATCTTAAACATAAGACGCAAGTTTATGACACATAATTGACAAAAATTTAATCCTTCCAAAAAGTTGGGACTTATTTAAAATGCCACGGGACATGGGACAAATTGTTAAAAATTGGGATGGTCCTGCCAAAAGCGGGACGTCTGGTCACCTTAGTTAAATCGGTCACTCGGTGTGATAAACCCTTACATAAGATAACCTTTGTAGTTATTTAAATCAAATACTATAATATAACAAACATTAAAATGAAAACCATATAAAGAGTTCAGTTATTTTAACCTACCAGTGTCATGTTTATTGTGATACTTGGATGGTATGAAATGACACACTTTCAATGGTCAAGTAGACACTGGTCAATTGAAAATATATATATCTTGAATTTTTTCAGATATAAATTTTTACTAATGATAACTCTAAGAAACTGTACCATTCATAGCTGAATATCAAATGATAATCTGCCAGTGAATCAAATTTTGCAAAAAACAAATTGAATATTTTAATGCAACACCCTAAAAAACCACTTAAAACATTTTTTATAGGCTGGTAACCTTGTACTGTGTAATTTTCGTATTCGAATGCCACCATATTGCTGGTCTGATAGGAAGAAAGGACTAGTGCAGTAGAGAGTTGAAGTAATTTGACCAAAAGTTGTCATTGACCTCCTGGAAGAGAGGATGGTCAATGACTACTAATTAATACTGGTCTACTATTAATATTTGAAAAGTGCTCTGTTTTGAATAGCTTGTGATGGCCCAGCGTGTGATTAAAGTTTCTAACCTTAACATCCAAAAGACTTCATATAAGACTTGTTTAAATAAAAAAAAAACCTTAAAAACCTTATATTAATGCCAAAATAATTGCTTTTATGTGATGATAAAGTGTTTATATTTTTGCAACAGATTGTATAAACTATGTGGAAGTATGTTCTAGTAAATATTGCATTTATAGAAAAATTATTAGAATTAGTTTGGTTTGTTTGATTACAGCAATATGACAAGTGAGCGATCTGCTAAGAGGGATGGATTCCAGGAAGATCTCTATGGGAAGCTGGTCCCTATTTAGGTGTTACTAAGGTGAAGAAAACCCTGAAAACTCAGTGGCCAGCCCATTGGCCATGCTTGAACACATTACAGACTACCAATGTTCAGTGGTTTTATCCACTCGGCTACTGAAGGGCACTTAGTAGAATTAAGAAAGTACTATACCATTCAAAAATGAAAAAACCAAGTTGTTAGATGTGAAAAACTAAATACTTATAGACTTTTCAGAGGGTAACACTTTTGATTCCATGCAGGCAAGTGCTATATGCTACCTTTTCAGTAATGATATAATGTATGTATTTTGCACTATATCATTGTCTCAGTAATTAAGTGTATATAATATATTTTTTTTAAAATTATATTCATTTTAAGAATTATATTTAGTTTATTATTTTCTTAAATTGTTTTGCCAATAGATGGCACTACGTGTAAACCCAGCAAATTGAATGTAGACAGAAATTAATTAATATACAGAATTCCAATCAATATTTTGGAGTGGTATTTGTGACATTATTTAAGTTGTAAATATGTTAACATAAATGTCAAGTTTCGTAGAAATTGATCGAACGGCCTAGATGTGCATAGCAAATGAATGAACAAGCATTCTCATCTACATGTATAATCGAGACGAGTTGATAATAATAATAGTAATTAATAATAATAATAATAATAATAATAATAATAATAATAATAATAATATAATAATAAGGATTCATGATTGCCATACAGGATCAGGTCATAAATACTAAAAACTACAGAAAACACATACTCAAAGATACAACACTCACAAATGACACATGCAGAAAATGTCGCATTATGCCAGAAACTATACAACACATCACCTCTGGTTGCAAGCTCTTGGCACAGACAGATTATTTACACAGACATAACCAAGTAGCAAATATAATACACCAAGAGCTTGCAAAGAAACACAAATTAGCAGACATCCACGAACCATACTACAAATACATTCCACAGACAGTATTGGAAAACAACACGCACAAAATGTACTACGACAGAGCCATAATCACAGATAAAACAATTTACCACAACAGACCAGACATCACACTCATTGACAAACACAATAAAATCACATACATTATAGACATATCCATTCCAAACACTCACAATATACAAAACGCATGCACTGAAAAAATTAGCAAGTACACAGAACTCGCCCAGGAAATAAGGCATCTGTGGAGGATGGATGGGGTGCTTATTGTACCTGTTGTTCTCTCCTCTACAGGTGTCATACCACACACACTACACAAAAGCCTGGGCACATTAGAATTGAATAGAAACACATACATCACTCTACAGAAGGCCACTATATTGAATACATGTCATATTGTGAGAAAATTCCTGAATACAGACACACACACTGATACACTTCTTTAATTTCTGTTTTGGTTACTATGCCTTGACTTTGGTCCGGCATAGTACTTAGCCACCGGTGTTAACCGAGTATATCTAACTTAACCCAACATAATAATAATAATAATAATAATAACTCTCCCGTGGTCACCACCTGGTCGTGGTGGGAGAGCCCAGTAATTTTACTGATCCATAGGGCAATGCAGGCTGGAGCACAAGCTCCTGGTAGGGACACCCATGCCAGTAAGGTCTATGGGGAGAAATGAAGCTAAGAGTGACCACACACCCACATTCTGTGGAGATACGTATCATGGTAGTAACCAGATCTAAATGTGATACCGGCTCGGACATCGCCCGGGTTAACAAGGTCCGCGTTCGTGAGTTAGGCAGAGGCTCACGTTCGAAAAATAGGCCACAGTCTCCCTTGGTTACCGGTGGCGAAAGCAGCACCGGCCCAAGCATGGCTACTGCAATGCCCTCAACAGATGTGAGGAACCAACCCAGCCTTGGTGTTTCTGTGGCAATGCATCCACAGACCACAAAGGCTGGAAAACCACGCCAACGGATGAAATGGACGGTAGAAATGAATGAGTTTATCATCCGTACTTACTACACGATCACAAAACTCGAAACAAACATGACAGCATACAGACAACAACTATACCATAGATTCACACAACAGTATCCTCATCTCACTGTCACCGAACAAAGGGTTGTTGATCAAAAAAGAACAATTATACACAACAACCTTATTCCACAAACAACACTTGAACTTATCAAACAACAGGTTGCTGATCAAATACATCAACAGACAGAAACATCTAACATTAATGAAGATCATGTAACCTGTCAGGATAATCCAGTAACAAGCATTGATAATAACACACATACAACAATTACCACTAATGATACTACAGACACTTCCTCATCCATCACTGATAACATAGACATGAATTTAGTTAATACGCTCTCACTTATATTTCAGGAAACACTCACTAAATATACAGGCACAGATCCCACACAACGACCACGAATACCAAAAATCAACACGTCAAAGGAAGTAGGAAAAACACTAAATTATGTAAACACTCACTTACTACCACACTACATTCATTCAATTTCTACACTCGCAGACATTCATACATTAGTTTATGCTGGGGCAGTCACAGTAGTGACACACCATGGACTGAAAGTACAATCACAGACAAATACACAGAAAACACAATTCTATCACAAGCCTGCCTGGCAGAGAAGAATAGAAACACAAATAAATGACATTAGACAGCAATTAGGCAGGCTGACACAATACACTAAAAACAACATAACACCCAAATTAAGGAAACAGCTCAAAAACATTTTCAAGAAAATAAAAACACACACAAAACATGAACATCACAACACACACATTACAGAATACATTGATACACTAAAACAAAAACTTGCTGCCAAAGCACGTAGACTCAAACGATACAAAACATGTACACTACGAAAACAACAAAATAAATTATTTACAAACAATAAAAAACTCTTTTACAGACAAATTAATAACAAAGCAAACACTGATACACAGCACAGTGGCACACCAACAGAAGAAGAACTCACAACATATTGGTCTTCTCTTTGGTCCAGTGCTGTCACGCACAATGCTGAAGCAGGCTGGATCGAGGAGGAGAACAAAAACTTACACAACATACCAACTATGCCCTGTGTTGAAATAAACATACATGATTTCCAATACACTGTTAACAGAACACACAACTGGAAGACACCTGGTGTAGACAACATTCACAATTTCTGGTACAAAAAGTTTACATCACTGCACCAGGAACTAGCTAAACACCTAACACACATCATCATCAATCCACAAGACATGCCAAATTTTCTTACTCAGGGCATCACCTACATGAAACCTAAAAACAACAATACCACAGACCCCACACAATACAGACCAATTACATGTCTTCCAACACTCTACAAATTATTGACATCCTGTATTGCAAACAAAATATACAAACATGTTGAAGAACACGACATTCTAACAGAACAACAAAAAGGTTGCCGTAGAAATCACAAGGGATGCAAAGAACAGTTACTCATAGATTCAGTCATTCTACGGCAAGCACACAAACAACACAGAAACATACACATGGCATATATAGACTACAGAAAAGCATTCGACAGTGTTCCACACAGTTGGCTGCTACATATTCTACACATGTACAAAATACATCCATCACTCATTACATTCTTCCAAAACACTATGCAGCACTGGAGAACAACACTACATCTCAGGGTTCATAACACTTCCATACAAACAAACCAAATCTTTATTAGGCGAGGAATTTTTCAAGGAGATTCCTTGAGTCCTCTCTGGTTCTGCCTAGCCCTGAATCCATTATCCAACATGTTAAACAACACACAATATGGTTACAATATCAGACACGAAAAAACAACACAGTTTACACTGTCACATCTCATGTACATGGATGACATAAAACTTTATGCATCCACACAAAAACAACTTCATCAACTCCTACAAATCACACATTCATACACCAAGGACATACAAATGGAATTTGGCCTAGATAAATGCAAAACACTTCACATAGAAAAAGGAATCCTGAAGAAAGAAGATTTTGCGCTTGGAAATGGAGACGTTATTGAATCCATGGAAGAGGGCGAGTTCTACAAGTATTTAGGATTCCAACAGGCCAAACTAACAGAACATACACAAATAAAGCAAAGATTAATTAAAGAATACCAAAGTAGGCTAAATGCTATTCTCAGAACACAGTTAAATGCAAAACACACAGTTAAAGCAATAAACACATATGTCATCCCAGTACTCACATATTCTTTTGGAGTTATACATTGGACTCACACAGATCTTGAGCAACTCCAAAGGAAAACAAGAACAACACTTACTAAGCATAAACAACATCATCCTAAATCTGCCACAGAAAGATTAACCCTTCCACGTAAAGATGGCGGACGTGGCCTGATTGACATAGTTAACCTTCACTACAAACAAATACAGTCACTGCGAGAGTTTTTCTACAAGAAACAAGAAACATCACAATTACATAAAGCAGTAACTCTAGCAGACTCAAATAACACACCATTAAACTTACACTCACATCATATGGACACAACACAACATATAAAAAGCATAGACACCATTAAGCAATCGTGGGCTCGAAAGGCACTCCATGGCAGGCATCCTTATGATCTGGCCCAGGATTTTGTTGACAAAACTGCGTCAAACAGCTGGTTAGCTCGGGGATGCCTCTTTGGGGAGACGGAAGGATTCATGATTGCCATACAGGATCAGGTCATAAATACTAAAAACTACAGAAAACACATACTCAAAGATACAACACTCACAAATGACACATGCAGAAAATGTCGCATTATGCCAGAAACTATACAACACATCACCTCTGGTTGCAAGCTCTTGGCACAGACAGATTATTTACACAGACATAATCAAGTATCAAATATAATACACCAAGAGCTTGCAAAGAAACACAAATTAGTAGACATCCACGAGCCATACTACAAATACATTCCACAGACAGTATTGGAAAACAACACGCACAAAATGTACTACGACAGAGCCATAATCACAGATAAAACAATTTACCACAACAGACCAGACATCACACTCATTGACAAACACAATAAAATCACATACATTATAGACATATCCATTCCAAACACTCACAATATACAAAACGCATGCACTGAAAAAATTAGCAAGTACACAGAACTTGCCCAGGAAATAAGGCATCTGTGGAGCATGGATAGGGTGCTTATTGTACCTGTTGTTCTCTCCTCTACAGGTGTCATACCACACACACTACACAAAAGCCTGGGCACGTTACAATTGAATAGAAACACATACATCACACTACAGAAGGCCACTATATTGAATACATGTCATATTGTGAGAAAATTCCTGAATACAGACACACACACTGATACACTTCTTTAATTTCTGTTTTGGTTACTATGCCTTGACTTAGGTCCGGCATAGTACACAGCCACCGGTGTTAACCGAGTGTATCTCACTTAACCCAACATAATAATAATAATCAGTGCAGAGCCCAAACAGTTAGGAGTTGAAAGTTGAAATTTGGTACACAGTTAGGGTATGTCACGAGAACGCACACTAAGAAGGGATTTTTCGAAATATCTCTCCACGAGGGGGAGGGACAGGATTAATGCTTAACACTTCCATCAACAATGGAAGTGTTAAGTAACAATGGAGAACAAAAGAAAGCAACGTGCAAGATTTACGGGCTCTGGAAAAAAAGAAAAAAGAAAAAGAGTAATATGTTAGAACACATTCGATTTTCAAATTTAAACAGATTAGTTTGGTTTTTCTCGACCTTTCTTCTTTAGAACATTCGATGAAAATCGAACAATATAACCAGAACACGTCGTGAAAATCGAACAATATTAGAACATTCGATTTTCAAATTCGACCTTTCTTTCGAAATACAGTAGAGCATCAATTATCTGACTTAATTGGAGACTGGGGTTGATCAGATTAACTGAAAAGTATGAAAAAATACATTATTAGTATAGTGTATTAGGCCTGGTTTAAATACTAGCCTCTCTTTCATGGTCGAGCCAGTGCTGCCAGCTAAAACATGCAAAAATTTAACAAAAATAATATTAAAATAGCAAGACATAACCAAATATTGTAGCGCCACATCACTAGCGGACATTTGAATTCGCCGACTAGAACGCAGTCGGTTAATCGGGGGTCGGATAATCGATGCTCTACTGTACTTAGTTTGTTGATGAAATTACTCTTTTTCTTTTGTGACTATAACTTAATAATCTTAATTATCGCTATTGTTACTTTCGCCCAAGCAACACCGGGCCTACTTGCTAGTTTATATATATAGATTATGTGTAGCACAGATTGTCATAATTTACATCAGTATTAATATTTATATTACAGTAAAATCTCTCTAAGTTGAACTGCATTAACTCAAAGATGTTTACAGGTCCCATACATGGTATATAGTTTTCCATATATTGATAATGTGGTCTTGTTAAGGCAGAATTGTCAGTACTTTTTACTTGAACTTATTTTATGTACTCTCCATGCTTGATGGATCCATGATCTTTACTTTCTCTTATACTCTGTGTGAATACAAATGATTGTACTAAGGCTCCATGCCATTACAACCTCACATTGACATAATTTTACTGATACAGTATGTTATTGTGTTATGATCACTACAAAAGGGAAATGTCTTGACAATGTCTTCAAAAGTACCTTAAACTGTATAAAATTTTGTAATCATTGTGAACAGATCTTTGAGAAACAGCCTCATAATTTAAATTCATGGGTCCAGAAAAATTTGGAAAATCAAGTTTAAACTCATTAACTTGAAACTCTTAACTCTGAAGCAGAGGTTTTTTTTTAACCCCTTAAACTTTGGCTCAACAAGGTTTTACTGTAATATATTATATTTTAAAACTTTTGTTCTATTCCAATATTTTCAAATTTTGTTCTCTGCCATTCTGTGTACAATTTACCTGATGACCTTGTATATCATTAAAAGTACCTGCATATTTTGTTAAGTTATATGTTGTGTTCACTCATTAAAATCTGTTATGACATTGTTGACAGAGTTTTTCCTACTTTATCTACTTAATCATTATTATTACTGATCATAATGCTGCAATCATATACAGGGTGGGCCAACGAAAACGAAACGGCAGAGTGTTCGTGTTCATCCAAGCAAATCACTCGGACAGGTCGATTTTATTCTCGAGGGGACATCTTATGCAATAAAGTTTTTGCGAATCTGAATATTAACTAAACAAACATTTTTTTTTTCGAAATAAATGTTTGTTTAGATAATACAAAATAAATGAGTTTTTAAAATTTTTTGTTGTCTGTTGTATTCAGAATCGCAAAAACTTTATTGCAAAAGATGTGCCCTCGAGAATAAAATCGACCTGTCCGAGCGATTTGCTTGGACGAACACGAACACTCTGCCGTTTCGTTTTCGTTGGCCCACCCTGTATAAATATATACATATATATATCAATACTTGTTATAAAGCTTAGTTTACTACTAACAAAAGCCAGAAAAAATATTTAATTAGAGCATAAAATGCTATGTTTATGTTTTACAATTATAAATAAAATTATATCTTTAGAATATACAATTCAATTTCAAATTTCTTCAGAATTAAGCATTCGATAAAGTTTTATAGTATTTCTATGACAAAATTATTTTATAAGATCTAAAGAATTTTAAATGATTGAAGCATAGTGAGTGAGCTTCCTTGGCAGCAATTTAAATTGACAAATTTCTGAAACACATAATATGAAGTAATGACTAGACCAATTTGAATGAAATTTTCCATATTAATAGATATAATGAAATGGCATGTTATGACAGAGGCTGTTTGAACTCTGAATTGTTCAAAGTCCAAATCAATTTTTCTCATTAGAAATAATGGAAAGTGAATTAATCCATTTCCAGACTCTAAACATTACCTGTTTCAATAAATCTAAACAGCAAATACACATCACTTAAAGTAAAGTAAAAATAATACTAAAGGCCCTAAGTAATAAATTAAATCATGAAAACAATAAATAAAATACTTAAATACAGTATAAAATGAAAATTGCATTTACTGATTGCATAGCATTGACACATAGGTCTTAAACATAGCCACCAGATCTGCCACATGTGTACCACTTTCATGCTTCAGAATAAGTTTCTTTTTCATCTCAGTCATTGATATTACAATTTTCCTCTTATACTTTGTCGCTTCCACACACTTCTCAGATACCATGGTTACTAAGCAAAGGATATATTGGGTTGAACAGAAAGTTTTGCTTATTTTTAACATCTGTCATTACTGAACATAGATGTGTGATTTAATTGTAACAGTTGTGAAATTTAACACATTATTGCTAATGTAAGATTGTATTCATTGTTTAGAAGCTTATTGTAAAGGTTTTACTTCATTTTGTTTGAAAAAATGAAGTTGAAATGTTTTCAGATAAAAAGCATATTAGACATATTATGCTTTGAGTTTCAGAAAGGATATAACGCTATACTAACAGTAAAAAGAAATTTGTAATGTACTGTATATGGAGAAAATGCTCCTAAACTTTGAACATGTCAAATGTGGTTTAACCCTAGATTACTAAACTTAATTCTCAGTTACATTATAAGTACACATTCGTCGAGTGGACTATGCATTAAAAAACATTAATATCAAAAAATTATTTAATAAAAATAGGAACTTGTTACATGGCACAATAGTATGGATAAGTAGGAACTAAATAAGAACAAAATATTTAGGAAATAAGATTACACACAGTTGCTACTTATGTCCACATTATGGGGGCCACAAATTGCATTTCTTGCATTTCATGCAACGGTGTTTTGTCATTCGTGAACTTTTGATGGACATAAATAGCATATTTTACGCGGATTCGACGCAGAATGAGTAGGAGCTTCTACACTGGGCACATTACGTAGAATATTTTGTATCATGTTCTGATATCAGGCCTCAAATTCATTGTCTGTATCTGCTCTCGTAGCCAGGGCTCCATGAGTTGGTCTCCCATCTTCATAAAGAAATCTTGCCGAGACATTGGATGTTTTTTTTTGTTTCTAACATTATTAGAGACCTAGGTATAGACCTCTTATGTTTATTTTTTCCATACAGAAATCGGGTAGTTGGCTGCAGAACATGTGGATTGCTATTAGGAGTATTTTGAGTTTTAAATCTTATTTACGCTGATATCCTCACATTGAGAGTCATCTGATTCTATTATTTGAGTTCTTTGTCTATTACTGGGTCATATACGATCATTGTCAGACTCCGAGGAGCTACTCAGAGAATTGGATTCGCTGCTAGTGTGTCAGTGTATTTCCTCCTCTAAATTATCCTCAACTTCCGAAATGAGTCGTCAGATTCTTCCCCATACTCATCTTCTGTTTCTGAATTAATCCATTGCCTTATCTGCTCCTCTTGTCTCCTCAAATCTATCTAAAAATAAAAAATATAGGATATGAGAATAATAAAAATATATATAACAAAAACAAAAAAAAGACGTTGATTCTACTGAAAAAAAAGACGATCATTGTATCAAAAGTACATATTATATCGTCAGTTTTCAATTATTTCATTAGACATATATTCAAATAGACATAATTTATTGTGAATATAAAAAAACATTCTGTATCAACCTATAAAACAATAAAAATAAAAAGAAATGTAATGTACAGTACATACCTTTGCAACAAAGTTACGTAGTAACTAAACTTTCATCAAGCGGATGACAGGATGGCCATAAGTCAATTTCTAATTGACGTGTGAACACAATTGCATCACACACTGCACTATTTATTCAAATTATTAAGGCAGAAAAAGAATGACCAGCAAAGGGCACGGGAAGGTTTGTGAAGTTCACTTTCGATTGGGGTCTGTCGTCGCGTGGACGAATGATTAGTTATCTAGGGTTAAAAAGTACCATTCAGGAAATTTTTGATACAAATCATAAGGGGTACCCAAAAGCTATTAACAAAGAAAAATTGCAAAGAGAAATTATTAACACACAATATGTATAGCCAAACACCAAAAATAAAGCAAAAAAGCACTGTAAATACATGAACAAAAGCGACTTGAGCTCTCACAATAGATTAGTTTTATACTTCAAGTGCATTTTTTCACTGCGTGTGCAGTTTGAACTTTGAAACTTCATTTGAACACCAAAGCAAATTTTTTTTGAATTTAGTGTTTGAGCTCTGAAACGTTTGAGGTATGAGCAGTGGTGGCCTTAGGGGGTGGCGAGCAAGGCAATCGACCGGGGCCTTGCGCAACAACTCAAGTAGAAAAAAGTTGATATTTAAAACTTTTTATTTTATCCTTAGCTATTAGTTATAAGCCACAAATGTCATTTTTAAATTCCTGTGTATATCTTTTAAGGCATTTATGTACCTTAGTTTATCATCATTACTAATTTGTCGTCTTTATGACTGTTAACTTTTATAAAGCTTCTAATATAATATTTTAACACTAAATTTATTTATTTATAACTTTTGCATTTCTTGTCAATCATCAGAAATATCTATTTTCAATTCACATACTTTGCACAAAGGACAAGGGCCTCAGACAGCTCTGCCGCCCAGGGCCTCGCAAAGATCTGCTGCCTGGAGCCTTGCAATCATTAAGGCCGCCACTAGGTATGAGGTACATTGTATTTCAAATGGTTAAACATGAAAAGAGAGAAGATTACATGGGTTATCTGCTGTTGAAGTGTGTATACATTTTTTTTTTTTGTAATACCCTGTATAGTAGAACCTCAATTATCTGAGCCCTGATTATCCAAGATGAATTCACAGTATCAGGATCAGACACTATCAAACTTGAAAAGGGCAAAGAACAGCTTTGGCTAAAAAAAGCCAAAGCTGTTCTTTGCCCTTTAAAAGGCTAACAGACATATAAACACCTATAAACCATTTACATATAGCAGTAAAATGTCCATCAGTACCTTTGTTTTTAGCATCTGCCTGACACAAACAATAGCATGCTCTCCATCTTGCAGTAGGTTTTTGTTGGTCAGAATACCTAACTTAAAAAATGTGAATTGTGAGGGGAAGTGGGAAGACTTGGTCAGACACAGTTAAGGAAGATACATTGTAACTGAAATCTGGAGTTGTGTGACTGATCCTGTGATAAAGATGAGGAAGATTCGAATGTAAACTTGTGGCCTAAAATGGCTTTGCAAACTTCATCAAAGGGATAGCAGAAGTGACCCTCCTACTTCCAATGAATGTTTTGAAGGTCATTTTGAAGAACATTTGCCTGTTTGTCATAACATTTTTGCATTTTACAATTATACATTGTATATCTTTTTCCACTTTAATTTTTTTTATTTATTACTGGCATAGTTGACAGGATAGGAAAAAAGTGTCAGAACCTGCTGACAGGATCAAAGAGAACTAAGAGGTGTTTTACAGCTTATTACCTGAGCTTTGTAAAGGAAACTCTCAACAATCTGAAAAATTGGAAATCCAACTTATGAAAGATAAAGGCAACAGATTGAGGTAGGCCAGTTTTAATATACTTCAATTCATGATATTCACTCATCATACCAATTATTGATAGGAAGAAAAAAGTAATTGTGATAGGAATAGGAAAATGAGGGACATGACAATTGCACTCTGAGAAAATCATGAGGATGTGATTTAGGTTGAGGTGCATTTAGCCTACTAACCCTCATCTGTACAATAACAGCATAAGGATATGGGTTAGTTTTTGAGAGCGAGATGACTCAGACACCAATATCATAGTATACAATCCAATAGAGATCATGAATTCAGCTATTCCAGAGAACCTGGAAGAAACTATTGGTTTTAGTGATTTCAAAATTAAGCACAAAAGTAATGAAGGAATGAAATTTAAAATGAAGTAACTGTAGTAAGAAGAGAAATAGTTCCATGCCAATAAAATTGCAAGGTGCTTTTGGAAAATGATGATTGCAGATTTGGTTAACATCCCATTGAGATTGGAAGACAAGGAGAAAGGGAAGCAAAAACTACCTTTATCATATGCTGCACAATCACGAAAGAATTAGTAAAGGGTAGTGACATACTACTCCAGAAAATATGGAGTTGCTCTTGGATCAAAGATAGAACAAGAGGGGTTGGAATGATTCAATGACACTTTTAAGCAGTGTTAATGAAAATGATTGGTCTTGGATGTCAGGGAATAGAATAGTTTTTTGTTAGAGGCTTTGGTACATCAAAAGTATAATATAAAAGTTGTATATAGGGCAGGGCATCTCCGTGACTCCGTATTTTTACTCACCTGGTATCCATCTACCATAATTGTTAGTTTAGGATTTGTGGAAATGATATCATCATGCAGTTAGCACTACATCTCAATCTGTCTTTGTATACATCAAATGATAAAAGTTCAAAAGAAAAAAGGACTGTGGGAGCATTAGTATCTATAAACAAAGCTATCTTCCAACCACACTTAATTTGTAAACCCATCAGAGTTGCCTTTTGGCTAACACACTACCTCTGAGAGAGTGGTAGATGGCTCAAGCCACTCTCTCAGATCCCCAGAGCAGTAGGCTGATGTCTTAACTGTCTCTAGCCATCTGGCCATCTCAAGAATATTTTAAAAAATATTCACTTGTTCATTATAACTTCTTCACATTATATAATTATGCATTGTATATCTTTTTTTATTTTAATTTTTTTAATTCATCACTCATCAGTTATGTGTTTAAATTTGAAAGGAAAAAATATGGGTTATTAAGTAGGCAGGATTAGATACCAATTTTAAATTGTAACGATTAAATGCATTCATAACTGCTTAAAGGTTGTGAATGTGTTTAATTGTTGCTTTATGTGCAGTCATCTATTTATTATTTATAAATTGTAATTACAAATACATAGTGCAATACAATTTAAATTACAGATCCATGCAATACACTCATACTTGAGCTTCCTAACTTGTTGCTTGCACTTTTTAAACTTTTCAACCATGACACCACACTACCCTAGTTATCCTGTGATATAATGCACTACTGACTCATGCCATAAAAATGATTTGAGAGCTAAAGTCCAAAAGTAAAACTAGAATAGATATCATGTAATAAAATACACACCATACATAATTTTCCAGCAACTTGGAGTTTGTGGAACAAATATTTTCAGTTTATAAACTTGCTTCAGGTTTCAAATTGTTTAATTTAGAGGTTTATAAAATAAACTGGTTTATTTTATAAACCTCTAAATTAAACAATTTGGAAAAAATAAACTGGTTTATTTTTATAAACCTGTTTCAGTTTCATGTTTTCAGTTTATTTTATAAAACCTGAAGCAAGTTTATAAAATAAGCTGAAAACATTTGTTCCACAAACTCCACTTGCTGGAAAATTATGTATGGTGTGCCTTTTATTCAAATTCTGTTCTTATTCATACTCGCTTACCTCAAATTCCACTGTAAATTTTAAATGTTTAAGGCTAATGTCAGACAAATAAGATTTCACATCCACCATTTTTGATGAACATCATGGGATTTCAAAAACATATTGTTGGTGCACAAGAGTAGTGACACAACTCAAAAATTTCCAATTTCGAATTTATTGTAGAAATGCATAGCAAACTCCCCATATTTTTATGTGGAAGAATGAACACTAATATTTATTTCCAAAATAGATTTGAAAATTTCCAAAATCCAAGATCATGACAAAGCCTTAACAAAGAAACAAGAAACTTTTAAGTGGCTGTTCTGGAAGATCTATTTTTTTGAGTTGTGTCACTATTCTTGTGCACCAACAATATGGGACCAATCAAATGGACACAGACATGAAAAATCACATTGCGTGGAATGGACATGCCCTGGATTGTCTACAATAATCTCATGATGTGTGACTGTTACATGCTGGGAGATACACTCAAAGTCTATAGTTGTCAGATGAGCATGAAAAATGACAGACATGGTAGCATTGTTTCAAGGAAATAAAGTGGGTCAGTTTCTGCTGAAGGGTATATGGTATCTGTGTATTTTAAGAATGCACATTGATATAAGAAAAATAATCATACAAATTAGTGAGGGGACAGATTGAGAGAAACTTTATTTGAACTTTATAAAAACAGAAATAAGAAAAAGGAAGGCTGGTTACAATCAAAAGGGCCTATCCAATATTGCCTACTATTTTTTTCTTTTTAAATACTTCTATGTATAATAAAATAGCGCATCACAATCTACGAGATCTGTGTTGATTTATACATGAAATAAAGCTGATTACTAATGCACTCCATGAAAAACAGCACTAATCTGACCACTGACTTCACCATTGTGAATTGAAAAAATAGTCTCTGTGTGTTTTCACACTCATCTGACATTAACCTAAATGTTGAGAATTACAAGTGTTCACCTGTGGAGCAATGGCTGCTTACATAGATGTGGGATATAGAATAGGTTGGTTATGTGAATATTTTTATTCTAGCAATTTTCTGTAGGTTATAGGCATAAAAATATGGTATAAGCAAACTTACTGTCATAAATATTTTTAAAATTATTTAGGCAATTCATAATGTCATCATATTCTTATTTTTAGATTAAATTTGAATTCAGTTTATTCAAAAATGAGAATCTATTGTAAATATGAAGGAGGAAAAGAGAATGGATTTTGTTTAGTGCTTGGTTGAGAATAATTGAGGTCAAAAATATTTTTAGAAACAATAATATGAATTTAAATATTTTGGGTTTTCAGATCATAAAATTAAAGTTATAATTTTTTGAGCAACATTAAGATCAGAAATTATCTGTACTACATTAAGGAATGTAGTACTTTAACTGCAATTTATTTATAATTTAGATCTACTCAGATCTATTATTTAAGTTCTTGTGTGTACCATCTAGCACTTACTGTGTGCAGTAAAATAATGTCATTTGATACATTCTTATATGTTAGAGGGTTATGAGAACAGAAGCTATTAAATGTATTAGTATTTACAATGTAATATTAAGTTTACAGGTACATTCTTTTTAGCTATGTTTAGTGATAGATGCAATGAGTGCTAGGCTTTTATTTTGCTTGAATGGTTACTGATTTGAGCTGTCTCAACTTTGACAGGTCTGCAACCTAACAAAAAACATTATAGATAACTATCTATATCTATAACATTTACTAACAAAGCACTGATCGTTTGAAATAACATAATTCATGCCTTAATAATGAGAAGACAATGTCCAGCTTATGGAAAATGAGAGGGGGATAGTCATTAAGACACATTCTACCAGTAGATGGATGGTCCTGTTGTGATTTGACAAATGTATGTATTTTTTATTACTCAAATAACTAGTTTAATTTGCAAAAATGAGTTGATTAGTGGCCTGTAGTGACAAAGTCAATTGTTATGAAGTGAGTATCCTGAAATATTAAGCAATGTGGATCATTGGTTAAAACATTCTTATGAGATTATCACTTACATGAAAGGTAAAAATATATTTATGTACACCATATGCTATATGGTTGTTAAGTTTTGAATTGTTCTTATTAAAAATATTTATACATGTTTAACTGTATTACAATGTTATTTATAGTATATTTCCAGCCACAACAAATAATGTGCTTTGGGTTTATTATTTTAAGGAAAAACTAGTGAATTACATTAGTAATTCTCTTACAAATGGGAATGGAATTCATATAACTTATTAAACAGTACAGTAGATGTAAACATTTACTATTCCAAATACCATGCTTCAAAATATACTGTTTCCTGTATTAAATCCAGGCTTAAATAACAAGGTAGTTTTTTTTTTTAAAGTAATTTATTTTACTGTTTTATTGGAAGACAATAGAATATAAATGTTCACAAAATTCTGAATACTTAGAAATCTTTTTTTATCATCAGGAGAAATTATTTTAATGCTAATTTCATGAAAACTTTTTCAAATATGTCTTGTTAACATCTCTTCTGAAAAAGTTTTGAGTCAGAAAATATTTAATATATTATTTTCAGGTATTGTTACTTTTAGCACTTTGTTTGCATGTTTTGTGCTTTCATTTAGGAATAATATATATAAACCTATTTATTTTTTATTATAATCAATTTAGTTTTACTTTCTTTTATTTATTTATTCATTTATATATAATACCAAGATTTGTTCTGAATTTGAATTTAATCTATTTAAGATATGCTGCTTCTTCTATTTAAGAATGTACAATTTTCTATTTTAAAATACTTGATGTTGATATTTGTTTTGATTTGATGGTGGAGTGAATCTCTAAAAATATTAATATATTAAGTCACACAGGTATATAAGACACCTTTCATTTCCACACAGAATATTTAGGAAAAAGTATTTAGCATATGTAAGCCACCTTTCATAATAAGATATCTGTGACAAAATATGACCATAAATAGATAGTAACATTTATAAGTATTGAGAAAAGGCTACTGGTTAAGGTAATTTGTCATACTAGTGATCAATTGATAATCATTTCACATTATCTAACTAATATACATAATAATTTCATTTCAAATAATTAAAATTACTAATAATAATGAATTAAATACTAACAATGATGATTAAACAGTAGTATTTTTATTTGAATTGGGCTAGGTAAAGTTTACAGTGTAGCCTCTGAAAGCCATTTAGGGAATTCATTAGACTGTAAGAAATTTCAGGTTTACATAAATGAGGTAGAGTGATTGCTTCTTTCTGTATTTTCAAAATTGCAACTTGTATGCTGTAAATTACAATACCTTTTATTTTCAAATTTATCAGAAACAATGAATATATATATTATTGACTATGTAGATAATCAATGAAATAGGTAATTATGAAGAAAAAATAATTGTGAAATATAATCCTTAATTAATATTCATATTTTAATAAGTTAAGTGTAATAAATGAAAAAAGTGTATAAATAAAATAGTTTTTTACACACACACACACATATATATATATAATTATGATCATTTTTTATATAAAATTCAGTTTATAATAGGATATAATTTAGACAGTAATAAGGGAGAATATCTTATTTTCAAAATTATCATTCTGTTTTTCAATAATAAATATATTACAATATCTTGGTAATCATAATCATATGTATTATTATAATACACAACTATGAAAGAATTACACATTTATGATACACTGTTGTACTTCTGACATTCATAGTTAAATATTTCTGAAAATATGACTTTGTAAATATTCATATTATAATTATTAAGTATAATTGTGATGTTAAAGTAGCATTAGTTATTTATACAATGTATCATAACATATATCAAAATATTCAATCAATAAAGGAACAGTAAAGAAATGGTAATTTTTATAAAGTAAATATAAGATATATTTTTATTTTAATTCAGAATGATAAAACATACAAAAATATATATATATATATAATTTTTTTCTTTTTTTTGTCATTGTTGTTTAGCTTCATCAGGTCAGTGATGCTTTTCACAAGTTATCTCCTGATCAGCAATCGGAAGCAGTGAAGTTAATACAGGGTTTACATTCAACACTTTTAAATCAAGTATATTCAATAGTGCAAAATCATAATGAAATTACAAATGACGAATTATGCAATCATCAGCATTTGATTCGATGAAAATAGATATTTTCATCATCATACTTCTGTAGATTGTTTTGCAGATGATACAAGTGTTATTGGAATTCCTTCACAGAAAGATGTGAATCCTTCTGAGTCTGCTGAAAACACTTTTTCTCAACAAACATCTCTATCTTTAAATATTCCTGCTCAAGCAGAAACTAATGATTCACTGAAAGTGCCTTTGGAACAACAAATAAATAGGATAATAAATGAAAATAAAATTGAAGAAACAAAAGTAAATAAAAATGAGTTAAACTGTACAGAATTTGAAGCTGAAAATATTGGTCCTTTATCAGAAGCTAATAATGAAAAAAGTTCTATAGATATTACAGAAAGTAATCAAGGCAAGTTTTTTCTTTTAATATTTGTATATTATTAATTAATTAAAAGTTATGGTATCAAGATAAACAATTCTGAAAAATGTATATACATATTAAATTGTTATACAAATACTTTCAAGAAAAAGGTTTGTTTCAAAACTTAACTTATAAATGTTCTAATTCTATATTAATAATTTTCATTATAAACCATATATTTATATATATCTATATATATGGTTTATAATGAATATACATATATATATATATAAGTAATCTAAATCAGCAGTTGCTATCTTTTCTGATTTCACGGATTACTAAACTCATAGATTTGAATCCCGTGGACCAGTCATAAAATAAATTTTTTTAAACAATACAAACATCTATAGAATAATGATCATAAAAGTTCCATTTTACTTTATTAATACAAAATTCAGTTGTTTAATTATAACAGATTAGAAACCAACTTTAACTATAACAGATTAGTGTGAAGTCTGTTGCTGCTTGTCTGAAATACAACATTAGCTACTGTTGATAATTTATTGATAACAATCATTTCATGTTTGGTTTTAGAATCAAATAAAAAACTCCCAATGAATGAGAAAAAGCAACCAAGCATATTGGATTTCTTTTGTAATACTTTATGTAACCTTGAGTTGATCAATGTACAAATTTCTCCATGAACCACCAAAATTTTCTCGCAGATCATCAGTGTCTCGTGGACTACCAATTGGTAACTGCTGATCTAAATTATAAACTTGTCATGTAAAGATGAAGCTTCTGGTAGGGTGATGGCCATACTTAATGCTGGCAAGAAGTTGTTGCTGCTTGCTTGCTTGAGAAGTGTATTTTTTTTTTTTTTTGTTAAGTATTATTTTTGTTGAATTTGTTGCTTATTTTCTACATTTTAGACCATTGGTCAAATTAAGTTATATTGTGAATTAAGAACCATGATATAATATCATATAGTGCTTACAGCTGTAGCAACAGATTTGTGAAAAATTTCAGAATACATGTTTATTGGTAAGTGGTCTAATGTAGTCCTAATACTACATTTAGACTAGGAAAGTTACTCATTCAGAGATAATCACGTTTAAATTTGAACAAATTTATACAATTTAGTTTAAATCTGAGTTCATTATCATCTCAAACAACCATAAATACAAACAATATTAGGAAAGTCATTAAGATATAAATAACAAAAACCAAAATATATGCAGAATAGAGCAAAATCATTAATC
The DNA here is from genome assembly GCF_030686945.1 of Centruroides vittatus. Lineage (NCBI taxonomy): Eukaryota > Metazoa > Arthropoda > Arachnida > Scorpiones > Buthidae > Centruroides > Centruroides vittatus. The sequence continues at coordinate 3,382,117 of NW_027122644.1, forward strand.
AAAATATGCTGAAAGCATCCTAAAGCCTGAAATAAATCTTCAAAATGACAGATAGACTTATGGTGGCAGATCCAATTCTATCAAAGTTGCTATGCAATAATAAAGCTTTCTAAACAACTTTGTTTAACTTAAATGACTTGGTAATGCTTTAAATTAGTTGAAATAATTTCATTTATACTATGACTGTTTAAATTTTATTGTTTATATTGTAAACAGAGTTTAATTGGAGAAAGAAGTGAGCACAATTACACTTGTGTAAACAATTGTAGGTGATTTTTTTTCCAATGTCATTTCTTGAATTTCATTTAACTTATGTACATTTTTTACTTATGTTTTACTTAGTAATATATATGTTTATCAAAAACACAAACCAGAAAAATGCAGCAGTAAAATCTTAATTTAGGAAATACTTAAATTTGTTGAAAACATTCATTTTTATTAAGTATTTTTTATAATTTTAAAGTTTCGCTGGATGAAAATTTTTCTATAAAAAAATAAAAAGAGGTAGTCGCTTCCAAAAAACTTTTGGTCGATCACCATTTATATCCTTAAAATGTTCCATTAGAATATAAACTTCAGGACGACCCGACCTTTCTTTGTAGGCTTCACAGCCGCCCAGGAAACAATTCTTTAAAACATAGGAGAAAATCCAAATAAAATTATGAAAAATTTTTTGAAAATTTTTTATAATTTTAATTGGATTTTCTCTTATGTTTTAAAGAATTGAAAAATTTTTTGAAAATTTTTTATAATTTTAATTGGATTTTCTCCTATGTTTTAAAGAATTGTTTCCTGGGCGGCTGTGAAGCCTACAAAAAAAGGTCGGGTCGTCCTGAAGTTTATATTCTAATGGAACATTTTAAGGATATAAATGGTGATCGACCAAAAGTTTTTTGGAAGTGACTACGTCTTTTTATTTTTTATAGAAGTATTTTTTAAATTACAGTTTTACTGTTCGATTTCTGGTTTGTGTTTTTAATATTATATTACTTCTAGTTTTAATATTATTACAAGTGTATGTTTATATGGTGGAAAGTTCTACATTTAAGAGATTGAAAAATCTTTGCAAAAGTTACATTTAAATAATTGGAAAAGATTTACTGGGAACTCAGAAAAGTGAATATTTACTCATTTATTCTATATTCTTTCGAATCTTTTTGCCAGCATTCAATATGATGGCTAGTATAATGATGTCACCTAAAGTGGCTTCACTTCTTACTGTGGTAAGCATTGGCAAGTTTGTTAGCTTAGGTTATTTATATATATCTTTACAGAGCAAGACCTCTTAACAGTGAAATTCCATACAAGAATAAGACAATTATTTTCTGTAATTTCTTTTAGTGGTTTTTGGCAGAAAAATGAAGTTTATTTTCAGGATTTGCCAGCATCCATGTAAATTGTTTTTGATAGTTTTTCTTTCAAATAAATAATTAAAAATAATTATAATTATTGATAAAAAATGTAAATTATGAATAATAAAATTATTCTATTTTTATTTTTAAAAAATCATATGTACTGTACAACTAATTTTTTGCATATTACTTCATAAATATTGATTATATATCAAATAGCAATGAAAAAATTGACATTTTTTGGATGGTCAACCTGAAAAAAATCCAGCAAGATTTAAAACTGTGTATATGGTGCCATCTGTTATAATATTTTATTATTAAAAACTTTTTACGTTTTTAATTATTATAAAAATGGCAAAATGCTTAATTTTGAGGGTATCGATGGATTTTATAAAATAAATTGTAAATGCTAATAACTAGTAAAATTGTTATTAAGTTTGACTTTACACAAGATATGACATATGACCCCTCTCTCTCTCCTCACCTTGTTGACCTTTAAACACCAACATTTAATAGCATTAATCTCCCTAATCCACAAACCTTACAAAATTTCAGAAATTTTGACAAAAAGCATAGGAGTTATTAAGCTTCAAATGGTGAACAAAATCATGCCTCCCACACACGCACATACTAAAATCTTTACAGAAATTACCCCCAAATTTTTTGTATTTCTCAAAATTTCAAGGTTCAGAGTCCAAAAATGTAAAAATCTGTCTGAACATACTTAACATATTTGAAGATAAAATTTAAAAGCTTCAAAATCATTTATATTATCATAACTATGATAAAAATAATTACTAAATTAGATAGTTAGATAACCTAATAAATAGGATATTTAAATTATTATTAAAAATAATTACATTAAGACTTCACTTAATAGAAAGTGTTCTTTCACTTATTTTTTGAAGTATTATCTCAAAGAATTATCTTTATTCAAAATTGAACTATTGTAAATAATAAGTTATATACCTGTTGTAAATGATAATATCAAATTTATTTATTTTCAGGAAATTTAGGTTTGACATTGGAGAATGATAATTCAGAAAAAACTGAAGAAATGAAAATGGACAAAATTGATGGAGAAAATAAGATTAGAAGAAGGATATTAACAGTTCATAGTTTAAAGAAAACAGGTGTAAAACAAGATATTCATAAAAGAAGCCAAAATTGCAAAAAGAAATATAATAAATGTACAAGAAATTCTATGAAAATAATTACATGCAATAATGCAAATAAGAAATCATTTAAATATAAAAAACCAATTTTTAATAAAAGAAATACATCAAATGAAATAAAATCAAATAATTCCATAATATCAAAACAATCCTCCCAGTCTGAATTAGCTGAAACAATATATTCCAGCAGAGGAAGAAAGGTAAAACGAAAGATTATATTTCCTACTGAAATCACCAGTTCCGAAAGTGATGGAGAGGATTCGGCAAATAATTATTCTCCTTTTCAATCAAAGTGTTCTGAAAAGAAAGTGACGAAAAATAATTCACCTGAAAATTCTGTTTCATCAAAAGTTATTAATTCTGAAAATATGGTTTGTTGTATATTTTGCAGAAAAGAATTTGAGAGTAAACAAATGTGGAATAAGCAGTTTTGTTGTGAAGCAGCTAGTAAATTCAAAGATACTAGTGATCAATATGTTTGTAAATTGTGTAATACACAATTTTCACAGCAACAGCATCTCCAAAAACATTTACAAGGACATCAAAGAAACAACTGTCGATTGTGCAATGCTCAGTTTACTAGAAGAAAATTACTATGTAAACATTTGAGGCTAGTGCATAAAATATCAGAATCTGAAAAATTTTATTATTGTTCTTATTGTGATCGAAAATTTTTTAAACGACCTTCACTTTATAGTCATTTAAAAGAGCATGCAAATGGAAAAATTGTATGTACAAAATGTGGTGCAATGAATGATAATGAAGAAATGCATCAAATACATATGAATAAGCATGCAGAGGATGCAAAATATCATTGCGATCGTTGCGATGAAAAATTTGTTCGCCGACAACAATATGAACAACACATGACTGGTCATGATAAACATGTATGTACACTTTGTAATACAAATTTTTCAACAAAGAAGCATTTTATTAAACATCGCCAAATGGTTCATGGAATTCAAATAAAAGAAGAAAAGAAGCATGAATGCCAGATATGTAATAAACGATTTCAACGTCCAACACTTCTGCAGCTTCATCAGCGCATTCATACAGGAGAACAACCAATTCCATGTTCTCATTGTGATAAAAGTTTTCGTACTGCTAAAGCATTGACTAAACATATGAAAACAGCTAGCCATCTTAAACATGTTGGAGAAAAAGAAGGGAAAAATATAGAGTTAGAAAAACCATTTTTATGTGCACAGTGTGGTGCAAAGTTTTATCGTAGGCAAGGTCTTCTTCGTCATATGCAACAGCTTCACAGTGATGGTGAATTATTTGAATGCCCACATTGTGATTATAAATGTAAATGTAAAACAAATCTCAAAAGGCATATGGAATTACATACAGATAGGAGGCGTTTTGTTTGTGAGATATGTGGAGCTGCTTTTCATGCATTTGCAACTCTAAAGGAACACAATGCATATGTTCATTCTGAAGTTCGGAATTTCACCTGTGAACAGTGTGGAAAAGGTTTCAAGGGAAGGAGTGGCCTTAAAAGACACATGCGTATACATAGTGATGCTCGTCCATATGTTTGTCATTGTGGTCAGTCATATAAAAGAATGTCACACCTCAAACGCCATATGGTATCAGCTCATCAAGTAATATTTAAGAGCAAAAGGGTTAAGCGAATTAATGCTCAAGATTCATCTGATGCTGATACTAATCTTAGTGCTCAAGATTCCACTGCAGAATATAATACTGCAATTGATGGCCTTCAAGATACTTGTGATGGATTCTCTGTGATGTTAACATCTAGTGATAATAATTTTATGCATAATCCACAGAACACAAATGATAATGTATTATTAAATTCTAATTCTGAAATGGATAGAGTAGCTTTAGCTCAGGTAAACAACAATTCTGATTATATTTTAGTTTCCTCTGTTAAACTACCATCTTATTTAGATAAAACAAATGATCTGCAAGCAATAAATGGAAGTGAATCTGTCGTTCTTGATATAGTAAAAGATAATTCTTCAGTCTCTGGACCTCTTGTTTCTCTTTTGCAATCTCAAGAACATTTGGCATCTGGAGCATCTTCAGTTTTACAAGATGTTCCACCATCTACAGTTCAGTTGCAAAATTTAGATCATCTTGCAATCTCTTCAAATCATTTTCAATCTCTGAATACACCATCACAAACACCAATATCATCTGAGCATTTAGTGACTTTAGGTTTAACAGGACCCACGTTACATCTCACACCACATTTATCATCATCTATGTCCGAAGGAGGAAACTCATCATGTTCTGTTACGGAATCTACATCTGCAGATATGCAAATAATATCGTTACATAACAATCAATCATCACTTTCCATTGAGACCAATAATACATCTTTGGCAAACATTCATCACCAGGAAGTAGCAGCTTCCCTCTCATTTGCAAAATTACAGAATGTTCAAGCTACTCATCACTTGAATATGTCATATCAGCACGAATTAGAATCTGTTCATCCAGTTTCTACGGATATTATTCATCCATCGGCAGCCGACTCCCAAACGACGACTATTTGGGTCACCACATCAAATACTCATGGGCAATCAATGGTTTCTCAGTCTCCACTTGTAGTAGCTAAGGTTACAACTGTCATGACTAATGATTCCACCTCAATTAGTCCTTCAATTTCTAATAGTCTTCCTCCTGAATCATCCATGGTTAAAATGTCTTCTACCTCTGTACCACTTCAACTCTCAAACAATAATGATATTTTTCCCAATGGGCATACAGCCATCCATACATCATCTAGCCTTCAACCTCAGGAACTGAATTCTCTAACTCCGCAGATGTATACTGATAGCATTTGTAAATTTTTGCCTGTTATTCCCCATTAGTAATTTTTAATAATAGAAATTTGCACTGGTTTGTTTACAATCACAGAGAAGCTTTACAGATTATTATACATTTGCTAATATGAATGTTGAATAACTCAATTTGTTGACAGGTTTTTGTATGATAATACTTAAATGTTAGCTCTTTTATTCTCCCCGATCCAACTTACGTGCATCGGGAAAGACAAATTGATTTGGTGCTGTTTTGTGCTAGCATTTGTTTGATAATGTTGGTATGATTGAAGTTATGAGTGTTGTTAAAATTTTGTATTTTGTTTCATATGATGGCAGAATCATCACTGCCATTTTTGTTAATAGGATATCCAGAGGATTGTAGATCAATATTTAAACTATATAGTCAATAGTTTTCATGTTGAGTATTGATGTTTTCTAACTATTAGTAATTCTTATAAGAATTAGATATAATTATTAGTCACATTACAGTTTTTATTTTGTGATTTAATCAAATCTTAATCATTGATTGCAAAAAATATAATTTATTTATAAGTAATTATAAAACAAACACCAATTAAAATTATTTTTACAAAATATGAAAATATCAGTTCTTTTTATTTATTTAGATAATTTAATAATTGTTAGATACGTTTCTCCTCATCATGTTTCTAAATTTGTAAAATTTCTTTTCCAATTTTTGACAATTTCTAAGTAAAAATATAAAATGATTTGAAATATTCCAATTAAGTAAAGAACTACTAATAAATTGTCTGTAACTATCAATCATTATGAGGGTCATACAAAAGATTTTTATTAAATATTCCACAATTCTAAAATGCCTTATGCTTAAAAAAAGTGAACATTAAAAACAAACAGAAGAGATATCATTATAAAAATGTTCCAGTTAGTCTTCAATACAGTGCCTTTCTGCGTCTCTGATTTGTTTAGAATTCTACATAAAATTTTGTTTCAATTTGTGAATGATAAATAACACATGCAACATTTAATGGATTCAAAAATTCATGTTCTTGTTAATTTAATTTAAAAAATTCAAACTTTGAAAGACTTACTGTTTCTTAAGAAAACATTTTTGTCTTTCCATTTTGGAATATTTGAATGGGAGATAATTCTCTAAGAACAAATAAAATTGATATTATTTTCTTAATTGTTAGTTTATAATACTTCCATTAATGCCATTATATTAGAAAAAAACTTTTTTCTACAATTATGATATTGAAACTAAGTAACTACAAACCACGATGAAGACTAAAACTGCTTTGATATTCTTGTCAAAGACATGTACCAAAAGAAAAGCCATTTTAAAGATTTTTAAAACAGTGGATGTACATTGTTGCTATGTTAAGAACCAATAATGTTAATACTAATCTAATAATAAAAATTTTCACCATGATTCCAGCTAATAAGTACAAAATAGCTCATTCCACTTATGTTTTGTAAATGGAATTATGTAAAGAAAGTTATGATAATTATTATAAATTAAATTACAGTTCACTTGTTATACAAATATTCATTCTTTATTATTAAAAAATTATTCCTTATATGTAATATTAATCATGGTGCTAGGACTAGTTTTAATATATCAGTGGCCTTGCTACAAAACTCTGCTCAGCAACATTATCCAATTTTACAAATATTTAAAATGGTTTTAAAAACAATAAAATTACATTAAAACGTCAGTGATTTTACAAAATAATTGAAATTTGTCTTAATATTAAATATATATTTTTTTGAAAGTTTAATATTAATTTATTTGAATATTTAAAATTTTTCTTCTTTATGAAATTTAGTTTAATCAATATATAAATTATTGTGTTAAGTTTTCAGATAATTTTTCTTATAAAATTTCTTTCTTCCTAGATTTGTATCCAATAAAATGCCAATATTCTTCATTATTCCTTTTCCTAGGTAATATGCAACTTTATGGTATGTATAAAAACTTTTTCATGTTCTTGAATTATCAAAATTTTAGGTTTTTAAAATAATTCTCAATGTTAAAACATTACAAAAGGCCTTAAAGCCTCTTAACAGATACCATAATGTACATCCACTAATGTATTTTGGTAACTGATTTGATTGTTTTGGCAAGTGTTTGTGCTCCTGTTTAAATATGTTTACAAAAATTTTGAATGAAATTGTCTTCTTTTTCTGGCATTTGAGCATTATATTCATATATAAGAATGTATGTTTATGTATATATATACAGATTTAATTTTATTTTTTGATTAAAGGGGTTTTGATGATTTAAGCAATAGGAAGATATCAAATTTGTAGAGTTTTTTTGTTGAGAAATGTCAGCATATAAATAGCAATCTCTGGATTCGTTTTTATGCTTTTCATCCACTATGTTCTTGTAATTGTTAAATTAGGCTATAATAGCCATTAGATATAGACTAAATTACACACCACATAAATTTTGTAAGTTGTTTTATTATTATTATTATTGCCAAAGGTGAATGGCAGAATAAGCATCAACATACCTAATATGGAGTTCTTGAAGAAAAATTGCAGAGGAGGGCCATAGTAAAGGCCAAAATGCATACCGAGATTTAAAGTAATTAATCAAGATTTTGAGGTGTGTGTGATTAGCCAGTATCTAATGGTTATTATATCCAAATTTAATAATAATATGAATAATCTCTAGAACTTTCTCTTTTTTTTATTCCCTACTCTGAACAAGAAAGTAAAATATTAAATACTTTTATAGATTAATGTGGAAGAATTTAAATATATAAACAATTGGAGACAATAGGGGAGAAAAAAGTTTTGGTGACCTTCATAAATCCTGCATCTTTTAATATTAGGAAAGGAAAAATTTATATATTCAAGATGTCAAATGCTGTGTGTGAATTTTTCTGGTGTAATTGGATTTCCTATATTTGTTAGTAGTTTTATAAATAAAAAAAACCATAGTGAAACAAATGATTAATAAAGCAGTTGATTAATCCCTTTTGCTATTTACACCCACTTGCTAACTGAACAAGCCATTTTTTAATCAATCTTTTGGAAATAAAATAAAAAGAAATAGGATAGTTATTTAAGAACTAGCAAACTTTTTCGATTTATATTTTCATATCCGCAAACTCGCAAATTATTGCACCATTATCGAATTTTCACAGTTTATACATCAGATTTTTTGGAAACTCTACTAACCCCCCAAAAAACAATTATATACTATTTTTTGTTTTTCTAAAATTATAGAATTTTACATGGCTTTTAAAAATAAATGTCATATCGATTTATATCCTGATCCGTGCTTTTCACATTAAAAAAATATATGAATTAATTCTCAAAAACGAGAAAATTTACTTCCCTAACGAATTTTTTAATATAAAAAACGAAAATTTGCGCTCAAATTTAAAGAAGGATCAAATATAAATCGAAAAAAAAATCTCCATTCTACACTTATTCATTTTTTAGATCAAGTGTTTATAAATAATACCCTTTAATCTGAATAAAACAAAAATTTTAGAGAATAGAATTTAAAAATAGACGAAATTCGTCTTTGGATAATCATAATAGTGCCTCTTATTATTAAAAAAAATAATAATAATTCATCTTTTTCGGTGTAACATTTATAATGTTTTTTGTAGCCAAAATAACTTTCGATGGGATGAAAATTCAGATGCAATTGGAATATAAAACATGGCATTTGACTACTTGATTGTATCGATTTTTATTACAATTTCCTTTAGAATAGGACGTCAACATGTGTACTGTAACTTATAGCTTTCGATTTTTTGACTTGTTTTGTTCTCGTTTAGCATGAGTATCCATTTTATTCGTATTGCCAATCTTTGTATATCAAGTGTTTATTACACTGGCCAAACACCAAAACAAACACTTGGCGTGTTAGTCAACGTGTTTAAATTTTTAACTTTTCACATCGTGCATTTAAATTAAGAATATTTAACGGAATCCTACCGGAAACCAATTATAGTTTCATTGCATATAATTCAATCAACCGAAAATGAATGATATATATATATAAGACCAAGTAACTAAACATACTCCGATTTCTTCTTTCTATTTATAAACTAGAAATTGATTGGCTTGGTATCCGGAATGGCTTAACCTAGTTGCAGTTTCGAATCTCGCTCTACAACGATTTTAATTCATTTCAGAAATTGTTTAGAGGATGGTTTAAATTATTGGGAGATGGATACTGGCCTATCATTAGGTCAAGTTTCAAGAATTAACATATTCTAGCCTATAAATAAATGGAAATCGGGTGGTGTTTGGTTAATTAATTTTGTATTTTCTTTAACGATTTACACAATTATTAGTGATTTAAAAACGTTTGTTACTATCATTCCCTTCCTCAGAAACTGGGATTAAGTATTGTACTATTATTAAATTATTAAAATTTAATATCACCTTTTGGCATAGTTTCCGTACAACACCGAATAGTGTTCTTTATCCACGTCTTCCCGTTTCATTTTCGAAAATTTGCTTTATTTTCTTAGCCTCAAGTAAATTTTCTACCGATTTTTCTTTCATTTTATATTCATACAGAGATGGCAATAACAATTTCTAGTCAATTTATTCTATATAGAAATTTGTAATGTTAAGAAAAAAAAAAAAATAATAATAATAATAATTCAAAGTAGACGATTGATTGATTGATTGATTCCATGTTTAGTGTGTGTATGAATAGATGACTTCAATTTTCTTACTATTTATGGTATCCGTTATTATACTGTATAATGCAAATTTAAGATGTTTGTAACACAGTGTATAACTGGTTTAAAAAAGAAATCATAATAATAACTTTGTCGAATTTAAAGAAAAAAAACGGGTATACCGCAAGAATATTTATGACTTTTTTAAGAAAAAAAAATCTGGTGATGTTTAGATTAATTCAGTATTTGATGTACAATCACAGTTTGTGCAGCTTTGCAGTTTGGTAAACGGTGTGAAAGGAGACAATTGATTATAGAATTTAATAATAATAATAATAATAATAATAATTAAATTTACAATTAAACACTTTTGGAGAGATTTTACGTAGTACAAACACTTCAAGATGCATTTTTTTCCGAATCTTTGTACATAAACCTTGTCGATTCATTTTTGAATTATCGAAAGATTATTTTTTACTCGTAGGACCGCGCACCGTGTTTAAAATTCTATATTATCCGATAATTAAGTTGCTAATTATTAAAAATTAGCCGGTGTCCCCGCAGCTAATTTATTGGTATAGTTCGAAATTTCAATGGGTATGTCCTCCCCAACCACCAAATGTCCTAGCGCCATAACTTATCCATGCAAAAAAAAATTCACGGGATGACACGCTGGCCATTTGTAGAACTATACCAATATATTCGGAATAATTATTTTAAATACAAATTTACATCGTCTCTATTCATTTTTTTTCCGTATCGAATGTGTTGATTTTTTGTGGAGCTATTGTAAAAATTTGATGTCAACTTCCTGTGATATATATATATATATATAATGTATAGTATATATGATCATCGCAATTATAGGGGAGCGAAACGTTTTATCTTCGCCGTACACACACAATCTTATCGAAATTAATTATTAAAAAAACAAACAAACCAAGTCGGAACGAACGAAAGAATATATTAACGAGGACCACAGTGGTAGTCTGTACGAAATGACGCGGGGCCAAAATGAAAATAATTAAATAAATAAAAATAAGAATTTAATTAATTAATTCATTGTAAAGTTTCACGAGCTTTGATGGTTGTCAATACTGTTAATGTGATATATTTTTGTGTTGACATGCAGTATGCACTATTTGTGACCACTTCCTTGTGTGCTTGAATGATCATGTTTACGATTTTCTATATTATAGAATTTGATGCGCTTGTATTTCACTATACAATGTATGTTTAGATGGATTAGAACTTGAGTTTGAAAAAGTCCAATAAAAGATATATATTTTCAATTTTTCCCCTCTTATTTTCGTGAAGAAATAATAAAAAAAAGTTTTGAAATTACCCGATCGATCACCCGTGAAATTTAACTGTCGAAATGTTTATTCTAACCGACAGATGGCGCCAGATAAAATTGGAGGCGCTTCTAACACATGGTATTGTTTTATGTAGAATATACATGTTTTACTGTAATTTTCCGGTGTTTGTTAGTTATTTTAAACGTAAATTGGGCGCTTCTAAATTGTTTAATCTAAAACGATTGCTAATCTAGAATCGTTCTGCTTTAAACGCCCTTTTTTTTCTAGTTGCGCCAACCCCAGCGGAACCTCCAAGTCCATCGTGGGTGGAGGTTCCCCCAGAAACAGCACGCGCTTCGACGTCCACCCGATATTTCGCCGGCCTTCCAATATCCGAAGCAGACCGGATATTGGAAACCTTTAATCCGGAAAGAACACATCCGAAAAGTAGGACCAATCGACTTTTATTGACAAAAAAGTGGAAGCTCTCGTCATTTATTTTTAGTCAGGGTCCTCTGTTTCTCCGCGTGCTCCACGATTTTCTCGTCCACGGCCAAGCCTTTTCTCCTCCTCACCGCGTTCATGTATTTCCTGGCTCTGTTCTCGGTGTCGGCCTTCTCCCCGAAGTGCAGATACTCCTCTTCGGTGGTGGGCACCCAAAACGGGTCCAAGTCCAAAATCTGAACGAAAAAGAATAACTTTCACTGACGTTCCAGCGTTCGATTTTATGGAATATCGTGGGAAGATTCCACACGCAGCGGGCGATCTCCCCTTTCCCGTGCGAAGGGGGGATAACTCCTAAATATGCCCCTTTGATGCCGAACACCGAGGAAGCGCTCTACGGCCCCCTACCGGCTTAAGTAGGCAATTAATCAAGGGCCAGATCCTAATTACCTTTTATTAGGCGCATCCGGTGATAAATATACGAATCATCGAAGAGGGAAATTCTTCCGAGGATGGCGCAATCCGGTTCGAAACTCCCCACCCACATACGTCGATCCCGGCTCTATCTGACCCGTCCGATAATTGTCCCCTCTCTATTAATATCTTCCATTATTCCCGCTTGGGAGGGGGTCCCGCGACAGGATCGTTAGCCTCCGAAAGGAGCGTTAAATGCGGGAAAACTTAACGAAGCGGAGTGGGAGGCGCGAACGGGCGGACGCTTTAAATCGGGCGAGATCTTGGGGAAAGTCGCTACAAACGGGAGGAGGTGGATTAAAAAAAACGCATCGGACCAACGACGTCCCCTCGTTCAAACGGGATATCGAGCGATGTCGGGTAGAAGCGGATAGAAAATGTGACCCCGCATACAAGCCACATCCGGATTATCTAAGCCCGAAATGCGGTGGTTCTCCCTCGTCCGTTTCTTCCCCCAATCCGAAAGTGTTCTTTAAACCTCCCCCTCCGACGAAACGGTAATTTTTCGGTACCATCCGGTGAGGGAGGTGGCGCGGGCGGACTTTGGTCCCGAAACGGGCGTTCGGCCCGCCTTTCCGACAACTTTTTAAGGTACGAGGTCTGGAGAGGCGCGAGGGGATGTACTTTTCAATAAATCTGTCCAAATACCCATATCCGGGTTAGGAGGAAGTGGGGGAGGGGGCGCTTCGACGCTTTCGGTCACGTAACGACCTTTACCAAACGTTCTCGTACCCCGGGGCTCCCGCTTCCCGATGTTTTCCGGGAGATCGGTCAGATACGGAACACAATACTCTTATCTGCCGAAGACTTGTCTTTTGTTCTTAATTTATACTTACATCCCAATGGCTGAATAGCAGCTGGGGACAGGCCATTCCGCTCGTTTGTTTTCGGATCTCGTTAGCGAAGTCGAAGCTCTCGGCGATTGGCAACACGGCCGTGATGTCGAAAGTTTGGCAACCTTCCCTCATGTCGCTGTGAAGGATCCTTCCGTGCCTTCGGCCCAAAACGGCGTACATTTTGCCTGAAACGAAAAGAAAAAAAAAATTAATAATAATTAATTATCGAGTATCTGGTAAACGTTTCGAAGAAATTGTGCCGCTGACGTCATTTCCTAAGTTCTTACTACGCCTCATTTTGGTCCGGTCACGAACGTCGACGCGCGAGATTCCCATTGTTTTCGTCGACAATGCCATCGGATGCAAAACGATTATCTGTACGCAACGCGGGTAAAATGAAATCTCTTCCATCACAAAACGTGGAAGGGGAGGAGGGAGAGATTGTGTGCCGTTTCGGGGTCTCTCTCTCCCTCTTCGCCCCCTAGCGGTTCTAAATCCCTTTTGTGTGTTGTTTACGTTTTCTAATCCGGAATCTAAATTGCGGCGTATAAACAATTGACATTTAGCGTCCGAGAATCCGGACGCCCAACCCCGAGTCCCCCGGGGCCTGTCCCACTCCCAGTCTCCCAACCTTACGTCTTGCGATACACCTGTTTCGCCTTCATACGTTCCTCGTCCCAACACCTGTGTCCTACACCTGATCAAACACGGTGGGATATGACACCCACCAAAGAAATATTGCCTCCCCGTCATTTCTATTTCCGAAAACTTCGCCATTCGGTACGTTACGAAATTCTACTAATGCCGAACGTCACGTAAGCAATTACAGCAACTCGCTACCACTACGCGTCCTTGCCGTGTTATCGAATTCCCTTGTTACGTCACGTGAAACATTCGCGAAAGTCCAAGTGCCTTTCTTTCTCTCTTCCCCCCTCTCTCCCGAAAGATGTAAACTGGAAAGAATGGCCGAAGAGATTTTTAAAGCTGGGTTTAAACAGAGTAGAGAAGCTAATTAGCGAAGGAGGGGAAAGGATGGCGCGATTTTTTTTGGTTCCCCGTCACGGCTATGGTTGCAAAACCACGTGACCTGTTTTTCTGTTTCCTGTTTCGTTCCCCGTTCGTGTTATTATAGCGATTATGTTGACAAGTAATATCTAACGAGAAGTCGCTTAAAGTCCGCAAAGAGCGGGCGGTTGTTGAACTGATTGATGCCGTGCCCGGCGCGTTGTAACGAATTTGGGAGGGGGTGCACGCGCCGATTTACACCTCTTAATGCTCGGAAACGTTTACTGTCGACGAAAACGGCATTTATTACAACGATTAACTATCGTCAATCCGATCGAGAGAGAGCGAAGCGTGAGAGGGGGGGTGATGTCCTGGCTCCTCGCGCGTCACTTTCTTTTTTCAAACCTGGCCGAGGTTTAGAATTTATAAGACCACTTCCTGATGACGTGCCCGGCTTTTTAAAAATCTCTTCCCAACATTTAACAGAGGGAGGAGGGAGATTGCAGTGAATTCCTGCCTCGACACAACGCAGAAAATTAGGACTACTTATCTAAACGACTTCCTGTCACGTGAGGTCGAGCCTCCGACATGGCTTCGTGACGTCCGAAAATGACATAACTGCGCCCGGACGCCGGACTCGGCCAATAATTGAATGTAAATTAACGAACGGGGTCGTCACGATTCCGTATCTTTGCAAAACGGCTCTTATGTATCCGAAAGGAGAGATGCAGAGCGCCAAAATGCCGACTGCCGGCACGCGCGCAAAAAAAAGAAGGAAAATACGTTTATTCCTCCGATAAGATCAATTTTTTCGTAAAAATTTATAATGGTTGGAAGATAAGGCCGGTAGGGGAATAACAGGATCTATCGGCGTTGCTGGAAACGAGACCAACTGACCGGAAATTGCGTCACGGGGACGGAACGGTGTCGAGAGCCGAAAGGTATACAAAACGCTTCTAACCCTTCTGGTCCATGAATGGGATAGGTGAAAAAGCCATATGATTAATGTTTCTGCCGGCCAAATCCTCACCAGGTGTGGCCGAATCGATTTTTCAATGAAAAGGAGCCAAAAGAAATGGATTTACAACAGTTAAGGGGCTGCAACCCCTTGTTAATCTCTTTTTAACTTTGTCTTTGGCAGTCGGCGACTCTCTGTCCAATAAAAGGGATCGATAATGTTAACGCGGCTTACAGCCCTCCATTGTTAACTCCTAAATATGAAAAATGAGTCGTTCCTGCCGACATTTTTTGAGGGGGGACGGGGGTAGGTGCATATTTTATGCCTATTTACTCTCGATTTTCCCAGGCTAATTGGCCGACTCCTCGCACATAGCCTAGCCATTATTCCCTATAGTGGCAACAAACAATGAAGCAGCGCGATTTAGCAGGTCAGCGCACTTCCCTTCGACACAACCGTGAGGCCGCAAGATGAGTCAGTGGAAAATAGCCCCGAGTCCTTGCCAGATTGCTAGAGTCGGTAGTGGCTGAGGCACTTTCATTGGCGACGTCCCCCTGGAGGAAGCTTAATTGCCGCCGACCACGCCAGGGTCACAACACCTCTGGAATGTCCGAAACCCTCGAAAAAAAGGGTCCCAGCGGAATTTCTTAAACGGCAGGAAGTGGCCAAGTAAGAACAGCCTTAGGACATTGGCTGAAGTACTAGTTTCCGTCCTGTTTTTTGCCCCCCATCCTCTTTTTCTTTTCAATCTTCTTCCATTCATCTGCTTATCGTAGTTATGTCGTGTGAGCCGGACGGAAAAACCAGAACCGATGGTTACTCCGCCGTAATGGCCACTCGAATTTTACGAGCCAAAGATCTCTCTTCAGATTAGGAGGATGCCCTTTGGCTCGAAATTATTCTACGCACGTTCGCTACCCTCTTTTATTCACTCTTCCATGATGGATAAAGGAGGAGGGGGGAAACCACACATTTCTATTTTAACTGAAACTGGTTTCCCATAGCACCGTTAGAGCTGCGGTTTCGCCCGGATTAAAACTTTTTTATTCCTAATTTATCCCTAACTCTCACGGGATTACGGCCGATTCTCGAGTTTCTTCCCCAAGTTCCTGACGAAAGGGGTAATAAATCTCTCCGATCGGCCGAAAATGTTTTGGTGTCGATGTTTGTTCTAAATCGAGTGATAAATAAGCTCGTCGGGGCGGAAAAAAAACAATTTCAAAACACATAAATCGAAGCGATTTCGAAACGCCGCGATGTCTACAGTTTCTAATACTATGTTTGGGTATTTTTCAGTTGTTGACTTACTACGGGCCGGGTGCATTAGTCAACAATATGTAGAAAAAGTCTAAAAGGGTATTTGGCCGGAAGCCAGGACAGATACGGAGAATTTAATGGATTATAATTACTACCCCCTACTCGCTCTTCCAGGTTTTATCGAATACTTTCTTGTAACTTGTCTATCTGTCGTTCAATCCTTTCGCTCTTGAGGCAATGGCTTCTAAGAAACACTCGAAAATCCATAAACACCAACAGGAAGTATTGGAGTGGCTCGAACCTTATGTAGATGTTCCTATTGTTTCATATAGACACCCCGTGAGATTTCGTAAGAACTGAAAAGGGGAGTGGAAGCGAAGTTTAGTGTTCGATGCCCATGCCGATTCGCTCGATTAAACACAGATAAGATGCGATCGGACGATTATCGCCTCCGATCGGATATCCTCCACAAAACAAAACAAAAAAATAATAATTATTAATTAATGCCTAATGCATTTATCGAGTTAGTTCCCATGAAAAGTTAAAATCATTTCCATGAAAGCCCTAGAGGAGGTGCGAGAAACAGAAATGATCTTTAAGGAAATTCAAGGTCTTATTTTTTTAACAAGTAAGAAAAGATAATCGAGAAGAAGAGGCATTCCTCTTGATGACTTTTTTTTGTAAACCGTACAGGTTTTGGGTCATGCAAAAGGGCGAGTGAATTTCAATAAGCAGAAAAGGGGTTACACCGTTCCTTCCCCTTTTTAACGCTCCCATTTCCGAAGCCAGTTTTGATTTTTGTATTCAACACAATTAGAAAAAGCTCCGAGGCACCCGTGGCCACTCGGAATTAAACAGGTTTGTCGGTTGGGTCCCACGTTTTGTAAATAAGAGAATTCACTCGCCGGAATACTAATTAAAAGTTATGTATCATCCGACGCGTAGAAGGGTTGCCACACTCGTAAGATTCCGTCCAACGACCCCTTTAAGAGTGTAAAAAATAAAAAAAATAAAATTTCGAAACCTAAAAAATTACGGACGGATCTCCATTTATCACAATCCGCGGGTCAAGTCCCCCTTCGTGACTCCTCCACAAATAGTGGAAACTGGCCAACCAATCTCTTTCGAGGCGCAACAAAGGAAGAGTCTGTAAATTACTTCGATTTGCATGCAGAGTCACACTTGATATTCACAAACTGGTAAAAGGGACGAAGAGAAAGAAGAAGAAGGGGGGAAAAAAGCGGTATCTCTGCTTCCAACCCGTTTGGGACGCCTATTGTCGTCGATTCATCCGGCGATAATGCAACTCGGGCCTCGTAGTTGTAACAAGAAGGCAGGGGGCTCTTAGCCCTGCAAAGAAAGGGAATCGGGGCCCATACATTAAAAGGATCGATCTATCAAACTGCTGACATAATAAAGTGCAGTATACTGATCGTGTTTGGTTATCGATAGACCGTGCACAACCATTATAATAATAATAATACTAAAAAGAGAAAAAACTTCCCGAATTTCCTCGACGGCACCGTTACGTGTGGCACTAAAACGCGAAGAGAGCTCTAAAGGGGGAGGGGGAAGATCGGATATTTAAAAAAAATAAAATAAAATCTCCCGGCGCCGTTGACACCCCGAGTTAACCTTAAGAGTCTTAATGAGATTTCGGAACGGAAACGGGGACAAAAGCGACGACAAAACAGAAGCCTCTCCCACGCAATCACACAATAAAAATTAGCGAAGGCGTCATCCCCGAACTTCAACACCGGTCCCTCTCCGTCAGACTTTAATACCCTCTTTCTAAAGATGGCGCGCGGAACACTTTTCAAAAAATTGTCGACCCACTTATTATTATAGAGCAGTTAAGTCAGAAGAGCGGAGAGGAAGCGGTGAAGAGAACATCAAAAAAAAAAGAAGAAGGGTGAGGCGAGAGGGGACGTCGGTCCAAACGGGGGAACCGAGATGTGGGAATGAATCGGACGCATTGACAGAACGGCTTATTTCCCGCGTACTTTCGTACGAAGGACGCGACCCGTGACGTCATACGGGGCGGGAGAAATTGGGCGTCACGTGATGCGTACGTGACAACAAGAGTGAGGGACCTCCTACGGCCAACACGTGCTCGTACACACTACCTGTTCCATCCCTCTCCGCGTCTACCTGCCACCCCTGAAGGTGAAGCGAAGTAATCCCGGTCCACAGTCATTCATGGTTGACTCGCTATAAATAATCACGTAGTAGAACGTCGTGCAAGGGAAAGCTTCAATGAGGGAGTAAGCGAACCACCTTGATGAGTAGACGTGCAACCGTTAGCGTGTTAAAAGAGCGGGAAAAATCTTACGTCGGATTCGCAGCTATGGAAACGCGGTTTGTGGCTAGTTGTTTGATTGTGTTATTCCTCACCGGCAGGCCTTCGCTCTGCGGACGTTTGATGGCCAATTTCAGGCACAAGGTGGCATACAGGATCTACTACCAGAACGGGGTAAGTGGTTTTTAACCTATGTCGGAGCGGGGAAGGACTACGGTGGCCTTTTTTTCGGCCGAACGTTGGCCATGGCCTTCGTCGAAAGCGCACGTTTGCCGGGTTTAGAACTTTCCAGACGTCGAGCTAGCGAAGTGGGATGGTACCCCCGAGGCCCGGGCTGACTTCCTGTGCAAGAGACTGCCTAGTATAGCCTCCAGGCAGGTGCCTGGGTAAATAGTGTGAGAAAGTCTTCTCCCAACTAAACTATTAATCACGTAAATATATTTTTTTTTATTCTTCCTGCCCTCTTCCGTTTATCGCATTACCCACCGAATTCAAACACCTATGGGTAGCACTCGGGGCGTCAGCCGCTCGCTTCCAAATTATTCCTTGGCACACGGATATTCCCGGAAGAGTATTTTCCGACCCGGGTCTTCGGGAATGGGACATTTGTTTTAATTTCGGAAGCTCGAGGACGGCTAGAAAGGCTCACGTGATCGGAAACGGTAGACAATCTCCGCATTAATCGGCGTATTGTCTACGAAATTAATTGTTTCGGGAGTAAATACGGGTTGCGTAATCTCGTGGTTAGGCGCTTGGAAAAAGAGAGAGAGAAGGTCGGCATCCCCTGGAGAGGGGAGACGAAGGGCCAAACTAACTGGTATGGCCGACCAGCAGGTGTTTTCAGAAACGAGATTGAAAAGTTGTGCAAAAAGCATAGTGATCTTTCACGCATATCCATTGAAGAACTGTACCGTGCATTCTCACGTTCGCATATTGTCACGGGAAGGGGAACATTTACGACCGGTGTCGAGTGTGAGAAGGTTCGGTTCGCCCTTCTACCGAACACCCTGCAACCTCCATTAACCCAGCAAACGGACCACACAAACCTACATAAAAGCCCGTTTTATTATGGGAATGGGCAGTTTTGTCGGCCGAGCAGCCAGGAGATGGGAAAGTACAACGCTACGTCTGTATTGACACGGTTCCGTTCTGTCCAAGACGTCGGACAGTTTTTATCCCCTCCTCCTCCTCCACCCGGCGTGGGTTTAATGTTCTCGTGTCCAGAAGAGCATTCATTTTTCCCCCGTCGCTCGGTAGGTGAGCATGACCATAGAAACAAAACCATTTAGGTGGGGCGCCAAGCCATCGTTAAGAAAGAAACCCAGGCGTGATTATCGGCCCGAATGACAACCTGCCCAGTCTATTAAGCGCTTTTTCAGCCGCGCGCCACTTTAATGGAGAAAATGGGCCGTGGGGGAGCGAAGAAAAACAAAAGGACGGAGCGACTTTTCTGCAAAAACGGGCCAAGTTTTGACTAATGGACCAGCTGCTCGCTTCTGCCTTGTTCCGCAGATTATCTGCTTCAGTTCACTTTCCCACACAAGCGAAGCCTCACTGGCTGCGGCAGGACAATCTTGGCTGGGTGGATAATTGTTTCAGGAAGTTCGCGGTTATTTTTATATCATTTGGCGTGTCCAAGTACTTACTATTAGTTAGCGAGGCAACCTAGAGCGGGAGGAAAGAAGAAAAAAACTGGAACGGTTTCGAAACCTCCGCTCCTATCCCCCCTATTCCCACCTCGTGGACGTTATGCCACGCCGGCCATGCCTTATCCTTAAAATTTTCGACCTCGTTAACGACGCCCGAATCGCGGGCGTGATTCAATTTAAAACCAAGCATCCAGCAGGCCTTGAACCAACTGTGTTTTCGTCCAGTTTGCTAGTCCTTGCCATATTCTTCCCAGTTGTTCTGGGTGGTTTTTGTTTACCACTGTCACTTGGAGGTTTCCACCCAGAGGGTGTTGTACCGCAGGAGTGGACGCACTTCCGCTATTACGTCACAAAACCCTTACACGTGCCGGAATACAAACCGCGAACGACCGACCTCTTTTGAGCCGGTGGGTGGTTAAATTTACGCCATTTGCCTCCGTTACGTTTTTTTTAATTAAAAAAATGCCAACGGAGACGAGACCCAGAATTTGGCGCCAACGTAAAAGTACGCAATCGCCAACGGGAAATACCCGTTTTTTGAGATCGGCAGTGTTCATTCAATCCGTAAGATTAGAGGACCGGTTGGAACAGGCGACAGGATGTTGGCAAACAGGGTGGAGATGACAAATGAAGACATCCACCAAGATTTATGTACGCTAGTGTCCTTCACAAGGTGACACGATAGGAGGCCACGCCAAATTCCTAACGTGTAGAACCTCCGGATCGCGTTTCTTGGCGGGAAATTTCGAAAGTAAAACGGCTTCGTTCTAATACTATCATCTATTTTTTTTACAGAATGCGGATGACGATTTACCCGAATGCGCTCCCTGGTCGGTTTGCAACAGAGTGGACACTTATTCCACACCCTGGGTCGAGAAACAGTGCAGATGTCCGGGTAAACACACCTGTTCCATGAGCATCGATGCAAGAGATGGGCACACCGTCGTCGACAAATCGAGGCAATTTAAGGTAATGGCGGCTTTTCCGAGGGACGTGCCACCCGATTCGGTAGTATTCGATAACAACTAATTCCACCTTTCTTCCGCCTCTCTTTCAGATATGCGAAAATGTCGTTAAACTGCCGGCCTGTAGGTATTTCCGTGACGTGACGTGGTCTTACAGTACCCGTCCCGATAACACAACGCAGCAAGTTATGCACTGCCTCTGCCCAAAAAACAGCGTGGCTTATATTTTCAAACACCAAGCTTTTCAAACAATCGACGGTTACGGTTACAGATATTTATTCGCCTGTTCGCCTCAGAGCGTAAGTAACCTTTTTTTCACCCCTTCTTTCACGCGACTAAACGTCATATAACTTTTTTCCTCTCCCCTTCTTCTTCTAAGTATTGTTATTCTTCTACAGCGCCTTAGATGCCAACGAAAGGAACCATGCAGGCTTTTTACGGTCAAAAAACGACCGGACGTCGAAGAGGTCAACACTAACACTTTGTGTCAATGTCCTCACGGTTATACGTGTCCCCAGCATCATACCGAACCGAGCGTCATCACGGGCACTTCGTATCCTCAAGAGCACATAAGGACTTACAGTGGATATTGCGCACCCCAATATCTTTAGTCGCTGGATGTTTCGTATCATCCAACGAACTTATAATTATGTACATAACACGTTTGGTATCAAGTGTGCCATAAATTTGTACAGGTTCGTTTGCCAAAATCTAACATATGTACATAGTCGATAAGATGATTATGAGGGATATCTTAACAAAAAAAATATATATATACCTTGTAAGGGTCGCGTGTCTACTTAAATCTATTAAAAAGAAAATTTTTTTAGTTGTATTTATTTTTAAAATGTTCAAAAAAAAAAATTCAAATTTCTCCCTAAATATCATCATCATTATGTGTACAAATATATACATACATTTATATATTATATATATAGTCAAATTTTTACATCATATTTCTGTAATCTACCTCCCTCTTGTTTTCTATATGAATAAAAGGCCAATTTATAAAGAGAGAAGAACCACAAAAAATGGCCTTTTTTATCCAGATTCATTTACAATTTCTAAATAAAAATTTTATTCAAACATATTTAAAAAGTTGGGTTTTTTATTTAATAAACAGAGTAACAAAACATTCGAACGATAATCAAACGCGCCACAAAATACTGTTATTAAAATGCCAACCAACCAAGCATTAATTTCCTAGAATACCAGTAAAAAACAGAAAAACTAGACAATATACAAAAGTCCGATCCTTTTTTTTTTACCCCGTAACGCCCAATATAAACATAAACATTGTTAGTTAATAATGTACAAAGCGGAGACTGTACAGAATTTAGGTTTATGGGACAAAAATGCGTGTCAATAGCAACGACCGCCCAAAAAGTCAGCACACTTGGAAGCCCTCTTATTAACAGGAAATTCGAAACTTGAAAACAAACGGAATACAGTACTTTGTTTACGTGAGTATCGTGGCCATTTTACGTTTTGAAAATTAGTCGGATCGAGCGGCAAAATGGCGTTAGAAATATGTTAATTTCCCTCCAAGAAGTTGGCATTTTTATTTTTGTCAGTGGCAACTTATCAAAATTCTACAGAGTTCATTGTAGAATTGCAAGATAAAAATCGTTTTATCTCAAGCATAAATAATACAGCAACCGAGATAATTAATCGGGGTATCGGTTTTCGGCGGATGTATCTCACAATGGGTGCGGCTTTCGCGCGAGATGATCGACAACGTCACTTTTCTTGTCATCAAAATCGCCATCCGTAAAAAAAATATATATAAAATAAAAAAAAAACTTTCATTACCGTTCCTCCGATAGATTTTACGCTTGTCACATTCGAGACGTAATCCGTGAAGGTTATCACGATTTGATCTTTTACTGGATTAATATGTATTTCGTGCCTTACGTGACGTCATGATTGGGCATATGGTTCTTCCTGTTTACATTCTCCTCTACTCGCGACTCTCCATTGACTGATTTAATTATCCACAGTAGTACCAGGCGCTTGTCGACCGTAAATTATTCAAATGCGACTTATGTCCAACGTATCTACAAAGGAAGTGGACGTTCGGAAATCTGCACAGCAATTATCATAAAAGAATGCCTTTCGAGGAATTTGGCGTCGGGTCAATTAATACGAGGGCTTCGAATGGGCTTTCAAATTCGTCGAATAAGGTTGCCACAAAGCATATTTTCCTGGATATTATTAGCATAGAGAAATCCCAAATTTCTATCTTTGCCGCCCAAACAATAGTAAAAGGAACAAGTTTAACGAATATTAACAGCACTTTCGTAAAGTTTTCTGTTAATAAAATACGCACATCACTCATTTCAGTGGGAGTAAATAGTAGTTTTAGGATCGTAAATGGCTCCAACGCATCAAAACAAAACTCGAAAACTGTCCATTAATTTAGACGAGGTGGTGTCTAAGAATGGAAAAATTGATCATTTGTACCATAGAAAAAGATGTGGTGAGATGTAATTAACACGAATGTGATCATTGGATCAGTTTGCTACAAATAAAATTTACGTAACACGATAGGTAACCACAATTAAATGTTTTCCTCGTAAAGACCATACTGCGGTTGATAACAGTTAGTGGAAAACAACGAAAAGTTTAATATTTAAAATATAAAAAAAATGAATAAAAACATGTCAAGGTCAACTCGGGACCTAAACAGGATGTGGGTAGAATTAACTTCAAACCAGTTCGCATCTTAACAGAATAAGTCGAATTCCGGACAGATTTTACTACTTTTCCATAGCCGAGTTTCCTGAAGAGGAGGGGATTAAATTCGGTTCAAACACTAAAATGTGGTAAGGAATGTCTCTAAGCATTTATTACTTTTGGCATTTTCTTTTTTAGTTGCAATTGTTCTTAACGGGTTAGAGAAAGAAGGAGAAAAAGGGGGTCCTCATTCTATCCTCTAACGCCATCTACCGTCGAATAAATCGGAAAAGACGTTTCCATTGTCGTAATAAAAAACAGAAGAGACAAAAGTGAAATCCTAGTTTAAAATTGATAATAATATACTAATGCGCCTACCTAATCGTGTATATCGGAACGGATCGTTAGTTACACGCGTGTGTAATGCGTGACAACGTCACGTACAATGAACCATCCTTTCGTGTATTAAAAAAAGCATAATCGTATAATGTTTTCGAGACGATTCTATCGAAGTTCTTGTCTTTTTTTCGCATGAAAGACTAGGCGAATACCTAATGTGCTAATGACCAAAAGCTCGCTATTTAGATAGGAAACACGTGAAAATAAAACGGGGGGGAGCAATTCTGACCCGTTATCCATGTTCTACATAACAGACAATGGCCGATAATACTTTTAAAAAGAAAAAGAAAGAGATTACATAAATAATATTTTATCGCAGCGTGTAGGCATACATGCAACGGGTCAAAACACCGAAACTGTCTGAAATACCAGGAGGGACCCGGCAAATGACTTTCTAACATGACCCGGCCGATCGATAAATATCAGAGATGTAAAGATGACCTGAGGAGGATGTGAAGATATTTTTATATATAGAGAATCCCGTATGGTAATTAATACACCCCCCCGGGAGGAACTGGTAAGAGGACCTTTTATCGGGGCTACCGCTATTTTTATGTTAAATATAGTCGTTTTATTATTATTATTATCAGAGGTAAACAAACGTTTACAATGAAAAATAGACGTAATTGAAAGGCCGCTACCGAAGTGTAGCCCCGGATGCTCTGACAGATGTGTGTTATAGGTACGATTTACGACGGGACCAAATTTGGCATAGGTACAGTACATATCGGTGGGAGTTCTGTGAACTCGGGACCGAGTTCAGCGACACAATATGTGCATCTGAAAGGCACGAGCAAGACCAACCAACCGTTCGCTTAGACGGAACTAAGCAAGGATGAGTGTTACCGTAACC
Source organism: Centruroides vittatus (assembly GCF_030686945.1). Classification (NCBI taxonomy): domain Eukaryota; kingdom Metazoa; phylum Arthropoda; class Arachnida; order Scorpiones; family Buthidae; genus Centruroides; species Centruroides vittatus. Next base: position 3,407,192 of record NW_027122644.1, read on the forward strand.
CTAATGTCTCATGGACTGTATTTCCCAGGCTCAAAAGTTGGGGGGAGGGGAGACGCCGTTTATGGGTGGAAGGACGTAAAAACGGCAACTGGTGATGCTCGTTACGACACAAGTGGTGGCGACAATGTGCAATGTGCTGACAATTGGACTGTTCCTCCTAATCGCCGCTTGGACGACGACTTCGGCCGTCCACAATGAAAAGGCCGTCTTGCGTGGCATCTCAGAAAAGGTACAGTCGCTTTGTTTAAATATAAAAATCTACGCTTCTCTACTCGCGATTCTTAGATGGCATAATGAGAATTTACACCCCAAGACAGACTTTTTATCATTATCATTATTTATCTCTTCCGCGTAATATTAGTAATGCTAGCCTTTAAAAGAAATAAAGGGGAGCCAAGTTACGCGCCTTCACAATACTTACGAAGCAGTTATCAAAAACAAAAAAAAAAGTCTGGGACGGGTCAATGATGTAACAGAAGGTCACGTTTTATGGGTTAATTTTCTGGTAAGTTTTACATCGACCGGACACAAATTTCGTTATAATACGTGGGAAAGGTCACAACTACTTACGACTTTAGATATTACGAAGCCGAGTGATGAAGAAACTGGTACTGTAATTATCGTTCTATTTTCCCCTTTGGCTTTATTATTATTGTTGTATGAATGAAATTCTTTTATACTCGGGGTTATGAATGAGAATTCATAGACGACTTTTTCATTGATAATGCCGTAGATGACGTCGAAAATGATTCCAGATGTTCTTAAGATTCGATGAGGAAGACTTTCAAGGTTAAAACTATTTAATTCGTTCTTTGTTTATTTTTTATTTTTCGATTTTCCCGATTAAGGAAAACAAAGGTAGCAAAACGAGAGAAGTTTTAAAGCCTTGGAGGGAATGACAAAACGTACTTTCCCCTATTTCTTCCAGGTTAAAGATTTTTAAAAAATTAAACGAACAATCGATCAACTTCAAAACAGATTTTTAAATTCTCGTTGAAAGAAATAAATTATTTCTTTTTTTTTTATTTTCCTCCGGCCAAACAATACTTTCCTAAATGGAAAATACAATCGCTACATACATAATCACTAGATAAGTAATTAAAATTCCATATTCGTCCGTTAATCTGTCAAAAAACGTAGAAAAACACAATGCTATCTTTATCTTACAGAATTTTTGATAGCTCAATACAAGCACAACACATCCATAATAAATTAGAAGAGAATAAAGAAACTAGTTTAAAAAAATATAATAATAATAATAATAATCTGTATTTATTCTGTTTTATATCCTATCAGAATAAAAATGTTCCAGTTGCTAATCAATTCCAAAATGGCATTTCCGGTTTTAGTAGGCACAACGCTCATTATTAATTAGATTTATAGGCATGAATTATTTATGTACTTTTAGATGAGATAGATTCTTATTATGTTCCCGAGGATAAAAAAAAAGACGTTAACTTGATAAAATCTTAAGTTTTTCCTCCTCTTAAGAGTGTATTTTACAAGTAATGTACAGCGTTTTTTTATTAATAAATATTACAGTACCATTTTCATTAAGTATAAGATTTATTCGGTAAATTTGCTTTAAAAATAACTTTTTTAAGCTTAGTAACAGCAAGAATAAAAGGAGAAAAAGAAAAAAAGAGAGGTCTCGACTCGACCCATTCGAATCTCTCGAGACTTTTCATTCAAGAGCGGAAATTTGATTCATTGGGCCGTAACCACGTTACGTAAACATAGAAAAAGGGCATATTCGGCTACCAGGAACTGAAAGAGTGTCGATGCATCTTTAAAGTCGTGAATGTTCGTTTGCACAAATAGAGTGTAACAGGTATGTAGCGCTGTTGGGTCAGAAAGGAGATTAAGAGAGAAAATAATGCTAAACATTCGACCTTGGCGTGCCAACTGTGAATGCACCATCGATCCCCGACTTAAATCAAATGAATGATTACAATAATAATTATCGTGTTTATAATCAGATCGATCATCACGTTATGTTTTTATCGTCGAAAACGATATTCAATTTTGATAACGCATCTTATTGAATGACGTGTTGCTTCAATTCGTTCTCGTTAGTAGAGAGGGATTAAAATTAAGGTTACTTAACTATTCCCCTTGCCACTCTCTCTCTCTCTCTAGATACCCAACAGAGATGGAAAATTACTTCCCTACGGCTTGCCCGAGTGCTCGACTCAACAAGTATGTAACGCAATGTACATCCGACTGAACCGAATTCAATCCCTATGTTACTGTCCCAAGACTTATAGCCTATCCTGCTCGAACAGAATGGACTCGGCCGACGAGCACACTATTAATCTGATCGCCGACGAAGCTGGTGTAGTAAGTACTACCGTATTGTTTTTTGGAATGATTTACGAAAATGTATAACACCTTAGCCTACAAATCACGTATTACATCTCATTAGTTTCCGTCCCTAAGTTTAATTCGAGACACACCCTGCCTTCAACTGTCTACTGTGTAATAAATGGGGTTGTTTCACTCTAATAAATCATTACGGCCATCTAAAAGCAATAAAACTCGTACAGCACAATTAGAGGATGCCCGATTTGTGCCACTTCACAGTTACACATCAGGGGGGAGAACAGATTTCGACTTAATTAACACGCTAAGCAATTTTCCTATGGAAATTTACTATTTTTATAATAGTTTAGGTTCATTATTGTGATGTAATAGAACGATTCGGTCACAGATACTACTATTTCCCTTTTAAATAAGACGTGACTGTCACAAAACATTGGTTGCTTTCACGTTCTTATTGTCAGAACACGTTTTGCCAACATAGCACTTTTCGTTTCTTCAACCAAAGATAAACACGCACGATAAAGCCTTTTTATAGTGTTTCTCATTAACACACCAGTGTTCCTGAATTTATAATCTTATAAATACAATCTTACATTACTCAACTGTAATCTAATAATAATAAATAAAAAAATACAGCCTCCCCTTTTTTTATTGAACTAAACTGTAGTATTATATAAAAAGGAAATCCTTCTTATTAAATCAAGGGTTCTTGCTACATATATTACCTTGATTTTTTTAAATAAATGATTATAATGATTAATATTAAATTTTATTTTTAACAAAATATACAGTAATTATTAGTAAATCTAGCTTATCATTTAGAATTCTGATGGATTTGTTGACCTAATCTCAACTAGGTTTGATTGTATCTAGCTAGTCCACCCACAGTTTCCTTTTTAGATAACTTCCTAGCAGTTATTAAAATACAGTAGGTAACAAGAAGAAAGAATCTGGTTTTCTGTCCTTCATTTCAACATCCATAATTTATTTTTATAAACTTCTCTAATATTAACTTAATGAATAAAAAAAAAATATTTAAACAGGTTGATCCTTTACTTTCATTCATATACATGTACAGATATAATATTAAGCATTTACACTGTATATAATAATAAAGCAATTACACTGGGGTTTATTTTATAATTTCCATTATAATATCATAGTGTTAAATTATTATAAAATTAACAATTAAACTAGCCTACAGGAATTTTATACTAAATATCAATTAAAATTGGCATATAATTTTAATTATTTTACTAGAAAATATGGTAGAAGATGCATAATATATAACCATTGTCAAATGATACAAGATTGCATCCATCTTTTAATCACTTAAAAAAAATGATTGAACATTAGACAATGATTTCTGCTAATAAATAGATGAGTGGTCCATAATTAAATAAATTTGAAATTCAGAATGCAAAATTAAAAGATTTCTATCGATTCATGCTAAAAAAAACTTATCAATACACAAATATAACCTATTTGCTTAATCTATATAAATGAACCTACTAAACTACAGTTCTTATCTGATTTTCTTAAGCATTTTATTAATCAGATTATTATTTAAAGCTTCCTTGATGATTAACAATATCTAAATTAATTCAAAGATATCATCTTATGTACACAATATTTTTCCATAATAACTGAATTGAATATAATTACAGTAATATATAATTTATTATCGTGTAAGTTTTCAAAGAAAATTAGACTTCATGCGTTTAATTACTTAATTAACTTTACTCCTTTAGTATTAATTTTATGTTTCCGTATTCTTTGTTGTGTCAATAATTTAATTAATTAATTTTGTAGCCGCTGACACTGGTCAAAATTTGCGAGCCAATTCATACTGTGAGACCTTGTAAGAATCCAAAAGACTGGATGTTACTGGCATTACAGAGCAGGAGAACAGGAAAATCCCATTATCTAGTCATATGTCACTGTCCATCGTATGCATATTTACAAGGTCCAATCAAACACAGCATACCGACCTATGCTCACATACCCGGAATTAATGTTTATGGTATGCTCTGCAATCAAGGACATCGTAAAGAAAGACAATGGCCTAGAGGTCAGGAAAGTATTAAAATCTGTAATCACTAAATGTTTTTAAATAGTTTTTTTTTTTTTAATTTACTTAGACATTAATTTGATTAATGGCAAAAACTTTTTTCTTGCTTATTATAATGAGAGTTTGCATAATGTATATTTAATTCTAGAATAATATGGATAATTTTAAATGTATAGTAGTATTATACCTTCACTAACAAGTTTTCCAAGTAATTATCTGACCGGATTAATGTGCTTCTTTACTAACAAATTTAATTATAAACAAAATTTACTTATTAAACAAAAAAAATTTTATAAAATTTTCGCTTAATAAGCTGTTTGTTTGATAAAAATATTTTCTAAAGTGAGAAATTCCATAAATGCATTGATTAAACATTAGTGTTTTTACACTAAAATCCATTTTTATATAATATAATTGCAAAAATATGGATACTGTTTATTACATTTTAAATTTATTTGCATTAAATTCATAAAAAATTTAAATTTCTATGCCATAAACAATTACATTATAATAATAATAATAAATCAGTTTTTTTTCTGAGTCAAACATTTTATATGTAATGGATCATAAACTGCTATTACATTTGTTAATTATTGTAGCATATACAGTATATTTTTAATTTTATAATTGCAATTACAAAACTTAAACTTGTTTTGATAATACTGACTAATAAACAAAAGAAAAAAGGTTAATAAATGTGAGTAGAAACATTTCCTTCCTTTCCGTTCACCAGAAAAACAGTTAAAAACAAATAAATCATCAATCAATCAAAATTGCTAAAAAACTAGCAACAATTGACACATTCGTTCAGTTTTAGCATATAATGACCATTCATAAAAATTTCTTTAAATTTATTCATTCTATTACTTGCTCAATATCTTGTTTCTATAGAGCTAATAAATAAGAGTAACTCATACATTGCACTCTACAATAAAAAAAAAGAGGATTCACAAACAAGAATGATACTGAAGATGATTGGACTAGTTTTTTTAAAGCATCCAGGAAATTATGCAGGAGTGGCTCACTTTTTAATATTCTCCGACCGGAATCGTTGGAGTGTAAATAATTTGCAGAGTTAAACAAGATTTCTTGGTAAAATGCGTCTCAATCAATTGTCAAAATTTAAATTAATAGTTAACTATTACCTGTCTGCAAGCAAATTTAAGATTAAAAAGGTATAATTTTAATTTTAATGTAAGTTATTAGATACAACTGCTTAAAATAATTGCTTTTGTTAATGAAAGAACAGCAGTCGACTGAGTTAATTCACAAAAAAGATAAGGTTCCATTGAAGTTTCATTGTAATAACTAGAAAAATAATACACTGTACAATAAAATTAATACATTTAACCAGTTTACAGACTTATTTAAATGATAATTACAACTTAACAAAAAATCTATTACTGTAAAAATAGTTTAAAATGAAAACAAGATATGAAATTTATATCGTCATCAAAATAAATCATTAAATTTAGAATATAAATAAATATTTCTTTAAATTCATTTATATAATATTAAGTCAGATTGCTTTATAAATTGACAAATTTTCATGCTGTCTGATTTAAATATTTGTTATTTTGGTACTATATTTTTCTATTTTTATTGACTTAAAAACTAAATTTATTAATTAAATTAATCATGATAATTTATAATTATTATTATTAAGTGAAAATTAACCAGAAAATAATAAATTAAATTTTATTTATTTTTTTATTTTTTAGATTTTCCTGAATTTCCCTGGGATCAAGTGTTGAGATTTTCTAATTCTACAGTTTGGCTTTGATCAAATATTATCCTAATTGCACTAAAATCTACTATTTTTTAAATAAACAATTTATTTGTATATAAAGATATATATGTCTGTTTTAAGACTTTATACTAAATATCCATATTTGAAGTTTATATATTCTAGTACCTCCGAAAGTAAAAAAAAGCTGTTGGAATTCTTTTGCAGTTTTGTAATTTTATACAAATGATCATGAGAAAAAGACTCCAGAAGAACAAAACCTCTCAAACTCATCAATAAGTGAAAAATGGTATCTGATAACCTATGGAAATGACAAATACAAAATTATTTGAGACACAAATTACTTTACAAAACTCCATATAATGTAGTAAATGCTTAACAAGGTTTTTCTTTAGATATGTCAAGGTAATGGTTTCAGTCAAGTTTAGACACATTTTAAATAAAATGCTCAAAATTGTAATAATTTTAATCAAGTAAATGCTACAAAATACCCTGCAGTTGAAATAATTCTAATCTAATCAACTGTTTGATTTATAGAAGAACACTATCTTGCATGGGTAATGAAATATTATACCAAAAAACTTCAAACCTGTACTACTAATTAATATTTATTGTAAATTTCAGTTAATTTCTTTGATATGACTAAGCTTATCTGAAAATACTGATAAAGCTTATCTGAAAGTACTGCTAAACACAATTTCATTATTTTTTGATTTGTATGACTTCATCAATTTTAAAAGCCTTCTGATATATAAATTTCTATAAAAATAGTAGAGTAAGTTAACTTTAATTATGGATGTCCTGTGCACTAGATAATGAATTTACTTTTATAACATATTAATATAAAAGAGATGTATATTATTATTATGAATATTAAACAATTCTATTTCTATAAATTCAGTAATATTTGTTGATTTATAGTCTATTTTCTACTCTTGAAAATTCAGTTCTTTTTATTATGCAAATATTAATTAATAGCTGGTCTAAGTCAATTGGGAAAAAATAATGAACTATTCTCATAATCACATACCAATACAAATTAGCCATATTTATTTTATTCACTTAGTTTTAAAGTTACAGATTTTGATTGATTTATTATATATTATATTGAAAATCTGATGGCCAAATAATGGAGTTCAGAATATTGAAAAAGATAAAGGATACAATCCCCCAAATTTATTCATATTTTGGTACTAAAGAAAAACATTAATTGGAAATTATATACACCTTTATACAGTTTATTTTTTATTGTAATAAAACTATCTTAAACTATAATATCAAATGGCTAGATAACCAAAACAGTTATGGCATCGCCTTCACCCTTACACTCTGAAAGATCCAGAATCGAATCTGAGCAAGCAACTCCCCAGGAATTTTACATGGGTAGTGTGTTCATGATATGTTGTGCACAACCCCATCCCTCACCACTTGGCCACTTCTCATGTAAGCCTGGACAAGCCCACAATGAGTATAGAACAAAAGTTTGTAGTAGTTTATTAAAAGTGTTTTTCATAAATTTAACACCAACAAACTGATTAATTGCCTTGACTAATTGCCTTAACTAATTAATGTAGGGCTTTTTTAACAAAAGAGCTGTTTTAAAATTTTGAATTAAGTGAACAAGAAGTTGAAATATGATTCGATTTTGTAACTCAATCATTAAAGCCAGACAATCTGGCAAATTATTGGGATATAATAAGGCTAAGTTAACGTAGCCTTATTATAAACCAATAATTTAACAGATCATCTGGCTTTAATCAAAAATCAAGTCTGTGGAGCTGTTGGTTAAATACGTAACTGAATCATTGTAATGATTTTAATTTTCGCTGACGTTACAATAGATATAATAATTATAATTGATAGACTGATATAAATAATAAACATGGAAAATAAGCAAATAATAAATAACTTTATTTTTTTAGTATGAATAAAAAGATAAGGGGAAAAAATGAATTAGTAATGTATGAATACTATACGTAAATTACAATAATGAAAAATTGAGTTCTTATCACAAAAAAGCAAAATATTTTTATAAGGGATTATTATAAATGTTTAATATATAAACATATAAGATATTACATCTAACTAAACTTTTCATTAATTTAATTTACTAATTCTTTTATAGTTTTGATAAATCATATCAAAGTAAGATTTAATTAACCCCTTCTGGGTTCTTCAAGCATCTTTTAACTGTAATCTAGCCGGATCTTCTAAAATGAATACGAATATAAAATCTGGCTAGATTACAATTAAAAGATGCCTGAAGAATCCAGAAGGGATTAAGAAAATGTTCGATTTACCAGATTTAATCGTAATACACACTGGTTAAAGGTTCAAGTGAGTCTAATTTTTATATTCATCCCGGTGTGCAGTCGAAATTTGCAGAGATTTGTTTAACTTCTTAAAAGTTATTGTAGACATTACTCTTAACAGGATGATGATAATCTCATCCTGCTCAGAAACTCAATGTCTGAAATATATTAAAAAAAACACTACCAATAGATATAATTAATGTTAATAGTTCAAACAAGACATACAAGAGAACTATAAAAGCAAAGAGTAATTCTCAAACTTTCTTCACTGCCCTTAAATTAATTTCAACAATAAAAAAGTGAATGCAACAGTAAGACATTTGCTTATCATCAAATCTAAAAAAGCACAGAAATTCTAAAAGAAAATTATGCCAATTTTCTTTAGAAATAATTCATTGATAGTACAATGTGTTAAATAATTGAATTCCTAGAAATACAATGACAGGTCTTGGTCATGTATTATAATTGATCGACATATTAAAAAAACCTGCTGAAATGAAAAATGCTATTATTTGTTAAAATAATTTCCCAAAATAAATTCATAATTTATTTAAAAACTGATTTATTTTTTAAAAGATCTTTGTAACTTTCAGTTGGGATAAGACTTCTAATTATCTGTTTCTATATATTTTTAAGTAAGTATTCTTTGTATATTAACTTTATCCGTATTTTCTTCAGAAGTTTATGAGAAGAATGCATCAATTAATTTATCCTGATTAGAAAATTTTTGATAATTAAATATACATAAAATTAAAACAATAGCAAAATTTAAAAACTTTTAAATTTATTATATACTGTATTTTTTTCATTATCATCACTTTTTGTCACTAAAGTCATTAAATTTATCTATTTATTATTATAACTTTCTTTTGATTAGGGAACACCTTTTCAAAACATTAAATAATTATTGCTAAACCATAATTCAATTTTTTTGATGTCTTTAAAAGATTTAACATTTAAAAAAGTCTAGATTGTCATCACATAATCTGTTAGTCCACAATGGGATGGCTAGCTGTATATGTATATGTGTATATATATACATATATCAGGTCAGTCCATAAGTCCATGCTCATTTTTATGACCTTGAGAAAAATCTTGTTTTGCTGTTAAACATGTCAGTCTAATGTGATAATTTTTACACTGAAGTGTTAAATTGGATCTCATTCATATAATACTGTTCAGAATTGTGAAAGTTTCAGTTGTTTATTTTGGTTAAAATGGAAGTAACAGATGAATATAAAAGACATGTTTTATACTTTTTATTTTTAAGTGGTGAGAATGCTACAAATGCAGCCAAAAAAATAAATACTGTACATAATCAAATTGTAGTTAGTGCAAGGACTGTGCAGAAGTGGTTTGAAAGATTTAGAAACAATGATTTTAGTGTGGAGGACAAGGCTCGTACTGGAAGACCCGTTGACTTTGATGATGATGCTCTCTCTGCACTAGTCGAAGCAGAACCATCTTTAACAGTTGATGAAATTGTGGAACGTTTAAATTCATCCCATGGAACTGTTCATAGACATCTACAACAAATCGGAAAAGTTTCAAAGCTAGGAAAATGGATACCACATGAACTGTCAATAGCTAACAGACAACAACGTGTAAACATTTGCACGTCTCTTTTATCTCGTATTGCTTTAGAACCTTTTCTTGGTAGGCTGGTTACTGGAGACGAAAAATGGATCCTCTATAATAATGTGACGAGAGAAAAAGACAATGGATGGATCGCAACAAGCAGCCAAAACCGACTGCAAAAGGTGGGTTGCATCCAAAAAAAATTCTTTTGTCTGTTTGGTGGGATATGTCAGGTGTAATTCACTTTGAGCTGTTAGAACCTAATCAAACAATTACAGCTCAAATGTATTGTGAGCAATTAGAGCATTTAAATGAAAAATTGAAAAAAAAAATCGATCGCCGTTAGTGAACAGAAAGCAGGTTCTCTTGCAGCATGACAATGCCAGACCACACGCTGCAAAAATAACTGTACAGAAACTTGAAAGCTACAACTGGGAAATTTTACCTCATCCACCATATTCGCCAGATATTGCTCCCAGTGATTATCATCTTTTTCTCAGTTTGCAGAATTTTTTAAAAGGGAAAACTTTTGAGGATGAGAACAATGTAAAAAAGGCTATTTCTGAATATTTTGATTCAAAACCGAAATCATTTTACCAAGACGGGATTAAAAAGCTACCATCAAAATGGCAAGAAATTGTACAAAATAATGGTGAATACATTATAGATTGAAATAAAATTTAATTAAAATTTTTTGCTGCTTTTTTTGTAGATAAAAATATGCATGAACTTATGGACTGACCTGATACATATACAGCTAAAAGCACAGAAATTCTAAAAAATATATTATATATATATATATTTTTTAATTATATATATATATATATATATATATATAGTATATATAGAGAAATTTACTATGGCTTGACTCAATGATGAAACTTTTTCCAATATATTATAAATAAAACAGTAGATACAAGTAATAATGAACAATAGAAATAAAATGTAGAAGGAAAATAAACTAGGAAAGTGCAAAATGAATAAATGTCAAGTTTGAAAACAAAACTTTTTGTCAAGATTCTGAATAAAAACAGATCTTATTAGGTTCATATAAAAGAAATTACCAAATACGTCATTAAATATGTTATATAATACTAAATAGATTTTTCATCGGGGAAACTAAAATAAATAAACTTTAGAAATTAATATAATACTGGTCTGCTTAACTAGATTACTAAATATATCATACACTTTTTCATTTAAAAGCTATATATATATATTTAATAACAACAATTATCGAGAAAAAAAGTAAAATTCCCAAGTCACTTACTTCAAATTAATTTTTCTATTTACATTAAAATAAAATATCATGAATATATAATAAAATAAAATATCACATATATATAAAATTGTCTTCATTTTCTTTTCCTGTCGTTACAAACACCAGTGACAGTCCAAAATGATTTTCACATACAGAGATGACCTTTCATTTGAGACTGCATCCTCTGCAAAAAAATACAAAATAGAAAAAATTCCTCTGGCAACTATGACAATAAAAGGTCATTTCCATATGTGAAAATTGTTTTGGATTGTCACTGGTGATTTTAGTGACAGAAAAAGAAAAATGAAGACAATTTTGTATATTTGTGATATTTTATATTTCAATGTAAATGTAAATATGCCTAGTTTTAATTTTAATTTATCTATATTAAAAATTTCTCATTATATTACTTGTGCAGAATATGAATTATTCTTCATCTTATTAATCTTACTTAATTTATGATATTTAAATTTTATAAGAGAAACGTTCTACATATAATTTAGTTAACAAATATAACAGCTTTAGGTTCATAAAAAGTTTAATGACTGTCTTATAAAGGCTTCATTTTAGTAAACAACACTTGCCTTAATATATTATCATAATACTTTATATGGAGATTTTTGTATATTTTGTAAACAGATCAATCACTTCTCTAGCTAATTTGGAAACTTCAAATTGTAAATAATGATTATTTATGGTTTGAAATTTTCAAACAAAAGACAAAGACATATTATTAAATGGGTCGATCATTTCTTAAGTTTTATCTTCAAATTATCCTTTCGACCTTACAGATTATGTTTATAATTATATAAAATAGTACATTTGACATTTGGAGCTATTTTATAGATTGCATCTTCAAACAGCCCAAATATCAAGTACAGTACTTCACATAATTATACATTATAACAATATCAATTATAATTAAATTTTCTGAAAGACGGCCAGATGGCTGAGAAGTCAAGGCAGCAGCCTGCGCTTTGGGAGATCCAGGATCGAATCCAGATGGGTTGAAAAATCCCCAGGAATTTTTCAGCAGTGGTCCTCATAAAGCTATCTCTCCCTTCCCAGCCTAATGGCATCACAGGGTTAAAGAAACTATGCCTTAATCATGGGTCATGGTGTGATACCCAATGGGTAAACTGGACTCTTAGTTGGACCACCGAGGATGTCTTTCAGGCTCCCATCCATTCTCTTAAGTCCAAATCACTAACTTTAGCGTAACTTTTATTGTGCAGCCTGTTCTGCATGTATTTTATTCCTTACTTTGCTCACTATTACAACTACCATTATTATTGTTATTATCGGTCAGCGGGGTCCACTTCCCTACAAGAAGTACCCTGCTCAGTGCATCCACTGAACTTATAGATCTAGAAAACCTATCACTTTTTCCATCAATTCCTTTAGTTTTCCTTTACTTGCTGCTAGTGTTCTAAGTACTTGTTCAGGCAGCTTGGATCAGTCAACTTGGCCAGCACCTCGGCAGAAATCCTCAGTGAGAGGAGAGTCAAACACGTAGTGTCTTGCGTCACTGCGAAAACACCCACAGGAGCAGCTACCATCTCCTTGTCCAAACCTGAAAACTTGAAATGGGGAAACTCCTGTGTCCGATCATAATCTGTGTCGTCAACCAGTTACAACACACCGAAGTAAGGCCAACTTCAGGCATGAAGGCATAGGTTGACCTACCTATTGTACTTTGAGTCCAGCACTCTTGCCAGTTTGTCATTGATCGCTGCAGTAGAGTACTTTTTATTTATGTAGTCAAGGGTTCCACTGTCCTCGTTATAAATGGGCCCCTGGCCCCCACCTTGGCCAGAAGAGGTGAGGGGTGGTCCATACAGATATGTCAAACCCCATCCCTCACCACTTGGCTGCCCCATTGTGAGCCTGGACAAACTCATAATGGGCTTACAAAAAGAGGCCCTTTAGTGTCCACAGGGCAAAAAGAGTTAAAAAAAAATAAATTCTGAAAACAACCAAATTAACAACAGGATTACACACAAATGTATTTCTTACAGCAATTTCAAATTGATAATTGATGATTTTAATTTTAATTAATAATTAAAAAGCTTTTTTTAAATATTTTAGAGAAATTTTTAATTTACATTAATTAACACCAAACTTTTATGAAACAAAGTGCACCAAAGAATCACAAAATAAACTCCAGTATGTGCTTTACTAATGAAAAAACAGACTAATATTTTTTCCATTAGTAAAGCATGTACTGAAGTTTATTTTATGCTCCATTGGTGTTTTGTTTATGTATTCTCTGATCTGTACAAATTTCATGAAGCAAACTTTTATGAATAATATATAAATATATAGAGACAAAGTATGATTTATCAAGCAAAAATGTAAATAAAAATGTAATTTTGTAATTTTCTAGAAATAATAATGCATTTTGATTACTTAAAGAAAATAGAATAATCAATACAATAAACAAAACAGTGATTTGAATCAGAATTAAATTTTATAATTCACCAAACAAAAATAATAAAATGAGACCTGGGAAAGTCACAAATTTCATTTTTATCCTTCTCCAAAAACAATAAAGACATAAATAAAATCAATAAAACAAATAAAACTGATATTTTACCAAAAGAAATTTTAATTTATATAATTTTCATATCATTATATATATATATATATAAATAAAAGGCTAACTTTGGAGTTCCCTGTGTTTGGGAACAAAGCCAAATGACTCTGCTGGCACTCTCTTTATCTGAATCTGTTCATTACTTTTTCATCAACTATTTAGAACAATAAAGTTAAACTATAATATTAAAAAAGAATGCAATTTAATTTTTTAAATTTATTTTGTTATCACATAGATAATCTGACAGCTGTTTGTATGACTTCATAAATATTTCTAAAGATATTACAATAAAAAAAATAATAAACTAATTAATTTTTTTAATCACAATACTCAATTTGGTACTGTGTGGAAAATAATTTGGTACTCAACATAAATATACATCTTTTGATGGTTGATTCCTTTTATTAAGAAGAAATGATCCAACTGTGAGAAACATAATTGACATTGATTAAAGATAAACAACAAAAAAAAACTTAAAAGCTGTAGGAGGTAGTTGACCACAATACAAAGAACATCAGGAATAATAATAATAATAAAAAAACAAATAGCATGATAAATATTTCTAACATAATTCTTTATGTTAATTCACACAGCCAAGTTTACTATATACAATGAGCAATCAATTTAATAACCTGAATGGCCAACATCTGAATTAAAGAAATTAACAACACAGTACTTAGAAAATTGAAAATTATTATGAATATAAAAAGAAATGCTAAATTTTTAATTCTTTTTATGACATTTTAAGATTATCTGCAATTTATCAACACTATTTTTAATTAAAAGTGAATAAATGATATTAAACAAGGTTAAATATAAAATAATAATAAAAGTTAAAGTTAATTTTTGGCTTAAATGAAAATTTATTTGTGATATAAGTGGAAATAAATTAATATTTCTGCCTCAAAATTTATATTATATAATTAATTGCAACTGAATATTTTATTATTCATTATTAAGGGAAGAATTAATAAGTTTGATTAATTAAGAAGATAATAAGAAACCAACAATTAAAAACATATTCCTTCTCATTATCATTATTTAAAGTTTTTCTTATGTTCGAAACAAAATAAAAAAGAAAAATCAAATATTTCTTGATAGGTTGTTGTTGTTGTTCAGATCTGCACTGAATTGATTTTTCTTTTTATTAATTTTCAATTTTTAAGCGACAAGTTTATTTTTATGTATAAAAAATATATGTAATGTTGCTTAGAAGGTTGCATTAGTTACTAGAATTTATAATGCATATAATTAAAAGAAACTTAAATATGAATTTCAAAATAGACTACATTTTTAACCATTATAATGTGAAATATTTTTTTTATGCATGAACACAGAATTAAAACTTATTTTTAATGTCAAACAATCCTGATATTTTAATTTTTGTTATCTAATTTCTCCTGAGCACAAGTGCTTACAGTTTTATCACCTGCCACAATGACCATTGTCAGATTATACATATTAAAAAAATATATATATCTTTCAAGCTACTGATACATGACAAAAATTTGTCTATAAAAACAATATTCATGAAACAGACAATAATTTATTTCAATTTTATTAAAATCAGATATTTAAAACAGATATTTTAACAAACTTTTTATTGTGTTTGATATGTTTTAATGAATGTCATAAACTTCAAAAAATTAATTTTTAATACATATATATTATAAAAATTAAATATGTAAAACACTATAGTCCATAATTCTATAGTATAGCATATTCAAATAGGAAAATATCAATACAAGCTCTTACCATACTAATGCTTAAAACATGAAATTTGTTTCCGTTGTAAAAAAAAATAATACCTGTCACATCAGCAACAGATGCAGCCTTCTAGCAATTTGAGATAGCATTTGCAGGTGGTAACATAGCAATTAATGTGTTTAAAAAGTAAGTCAGATCTGACTTTCTAAATTAGCCATAATTTAACTACATAATCCTAAATTTAAATTAGCAAACTGTAACATAAAAACTTGATCTAATGATTTAAATTATCTACTAATCATTATTAGTTTGAAAACAACCATTAAATGTTTTAAAATAACTGTTAATGTTAATTTTAAATTAATTAACACTCAATTTTCTCTTTATGTTTATATAGCTCAATACTCAGCATATAAACTGACACATCTATTCTAACAAATAATATGTACCAGATTTGTACTCAAAATTGTAGAATTTATTCCAGTTATAGGCCCACTAATAATTACTAATAAAGAGAATAACTTACCCAAATAAGCTAAGTAAATTATACAGAATAAGGCATAGAAACAAATAATTCACAGTGAATTATTTGTTTCTATGCCTTATTCTATGCCTTATTTCTATGCCTTATTCTGAAACTTGTTAGTATTTCAGATGATTTTAATACAATGATAGGTTTACTATCAGCTAATAATTTTCTTCAGTAAGTAGATACTTTCACATAAATAAATGTGATAAAAAATGAATGAATATTTTGATTTAAAAGTTTGTCAAGAACAAAAAACTCAGTTATATTTTAAAAAGTTAAAAATTATATTATTAAATATTTCTCTTAAAAATTCATAAATTGTATATAATATTTCTCTTAATAAAATTCTATAAATTTGAAAAGGAAAATTCCAGAGCAATTTTAATAAAACATTGCAAATATAATTTATAAACAGTCATTTTTTTGCTACTACTTATAGTACTTGCTACTACTTAGTTATATAATACTTACTACTTTAGCTAAAATAAACTAAAATCAGTTTTTAAAAAGACTGAAAAATCCTCAGGAATTAAAATTTAGAATACTTTATCATCATATGAAAATTTAGAAAATTATTTATTTTAATCTATAGTTATTACTAAATATAAATGGCTAGAAATCATTTACCTTTTTTCTATGGTAAATAATTTAATCTAAAAATATCTGTAAAGTCTAATAAATAAATAACTTACCTAACATTTCTGCAGTAACTTGAATGTTACAACTGTACATAGCCACCATCAACCTCTGTGGTTGAGCCTGAAATGCTCTTCTGCAGCCTTCTTTCATTATTGACATTATTTGACCTGCAAGAGGTCCATAAGGTGCATTACTATTATCAATTTCACTGTAATTTCCCACTAGTTCTGAATTATTTAAATCTTCTTTAGTGTCCGAATCTCCTATAAAAATAGAGTCTCCGTTACAATTTACAGCTGAATCTACATTCTGATTTTCTAATTTATCTGTCAACTGTAAATTAACTGTAGTGTCTATATCATTTAATAGGTTATCTATTTCCCAATTTTCAATAATAAAACAAACACCCATCATAGGTTCTTGGCATAAAGGTCCGGATAAAGTTGCTAATTGAAAACCATTTACAAAACTATTATCATATTGTAAAAATATACTTTCTAGTAGTTTATCTTTCTTTTCTATCCAAACTGATGGCTGTTTATACCCTGGTATGCGATTTAATAAGATGTTTGGTCCACATCTTTTAGGTCCAAATGACCATATTTGATCTACTGCATTTTTCCATGTTGGACCTTCTTCATTGAACACTACCTCTAATCGATGTTTTAAATCTTCTATTTTTTTTAAAGTTTCTGAAGTTAGTATATTAACAGAAATTTCTTGTTTACTTCTTTGAGTATTAACAGTTTTACATAAAGCTTTGATATACTGGGAATTTTCTTCTATTAGTTTAGTTACACATTCTGGAAGCGGTATAGCTCTTAATGAAATTATTGATCTCTTATTTGGTGTCTGAATTGTTATTAAACCATCAGATCCACTATTACCATCCAAATCAGAAAGCTATATATATAAAAAAAAAAAAAAAAATACAACATAAGAATCAATTTAATAATTATTATTCAAAATAAAATATAAAATAAACAGAACTTTTTCCTTATATATATAAAAGACAAAATTTTGCTTAAATTAATAGAATAGAATTTTATTTTTAAGATTAAAAAATAAACATTGTTGATCATGGTTAAATTTAGCTGACGATGTTATAATTACACGAAAGGACCAGCTAATTCCATTATGTAGATGATACATCCAAACAAAATTAAACATGACATTATGATGTTT
Source organism: Centruroides vittatus (assembly GCF_030686945.1). Taxonomy (NCBI): domain Eukaryota; kingdom Metazoa; phylum Arthropoda; class Arachnida; order Scorpiones; family Buthidae; genus Centruroides; species Centruroides vittatus. Next base: position 3,425,139 of record NW_027122644.1, read on the forward strand.
ATCCCATTTTAAAAACTTATAGTAAAAATGCTATATTTTTTATATAGTAATATTATAAAATACTATATTCTTAAAAAAATTTTTAATATAAACAAAATTATTTTGTTGCATAATTATTTCAAAATTTAAATCCAAAACAAGAATTTTACACTTTAGAAATGAATTAATTTCATAATAAATATAATTATCTGCTTCTAATACTTTAAGTATTGTTTTCTGCTTATTTCTGTTAAGAATAAAAAATTATTTAACATTTCTTTTTATTTTATATAATAAGAAAGAGAAGCTCTAAACAAATTAAATTATAACATAATGTTTTAATCACAATAAAAGATTATACAAAATTTTAAGAATAAACTATTATTTACATTTATTTAAATGCAAATATATATTATTTTTATAATTGAATATATTAAACAGAATATACTAACTTTTAAATGATTTATGAACACAAATTTATTTATAATTGTAATCTTTAAGATAGAAAATAAAATTAATTAGAGAGGAAATTTTTATGAGGAAAATCAAAATTAGAAACAAATTATAAAGTTGAATACAATTGCAATTAAATTTATGAAATCTTACCTTTTTAATTTGATTCTTGTCTTCAATAATTTCATTTACCATGTCAGTTTTTGGAGGTGGGACAATGGTTTCACGAAAAGGTACAATAGGTGGCGATACATTAATTTCAATTTTTGCAAATCTAAATATTATTATTTTTTAATTATTTAATATAATTTCATAAAATTAATGCAAATAAATAAATTTAAATACAAGATTGGAAGTTTTATGCTAACCTTTCTTTTAAATCATCCAAACAACGCTGTAAATGTACTTCACCTGCAGTAACAATAACATGTTCCCCTGTTTCTTGAATTAATACTTGAACACATGGATCTGCTTGATTTAATAAACGTAAACCAGAAACTAGAGAAGACATTTCACCTAAAAATTTTTTTAAAAAATTATTAATTATAAGTTTATTGTCAGATTTTTTGCTTTAAAAATTATTACATTAATTCTAATACTACAATAAAAGATAATAATCACTTTAACAGAATTTACTCTTTTGTATAAAATGTAAAAGTTTGTAAGACATTTTTTGTAGAAATTACATTAAGATCATTAGAGAAAAAAACTAAAAACAAAAAAAAATAAAAATAAAAATAAAAATATAGAGAAGAGTAAAGAAATGACATCATTAACAAAACATGCTTATGACGACAAGAAAGCAATAATGATATGGGTGAACTCGTAAATGATTTAAAATGAAAAAACAAAAACACCAATAGCAGCTAAACAGAATGAATGCAGGAAATTTAATTAATATAACTGGAAAATAATGATGAAAACTTTTAAATGTGAACATTAAAGGTTAGGAAAATAATAAGTGACAAATACTAGATTCTATAACCATCAATCAAAGTCACATAAAAAGCTGAAAAATTATTTAAAGCAGTTTAAAATTTCAAAAAGCTCATCATTTCATAGTAAAAATAAAAAACTGATTAAAATAAAAATCCAGCAATGAATTGTGTAATTTTTCTGGCCAAACTTTAAAATTGCATATTGCACTATCTGTTATGAGATTTTATTTTAAAATCTTTCTATATTAAAGATCAACAACTGCCGAATTATCGGGCTAGCAAATGGCTATAGTAATATTAATAATTAAAGTTAATTTGCTACTAGAGTTAGGCGTTAGGCGCCATCTCTTGCTAAATTTAATAATTAGAATTTTAATTAAATAATTTAAATAAATTTAGGCCTAACTGGAAGAAAAGAATCGGCCCGAAGCGGGATTCGAACCCGCAACTTCTGCTATCCATGCAGACACGTTACCAGTTACGCTACCCGGACCTTCGCTCCGATCTTCCCTTCCAGTTGATATAAGATTACCATACCACCATCGACGGTCATTACAATGCCGGCTGGGGACACATTAATTGCCCACGTCCTCCCAAAGGCACTCAACCAGCCTTTTCTTCCAGTTAGGCCTAAATTTATTTAAATTATTTAATTAAAATTCTAATTATTAAATTTAGCAAGAGATGGCGCCTAACGCCTAACTCTAGTAGCAAATTAACTTTAATTATTAATATTACTATAGCCATTTGCTAGCCCGATAATTCGGCAGTTGTTGATCTTTATATGTAACGGGTTAGTTGTTGTTTATTTATTTCTATATTATTAATTATTATAAAATGGCAAAGCTTAATTTTGAGGGTAGAAATATGACCCCTTTATCTCTCCATCCCATTGATGTTTAACCACTGAAATTTAATAGCATCAATTCCCCAATACACAACCACCCTGCAAAATTTCAGAAATTTTCAACAAAACCACGGAAGTTATTAAGCTTCAAAATGGATAAACAAAATCACGCCCATCCCACACACACACAAACATCTATACATACAGAAAAACCCTGAACTTTTTTGCATTTCTTAACATTTTAAGGTGATGAATCCAAAAATGTAAAAATATTGGAGGTGGTCATTATTTTTGAATGATTGCAATACTTCCTCTCTGTTAATATACTTCCCCTCTGTATATAATAGCCTAGAAAGTAAAGTAAATACTTATTTTATTAAAATTAGAAATAATACTTAATAAGTTCTTTTTATTGTGTAGTATATATAAAGATAAGAACATTTTTAATATTGCTTTCAATGATTTTGAGATGGCTTTCAAGAAGTCCTAATTCAAATCTTGGAAATAACTTAATGCTATTTAAATATCATTCCAAATTATTCTTGCCTTAAATGTTTCTAAATTATTTGACCATTAAGAATACCAAAATGAAAAGATATTCTGACTGTAGTGCCAAATTATTCTAATTTAATAAATCTATCAAATTACTGTTGATTAACTGGAAAATAAATTAATCCTATTTCATTTTTCAGACAGAAGTCTTTATTTCAAAACAAATAATAAAAAGAATAATAGTATAAATTTATAAAATAATTAATCTGTATGTGGATATATGTTAGACAGCAAATAATATTTGAGAATAATAACTATAAATATGTGCTTTTTTGCTTTCAATGAATTTTTAACATTTCATGCATATTAAAAATTATTCATAAGTTTATCCAAAAACTCTTTTTGATTTCTCTTTTAAACAGTATGATGATGTTTTCAGTGCTGTTTTTATCATAATCTTATGATAATCTATGAACTTAGTTTTCAAACTGATGGATTGGACTTATTATTATGATGGTTCTTATATTGTAAACTATTGAATATAAAATAATTGCCAATATAAGTAATTAAATAAAAATAGCTTGCTTTTTATAAAATTAAAACATTTTTCAGCTACTTTTACTAATACCCCTTTTTTTTAACTAAATTTTTCTATCAAATTCAGATCAGTTTGAGCATATTCCTATTTTTGTTTTGATATCTTATATATTATTATTATATTTTTCAAGTAGTTTAGAATTGTAAAGTCTTTCTTCATTTTGTTATTTTAAATCTTCAAATTAATATGACAAGCATTATCATCTTACATTTCAAAATATAAATTCATTGATACTATAATTAAAATCAAAATACATCAAATTAATAAGTATTATCATATTACTAATGTTCAGAATTTTCAATGTAACAGATAAAATAAAATTTTCTATATCAATTAGAAATATTTATACATGCTGAACTGTTATAAAAACTATTTATTAGATCATAAGTTTCATTTATTGATGCTTACAAAAACCTTCAGGAATCCAATAGTGTTCAATATTCAGTTAAAATTTACATTTTTGTTTTATCTCATTTATAATTAGTGCTCTAATATAACAGTTTCATTTTTTGTATGTTTCTGAAAGTGTGCCAAGCTAAAAAAGTCAAAATTAGAAAAACATCCACCTCATTAATTTGCCTAAATTTTATTTAAACTGTGTACAATTAGATTCTCTAATGTGTACAAAATACAAATAAAATTATTATTCTGACTCCAGTAAATAATAAATTAATTTTTAAAATACATTCAGCAACTATTTTAGATTTCTTTTAGCTACTTTCTACTAATAACAAATTAAGAGTTCTACTAGTTTTCTTATAGTGATCTCTTCAGCACTTTTTATCAAATCCAAATATATATAAATTTTCTAATCTCAAAATATCAACATCAATAGCAATGTAAATTATTTTCAATAGTTTTTTTGATCATTAAGATTAAATCAGAGACAATTAGTCCAGAATCTAAACGTGACATCTAGAATTATTAAGAATAAAAATCAATATAATCTGAGAAGAACTTATTAAACAAATGTTTCCAAGTAAGAACATTTCAGAAAAACATTTCTTTTTTTTAATCTCAATAAAAACAAAATGTATCAGTTTTGTTCCAGAATAAACTCATATTTTCAATGATAATAAGCTCAATAAACAACACCACACCATTTCATACAGCAAACTACACGATCTATTTAGATACTAAATAAGCAATAACTAAATAAATTAAACTATTAACCAATCAATAATGATCTGTTAAATGACTAAATCGTCATCAAAATATTAATCATGAAGTCTGATGAATGTGTGTTAAAAATACAATTAAAATCTAAATTGTGTTTTCAGAAGTTATATTTATACAACTTTGTAAAAAACAAATTACAAAATAAAATAATATAATGAATCTTATTAAATGAATTGCAAATATTTTTATTTAGTTATTCAATATAACTTTTTAAACTTGGAATTTACTCTTTTTTATATGATGCTGTGCTTTCTAACATACAGGGTGCACCAGAAACAACTGAGTTTTTAAATTTTAATTCACAAAACATTGGCCATTTACCAAATGTATCAGTACAAAGTAATAAATATTTGTTTCTCCAAAAAGTATTATTTTATTTCAACAACTGTCGGGTGTTTGTAGCAAACCCTGTATTTCATTCCTTCTTTTTATTACATTGAGTCATAACTATTATTGATAAGCTAACAAAACATTAACATGTTAATAAAAATTATTTTTTTAAACTGGAAAGGATAGTATCAAAAAATATTATCTCAATTGAAGCTGGAAAAAAATAAATATTATAATATTTTTGAAATTAAAAAGTATTACCATTTTGAAACCAAGAAAATTAAATCCAAAGTTAGAATTTTTAATAAATTTGCAGCCAAATACTAGAATATAAATCATTTTCTGGAGCCAAACCAAAATTTTGTGCTTAGGATCCTGAGACTGATAAATATAATAAATCTTAAATCACATAGTCTAACTTTCTTCAATGGACATTGATACAATTATAAACAAAACATTTTAAATATATGTGTGCATGTATGTAAAAATATCTGAAGGGAAATATATGTAATATTTTTAATTCAAATTATATTATCTACTTTAATGAAAAAGATTTCATACATACTTGGATGACTTGGTTCTAAAGCAACTCTGAGAATGGGATTAATAGGTGTTTGCAATTCAACAAATGGTGAACAAACTATTGTTGTAGAGAGTGTAGCTGACTTTAAAACATGTTCTTCTAAGCCACTAATACCTATTCATAATATAAATTCTTTAGCTTGAAAGATACTATTCACTGATAGTAGTAAAATAAATAAAATCCACACCTTATCAATGAAAGAACTTAAATTAAAACAAATATTTTCAATTCACTTAATAAATCATCTTAAATGTAACATGAGAATAGAGAATAATCTGTTAAGCAGACAAAAAATGTTTATTTTAAATTTAAGTTTTTTCTCTAACAAAATGTAAATTCTTCAGCATATAATTATTTTAAAATATCTAAAAAAATAAAATTTATTATTAATGAATATATTAACAATACACACCTACAACATTTCCAGCAGGAACAGAATCTAGTGATTCTAGTTCTTTTCCCATTAGTAAATAAAGATCCTTAATAGTAGCAACAGTTATATGTTGATCAGAAGGCAAATCTTTAAGAGTTAAGTTTTTGTTTATTTCAATATTCTAGAATAAAAAACAACAATATAATTTCAGTACTCGAGAAAATAGAAATATTCAATTAAGTATTAAATATGTAAGAATTACACTTATCCACAATTTTATTTCTAAAAGAAAAATATGATTATTTTTCTTCACATATTTTCTGGTTGATGATAGAGTTACCAAACAATGTATTATTTTAATGAATTTAATTTCAAAATGTATATAAATGGCATATAAATGTAACAAGATTAAAAAATTAAAACAAAACTTGGAAATATGATGATTATTATTATTATTATTAATGGCAACAAAATGTATTATAAATCTATTTATAAAAAGCACTGCAGATAAATGAAATCTATTACTAATCATTCACATATTTTCATGTTAAAACTGTAGAACCTGAAGAATGTAACTGAAAGCAGACATAAATGTTTTTATAAAATATATCTTAAGATAAAAGTCTAAATTTTTTTTCACTTAATTCTTAAAAAGAAAAGAAATAAAAAATAATAATTTTTTATTGATCAATGTTAATTTACTATCTATTATTATAAAACATTTATTTTCTAATTGTAATTATTTTTAAAGAAATAATTATATAATTAAACTCTGTTATTTAAAATTTTCAAATGTCATCACTTTTATAATAATCAAGTTTTACAAAGATGAAATTATAGCTCTGAAATGATTTGACTAAATGTTTTCCTATATTTGTTTTTCTATAATTATATTTTTAAATTAAAAAAAATTATTATTAAAGATCAAAGTAATAAATAATTTCATTGTAGTATAATGTTTGTTTATAAATTTTATAAAGGTAAAATCATTGTAATGGAAATCCTTTAAACAAACAATCTCTCCCATCTCAAAACACAAAAATTTCAAAATCAGCCATACACAATATTATAAATTAGTTCACAGATCATTAGATGCACACCATGTAGCTATCTAATTATCCATACACAATATGCAAATTCTAAATCAAATCGAAAAATTAGTTTTTATTTGTATATTCTAAATAAATAGTTGATTTTGTAAAATTTAAAATCTTCAAGGGGCTGTTGATAATAAACAAATCACAGCTTTCAATCAAGTTAAAATATTCTAAAAATCTATTTATTTTCTATGTATTATTTTCTAATGATATAAACATTAAAATTCAGAATAAAGTATAAAAATACTAGCAAAAATAAACAAGAAAATATTAATATAATTAACTTTGAAAAGATACTTTAAATTTCTATATACAGTAGAGAGTCGAAAATCGGAATCAATTGGGGACTGGGGTTGTTCCGATTAGTCATTTGTTCCGATTACCCATTATATACGAAAAAATACATTAACCTGTCCGATGTTCAAATTTTTCTCCATTGCGTGTCGCTTCACGTTGAATTTTCGTCGATTTTAAGCCCAACAAAATTTTTATAATAATAATCGAGGCTATTGTATCGTTAAAAATTATTTCTTTATTTTGTACAAACAAAATAAATATATTGAAGAATATAAAAACATGAAAATTATACTTTAGAAGTAAATCTAGTATCAAAAACGTTTGATTCAGCATGACACAGTCCGACTGAAAATCGTTCCGATTAACGACTCTCTACTGTAATATTTTGATTCTATAATCATTTACTATCAATAATTACGTAAACATGAAGTAAAACTATTATCCAGAAGAAACATATCATTTTAACATTTTTCTGTTAAAAGGCTCAATAAAATATTTTTATTAGATTACTGAATCACTAAAATTGTGTCATTGACAGTTTTAGAAATCATCTAGAACAAAAACTAAATCCACATAAAAAAGCAAATTTCAGGCAAATTGATGATATTTACAATATATAAGATGTACCGGTACAGTACATTCCATTTATATATTGCCTGACATAGAGGAAATAGGAAAACAAAAATCACATCTTAGCAATATTATATATTAACAAACCTTTTCTAATATTTTAGTAGGATCATGTTTTGGGCCTAAAACATAAAGTGTTTGTCCTTTGCAAAGTTTACCACTAAATATTCTTGCAAAAGCAATAAACACAACTTCTTCAACTTGATTAGGAGATTCAAGAGTATTAATATCATCTAATTCTGTAATAAAAAAAAATATTTTAATGTAATAATTAAATGTCATAATACCATATTCTAGTTTTACAAATTAAGAATGGGAAATTTGATTCTGAATACTCAAAATCCCAGAAAAATTTATAATTAGCTGTTCAAAAAAAAATTACTAAATTTTCAAAATTAAAAACAATTACAATAATACTCAAACACCAAAACACTTGCTGAGCTTACTGCTATCTTTAATTTCTAACGTTTTCAACCTAATTTTTATAGGTCATCCTCAGGAAAAATTTATCACAGTTCCACATTCGAATGTAAAGCTTTCGAATGCTCGCAACATTTAAAACTTTTCGAATCTTTAAAAATTTTTTAACGGTTTAAATAATAATGGATTAAACCAACTACAAACACATTAAAAACATTACTAATTAACAAACATAAAATAAATAAATAAATATTGTATCAAAAGTAGATTAAACTAGTTAAAGCTGCCATGTCCTTTCTACGGGTTTTTAAATTCGTAGAAAGGACATGGCAGCTTTAACTAGTTTAATCTACTTTTGATACAATATTTATTTATTTATTTTATGTTTGTTAATTAGTAATGTTTTTAATGTGTTTGTAGTTGGTTTAATCCGTTATTATTTAAACCGTTAAAAAATTTTTAAAGATTCGAAAAGTTTTAAATGTTGCGAGCATTCGAAAGCTTTATATTCGAATGTGGAACTGTAATAAATTTTTCCTGAGGATGACCTATAAAAATTAGGTTGAAAACGTTAGAAATTAAAGATAGCAGTAAGCTCAGCAAGTGTTTTGGTGTTTGAGTATAATTGTAGGTAATTCTGCCGAGGAAGTAAAGATTATTAAAAACAATTAGCTAAAAACATCAATAGGAGTAAAAAAACTCATGTTTTATGGTATTAAAAAAGACAAAATAAAGACAACATTACGTCTAAAAATAAAATATAATTATAAGGTCTTTCAATGATAATACATAACCATCATCTTCAGATAAAAACAAAATAAGGAAATAACAGAAAAAAGTTTGATAATTAAAACTGAATAAATTAATTATTTTTCCATTTTATTAGAATAGCTGTGATTTTTATTAAATTATATTTAAGTTGTATTATTGAATTATATTTATATTTAAACCCCATATTCTCAGCATTTCATCATAAACTTCACTTTTAACAATTGTTTATTTTGTGGGTATAGTTTTTAATTTAAAGCATGTTGAACTAAAGAACTACAGTATATCAGTAGCTTAAGTAATAAATATTTATGAAAGCCTGAATAATTTATTTCTGTCATTTACTTTTCCTTTTCTACACAAATCTGTTTTAATAACTTAAAACATTGTTCATTAATTTTCAACTCAATTATTTGATAAATATAGTTTTGAAACTGTAAATAGCAATATAATTATCAAAACTAAAAAATAGTCTATAATAATCCTTTTTAAAACTAAATATTTGTTTGCTGAACTAAAACTTTTCATAACGATATTGAGTGAATCTATTGACTATCATTACTACATTCATTTTAATTTATACTGGACATAAATGTTTATGACTGGCCAGTGTTAAATGAGTTTTAAATTTTAAGGTTTTAAAAAACAGTAATCATGAAACAGGATATAAGTATATTTTACCATATAATATCAAATGTTTGATTTGTCTTGTTAGTTCAATATTTTTAATGTTTTCTTTTAACTTCAACTCAGGAACTAAGGCATTGTCTTACAGAGCAATTCTTTACAGAAAATAATTTAATTCAGTTCATAAGTTTCACAAAGAAATTATAATATAAAGCACTGTTTATACAATATACATTTTGGGTGGAGAGTTTTTCATCAGTTGCTTGTGTATTTAATACCCATATTGCAAATTGTCTTTGGCAAATTTAGGTATTTACATATTGGTTATATTAAACTAGGAATTGTGGATGAATCTAAACTAATTTTAAAAAATACAAGTCTAAACTTTATAAAATTAAAGATTATATAGAGTATAATACAGACAAAACACTATCAACCAGAAATTGACTGATCACAAAAATTCTTACCAGCATAGAATTAAACACAAAAATTGCCATCAAAAACCTTTTCCTATTTTTACATGTATAAATTATTTACAAATACATCAGTATGCTTTCAATATATTTTGGACAGAAGTTTTGTAAAAAATTCTACAATTGCAGTGCTTTCTCTGTTGGAATGCTTCTGCCTCAGTACAAACATCTCCAACAATAATTCAGTACTATAATGTTACAGTACATTATAAATATCGTGTCATCTTTTGATTTACAACAAATTGTTCCCAATATGTAAATTTTCGGAAGACTATCCACAATCACAAAGCAGGCAATAAATATGCAACAACTGATGAAAAACATTCCACCAAAATTCATATTGTGGAAAAGGTGCCTTATATTATGAACTAAATTAAATTATTTTCAGTAAAAACTGCTCTGTAAGACAATGTTCCTGAGTTAAAAGTTAAAAGAAAATCTTTGATTTATATTCTACTATAGAATTTGATGAATCTAAAATATCTTAAAAATTAATAAATACTGGCTATTAAATAAAAATACAGTTCAAATTCTTGTCAATAAATTGTGCTAATTATTATTATTAATCACTTACTTTTTTGATCATTTTTGTCATTCATAGAATTTATATTCTTATCAGCTGTCATTTTCTCCATATGTCTCTGTCGAGCTTCCTCTCTACGAAGTGCAATTTCTTCTGTAGTAAGAGGTCTAAAATACATAATATTTAATTATAATAATAAAAATTGATATGTTAATTAACAATTGAGATTTCAGTTCTACAAATTTATAAATTATTTGAATTTATTGAATTCAATAGAAAAAAGTTCTTTTCCATTAATAAAAGTTAAATTGACTTTATTTTTTGTTTAAAATTTGTTTAAAATGGATGTTATTAATAACATCCGTTTTTCATCCTATCATTTGTTTTCTTATTTGAATTTATTATTTAAATTTTAAAAATCTTGAGTGATAACTATAAATGAAGTAAATAAATTATTTTAAAAAATGTATTAGCAAACTAATCTGAAAAACAAATATGAAACTAATTTTAAACATCAAGTTAACATTCCAAGATTATGATGATCATGATAAAACTAACAAAATGCGATTTTTAATTACAGTGACATTCCATTAACCTGACAATGCTGGGTTATCAAATATGCTGATTTATCAGATGATGGAAATTTTTCTGGTTTTTTTTTCAATTCCCTGGAAATGATTTTACATATTTTTGCATGTAAAACTGTTCAAACTCACTTTTTATGATTGTTTACTATGCCATTTCAATTTTTCTAGATTATTCCTATTTTTGGTTAGGAATAATCTGGACACACTAACCAGAATCTTACTTTATACCTTGTACACTTTTATCTATATCTACATCTATCTATTTCTCTATCTATCTATATTCTATATATTTTACATATTAAAAGTAAAATGTTCCATCACTCCCAAAACTGAAACCAAAAATAACACTTTACAAAGAAGTGCTATAAATAGAGACTCAACTGTGACTGCCAGATGTAATATAACCAAATCAAACAAGAAGGACAAGTACTTTATCCACACTTTCCAAAATATTGTTTCAATTTTAATTAATTAATTAATTTTGATTTCATTTTAAATTTTAATTTCAGTATGAAGTCTGGAGTTTTAATTTTCTTTTAATTTTAATATAATTTTCAATTTAAATTAAATATTTTAAAATTATTTTTAGTTTTAATTAACTGGCTACCTAGTTATATGTAATGCAGACAAATACCCAGTGCACCAATACTTTTCCCCAAATAAGAGCTTGACATACTGGCTTATTGGGTTTTCTGGCAGGCCATGTTAACGGAATTTCACTGTATCTTAAATGTTAAAATTAAAAATGTATGATAAGTGTATTAATTAAATTCAAGCATTTTCAATAAAATAACAGAATAACATTTTGAAAAGAAATTCTAAAAAATGAAAATTTTAATATCTTATCAGATCTACAAGACTATATCAATCTTTTCAATTAAATGAGAACCGATAATTCAAAAATTAACAACCATCTAAGAGCCAACAAGTTAATCTTACTGACAGATGTAAAATTTTTTTCTTTTCAGTTTAATTCTCTAGTTAAACATCATTTTAAACACTGAAATTTAATATTTTGTTCAGATAGATACTGTTTCTGATTAAGCATAAATATTTAGTGCATGTCATTACACAATGGAAAATTGATGCTCCCCAAAATTATATTATTAATTCACAAATAGAAAGTCACACTGAAAAAGTCTTAGAGTTAGAAAATATTTAGTATATCAACAATTCAGAAGATATGAATTTGTTTGAATCTAAAAATTCATACAAAAATATGTGAATTTTTAAATGTTTATCAGGTTTGTTACATTAGAAACAAATTTAGAATTGGGGAGAAATAAAAGTATTGCATTGTTATAGCTACTTTCCAATGAAACTACAAACTTTAAAAAAAAAAAAAGCAATAAGCTGTAACTCTTATTATAAAGTCTATAAACATTCAGGCCAAAAGCCTCTTATGATTTAGAATTTAGCTATTGTTATACTGAAAAACTTTGCTTTATTCAAATATGTTAGGCAATTGGTATGCAAAAAGTCTTCTATTTCCATGTTAGACACATTCCCAACTAAAAATACTTTACATATCAAACTATTGTTTTGAGATTTATTTTCCATTTTAGACAGGTTTTACTGTATTTATATCAATCAATTTATTTGCAAAGTAATTTATTATTTTATTTATAAATATAACAGAAAAAGTTTTAATAAATTATATACATGAATAGTTTATCTTTTTGGAAATGTTGGAAATGGAATTAAACATTTCATTATTCAATATTCTTTTATGACTTTAAACACAATAACAGCATCATAATCATAAAATGTATTCTTCATAAAGCAGCTAAGCATAACATTTGATTATCTTATATATATTTTATAAAAAAACTGAAATTATTTAAGCATGTATTATGTAATTATGTAAAAATAAATAAATGAAAATCAATTTATAAAATATATACAATACATATTTATTATTTAACCTAAAAATTATTTGAATGAAAGCAATGATTCTATGCTAAAAATAACAAAAATTCAACGCAATATTAAATAAAACATGATTTCATTATTCCTAGCATAATTTAATTGCCTAATTTTTAAATATTATAAACAGCATACATACATAAGTACAAAATATTTTTAATAAATAATATTAAAAAGTAAACACTATACCTTATTTTGTTTTGTGGCAGAGCTTTTTTATCAATAGAAAACATTTTAGAAACACAAACAATAACAGGAGCTTCTGGTGATGAACTACAAGCAAGAAAATCTGAGAACAAAAAAATTTAAATAAAGTTTATTTACTTCTTATTTATAAACAAACAAATGTTAATAAACATTATTAAGAATAATTTTTCAATCACTGTAAAAAAATTTTGTTTATCAATATTATTTTTACTTCTAATTTCTGTCAAATTTAATTTCATGATATAAAATGTGGTTAATGATAATTCATCAAAATTTTACATAATAAATAGTTTTAAGAAAAGATAATGAATGTTATTTTTTTCTTAAAAATGAATTCAGAATTCGGAATTGATCTTGTAAAATTAGTTTGAATATCATATTTTACATAATGCCAACACAGTGGTACATGTTATCTTTTTCTATTAATATTTGATATATATAGCTATTTACAACATTAGTTTGAATATCAGTCAAATCTAAAAGAGTATTGTATATTCATAATCATTTTTAATATATATGCTTAGATAAAACAATTGTCGTCATAGATTAAAATAAGTTTTAAAATAAAACTGATAAATCTGGAATAAATAATTTATAAAGAAAAATTTATACTCTATAGCTAACAAGGGCAGTGTTACACACTTGTGTCTCCAATTCAAATGAAAGTTGGTGAACATATAACTCTAAACACAAACAGCTACTTGTCCAAGTAATAGGATCCATTCTCAAGTGTTTCTAAAAAACAAGCCTCTGAAAATTGGATGTTTAGTTTATAAATCTTTGAAAGTTTCATATCTCCTCAAAACAGTGATAGCCGAGTGGATAAGATGAAAGGCACTGAAGCTACATGATTTAGGTTCAAATCTCAAAATGTAGTATCTCAAACATTTATAAAGAAGTCCAAATATTTATAAATTTATAAATATAATTACAATAGAATCTTGTTTTAATGGATCGTGAAACAATGAATTTTTCAGGTCCCATCAAATCAATGTAATTTTACCTCTTTTTAGCAGATCCATAACTCGAAATAATGGATTTTTTTCTAGCTCCATCTTCGGTAAACATTGTATATTTTCAACCTTTAATTAATAAGGGGATTGTTTCTGGATACTGAATTCAAAAAAGTACATCGCATGCTGTGCAAATTAGGTGCATAATCTTGCAGCTGTGCATTAATGCCCTTCTGTAGCACATTAATTAGTGGAGGAAAACTGCTTCTGGCTTAACACTTCCAGATATGCACATGTGTGCAACAAAGGCATGCTGCACCTTTGTTACAGACACATGTTCTGCAATATCGCACCTTGAAATCGTTCTTGTGTAACAGTAACATTTTGTAGTGATGATGTCACAAAAAGAAGCCCAGAAACATTGCAAACCAAAATGGACAAGTTTTTTTAACATATTGTGAAGTGCTACTGATCCATACATACTTTGTCACTTTTGGGCATATAATGTATACAGTTTCTGTCAACTTTATTGTGGCATAATGTACAATCTTGTAATATACACATTTATATAAAATAAAAGATAGAAATCTCAAGAGACTAAATAATTTTGAACACAGATGTTTGTTTATGTAGGGAGTTTAAAACATGAATATTTTTTCAAATAACAGCTATTTTCCTGGAAGTGCAAGAAATCCATTGTTTACAATATAACAGATTTTTGGAAAAACAATGATTTTCTGCACCCCAAGGAATCCATTAAAATGATATTCTACAGTATATATATACAGGTAGGCCTCCTACAACACGGTACTTTTACAACACGTTTAGTGTATTTAGAAACGAATTATCTTTCACATAACAGAAAAATCACAACGGATCACATAAGTGCAGTGGAACTTGATGGAACAAGCTCAGATCTTGAAATAAGGCCAGTCAAACATTCTCGAACAACTATAATAAGTGATGATGAGGACTGAATTTGAGCATAACATTATGTTTCTTTTTGATTTTGACTTGAAATCATAATCTTTTTAGCTTTTATATAATGTTGAATTTTATTTAAGCTTTTTATGTACATAAATTTAAAAAATGATGAAAATGTTACACCATAAAAGGCAGTTTTTCTCTTTTTAAAACTGAATCCCAGTTTTTGTACTAAGTGTCTCCTATAACACGATTTCCCACAGCGCGGTATTTTCAAGGAACGTATCTACCGCGTTGTAGGAGGCATACCTGTATAAAACAAATATAATTACAATTATAATTTCTTAAATATTTTAGAATTATTCATTATTCTAAAAAATTATGATCAGTTTTAATGAACATATTATTAACCTTTTTTTAAATCTTGAGTCTGGCTTGGAAGTGAATCAAATCTATGAGTACTTGTACACATTAAACATTCAACTCTTTCTGAACTTAATGAGGCTGGACTTGGTATAATATTACAGAGCATATCTAAAAATAAATTTTTACTTTTATTAACTTTACATAAAACAGAATTATCAAAATTAAATAATTTATTATCAATTTCTAAGAAATAAGCAAAGTCACCTAAAAAATAATTTAAAAAAAATTTATTTTATAGAATAAGAAAAAACATTGTATTTACATGATTAATAAACTATTTTGTAGTATTTTTGATAAAAAAAATAATGTTTCAAGCATTTTAATGAGCTCGGCTAAGTCTTTCAATCTGTTTATCAATAACAATCTTAGTACTTGGTATTGATTAAAAGTGCACAGAAATTAGTAGCAGCTCAAATTTACTCTTAGCAATTTTTAACATGTGATTTCTAGAGAAAGAAAAAAGTCACAACTATCAAGATCTCTATTAATTTAAATATTTCATATTAACTTATATACCGGGTGTCCAGAAAGGGTGAGTGCAGTTTAAAAGTAAAATAAATTAAAAATAAAAAATGTTCCAAAAAAGTTTTGTTTTTATTTTCAATCTACGGTTATTGGAAAATTATTTACTAAAAATTATGTTATCTAAATGGCATCCATTACGCTCCTGACACTCTTCTAATCTTGAGCAAAGTATCTTCTCGGTACACATTGACACAAAGCCTGAGATACCAATGCCATTTCTGCTGTGATATTCTGCTTTGAGTTAAATGTCCTCAGCTTATTTTCGTACACCCTCTCTTTAAGAAATCCCCATAAGAAATAGTCCAGAGGACTAAGGTCTGGACTGTGTGGTGGCCAGTTAACATCACAAAATCAGCTTATTGAGGAATAACTCCTTTACGGTTTCAATTGAATAATGTGATGTGTGACAAGTGGCGCCATCTTGTTGAAACCATGTTCTTATATTAAAGCCATGAAACTATTGCAAAGATGAAGCTAAAAAATTTGAAATCATCTCATAGTATCTTTCTGATTTCACAAAGAGGTGATGTTAACTGACCACCACACAGTCCAGACCTGAGTCCTCTGGACTATTTCTTATGGGAATTTCTTAAAGAGAGGGTGTACAAAAATAAGCCGAGGACATTAACTCAAAGCAGTATTTTTTTTAACAAGCACTGTAAACTGTAGATTTATGTTAATAATATATGCAAGGATTAATCTTTTCCTAAGTGAATGTAAGTTGTAAAAGACAAGTCTGAGAAACAGATACAAAATATCACATTTACTTGCATGTAAGACAAGGTTTTTATTCATTTTTCACTGCTTAAAAACCTAGATTGTTCTAGACATGTGAGCAAAAGATTCTTTGCATTTTTGCAATAATTTTTGTGAATCATATATTTGCAATTTTTACCGGATGCTCACCCTCTGGTGTTTAAAAACAAAACTATTTTATCTGGGTCATATGAATTGTTCTTGTGTATTGTCAGTGAGTAAAGATAAATAGCAATAGGAAAAACAAAGCTTTTGAATTGAATTCCAAATTGAAATTTCAAAATCACACAGAAGCTCAATATAAGTTTTAATGGATTAAAACTTATATTGAGCTTCTGTGTGATTATTCAGAAATCAGAAATTTGGATAAATTCATAAGTGTGGATTCAACAGTACTTTCCATTAAATCCATACTTATGAATTTCTCCGAATTCTGAATAATCATTTGTTTATATGTGGGAATAGAAGTAAATTTGACTGTTAAAAATTGGCAAAAAAGGTTCCCAATTGTCCAGCTTTACATGAGTAAATTATATGTCGGTACGACAATATTCACGCCAAAGACCGTATAAACGTTGCAAAAAGTTCACTGAGTTCAGCGTTATATCCACGTTTGCTTGTCGCAAGTACTTTCGACGAACCTTACTGTCGTCGTCTTCAGGCGAGTTCGTAAATTTGCCGAAAAACTTTAAAAAGAAACAAATCGATGCAGAATGGAACGCATAAAGCTTTAC
Organism: Centruroides vittatus; assembly: GCF_030686945.1. Lineage (NCBI taxonomy): Eukaryota > Metazoa > Arthropoda > Arachnida > Scorpiones > Buthidae > Centruroides > Centruroides vittatus. The sequence continues at coordinate 3,442,784 of NW_027122644.1, forward strand.
CAAAGCCGTTACGAACGTAAATTAAAAATTCAAAAAACATTCAAAAGCCGATCGAGCATCTAGCTCCACGACTAGCGAGGCAGCGCATGCGCAGACCCGCGCTTACGCTAATTGTATATTAGATAACGCTAAAGCGCGTTTAAACGCTTGAATAACGTGACCCAAATATTGGGCAGCTCAAGAGTGGGAGTGTTGCATGCTTCTAATGTGGTGGTAAGGAGGGATTCCCAGATGAAAACTGTTTTTCTATCATTGCAGCACTTGAGCATATGCGCTTGCGACCATAGCGGATTGAAACCCTGTTCGAGAGCCTTTTTTGCTAGCTCTGTGGTGTGCCTACCCCTCACCACATCGTCCTGGTGCTCGGCGAGGCGGCTGACAAGCATTCTGGTGGTGGCCCCGATATATTGTGTGCTTATTCCCGTTGCTAGATTTTCCAGTGGAACAGCATAGACCCCTGATTTCTCAAGCGTGGCGAGCTTGTCTCTGTCGTTACACAGAAGCTTGCGCAAGTTTGGAAGTGGAGCTAATGGCAGTACCAGGTTGCGCTTCCTAACGATGTGCACAGAGTTCTACAGCGGGGACCTAAGTACATTCCTCCCTCCAGCAACAACCTTTCCCGGTTGATCCCGGCCTCATTAGCAGCGATTAAGTCCTGCCAAACGGATGCTGCATGCTCACAAATGGAGCTGTCTGTACTCTCGACTCTTGCTACGGCAAAGCAAAGCTCTGGTAAATTCAACGGCGTCGTGGATCATCGAGCGGTGGAGCGTTTTCTCGACAGAGCCAGCCTGAGACTTCTCATCTCCGACAAGGACAAGAGGTTTGTCCTGTGCAGAGAAAGTGACTTTCTCACCAGGACCAACGAATTTCTAACGCAGTCGCACTCATCGGAATTGAGCAAGGACCCCACTCCAGCGACACTACGGAAAGCAAGAAGAATCGTCGCACTTCCAGGAGTTTCCGCAACCCTAACTGGGCCTCTCGACCCTCCCCCCAACGTTGCGTGTCCTAGGTTGTTCTTCCAAACAAAGACTCATAAAGCAAATTGGCTTCTACGCCCGCTAGTAAATAAGCGGTCTCATCCCACCTACTATTTAGAGAAAGCGCTCGCTAAATTTCTCCGTGCCATAGTTCCGGATTCCCCACACGTCACTCCCTCCTCTGTCATCGCCAAGTCCACCATCGCGTCAAGCATCGGAGCTCTACCACACGACGCCTACACCTTCTACAAGTTAGATGTAGTTTCTTTATACCCTTCTGTACCCACCTTTGAGGCTGTAATGCTGGCTAACGCTCTCCTATTAAAAAACGGCTTCAGCATCCAGCAGGTACTTGATTTACAAGAAGCGCTCGTTTTTGTCACTGAGCATAACTACTTCCGTTTCAACCAGAGAATTTATTTACAAAAGCAAGGGGTGCCCATGGGTTCCCCTTTATCTGCCATCTTAGCGGAACTCGTCATGAGAGAGATAGAGCGTAGAACGTTCGATTCCCCACTTGCTATCCGCTACCCGTGCTTGTATCTACGCTATGTAGACGATATCTTAGTAGCGTGGGATGACACAGAGGAGGCTTTTCTTACCTTTAAGCAACATCTCTCAAGCGTATACCCTTCTATTAATTTTACCTGGGAGAAGGAGAACGACGATGCAATTACATTCTTAGACCTGCATATACATAAGTCCCCGGAAGGCCTACAGTTTTCGGTACACCACAAGGCCAACATAGCTCCGTATATCATCCCAGCAGAGGCCTTTCAGCCTTCTCGATATGTCAATGCAGCCATCGCCTCCCTCATAGGAAGGGCATTTTTGCTTTCCTCTACGCAGGAGCTGGCCAACATCGAGTTAGATAAAATCAGTTTGGCAGTACGCACGGCTGGCTTCTCGCGTGCAAAATTTACACATGTGCTCAGTAGGGTAAAGAAATCGTTGTTTCCTAGCACCACGCTAAGCAGCAAGAGGGAGGTTTCGGTGATGCAAGCATCGTTGCTATACGTCAGACCCCTCTCTGTACGTATCTGCAGAATATTTAGGAAGCGCAACCTGGTACTGCCATTAGCTCCACTTCCAAACTTGCGCAAGCTTCTGTGTAACGACAGAGACAAGCTCTCCACGCTCGAGAAATCGGGGGTCTATGCTGTTCCACTGGAAAATCTAGCAACGGGAATAAGCACACAATATATCGGGGCCACCACCAGAATGCTTGTCAGCCACCTCGCCGAGCACCAGGACGATGTGGTGAGGGGTAGGCACACCACAGAGCTAGCAAAAAAGGCTCTCGAACAGGGTTTCAATCCGCTATGGTCGCAAGCGCATATGCTCAAGTGCTGCAATGATAGAAAAACAGTTTTCATCTGGGAATCCCTCCTTACCACCACATTAGAAGCATGCAACACTCCCACTCTTGAGCTGCCCAATATTTGGGTCACGTTATTCAAGCGTTTAAACGCGCTTTAGCGTTATCTAATATACAATTAGCGTAAGCGCGGGTCTGCGCATGCGCTGCCTCGCTAGTCGTGGAGCTAGATGCTCGATCGGCTTTCGAATGTTTTTTGAATTTTTAATTTACGTTCGTAACGGCTTTGGTAAAGCTTTATGCGTTCCATTCTGCATCAATTTGTTTCTTTTTAAAGTTTTTTGGCAAATTTACGAACTCGCCTGAAGACGACGACAGTAAGGTTCGTCGAAAGTACTTGCGACAAGCAAACGTGGATATAACGCTGAACTCAGTGAACTTTTTGCAACGTTTATGAGTAAATTATGTTGTCAATTTTACATGATTCTTCCTTCAAGTTTAAAATGCCAGTAATTTTTGCGGAACATTGTGTTCATTTACGTGCATTTGATAATATTTTATTTGTGATTAAATAAAATAAAATTAGAATTGTATTAATAAATCTAATTTTCTTTATTCTGAACTTTAAAGTCACACTTCTTCCTATATGCAAGATTGTCTTATATGTGAGTAAATACAATATATAGTCAAAGATTGTTTTATTTCTGAATAACAACAGATATGATATGAAATTTGTAATTGACACTTTTAAATGAATGTCATCAAAACTGGGGATAAATTTCATGACACCCAATATTAAAATCTCTATTAGATATTCATTGGATAGTGATGTTTTATATTTTGATTTTATATATTTCATTTTTAAAAAAAACCAAGTTTGTTCACAAAGATATGATGAAGAACATTAATGAATTGTTATTTAACTTTTATATTAGAAAAAACTGATAAGCTTGTTTAATATTTATTCATTATATATTGCATGATTCCTCCTCTGAATTACTTTATAATGTAAATGACTGACAAATTATTTCAATAAAAATATAGAATATAAAATTTGTTTTTTTAAATTTACTTCATATATGCAAATATTAAAATAATGGAAAAATATTTCAGAAATATAGAACATATTAATAAAATTATTGACTTTTAATAAAGTTTTAATTCAATTTTTATATTAATATATATATTTAACAAATATTTCAATATGTTATACCTAAAACTGCCTTGGGTAATGAAAGCCACTGACTACAAATTGCTTGCAGATGTACTCTTGAATCAGAATGTCTGGAATCCCTTGGCGCTATCTTCAAATCAAGAGATTTAACAATTTTGTCAATCATTTCTTTATTTCTAAAAAAGTGAAGTTTTAAAATTTGTAATATATTATGCATAAAAATATATTATCTACTTTAAACAAATACTTTTTAATTATTCACTGCAATACAGACATATGTTTCTTTTGAAGTTTTAAAGTGATTTTTCTTCTACACAAAAAGGATTAGCAATTACATATATTATTACATAAACTCATAATTAAAATATAATTGTATTTTATTAATATATTAACTTTGAATTTGAGAAATCTAAAATTCTAATATAAAATTTCCTCCGAAAGAATACATATTAAATACAAGAGAATAACATCTTTTTTCATATACAATATTTAAATTAATTAATTTTTGGAAACTACTAATTCTAAAAATTTAATATTAGAAACTCTTGAAAGTAACAACGAAAAAAAAAAGCAGAAACTAAATAGAATAAGTTGATTTATGAATGCATGACAAGCAAAAATTTTACCAAACTGAAAAAAATCTCCTAAGAAAGGTTTTACTTTGTTAAAAACTATTATTTTTTTATTGATTATTTAAAATTCAATAACAACTGTTACAAATAACTAAATGTATTCATTGATTAACGTGGTTAATTAATCCCTTGATGCTACTATGTATATGAAAATAGTGTTACTCAAGTACAGTAGTACCTTGGTACTCAACCAAACAATCACCATCCACTAGAATAGATTTTTCAGTTAATAATAAATATTTTTATTTTAATAAACAAAAATAGCAAATTTTCTAACACTTTATTTGCTGAGAGAAACATATCTATATTAGAGAAAGATAACTGTTGAAGCTGCATTAATTAAAAGTTTTGCCACATATAAAAAGGGATTGCTGCAATTAATTTTGCATGTTAATCAAATTCCACATTAAGCAAAGAATACCTGTAATTTTCTTTAATTAAATTAAAAGATGTGACTTATTTAAAAACTGTATTTGAATGAAAATTATCTTACCTTTTAATTACAACTGCTTCATAAACAGCCCATATATTTTCTAAAACAAACTGTACAAATAATGGTTTCTTTGCCTTTGCCTGAATTTAAATATATATATATATAAAATCTAATATTCAAATAATAAATAAAATTGCATACTTAACAAACACAATTAATTTTAATGCTGTGAAATAAAATATATAAAAATAGTAAACTATTACTATAATATAATGTTTTTATTTTTGACAAATTTTAGAATTGTTATTTTTCATTTATAGTATGAATAAATTTATTACTAGTTGACTAACGTCATGTAAACAACACTTAACTAAAGCAATTTTTGCAAGAAATTTTTGAAATTAAATCTTAGAATCTAAATTTAAATAATGATTTGAAAACAATAATTCTAAATTTTTAGATTTTAGATACATGCATGTTCAAAAATTTCCAAATTCTTTGTTTATATTGAAATTTATGATGTAAAATTTAGACACAGTGTATATTTAATTTACATGTATAATATCTGTTTATCAAGTTTGACAGAATCTATTTCAATTCATCAGACAAATTTGGGCTACATCAGGAAACATTAACCAAATATTAATTTTGGTTTGAGACAAGAAACGAGAATATTTATTCCAATTCATACACAAATGCAATGAAAACAACTAAAAGAATGAAATACTAAATTTGAAGATACTTTAATAGATTAAATTTCTTCAATATTAAAATATTATGCTAATACTTTATTTATAACTATAAAATCATAACAACATGATTTTAGAAAAGAAATATTTATTTGCTATATATTTTCATGTTTTCATCTATTATCAAAACTTTAAAACAAACATTAAAAATACAAGATTGCACTGTAGTTTTCCTTTACTAAAAGATCATTAGTAAAATTTATAATTAGTAAATTTATATAAAAATGGTTTCAATGGAAATAATGCAAGAGAGAAAACATTTACCGAATAAATATTAATGAGTTGTATACTAAACTTTTAGAAAAAATTGAATGTGTATTTATTAAAATTAAGAAAAAATAAAAAATAAAAGCAATAGAATTGGTCAATTATGAATAAAAATTAAAAATTACAAATACTAAACTAATCATCATTTAATACTATAATATATCTATATCAACAAAATATTAATCAAAGTAAAACTCAGAAATTTAAACATCTATGGCATTACAAATTAAGCCAAATCCTAAATACTTTTGGTGCATTGGAGTTATTATTTAAAGATAACACTAATGATTGGAAATTTGGATATTCACTTCTAATAAACTCTGCAATTTCCCAAGCAATAACCAAAGATCAAAATTCATTATATCAAAGTACTTACCACCCATGGTATATTGATTTATTACAAATTCCATCCTCACAACCTTATATGTGACAACCAGTTAGTTTAAATGTAAAACGATTAATAATTCAACTCCATTTAAATAAATATACTCTTTTTATTAATAATATTTACATTGACTTAGCAAGATCTTATTTCCCTTTATGTAATTCTGAAGAATTTTCACTATATCATCTTATTCACAATTATCAAGAACTTTCTAGTTTGCATGACTATTATAAAATGTCTCAAATATGCAATTATAATTCATCACTTGACTTCAAACTTAGTTTAAACAATCTCAGTAAAACAAATCTATACAAAATGTACAATTATTTTGTTAAAATCTCTGAAAAATACTATTTGACAAATCAAAATTAATGATTGTTTTTGTGTTCATTGTCTTTGTTATTATAGATGAATCATTATGTATGCAATCACAATATCGATGTGTATAGTATCTTTGTCCCTTTGTACTCTAAATTTGTTAACTTGTAATCCTTTCCAACCACTTGTATTATTCCCCTGTAACAGAGAAATGGTTCTCTTTTTGTAATACTAATTTGTATTGTATTGTATTGAATACCAAACATCATTTGATAAATTTATACTTACATAATGACATTAAAAAACTTAAGAAAGAAATCAAAAACTCAAATTTTAAAACTAACATGCATTTACATATTATATAAACCAACTGAATATTTCATTGAAAAATTATTTTATTTGAAATCAAAAAACAAGTTATTGTTTATAAATAACTATAACAAACATTTAAAATAATTTTTATAAAGATGAATTGAGAGCATTAATATAGTGATAACAAAAAGACATACTAAATTATTAGTAGCATATAATAAAATTTGTAATTATTACTTTATTATTTATTAAATTCATTGGTAAACAAAAACGTGTTATTGATATCAAAGAAAATAATTTTTCAGTGAAACATTTCAGCATGTGTATCTAATACCTTTTGTAAAATTAAGTTTTACAATAAGCTTGATAATTAGAAACGAAAAAAAAAAATTAGTTTTGTTTTAATATTAGAATATATAATTTTTTTTAATCATGTTAATAAACATGATTTAAAAAATTTAATAAATAATTTATTAAATTTATATTTATAAATGTAAAAAATAAAGTAAAAGTTTTTAAATTTTCAAAATATAGTATGAACGCATTTAATATAAAACTATCATTAAAGATGTACTTCAAAACTGTGTAAATTAAATTAAAAATTTTAAGTTGGAAATTTTGAATTTTAGATGAAATTATACTATTTTACATTTAAATGCTATACCTTGTTTTAAAAATTCTTAAATTTTTGATGTAATATATTAGAAAATAAATTCAATATATAAAATGAAAATATCAAATATAAATTATTTTAAATTTTCTTCATTAAAGATAATAGTTTGTATTAAATTTTTACTTTATAGGGTTTTTTTTTGCAGTTTTTAGCATAGATAATTTACCTGGGCACCTTTCATTATCCGTTTTGTTTTTGTATTCAAATAATAGTCTCTCCATAATGTTTTATTTAAAATATCTTCTTTGATTCCAAGCTTTGTTGAATAAAGTTTGGTAAAATGAGAAATTCTGAAATTAAAAGTTTAATGAATTATAAAAGAAAGATTTAAATACGTAAATATGAAGATTATATCACAGTAAATTACTTTAACAAAAAAATTATTAAGTCCACTCTTGAAATAAACTAAAATTCAATTTATGCCTATTATTTATGATGTTCTCAATTATAGATGCAATTATTATGTCATATTTAATTGATAAAAATCAAGAATCTTTAAATTTGAAATGCTAAGATTTCAAATTTAAAGCTAAATAAGTTTTGTTACTAAAAATATTTTAAAAATTAATAACTATATAAAAATAGTCATGATAACCATTAATAGTATAGTAACTAATTGTGAAATCTGTTGATTTAATCTTCATATTATTATTTTAGACGACCATGCATATTAAAGGATCAAAATTAAATGTATATCCCCAATTTAAATTTTATTAAAAATTAGAATCAATAATGTCAAAAACTGATGTGTTCTAAACCTATCAGTTTTTGACATTATTTTTTCATCATTACACTCAAAATATATATTAATCATAAAATACTGCTACACTGAAGATTTAATAAATATAAAATTTCTGCTCTATTAACCTTTTTAGTGATTAGTAATTAATTCTTCTATAAAGACAAAATTTTAACGATAACTATTTAAAAAATCATCAATTTCAGAAATATTACATAATCAACATTATTGTTTTAATGACAACTATTATAACTTTTGCAATCTTCAATTTAGAAAAAAAAATTAACAGAAATTATGAAAATATAAATAGTATTAAAAAACTTATTTATTTGAATTCATACATATGTTGTCAGCCAAGATGTAATTAAGGATATTATTTTTGCACTAAAATCTATTTGGTTTTTGTCCTGTGTAAAAAGGCATACAAGCAAGTATAGTTGTTTTCCATAGTTTTTATTTTTATTTTTTTAAAGGAGTTGATAGTACAGTACATAAACTTTTTTCTTATACAGGCAGTATTAGGAGAGTCATTGTATTGTTTTCCATAAATTGTAATAGAAATATAATCATTATTATTGAATAACTTTTCAGATAACGTTAGTGATTAATAAAAGAGTGATAAATGTGATTTATTTGCAATTCTTAATTTTGCAGGTTTTTCTGCAGTACCCTTTACAAAAATTAATTAAGTGATGTAATGAGAAAAAACAATTAAAATATTTTATTAGTTTTAAAAATCTGTAATATATTTTAAAATATATTAATATATCATTATTAATATTTTACATAAAATTACAAGTAACTTAGTTATAAGCATTAGTTATTTGAAATTAATATAGTAGTAGTTATTAGAAATTTGAACCATTGAATTTTGTTATTGTTTTTGTCATTAGACATCAATAAAAAGTAACTAAAATAATAGTTGCTTTAATTATTTTAACTACTTGATTTAATTAATTTTTATTGATAATATAATTGTCAATTGTATATTACATATCTCTAAATTTTTACAATTTACTTATTTAAATGCTTAAAAATTTTTAAAATTTAGTTTTCAATTTAAATTTATTCAATTATATAATATTTTGACTTATATTTGTTTCTAAAAGAATCTTAAATATAAATGCCAAATTGTTATTTAAATATAATTAATCTAAATTAAACTTAAAAAATTAATTTGACTTACCCAAAGCCCCATCCATCAATTGCACTAGCAAATATTACATTGTTTTGTTCTGGTGAAAAATATACAGTTGAATCATCTGTATCATCAATACCACTATTCCAATCATATGTCTACAGACAAAAAATTAATAATTATTGTTCATCAGTTATTCATTTTAATGATTTTTTTTTAATTTTATAATAATGATATCAACTTTATTCATAAAAACTGCAGAAATATTAATTGAAACAGTTTCTACAAATTGGTTCATGATCTTAGATTAATAAAAAAAATAATGAAAATTGTTCTTTACCTGATCAGTTGTACTATTTTTCTCTCCTTTATCATTGAGAACTGACTCCTGTGAAAAAAATTTTATGTTTAAGTCTTCTGTAAACAGAGGCATAGTCACAAGCATAGATGTTATATCTATTTATGGGAAAGTGTTTCTGATATCAAAATATTTTATTTAAGAAATATTAGAGCAATTAGTTTTTTTGCTTCCATTAAAATTAAGATATTTATTATTTCAAATCAATAAAATTTATCAGTAAAATTGCAAGAAACAAATATAGTAGTAGTTTGTTTTTCCTTTAAGTCAATAAAATATTATTGATGATAATCCAAATAAATAAAAGTTGTAATAAAAATAATGTGAACTTTATTTATATTATTGTGAACTGTTTTTACATAGGACTAATATAAATTGTAAAATAAAACAAAAAAAATATATCTTAAGACCAATAGCAAACTAGATGACATCAATGAGAATCTGTGGCTAACAACAATAGAGATATCTGTCTAGTTAGATTTCTGGAGTGACCAAGAATGATAGCTAGGTACAGTTGAATTTATTGCAAAAAATTTTGGGATTATCTTGTTGAGAAACAGGTGACACAAACAAAATCATGGTTGAAGCTATTTACAATTGAGAAAAATGGAGTTTAGATGATGATAGTTTTCTGATAGATGTCTTCAGGGTGCAGTTCTTCCACTAAAGTATTCATACTTTTTGTTCCCTCAGTGCTAAATCCATTTTTGATCTGACTCTGTTCATCTCCTATCACTAGATTTGTCTCTGACTGCACAAACATTTGCATCTACAGCCAATGAACTAATAAAAGTTCATCACCACTAGATTTTAATGCCTCTGTCATGTTTAGCAATAGCTTGAAGGAGACAAACAAAAGTTAGTCATTACATTAGTTATCATTCATGTATTATATTTGATAGCAGCAAATTAATACATTTAAAAAATTTTTTACAATTAGATTAACAAAAAAAAAATTATTATATTTGCACATCAATATTAGTTCATAGAATACTTAAATTTATAAATTAATAACTGATGTGATATAGTAAAACTAATATATAGCAGTATTTATTTCTAAACAGTATTGTGTATCTAAAGTACAATGTAATTTAAAATTAACCTTTCAAATACTGTAATTTCAATAATAATACTTAAAAACTACTTACTGATTGAAATTTTTCCAAAATATCTGAAGTGAAAAGTTCAGCAGTTACAACATTCACCTAAAAATTTTCAACATATGTATTATAAATACAGTCATAATTTTTCAAAATCAAATATAATTTCAATGCTAAAAATACAATCATTTAAATAACATAATTAACATTTTACATTAATGTTTTTTCCAAAACTCAGAAGTAAAAGAAAGTTGCAAAAATGAATTTATAGATTCATTTTCACAACTTTCAATAAGCAAATATCAATAACAACCTATTCTTAAATAAATTTTAAGTTTTGATATGTAACAATATTTTTTTTAATTATAATGACACACTTGGAACCAATTACAGTGTGATAGTAAAACAATAAATACAAACATTTTAGAACCCCTTCTGGGCTCTGCGCATCAGCTTCTTAACCATTCCTAGATGATTATTCGATTATGGAATAATGTTTAAATAAGAGTTTGATTAACGTTCATTTTTGTTGTTTTATTATCACACCGTAATTGGTTCCGAGTGCATCATTATCATTAATTCACTGTGGTGAGTAGTTATTTATTTTTTTAATTTATACACAATGCAGTAAAACAAAATTAAAAACAAACTATTCTAAAAATCTTTTAATTATTTTCAGTTCTTACTGGAATAACTTATTGTTTAAAATGTTCTCATGAATTATAATTTGCAATTGATGAGTTACAACTAATTTTTCAAATTATTGAATTAATATAATTTTAAATAAGGTAATATTAATGGAATACAGCAGACTTGATAACTCAAAGTGGAAGGAACAAAGAAAAAGTTTTGAGTTAATGAAATTTTGAATTACAGAAATTACCAATATTTTAATGAAACCATAAACATAATAATACAATATGGACTTAAATATATTATATTTTATTGTATTTTAGACCTGTATATATACAAAATAACAGAACATTGCCACTACTCGTGAAAAAAGTCTGTTACACGAGTTTAATAATTATCATGTGTTTATCATGATTCACTGCATCTAGCTCAACAATATTGTGCTTCAAATGCATCTTGTTTTATGAATAAAGTACTTTTTAGAAACCTCTTAGAGCAAGGGTGTCCAACCCATGGCCTGCAAGCTGCATGCAGCCCAAGGCAAGTTCCAATCTGGCCCAATAAACATGTAAACAAAATGGACACATTTTTTATTTTATTTTTTATTTCAATGGCATAAACTCAAAAATCAAGTTTCACAAAGCCATAACCTATATACAATTTTGAGTGAAAAGGAAATATTTTCAAATACTTGGAAATGTGTGAATGAAGAAGGAATACTAAATAAAGCTGGAGTTTTGACTCAAAGGAATATAAGATCCAAATTCAGGGAAAGGAGAGAAAGGCCAAAAGATAAAAAGTAGTGAGAAAGGTTAAATAGACCTTCTGTTATGCAAATATTGACCCTTAATTTTCCAACCTTCCTCACTTCTTTATCTTTTGTCCTTTCTCTCCTTTCCTCATTTGGATCTATAATCCTTTGAGTCTCAACTCTAGCTTTATTTAGTATTCCATCCAGCATTACAAGATTTGGCTACCCTTTTTTTAGTTTGGCATAAAAAATACCATTTGGCATATTGGCTATGTTTTGGGCTATGTATTATTTATAAATATATTAGTTGAATAAAAATGCACTTTAAAACGATGTTTTGTCATTTTTTATTAATTAGAGACTCAAATAAAACAAATATTTGTGTTTTTCAATAAATTTTTGTTTGTCTCCTTTATAATAAATGAATTTATCTATTTCTAAGATGCGCATGTCCAATCAAATGACTTTAACATGAAGTGTTTGATTCTAAATAAAATTTGAAAATGTCTGTAGAAATAATTTTTTTAAATATCCTTTTTCGTGATAAAGTTTTAATACTTATTACTATTATCTAGACATTTTAACCCTTAAATATACTTGTATATTTAAAGATTGGGCCACAAGTATATTATATATACATGTAGCCCAAAACTCCATGACTTCTTCCAATGTGGCTTAGAGAAACAAACAGGTTGAACACCCCTGTCTTAGAGTGTTTTCTGGCTGGATGTAGGAAAAGCATATAGGTCCTTCATTGCTTACTTCTTTACTTCAGCAATGATGTCAGCTTCTAATAAATGTCTACAGACAGCAAGGCCATTGTCAATATTGACAAAATCTTTGAATAACATTTTTTCATCATTCATTGTTGAAATAAAATCAACTCAGTCTTTTTCAATATAGTTCACAGATTTTAATGGAGATTTCAATTTATTCAAAACATAAAGAAATTGTTAACCAAAACCTAGTTTTGTTAAGCAATATGTAATGGTGTTTTGTGAAAATTCATTTCAAGCTTTGTTAATTATTTGCATTGCATCCAGCAGGTTTACTTCAAACTCATGTAATCCATCTTCAATAACATGCAATATCTTTTATACAATAAGCTAGTGTATCATAATTCAAAATTTTGAATAATTTCCTAATCTAAAGGTTGTAATCTACATTTGTATTTGATAGTAAAAATTGAACTGTTATAACTTTTAAAGTGGAAATCATTAAATAAATATGCACTGTAATTATTAATAAAAAAAATAACTTTTCTGTTTTCAACAATCATGTAAGTGTCTAATTTTTTCAGCCAGTTTTAATAAAGGCAATTTCTTGGCATTGCAGAAACATAAAGGCTTTAAAGATTTTACAATAACAATAGCAGTTTTTCATTGCCTGTCATGTTCATTCCAAAAAGAAGAGTTACACATCCAGTGCATTTTTATCTCTGTGACATAAATCCCCTTTAAACACTACTGTTTTGTCCAGCAGACATTTTAAAAATATGCTTGTATTTGTCGGCATTCAAAGCTTCATCTGGGCTTTTGTAAAATTTGTGGTAAGCTTTTCAATTACTTTTGCACAATCCTCTTCTCACACTTATGCACTTTCACTACAGCTTTTAATCTGTAGTGAAGTGCAAAAGTGTAACAACTATTCCATGCATTTTTAAAAATTTATCCAGCCACTACTGCTTGCTTTGAATCTTGTATGATCCCAAATGTTGTTTGAATTGTTCAACATTCTCTAAGAAGTTTTCCATCAATAGGAAAACTTACAACAATCAATAAAGTCTGTCTTTCCAATAAGTACACCAATCATTTGTCCCCTCCTGATTTCAATTCACTAACATTGACCAAATTGAACAAGAATGTTGATAATAAGTTTTAATAATTTAAACACATTGAGGTATTTTTAATATATTGAATAATTTAAACACACACAAATTTTTCCATGATGATTTGCCAAACACTACAAAACAGATATGTAAACTTATCCTGACAATTCAATAAAATCTAAGGCATCTGTGACAATTTAAAGTTCTATCACTCTTAATGAAAAACCCTTAGTTGGTAAACCATAATTCTCCTAAATTAAAAATTTTCATTTTACTTCAAAATGTATAAATAAATAAGTTTAGGAAGGCAAAAATACGATTACGATTAAAAAATTAAAAGTAAAAGCATTGTTTATAACAGATTTTCACAATTTTATATTTATTTTAAATTAATTTTTTAAAAAGTACATTAAAAAATGCTTTATTTTTTTAATTATAGCTTTCGTTAATAATAAGTATTATAATCAAATTTCATATTTTGTTTAAAATGTTCCATTGTTAATTATATTATTTAAAACATCAAAAATTTATGATACAAAATTGAAAATGTCTGTTACATGTTAAAATGTTAATCATTGTTTTTAAACAAACATAAAATTAAAAACTACTTACTTGTTCTAATACTTGCTGCAAATGCACATATGCATCAAGTGGTGTCATTTTTCTTTCCAAAATGAGTCTATCAATTTTATTAAGAACAAGAACAGGACGGATGTTTTCGGTCCAAGCTTGACGAAGTGCATTTTTAGTCTAAATTTTTAAAAAAATTAACTTTTTAAATTTCATACTATAAAACATATTTTCAAAAAAATCTTATTTATATTGTACTGTACATATAATGCTATAGTTTATGAAAAATATATACATAATTTTTATTTTTTAAGAAAATTTCGTAATTTCCATAAAAATAAAGTATAATTTAGCATAATAAATTTTATAACAATTTTTATTGTTCTATGATTTATAATGCACTAAGTTTGCCACACTTCGCTCCATTCATTTATAGATTTAACTTTGTGAATTCTGATGTATATATCTTATCACAGGTCAAATTTTAAAATGCTGTTTGTGTCATGTTTAAGATTCAGATTTTTTGGTGCTCCAACAATCAAATAAAATTGAAATTTGTAAGGAAAAAGTCATTTTCATATGAAAATCATCATATTCCAAAGCAACAATTTGTTTGGATATTGATTGTTTTTGTTTAATAATTGTATTATTACATTAAGACATAAGACAATAATGCACAATTCATTCGGCAGTCACCCAGTACGAACCAAAATGCTGCCAACCAATGCTTTCAATATGTTTTTAGAAAATTTGTTGAGTTATAAAAAGTTTTAATTCACATAAATTTAAGCATTTATTATTCTGAATAACATTTTGAATAAAATTCATTTGTTTCAATGCAATTTTATCCTTATAAGCATAAAATTAAGCCATAAAACTAAAAATAGCTATATGGGAAACCCCCATAAACTTTGACCTATCAACCCAAAGTTTCCATATCTAGAAGTCTAAGAATTTTATTTCAAATGATTATATACATATGCAATCAATTTTTTCTTAAAATTTTAAATTATCAAATTTAATTATTATGAAATGAAAAATATTTTAATGCTAGTTTCTTGTTTATTTAGTCAAATGAATTATCATCATACATCTGTAATATAGAATACATTTAATACAAAAATTAAAATTCCTGTTTACTAACTTGAGCACAAACGCCTTCAATAACATCAACGACAAGAATTGCACCATCACATAAACGAACTGCTGTAGAAACTTCACCATAAAAATCAACATGTCCAGGAGAATCAATTAAATTAATTAAATAGTCTTCTTCTCCTAAAATATATTTAATTTCAATTAAAATATTTTATGATGGCTAAAACTAATTGTACATTGATTAAATAAAATTCATTTAACAACTTAATTATTATGATAACATAACATATTTAGTTACAGGAAAATACAATGAAAAATATTAGTTAAGTTAATAGCCTTATTTACATTAATTGTTCATATTAAATACTATTTCAACAAAAATATTTAGCTATGTAAAAAATTATACTTTTAGTAACATCAGATTTCATGATATAATTTTTATTAAAACATGTATTTTAATGTCATTTCATTGTATTTCATAGTTAATTCAAATTCTGAAACTGTAATATTAAAATTACAGAGCATAAAGACAGCAAAACTGAATAATAAAATATATTTATTTTCCTGATTATCTCCTAAAATAAAGTTTAAAACATGTAAAATTATTCAATTCAATAAAAATAAACAAACTTTTAAAATTCAGCACCAACTTTCACTAGTGTTATTTCATATTTTTGTTATTTCATATTTTTATTATTTCGCAAAGAATATATTTTATTCATTTCAATATTTTTTCCCACAAGCATATCTATTTTTTCAAAATACAGTAGAGCGTCGTTTATCCGAATCAATTGGGGACTGGGGTTCAGATAACTTATTTTTTGGATAATCGATTATGTAAGAAAAAATATATTAACCTATCCCATGTTGAAATTTTTCTCAGTTGCGTGTCGCTTTGCATTGAATTTTCGTTGATTTTAAGCCTAATGAAAATTTTTATAATAATAATCGCGGCTATTGTATCGTTGAAAATTATTTCTTTATTTTGTACAAACAAAATAAATATATTAAAAAATATAAAAACAAAAAAAATTTTACTTTAGAAGTTAATCTAGTATCAAAAATGTTCGATTCAGCATGACAGTCCAACAGGAAAGCTTTCAGTTAACCAATGTTTCGGTTGATCGGCTTTCAGATAAACGATGCTCTACTGTATATATTTTCAGAGAAACTGAAAAAATACAAAGAAATTATCGATATAGGATTACATTATAAACTTCAATATGAAAAGGGTATTATATAAACCTGCAATGAATTCATGAAGCAAAATTTCATGAATTCAAGATGATCAATGTCAAGGATAGGGATTAATATATAATTAAAATATCAAATTTATATAAATTTTATTAATTTAACAAATTATAATTGATTACTGTGAAAAATTTGTTTTAATTAAAGTCTGAATTCTTAATATAACCTTTAGGTGAGTAAATGTTAATACTTTACTATTTTTTATTAATTATCATCTGTTTTAAAAATCTACTCTTTTACTTTTTATTTTAAATATATGTTTTGGTACCATAAGTTTGTTGTTATGTGTATTTTCAGTGTACTTTTTTCATATACTGAACATAATTCATTTGCAATAGCAAAAAGTTTTAGTTCAAATAATTAAAATATTCAAATAATTTCATAAAATTGAATTTAAATTTGACTTTAGAATAACATTTTTACAATCAAATGCAAAATTATTCAAAAACAACCTGCTAGATTTGTTAAGCTATATTAAATGTGATAACTGAGGGGGGGTTAAGCTGTGAGCTCAACCCCACTTACTGGCTTCTCTGTCTTAGGATGACCATTGTGGATGGTAATTAGTGTAGTGGGGAGGATTGGTGAGGTCTGGATAAGGTGTCTAGCATACTCAAGGATGACATGCCCTGATCATAAAACAACATACAGTAGAGCATCGATTATCCGACCCCCGATTAACCGACATATCAGTTAACCGACCGTGTTCTAGTCGGCAAATTCAAATGTCTGCTAGTGATGTGGTGCTACAATATTTGGTTGTTATTATTTTTGTTATATTTTTGCATGTTTTAGCTGGCAGCACTGGCTCGACCACGAAAGGAAGGCTAGTATTTAAACCAGGCCTAATACACTATACTAATAATGTATTTTTTCATACTTTTCGGTTATCCGACTTTTCAGTTATCCGACCAACCGCAGTCCCCAATTAAGTCGGATAATTGATGCTCTACTGTATTTAATAAACACCTAGATTATTACAATTCTAGAGTACAGAACAAATAAAGATATAATCAAAACAATAAATACTTGTACAGTAGACCCTCCCATAACACGGTAGATAAGTTCCGTGTTATATGAATCCGTGTTGTACGAGTCACTTAAATACATGAGCCAATCACAGCCCATGTGCCGGGCTGTGACTGGCTCATGTATTTAAGTGACTCGTACAACACGGATTCATATAACACGGAACTTATCTACTGTGTTATAGGGGGGTCTACTGTATTGACATGACAATTCTAATTAGCGCGTGAATGTTCGTGCATTCATGTTCGGTTCCGATGTCCCTCCATTCCGTTGAAGTCAGGTAAGGTCTAAATTGTACAGTACAATTGTACAGTACAGTACTAAAAGAATTGGAGAGGAGAGAGAGAGTTCTAAGTACCCAAATTAAATACCTTTTTGCCACGGTGATCACCTCTGAGCAGTAGGGGAGTGGAGCCAGGATCTGAATAGAGTTTCAGGGCTGAAGCTTCTAGTAGATGATTGTCCTAAGGTGCGGGTGCGACCCCTTTTTATACCCATTTTGCGAGTGGACTCCTGAGGGGATTGTGATGCAAGGTGACCTAAGTCCGATCCGTGTCTGAAGTTTGTTTATACTAATTGTCAGAAATCGAAAATTTCATCAAATTTATTATTTTTTGTCTATCGGTATTATTACTCATTCTACCTAATAAAATTGATAACAGCTGTCAAACACTCGAAATAAATGGCCGGAGGTGATTAAGGTCAGGATATATATGCAGCCTTAGTAATAACTGTTCAGTTGGGGGAGTCATCTGATCGGTTTTATCAGTGACAAAATCAAGCGAAATGGGAAGTGTGTGGGTTTATTTGGTTTGGACTCCCCTTTTTGGCGACCTTCTCGTTACCCTCTGTTGAGTAACAAATTCAGGCTCTTGTTAATTGGCTAGCAATGTAGATCATAACAAAGGTGGAAATGACCAAATGATACCCGGTCGTGAGGGGAGAACCTTCTCTGATGTTTGAGACATATTGGGAAGGGTAAAAGGTCACTTCTGAAAGTGCCACAGAAATCGGAGGGAAAAAGGTCTCTTCTCAACCTCCCACGAAAGGGGGAGGGAAATTGGAGAAAGAAGGGAAATAATAATTAAAAATATTAAAGCTTTAAAACTCACAAAAACGTAAAATCTCACATTAAGGCTAGTTTAATAATTTATATCTAATTATCTATCTAAATCAGTCTTAATATAGCCTGAAAATCCTACAGATTGTTTAGCATTAATTAATAATCAGGTTATTGGATTTATTGTTATATACAAATTATTTAACATTTTAATCCTTTTAATAGTAGAACACATTTAAAAGCATGTTAAAATTTTGAGAACTAAATAGCGTTCTAAAGAACATTAAATAAATGCATTTATTAAATTTTTTATTATAACCAATATTTTAATATAAAAAATTAACATTATCATCAATCTACTAATGTTTCTAAATTAAAGTATTACTCTTTTATTTTTTAATAAAAGAGTAATACTTTAATTTTTAATAAAAGTCGAAAACGATTTATTTTTTAATAAAAGAATAATACTTAAACATCTGATAGGATATTTTTCAAAAATATGTTTCCACTTAAAGAAATTATTTTATAATATAGGAAATTATCATTTATATTAAACTTACCAATCTTATGATGAATAGACACAGAACTGCATTTCATGGTAATACCCCTTTCTTGTTCATCTTTGCGGCTATCCAAATATCTTAACTGGAATAATATAGTAATAAATAATAATTATTAAACTCTACACTATAAATTAAATAAGCAATATCATAATTTTCAATAAATCTACAATAAGAATTTTATATAAAAATAAAACTGAATTTCATTTCAAATAAATTTTTTATCTGGAATATATCAACATTTAAAAAAAATAACAATACTAATTATATTCATTATCAAATAAACAGAATTAAAAAACAAAAACCTTAAATTTCCAGCAATAAAAAACATTTAATAATAACGTTTTCGACTGTTTTAAACAGCCATCATCAGTTAAAACGAACTTAAAAAACAAAAGAATGCAGAAAAAAGAACCCAAGCAATACAAATATTTAGCGCATGCGCTGTTTGTTAGTTTCTAATATACGACGGCATTTTTGCTTTGGAATTATTTTGAATTTTAAATATCTGTATTGCTTGGGTTCTTTTTTCTGCATTCTTTTGTTTATTAAGTTCGTTTTAACTGATGATGGCTGTTTAAAACAGTCGAAAACGTTATTATTAAATGTTTTTTATTGCTGGAAATTTAAGGATTTTGTTTTTTAATAGTTTATTTTCCAGTAGCTAGTTTACTTATTGCATTAAATAAACAAAAAACATAGACATAGTTAATAGATTTTTCTTTCTGTTTTTGTAATTCTAATTTTTTAGAAACTGAAATAAATTCATGAAAAAATAAATAGTTATTTAGACTTTTATGTTAAATAGTTATTTAAATAGAATTTATTTTTCACAAGTTTTTTAAACATCAGATTTATTTCTCATGATTTCTTAACTAATTTATTTAATTTTAAGAATAGCATCAACTAATTAATTAGATAAATAGTTAGTTAAATCAATGAAACAAACAATTTTATGATTTTATGATAATACTCTAAGCCATATAAACTTCATTAAATGTTTTTTAATAAATCATTTTTATATTCCATTCAAGAGTGAAAACAATATTCTCATCATATTTGATCAAGTTATAGGCATAATAAAATTGTGTTTCTCAAAAAATTATTCAACATTATAGTTGAATAATTTTTTTGAATAATAATTTCAAGAATATTCTGAAATTTCTGCCATTCTAAATGGAGTATATGTCTAAAAAATAGATAAATAATTCTTTTATAATATGTGCATAAGTCAGACAAAGATGTTGCATTTCAATCATTCTGATATTAACATTAATATATTATTTTATTAATTTAAATTATAATGTAATTGTATTACAGTAAAACCTTGATTTAACAATCTTTGAATTTAATAGAAAAAAATTTCATGTCCACATGTTATATGTCAAAATTAACACCCTGTTAACTTTCAAATGTTTTTTTTTATATGTAATTAAATTAACAGGTTATTTTCTTTTAAATCCAAGAGTCACCACTCTTAACTTTATGCCACAATGTAAGTGTCTCAACATATTGTCATTCAAAGACAAATAAATAAGAAACTTTTTTGTGTTTTTGTCAAATTTAAATTTTTTTTTCTTTTCAAGAACATTATTTGTTTAGTTAAATACAATTAAAGTATATTTTTCAAAAAATGTTTTTTTATTGACAAGACTATGTCTTGTTTATAAAATCATACTGCCTGCTGTCTTACCAGCTTAGAGGTATGAAGGAGTACATGTCAGGAGTTGAAATTTGGCATAGAGTATTAGTGCCCAAATCATGTGCGCATAAAAACCACCAAACTTGTAGATAGTCAGGGGACCGAGAACTGAAACACAATAAAATACAAAATGGCGACACTCTCTACAAACAGGCAGTAGTACGAGATTTGCACATGCATTGCTCGTTGGTAAGTTGGAAATACAAATATTGTAAAATCGAATTTTGACAAACACGTGCATTGGGAAGTTCGAAAAGCAAATGTTGCTAAATTGAATTTTGACAAATGAATCTTTGAAAAAACCTTATTTACCTGTCCCATGTTATTCCCCACATATCTGGTTGCCATGTGCTAACCTTGACCGACTGACTAGAGATATCTTGTTTCATCATCTAAACTTTTTGAAACTAGATGGCGTGTCATTATAATTTTATATTAAAACTAACTTCCAAAATAGAATTATTTTTTCTTTTTACATTTATTAAAATATATATATATTTCATTTGTGCAAAATAAAAAAATAATTGTGAATGATACAATATTTTTTGCCATCATTATTTTTATCCATTATTTATTGCCACCATTATTTTTTTCAAAAATGGGAAATTTTCCCATTGACAAAAATTCAACCTGAGGCATCATGCAACGAAGAGAAATTTCAACATTTGATACGTTAATTTCAATGAAAATGCATTGCGGAAGGCCTCGTGGTGGTGGCTGTGGCCGGTGAAGTTTGAATGATTGCACTCAAAACCAGCGATACCAAAGATGATTGGAGAATGAGACGCATTGTGAACATTGAAGTGATCCCACTTAGTAGCAAGTCTCCAAGACATAGTCTTGTCCCAAATACGGCCTTGCTGTTTTACTTGTTTATTTCAATTCTGATCATATAATTGTTTATTACAGTCTCAGAACTGTGGTAAGTATATAAGTAATAATACATTTAGATAACATTTCTGTAAAATTAAACTTCTCATACATACTTAATTTTAATTACATAAACATATCTATATAAGTAAAAGCAGAAAAACTACCTAATTTGTCAATTTTTAAACACTGGCATTCGAAAAACCTACTTTATAATATAATGGATTTTTAGCTTTAATGAACACCCTTCACCTGAATTAATCTGTTAAATTGAGGTTTTACTGAATTATAATATTACAATCAAACACTAATAACTTATGAAACATTTCTATAAAAATTTAAATTTTAAGTGAAAAATATCTTATCATTTAAAAAAATATTCTTACATAAATTTTATAGAAATACAAGCATTATCTTAAATTAACAAGAGAAAATATAGTATTTTACAATTAAATTTAATGATTTCTTAGCTAATCATTTATTCTATTTTTAAATTCTATTTAAATAATTAGCTAAGAGATCACCAAATTTGTGCAATTATAATGATGAAAACTTATGAATCCATGAGAAACTGCATAATGAGGATGGTCTTCTTAGATCACCTTAGATTCATTAGATCGTCTTAGATAAAATTCATGATGGAAACAGTCAAAGCTAGAAATTTAGTACTTAAAAAATTTTGGTTACTAAGACCGAATATCGTGGATGAAACAAAGAAAAGAATAATAGTAACAGCAGACTTATGTCTAAGATCCAGAATCAGAAGAAAACAGATATTATCTAAGGTTAAGTTAGAAAAATTAGCCAACAACAAAATACTAGTTAGAGATGACTACTTTATTAAGGACGATATAATGTATACTTATGATATTAACTCTAAAGAAATAATACAACTAAACCATTTTTTAGAAATAGCCTCAAATTAATTTTAGAAATGATTGAAGATAAAAACAAAGTAAACCTGGTTTCATGTGAGTTTGAACAGGATATGGATAACATTAAAATTTTGGAGTTGATTTGGTTGTGTCGGATGGATTAGAGAGAGAAATAGGTTTGAGAAAGTCAAACTGTGACACCAAAAATTTATTGATTAACTTCTGGAACATTCAAGATCTTGGGGATAGACTATATAATCCCGCTGTTAGAGAATTTATAAACTCGAATTCAATTATTGGAAGTACAGAAACATGGACGACACACTTGTCTGAAGCAGAAAGTAACTATTCAGAACACGAAAATAGAATAATCATAAGTATAGCCCAGCGGAAAAGTAGGTTTGGTCGGTCTTCTCGTTGAATAAGTTTAAAATGTAATAAACTACTACCTAAATTCTACATTTTTGTGAGTGTTTCAAAGCAAAAGAAATTTCCCAAAATTTAGAAATAAGTATATTATCTAACTTTCCAATGAAAGTGAACTATATGAGATCTTCGATAGAGCGAATAAGAATATTATATTTAAGTTATATAATTACGTGAACCAAAATTCTAAAAGTTGGAACAATTTTAATGTTTAAGTCAATACGATATGTACTAAGTGTATGTTCTAACGATCATTCCTAAAGAAAAAATATATAAACTACTAGGGATAGTAACCCAATAGCATATATTAAAGGGTGAAATCATATTTGCTATACTGTACACTTTAACTAAGTTACTGTTTAATTTTATAAATCTCTGATACATAGGCAGCTGAAATAGTGCTATTTAAATTTACTCTTTGTGGACTATTTTGTTGAGCTCTAAACCACGTTCCTTGTAACACTACTACTACTATAAAAGTTTAGAAGGCCGTACCTATGGCTTAGCCTTAGAAGAGAAGTGAGAAGAGGAAGAGGGGGGGGAAGATGGGGCAAGGATGATAGAAAAGTGTGAAGAGAGGGCCGTGAGCGGTAAGTACCGGGCAGAGATAAGAATGCCAAGATAAGCTTTTACAAAATGTGGGCCTAGGCCCACAGAGAACAGTGTGGGTGCTCCAAATTGGAGGTGACAGATGAAACCCGACAATTACAGTACACTTAACTAAAACAAGAACAAAATGCTCCTTCGAAGGAGAGGTAGCACACAAACACCAACTCGGAATGGACGAAAAACACCACGAAGCAAACGCCGTTACATGGAAGTCCCTTGTAACAGGCGAAAGCCTTCTACGTTAATAAAGGTTAATAATAATAATAATAATTAATTGAAAACTAAAAATAATTACCTTTCCAGCCATTCGTTGAGAAATAATGCCATTACTAGCTAAAATACAATCTGCTAATGTTGTTTTTCCTACAAAAAAATTTTACTTTTAATATTGTGAAAATTATTAAATCTTATTTTAAAATAATATTGTTTAGCAAACATGAAAAAACAATACATTGTAATAATGTAATATAATAATCATCATATAACACAAAGAATTACTCCTGTATAAAACAAATCTTTTTTTATAACACTCTTTATTACAAGTTCCTATAAATATAAAACAAATTTCTTTAAACAATCAAGTCAAATACTGTATCCAGAAACAAGCTTTATTCATTAGAACTTTGTTACAGTAGACTCCCAAAACTGTACAAGTCAACCTCAGAGAAGGCCAAGCTCTTAATAACAGTAAGGGCTCCAGTCTACCTAAAGCATTTGGAAAGTCACGAGATTTACAAGTCATCTCTAAAAAGAAGGGCTACCAATTACAAGGGCATTAAAACAATCCAAAATGTATGAAATTTCTTAAATATTATAGCATCAGTTGGTTACATGAGAGAGTCAGTTTTGTTTTATTGTTATTATTATATATCACACTAACCTTATGAAGCTTTGCAAAATTTTAACTTATCACGAACGTTTTCAGTCCTTTTAGGACCTTCAGGTGGAATTCTAGTAGAGAAAACCTTTTCGTTCTAATTTCCGTTTTGGATGTGTTTCAATTCTTCGAATTTTCTTTTAAATTTAAACATATAACAATGTGCGCATGCGTTGGCTACTAAAATTTCTTTTAAATTTAAAAGAAAATTTGAAGAATTGGAACACATCCAAAACAAAAATTAGAACGAAAAGGTTTTCTCTACTAGAATTCCTCCTGAAGAAGGTCCTAAGGAGACCGAAAATGTTCATGATAAGTTAAAATTTTGCAAAGCTTCATAAGGTTGGTGTGATATATAGTTAGTTACTTATTACTTATATTATTTTTATCATCGCTAGTTTATTTGTTTGATGTTATACATTTTGGTTGTAAGTAACAAAGTATTACCATATTTTACGGACTATAAGACACACTTTTTTCTTCGAAAAATTGCCTCCAAAATTCAGGTGCGTCTTATAGTCCGTAGCGTCTTATATTCCGTAAAATACGGTAATTGATATCACTTGGCTGTATTGGCCAATCATATTCAGTATTCCATAGTTTTTGAGTAGTAGTTCAATTTTTTGTGTGTGTATGTTTGAATTTAATTAATCTGAAGATGGTTATTCAATATGGTTGAAAATGTTTGTCAGAGTATTAAATATTTATGATGTGCTGGAATCTAATGGTGTATGATGTTATTTTGATCATTTTTCCAGGTATATTATATTTATATAAAAATTAAATAATTTTTTAAATAAAATATTTCTTCTTTTCTTTTTTCTATATTTGAAAAACAAATAATATGTGAATATGTATATAATGTTTGAATTGAATTTGGTGTTGTACTGAATAAACTGTAATAAAAAAAATTGTTTAAAACTCAAATGAAATCAGACTAACAGTAACAAAAATTTTAAAAATTACTTAATTTTATTATTCAAATATTTTTATTGTTATGTAAACATATTGTATTTATGTTTTTATTTTAAAAAATTAAATGAATTTAGATGGACCAAAAACCATCTAAAAATATTTTATTCAATAATATTTTTAAAATTTTTATTGTTATTTTTCATTATGAAAATAAAAAGTTTCAGATATTTTTAAACTTAATTTTATAATATTGTACTGAACTGTTTGATGATTCTGATGACAAAACTACAACGTAAAATAATTTTTGTTTAAGATAAATATAAGTAAATCAAAATAAAAAATATATTTAATTTGTGAAAATTATTTTAAAAAATGTAATGCTAATATAATGTTATTTTTCACTGATAAAAAAGTTTACAGTTTCAATTTCATACAGTTAACTCACAATCTGTGCATTAACTTCAATGTCAATTTGGAAAAGCAGGTATGGGTTATGTAACAATATAGGTTATCTGCCAATTTTAACCTACAATTATAGACAAAAGAAAAGCTATTGCATGTCTAAACTTACAAAAGCATCATTTAAAAAAATATAAAAAGTTCTTTGTGCAACACACACACATTTCAGAAAAGAAATATTACATTGATAGATGAAGATAGCTATCATTGTGATTTTTTCCTGAAACCTCCAAAGGCACATATGCTTTGTTTTTAGTTCTCTCCTGATCATTTTCTGTACAGTCACACCTTGGGTTATGAATGCCCCTGTTTACGAACAAAATTTTGAATATTGTATTTGCTCCAGTTGTCATATGATAACTTTGTTTCTGAACAAGCTACTCAACAGAGCCAACCACTGATGGGCAACTCTCTATACTTCCTATGTTCAAGAAAGTTGATAGCCCGACCAATCAATGACAGGACTATGATTCATAAGTTAGTAGCATCAAGATTGCCTGGTGTCATTAGATGTTATGACAAACCATCAATGAAACTGTTATTCAAATTAAATGTCAATGTACTAGACATGCAGGTGAGACACTACTTCCATTTATTGGTATGCATTGCATTTCAATTTAAATCAAATTAATTAATAAAAACTAATAAAATAATTAATAAAATTGAGATGATATCTTCTACACTATATACCAGCAAGTGTTTGTAGGCATGAAGTATATTTTGATGTGGATTACACACAGGAAAATTGAGAGGGAAGCTGGGAATTTTTTCCTGGGTCCAGAGAAAACTTAAGAGATCCATGGTAATTCTTGTCCTATGAATTAATGTTAGTTTTACTAACTAGAAAAAAAATCCCAAAGACTACTTTTTACTAATAAAGAAACATTCCATGTACAGCATTTCATTTGTTCAAAAAAAAAAAGGGTTAACAGGACCTGCTCTACTCCTGGCTCTCACACAAGCTCTCAAATGGCCATAGATATGTAAAGATTTTCTTTCTATTCAACAACTTTTTGTGTGTTATATGTATGCCACTGCAACTTATCTGCACAAAATTACAGTAATTATAATTTTCTTTCAGATATTTTTAAATTTATTCCCATGTAAAATTTAACTATTTATAGCATATTACTTCACAAAATTCTAATGTATGTGTGATTTAAAATAAGCCCTTTTTATATTCTAAATATCATAAATTTAAATACATAATGATAATGATAATAAACAAAATATATTAAAACATCTTACCATGATCAACATGAGCCAATATACAAACATTTCTAATATTATGAGGATTTTTTTGAAGATTTGAAAGTTCTTCAATAGTAATAGTTCTCATTATTTACAATTTAAAATTATCTACAAAGATAAAAATTCTGAAATGATAAATACAATATATTAGTATTCAAATGTAAATAAAACCAAATTGTTATAATAAAATACAAACATTGTATTTTTCTTAAATATTTAACCAATTTTGTTTCATTCAAAATATTTTCAAGAGACACTTTTCTGTTATTTTATTAAAATATTAAAAGTTTATGAATACTATGTTTCCCCAAAAATAAAACATCCCCTGAAAATAAGACCTAGTAGAGGTTTTGCTGAATTGCTAAATATAAGGCTTTCCTGCAAAGTAAGACCTAGTAAAGTTTTCATGCCCGCCGAATAAGAACACCAGAGCATGCAGCTGTGATTCTAGCCTGCTGCCATTATCCCTATCTTCCCCATCCATTACAGAGCAGCTGCATGCAGAACATGAAGACCATCACCTACCACCAACCCCGATGTTCTCTTCCGCAGCCGTCACTTGTAAATGTGCAGGCAAGACATCGAGAGGCCCGTCACCTGCCGCCATACCATACACTGTCCCTGTTGTGCTGTATGAGTGTGCTGTGGTGAGCTCCCCCTGGTGGCCAGAAGCCGCCATACCATATGAAAAATAAGACATTCCCTGAAAATAAGACCTAGTGCATCTGAGAGCAAAAATTAATATAAGACACTGTCTTATTTTTGGGGAAACAGAGTAAGAAACATAAAATAAAATGAGTTATTTTTTAACTCATTCCAATTATATTACCAATTCATTACACAGTGTAACATGAAAGTCCCTAACACATTTTAAAATATTATAATTTTTTGTTTTTTAATATTTTAAATTTTTTCTTATTTCTTTTATTTATTTAAAAATTGAAGTTTGAAATTTAATTTGGAAAACTATACAGTAGCATGGAACAAAAGTAATCACCTTGTTGTTATCTCAAGATATGGTGACTTGAGATGGTTACCACGTTCACTAACTTAGATACATCTAACAGTTCCAGATTTTTTTCTTTAGAACTATTTGAAAAGCAAAATCTATGCAAACAAGCTGAAAACCTCAGCTATTTTGTGCTGAAAACAAACATTCAGTACAAAATAGCCTAGATAATTTCTGAAACTTTCAGAAAAAGTTATGCAAAATGCAAAAAAAACAGAAAATTTGAGTTATCAAAAAAGTAATCATTTAAGTGATTACTTTCTTGATACCCCAAATATCATGACGGCCAGGTGGCCGAGCGATCATGGTGGCAGCCTACCACTCTGGGGACCCAGGATTGAATCTGAATGGGTCGAAAAATCCCTAGGAATTTTTCAGGGGGTGGTCTATCCGGATATGTCAAGCCCATCCCTCACCACCCAGCTGCCCCATTGTGGGCCTGGCTGAATCCATAATGGGCTTCTAAAAGAGGCCCTCTTAGTGCCTACAGGGCAGAAAGTTATATATATAAGACCTCAAATATTATTTTCACATACTTAATAGAAACAATATCCATAAATAAAACCTTAATTTTGCATTTTAATTTCTTGTTTTTCTTTTTTACCTGCAATTTATAGAGAGACAAATGAAGCAGGGATTTTTGTACCATGCCATATTACTCAAATATAGCAACAATTTGATTCAATATGCAATACAGATCCGTTAAGTTTCATTATAACTTTGAGTAAAAATTTCAGAAAATAAAAGTTTTTTTTATTTTCTAATTTAAAATATTTTTTTGATTCTGTGTTAATATTTTTTACTTAATACAGTGCAACCTCGCTTAACGAGCACCTCACACAATGAGTATTTTGCATAACCAGCAAAACAAATTTTAAAAATTTGCCTCATTTTGTAAAGGAGTCAATGTCCGATCATTAATTCTTGTTTTGGGGCGTTATTTTTATTTTGTTCTTTTCTTTTTCTTGGTTCCTTTTTTTTGTTGTTACGGACAAACTCCCAAGCACCAATGACCAAAAGAACAAAAAAACGAAAATTTTTAACTTAGTTTGCATCGTTGCCCGATCCTGGAACATCATCCTATGTAAATTAGACAGTGCGGAGCTACACTGGATGAACAATTAAAAGCGGAACAGCCAGGACCAAAAGGAGAGAGAGCTTCAGGTGACCAAGGTGGTAAACGTCAGTGATAAGTTCGAGGAAATTGTGTTTGGCTGTACACTATTTATAGCTTGAGGAGGAGATAAAACGTTTTCTTTATTATGAGAAAGCTGTACAAGATTTTGATATTGTCTGTGGTTTGTGGAAATTATTAGTTTTAAATAAAGTCCTGGTCTGGTACTTGCCTCATTATTATGTAACCTATTGTTGTTTCCGAAAACGGTGAGTTACAATTTAACAAGCAATATTTTGCATAATAAGTGATGAGGAGAGGGGAAGTCCCGAATTGTGTGCATGCAGAATGCTCCATCAGTCTGTATTTAGCACTTGTTCCGCTATCATGTTAGTGTTGCTTGTGATCACATATTTTTCCAAACTTGTGTTCACACATATTATAAACATCAATAACCATTGTCCATTATATAAAAAATATGCCAAACGATATGCCAAATTCTTGGGTTATTAAATTTAATGACCGATTCCAAATTAAATTTTAGAAATGTCTGGATTAAAAATTAACTATTTATAATTATTAAATTTAATATGAGATGGAAACACAACTGCCTACCTCTAGTCAAATTAATTAATTTCTAATATTTAATTATAACCTTTACATAACTCAAGAATTTGGCATATCGTTTGGAGTGTTTATCAAACATATTAGCTGTGATTCTTTTTTGTTTCTGCAAATCAAATTCTCATTCCAGGATGATTCATTCTGTGCTAGAAGAAAAGATGATGATGATTCACGCTCCTTAACAGTGTATATTGTACAATTTTTTTTGAATAAACATTACACATAAAACATTTGAGCATTTTTTCAGCATGGAACGCATTATCGTATTTTACATTAATTTCTATGGGAAAAATTGTTTCGCTTAACGAGTGTTTCACATTACGAGTAAGACTCTGGAACGAATTATGCTCATTAAGCGAGGTTCCACTGTAAATGAAATATGATAAAAAGTTAATCAAATGAAGTGATACAATTAACCAATTTATTTCGTATAAATATGCTTATTTATACATTCATTTAAAATATTAGTAATTGTTATTATATATATGTTCATATACACAGGGTGTAAGAGAAGAG
Organism: Centruroides vittatus; assembly: GCF_030686945.1. Lineage (NCBI taxonomy): Eukaryota > Metazoa > Arthropoda > Arachnida > Scorpiones > Buthidae > Centruroides > Centruroides vittatus. Next base: position 3,473,390 of record NW_027122644.1, read on the forward strand.
GAAAGTAAATTGGGAGATGATAGTATGAGTCATTATAAGCAAAAAACTTTAAATTAGCATGGGTATTATTCTCAGTAGTTTTGGAGATACTGCTATTTAAAAGTTGCTCATATACATAATAGTAATGAATGATAGACATGTGTTCAACTAATGCTTAAAAATTAAACTATTAGCCTCAACACACTTTACAACTTCTGTCTGAAGATGATGTGTCATTTCTGAGTTACTCAGTGATGATCATGTTGGCAAAATTTCAGTTGCATCACAGCATCTTCCAGAGGCAGATGTTGGCCACACTGATAGTAACAGGAATGCAAAGTTCAATTGTAAAGTGTATTGAGATTCACATTTCAATTTTTGAACATTTTTTTGTGAATATAACACATGCATCATTCATTATTATTATGTATGTGAGCAACGTTCAAACAGCTGTATCTCCAAAACTAAGAAGACTAATACCCATATCATACAAAGTTTTTTGCTTACAATGACTCATACTATCACCTCCCAACTTATTTACTACTGACTCATCCTGTATATAAAAATTAAAAACATGATTTTTCTATAAAGATTTTCAATAAATGATTTAAAATAGTTTCACAAAATAGATTTATGCAGTCTCTAATATAAAAGACCCATTATCTCAACTTTTTTTTTTCATTTATTAATCTTTACCAAATACACTTCAAATAATAATATTTTTAAAGTATAGGGTTGTTCGATTTATAGCAGTATTTCTAGAATTTATTAGAATTTTTAGATTCATTAAAACACATACATAAACACAGATCTATATTCACTGTCTTCTACATATTACAAGTATATATAGAAAACAGTGAATAAAATATAGAATAATAACTATTATTATCAGATACAGAGGTAAAACTGATAATAACAGTTATTGTTCTATATTTTATTCATCAACTTGTATAACAAGTAATATAAAAATAGTGTATAGGTTATGATGATAATATATTAAAATAAAGAATATGTTTAATATTACAATGATTATTATACTATTATTATACTTAAAAAACTTGTTTGCAAAGATAAATGTATATAATTAAGATACATTGAATTTACAAAAATATTGTTTCATTAAATATTGTTAAATTTTTTATATTCATGAAACATTCTAGCAATGAAATGTGAGTATTTAGTTAATATCAATAATTTTTCTATACCATTCAATCAGGACCAATCTGAAAAAAAGTCGGGCCCAGTGCAAAGTTGTAATGCGAGTCCTTTTAATAATAATAATAATAAAAAACAGTTTCAAACAACAAAATAATATTTTAATGGTAAAAATATCATCCATTATATAGACTAGAGAAAATACATTAAATTAGTGAATAACAAATGATCAATTTTTTAATTTCACAGATTGGATCACACAGGATTGCGGGCCTCGTGAGGTCTTGAGATCAATTGCACCACCCTCCAGCAGGCCCCAATTTCAATAAGTGATGAAAGACAGGAAGAAAGATACATGACCAAAAAAGTAAAAACACTATGTACGACGTAAACTCCTCTCCTTACATAGGAGCTTCGTAATTAAAATAAGTAAATCTTATAGGACAGCAGCCACTAATGCCCTCCTCGTCATGGCCAGAATAACTCCCATACACATCCAAGGAAACTACATGGCTTGGTACTGGTCCCTCACTAAAACTGACTTTAATAACTAAATGGGCAATAAAATACAGCATTATGTTACTAACAATGGTCTTCCAGAAGGCTGCCTGGATCTTGTAAACCAAATCAAAAACTCTAAATTGGACAGAATCCCCACAAAGAACAAATTCCAACAGCACCCAAGTAACAAACAATTACAAAGTAAACATGAACTTTGATAAAACCATGCACAATTGCACTAACTGGTATGTATATACTGATGGCTCAAAGAGCAAACATGGGACAGGGACTGGTATTGTCATCCTCCATAAGAACGGTCACAGACATACCAGGCACACCTTAAGTTGGTCCACTGTACCGTCATTCAGGCCGAGCTATGGGCCATTTGCAAGGCAATCCAACACATAGACAATCACCATACATATTATAAGGATAACATTAACATTTTTACAGACAGTAAAGTGGCCCTTAACATTTTAAACTACTAAAAGAACTCATCTGTTCTAGCTCCTGAAGTGATAAAGGCTGGTCAAAACCTGGGAAGAAACTGTAACCTACAGTTTAGTTGGATCCCAGCTCACAAGGGCCACAAAGGTAATGAATTGGCTGACAAGTTGGCCAAGTTAGCCTGCACATTACCTTCAAAACTCATCTACAAGAAGTTACCTGCAATCTCCCTGAAACATCACCTACAACACATAGCCAATGATATGTGGCAGAAGGAGTGGGACTGCACTGATACAGGAAGAATATGTCACAACTTTATACCTTCCCTTGCACATCTTAAAAAAGCCAAATACTTCAGCCCAGATGCAAAGGTGACCCAGTGCCTTACAGGACACAGGAACTTCGCATCACACCTGCACTGTTTTGGTAAGCAGATCGATAGCATCTGCAACCTGTGTTGTGATGGACAGAGTGAAAACGATGCGCTACATTTTCTCTTCAGCTGCAACAAATACAACCAATAACGTGCAGAACTCTTCAAAGAATGTCTCCAAACAGGACTCAACTGGCCTGCCAATCCTACTGACATTCTCGATAACAAAAAAACTATGGACAAAAATGAAGAATTTCATACGCAACACAAAAAAACTCAGGCCCACAAATTCCATTAGCCAGCAAGATGCCACAGCTAGGTGCCACAGCTACATCTCACATCTGGACCAATGATAGACTGGCTGATATCATTTAAGGTAGGCTGGCTACTTGCCCGATTTGTTCAACCTGCGATTTGACTGTACTGTGCATATGCAAATTAGACCCACTGAGTTTATATCTACTAGGTTCTTCAATGTTTTTAATGTTAAATCTTGTAATGTTTTATCTCTTTGCCAACCCAATCTACAGCACTAACCACGTAAATATGCAACTTAGCCATATCAATAACTAATATTCATGTTTTGTTCTATATCTAACTTTATATAATAATACTCCACCCCTTTATTGAGCGTCGGTATTTGTATAAATTATATATATAAAGTGGTCATAAATCGCATACTTTGTACTTGTTAAAACATTGTGTCTGATATCCCCCGTTCACTGTACACACTTGCCTACACACGCAAACTTGTCATGTTTGTTTTTATACTGTATCACTGTACATATTTTGTTGTGTAACTGTATTTTTACTTGTTCAACAATTATGATGAAGATGCCAATAATCCGACACTTCCCTTCAATCTTTCCCTCCCTACTTACTATCACTTCCTCTTCTAATTTCAATTTCTAATTTCTTAGAGGTAAAGTCTGTGCACATACAGACAACCTTTCTACTCTTTTAATGTAATGTAATGCTTTAGGGACCTTAGTTCATATCAGGCTAGGTTCAAATTTTCAAGGACAAAGTGATCCAGATATGCAAAGCTCCATTCCTCATCATAGTTCACCAAGCCGAACCCACAATGAGCATTAAGAATAACTTAGCAACCATCAGGAAGAATGAAAAATGAAGAAAAAAACCCGATGATATAAAAGGATATATTATAAAAAGATAACAAAACTGTACATCTATATACTAAATTCAGTATATGGATTTTAATGAATACCCAGCCAAACTGTAAGTTGTCTGGTCTTGCGTGACTACACATACCGTCTGGTATCGGATCGTGGACAACGCACACAAAGGCAACTGAAACACAGATTAGGAGTTGACAGAACTCAAAAGAATGTTTTAGTGGAAAAATCACAGAAAGTCATCATAGTCATACGTAAAACTTGGCGCAAAACTAAAGCAAGAAACGACAAAAGCTTTCATTGAAAACAAAACGACGGAATCCGTATTCACCCGTATCCAGTGTGTGGAATTTATCCAAAAGTCACTATATTCAAAGTAGCAACAGACACATCATAATCAAAGTCAGGAGAAGACAAACAAGTAGTCGACTGCTCTGGTCACTGTGAGACTGGATAAATTACATTCTTCCAGCCAATAAGGCAGATAAATTAAAAATTTGCAGAATAGAAAAATATAAAATTTAAGAAACATTTTCTGATTGCTGACATACAATATGATAATAATCAAAGAAATATTTATTAGCTATTTTCTTCAGTTTTCAGAAATTTTTATTATGATTTATTATTTTATCTGAAAATGTTATAAAAATATAAGTTTACATATAAAATACAATTAACAGTTTGTAAATAGTTTCTTTTCCATGGAATATAATTTATTTAAAAATTACCTCTTTATATATTTAATTTACAACTTTGTTTTCAAGTTTTGTTTATGTAATTACGATCAGAATTGTAAAAATTATAAGTATAAATAGTGTTACTATTAAAATATTAACTGGTAACTGGTAATTTTACTTACGTTTTAATAAATTATGATGTAAATGAAAGACAATACGGTAAGCTGTACAAATTATAAAATGTTATCTAAGTTTATATTTAATTCCACATGTTGATAACACGATATTGCTTACAAACTTGACATAAAATGGCAATCTTCACATAGCACCTCTGGTGGCTAAAATTAAAAAAATTGAAAATTTTTTAAAATAATTTATAAATTAATAATAATTCATATTAAATTTGTATATTTTTTAAAATATAAAATTTCAAAATTTCAATTTTTATTTTTTTAACTTGATAGCTTTTATTTAAATTTCAATAATTATAGTTGATTATGATCAATATTTTTTCCGAGGCGAAGCGGGATGTTTTTAGGTTTGGCAATTTCGGGTATTGTATATCTGCATGCGACTACACCACTCATTGGCTTTACGCTGCTTGCTTTGCATCCTACAATCTACACCGGCCACAAGTCGACAAGAGTGTGGTTGTCACACAAAAGATACCCAGGAGAGAGGAGGATAAACAATTTTTTTCTTTTTAGCATCCACTTAAATCTTTATTAATTAAGACATTTAATTTTGAAACATCGCTTAACCCAGTAAGCCTGTTTCTTGAAAGTTTGTATTAAACTAAACCACTTTCTTTAACAGCTTACACCCACCAAGCTAATATTTCGATTTCGCTTCTACAACGTTCGTTACTAAAGTGTTGATATGCAAAACAAATTTGATTTTAAAAGAGAAAACGAAAGACCTAGGCATTTCCAAAGTAAAAAGCAAAGATCTCCAGAACTTCATCAAAACGAAAAAGCACTTAACGAAGTGATATTGGCAGGGGTGGGATTCGAACCCACGCCTCCGAAGAGACTGGTACCTGAAACCAGCGCCTTAGACCGCTCGGCCACCCTACCTGCTCGTTGCAACCGTGCTCCGGTTTCGTTCTTCAAACAGGATTGTGCAATTGCCTAAACGTTGAGTTGCGCACTCATATATCCTTTCGTCTATGTGTCCGACGTTTTCTTTTCGCTCGCAGCGACCGAAGCAGTCGACTACTCGTTCGTCTTCTCCTGACTTCAATTACAATGCGTCCGTCGCTACTTTGAATATAGCGACTTTCTTTCGGATAATTCCACACACCACATACGGTGTTTAATTTTGTGGGTTGAATACGGATGTGATCGTTTTGTTTTCAATGAAAACTTTCGTCGTTTCTTGCTTTTGTTTTGCGCCAAATTTCACACGTGAGCTCGACCACTTTCCGCGCGAAAATTCGAACGATTTTCCACCAAAACTTCCGCATTCTGTCAACTCCTAATCTGAGTTTCGGTTGCCTTTGTGCGCGTTGTCCATGATCCAATACCAGACAGTATGTGTGGTCACATAAGACCAGACATAACTTTCAGTTTGGCTGGGTATACGTTGAAAAATCGAATTACGACAATTGAAGACCTAAAAAATAACGATTTCCAATGATGTAACGATGGACGGCGCGTTTCTGATGAAAATCCTGTCTATTTTTCGGGCGCTGTTTGCGAATGCGATCGATCTCCGGAGATTACAAACATTTGTTTAACACGAAACGAAGCCGAGGCCATATAGTCGCAGGGAATTAATTACTCGTAGTCAATTTCTGTGGCAAACGCTTGGCTACTATAGAAGAACTTAGCTAGTCCATGTCTTTTCGAAAAGTGTCAGCCAGCATGCACAGTTACAATTTTGGTAACGGGTTGGGTAGTCGGTAGGGTGGCCGAGCGGTCTAAGGCGCTGGTTTAAGGCACCAGTCTCTTCGGAGGCGTGGGTTCGAATCCCACCCCTGCCAGTTAACGCGGTTTTTTTGCGTCGATGTATGAAAATCGAATCGTCGCTTTGTCACTCGCTTTTTGTCGATTCGTACAAAAATGGACGAACGAAGAACGATGACATTGCTATGTTTGCACAATGCGTTTATTGCAATCGATACTCGCGTCGACACTACATCCGATTCGCGCTTAGAAATCTAAGTTTATCGAAAAGATTTCTGAAGCGAATGCGAGTTTTACACATTACGGTGGAAAACTGAAATAACAGAAACGTTTACAGACAAACTGTTTCTGCGTGCTTTTCATCATCATTTGTTTAACATGATCGTAAAAATGTTTAATACAAATGAGGTGAGGGTAAAAAGAAAGCTTCGCGTTACAAGAATGCGAAAAAAACGTATGGCAGGGGTGGGATTCGAACCCACGCCTCCGAAGAGACTGGTGCCTAAAACCAGCGCCTTAGACCGCTCGGCCACCCTACCGCTCGATCGTATTCGACAAATGCCGCTTCAGTTAAGAAGAAGGCAAGTAGATTTCGGCGTTTCTCCTAAAACCTGGTGTGCGCCGACGACAGCAGACAACAGCCAACGTGAGGCTAAAGAAATCAACGACACTAGCGCATAATCACCTTAGCTGACAGTTTTATTTGGTAGTTTCGGTTTTTGGTTAACTATATTGGACACTAGAGCAGGATACATTTCAAAATGTGCAGGATACTGTCAAAACTGAATTGTGACAATTGTTAATTCAAATTGAATCGGTGAGTGGAAAAACAGTAAAACTCTAAAATTGTCAGTTTTTAATTGAGATAGCCAAAATCACATTTAAACGTGGGCCTTCCTGATGAGTTGAACAGAAATATAACTAACACACTGTGTACGCATTTACGAGGCTACCTGTTATGTTATTGGATGGAAGAACGATATAACTCCTGGAGTTATAACGTTTTTTCACCCAATATCATATGTTCTTTTTCTTGCCGCTAGAGGTCAACATGCACAGACATATCTGTAAACCTGCAACGTCGTTGAAGATTATCAGTGTTGTTTGTTTGTCCAGGGCAGAATCGTAATCATACAATTTTGAGATTTCTATTATATCTTGTACTGTACAAAGCATTTTCGCACAATTTTTCAGTATTTCCCTGTTCGTGGACACTCCTTCCTACCATGCGACAGAGCCTTTGGAAATGTCAAACGAGTCATAAGAAGACATGATCGAATTTATCTATTAGAAGATTATCAGCACATGGTTGGAAGCAATTGCAAATTAAAGCCATTTACAGTATCAGTAATCAAATATACAGATGTAACTGACTTCAAAAGCTGGTGGCCAAACTATTATTAAAAAAAACCTGCAAATCACCTGTTCAAGGAAATAATGAAACCTTCTCAGTTTCAACCTACAGTCAGTTAATCTATGACAGTTCTACACCAGGTTATATTTCTGCTAGTCGTTTTATCAGAGTACTACATACAAACACTTTTAAACTGCTCAAGCCGCACGTCACTCCAACTTTTCCAAACGAACCAGCCTACAAGAAACCATTACCAATCAATGCGAAGAAGATCAATGATATAAAAAAAGTCTTGAAGTATATGAGTGGCAAAATCTTGGAATTTTACTATCATATTACGTCTTGGGAGACATGCAATGAAGATCAGCAGGAATCATAATGTAATCATTACAGTTCTAGGTCATCATATTATGTAAATAATCAGTAATAAAGGCATTCTTATTAAAATGAGTTACTTTTTTTTTACGTTTAACAAATATTTACTGGAAAAGCGGTAGAACTCCAAGTTTTGTTTTTGGCTGTACAGCTTCTCAGCATGCACTTAATGAAACTTGCTTGGCAAGGTATTGGTAAAATGTACAGTACACTTTTTACCCAAAACACATTTTTATGTTTATCACAAAACAAGGATTTTGGAGTTGTACAGTTTTTCCACTCACCGATTCAATTGTTAGCCTAACCTAAACCTAAATCAATAATGATTTAGGTTTAGGCTAGGTCTTAAAAATGAATTGACTGAACCATACGCATAAAATGTTGTCAAAAAAAACGTTCGCCTCCGCATTCGTCGCATTCTCCGTTGTGAAGTGCTACGAACTCCGTTGCAGACCGCGCGCCTCTTAGCGTGCTACGCAGTATTTACTATTTAAAACCATTAAACCGATGTTTATTTATTAAACAATCTACACATTAACAGTTTTATTTAGACTTTATTTTCTCATATATAGTTTAATAAAGCACATTATAATTTTTATCATATTCACAAATTTTAGAAATCTAATAAATTTTTATTGGATAAGAGAGTACAAGAGAATTACAAATCATTATCTGGAATAAAGTTTATTGAACTTATTCATGATGTACTGTATTTGGATTTCCTTTATCATTAGACGGTTGAATGGCCGAGTAGTCAAGGTGTCAGCCTATTTCTTTGGGGAACTGTAATTGAATCCCAACGGGTCGAAAAATCTCCAGGAATTTTTCAGAGGGTGGTCCGTTCGGATATGTCGGGCCCCGTCCCTAACCACCCGGCCGCCCCATTGTGGGCCTAGCAGAACCCATAATAGACTTGCTAAAAGAGGCCCCCTTAGTGCTCACAGAGCGGAAAGAGTTAAAAAAAAAGTATGACGACATCAGTGTATCCATGTTTTTTTTATGTCTTAATTTTTAGAAAATCATGAAGTATTAGCTTACATGGTTTCATTTACAATTTCTCGTAGTTTTTTGTATATCATACAATTGTTTCATACAGCAACAGCATACTTCGTACATTGGCATATAAATTTATTAAAAAATAACAATAACGATGACTTCTCTTTTTATTCTATAGGAGAAATTTTTAAAATATAAAGCACAAATACACACATTTCAATTCATGAATAGTTCAGAAAAAAAATAATTAATTAATTTTAAATAATAAAAAGCAAGCAATCTTTCCACATGTATAAAAATAATATATGAGAACAAGTCATATTGCTATGACGTCAAAAGTTTGCCGAATTCAAAATTGTCCAAATGAGCACATCTTGTCTCTATACATCTTGAGACAAGTGGAGTGATGTTATATTTACTCAATGATTACTGCAGTAAAATAAACAGAAGCGGCGCCAGCAGACTATAAAAAAAGGCATCGTACGTTATGCGAAAAACTTCAAATTCTATGATTCAACGTCGGATTAGTGCTCTTACCACATGACACTGGTTGCACTGGATCCTAACTTGGCTTGTAAAACAAGGAATGTGGTTTTGGTGAACATACAACGAACAAACAACTATATAAAAAGGTTGCATGAGAAAATAAACAAATATAGTTCATTAGTTTCTTTTATGCAGTATTTGCAGAACAGGAAAAGAGCAACCCGGACGAAAAAAGAGAAAGTGTCGCAAATGCCCAATGTACCGTATGCGTATACCCGTACTAGTCATTTAAAACTGACTATTCGAGCTGGAGCAAGCTGATTTTATGCGTAAAAGCAAGGCAACACTGTGTAAGTTTAGAAATATATCTTTTATTTTGTATTATTGATCATGTCCATATGATCATGTCCATTTTTGGTTATTAATTAATTAACGTCAGCTTAAGTCCAGATTTACGAGCATGACGTAACGAATTATCTTCATGAGGGACATCCTCATGAAGATAAGGGGCTTTTGACTCTCCAGATTTGCTGACACGACGAAGCTAGTATATCATATAAGGCGCAATGTCAGCCGAATACTCTCTGGGGGTGAATTATAAGTCTGTGGCAAACGATTCGCTACTATACGAGAACTTAGCTATTCCATGTCTTTTTGAAAAGTGTCAGTCAGCATGCACAGAAACAATTTTGGTAACTGAAACGGCGCAATGAGTGCGCAAAGCTTAGGCAATTGCACGATCCTGTTTGAAGAACGAAACCGGAGCACAGTTGCAACGAGCAGGTAGGGTGGCCGAGGGGTCTAAGGCGCTGGTTTCAGGTACTAGTCTCTTTGGAGGCGTGGGTTCGAATCCCACCCCTACCAGTTAACATGCTTTTTTTACGTCTAGTTTTGCGTCGATGTATGAAAATCGAATCGTCGGTTTATCTCGTCGCTGTCGTCACTCGCTTTTGTCGATTCGTACAAAAATGGAAGAACGATGACATTGCTACATTTGCACAATGTGTTTATTGCAATCCATACACGAGTATCGATTGCAATAGACCAATGCGGCACCTCAATAGAGTGATATCTAAGAAGCTTCATAGACAGCTCTTTATGACTAATAAACCCACTGGAGAGTTCTCTCCTGTGTAAACTATATGTACAAAGGAGAAAACTCAACTTACTGTTGCAACGTTGAAGACAATGCTTCTGGAGAAATGTAACGTTGTAACTTGATGCCACCGCAATTGAGACTCGTGCGAGAAACTGTATGAAACAGTGAAATGCCGCTCAGATCTTATGCAAAAACTTAACTCATCAGTGAACTATTGTTTAACAAATGTTTTCTAGCAAAAGAAGCAATGCCGAGCACATCATCTGTTCTGCAGCAGTTGAATTAAGATGACTCATGAGACAATTTGAATTTACAATTGACACAATTCAGTTTTGGCAGTATCCTGCACATTTTGAAGTGTATCCTGCGCTAGTGTCCAATATAGTTAACCGAAATCCAAAACTACCAAATGAAACTGTCAGCTGAGGTAATTACAGTGAGTGATCATCATTGGTGATATATTTATATTAGCATTCTGAAATTTCAGGTGTCTTTCTGTTCTCCATACAGATATTTCTTATTTGACGCTTATCTCTGGGTGTAGTAATTTTTTTTCGGCCACATTTCCCCTTTCGGTTCGAAATTAAATCCACATCAGTGTCGAGTTTCTTCTTAATTCTATCAACACAAGCCCTTGAAACGCTTGCAATTGATGCAATTTGTCTATTTGAATGCTCAGTATTTAAAATGAGAGTTTTAAGTTCACTAATTTTCCTAGGGATGAAGTCATTAATTTTCCCGATGACTAAAATAACCTAAAAATAATGAAAAGCTCATAATTGTAACAACTTTTATATAAAGGGGCATTATAACATCCTATTAAACATTACATACCTTAATAACTATATTATCCTCACAACAAGTCAATAAAATGTTTTTAAAACAAAAGCTACGAATTAAGCAGCGAGTACTCAAACGGCGACAAACTGTTCAATGACAGCATTATCGCAAAATGGCGTGCTATTAATGGTTATTGTTGCCAACGATAAAATAATCAACTAATTTGAAACGTGTAAGTATCTGCTAGAACCAAAAAATAGTAATAAGACTTGGTTATGAATTTTGTATTGAAATGTTTACAGTATTACTGATTATTTGTCAGCTTTAACAAGTGGCTGTAATAATGTGATCACCCACTGTATGCGCTAGTGTCGTTGATTTCTTTAGCCTCACGTTGGCTGTTGTCTGCTGTCGTCGGCGCACACCAGGTTTTAGGAGAAACGCCGAAATCTACTTGCCTTCTTCTTAACTGAAGCGGCATTTGTCGAATACGATCGAGCGGTAGGGTGGCCGAGCGGTCTAAGGCGCTGGTTTTAGGCACCAGTCTCTTCGGAGGCGTGGGTTCGAATCCCACCCCTGCCATACGTTTTTTTCGCATTCTTGTAACGCGAAGCTTTCTTTTTACCCTCACCTCATTTGTATTAAACATTTTTACGATCATGTTAAACAAATGATGATGAAAAGCACGCAGAAACAGTTTGTCTGTAAACGTTTCTGTTATTTCAGTTTTCCACCGTAATGTGTAAAACTCGCATTCGCTTCAGAAATCTTTTCGATAAACTTAGATTTCTAAGCGCGAATCGGATGTAGTGTCGACGCGAGTATCGATTGCAATAAACGCATTGTGCAAACATAGCAATGTCATCGTTCTTCGTTCGTCCATTTTTGTACGAATCGACAAAAAGCGAGTGACAAAGCGACGATTCGATTTTCATACATCGACGCAAAAAAACCGCGTTAACTGGCAGGGGTGGGATTCGAACCCACGCCTCCGAAGAGACTGGTGCCTTAAACCAGCGCCTTAGACCGCTCGGCCACCCTACCGACTACCCAACCCGTTACCAAAATTGTAACTGTGCATGCTGGCTGACACTTTTCGAAAAGACATGGACTAGCTAAGTTCTTCTATAGTAGCCAAGCGTTTGCCACAGAAATTGACTACGAGTAATTAATTCCCTGCGACTATATGGCCTCGGCTTCGTTTCGTGTTAAACAAATGTTTGTAATCTCCGGAGATCGATCGCATTCGCAAACAGCGCCCGAAAAATAGACAGGATTTTCATCAGAAACGCGCCGTCCATCGTTACATCATTGGAAATCGTTATTTTTTAGGTCTTCAATTGTCGTAATTCGATTTTTCAACGTATACCCAGCCAAACTGAAAGTTATGTCTGGTCTTATGTGACCACACATACTGTCTGGTATTGGATCATGGACAACGCGCACAAAGGCAACCGAAACTCAGATTAGGAGTTGACAGAATGCGGAAGTTTTGGTGGAAAATCGTTCGAATTTTCGCGCGGAAAGTGGTCGAGCTCACGTGTGAAATTTGGCGCAAAACAAAAGCAAGAAACGACGAAAGTTTTCATTGAAAACAAAACGATCACATCCGTATTCAACCCACAAAATTAAACACCGTATGTGGTGTGTGGAATTATCCGAAAGAAAGTCGCTATATTCAAAGTAGCGACGGACGCATTGTAATTGAAGTCAGGAGAAGACGAACGAGTAGTCGACTGCTTCGGTCGCTGCGAGCGAAAAGAAAACGTCGGACACATAGACGAAAGGATATATGAGTGCGCAACTCAACGTTTAGGCAATTGCACAATCCTGTTTGAAGAACGAAACCGGAGCACGGTTGCAACGAGCAGGTAGGGTGGCCGAGCGGTCTAAGGCGCTGGTTTCAGGTACCAGTCTCTTCGGAGGCGTGGGTTCGAATCCCACCCCTGCCAATATCACTTCGTTAAGTGCTTTTTCGTTTTGATGAAGTTCTGGAGATCTTTGCTTTTTACTTTGGAAATGCCTAGGTCTTTCGTTTTCTCTTTTAAAATCAAATTTGTTTTGCATATCAACACTTTAGTAACGAACGTTGTAGAAGCGAAATCGAAATATTAGCTTGGTGGGTGTAAGCTGTTAAAGAAAGTGGTTTAGTTTAATACAAACTTTCAAGAAACAGGCTTACTGGGTTAAGCGATGTTTCAAAATTAAATGTCTTAATTAATAAAGATTTAAGTGGATGCTAAAAAGAAAAAAATTGTTTATCCTCCTCTCTCCTGGGTATCTTTTGTGTGACAACCACACTCTTGTCGACTTGTGGCCGGTGTAGATTGTAGGATGCAAAGCAAGCAGCGTAAAGCCAATGAGTGGTGTAGTCGCATGCAGATATACAATACCCGAAATTGCCAAACCTAAAAACATCCCGCTTCGCCTCGGAAAAAATATTGATCATAATCAACTATAATTATTGAAATTTAAATAAAAGCTATCAAGTTAAAAAAATAAAAATTGAAATTTTGAAATTTTATATTTTAAAAAATATACAAATTTAATATGAATTATTATTAATTTATAAATTATTTTAAAAAATTTTCAATTTTTTTAATTTTAGCCACCAGAGGTGCTATGTGAAGATTGCCATTTTATGTCAAGTTTGTAAGCAATATCGTGTTATCAACATGTGGAATTAAATATAAACTTAGATAACATTTTATAATTTGTACAGCTTACCGTATTGTCTTTCATTTACATCATAATTTATTAAAACGTAAGTAAAATTACCAGTTACCAGTAAAAAGATCTCCAGAAAGGCAGATCACCCAAGTGTTGCGTTAACGTATCTTAAACAAAAAAAAAAAATTTTTTTAAACTTTTTCTTCCCTGTGGGCACCAGAGAGCCTCTTTTAGCAAGCCTATCATGTGGTTTGACTAGATCTACAATGGGGCGGCCGGATGGTGAAGGACGGGGCAGGCCATATCCGAATGGACCACTACCTGAAAAATTTCTGGAATTTTTTCGACCTGTTCTGATCTATACTGGGTTTCCTAGAGCCGCGGTTCTCAATTTTTTTTTTTTTTTTTTTTTTTTTTTTTTTTTTGACTTGTATACCCCTTGGCAGACCATTTTCGCTAAGTTTTATTTCTCGTGTTCGTGAAACGGTGACGCCTTGGTCAATTATACAGCTGTATACAATTAGATGTAAAAAAGTTTTTTAAATCAAAAAGCGGTGGAGAAAGGACACAGATAAATATAATAAAAATATTTTTTTTATTTAAAACAAAGCATCGAGTGCCGTGACGTTACCAAAGGCCTTAACGCAGAATCCGAATATTCTTAAAGTACCCTCTCCATTATTAATTTTTTTTCGGGTACCCCCGATTGGGAATCGCTGCCCTAGAGCGATAGGCTGCCACCTTGACCGCACGGCCATCCGGCCTAATAAATAATACTGAAATCACATACTTTTAAACAGTTATTAAATTAATTTTATCAGAAAATGCTCGTTTGTAATTAATGCTAATTATAAGCGTAATAAGCATACTAGATGACCAGACTTTTTTACAATTCATTATTCCAAATAGTAAATGCATATATCCATTAATTGAATGCTCATTATTAAGACAATATAAAATGTTACATGTATACATGTTGAGATAGTTCTCATTGTTTTTATATTCATATTTAATTTTGTTAAAGACAGTTTGATGAATGATATAGTGTTTAATTTATTTCTATTTAATATAAGTCGACCACGCATATAGGACGAGGTGTGACTTTAAAGATCAAAATAAAGGAAATTAGTTTTATTAATACAATTCTAATTTTATTTCGTTTAATCACAAATAAAACATCAAATTAACGTAAATGCACGTACTGTCCCGCAAAAATTACTAGCATTTTAAACTTTAAGGAAAAATCTCGTAAAATCGACGACATAATTTGTTCATGTAAAGCTGGACAATCGGGAACCTTTTTCGCCAATTCGTAACAGTCGAATCTACTCTCCGATTACACTTATGAGTTTCTCCGAATTCTGATTTCCGAATGATCATCTGTGGGAATGGATTAAAACTTACATCGTGCTCCTGTGTGATTTTGGAATTTCAATTTGAAATTCAATTCAAAAGCTTTGCTTTTCCTATTGCTATTCATCTTTATTCCTGACAATATACAAGAATGATTCAAACGGCCCAGATAAAATACTTGTTTTTAAATACAAGAGGGTAAGCATCCAGTAAAAAATGATAAAACACGGTTTACAAAAATTATTTGCAAAAAACGCAAAGAATCTTTCGTTAGCGCGTATAAGACGACCTAGGATTTTGAAGCTGTGATAAATGAATAAAAACCTCGTCTTATATACGAGTAAATACGGTAAAAGTGTTATAAAAATTAAAAAGAGAAAATTTCTGATATTTTAAGGATTTTTGGCATTAAAATTGCTAAACGAATTCTGGAGATTTGCAGGTAATGCCTTCAAAAAAATCTATTTAAAGACCTAAAGAATTTATAGCGTTTAAAGTTTGTCGAATAATTCAGCAATAAATTTTATTGGATTAAAATTATAGTGTGATTTGTATTTCCTCAGAACTTTCGGAAATTTTTACTCTAAAACCTATTAAATCTATTTTTGATCATTTTATGATTTTAAAATGTTTTAATCAACTTCAACTTCTTACGAAATTCTTCAATATGTCTAAATCAAAGACTGCAGGAATTTTTCATGGACGACTGTCCATGGGTAGGCCTGCCCCTCACCATCCTCTGCTCTATTATGGACCTCGTCCAATTCTTGATGGGTATGATTAAAAGGCCATCTTAGAGCCCACAGGGCAGAAAGAATCAAAAATGGAAACATTTTTTTTTTACAAAATACAGTCTATCTTATTGATGCGCATAATTGCAAATAGATTTCTAAATTCAGATCTATCGAAATAGCTGCTTAATTTGATCAGAATAAGAATAAATTGAGAAATTGTTTCATTTCATAAATACTTTAAGTTACATATTAGGCTACTTTAAACGTTTTCGGTTCACTGAAACCGGAAGAGATATAAAAACAGTTTCGTCTTTGTTTAGAATTTAACTACAGGAAATCCTCGTCAACTCGAACTCGGATAATTCGAAATTCCGTTAGTTCTTAATTATACTTTTGTCCCGACTGGCGATATAAAGATTACATGTTAAGGAATTCGGTTAGTTCGAAATACGGCTACTTTGAATTTCTAAGTAGCAGTAAAATTCTGTTCGAACTGTCATATGCGTGTGTTAACTCGCATATGACAGTTCGAACGAAGTATTTCCATACTATAAGACAGGGGTCACTAAACTTTTTCACAGTGGGCCAGATAACTGAGAAAATGACGATCGCGGGTCGCATAACCATTTTGTTCAATACAGCACAAAAAATAAAGACAACCAACATATTTATATACCAATACACGAACACGATGGCTGCAGCAAGCTCGTAATGGCATTTGTTAGAAACTTCATTGCAGATACTTACACAAAAAGCGCTCTGATATCCAAAGTCGCCGAATTTTTTATTTCACTGATTTTCCTAAAAGTTATACTGTCAGATGCAAAAATCAGATTGGACCACTTCTGACATTTATGTATTGTTTGTTTGTTAAGTTATGGCAACGCAACATTAGAGCGATCTGCCTAGGGGGATGCCTTCCGGGAAGTCTTTTAAGGGAAACTGGCCCCTATTTAGGCGTTACAGATGTGGAACAAACCCGGAAATCTCCACGTGGCCAACCCGTTTGAGCGAGGCGCGAACCCACGAACCGAACTCCAGTGTTCAGGGTACGAAGACCGCTTTACATTTATACTTACTATATAAAAAATTAAAATAAGTGTAAGTTTATCTATAGACTGATATTTCCATAAAAATAATAACATTTTACCTCATTTGTGGCACAGTGTGGTGGCAGGCCGGATGAACTGACCTCGCGGGCCGGATCCGGCCCGCGGACCATAGTTTTGTGACCCCTGCTATAAGAGAACAATAGACCAAGAATAACTTTAATCTGGTCATTGGAAATTTTCCAAAGGCGCCGCCCATATATTCTCCGCCCTACTTGAACAAATTGCATTTACCAATGTTTATGCGTATTGATGCAGCATGTCACGGCATGCTCTTTAGTTAATTTTTCAATTTGATAACTTCAAATTTACTTGTTTGCAGAACTGGATGAACTGCAGAAGAAATATGCTGCATTTGTGATCAATTTAGACGAGATCAGAAAAATTCAGTACAAAAATGCTCAAACATCAGTTGTTTACACTGGATTCATAAAAATTGCAGTTCATAAGAGAAAAAATCAGCAGCTTACCTGTATGATTCTGTGTCTAAAACTAATTGTAACAAATGTTTAATTATCGTTTTTAGACCGTTTATTATTTCTATAAGCAAAAGATTTTGGTTTACTAAACAATATATTCGGGGAAAAAAATTAAAATAATTAAATTCTTATTAGAAGTATTCTTGCTTTCATGTTTATCAATATAAATATAATTATATTAAAACCGTAGTTATATAAATTAATGGAAATGTACAGTACATTTACAATTTATGAATTATTATCCCTTAATATAAAAGAAATCTCTGTATTAAATGCAATTTTTACTGATAATTTTTATCGATTATCTATGATAAAATTGATAATTAATCTTTAGTGATTATTAGCCAATGATAATTTTTCTTTAACATATTAGAAAGTTATATTTAACTATATCTAATACAGATCTTCAAATATAAATAAAAATAATCCTATTTTACAAAATTAAAATTTTAATAAAAGAAAGGAATAAAATATAATAATAAATGATAATTTTGTAAGCTATAGAATTATATCGATATAAAATGAAAATTCATTGTCAGTTATTAGGAATGACTTTATTGTATGCTTCTAATTAACGAAAAAGACTTTGTGGTGGGGGATCTCTTTCAGAAATAGAATGTAGTGACTAGGAGGGGCAGGAGGAGTGGATAGAGAGCCATTTATGGTGTTTTTCACTAAGCTCTCCTTCACTGAATGGTGTCTCCTTCCGGAGACTAGACAGATTGTGGTGAGTAAGACTCTTTTGGGATCCCGCCATAACGCACCCTATTCATTATGTGTTCGTCCCCCAAACCACAAACCAAAGAATAAGTGAAAACATCAAAATATAAAGTAGTTCAAGCTTATAATGTACGATACATTCTTGGATAAAAGAAAGGGAAGTCGTCGTTATAAAATGTATTTAAAATCTTAGTGATAATTATATCAATTTTATATTAAAATTTCCCGAAACAAAAACTAATATTAATTATGTAAACCGATTCAAACTGATATCTTGTGTCTATTTTAAATATATATAATATATTTTAATATATGTAAAACATTTAATTAGAATTAGTTTAAAATAATAAAATAAAATAAAAATTGCGTATTAAAATAATTTTTGAATAATTTAGAGCTTTGTTAAGGATTAAATTTACACTATTTTAGTTTATAGCATTATCTTTTTTATTATTCATATAAAAACATGAATTAATTGTAATTAATTGTAGTAAAATAAGAGTAATAATTATTTTTGTTATCTTAATAAAATTTATTTATATTTCCAGAATCATTATTAAATTGGCAATATTTGTTGAAATTAAATATCAGATTGATGGAATTTTAAAGAAAAGTTTTAATTTATAACATTTAAAAAGAGTCTGTAGAAATATTTTTTTATATATATAATAATTTTATATATCATTTCATTCATAAATTCATCAAAGATGAAAAATGATGTCAGCCTTCTTCGATGTAAACTAATGATACGTATAGTTGCAGCATGTTTTATAAAAATGTTTTCTATAATGTAAATCTTCATAAATTTAATTTCTATTATTAAATAGATTTAGTAATAGATTCTTTTAAACTTTCTTCTTAATACGTCACTAAACTTTAGATCCAAAGGAAGTAAGGAAGATAAAACTAAAACTTTCTCAAACTTATAAATCTCTTAGATATTAATAAATTAATAAGCAGGATTACCAAAAAAAAAAAAAAATATTGATATAAATTTTTTAATATATCCAGGCGGATTTACCAGATCTTTCCAGCAGTGTAGGGTACTTCGGAGTCTAGTTATGCTGATGTTTGTTATATTGGATAATTCTGTTTGGATTATATTAAAATATTCAGTAAATAATTAACAGATAGATTTCTAAATATCGAGAATATGGGTCTATGTGGAAAACGTTTAAATTAACAAGGACATTTGTCGAGAAACAGTAATTAGCAAAGGTTGCTTAAAGCTTTGATTAGAAACAGGCAAGATTCACTTTGTCAAAAAGTTCTGACAGTCAATTACATGCTGTACCTGCATCGAAGGTCTTCTCTTCTACGACGTGAACTATCGACACTAGTATAATGCAGCGCAGAATGGTACAGACATTATCCTGATTAATTACGAGAGTAATTTTTATTTTTAATTACACAGAAACACGCCCCTGAAAATGTCACCAACAACTATCGGCCTGTTAATTACTGTGTGGTTTGTTAACATCTTTTGATTTTTTTTTTTCCTTCCTGATCTTCTTTCTTCGATGCACCACGCTTCTTTTCGATCTTCCGATATCAACACGTGATCTTTCGCTTTGTACGTAAAAGTTAGCGTGGATTCTAATCAATCCGAGGTTGAATTTTAAGGAAAAAGAAGAGGAAGAAAAAATTATTCTTTCAGAATTTATTTTCGCTTTGATGTGGTAATTAACAAAGTATCGTTTATCATGAATGCCTTCACGGTATTGTGGCTTGTCCTTATGCTACACAAAACTCGTATATCAATATTATTTGCGGCGAACTGAGATTGAGTTTCTAAAGATAGAAAATTTTTTAATGGGTTTATTTTCGAAATTTCGTTTAAATATTATTTAAACTGAAAATATTTAACCTAAGTCTACATTCTAAACTATCGTCTGCGGTGACCTGTAATGAATAAAGTATGATAGATTTGTTATAACCGTGACGGTATGAATAGGTTAATTTAAATATAGCAATTTCCGAGTCAGTATATTGAAATTTGCAACACAATCTATCAATTTTATTTTATTTTTTATTTTTTCAATCTTTAGACAACGCTTTCTTTATATCACAATATAATAAATATTCAAATTTAATTTAGAATTCACTGGATATAATAACCCTTTAACTATAAGGAATAATGAAAATTGTACTAAACAGTGACTATAATTCTCCTAATGTGATCACTGTAATATAACTAAATGTAACTTCATCAACATTTTAATAATTCTCGAAATGACTAGGGTGTTTCTGTTATTTTCATTTAATTTCTCCGTGTTCAGAGTGTACACGGGAGGCCAACATGGAGAAAAAAAGGGCGGAGTCCGTCCCAACGAGAATTGAATCCGGGTTCTTCTCTTGGAAGCACGATATACTTCCTCATAGCCACCCAGGCGATAAAATGCCTGTGGTGAGGTTCAACTTTCTTGCTGTTTTATGGTATTCTTTGCGCGTTTTGTGCAATTACCTTGAAAATTAGTGTAACAAACTATACATTATCATATACCAAATTTAAATATTTTTCTAATAAAATTAGAATTTTTAAATTAACCGCAATATTTTTATTCTGAGTTTAGAATTTTTATTTCTTAACATTATACTTTTTTTTTTTTGAAAAATGTGAGATTCTAGACAATTGCCTTATTTATTTTTATGTTTCAGTTCATTAATCCGTGTGTGTTTTTGTTATATATATTTAGATAAGTTAATTTCTAGAATTATTATTATTTTTTTATAAATGAAAACTAATAACCATACATTTCTATTTTTTATTATCTATATGGAGAATAAACAATAATCACTTCCAAAATATGATTCTTACGTTAAACACTAGATGGAAGCACAGACAATATAAGTACAGTATAATAATACCACCCAGCGATGAAATTGATTACGTAGGTGACAGAAATTTGATAAGGGCGTTAGAAAACAAAATTAAACACGAAATAAAGGTAATAAAAACGAGAAAATTACCTTATCGATATATAAAATATGTTTTTTCCCCCTTAAAAGAGGAAGGGATATTAAAGAAAAAAGTCAACGAACTATTCATAAATCACCGATTTAAATTTAGGATAACGGCATGAATTTTTTTTATTATTTTTTTTCGCTTATGACAAGACACTTAACAGGTCCATGAAGCGAAACTAATGGCAAAGAACATGAATCCCACTACTTAGGACTTTGCCACTCATAAATCAGCAGCGTACATTGTAAACATCTGCCATTTATACTGCTGGTTTTGCCTGCTTATCTCAAGGTCTCATCTCTAGTATGTTTCTTAACACTTGTTCTTTGAACTGCTGAACAAGTACAGAGGTGCATGATCACGTCTCGTTGTATGTAACCCGATCCAACAAACAACTGATCCATCGGTTAAAGCGTAATGCGATCTGGGTGCTATTTTCTCGATACCGTTCTGTGTTCCTCGTAAGCCACCTGGGTTTACAAACACTGGAATTCTACTTAGATTAAATTCCATCTGACAATGTGATGAAAAATTATGAAATATAACCAGCCAAACGATATATTGACGCTTATAACTAATCGCAACGTTACATTTTTAACTTTATTATCACGTCATTGTGGACCTACTGTGTTGTTATATCACCCTAATAAGAATAGAGCCATGTTTATAGTATAATATAGTAAATTTCTAAAAGTTCTAACCCCGTTAAAAGTAATAATAAGAGATAATAATTCAAGAACTTCAGTTTTTGTGGAAACAAACATTCCTAAAATCTAATGATAAACGATTGAGGAAAACTGGTAAGAATCCGAAAGGAAGTTGCTGCTCGATATTGTTGTGACTAGAAAGTTTAAACTCTAAATTTTTAGTGGAATTTACGCCGTTGACAAAGTTCATATCCTGTGTATTTAGGCGTGCAGTTGGGCTGCTATTATCAATAAACAATAAAATGCTGTTTTCACTACTTGTACCAGGCACAGACGTGGTAAGATGTTTGGTAAGGATCAAGTCAAAGTCGATGATGGCTGTTGTATTGAATGTGAGGTCAAAAGGCAGCGTCATAAGTGATTTACGACAGCTGATAACTGTGTTATTTAAGATAATTGTACTGTCAAAGGTCAATAGTGGAGGAAGTTGATGGAATAAAACTCCAGCCAAGTTTAGATGATGTAATAGACAAAAAGTATTATCTTTTCTGACTAAATTGTTTGTTTGAATTAAGTAGTGTTGCCAAGTATATGTATACTTTCGAATAAACAAAAAAAAAATATTTAAATCGTGTATAGCCCGCACCCCCTCATGATTTCGATTATCGATAATAGATGGCGTTACACGATTGCTTATGCGAAAACCATAGAGACAGGTCAGTTTTCCATTTATTATGTTTAATTTTATTAATTTATATATTCGAAATATTCAATCGTACACTTGTAATTTGTTTCATTATTTCCGAATTACGTATCGACATTACAAATTATACACGAAGAATCTCATTTTAGATTTAAATTTCCTTTACGTATTTAAAAACAATACAGTAAAGCATTCCACTGTTTAATTCTAATTAATAGTTTTGTAAAGTATTCGTACTTGAGTGATACTTATGAATTCTTAAAATGCGAATTATGATATAAATTGTTTTAAAATTTTTCTAAAATGATAAAAGCTAAGAAATTACATCACAAACAATAGCTAAAAGAATGTTATACTTGTAATTAAAATGATTATTTTATTATCTTTTACACTAATTTAAACACACGTAACTACTTATTTATATTGTATATGCTTTATATCTGTCTCTTTATTGCAGAATTATAAGATTCTAGGTTTTTAAATTTTCATTTTATACTCAATTAAGAATTATTTACAATATATCGCATTCGTTAATCTAAACAGATGAATGCTCTTTATATTCATGTATAAATGTATACATACGTATGTATATATACACACACGTCTACATGTATTATATAGGTATATAAAATCGAACCTTTAAAGAACGGCCACCTCCGAATAGCGGCCATTTTTTTATGTCTCCGTCAGTAGCCATTATTCGGAGGTTTGACTGTATGTATAATTCTTGGTATAATATAAGAGAAATTTATTAATTTTGTGCAATATATTTTCATCTATATACACAGTACAAAACTTTTTTTAAATGTGCGAAGTACAGAACTTTCTTCAATTCGAACGAATTTTTGGAAAAATAGAACTTTTTTGATAGATTTAAGCTGATAAACCTCGCAAATGCAGGAAAATAACGGGAATATCCACTAATTTACGGTTTTTTTATGTGTTAGAGTAAGCGAAATTTAATATTTTATATTGGATTCTTTTAATTTTCTTTTTAAGAAATGATGGAATAAATTTTTCAGTTAATTAATTTAGTAATGATAATAATCTTGTCGGGTCGGTGATGGACAATTTCAACGTTTTTTCCAATTAAAAGTATGTATTTTTGTTGTTGATAAGGGTATATACTGTATAACTATCGTGATCATTTATCGATAACTTCAGTCGACAAGTTAAATTTTCTACTTTGAAACTTTTGAAGTGTTAGCAAATGAAGAAAACGTGTACCAATTTAAAACCGCATCATTCACGCTCGATGTGATGCATTTGGAGTTTATCTCTGAAAAGAGCCATTAGTTGGGACCAGAGAATCTCCAAGCTCTGGTTCATATAAAGAGACATAAAGGCGCGACTGGTGACATGATTTTACGCAAGAGCCTCTTGTTCCCCGTGTACCTCTCCATGGGGGTTGTGAAGGTGTCGTCTGTTATAGTACTAATAGGACCTGGGAGCAATAAGCTTTATACTAGATGATTCGCTTTAGGGCTTAGAGTGTACTCTAAGGTTATTTAAATGAGTGAAACAATATCCTCGTATCGAAAGTTTCAGGCATTTTAGATTATTTATTTTTGTTTCTTCGAATGTTTATCGGTGATTTAGCGCCACAAGTCTTCTGTCGAATCGAAGCGCTATTCCTTCTCCTTCGCTCTTGCAGAAAGGCATGAACGGAAAGGAAATAAAGAAAAGGAAAAAGAATCACTCGATAGCGAATACAATATGGAGAGATGATTGGAGGTGGTGCCCTCTGACGACGAATAGATAAGTTATCTGTCACGTGGTTGAATGGCAAAGGAAAAGAATTTCCTCCATTTACCATTTATTCCTTGCTTTACAACTCTAGCGCTATTTTAATAAATTTTTTATTATTATTCTTTTTGTAGTGATGTAATAATCGAAGATTTTCAATTGCTTGTTCACCGCTAAAAATCTATTGCTTAAGAAACGTGGAGCGCAAATTCGAAAATAAGAGGCTTTTCTTGCTCGGTGAGAGCTTTAATTAAGAAAAGAATCGTATAGAGAGTTTAGCATAAAGAAGAAGCCATTAAGTAATTGCAAGGCTGACAAATTAAAAGTTTAGAAGGGAATCTCGATCTTAACAGATGGTTTGCTGAAAAGAAAACGGGAATGCTTCTGAAACATTAAGATGCATTAGCGAATAAGAGAGCGTAGTAATGGTAAAATGACATTAAAACGAAAACTCCCATCTTATTAAACTAGTACAAGGATAATTGACAAGCAGCCATTCTAATGACTGGGAGCGACTAATGAGCTGTCCTCAGAGGCAAAAGTTGTAGAAGAAAAGAGATCAACCACTTTATCTTCTTGCCAAAGACCGACTACCTTGGTTTAGAACTCTCCCTTGGAGACTGTGAGCTATCAAGAAATGGTCCCAGTGGCTGTTGGACACATCAAATGAAGATATACAACCAGCTACTATCTGTAAGCAACTGTGCTATATATTCTTGTTTTGTAGCGGCCTGCTATTGTGAAAGAGCTACTTCCATCATCACCGCCTAACATCTAAATCATTGTTTGAAAGGTGACTTGACCATCTTTTAATGGTCACATTTATAAACAAGAAAGAAAAAAAGGTGGTTCGATTTTTTTGATATCTTTCTGCCCCCAATCTCCGAAGACAGACACTTGTCGGCAGCTCTGGCCACTGTCTGTCCAGCACAAACAGCGCATTGGCACCATGTAACCGCCACATTTTTCACGGTTTATTAACAGTGAAATAGCAGCGCCATTTTTCGTCTCATACCGAGCGATCTGCACCGACTAGGATTAGTGTAGTGGCCGAAAATAAATGTTCGTATCTTTCCTTCCAGTTGACAGAGTTCCACTTCTAGAACTCTCATCATAGCAGTGATAGTTCTGGTTTCTTGCACACATGACAGCCACTAATCAGTGACTGGGGGTGAGACTGGAGCAGTCTCTAATGACGGTGGCAAAAACACAATGCCTGGCGTGTTAAAGTTTGCAGATAAAGATCGCCTGGGCTTGAATGAGACCAGTGTCTCCTACATCTGCCTCACCTAACGGGTCCACCGAGTTGATTATAATAGAGGTAATGTCGTGGTGAACCGTCCCTAAATCTCTCTCTAACCTTTTCTCTTACGTCCTTGTGACGTCTAATGATTTTAACGGAGATAAAACAGTATCTATGCCAATTCAAAATTGTTAATTGCAAACTTCTTAAAAGTCTTATCTGATGTTTATGTTCTGATATTTAGAAAATCAATCTCGTGTATCGTTTGCTACTTTTAATTCACTCATAAATTATACGCTCCGTTATTGATTTGTAATCTTTTATACTTCATTTTTAACCTTTTTCTTTTATTATTAATTAACTTTTTTAAATTTCGTTATTAATTCTACACAACCGGGGAAAATATTTATTAACACAAACTGGAATATTTAAAGAATTTTACGAATTCTTCTCTTTCAAAAACAAGGCGAAAAAAAGTCGCTAGCAGTTTACAATAACTAATTAAATAATATTCAAATTAATTCCGTTTTCGAGTTTTTGATTTTAATGGAGTTAATGAAGATTTGAATTACTGCAGTGATAAAAATTTGACGTATAAAAATCAAGGTTAATTAATTCTAATTACTGGAAGTATACATTTGTTTTTTCTTAACAAATTTCCTATTTATTTGTTTTCAAAGATTAAACATTCTATATAACTTATTTCGATTCTCTTTGTATTAATTAATATAAAAATCTTCAATTTTAGTTTATCTTTTTTTTTTTTGGTGGTACGAGGAGATGAGGTGGAGTTTGATCATTCATTATACGCCTCTCCCACCTTTCATCATTAAAATACTTTAACGTTTTCAGCAATTAAGGATGGGCTATCGCGGAAAGTAAAATAGGAAGTTGCTTTTTTCCTTGAAATAATGGTGAGAGGTTGAGTATTTTCCATTGGCAAAAATCTTTTCTGAATCACCTCTTTCTATTTCGGACCATCTTCACCGGAGCATCGCGATGGGATGAAGATTTGTAGGAGGATTTGATGGTATGGTAGAAAACCATTCGAATGCAGGCTGAAAATGGAGTATTCTTATATAGATAAAAGAGACAAGCAGACTCTATAGGAGCCGTTGGGATACCAAACCTATCTGCTCTTTCAACCGGAACACATCTCCCCTCTCTCTTAAGTGTGCATTGAGCTTTGAAATGTGCGGTTTGATCTAATCCCCTTTAATTGCTGCCGTACCTCCTCCCGGTATAAGGGTCCTCAACGTGTCATAGCACTCTTACATGAGCCAATTGTCAGAACGATTGCCATTGAGAAGTATTGGGGATATGTTACTACAGGTAGGGGAACAAAATTGAATCAGTCAGCCAATTGTAGAGTGTGATATTCTCACATGATTGTTCTATAGAAAAATCCCTATTTCTATTTACCATAGTGCGAAATGGGCAGGTGTCCGCACGCACATACAAACACCCTTAAAAAACATATATAAAACTGCGATTTGAAGGAGAGTTTTTCACACTAGGTTATAACAAACCGGACAATTTCCTATTCTTCACCATATGTTCGCATGTAATGCTGTAAACTGGACTCGGTCTTAATAGTTGCCATTTTCCGATTGGTTCACTTCTCTTTGTACATCCCGTGCTGTTAAGGTACATAGGATGACCTCTCTTAACCCTACATTAGTGCGTCTATGAAGAGTGGAAGCTTCGCACCGCCTTCTACTCTAATACGATTAGAGGGGAATTCAAAGTTGGTAAAGCTACTGTAACGCCGACAGACGAATCTGTCTGCATCTTTACCTGATTAAAACCTTTGACTTTTTCTACTGCATTAACAGTAATCCTTATGATGGTTAAATTTATCAAATAACTTTCATCTTTTGAACTTTTAAAAGAAGTACAAAGAATGGAAAATAATGATCCGAAAGTTTTTCTTAATTAGATAAGATTAATTAAAGGTAATCTGGTTTGTTTTTGATTGTTGCAAACGTGTTTATTCTGTTATTAATTTATTATAGGATTGCCTTATTATCCCTACGAGTATTGAACGTAAAGAGGATAACGTGTAAATTCTCTGAATCACATGGAAGTAGCATACTCGAGAATTAATTAAAAATACTTCAAGTGGTAGACTTCAGTCGATTTTTTTCCCGCAGCATCACACAAATGGTTAATGATAATGATGATGTTTAATGATTTATTCCAACTTTTTAGATGCTGAAATGGAAAGAATCACGTCCCTATCTTCGACCAATTCCCCAAAACAATTAATTTTCATTTCGCCAACCATCACTCGAATTTTATAGATTTCTAATAAGAGAATTTTTACATTCTTCTGTTTTTGATAATAAAGCTTGTTACATATCTGTATATACTATATATACATTTAAGTATGGCAAGATATAAAAATCAAAACTAATTTTGTTAAAAAGTTAGTAATCAGCAAATGCGTATAGACGAACGGGCACATAACAAATTACAAGTCGAACGAAAGAGGGGGGACTTGAACAGAAGATTAAGAGGTCAGTCACATGACTCACTACAAAGGATTCTGGGTTGGAAGAGAAGCCTCTTATTGGTTTAGGGGGAGACAGTTAGGATCAGAGGAGCACTAACAACCTGAAGCGATTTTGGGCTTTGATCTACTTTTCGTGGTCGGGGCTTTGGTTTATGGGGCGTGAAACGGTCCCACACTGCACTGCGTTACTGATGGTATGAGGCCTTTGGTAATTGGATTCTGTCCATCAAGTTCCGAACGAAGTCGGGTCTTATTTCCAAGCAGTTTGTATGTATGAAGTTTTGCCTGTTTTAGCAGTTAACGAATTTAGCCAACGATGATTTTATGCATTTTTTCCACCAAGAATAAGTTTATTAAATAAATCGTACTACATCGTAAGACGAATAAAGTTTATCTGTAGCAAGATAGAATAGATAACATTTTCGACCCCCGAAATTTATAATATATTTTCAAAATGGTAGAGACGGATATAAATACTCTCATCCTTGATAAATCCGCCAGCCCTAATAACCCTATTATCCGGTTTGGGCCGGACGTATTGACTTATACAGGGCCGCGGGCCCGACAGCGCTTCTCCTTTACAACTGAAGTGATAAGTATTCCATTTTACATCTTCCTCTTTATCGCCTCCTCTTTTAAACTATTCCTAATAGAATGACCTTTGTGCTTCTCCATTTGACAAACGACGTTGAATTTGACGTCACAGACGTCTGTTCAAACTTGACAAATATTTGTGATGGAACATGGAAGACACAAAAGGAACTGATATCCTGACATTACTGAAAACGAAGGTTGGATTATAAACGGTATCTCTGGAGACCCCGTCTAGACCCTTAGGGTATCCACAGAATGGTGTGGTTCTCTTGTAAACATCGTCATTCAACAATGCTATTCATGATACTCACGCGATAATTTCAATCTCCTTCACCACCTAATCGAAAATAATAATAATAAAAAATATGAAGTGTTTTGCGCTTGTAAAGGGTTGATCAAATGATAATTTCCTATTTTAATATAGGAAAAACTTACGATATTAACGATCGTTTTGTATCGATAATTATCGTAGAGATGTCTTAAATTACTTTTATAAATTGTTCTGCGAATAATATAAATCGATTTTATACGTTTTATAAGATGTTTTATAACGTCGCGTAGGAATAGTAACGACACCGGTGACGTCATAGAAAGTCTAGTCAAACCGCATAATTGGGTGCAACGAAAATCAATCTTCTTAAAGTTATTAAGGCCAATAAAAATCCAGCGATTTCAGCTCATTGGGACCTAGAAAATCCATTGATTTAAGTCCATTAGTCACAAAGAAAAGCCAACGTTTTGAGCTTATTAGTCCCAACGAAAATCTAGCAAAAGTTAAGTCTACTAGATCCAATGAAAATCCTCGACATAAGCTTGTTAGATAGAATAAACATTAAACTAATTTTGGCCTAATAGTTCCCAATAAAAATCCCAATTGTTTTACTTCCAATATAACCAATAAAAATTTAAATTATCACTTTAAACATTTAATTAAAAATTCGTACGGAGAACCTACATACGAATCTATTTATGTTGAACATAGTTTTTAAATACAATAAATTACTTTTAAAATGTACTGATTTAAGCCGATAAGGCCATGAAAATCTATTTACTTAAGCCAACTTGCCTGATATTTTCAAGAAAAGAATGATTTTTTTATAAAATGTTTAAAACGATAATTCTTAGAGTTAATTTTAAAAAATCAATAGAAATGTTTCTATTATTAATAAATGGAAACTTGTGATAGAACTAGGTTTTTTCGCCCCGTATAAATACCTGGTACACGCAAAATTCGACTAGGTTTACCACACCGGATGGCGCAATAACTTAACAGAGAGGCCAACCGACAATCTGCAACACTTCTACTTGTAACCGTTCCACAAACAGGTGTTTGATAAACCACACAATGCAATACTGGAAACAGTTACATTGTGTTAATTGCACGAAAGTCATTATTATAATTTTCCAGCCGGTGTAATGGACAACACCTGGTACATAAAAAAAAGGAAGAAAAAAAACTCGGCACGGAAACTAGAAGTCGCAGGTCAGATATTTGGCCAGGAAATTAAGCTATTATACGTTTTTGGTGTCAGACTGCATCAGACCGTGTTGGATTTCTAATGACGTTTAGGCCAACTACATTCTTTGCCGGTGCAGATTAATACTGATGTCCTCTCTACTGAGGTGGATGAAGTGAGCTACCAACTGTAGCTGTGTAAGCAATACAGCAGCTGCTCTTATAATGAGACTGAAGTCACCTTATTACATGCTAACCACTGCAGATAATGGAAAACAGTTCGGTCCGGTGAATCGCAGAGGTTGTTCGTGTTTTATTGAATCTATCAGACATGTCGTGTCCTCCCTTTATTCTCCCTTCTATTCTGCTTAGTGGCTTCGATTCTGTCTTACATGCTTATATCAATACACTCCGTTATATCACTTTTCCTTTCATTTTCTCCCGTTAAGATTAATTAATGAAAATTTAATTGAATATTTTTACTATTTAGACTTTTATTTATGATCTCCGACTTTAATTTATATACATATACATATATAATTAAAGTGATTTGATGCTTGTGCAAGCTTTGAGAATGTTTTAGTCTATAAAAAAAGGTAATAAATTTATTGAACCATCCGTTATCAAGCTTGTGTGTGGAAAGAGGTGAAGATAGAAAAGTGCACATTAGTTTTGTCTATCTCTTTATATATGTCACCATAATTGGACTAATTAAAGAATATTATAGAAGAGAAGATGCTGAATAAGTTCGTCATTAAATTAATTACACTTAAATGATAGGCGAGAATATCAACTGCGAGTGATAAAAAAAAGTGACGTTCGGAAGGTCGTCTACCTGAGTAGACTTATTAATGACTCACAATGGCTCTAACAAACCTGATGTAGAGGAGTAAAAAACACACCGCAATCCATTAGATGCTATAATAATCAATCGTAGACAAATGTTAAATATATGTTCAATGTTAAAATTGGATTGCACGGTGAAGAGATGATATTTAATTCTTGAAAAAAGAGACGTTTTGAATCAGGCCGACACAAGAGTAAATCATGATGATTCGTGGTTAGAATGAATTTAAAAAAACGTGTCTTGTACGTTTTTAGTCCAACACGTTACACATGACATTCATATTTTTAACGAGAATAATTTATTAATAAAAATTTTGACGTGATTTGGTTATATTTTTTTACGAATTTCTTTAGTAAAAATCAAAAAATGTCCACGAGAATTTGACTTCATCTATCATTGGACACAATAAAGCCCCTATCATTTATGCAGAACAGATAGCGCAAAGCCTGAAAAAGAAACAGGTGATTTTTGCAGCCTGTTTTAACTAAACACACACTTATGTTGAATATTTTGTCCTTCGCAACGTTTGAAGCGCTCCATCTAATATATATAATGATAATGATTAGTAAAATGTCGATCGTTCATCAACTATTTTGACAAGTACCGTTCCAATAATAGTCCATCGTGGGAAGATCACAGTGTACTCTTAATTGTCTGTTTTGGGATAGTTATAATAAGACGTTTAATAAGGACTTTAGCACTGCTTTTGATTGATCGGCTTTTTGATGGTCTTCTACTTTTTCTCTTCGCTCTTCTGTCCGTCCTGTTTGTTCTTGGGTGAGGTTCTAAACCACGTTTCCAGCAACTTTATGCAAATTTCTGTAAATAAAAATATACAGTGTAAATCGAATTGTTACACAGTAACCAGCATTATTCATTTTATAAACTATATTCGTACGGAATTTTATTACAGATAATAGGATCAATTTTACATTGAAAATCTTCATCTAAAGTCTTTTCGCCAGCTATGTGTGTGGTCACCTCTATTTAGAACCCAGATACTGTATTTTTTTTATGGCTTTTAATGAAATTTTCCTTGATGACTTCCCGTTTCGTGATAATTTTCTTTCGTTTCAGCACTTGCCATAGGCGAATGTTACGATGTAACATTTTAGACTAATGGCATATTTTTAATAATAGTGTTTAGGGCCTATATTATCTTAATATTTTCCTTTAATGTCGTTTGCATGAAACGAATCATTTAGGCCTGATAAATAGATGATTATGTAATAAATCCGTACAATTTGGATTACTCAATTTCATTTTTACCAGTAGTCTAGAAACTTATCATCTTTCTATTTAATCTAGAAAGGCCCATGTCTCTTGTGAAAGTGCTTTTTGTTAATTCAATTGGCGTTTCTGTAGTTAAAAAAATGGCCCTTCTGTCTAGGAAAGAAAAATTACATTAGTGGCAAGTTCTAAAGTGAATTTCTCTCCACGTTTATGAAAAGAAAAATTATATTTTTAGTTATTAGATAACCCGTTCTCAATTATCACATTTAAAAAGAAGATAAAAATATAAATTAATTTTTTTTGTTCAATTAATGATAAATAAAACCTAAAATCTCCAATAAACCAACTTGAAAAACCAATCTTACTAAAACAAACAAACTGGATATTTAATAGAGTAAATATTTGAACGATAGTCTTCAGTTTTAAGTCGATTCACCATATAAATTCATTATTTTGCAATTAGTAAAAAAAAGTATATATAGGCTATATATATATATATATATATAATTAAATTTAAAAGGTCTACACGAAAAGATCTAACCAACTTCTTTAAAAGCTTATATACATCTACTCGATAACATAAATTTAAATAATTCTAAAGATAGAATAACAAAGAATAATCGATAATTATATCCAAGAATAATATCAATGGTTTAGTAATAATAGAATTTCAAAGTGTAACGTGAATTAAAAAAAGAAGTACGGAATGACTCGTAATTGATATTCTAGAGAAGAAAATTTAAAATAATCTATTAAAAATAAGCAGTTAATGCAAGAACTTAATCTAGTTGACATACCGAATGCTGAACATCCACCACAAAGCTCATAAAATGGCAGCGAGAGAACCCTTCGTCAAGTAGTTCTGTTTAACATCACATATATTCGTTATATTAGCTTGTGCGGTGCGTGCTAAATCTTCCCAATTTATTCACAGATATTTTCATTTTGCGAATAAAACCGGGGGTGACTTGACTTTCTAAGTAGAACATGTTAACACCGGGATTTGGCCTTTGCCTGCGCTTCAACCACACATTACCTCTGTCACAAAGGTGCAATGTTAATAAATTTACAGCTTCTAATCCACAACAACATTTTCCAGTTGCCACACATTTACATTTTCCTGTTTTGTCGGGGAGGGCTTTTTTTTCCCCTTTAAGTCTTCTCTTTCCCAGCCTTCGTGCACCGTCACACACATACACACAGTGACATATCCAATTTGTTGAACAAATCTTTCAAATTTCTAGCACGCCTGACTGACATAAATCATGTTGGTGTGTGCGGCCATGCATCCACACACAGGGTTAGCAGTAAATGTATTTACGTGACTCTCTTGAGTGCAGTCTTGTTAATATAGCCTAGACAAGCAGATAATGTTTATTTGGTTTCCAGCAGAATGTAACTTTTCACGATCTTTTAGATTCAAGCCGGACTTGGATTCTATCGATCCAGACGGGCCGACGAAGAATCGTTTGTCTCTCAATCTTCCTGCTAAAGGTATCATCTTCGAAATATCCCCAAGTATATACTTAACAGAGTAACGATATCCTACTCTTAGTTTGAAGATGTCAAACCTACTCTCTTAAGAGCGAACCGCTCGACTTGTGTCAAAAATCACCAGTAAGATGAGGATTTTCTACTTTAACCTTACGCTTGCCGTAACAGATAAATACCCCCATTTATTTAAATAGTGATAACTTTTTCAATATAAATTATAGTAAATAAATTTTATCATCTTTATTAATTTTTTTTATTTAGGCCTACTGTATATATATATGAAACAATGCATTTTTAACCTGTCAATACATTATATATCTACTTGTTTAATGTCAATCTAGTTATGGAGCCTAAGGTAAATCTATCATCATGAAAATTCATTAAACATTAATGAAATTCAGACGAACTCAGTATATTTATAGTGAGAAGCTTATGTTAGTCAGACCTAACGTATACTAGAATGCAGAATTTTCTTCTTGTTTTAAAAAAGTGTATGGGGTATTTAGAACTTTTCTTTAATAATTAGTCAATAGTAGACTTATAATTTAACATTGGAGCTTTTTAAGGTGTCTTAATATATTTCAAATTATTATTTAAGGAAATATTTTATATTTTTCTACAGATCTTATTAGTGATGCGACTGGTTTCATGAGAAATTTATGCCACATTTCATAAGAAGAATTGCTTAATAAAAATAAAAAATTGCTTAATATTACATTTAATTTATAAAAATTTTTATATTTTATTGAAAGAATATTAAATTCTTTATGGAAATTTTAAAATATTATTACGCATTTAAAAGCATTTTAGATACAAAGCTCATTTCGTTAGTGTTTGCCATCGACTTAACATCCTCGATTAATTAAAAATATATAAATTATATACAGAAACCAATGCCTAACAATTTTGTTTATTTTTCCCATACAAAATCTGCATTTCTGTAGCATTAACATTAATATATATGTTGATATTGATGGGACAAAAACAAATCGACATGAAAGTTTTGCTCTTGTTAAAAGAAATATTTATCTTTAGTTTGTGATTTATTTTTATTGTCTAATTGGACCTTGCCATTGCGATAAACTGCACTTAGAAAGGAGAAGAGTGGAAGAAAAAAGAAAAAGAAAAACAGAAACAGTTGCTCGCGAGTATACTTTAACAAGAATGTAGTTTAATAAAACTTGACCCACCTTTTCCTAGTCGCAATTTTATCGGTGTTAAATCATTTGCATAACAATTCGAAACGAGAAAGTATAAATAGAAAATGTACTGGAGACAAGACGAATTTGATTTCGACAAGTCAGAGGAATGCCTTCTAATTGCGGTCTCTGTCCAATTTTATCCTTTAACCAAAGTATGTTGGATAACAAGCCGAGGGACTGACTCTGTTTGTTTCGCGTAGTGACATTTATCAAAATTCTAACACTGACTAATGGTTGGAAGTGTCGTATTGCAGTACACAGTCAACTTCAGTAATTACATGTGGCAGACGCGGTATCCACTTTTCCTGTTAAAAGTTTATTCTGACACGTTTCATTAGCAACATATAGTACGTCTTTAATTGGTTACCTGTGCTGTCGATGCTGTATTTGATGACAGATGGCGATTCCTCGTTTCTCAGAACCACCAAGGCCGTCAAAGTTTGATCTTTAACACGACTGGTAATTACACCTTTGTTATTTGCAACGTCTGTTACGTTCGTTTAATTAGGCCGAGGGTAATTTGACAGTTATATTCCCTTGGCACGCCAGGGGGGTAGAGAGCCGAAATGTCGACTTTTATGCTGATTTTATCAAAGAATTTGCCCATTTCTCCATTGTTAAATTATTCGTATTTTTTACGCTTTTCTTATCCTTCGTTCATCTTACAAGTTTTTTCGAATCGTCAAAATTACTAACTGTCTAAATAATTCTTCTTTGGGAAATCGTAGTTTATAAAGTTGTTAACTGTATAATTTAATTAAAATTGTAATTAAAAGAGAATAAAATAGAGCGGTAATTGTAAATTAGATTTTAATTGACTTAAAAGGAAATTAAAATTGTTTCCGCTGAACGATATTACTCTCCTTTATTAAATATTTAAGAATCGCAGAACTGATGAAGTTCTGTGGTCTTCAGGTCTTCACAGATTCGATTTTAGTGGAATTTATATGCTACCGATGAATGTAAACTTATTAAGAAGAGATTGTTGAGTTTTAAAGTTTGTTATCCACTTGTGCAGCTGCATACGTAGCCGCCATCTTTTTAAAAAATACCTAACCTATTATATTTCTTCTTCCTTTGCACGTCTAGGAATTGTTTAACTGTTATATAAAAGTAGAAATCAATAAAACCATTATTCTCAAACATGATAGGCCAATAATTGTACCCACAGGAGCATGAAAATTATCAAATGAAAGATAATGACTAGCTAGCAGAATGTTTTCGTGGAGATAGTACTGATTAGCCATATGCAATTACCTAGGCCAATGGTATAAAAGAAGACAGAGCTAGAGAGAGGTATGATAATGATACAAATAAAACCCGACAGATGCAATATTTAAATCTAGACATCTCGGGAGAAATTCAAAGTTTTTGGAAATGTTAGAAAGTAAATCCTTTTCAGCATAATTCACAAGTTCTCGTGGGCGCACACGCATCTACACTACTTTCATCTTTCTACTTTCTGGTGATGGAACGAAATTGTATAATCTGACAATATTACTAACTCGACCCTTATTTCTACTGTAATATCCAAGGAGAATGCAATTTCCGTAATGTTCACTGACTTTTTCTTAGTGAAAAAAAACCCGAATTTTTCTCAATAATATATTTCATATACGTCTTTCTTTAAGACACATTTGATGTGGTGTATTTCTTCCAATTTTATGTCTTTACTCTCAGTAAAAGATACTTTTTGCATAGTCGGGTTATAATTCTGTCGTGTAGTGATAGAAAGGGGGACTTTTTCGATATCTTTTCAAACCTTCTTAGCTGCAGCAAAATTTATTTTCCCTTTATCCATCTCTAGAATTGCTGGTGAAGCTTATGAAACGCATTAATAATTATTATTTTTTTGTTTACGAGAAGAAGTAGTAACGTATTTGAATATCGAGATAAAGTTTAATATAAAAATTCAATTTATTCTAGATTTAAGCAGGGTTTTTTTCCCCTTACTTCTCCTCTTTTCTATACTCGACATAGCGCAGTTCTTTTTACCGAATATAATGCTTGCACTGCTCTATTTTTTTCTATCATCGGTCAGCTTTTTCTGACCATACATGATATATGATGTGTCCCTGCCCCTCTTGATAATTCAAAATGATTGCTAGAGGCTAGGAAGTGGTAGCAAAATGCCATATTATGCACATACTATGTCCATATTTCACGTGTTCTGTGACCAGCGATAACAGGTTAGTCCCGTCTCCCAGATGGTGCACCTTTTCTCCTTTGAAATATTACCTCAAAGAACGTATATAACACAGATGTTGTTTCCATGTAAAACAACACAAGCTGAATATTCTTTACAGGACTTTGTAGATGGTGACATTCGTCTCTCTAAATCGTCGAATTTTTACAATTTCTTACTATAGTAGACAAGTTTAAGAGGTCAGAAATACAAAACACAATAAAATATATCTAGAAAATATGTTTCTTTTGTTATTTGAGAAGAAAGAATTTGAATATTTTTAAAATATATATTTATTAATTCGATAGCTTTGAAGGTTTAGAAATCTTTTAGGTATTCTTATAGCCTGTCTAGAGTTATTTTATTCTGAAAAAATACACGTTTATGGGTAGAAGTAATAGAGAGAAACAGCCCAAGAATGTCATTTGTTTCTGCCATATCAGATTGGTTAGAATGTCCATCACGGAAACAGATGTGCTGTTCATCCATGTATACTTAAAGACGACAAAATGTTGCAGACAAGAAAATCTTGTTAAGTTCGTGCAGATATAACTCGAACAGATCACATCTAAGCTTTTGCATCGATCGATATATCAAATGAAAAATCATATACTCGATTGTTATGATGGCTTTAAATAGAGAAGAAGAAGAAACTGCACCAAAAAAAAAAAAATCTAATTTTTATGTATAAAACTCTACTCCTAACGAAGAATTAATATCATATTCATCTCCGTCTAGAACCCGAGGCTAGTAAATTTTCACAAATATAACTCGACCCCGCTAATTTAAATTTCGAAATAGTTATAAAATTTAATTAAGTTAATATAAGAATGTTTAATTAGTTCTATTATTGTTTGGAGTAAAATTAGCATGATGCTACTCTCTACCTGTTGCAGGTAAACAATTTTCCGAAATGACTCGAAGATAATTAGAGCTAGTAAATTAAAATAATAAGATTTAACTAGATATTTCCAAGGTTTAATAAATATAAGAAAAAAGAAGTGATACTTTAAATTAGAATTTAGAAGATTCTTCAAAAGATTGGTAGAGGTTTATGCCCTTTTTCCTTCGCTTAATTGTATAAGTTTAGTAATTAAATGACTCTATCCTGTTATCGATTAAATCTATTGACACGTTACTTAACATTAACATCATCGATTCGGCCCAAGAAAAAGGAAATGACCCGGTAAAGTCATAGGTGATGCAGCTTGGCCGGCGTATCCTGTCTGCCACATACATTTTATGTTGCTCTATCTATTGATTGTAAGCCGGGCCACAATTGTTTCCGTGTCAACTGTGACGACCTCGTGTGCGACGTCTCTTCAATTAAATTTGTGGTTGTCACGAGAACCAGGTTCAATAAACTCAGGTGTGGTTCTATTCTAATTGATCATCGAGTGTTCGGTGAAATATTGACAGCACCTGAAAGTTTACAGGGGCATAAATGCTATTATTTTCGATGCTGCGATTGAAATTATCTACTTGTACCTCGTTTAAATCGTAGATATGTAGGCTTTTTGTAAATTGTTTAATATAAGAATCCTTTAGAAGTAAGCAGTAAACAGGTTTCTGGTGAATCAACAGTGATTCTATGAAGTTATAGCGTGTTAAAATCAAAACATTTCTATATAAATTCCTTTCTTGGTTATTATTTTTTTAAAATAAAAAATACAGTTAGGTTTGATCTTAACAGATATATATAATCAAGTAAATTCATTACATATGTACCCCTTTTAGTAAATTAATGTAGATTTATAAATGTAAATGTGTAAAAGTACATAAACTTATATTTAAAAGTGGATATGCCATATCAAAAGCTAATTATAAATTTAATTATTTAAATATTTTATCAAGATTTTAAAATGTAAAAAGAAAAAAAAAATATATACAAATATCTCTAGGAAATCAAAGCTGTCATACAGTGAATGATTGTCTTTCTAGTTCATTATTTCATTATAATTGTATCTTTTATAAGCAGACATTAACTTAAAACAAAATATAATTGAAATTCCCTTCATTGAATTTAATTATTTTAATTTATTGAATAAATTTAAATTGAATTTTGGAATGATTTGACAATAAAAACCATTTTTAAAAATAGAAGGAAGTAACGTGTTCCATAAAACAAACAATAAGCCCTAAAATCAAAGTTAAATGATAATTTATAATAAGATGCAAATAAAATTGAGAATATTTTTCGTTAATTTATTTTTTCACATTAAAAATTGTAATTAAAATCGATAATAAGTTGGCAGAAAAAGTGATATCAATATAGATAAAGCGCTCATTCAATCAAGATATTGAGAAAATACGATCGATTTACTAGACAAAAATGAATAAATTTGCATCGATTATAATCAAACATTGATACTAAGAAGTAAAGGGAGGGAGATAAAGAAGAGAAGTGATGATTAAACTGACCCTAGTCACGTACGAGTGTTCGTAAAATGTGAAGTAGTCCAGAATGGCTATATTATCCGCACCCGTTATTTTCGTTGTAAAGCAATAAAACCTCAATGATAGAAAGTGCACCATGCCATATTCCAGACAAGACAAGCAGACTTTTCCCTTCTTTCCTATGGGTGCCATAGCCATACGGATCACTAATCCATTTACGTAATGAGGTCCACGCACAGAGAAACTGGGGGCTGTGCCCTCCACATAAACTCCACAGAAGGAGCCGATGGTGTTACATTGCACGTTATGCCATAAATTTGGCACTACGGCTACCCATACAGATGCGAGCTGGGGTAATTACAGGTAGATACAGTTCGATGTGATTGGGTTATATCTGACCCAGGGGTACCAGGCGGGCACTCCCCGCTCTCAGTCGCCCGCTTGACATACCACGTACCGTTATAACCTCGTGGGATACAAAGCTATCTGATTGGACAGTTGAATGACAGTTGTAAACTGATCAGAGGGCTCTGCTACTACGCAAAGAAAGAATCCCGTATATACCGTATTCAATATTTTATATCCATCACAATATAATTATACGTAAAACATTGAGTGGGGTGGAAAGTTATAAATATTTCCACTAAGTAAAAAAATAATAATAATAAAATAAAATAATGGCAAAAATTAAAAAATATGCAAGCACACAACGATTGGATTATCTTATTATTATGATTTTCCACCCCTCTTTGCTCCTTTAGATAAGTTTTCGCATCAGTTTAAAGTGTCTCGTCCAACTTAAATAATTTATAAAATGGATCGAGAGTAATATTATTTCTTTTTTTTCTTTTTTTACCTTATATATTTTATAGTATACATATAGGTGTGCGTGTTTTTGTTGATATTTTCTTTGGTTAAATTGCTAAACTTGTCCTTCTCAATAACGTTTCAATCCATGTAAATGATATTTTACTTGATTAAATCTACGAGCAATGGCAGATCAAAGACGAAAATGGAATTGCGAATATTTCTCCTATAAAGGCCAGCATTATTACTTTCACAAAAATACTACCATTTATTTAAATTTTATTGCTGAATGCCATCTCGAATGGTTTGACAATCACCATCAACGAATATTATTATTATAATTTTCAAACGAACAGATTTAAAATACTTATTTGAATGATTTTTTTTTATTTTTCATCCCTATTTTTTCTTATTATATTCTTAAATAAGATTGGGGGGTAAGAAATGTGTGTATTTTTATTTTTAAAGGGGGATGAAGATATTTTCACTTCCCTTTAACGAATTTAACGAAAGGAAGTGTTTTTCCCCCCTTTTTTTCTTTATTTTTATATTACTTTTATTTTAATGAATTTCAAAAGCTCGTTTTACATATTATGTAAACAGATTTGATCGACTTGTTTTGCAAAATAGTTATTTTACTCCCTTCCCCCCTATCCTTTCTCTCTTTCTCTCTCTCAACATATCACCCGATGATGTATAGGACCGTGTCTTGTAAGTTATGATACAGTTCATTTTAATGCCGTATCGCTGGTTTATAAATAATAAAAATCATTTGCAACTCGTAAAATATTGAAAATGTTATCGCGGATGTGTTTACTTTTTTTTTCCTTTTTTTTTTTCACAGAAAATTTTGTAAATTGGCCAGGATGAAGAATTCATAAATAAATATCAAAATTCGTTTTTTGATAGTTTGTCGGAGAAAATTGTGCAATTTTAACATTCGATTCTACAAAAAAGCTTCCATTTTTAAATATTTTTTTGTGTTTTTCTTCAATAAAATACGTTTTGCTATCTTTTATTGTAGATGTAAAAGTGAAGGATGGCTTGAAGAATTTTTTTTTTCTAATTACTCGTGTGCTTACAAGACGATTCAATAATAATTTATCAATTAAAAAAAATAGTAATAATAAAATAAATTATTAAAATTAATTACTTAAAAGTGAATAAACTTAAGAAGTCAATCAGAAATGTACAGTACAAATTGAAAGAAAATAAAAATAATTAATTTAACAATAACCAGTTTCGCTCTATTGTTTAATGGATTTTTACGAGATTTCTAGTAAAAATATACGTTTTTATAATTTTTAAACTATATAAATATATAATTTAAAGGATATAAATGCATTATTATTTATTTTTAAGTTATAAATTACGATTCTTTTTTAAGCGACGAGTGATGAAAATCGGCGCAGTTTCCTTGTAGAATTTACTTTTTTATTTATTTTTTTTGCGTTTAAATTAATGAAATTTAAGTAAATAAGCTTTAAAATAATACGAGAAACGAGTTGAAATGAATAGAAAATATTTAAGAAATTTAAGAAAATATCAATTGAAGGCAACAAAATAGCATGAAGCTTCGAATTACACGTTTTCCGGAAGAAGGAAAGGAAAATGGCTTTCAAATTTCAGTGAAAATGATCTACAGGAAGGAAACGAAATAATAAATAATAAAGCTAACAACAGAAAAATTCATGTAAACGAGCAATAACAGCTGAAAGTGGCTAACGC
Organism: Centruroides vittatus; assembly: GCF_030686945.1. NCBI lineage: Eukaryota > Metazoa > Arthropoda > Arachnida > Scorpiones > Buthidae > Centruroides > Centruroides vittatus. The sequence continues at coordinate 3,515,482 of NW_027122644.1, forward strand.
ATTATGTAAGAAGCGTTAAAAAATAATTATAATAAATAAATAAATAAAAATTTGGTTCCAAAATCAACAGAAAATCAATTAGTTGACTTTAGTAATTTGTTATTTTTTCGCAATAAATGATTTTTATAGGAGGAAATACCGCACTTCCGTTCTCATAGTTTCGAACGGGCTTCCATCGGCAGGTGAAGTCTCCGATTTTCCCATGACCTTCCAGCATGACAGTACTGTTTAATTACTGTCAGCCACCTGGTGGAGGAAGGAAAATGTAAAAACGGCGATCATGAACTCAGGTGGCACGCCTAATCTGGTCTACAAATTTATTAACCGTGATTTGGGGGAACGGTAATGAATTGCCCTCCTTCCTCTAACAATGCCCATGCATAGTTGAACTCTATATAAAAGAATTCCCGAATTCTTCGACTCGAAAATGAGCCAGGGATTGTCTTTAATCGCTCATTTATCACGCATTAATTAAAGCGATCCAACTCTTGATACGGGACTAATGTCGGATCCTGATATCAGTTTTTCGTATCGTAGCTCAATTTTTAATGGTGTTCTTATAACGGAGCGAATCTTTTGAAGAGTTATGCGGCCCTACTAAAAGCCTTATTAAAGATTATATCTATAAATCCAGCAGACACTTTCCTAATATCAACAAAAAGAAAAAGTACGACATTATTAGAAAACACAGAAGCAAAAGAGCAAGAGTTAAAAAATTATTTTAACTATAATCCAATTTAGGAATATTTTATAAACAGAAAAATTACATAAAATATAAGAAAACATCTTAAAAATACGTTTTATAATTTAACCCACGCAGTTACACATTTCGCATCCATTACTACGGACGTGTTAATATTTCAGTACACGATCCTTATTGAGAATTGGCCAACATTTATAATTTAATCGCTGACACAAGTAAAAATACTACTATGGCAGAATCTGTGACGTACGATGTTTCGTCCCTCAGCAAGAAAAAAAAAACAAAAAGAAGTAAGGAAGAAGGGGGGAAAATAGGAGAAAGAGAGAGAGATGATAATTAACTCAGTCATTGTGATTAACAGCCCGTAACTTACTGTTAAGATGCAGCAAAGAGCGAGACTGCAGGAACTCAATGCCTGGAGGGGGTGACCATGTATCAAACACGTGCCTTGGTTTCTTGGCTTACTTGATACCACTTGCACGTTGAACTGCGTGATCATAAGGTACCCCTCACCCGGATGTAGGACGGATGACACGCTAGACAGTTGCTTACCTTGACATATGTGTAGGTGGATCACTTTTTTGCTCGATCGTTCCATCTCGATTTTAAGGATGTATCGATGGGTTCGGTGTTTGAAAAAACAAAACTCCCCTCTCTAATTACGCGCTTAACTAATTGATACTAAGAGATTAAACACCTCAGACTAGAAATGAATTGATAGTATCGACCAAAGAAACAATAAACAATGGCAAATTTTTGTTTTACATCATTAAAATTCTAGTATTAGATCTTACAAATACCGATTTTTACGATGATTTATGGAAATATTCCTATCAAATATTTAAGATAAAATCATTATTATTCTTATTTTTAAACTAAAAAGTTATTTTCAATCTTTAAAAATGTCGTCTGATAAACTTGCTTCGTTTTATATGGATTTAACGCTCGAAGATTTTATTAAATTATAATAAATAATTAAATTAAAGACGCAATTCTTTTTAATTATTAATAAAGAATATAAATCTTGTTAAATAATTACGTTATTATTAGTATTTTTATTCCTAAGAATGATCAGAGTTACTTGAAGTTTAAATGATGTAAAAGGAATTAAAATAAATAAATAAAAAACTATATATATATATAAATTCATGATGTTTAGACAGAATCTTTCGACCTCCCACTTTTTCTTAGCTTACACCTACTTAAGATGTTCCAGGAAATATTAAGAAACAAGTTTTATTGCATAATAGGATGGAAATTTATTTTAAATGTGTGCGCTATTGTTTCGTTCTTTCACTTGAATATAATAAATAAAAATTCATCCGATTATTATTTAAATGGTTTTATAACTTTTAACTACTTATTAACTTTATAATAAATTCTAAACATTATTTTTTTTAACGTAAAGATAAGTGATTTTTTTATATTTTTAGCTCTATACTCAAGCTCTACTCTATGGGATTTACATGCTTGTTTTAAGAAGTTTTAGCATTTTATACACGTTTTATAATGTTAAAAACGTTTTATATAATATAAAATATAGTTAAAAAACTGTATATTACTTTAAAAATCTTTGGTAATTTAAGTAATTTCAACGATTTGTAGCATTTTTGTGTGCTACCATCCTTATACCTTTACATGTAAAGTACTGTTTTTACTAATTTATATGATATTTTTAATGGATATAAAACTTATTTTAGTAAATTTATTCTTTATAAAATGTAATAAACAAATAAAGGTAGTTAAAACTTAGCAGTTTTATCGTATTAGAATGTCAAACATGTGCTGTTTAGTAGCATACATAAATTGAAATTGTTTATGTTTTTGAATATATAAAAACGTCTTAAAATAGATTTATACCTTTTAAAATGTAAAATAAAGATTATAAACTAATAAAAATATATACTAAATAGGTATACATGTGAATAAATAATAGGAAAAATCTAAATATTTTAGTTTATTTTAAGCAAAATCATGACATTTCTCTTGTTTAGAGTGTCAAAGAAGACGAATTTAAGGATGAATTTGTATAATTTAAATACCTTTTTATGATTTAAAAGTGTTTTTAGTAGCTTATATACCTTTTAACGTTCGTAAGATATATATATTTTGTAACTTTTATAGCATTTATTCGTAGAGAATGTTTATAAAATATCGCTTACTTAGAGTACTTTGTAACTTTAAGAAACGGTTGCAAAATATTGAATAAATATAATTTGTAGCGGTGTTTTTTCTAGGAAATTTCTAAGAAATGATAACTTTTAACAATAGGAATTATTGTTGACCTAAGAAATAAATAAAACGTAATTCGTTTTACAAGAGGGATTTTTGTTGACATAAGATTATAGAAAGGAGAAACAAAACCCATTGAAAAGTGAGTTTGTCATCTCTGGTAACACTTCCTACTCTCTTCACTCCTCTAAGGAATAATTTCTCCTTAAGAAGAATAGAATATTTAGCAGAAATATTATCTGACCTTTAACAAGCAGCTCACAACTAATCATAAAGTATGGCAATGTCGTATCATTATTCAACTTTAAACAGGTAGGTGAACCATTCTTATGGGAGAATCCGACTTAAATCCATTATTTACATTTCTGTAAAGTTCTTTCTATTTTGACACGGCTATTGATTAAAACGAAATTCCCGCTGTTCGAGTGATCAACAGTGTTTACCGCTCCGCCTTTTCGAAGATTTCTGTTGTAGTAACTTTAATGTATACTTCAATTTTTCTCCAATTTACAGCGAGTTTCTGACTGGTTGTATCAATTATGGAGGCTGTTGTAGACACAGCTGTTGATGAAATAATGCGTATTTTCTTTTTTAGAAAAGTTTCCAACACAAGTTGTGTGTCTGTGTGTAACAAAAGAGAAATGATCATCTGGATAAATCCGAAAGAATTAAAGATTTATATACTGAGAGGAATCTTTTCACTTTCTATCAACATCAGGTGCATCCACCAAGTCGTTTTTATATCACAATATGTGACTGCTTCTATCTTTATGCAATGTAACAACTTATGTTACTCCTGATTCTGGTTTAAACCGAAATTTTAAGAATTTTTATCGTTTAAACACCTTTAAAAATGCTTACAAAGTTAAAATAAATTTAAAGATTTTTCTTATGTTTTAACTCGGCCGAATACGTGACAAAATTGAATTTTTAACACGTTTAACTTTAGAAAGTTACAAAAGTATATTCTGATGCAATCCAAGATTTTCTTTTTAAATTTGTTTCGAAATTACAGAAAATTGTTGGAATAGTAACCTGATTATAGTTTATTATTAAATATAGAGTCTAATTATTTATAAAGGTATCTTTGTATAGGACAGCATCAGAAAATTTAGGAGCTTCGTGAAAGCTTAACGAGATGTGTGATTTAAAACCTCACTGGGCGTTACAAAACTCATTTTTTTCCCATTTAAATTCAAAGAAATTAGTTTGATTTTATTCACAGAAAACATCTTTTTAAAATCTAAATGGTTTTTAGTTTTCCTTTTGTTAAATACATCCTGTTTTACAAGTTTCATTTGGAATGCTTATATGCTAAAAATTTTTCAGAATTACACAATCTAAAAGCCTAAATATACGAAGAGTTACACTTTATACCTCGTTATCTCGCATAAAAGGTGCTAAAATTTACCGAAAAGTGTTACAAAATTTAATTTTAATTATTTTAAGATTGGTGGAAACATTCTTTAGATTCAACTCAAAGTGTTTCAGCTCTTGTCTAGTGCGGATGTCCTACTTAAAAAGTTGTTTCAAAACTGACAGAACAAAGATTTTGAAACCAAACAACTACGATCATTTGAGGGGTTTCCGTTTTATCACCGGTTGCATTATTGTGGTTAGGTCAGGTGTAATATCTGATGTCGTAGACACTACACTAGATTTATAAACATCCTTTCCCAATATCATTTATATGGCATCTGCTAAGCACCATATATTAATAAGTATCGTTAGAAGTTATATTCCGATTCTCTTAACACGAAACAGAAGCAAAAATTTTCGATAATTCGATCGAATTGCCAAACTATAGAGTCAACAACATTAGTTTTTATTAGTCGAGTTAATTCAGTTGATGGTTTTACGAGCGAGGACACCGCACTTCCTATGATATAAGTGGAGCGTGTTGCAAACATTCAGTCGTAATTACTTTGTCACCCTTACATCACTAAACTGGACATTTGTATGTCACTGACCCTATCGAAGTATCCTTCGTACGATCACATGATAGAATTGACTGTGGTCCACGTGATCAGACCGGAAGACGCCGATTATCTGGTCACCCAAACCAATAAACAGACGAGTGACATTTATCAAAATCATCATCGCGTCAGCTGTTGCTTTTTCTAAGCACCACTCGTTTGCAACGACCGAAAAATGTTTACTGTTTTGTCTACTGGTATCCTGTTTTCTACGCCGATTTTTAATCTTTTTTACTCTCTCTCCACCCTCCCCTCTCTACCACAAGCGTTATATCGGGGGTGTAACAAGGTCCAGCTGCGCTTTCAACCCCTGCAGCTGCTCCCTAGCAACCTATAACAGAGAGAGGAGGAGGGAGAGAAAGGATGATACTCGTATCTAGAGCCCCAAATTTAGCTTAATGGTGGGAGTGGTGAGAAAAACTCTTACTAGCACCTATGATTGAAATTTTCAATTCTGTAAATACAATGGATAACCTTGAACGTGTCATTTATAATGGTGTCGACTTATTTGAAAAGATATCTTCAACAACAGTTGATAATCGGCAAATTAAAACCGTTACACTATCAAATTATATACAATGGAGAATTCCTCTATTCTTCTAACGTCAAATATTGCCTTTGATGATTTTACAGTTCAAAGTTCATTGCGAATTGAATGACACCAATGTGTTTGATTGCACGAAAGTCTATTCTAAACAAACTAAAGTTAAAATAATTATGCGTCATATTTTATTAACTAAACACTCAGAAAATTGTTACAAGTAAAATTTAAAAAGAAAATTAAATTAATTATTATATGTATATATAAATTTAGTTTCTTCTTCCTTTAACTTTTATATTTGAATTGTTAATTAATTAATTAATTTTTTTTTCGTTTTTGAATTAATTTTTAAGCAATTTCTCTTGAAATTATTTCGATTATTTTGCATTTCAGAAGTTTATTAAAACATTTGTTACAGTGGAGTGATTCTGATGTATCGTTTTTCCAATTGTTAATTATGTCTTCATTACTTAATTATTCATTAAAAATAAAATTACAATTGCCATGCCCTTTTCTTTTGTGAGGTTTTAATAACAAAGTTAAGCTTCAGGTTTCTGTATAAAATAAACATAATAAAAAGTATAAAATTTAATCTTATTAAAGATAACATTTTAAATCATTTTTATTTTATAATATCTTTTTATGCTTTAAAACTGATTTTAATCACTAAAAATCCAGAATTTCAGACATATAAGAGTGTTATTTTTGCATCTTTATCGTTAAATCATTATTTTTAAGTTAAATGATAAAATAAATTATATTTACTTCCATTTAAATATTTTTGAATTATTCTTTAATTAATATTTTAATTTTTGTTTACTTCTTAAGACGGCTTTTCTCGAGGGCTTTATTGTTAATTTTGAGTAATAAATTTTCATTTTTGTTCATTTTTTTCCGTTTTAATTAATTCATTTGTCAGTTTTGACACTAAAAATTATTTTATCAGACGAATTCATCTTTAAAACATCTAATAAGATATTGATTAAGGATGTGGATAAACTAGTTATTGTAATAATAATTTATAGTTCAAGTCTACATTTTAAAATTTCAAATTAAAAATTAAAAAGCAAAATAAGGAAAATTTTAAGTAATTTATTTCATTTTTTGTGTTTTCAGACCACGTTCTAGGTTAAAAACTCAGATTTTAAGCGCAAACCACCGATTATTCTAGGGGTACTCTTTAATTATAATTTAAGTAGAGGGATGTAACACTAAAGTAGACCCTTTCTCTCCTTTCAAGCTCCACAAAAAAAAAAAAAAAAAAAAAAAAAAAAAACAAAGGTAGTAATAAGACATAACTTAAGCCTGTTATCCCGAGAAACATTCGACTCAGTTATTTAAAAAATAAAATAAAAAAACGAGTACTTTTCCTCGATTACACGTCAAAATTTCACTAGTATTTAATCTGAAAACATCACTCATTTTTACCACTTCGACCAATCCTTCAATGTCAAGTTACAAGGAAGACTTCATTAGACGATCAACAATTTTCCAAAAGAGGTTTTCTCCGTAAAGACCACATAAAAAGCTAGAGAACGAGAGAACTAGAGAGAAGGGAAGAGAGAGAGAGAAAGAGGAAAAAAAAAGGAGGTGCAGACTTTGACCTGACCCTAACAAGAAGCGGCAAAGAAAAGAGTTAAAGAATATTGTTGATTGTAGAGTAGTGTAGAATCTAGTCTGAAAATCGCATCATTACCCATCATGAATTATGTAGAGGATGTGGTGTCGTGACATGCAGGCCAACTGATGCTAATAGGCTAACTGGTTCGTGGCTATGATTGTATTGCATTCACGCATATGAGCATCAATTCAACAGCTGGCACTTTGCACGTTCCTTATTGGTGAATAAATCTGTATCCCTTAACTTTATCATTAAAATATTTTAAGAAAATGTTTTCCAGAAATTAAAAAAAAAAGAAAAAAAGAATATATATATATTAACTTCGCTAGCATCTTTAATGTATTTCTATAGAAAAAACGTGAATTCTGACTAATGACTACACGTTTTGTGACATGTTAGCCTATTTTTTTCTGTCTGTTGAACTGTTGCGAGTAGGATTGTTGTTAATGCTTTTCACGATGTATGTCATAACCTCGATATTTATGGACGTTGTTTATGTTCGAGTTGAATAGTTCTTTTTTTTTTAATGCGCATTATATTTAATTTAACAACGTTAGATGGGTACGATAGGAAGAGACTAAATTATCCCAAAATATTTGTGGGTTAAAAATGTCGAAATTTAGGATCCGTACACAAAAAACCCGGTTTAATGGAGCGGATAAATCAGATATATTGCTTTTTCTAAAGCATTTTTCCCAACTAACCGCCTTCTTCTCCAAGATATTGCTCTCGGAGTCTATCAAAGTAGAAGCTGCAGAAGAGAAAGGAAAAGCAGAATAAGAAGAGAGGGGAAAAAACAAAAAACAAAAGTTTAAAAAGTGATTAAAACCCGCTCGTGTCTTGTACGATTTACAGAAATATTATTTAGGAAAAATTCTAATAAATAAAATTAACGAAAATTAAACTAAAATCGTTAATTCCTTTTCTCGTTAATGAAGTTTTATGTTCAATAAATAATCTAAAGTACAGTAGAAATATTCTCCGATTTGTATCTGTTATATGGTTTTGCTATTAAGCATTATGTTTTACAATTGATATTAATTATAATTTGTATCTTTATTACTAATAAAATTAATATCATTCGTCCATCAAAATATAGAAGAAGGTGGTACAAGCAATTCTCCGGGTGAGCATAAATATTAGCAACGCTCCAAATGTTTCATCCTCGTTCACTATAGCCTACAGCTTATGTTCCATCAATTGAAATGAATTGAAATTGCAAATTTCTAATTCTAGACTATAGTTATCGGGTCATTTAACATTCAATCGTCCTTCGGTAAAATTGCGAAATTTTCAAGTGCACGCACAACATACTACAGAAGATCCAAACACGATACCTTCAATAGATTGAAAAAGCATCTTAAACTATAGGTGAAATTTGCATTTTAGTCTCTATCATAGCAATTTATAGCTCTACACTGACTTCTGATTGAAATTAATACAGCAAGGATAACTAACAAATCTATGCTAACTATTAACTAGGATTTAGTTAGTCTGTTCTAAATATCTCTCGTTAATAAACATGTAGATCTAGTCCCGTGTAATTAATAAATTTGCATAGATTCATCCAGTTTATCAGCCAAAGCTTGTTTTAATATAATGATATTTTCTAACCAAAATAAGCAACAAGTATTTAGTGTTGTTATGTATTACTTATTGCTAATTACGGCTTTAAAAGCGAAGAAATTAGCAATGTGCATAAATAAAATTTTGCTAATTTTATGTATTTATTGGCTGTTTTTTCTTTTTTTTTTTCTTTCTAATGTTAAATTTATCTCCGATCTTTCATAAGCCGTCGTTAAATTCCCAACTATGAGGGAGAGGAAAAAACTGTACTCTAGTAACTCGAAGTTTAGCATTCTCTCAAGTTATTAATCACTAGTATAATGATGTTAATCTTCCAATTTTCGATGATATCGGAGGAACAGAACAATTTCTATCACGAAAATTCATTCATTATCGGCAAGGTCTTCTCTTCTGCTCGTCTACCTGCTCCCGAACATCATCGGTATGCACTTTATAGCTAATTACTAATTCGATGTGCGAAAAAGAAAATTAAATATTTAAAATAGTTGCTATTTTCTGTCGTACGGTAAATTTACGGCTAACATCAAGGCAGTATTGGGGTCAAGTAAAGTGTATTTATGGCCCCATTCCAAACTAGAGTGTCTGTGTCAATTGTAAGGTGTTTAATTTAGATTTATGTTCTCGCATAAACAGCATTTACATAGTAATGTTGCGGTGAGGTCAACAGGTAACGAAACTCTGCAATTCAGTCTGATTGGAAAAGGAAAGAAATCGATTCGGAGGAAACTCCGTAATCCACTCTACCTGATTGGTTAAGCTTTCACTAAGGGATTCCTATAGGTGTAAAAGTTGCTAGATATTCACTCCTTCTACAAATGCATTCGTGATTCAACGTTATTACTACCACTCTCGCCTCTTTCTGCACATTTTCAATGAATTTTCGATTCGTAAAGTTTAAAACTTGCGTTAAACTTACACATCTATCCAGCGTAATAAAATGCAGTTTCTAAATTGGAAAATTATAAATTTTCTTTAAATAACTAATTTATAAATCAATTTATTAAAAAGAATAACATTTTAAATAATTTATAAGCTTATTTTTACCCTAATAAGTTTACATTACGTTTATATTTTTATGCAGTTTCCTCTTATAATCATTCTTCATCTTCATCTTCCATGAATAATTTCATCATTAAATTTGTTTAAAGATTCAGTTTTAAAATATTAAATGTTTTAATCATTGTTTATTTATTTTACTGGCATCATTTAAAGTTAAGATTAATATATTAAAACATAAAATGTCGCAAACTTTTAAAAATTTAGAAAGCTTAACAGATATCTAAAGACCGAGAGGGATTTTATAATAAGAATCTAATTTAGAAACGTAAAAAATTATAAAAATTATAAGAAATTGCTTATAATCTCTTATAAAAGAAAATTTTGTATCGAGAAAGAATGCATTGTAAGAAAAATAGGCAAACTCTAGCTGCAGCATATAGCGTGTATCGTTTCAGATATTCAACAAAGATATTATATATTAATAATATTATTATAAACTTAAACGTTACTTTACTTCCGCTATAATAAATTAAAATATAATATTGTTAAATCGATATTATTAGAAACTAATTTAATATTTTAAAATATAAGTCATTAATAAATTATAATGCTATAATTATTGTTATAGTACTTAATATTTTAAGATGAAATGTCATGAGTAATAAAAAAATAAGTAAATAACACATTAGAAAAGTCAGTTTTTGAAAGGACATCTGTATTTCTAAACTTGTCTGGCATTTAATTTTCTTACTGTTTTATCCATTTAACAATATTTACCATTAATTATAATAATCCTTGCTTAAATATTAGCAATATCGGTGCTAATATTTGCAAATGTCTTATTATTTTCATTGTTTTATTTGCATTTATTTTTTGCGACTAGTTGAAAAGTTTTCAATATTAATACAAAGTAAGATTTCTTCTTTCAATGTTTAGACATATTTTTTTCAATTTTATAAATTTATTCCCCATGTTTTAAGTCGTGCAATATCTTACGAAATAACTTCATTTTGTTAATCAGTTTTATTTTTAAATGGTGTAAATGAATTTAATCAGTTAAAAAAGTTTTTTTGGTAAGTGATTAAATCTATATTGATTGTTTCGAGTGATTAAATTTGAATATTTTAAATAATTAACGTAATATTCTCACTTCGTAAAATAATTTTGCTATAGGGAAAATTTAAAATTGAAAAATTATTCATTTTATTTTAATTGTTTAATTAAATTGTAAATATATCTGTTGAATTATTTAAATCTTACGAAAATTTTAAGTTTAATTTCATTTAAATATATATATATATATATTATTTTTAATGGGCTACTGTCTTCCCGGCAAGACAATGGGCTACTGTCTTCCTGTCTCTGCCTCTTACAATCATTTTTTATCTTCATCTTCTTTAATACAATTTTTAAAATTTTTTAAACATATTAATAACAACACAAAATAAAATTAAATTTAAAGAATTTTAATGATTAAATATTTTTAAAAACGATTATTTTGAACGAATTCCGAATTTAAAAAAAAAAATTAAAAAATTTAAGTGGTGATAAAAATCGCTCGATATTCGCAGCTTTTATATAGGAATTAAAAATATTAAATATCTTTAAATTAAATTATCGACTTATAGAAATATCTGTTGAACATTTAAAATATTAATCAAATTTTAACTTAATATATATAGGCCTATAGGTTATATATAATTTATTAAATCGGGTAATTGTTTTTTTCATACATTTTTATATTTTAATCAGATTCTCTACACCATTTCTTCATGATTTCATTTAATACATTTTAATTTTAAAAATTATTTATGGGTCTATTACAATTAATAGTTTAATTTGATTTTTTTTCCTATATATATAATTATTTAAATTTTTAAAATTTCAATAAACGATTATCGTTAAAATGCGCGTAAAATTTTCCTCGTGTCATAAAAGTTTTTAACGGTATTAAAACATCCGAAATGATTAAAGAAAATTAATATTCAATGTCCGTACTTTATCGCAATCTTGACGATCATCAACCATCTGTTGTTCCTTGGTAGAGAACACCTAACGTCTACCTGTCAACTGGGAAGAAAGACAGTCAGGGTTTACAGCTGACATCAGACAAGAAGAAAGAGAAAAAACTTTAACCCAACGTGGGTGGCAACGGCAAGACAAGTACTGTTATCATTGTCACTGATGAATGGATGACGTGGAGACAGAAATAGGGTCTACACCACACACACATCCAGCCAGACCGGCCTAACACCGATTTCCATTTACGAAAGAAAAAAAAAGGGACAAAAAGAAAAAAAAAAAGCCATAGACACAACATTCATAGGGTTATGTAGTTGTGTGAAGAGCATTGGAAAATGATGGTAAGAAATATTTTCGGTTGTCATTGGACATTGATGTGATGCGGTGATCCGCCCTACCGAACGCCAATATTCTAAGTATGCGGTACACGTTTTGCAATTCATTAAAGTCGTGGTTTGGCATTTGGCTTGGCCGATTAAGTCTCCATTGTTCGCATGGGGATGGTGAGATATTACAGCTTCCCGTCTGACATAGTGGAACTGGCTGATTTGAATGCCGCCGACTGTGCGCCTCTATCTATCATGGCTGGATAGCCAGCTGGATGGACATGTCCCACATGGATGACATTGACTCGACCCTATCGACAACCGTTGTCATCTGACAGGTATTAATGGAACTGATTACATTCACCCAGGGGTGGAAACCATTTTTTTTACCCTCTCTCTGAAGAGGATCCACCTGCATTTGTTTTAATCTTTTATCTTAGAGAATGATCGGATTGATTTCGAATTTGAAATGGTCTTAATCGAAGCTTTATAAAATATATTTTGAAACCTCAAACCCTGTTAAAATATGGGCGAGTTTAAATGTTAATCTTATCAATAATTATAATTATAGGGTGGAAACTGTAAAGTTAGAAGCTTAGTTAACATCTATGTTGGAGACAGATTTAAATTATATAATTTTTTTCTTCCTGAATAGATGAAAGGACTTCATACATTTTCATTATTTCGTATGCTTTAATTGTATATTACTTAAATAAACACAGTTTTAAAATGTAAAAGTCGAGTCGATATCTAATTTATAACCTCACTTATATATATAAAAAAAGGGGAGAAATAGTTTATAGAATCTTTAATTATTATTTTAAAAAATATATAAGAAGTATTATAATTATATACGGTATATTATATAATAGGAGAATCTGCCAAGGCTATTAAACTATAATAAATACTGTCAATGTTCATATAAATTTAATTAATTTTGCTCATCATTTAATTATATAATTAAATACGAAATCTAAACAGGCATTAAACAATATATTATTCGATATGTTAAATCTTTGTAAAAGTTTTCTTTTTAACATATCCTATATATTTATTATATTAACACGTTATTAATTAAGATCCTATTCTATACGCATTAATTTATCTTGGATAATTTTAATTGTATATGGATCATTAAAATTAACTTAAACGTAATTTGAATATCATACAGAATTCTCTTAAATTTCTAAGTATTTTTAAATAAAGGTTAAAGATGAAGGGGGGGAAAATGTGACGTTATTCAATTTTTCGATTTTTCGATCTCAATAGAGAACGAGAAAAAAAAGGTGAAATTTTTAAATTCAGAATTTAAATAGGGTTAAATCGAAGCTATAATAAAAAATTCGATTCTTTAATGTAATCTGCAGCAAGGCAAAAATGTTCGAACAGTGATTTGGAATCTCTTTATCATCAAAAGAAAGAAAGATTCAGTTAGAGGAGCATCCTATACCGGCTGCAGTAACAGCTGACTGCAGAAAGATGAGCGGTTCTACGTTAAGCGGTTTATAAGAGACCTCTTAACGTCTTGTTGTGGTGGTAAGTATGTGTAGAGTCGATCTTGCAGCCATCTTGAAAAAGTCTCCTTAGATAGAATAGAAGTGAGATGAGCAGTCCATCTTAGCTTTAACGGAAATGGTAATGTCATGGCTGTTTAAATTGCTCTCCACTTTTCTACTCGTTGCTGGAAATTGTTCCTGTTTCCTATTTTATGCCACTTATGGAACAATATGACGACATCACATCCATGTTTTTCTGGTGGAATATTTGATTGCCGAGCTGAATTAGTTTTGTTCTGGATGAATTTAAGGGTGTCACAATATAGTAATGGCACGGCTAATTAGTGGTTGGCTTTTTCTATATCTTCACCGGTCACGTATTTTCTACAATACAATGGTTACTCCTAAACTAATGATTAAAGCAAAAAAAAAAAAAAAAAAAAAGAGCCGCTTACGACTTCCGCACTCACTGCATGCTATCGAGATTTATAAAACTGTCTCCACCCGTGACAATAAAAAACTAACAATAAAAACAATCTGGAGCTATAAAATTAAACATTTAACCAAAAATTAAGTTAATCTACGAGTTAGAAAACAAAATAGAAATAGCGTGCATGTATATAACCGATAAAAGTATTTAAATGGCTGTTTTAAATCTTATCCTTCGCTACCGAAATGGTTTATATGTCTATCTTTCCTTATATATGGGATGCAGTTTGGAAAGAAAGGGTTAATGAACCTCTACATAAAGACAAACTGACAGATGGTAGGTCTATATTTAGAAGGCCTACTATACACACAACAGGTTTTTTTACTACATATATTATAAGTTATTATGTTAGAAAATATACAGTACCTGCTATGTGTGTTCTGAACGGACGTCCTATTCTCTACGTTATTGTAGCGATATCTCTGTTTTTTAAATACTGAATATCCGCATTAAAAAAAGAAAGAAGAATGTTCTTATATTAGAAGATCCCATTGTGTGATATTTATGCGAGAGAAAGGAAAACGGCGTATTTAAATATATATATTTTTCTTTAATAGAGACAGTTCACGATTCTGACTTATCAGCTTTTTATATCTCAGTGACCTTGCTGCTTTGATAAAGACGAGAAAGTTTAGATTATTTTAATTAAGAATTTTTTTTCAATATCCGGTTGTTTTGAATTATATAAATTAGCAATTTACAAGACGAAGATGGTATGATGACTAGTTTAAAATTTGATCTCGAGTAGATCTTAATATAAGATTTAAGTGTAGATAAGGTTGTTTGAGTATGAATAATCTTGCCTGTGTTATAATTTGAGTGCAAATTTAAGTCTAAGATCATTTTACACGCTTTTAAAATTGTATTGAATAGATTTTTAATGGTGTTTATATTGTGTAATATTGTTAAAAGTTCGATTTTAAGAGAGTTAAAATCAAGCTTAAGACAAATCTATTTATTATTTAAATTATACTGAATTAGTTTGGGTTGTATTAAATTCGATATTATGTATAAAAATATTAAAATAATTTTAAAAAATAAATGTATGAATAAGTGTAAAATTCTTGTGTTTTACTGTCCATTTTTGTCCTTTTTAATTAAATAAATTTAAATAATTTTAACGCATCTTTTTTCTCCTTTAAATCTTTAAATTATTCATATTTATTTGAATTACTTTTTTTAAATCAAAAGTAATAAACAATACAAATTTATAGGCCTATACAGTCGACAAACGAAAGAATTAAGGAAATAAAATAAAAATGATCGAACCTCACTTAAAAGTAAATAAATAAACTAGAAAAGAATTTTTTCGAGTTTTATTTTATATCTTCCTGTATATAATTGACTATTCTCGGGTCAACAGATTGAAAATAAGCTCGTAAAGTATATTTAATATGTGCATGTAAAACTTATAGGAAGATGAATGTTAAAAATAACGTCGAGCCTTAGGATTCATTTTGTTTAGAACAATCATTTTTTTTTTTTTTTCTAACAACAATGAGGAAGTTAAAAATGAACCATTTGTTTAACTGTAAAGAAACACACGTACACACACACAGAGAAAAATAAATGTTCATCCCTTTAATTTATTAAACAATTAATTGTTATCTAAATGGTGAAGTAAAGCAGGTGAGATTTAAAATCGTTTTTAGATGCTGAATGTGAGAATTAAAACAGAAAATTGTTGATAAATAGAGTATATATATATACACACAAATATAGGTTTATAAAAATATATAGGCTAAATACACATTTAAACATAAACAAAAGTGTATTATTACATACATTGTACATACGATGTATTATTATATACATTTGTACAGTTCTACTGAAAAATTGATATTGGATATTTTAATTAAAAATCCTTTAAAAAACAGATATTAGAGTATCGTTGTAAATGGTAACCACCCAATAATTAAAAGTCATTGTAATTAATTTATATAAAAGAAGATTAGGATAGGAATCCCTCCCTCGATTGATACTGTAAATATAATTTATGTTTTTAATCATAACAGGAAAACATGCAGAGGTGTCTCCTATAATTATCGGCTTTGGTATGTTATATTCAGATTATATCGTACCGATCTGATAATTATTTAATTAAACTTTTAAATATCTAACTAATTATAACTTTTAAGACCGTTGGAAGACTTATCTTGGAGCGAAATCACTCCACAATTTGTTATTGTAAAAATTATCTTTGCAAAGAATCAAAGAGAAGGTAAGTTTGGCTTGCCGTTTCTTAAAATTTCATTGGTTTTTGTGGTGTTTTAATTTTTTTCTTAAAAAAACAATAAAAAATCTTAGTTTATATATCATTGACTGTTATTTTAACAAAGAGAAAGTCGATGACAAGGAGTTTTGGGCCTGTGTTAGAAGAGGTTGACAGTTGCAGTATCGGCCTGGTTACGAAATCCAAAGTTTACAACTAAAAATTTCCAATGAGGTTTAGATAATGGACGGAAGTTAGTAAGTCTAACAAGGAAAATGATGTTAACTCCAGAAGTTCCTGTAAATAATGTAAGAGGACAACAGTGAGCCAGTGGTCAAATATAGACCGAGTCTGGACAACATGGTCTGGGAGGATCCGAGTCTTGTGCATCAGGAGTCATTAAGTTATCCCCTTTTCTCGTCTAACTGTCACCTAATGACTCTCTTACGTGAAGATTGAACGTGGAAAAGTTTTATTTTAATTGTCATCAGTCATAAGTTGATAATTATCCGATATTATAAGGCCGCTGGTAGAATTTGAAAGCGACCGATCTAAGTTTTTCTTTTAAAAAAAGTGAAATAAAAGTTTATCTGCCAAACTTGAACGAATAAATTTTTTTTAAAAATGTTATCACGCGAATAGAAGTTAAATATTTATACAAGTTTATTTAATATTTATTTACTGATATTAAATCAATACAGTTATTTTTCGTTTAATATATCTGTGTTAAAATTTAAATGTTTATTTTTCAAGTTAAATCTTTGATATATTTACTTTAAAAATTCAAGGAAATGATATTTTCAATTTAACTCAATTTGTTCTTATCGAAAAATCCACGATTTATTATTTAAAATAAGTGTATTAAAATCGTTAAATCATCGGACATATTCAATATTTTTTTCCGCATGTTCAAACTCTAATATTTAACGACAGATGGCGCTAGCTTATAATCGGTTTGCCGGTTATGAAACTCCGTACGTCGTCAATTAATAATTAAAAATAAAAAAAATAAATAAAAATTGCGTATAATAAATTCGATCGTTTATACAAAATTTGTTAATTCTTTATGGGAAATATTTTCGTAAATTTAAAAAATGATTCCGAAACGAAACGAGAATTTTAAATAATTATTATATATAATGTACTGTATAAAGTAAGATTTTATGGGTGTGTACGCGGTGTTTATCGATTTTGAAAATTCCGAAAATTAATTATTCGTTCGGAATTATTTGAATTGGGAGGAACGTGAATTAATCTCCGGAAGAATGGAGAAACAGGTGTTAACAGGGACAATATGGTGAGAGGAAATATAGCAAATTTTCGGCGGAATCGATGCAGGTGTATCATACACCTGCAGGATATACAACGTGAGAACGGAACTAAGGCTAGGTATCTTGTCGGAAATAGGGAGAAAAAAAATATATAAAAATTCCACAGTATCATACCAGTGGTGTTCTTTAACTGTTCCTAAAGGAGTTATATACAAAAGTCACAACCCGTTTGTACTTTTAAGAAAGAAATTTTATTGACTTCAGGCGTCACTTTACAACTCGCAGACAAAAGAACGATGTCTATATTTTTTCCCGAACACTTCGCAGTTACAGAATCGAAAACTGCCATTTCTATTGTTATCCCGGTTCGGATTTTAAAAGTCACAAATCAGATGAACCAAAACGAGTTACAGAATGGCTTATTAGAAATACAAATATATATATAATATATATATATATATATATATATATATATATATATATCAAGTATGTAAAATCGATATTGGCTGAAATTTTCGTTATAATTTACGTATTATCCGGTGAATCCAGGTGTCGTATCACCTGAAAGATTTATAGATTAAAACTCTTCTTTCCTTTATTATTTTTTGTTGTTTCTTTTTTTTTATTTTCTTTTTGGTTGCTTTTCGATCTTCCGAACGCTAGAGCAAACAAAGGATCGCACGTTTTGGGATTCGCCAGCTTATACAGACTTCAGTCGATCAGCTCAATGTAGCCACGAATAGATAAGGCACGACAACCGCAACTACTCATGCAAGAGACGAATAAAGATAAGAACTATCTGCCAGGCCAATTTTCGGCCTCTCTGTGCGTGGCCCATTTTTTCCTTTTCTATTTTAGACCGTGGGCTAGATTTTAGTAGGCCTAGGCTGATGCGGATTATATTATAGTGAGTCTAAGCGTCATATTTCGGGTGGTAAATTAATTTAGAAAGAAAATATATCCAATTTGTATTATTGTTTCGAGGCAATCCGCTTCTGGTATAAAAATGGCATAAAGTGAATAATGGTTGGGAGCCAACAATTCTCCTTTTTGAATCTTTGTTGAACTGCAAAATCGCAATCCAATTTCTCAACTGTCACATCGATTTGAAGGCAAACTTTCCGCTTTTCGAAAATCATTCTCGATCAGGTGGCGTAACATCAACAAGGATCTCCAAATGTGACCTTCTATTTCACCTAACAAGTTCGAGGAGGAGGTGTATAACAACGTCCAACGATATACCGTTTGACTTCAGGCCGCACACCCGGAGGGCCATCAGGAATTGACGAGTTGATCACAACGATGGTGCCAGCTGTCTTTTCATGAGCTCTGACTTTTCCTTTTTTATTTTGTTTTTTTGTCTTACTTCTTTCTTTCTTGTCCGGTTTTTCTTTGGTGACACCACTCTTCAACCCACCCGCAGTTCTACGTCACAGCTCGATGATCCAGTGATTAGATTGTGTTCGTCTTCCGTGTCTAATCACAACGTCGACACATTTCGCTTTAATTACAACATATTTAGTAACATTCTGTCTCTTTGAGTCGATGACTGTGCACGTTAAAGAGTAGTGTCATTGATGTATGGTTGTTACCAACCGCTTCTTTTCTCTCTGGCAATCTGTCATCCTGTAGATGCTATATCGAATCTATAAAATGAACTCGAAACGTTGTTTGTGTGTAAACATAAAAGTCACTAAGAGTATTAAATTAATGTATTTTTGCCATTAAAGAAATTCTTTTCACAACATATGTTTGTAAGAATAAGTTAAAGTGTTGTATGAAGTATAGAAACGAATTAGACTTGTATCAAAATATCCAGGATTTTTTTGGTAAAATCAACCCTCATTACCGCCAAGTCGGTATCGTCTCCGCAGCCAGAGCTTATCACAACAACAGAAGCATTAAAGAAACAAATTTTAATTAGTATTTAGGGAAAGTTACAAAAATTTTTACAAACTTCAAACCCGCTTTCAACCAATAAAAGAGGGTGGAGGAAAAATCTCGGCAAGAGGTGGAAATGACAAATGGCGTCTAGCGTATGTTTATTGATAAGTTGGCTTTGATGACAGACAACAATTGACAAAAAGTGCCAAAACAGAACGAAATACTCGTGCTGTGAGTTTAAACGGATTAATAAAAAACTCAACCCAAAGTTCATTGTTCAACTTGTGGTAACTGTTATTTTCCAGCACATAATTACAGAAGTCATATTAATTTAGCCGAAATCGTACAGACGCAACTGAATGCTAAATGTAATTAGTAGCAGCTGGCGACAGATCCATTAGCCTAATGACAGTCCGAACGTAGTATGGTCGAGATGTGATAGGAACCACGGGTTAGAGTGTCATCTGTCTTAGCAGACAACGGGATTACCACTTATCCACAACATTGTCTCTTCTAACTCGCTACTCCACTCCTACTTTTTCTTTTTTTTTTTTTTTTTTATTTTCCTGTCCGGTTCCTGTTCTCTATCCACCTTCTAAACCACTGCGCTATACAATAAACTCGCTAGTTTATATTTAAATTAAAGCCACAACCAGTTACTATGTAACAAATTAAGAAAAGCTATTTCTATGATATAGAAAAGTACACACCCCTCTTAAAAACTTTTTCTTTCTCGTAAGTTAAAACGATTCTGGGAGTCTACCTGCAGATAAATAGCCACCTCTCTTTCGTGCTCTTGGAATAAATTAATGTCCTTCGTGTCAAGGTAACGTATGTCTATGGATACCATTATCAACAAATTAACCTTCATCTGACAATGGAGGCTACTTGCTCGAAATTATACCTACATTATTCTATAGCTTATCTTAAGCTATACGCTAGCTACGACAGGTAATTTCATATATGACTATTCTAAAAATTAGATCTTTGTTTTTGGTTGTATCTGCTGATGAAAACTGATAGTGAAGGGAATTTTTAATGAATCTATAGTTCTAGTTATTACTGTAAGACCCTAGAGATAAAAAAAAAATTGTTTCTTAATTTAGTTTGTTGCAGTTGAATTATGCTTAGTTCCTTTTATGGATGAGCTAATTCTTTAAACCACATTAATTGTCTCAGTTCTTCGATTATCATTCTTAAATTATCTTGTACTCGGTTGAGGGTCTGGTCTATAATTGTATGTCTACTCTTGTTAAAAATCTCTCTGTGGTATCTAAACATCTAGGTTACCTCCCTTAAAATCTATAGAAAATATCTTCAAAATTACCACTATAATTAATTTTTAGCATTAAAAATATATATTTTTTTATTCTAAAATGTTGTAATTCGAGATATTTATAAACTTTTCTGTGTGTGTAAGTCTAAATAATTATGTAAGCTTTAAAAATATTTAAAGTGGACTCAAATTGTATTTTTTAAACATAGTAATTAATTTCAGTTTAAAAAAATAAAAAAATAAAAGTTTTATGTATTTCTACATTATAACAACGGTTCCCTTTAACAAAATTTTAATTTTTTTTACACTTAAACGAGGTTAATTATAGGTTTCTAGCATAAGATAGTTGGGGTTATATAACATCTCGAAGGATAACCACTCAAAAAAAGTATCGAAAAACAATTTTAAAAATTAATTCTAAAACTAAAAAGACTCATTTAATAGAATTTAAGATTATTTTTTATAATAAAAAATATATAAATTCCGATTAAAATTGTCAATGAGTTTAAATGACAAATGGAATGAAATTTTAAACAAAAAATTAGAGAAAAATAGCAAATATTCGAAGAAAGATACGTATATTAACAATTTAATAGAGGTTTTAAGATTATTTTAAAATTTAATTAATTAATAATATTTATTAAAAATTCCATCCAAGAGGAAAATGAAAAATATCGATTTGAATTAATTTAATTTTTGAAAAATAATCAAAGCGAAACTAATAAATTTTACCATAAAACTATTAAAGACATTTCAAAAATCTTAAAAACAAGTAAAGAAAATAGTTCGAAGTGTAAAAAAAATAAAAAAAATAATTTTTCGGATGGAGTCTGCTATCAAAAAATGATTCTTTACGACGATACTCGCGATATTTGCCACACAACAAAAGTGTGAACGGATGAGAAAAATTCAGAAGTTTAAACCATCAAAAACGAGCTAACAAGTCTATTGTGTTTACTAGAAACGAAACACCGAGTGACTAGAATAAGGATGGTGACAGGTCAGTAAAGTAGACGGACCAAGTGGGATACTGCTTTATGTACAAGGTAGGAGAACTATAACTGTTGTCGGAGCAATTCGTATTCACTTAGCAAAGGAATACCGTCTTAACATGGCCGTCACGCAGACTACTGACCGTATCTCGACGTCGTACGAAACACTAGCTACATTACGACATCCAGTACATTTTGTCACATCACCGAATCTTCGACTCCACACAGAGATCCGCTTTAAGATGTAAGTAGAAATACTCCTCCGCGATTGTCCGAATGTGTAATGGCTCTTGTGTATATCTTTTGGTATTTCTAAAGTGTATAGTATATTCTGTTAAATAAAAAAAGAAGAAGAAGAAGTTGGTCGAAGAAGATTTTTATTTTCTCGACGAAATAAATTGATTGAAGAGGAGAGAAAAAAGATTTTTTTTTTCTTTTTTTTCCGAGAATGTACTGAATTTTAATTCACCAATTTCCTTATCGAAGCGGACGAAAGTTGTCAAAGATACATTACCGTCAAATTGGTAGTTATATAAATTTATAAAAATGTAAAGATGATCTGTGGTTTGAAATTCTAAGCTGTGTTGCCGGATGACGATAAGAAGTTTTTGGCATATAGGATGGTAAATTAATCGCGGTTTTGTGTTCTTGTAATGTATATATCGTTAACAAACGAAGATAAGAGTATAGATTATAAGTTGAAGTGGTTATTTAAATGAAGATTATGGCATAAAATTCTGTAAAAATAAATTAGTTTATAATTTAAAAAGTTCTTAGTTATATGGTAGTTGCTAGAAGATAACGTTCTAAGTTGATCGATATAGTTTTTAACTGTTTTTAGTTAATCCCTTTTAGCTTAGAAAAGGATCGGAATTAAGATGCTTTAAATAGATTAACTTAGACTTTTCATTAGATAAAAGTGTAAAAGTTTGTAATTTATACGTTCAAAGTGGAGGGAATATAATATCAATGGATTTTTAAGGTATATTTTCGATATGTTTAAGATTGTTACTGCTCTATAAAGATTTAAGATTAGAAATTTGAAAAAAAATCTACATAAAATTGGTAAGTTTTAATGGTATTTTTGTTCGAGGATGCGTAAATTTAAGTTCTTTTCCATGAAAAAAAGAAAAAATATGCATTTTAGAATTATGCACCGCGTTTTTTGAATGAAAACGATTAGGGCATGGGTTAATCCGCCAGAAGAGCAGTTTAATCTTCCGTTTTCCGAAAATTAATCTTCGTTATTAACTTCTCACCATGTGTTATTGGTTTGAAGATTTTGTTAGTTCACGTTGCAGCATTATTTTAACTACCATTTCGGAATTCTTAGTATCGTTAAATAAAGATAAAGATGCGTAAAGAATGAAGTAATTTTTGTTTTGGTTGTTAACCGGGAGTTGCTTGACATAGAATTACTTTATAAGATAAGTTGTTGTATGAGAAATTCAGAAAATACAGTTTAAGTTAGTCAGTCTGATCTAAAAGTCAGATTTTATTAAAAAAACATATTAGTGATTAGTTAAATGAGAATTTTGTAGGCTATACCAATATTTGAAATAGCTGATGCTATATTTAGCACCAGAAGAACTATGAATAATTAGAAAATTCTTTGGTACGTATTACGGAGTCGGTATAGACGAGGCAGCAACTGGTTCCTAATCCTAATTATCTACAGACTTTTTCTCTATGGAATTCCTATTTTCTATCCCGGTCAAAATGTTAAGTACCAAAAATAGAAAGTTTATTTGTTCATCAGTGTCCCTGTATCTTAGAATTCCAAACCATTCATAGCGTGTTGTTTCGTGCATTGTTTGGGAATGAACAAAAACAAGAATGCTTCTATTTACCTTTCGGTGGTATGTTCCTAATGGCCCTGCTTTTCTAGCTGTTGTATGTGCGAGGTTTCAGTAATTTGTTTCACTACAATCTTCAGCTCACAAGTTTGACGTTCTAATTTGGTGCAAGAGAAGAGCAAACAAAATTCTTTTCCTGGAACATCCACAAATGTGAAGATTCCTGTGGTGAGAATTAACTTTCTAACGAACCATTATTAATAAAGGGATACAGTTTTTAAGTTGAAAACTTGGTCAAATAGTCTCACATATTTTCGTCTTCACAAAACAAATTCCCCTTCTTTAAAGTAAGCAAAAGGCTTACAAAATGATATCGAACTTAAGAACGGAGTAATTTCAAACATTTAGCCAATTCCTAATTGCACTTAACACAAGTACAGTTTAACCTAATGTTCTCGCTCGGATAACTATTAACTTGAATTTTTTCTTTCCTTTTCTTCCCCCTTACAAAATTCTGTAAAATTTAAATGGTTATAGAGTTTAAATTTCTCTTCTTCTCCGTTTAATATTTCGAATTTTTAAGATTCTTTACTTATATATATATTTTTTCTTTCATTCAGATATTCTTTTGATTACGATCCTAATCGAGTTGGCAACACTTCCAATTATCCGAGATCCAAATTTAATTTACGATCCGTATCCGAGGCGGCATTAAAGAATTAATGACAAAAATTGCAACATTTCGAATTTTTGTTCCTCTTCCTAATGTTACTTATTTAAATTGTTTGCGTTAAAATAAGTAGTTTAGGCTTAATTTACCGATTAAAATAAACAATACAATCTTTACAGCCCGGCTACATTACTGGAATACGACTAGAGGATAAGGTTTATTTGTATTTGTAAGGTGATTAAGTTGTTTATGCGTTGTTTTTAGAGATGCTAGAATGGTACAAGTTAAGGAAAAATCGCATTTAGAAATATACTACAACAATCTGTCGGCAAAGGAAGACGAAGTTGCCAATGGGTGGGAGTTAAATGAAAAGTGGCTGCTTCGTTTTAAACTTTGCCGCCAGATGCCTGTAGCTATGATATGTCTCGGTTACCTCATGTGTCCAGGGAATGATCGTAGCCGGTCGATGAGACAAGGGAATTGTGGTTAGCCGAAGTCTTCTGCGGTCCACCACGATCGATCACATGGCATGCGGCGAGGGGACCCTCGACAGACGACACTTCATCGATGACGTGTTAGAGCCGGACGCGTAGCATGCTGGGACTAGAGAAACACGATCTCTTCACCTATGGGTTCCCCCATGGTGGCAATACTAGAGGTCCCGCTGTATTTGTTCTCATGGCGACCATTCACAGTCGACCCACCTCTTTTCTACATGTCTGGAGTGTGGGGAAAAAATTATCATGAATAGATGGCTGGCAGCAACCTGATCCTAAGCGAGTTCTCGGCAACCCGGGCCTGTAACCCAATCTGTGGCCTTTTCCTCTGCCCCCGACTCTTGGACTGTGAACGCATGCACTCTAGCCGTAAATCTCAGATGTGATAAGACGTTTGTGCTGTCAATATAGGATCCCCTGCTCTTTTGTGTTGTCCTGCTTGCACGTGCAGTTTTCCACAGGCTGCCCCCGGTACGGGGGGAGTGACGGGACTGTGAAAAACTGCCTCAGACATTGTCCCGGGTCACATGATGCACCGGCAGAGCGGGCAAGCGAAAAATGGAAGTTGTGATTTCATTCATCTAAGTCTACATGTGGTCTGAGCACCTTTCTGATGGAAATTTGTTGGTTTTACTTTTTGATAGTATCCCGTACATCTACAAATAGTGCTGCTTTTTTTCTTCCCCCAAAACCCAGTTCTGTTCATTGTAACCAAACAGAATACCTTAGAATTCAATAGAAAACCTACAACCCAAGTACTTATTTTTAGTCAAATTTGTTATCATTTCGACAGTCGAACCTATTAATTTAGACTCTTTTTTTACGAACCATTCATGGAGCTTTTGAAATCTTCAAGCAGACCCGACACAGCTAAAACTTTTTCAAGTTACATCTCTATTTTTTCCTTCAAGAGAAGAACTAATCCCAGACAAATATTACTATATAGAGATATAAGAGAGAGAAATAACTCCGATATATATGAAGTAAAGTTAATATTGGTTCACACAATAACCTCCTAATTGAACTCGGCTCTGAAGTGCATAGAATTAAATCGATTCTCTGTCAAACATATTCTGTAAAATTGAATTCCCCACCAAATATATTTCTGTAGGAATGATTGTACGATAACATCCAATCTGTTTGTAAAATTTCAATCCAAACATGAAATCCTGTTCGCAATGAGGAGAAACGATGTTCAAATAAATTTTCAAAAGCCCTTATATTTATATTAAAGCCAAGTAGAATTGAACTACTCTTATACAGAATCCAAGTTAGGTTATTGACTGAAGATAACTTGTATCTTCTAAACTTTTATAAGGTTACAAATTAAATCAACCTTATAAAAGATATCCGTTTTTAGAAGGATATTTTATATCCTACTATACACGCGAATTTCTTCGGCTCTTAAAACTTTATTAAATTACCAAAAAGAAATGATCTTTTGTCAACATTGTTAATTCATATTCGCCTCTTTTACGTTTATATTCATTTCTATCGTGTGAACGTTCTAAATTTATATTCACCCCCTATAATCTCAACGTATTCAAATTCATATTCACCTATATCATTTCACTTTTTAAGTTTATATTCAACTTTTATATTCACTTCAAAGTGAGTAGTTGGCAATTCAGTTTGAAGCGAATATAAAGTTGAAAACGTTTGATGGTGTTGGGAAAAGAAACGTGTTAACTGAAAGAATACAAAAATCTATCTTAAAGAAAGAATCTAATACATATTAAGAACCTTTATTGTTATTTTTTTCTACTCAAATATCTGTAAAATATATGTATATAACGCATTAAATAATATACTTGCATTTAAATTTGCTAAACAAATGTATTTTCTGTCTGATTTTTTTTATTATTATTTTTAACTAGACAAATAGGGAGATACAAATTCGATTCCTGATTTTCAGTAAAGAGAGAAAGAAAGAAAGAAAATGAATGAATAAATAAAAAAACAAAGCAAGCAAAGTAAAGGTTATCGTCAAACATTTTCGTATAAGTTTAAAGATATTATATTGCTTTATATTATACCAAGGTGTTTTTCCTAATCAATTTTTCAGCTTGGTCACCCAGTGGAACGAAGAATAAGAAAGTGTAAAAAAACAGTCGACATTTTTTCCATCCTCTTGACGTTGTTTTGTTATGCGTATGAATGCGAAATACGATGACAAGTTTTTAAACGCTGCAACTGTTTAGTTTTCCTTTATTGTCCCTCGGCGTACTTGCTTGTTTACTTTGCTTAAGTCTAAAGACTTTCTTTTTTTTCTTCTCATCTTTTTTTCTGTATTACCTTAAGAAACCGTATTCATTTTTTCCCCTTAGCAGCACTGTAAATGAATCTGTTGATGTTTACTTGAGTATGACAGATTTATTCACGACGAGGAGCGTCGAAAAAGAAGTTTTCAATCATAAAAAACTACGAATGTATTTATAAATATTGTATAAAATTATGCAATTAAAGCTTTAAACTTATGTACGTTTGCAATAATTAGATGTACTGTACAGTAATCGTTATAAAATCAATGCATACGCTATACAGATATCGTATAATGGCTCTTATTCGGATACTTCATAACTAGTCTCGCATTTATTAATATCAGCTC
Source organism: Centruroides vittatus (assembly GCF_030686945.1). NCBI lineage: Eukaryota > Metazoa > Arthropoda > Arachnida > Scorpiones > Buthidae > Centruroides > Centruroides vittatus. The sequence continues at coordinate 3,542,681 of NW_027122644.1, forward strand.
TTAGCTTTATTCAGATATTATAATCTAAGTTGCAAATACACTCATTAATTCATATCATGCTATATAACTTTATACAAACGTTATTACAGATCTATGCAGTATCATCATCGTCGCTAGAAACTCATAAACGGTGTGCAGGCAGAATTTATATATGATGCACATATGCAAATATAATTATTCAGATTATTGTATTTGCACATCACACATACGTATGAATGTTTGGGCTTATATTTTATGCCATTAATACAGATTCAAACTCTTAAGAGACTGTAAATCTGTTCGAAGATAATATATTTATACTATTTTAACTTCATATATTGTTATCAGCTCATAAACGAATGTTGTAGCCTACTTTCCTCGTAATTATAATTAAAAACTAGCATAGATTCTTTGTTATTATAGAATACGAAGATGATTCGTATGCTAGCCTATGTAATATTATCAATAATACCAGGTCATGTGTAGTTGTATAGCTTCATGAGTTTATATTAATAACTGCTGTAAACACATCTGCCCATGCAAATGATGTATAGTTTAAATCTATAACATATAATCATTACTATAAATTCATATGAGGATGCTATATGCTATGCTTACATGCAGAATCTGCAATATTTGCCATTAAATTTTATATCTGGTATATTCCGTGACATACCTTGTATATCCATTGTTATTGCATTATTCAGAAACTATATATATTAGTTAATCATCACAATAAGTTCATAAGCATGTACAAAGGCTCTTTTGTTGCATTTCGGAGTAAGTTATATAGTAATCACTGTTTTGTCATTACATATCATATACTGTATATTTCATTTGTAATAAGAGAGGCAACAGTAATTTGATTCTTATCACATCCCGAGGCAAGAGTTTAAGGATAAATTCACTATCATTAGGAGGACCAGCACTACAGTAAAGTCTAAGCTTCACGATCATTCGGTAGGCTTCTCTCTTTTGTTAAAATATTTATCGATCTTATTATAAAATCGGGCCATTCTAGGTCAAACGGCTCGAATGTATATACTGTTAAGATTTGAATAATTTATGAACTAAAATAACCGATGGAAATAGTTGCTTGTAAAATTAAAATCGCTAAATTAATATGGATTTTCTTAGCGCCGTAATCTAGATTATTTAACAGCAAAGTCGGATTAAGTGTAATATTTGTTTGGCGTTAATCATCGGACTTACGGTTTTCGAACTTAAGTATCGATAATTGAATTGTCAGTGAAACAAGTACATAAACCATAATAGAAAAGTAGATAGATCTGTAAAGCTTACAGGAACAGCAATCCACTTTTGACAGAACAACAGATGCAATCAGGGTTTCTCTTTCTCTCTTCCCCCTATTCCAGATCTTCTTACATCCAGGTGTCTATGCATCTGCCATTGATAATGCACAGTTAAAATTCAATGCAGCACATAGGGAGGTAGTTGGATCAGATCCACTAGCACTCGCAAAGTTAGTTTGATATTCTGGATACATATCATTTGGGATTTTCATATCTAGACAGTTTTATTATGTCATGAATTAAGTTGACGTTTATTACCTTATAAAACTGAGTAAGAAATTTTGGAAAATACTTACCTTTAATTTAAAAAAAAAATATTCTCACTCGAGTATACTTCAGAGTTTACTGTAAAACCTTTCAACATATTCTACTAGGCGGTGTGAATTGGTTACTTCTTCAGATACCGCTACTACACGGACTCCACCATTTTGCATAAGAGAGAGAAAGAAGAAGAAAGAACGAAGGCAAAATAACGTCGACAGCGATATATTTATCGATTTGGATGTTGATAAGTTTTAAATTTGTTAATAATTTGTTAGTTTTAACCGATGTAATTTCATCTGTCTGTACGTGGACGCATTTTTATTATTTTCTGTTAAGATCTCGTTTTCACTTTTTGAATTCCGAATAATTTATCATACCGTCCGTCTGAAATGTTGTCAAAATGAACAAAGTGTCCGATATTAATTATATGCCTTTAACTGTCAGAGTCATTTAACATCTCTTTGGGAGGTCTTATTATATTCTTTCTCTCTTGTATCTAGTACTTTAAAAGTCACTAGTTCGCGATACGCATAACAATCAACATTTTAACGTGAGCTATAAGGTGGAGGATAACGTCTACGCCCACTTCTACTCTATCTATCGTTTTAAATTGATAGCGTAAATCGATAACTCAAAAATGACCATCTAAGCTATCAAATTAAATCTATTTAATGTCTTGTTTATTTTTATAAGTCGAGATTTTTTAAATAGGGGGCAAGTTGTTTGTGGTGTTTAAAATTATAAAAAAGTAAAGCATAACTCGCACTCTTCCTAAATGCGTTAGCTTTTACTTTGCTGCAGATACGAGTTCATCTTTCAGTCTTCAGACATTTTAATTAATCACAGGTTATGTTCGTATAAACACCTCAACATTCACACACACACATATACACACACCACGTGACAAGGTGTCAGCTGTGATTGGTTGGTCGGGGTAGAAGATTTCCACGTCCACAGTTCCACATCGCCCCGCTTCTAGCACATCGACAACTGTAATAACTTGCAAATCAGGGGTGCCACTCATGCATACAGAGACGCATATTAATAATCCCTGCAGTTCTGCTCCTCGCCCTAATCTTGTTCATATAGGCTGCTGCAGGTGTAAAGGTTCGGACATTGAAAAACTATTCTTCGTTCGCTTGTTCGACTTATTCTCTTAGGGTGAAAGTTTTCGGTTGTTGCTGAATATTTGCCCGTTTTAAATGACTAGAAGGTGTTCTGCATAAAGTAATCCTGTATCTAACGTGTTATAAATGGTTTGAAGGTGAACAACCCATACTGTTAAACAGCTTAAAGTTTTTAATATATCTTTTACGCCAGTCGGGCTTCGTTGCTAATGCTCTAGTGGAGATTTTTCCCTAATTGCGCCGCCGCTAGATATAACATCCACTCCCCACTATTAATTTGGACTCCGCCAGAGAAGTCACTGTTAGGTGGTTGCGTCATATTACCAGGCGGATCTTACCGATTATTAGAGAGAGATGAATCATGACCGTCTCCCGATAAATCATCTACTTATCAGGCCTGGAAGTGGAACCAGAACAGCGATAGAGAGCAGTAGAGTCGAGAGCACCTAACAGTCAGATAGATCCTTAGTCCTGTGATCATTTCGGTGGATGAACAATTACCCTGATACACAAGTGTCGTTGGCGATACAGGAAATGTTCGACAGAACAAAAGGATGACTCCAGATTATTTACCAAGGATGTTTAGTGTTGGCTATATCATTTAGGAAAGGAGTGGCTTCTTCTCCTCCCTCTTAACGTCCTTAAAAACGAACTATTTGCAGATCTATCTTGTTTAAAACTTAATCAAACATAAAAAGTCGTTATAATAAAAATAGAAATTTCCTTTTCAACGTATTTATTTTTATAATAATTTCGAAAACACCTTTTAGAAATAAAAAGAAGTACACTAGAAATTCGAGACGATAATTAAATAGCTTAAAATGTGCCTGAAGTTATTAAAAAAGGTTAAAAACCCAAAGGTTAGAAACAATTTTTGACTCTTATTGGTACGATGCCTATAGGCAATAGGAAAATATGGTCGACAGTTAGCTGGATGATCCATAAGGTTACTTTTCTGCCGAAAGTCATGTTTTATTTTTAATCTCGAGACGAAGATACGCTGTTCTAATAATTTATATACATATATGACATATATAGAAAGAGAGTATATATAGGGCAGAGGTTTCATTGGCCTGTGAAAAATATTTTCTTCGACTTGTAGGACAGAACGAGTAACACATAGCCAAGGGGCATCACTCGTTTCCGCACATGCATGTGCGAAAATGTTTATGTGATCGTCACAATTAGGTCATATATAATTATATTAGATACGAATCAAAGTTTGCATCTTAAGGACAATGACTTTGCCTTCTTTTAAAAATCACCTGTCTCTACTTAAAAGCATCTTTTCTTCTTTATTCTTTCGACGTTTTTCTAAACCATTTTTATTGAGAACAATCACCTTAATATATTTCATATAGGAGTCCTAATCATGTATATCCCCCACATATCTGTAGACGTTGGAGTAAATCAGAATTATTTATAGCCATCCAGATTTCCCCTGGTGTACCACTCCGCCCGCATACACGAACTAACGTTGTGCAAAATGCGAATTCCGTTTCAACCTCCTCCCTTCTGTAATATTGAATACCGCATCCGTCATTGTCGTTTGTCAGTGCACTGAAATATTTTAATTCTTCCACCAAGTGAATTCTTCATCACATAAATTCCAGAACACCATTTTTTTCCATCCCCCATCCTATCAGTGAATTGCTGTTAACCGAAGGAGGAAAGCCACAGGAAAAAAATAATAAAAAAAAAATATTGTTTGTTATAAAGATTTATACATATCTATATCTATAGTTGCTATAATACTATATTGTATTGTTCTCCACATTTTAATAAACTGTTAAATTGTTTTAAGAATAATCATTTTCTGCACCTTATCGAACTCGCTCGGAGAGAAGATAACAATTTTAAAATAACATTTTTCGATTTACAGTTTATCAGGGGAGTATATGGTTGCTGTCGAAATGCAAATCACTTTTCCAATCACAGTCTGTACTTGACTGCAGCAATTCTATACTTGAAGTATTGGCGATATTGCTCCGGTATGTCATTGGCAGACACACATATAGATGATATAAGAGATGAGTATTTGAAGCGAATTTGGGAACAGCACTCCTTCCTTGAAATATCAGCCTCATAAAACTGACTAGAATATGTTATAAACTGTCAAGTTGTAATGGAATTATTTTATAAACGCATCCTCGGCCTAGATTTTTTTTATTATTATTATTTCCTAGCCACCGAAACCAAGAAGAATCTCATTGGTATGCGGATTACGTCTCCAGTTAGTAATTTGGGGATCGAACGAAAATCGAGAGAATAAAAAAAAAGAAGGGGAAAAAAATAAAGAAATGCAATCTTTAACCTTCTCTACTTAACCTCTATTATTCGGTTCGTGATGATAGGAGATTGGTTAATAGAAAAACATTTCAGGACTACAAATATAGAATCTGCTAATCCGTGAAAATAGATACCTGATTTTTTTTTGTCTGTATAAGTTGCAATTTTTTTTATTAGGAATATGAATATTTTTCAAGCTAGTCTGGAGATTAAAAGAGAATTATGTAAGACAAGAAGCAATTACTCTTTCACTTAACCTTTGTCATTAGGTTCATGGTTAGGCTGATTAACAGAAGACTATTTAGAATCTACAGCATAAATCTAGATACTATTAACCTACAGAACTATAATGTTTATATATTTTTTTTAAACTTAGTACATTCATTTTTTACATTAATAGCTCGAAATAGGATAGAGGACAAGCCCAAAAAAATGTCAAAAAGTAGAATAATTATTTTAAATCATTTCTTTTGTTTTACTTTTTGATTAATGTAAGGATTGATCCTGCAAACATAATACCTATTAATAGCATTATATATGATTTATCTATTATATAATATTTAAATTGCATTTAGTTCCTGTAAAAAGAATTAAAACCTCTTAAATAAAACAATATCTTGATCATCAAGATATATACACAATGTATAATGGATTCATACTATTTTCTTTACAGGGTTAAGAAATATTACTTGTATATAATTACATTTAAGAGAAAAATGAAAATAATAATTATATTTTAATTATTTTAAAATTTATTCAATTATTACTTATCGAAGATTAGATAAAAAACAATTTTGTTTGCATGTAAGAAAAGCTGATCTAAAGATTTTTATTCCTGTAGATGCTACCATTTTTGTTTGATATGAGACTATCTTTGGGAATAAAAAAAATGCGAGTGAAAAAATTTAATCTCCTCACTTAACCTCTCTTACAAAATTCTTGTTTATCGAAGATTGGTTAAAATAAAAAGTTCAGAGACTACAAACATATATTCGTAGCGTAGAAGATATTGCCTATAGTAACAGAGAAAGGGAGAGCCTATTCGCGTGTGTAAACTTATACTCTCTTCCATTACGAATTCCTTCGTGACAGGAGGTTGGGTCAAATGTGAAAAAGGTCACGTTTTTTTCTGAAGTTGAAAAGGAAGTCGTACACAACAGCGAATAAAAGCCTACATTTATGTAGTGGATAGCGATGAAATTCCTAAATTGAATTATAAATCTATTCTTAAACTAATTTCCCTGCCAAAATCATATTTTTATAGCACTATATTTTATTTTATTTTTTGTTATTTTATTTTTAGAAGAAAAGGACCTGTATGATATTACTAGCTATCGATATTCACTGCATCGACCCACACAAGAAAAAAAAAGAATAATAATAATAATCAAGGATCGCTTTCGCAAGTGAACTCAAAACTGCAGAACGTGACATCTACCACTTTAGAACGAAACTTCTGTCTAGATAGAATCTCGATAAAAACTGACATCCCTAACTAGAATCCTGTTTTGTCCGTAGAGAGGATCTTATTACAAGACTGGCGTATGACGTAGCCAAAAACCATTTTTATTGTAACGTGCTTAGAATGTCAAGTAGGAATTAGATACAGAGTGAATTTGAGTGAACACACTATGCTGAATAAAAATTGTGGAATATATTTAGTATCTGATTTAATCTCCTATCCGAAACAGAAAGGGGGGAAGAGATCCGAAGCATCTAAGATGAGATCTGTACAATTAATTAAAACTACTACCATTATTATTATTATTATTATATTAGCGCATTCCTGAATGTAGAAACCATTAGGAGAACAAATGGCTGATTGATAGTGAGATCCTTTTGACATTTAAACGTACCATATTTCACGGTCCGTTGTTGTTTGTACCATTCCTTTCAGTGGCGGGGACCTGTGATATACGTGCACGAACCCACTTTAGTGCGTGTTGGTATGTTAGTTCTTGCAACCCTTTGACATTTTAGCTTAGTGTATATGTAACAGTGATGAAGGATGGGGTACAGGATAGTATCCAGTTCGTCTATTTGATGAAATCTTAATGGTGAAATGTAAGCACGGAGTAGTTCCACGTCTGGATTGATCGTTTGTTTAAGATGGAGTAAATAAACATGTCAAGTCTCACTAAATTATTGTAGTGACTTATTTTATAAATTCTGATAAGGAAATAATGAGGAGAGAATATTATTTATATATATCCAATTTTCTTTTCCTTTTTTTTAATTTTTTCTCTCTTCCTTATGTTAAGATTTCTTTGTCTAACTTGGCAGATGTTTAGAAATAAGAGTAAAGAATAAAGATTGGGAGAGTGTCCATACATTTTCATGTAGTTCCTCGTACAAAAGATCTAGTTTGTATTTTTTTCCCTTATCCTTTCCGCCTGTCTGAAGGATTTGAATGGGATTGTTCATGAATAACCTAACAATTATTATATACAGTAGTCCAATTTCGACCTCGACTAGTTGCTAAAAAGAAAAAAAAAGCCAAAATCCTGTCTTAGAAAATTTAGATAGGATACATTGTGATAAATATATTATTATATTAAAAAATAATTTTTTCTCGAAGTTCCTAGACATGTGATAAGCAACAAACGATCAAAGTGAAAATTATGAATCGGATAAGGAAGTTGCGTTAGATCGAGATAAGAGGAAGAAATTTCATTACAAACAATCTAATAAGAAGAGAATAATTTGGCCTCGGGAAAGTATCATGAAGTTTTGACGAGGCAGGTGTTTTAGTTACATTCTACACACAAAAATAAGCACAATTTTAACGCGGATAGGATAAAAAGCATGTTTATTCTGTTTTAAAAAAATCCCCGTTATAAAAATGGTAATATTTTATAAAGCAAAATGCTGCACTGTTCTGTAACTGGGTGCAGATTCACGATTAGGATAATTTATTAGAGTATCGATTGGCTTGAGACGAGGGCGGCTCTTCCCTCCTTCAAACTTTGAAAGGTTAGCTTTAAAAAAAGGGAACAAAAAATTCATTTTTGCTTTTTAATTTCTGCGCTCAACTGATTGGGTAACGAGCATCCAAACGTGAATCGAGGTTTGTTTTATTAAAAACGAACACGTGACTGCATTGTAAAGTCCCAGGCGATTTCGACAAGTAATTTGGTAGAAGTGATATTACAGTAGGTTCTAGTGCATGTTCAACAAGCGACTCAACAACAGATAGTGCGAAAATGGGGAGTGTTTAAATGGAAAGTCTGAGGTTGCGTCGTGTGAAGTGTTTTGCTTGTGGATTTACCGCTATGAATACGTACATGTTGACGCAACAGCTAGCTACAAGTATCGAGACGTATTATTCGCTAGAATCAATGGCAGGGAGGCAGTGTCTACGCCAGAGGCAACATTGCTATGTAAAAGTCACCAGTATCGAGATGTGCACCCTTCAGATTACTGGGTTTTGTTGAAAAGGGAAAGCTGTCAGTAGATGGGTGGACTTTTATGAATAGCCTTTATAGGGAGCTGCTTTATTGGTACGCTGTTTATGGTCTGTATATGAAGCCAAATGGGAACTAAGCCTCGATGAAAGCGGGGGTGGAAGCTAAAGCTCGTTCGAGATGAATTCAAAAGGGGGGAGACTCTTATTCATAGAGAGCTTGCAAACATCTCCCAACCCTCAAGGGCTAGACTATAGACATGACAAGAATGAAACCTCTGGGCAGTTTAGCGCGCTTATGGTTGCATAGATTACTGAGAAAATCAACCTAACACTTACACTAAACACGCGAATACAGAAATTCGTCGTAAAGTCAAACCAGATTCTATAGGACAGTGCCCAGTTTACCTAACCAAGATATCGCCGACGCTTAGCAGATAACTGGTCCAGTTTTCAAACATGCAAGATAGGAATTTCAAAGGAGATAGAATATCTCTCCTCATGAATTTCAAGTTGGATCGTAAAGTGTAGCTAGAGCTAGTTTGCGTGCAATAGTACTAATGAATAGAAGTAGAAATCTTTATTGATACGCATTAAATGCCGTAATGTTACTCGGAGTTAAACTTTGAAAACCAGAAAGTAGCATCCCGCGGCGATGTTCTATATTTTTAGTTTTTCAACTTATGAAAATATCGAGAATATTTAAAAATATACAAGAAGCACTCAAATCTATAACACGAGGTCTTGCGGTAAAGCTTACAATACAGTCTAAGAACTATGCATTTTATCTTTCGTTCAATTTAATAATATATTATACTCCTGAAAGGTATCTAACATCTATCTTAGGTTCGATATTAATATTTAAAGAGCGAATAATGCAACTATACTCACATAAATCTATCGAGTTAACAATTCTCTTTAAAAAACCCCTTCTAATAAGAACAATATAAAAATTTCTAAAGATAAAAGTATACTCGAAATTCTCATCTGGGTTGCACCTAGTCATTTTCTAAACACAATAGAAGGCAAATAAAAAATAAGAAAAAAATTCCACTCGGTTTTAACATGGTTGAAGCAATCAATTTTTGTACAGAGCATTCAATTTATGTGATGACTGTAATAAATTTTTCTAACGTTGTAAAATTCCAACCTCACTTAGACCTCGATTAAGTCATAACCAATTCAAAGCGAGGAAGTGGTATAAAGCTAAAGTCCTGTTTTATACCGTATCACAAGTTCTGAATCGCTAAAGTATAAACCTGCAATGTGTATGCGCTGCTTATTAACTGTGTGTATGTCTTTTCGTGTGCAGATGGCCATTTTAAAGCAAAGAAAAACTTCATTAGGATAATGTAAAGACCGCTAACCCGGGTAAGGAGAGGAAGTAACAAGAGACATGAAATAAAACAGGACTCATATTTGTTGGCATCTAACAGAGTTACGACACCTAAGACGTTCTTTCGTCGACTTTTTAACAGCCGTAAAAACACTAATGATTACGTACTTGGTCTACCCTAAAAGTGGGGAGGTTCACCCCATTTATAAACGTTAACTAAATGGAATAATCAATCCACGTTCGTTATGAAAAAAAAAAAAAAAAAAAATATGATTTCATCTAATTATAAGACATAATCTCTGCTGGATTTTTATTTATTTATTTATTATTAAAACTCTAGATTAATTATTTATGTCAGCTATAAATTATTTTAATTATAATCATCTCGACAGAAATTCTTATCAGATGGTTTCAGTTTATAAATATATATATATATATACTGTATATACACATACACGTAGACTAAATAATAATTTTTCAATCACAAAAATGAAAATTATCCCTAATAATGATTTTATTATACAGAAATTTATCTATAATATGTATGTAGTAAATCGAGTATTTATGATATTAACTTTCTTTTGCATGCTAAAGGTCGCGTTGCCCATCTCGACATAAGGTTCTACGCTATTAAATTTATTATGTGAGATAAACCTTCTGATATCCAAAAAATAATATGGTTAACAACTTAGCCTGGGGAGGTATGAGATAATAAAAAAAATTCCTAACCAGTTACGTCGAGAAATACGAAAAGTGAACTTTTTTAGATGTGTCTACGCTGATGCAAATTAAATTCATCATTCATTATAGCTAGCAGTAAAGCAAAATTGCTGTTTATTTTAATTAACTATCGTATTCACGAATTAGTTTAAGGTATAATAAAGAAATAAAACAAGCATTAATGTGTCTAATAATATTCGCAACTTTACATATTTACTAAATTCGAACTTATCCAGTGCTGAAGAGTACGGGTCGTATAGGGTTTATATACAACGCCCATGGGCACTAGTTGGCGTGGCCATTCTGGATCAAGGGAAACATCAACTCCATTATCTGTAATTAATTCGAATTATTGTTATTTGGAATAATACGGATACATTTCACTAGTTTACTTGATTTGTAATAATACACGTTAACATGATTCATACGCTTATTAGTCTAAGATCAGATTGATATTACATGTATATTATCGTCTAATAAGTTATTGTTAACTTGTTAAACTAAGCCATATAATATGTTATATTATCATTTTATGTGTTTAAATTTTTTAAAAATTTTCCGAAGCCAAATTTATATAGAATCTGAAGTGAAGTGTTTTTTTCTTTATCTACAGTTCAAAGGTTTTCATATTTACGAGAGATTAGATTATAAGAATGGTTTAAGTAAATTGCAAAGTCCTCTTTCTAACGAACCAGACTAACGAAAAAAATAAATACATACCGAACATTTTTTTTTAAATTCTACATAGGCATACATATTTTTCTCGCTATTCTTTTGGCCTCTGCATGGTATAGGCCTTACTTAGCTACATGAAAGAAGAAAGAAAATATCTTATTAGCATAAAATAATTATAAAATAGAAAATTATAATAAATTATATTTACTATTTGATTAATTTTAATTTAAAAAATATACATATATATTGCCTACATTTCTTTTTTTTAATGTTATTATATAGGATATGTTGTATATGTTAGCCTGTTGTGTGTGTATTCAAGATGAAGAACGAAATGTGTTGTCAATGATAAATATTAATAATAATTGTTATTATAAATATTAATAAGATAATTCTGCGAAAATTATAGGATGAGTTCTATCAATTTTCTCAGAAATAGCTTATTAATAATAACTATATAACCCACTTTTGCTGCATGATATATCAAAGGGGGAAGAGAGAGTCTGGTTGAACATTTTAATTTAAGCTAAATTTTTTTTACATATATAAACATTATAAATGACAAAATTGATTTGATTTTACTTAAAAGTATCATATTTTTATATTTTATAATCAGTTTTTAGACTTATTTAATCATTTTTTTAGAAATTAGTTCAATTTAGAGTCTGTCTAGACTTTAAGTGAAAATGTTTGCATCCTAAACGCCTGTAAATATATAAAGCGATTCGAAAACTTAATTTATATAAAATTTAAATGATCTTATACTATATAAATAATTTTAGATAAATATTTAAATAATTAATTATTAAAAAAAAAGAAAATGGCAGTCTTTGAATAAACAGGTGCTGTCATATTTAAATGTTCGTCAGAGCAGAACAAATAAATGTTTAATACTTTTACGCTAACATAATTATAGGGTGATATGTCTTCTATTTAATAATAACATAGTCAATCATTTTAGGATCTAATTAATGCTTTAGAAAGATACATTTTATAATTTTAGATTTGCTTGAAGATTATATTCCAGTAGAGTAAAATGTGGAAGATTTCATAGATTTCTGTAGACTTTTATTAATTTTTAAGAATATATGAATTAATTTAACAAATTATTTAAGTTATTTTAACTTAACGTGTATTGAAAAGAAGGTTAATAAATATTTATAAAACGTATTAAAACAAAAATTGAATAGATAAATACATATTCCCCTCAAAAGAAATAAAAGTAAAAATATTTAAATTTATGAAAAGAGAGAGTGAGACTGAGAGAGAAAGATATTTTAAAAGTATTTTGAATTTCAATCAGAATTACCTAGATATATATATATATATATGTTTGTGAGAATTTTAGCAAAATTTTAATTATGTAACATTTTAAAATTTGAATATTTATTAAATTGTAGAATTTGTGAATTTGTCTAGCACATGTCCTATTTGTTGCCATCTGTTTCCCTGCAGTGAATTCTCTATAGACCTGGCGTCAAGTTATAAATTTGTTAAAGTTTAATGAAAATCCAAATGAAACATTCAATATTATCAAACCATTTAAGAGTTTTGCCCGAAGCATCATCACAGCCATTATAGCATAAACTTACGTTCTGTTTGTGACAACAGTTGCCCCAAAATATACTCTGTAATGCCTTTCTGGCTTTTCATCTTTAATCGATTAATACAGTTTTCTTCCCGTAAACCTATCAGATAAATTAATCAGATTTAATTAATTTATTATTTTCTTAAAATTATTCTAAGTTAAATGCTGTAGAGGTATTTACTAGATGCCAATGAATTGGAAGAAAGAAGGATGATGATAACCGAGAAAAACGTCAAAAATCCCACAGAAGAGTGGTTACAAGTTTTAAATTTACATATCTCTTCTTCTTTCAGATCATATTAGATAGAATTCATGTTCCTAAAATGCAAAAATTGATCCTGAAATCGTTGAAGCAGAGTCTATAGAACATCAATACGTTTGAGTTCTTTTATCTGGTTTTTCTTTTATTATTCTTATAAGAGCTATTAATGAAATATATGCATATAAAGTAGATGTTAGCACGTATATACTTACAGCATATACAAATTAATTCAAATATGTACAGGTGATTTCTAAAATTATAAATAACACAGACACGAAAAAAAGAGAAATATATTCTCAGAAAGATGTTGGCAGAAATTCGCATTTATTTCTTATAATATATATATATATTTATATATTTTTTTTTATCTCAAATATTTTGTGACAACAACTTGGATTGGAATGTCATATTGCTAGCTCTGTCTGTAGGAACACAATAAGAGGTCACATAATAAGAGCATCTTGTGCGATCTTTAAAATATAAGCAAGTTTATAATTTAAAGGTGTTGCTGATAGCAGTGAAGCAGACTGAGACAAATACAGAATTATGTACAACAAAAAATGAGATCATTTTTTTAATTATGCTTGCGTTATTTAAGTGTTGTGAACACATTCTAAAAATTATAATAATTATTATTTTTTAAGAAAAAAAAGCATCGTTTTTCACATAGACACAGATTTGTAGTGTGCATCTTCAATATGGCCTACAATGATAGACAAATATAACATGATCACGCAACTTATACACTAGCCTTAAGAGAAAAAAGGCTCATATTTTTAATATTTCTTTTTTTTTAATACAGACACACCACAAAAATTTTTTAAATTTTTTGCTTTATATTTTGATGTTTATAACTGTAAAAATTTACACAAAAAAAACACAAAAAGAAATATATTTATATATATTTATATATACTTTTTTTGAAAATTTTCGAACTGACGAGCCGATAGCACAAAACGTAATAAACACAGCGATTTTTATCCAGTTAGCGAATTTTTATTATTTCGAAGAGTTTTCTTTTTTTTTTTCTTTAATATTTTACACAGTGTGACCTTATTGCCTTATGGAACACAATAATATCTGATTGGGATATTTTTTTAAAGAGCAAAATTTTCTTTTCATACAGGCAGGAATTCTGTCGATCATTTCGGGTTGTCTTCTTGTATTCGAATTCTGCCAACGCTTGTATATTATATCTTGGGAAGGATAAAGTAGGTTGGAAAATGCTCTATACAAGTAGATAATGCATCGAATAAAAGGAATGACATTGACGACAAAATAATAAAAGTAAGGGACACACGCCAAAACATTTTACCTTTGGCGTTAGGGCGTCCTTTTCGAGGAAATTGGCTGCCATCTTCCCGTCTCGAAGATGGATTGTAAGGACAAGCGAGGGGCAGGGGAAGAGTACCAGCGAGAAAAAGAGGGTGGTCGAGGTTACAAAATGCACACTGATGACGTATACAGATGGCGTTTGGAATCGTTGTATGGACAGGTCCAAATTATGCTGGCCTGTGAACTACACGCGTATGTACAGGACATACATTGCCTCGGTTAGGCCTGCGGTTGGTGTACTTCTCGATCCGATCGCTTCTCGTGATCGATCGATATATATATATATATATATATTTGTCTAAATTTTTGTTTTTTGTATTTTTAGATCTTATCGATGATCACCGTTGCGATGATGATGATGATGATGACGACCAACCTTGTGGCCAGCAACAGTCAGGAATTAATGTCACCATTGATGGGTGCCTCCGCTGCCCATGGCACCTCGGAACAATGTGCTGGTCTCTGCTTCATATCAGACAGCACCGGAGTTACAGGAGGCAACAGGGGAACATAGAGGAACAACTGTCGCTCTCCAGTCCATGGCCCCATAGGGGGGCCAGCCAAAGGTCACTGCAGTGGCATGTATGGCCAGTTAAAAGAGCTGCCACTGAGCAGCATGTCCCTGATTAGAGTCTCAATAGGTGTCTTTCCTACAAGACGTACGAAGAACAATTGTTCGATGACTTGAGAACTAACAGTTCTTAAAGATGGTAGACGCAGTAATAATTTCCCGAATCTAGTCGGTTGATTTGGATACTGTGTCCGACAGTATTCTTCTAAAGCACACTGGGATTTTTCTTGTAAGCTCTCTATATGAGCCACGTCAGATAAGCCACACGCATCTGCAGAAAATAAAATCACATCGTTAGATCATCATTAAATCAAGTTTAATTCAACTGACTGGCCTTGTAATTCAATCAAATGGCAATTATTCACAACAGGATTTTTCAATCTATCGGGGACGTTAAGGGACTAAAGTAGGCTACCCTTTTTTTAATCAATAAAAAAAAATAATACTACTACTACTAATAATAATAATAATTTGTGGTAATGTAAATCTGGGATAGTTACGTGTATATAAAATAGTTTCTAAAAATACGAAAATAAAATAGGAATTAAATATCTTATCTGTTGGTCAAAAATCAATTTGTGTCGATGAGGAACGTTTGAAGCACATTAATGACGACGTGGAAGATTTATCATGTATGAATTCTTGAAAAACCCTGATTTACGTATTAAAATAAGTCATTTATTGATGGAAAAAATTATTAATCGTTTACGTTCACATTCACATTATTAAAAGATTAATTTTTCTAAAAATTATATTTTTTAACATTAAAAAATATGTATATACTGTATATACTGTATATATATATATATATATAAATTTTATATAAACATATAAATATAAACTTTGTATACAAACCTACGAATCTGAAATATTTTATCAAATATAAATTAGCAATATAACATGCAAAATATTTTTAAAAATTATTATTTAATAATAATATTTAATAATACATTTTAAATATTCGTTCAAGAGAAATTGCAAAATATTAAACACTCTCCAAAATTATCTTGATTATTATTTATTTATTATTTTAAAATATAATATAAAGGATAGGGTGACAAGTTCTTGTTCATTTTTCAATAGAGCCAAAAAATTCTATAAAATTTCGAATAAAATAAGCCTATATTTTGAGAGGGTGAAACGTTTCATTTCATTAAGATATATAAAATTTGAACTAATAAATTTTGTGTATATTTAATTATAATTTTATGTATAACAAACTATTATTTTCATATAAAAATAATTTAAATTCCAAAAAAATAATTTAATAATAATAATTTCTTATCAAAAATGAACGACTCAAAATATAGGTTATAATAATTTACTTAATAAAAATAATCGATTTTATTTATATAAAAATAGCATTTTTCCCCTTAAATTTTGCATAATTTTATATTTATTTTACTTATATACATTCTATTATATTCGATTTTGATAAAATTGTAGAGTGTTTTACATAGCAAGCACTGAATAAATGGAAACAAATAACGATATAATGATAGAATCGATCATATAAATGTACCATAATATAAATATATAAGGTATACATCAATATTCATACTTGAAAATTTGATTATATAATATTTCAAAATTAATATTTAAACTAGAAAAATATGTTTACTAAGATCTCAATCTTCTCCCAAACTGATTGCAGTGGAATAGATAGAAAAAGTAAAGAGATACGTCGAGTTGTCAGACATTCGATACTCTCGGTTTGTACAGGGATATAGACCAAAAGATGATATTACCATTATGGTAAGAAGTACTGTAATACAATAGCTAGCCCACACGACCGAATTTGTAGATTGTCTTTGATAAAACAGCTGATTATCTTTTTTTTTTATTTCAACTACGAATATTCAATAACTTGGAAGTGTGTTTCCAGTTACGAGCGATCTTATTTTAATAAAATGTTTTCTTAAAAATATAAAATAAAATAAAAGAAAAACTCGGGTTTATAGCTCTGTAAAGTTAGATTTTATTACGGGAAATAGAGTAAAAGTTTATATATTATAAATTGTAATTTTTACATTATGAAAATTAAGTTACAATTTCAGATTTTTTTTTTCATTTAAAAAGTCGAATTTTCCATTAAAGATAGATCTAATTGGATGGATCTTTATGTTTATTATGAAATATTTAATTGTGTACGGTACAATACATAAATTATAATGTAAATTCGTATTTTATTACAGGAAATATCGTTAAAATCATCGCCTTATCAAGAAAACTTAAATTTAGCTTTGATTATAAAAATCTGGACTCGACTGTAAAGTATCGGTTTGACTTCAAAATCTTGAACTTGACTAGTAAAACCTTGGGCACGACCAGAAAAACTTGAATAAGGCACAGAAAAACTTGAACTTAATCGCGTTTGGCAAATTGATAAAAAGAAAATTTACAGGCCTACATTCGACTTTTTTGACTCCCGAAGAAAGAAAAAAAGAAAAATGGGGGATGCCACATTCAAACAACACGCCCATATGTACTGTACCTCGAAATGTTCTACTCGAACGGGCCCCAAATGGTTACATTCTTTTCACAAGGCCACAACGCGTATAATTTAAAGGTAAAAAAATTCTCCAAAAAGTTTTAACGGTCGGCTTTACTTTTAAATATCAAATTATCAAATTATTTTTTAACCACAGAACAATTTTAAATGGATAATTTAAATAATTATTCTATCAGCTTAATATGAAATTAGGTCTGCAAATAGGTTAAGGATTAAGATTACTCATCTTATGTTTGTTGCCGAGTACGAGAGTTGAGAAGGGAGAAATTTATTATAGCAATTTGGTAGGAGTAGCTAGTTAGTAAGATAATTTATAAATTTATTTATCCAGAATATAATATTTGTAAGATTTAAAGAGAGTTGTGTGCCTTAATTTATTTTTAATGTAGAATGAAGTGAAGTAATGTAAAACATTTTTACGGTTAGAAAACAAAAAAAGGAAACGTTAACAAAAGAGAAACAATTCGGCAATCGGACTAACCGGCTTTCGAACAAGACTTAATGACCTAATTATTATTAATTAACAGTTTAACTAAGCTTACAGTCGAAGTTAATGATTGGTAGGAAAGCCACTAAAACCGTTATCAAAGCAGCCAACTGAACGACTGTCTACATTCCAACACCTGTTTGGGCAGATGAACAAACAATCAATGCTTGACACAAATAAAGCGTAGTATGTTGACATTAACCAACCGTTCCGATTTTCCTCTTAGCTAACGTCCAACCCCATACACGTCTGTGTACAGTGAAAGTTAAGATAGATCTGTTATTCACCCAGGTGTTTTATGCACATCCGTGTTACAATTTTAGAACTATCGACGATTCGGATCACTGACTTACAACGATAAAATACAAGAAAGAGGAAAGAATAAGACGACAGAAAGAAAGAAGAAAAAATTAAGTACAATATGACCATTTTAGGTAGAATATATATTTATACCAAGCTCGGGATAATTAGCAGTTAGGCATCATCTTCCTTAAAATGTTTACCTTTTAGGAATTACAAGTGCCTGAGGCTGTGTCGTGTTTGTCACAGTTTCGTGAACACATCAGCGATTATTTTTGCGGTGTGAATTTTATTGTCAGAAAGATGCCGTAAGAGTTGTTATAGAATAAGTAGAGTGAAGAAAATTGTGTTGAGTTTTCCGAACAGTGAACTCAACAGTAAAAACTGGGATAAAAGTTATCAAACTTTTGATAGAAATAAAATATCGCCGTTTTTTTATTTATTTATTTGTTTATTTTTATTTTGAACACATTTTTCTTCGAAGTTTGATTACATTTCCCTCCCCCTTTTTTATGAATCTACCAAAGGTTTTCTAGCTTATTTTAATCTCGGAAATGATTAAAAATGCTGAAGATGTTTGTAATTTTTAGTGTTGTAAAAATAAAACTTTGTTAGAATTTGCTTGTTTTTGTTGGTGTTCGGTTGGTTTTTGGGGCAGTTTAAAGTATCCAAAATAAATATTTTCAGTACAAATACCACAATTAATTGCTCATAAAATACTAATTTAGTCTAAAATACAATTTCCAATTTTTAAATTATTTTAACGAATTAAAATCAAATTTTAATTAAAAAATAACAATAAAATAATCAACTCCACCCAAACGGCGCCTCGACTAAACAAGAACTGAAATTAAAATAGAGAATATATATATGTATATATATTTTTTATTAAAATAATTCACTAGTTTACATCCTGTGCGTAATTGAAATATCGAATTTAGAATTTAATTACGAGGATGAAAATTAGAACGGATGCTACTAAAATAGATTCCAGACAATAGTTCTGCAGTTGGTCTGCAAATTTATCTAAATCTAAATTTAGGACGTATGTATTTTTTAAAATAATTTTTTTTATAGAAAAATAAAGACTTGTTTGGATTTAATCTGATGAGAAAGGAGGAAGTAAAGTTCAGATTGCGTGAGAACTCAAAAGAGAATGGATGATTTGGGCGATCGAGATAATATACAGATTTAATTATATACTATTACAAAAATAGATAAAATATTAGTCTTGTACAGGGAAATTATAATGACAAATACAGAAAGTGCGAGTTTTAAGGCTTATTTTTATTGTTTTTGAAAGAGGCGTATGGCTTAGAGGAAGTATAATTTCTAAGTAAGGTTTCATTACACAATCGTGAATGTTTAACTGACAAATTTAAAGTCGAAATTAATCATCAAACCGTATTTCTAGTTAAAAAAAAATTAACAAATATATACATAAATCTTACGTCACTGTTCCTTTTATTTAGTATTTTCTACGAAATCCCCCCACTCGACTTTTAACAAAACAAGTTTTTCCTCAAACGTATTGCATAATTTAAAGATGTTTCCTTGTTGAAAAGTTAATAATTTTTATAAAATCAACGCATCTTACGTAACAAGACTTATAAATTATTTAAAAAATAGGAAAAAAAATTTTTTTATCCAATTTAAATCGCGTTAAACTCAAATTTTAAACAGATGCGGCATTATTACATTAATATTTTTGTAATATTTGAAACGTATCTTTATCTATTATCAGGCTCATGGATCGCTTTCATAAATCTTCGGTAATCATAATGTGAATGAAATATTTATCGTTTTTGATTTTTGCGATTCGTCTACTTTGTTCCCAACCAAGCAGAAAGGAGGTAAAGAAGAAAAAAGAAAGAGCTAGTGAGTGGTCAAGGCGGAGGCAGATAAGAAATCTCTTTTAATCGTAGCCCATTCCACAGCAAGCAGTGATGCACTGGAAACTACCAGATTGGAAGAGTCTGTAGCATTTTGATTGGTTGACTAGAGGTTCTGGCGCCCCAGAGACGACTGCAGAAACTAAGTTATTAGGGAAAAGATTTTATGGCATCCTTACAAGGAATCCTTTCAGAGAGATTCGGTTGCAAGACAATCCAATCTAGTTATGTAGCTAAGGGACAGTATTGTCATGTCAACAGTAGAATTTTTGAGTCGATCGACTGTCGGTAAAGAGCGTGTACAAAGCCTTCGATTTTTCCGTTAGACTAATTACCTATAGCTAGAGTTGTTGGCTGTTTACATCTAGTAAAATGTACTGATGTTGGAAAGAATCAATGGCAGAATCTATTTTGGAGAACAATTGGTTAGAATGGCGAGTCCCACCCACCGCAGTGCCCTCCCATCACAGATCAGCACCGCTATCGAGTCGACGGGGGTGACAGATAGCGGTTACCAGGGTAACCGGACAGGAGGGGAACGTCAGTTTGCGGCGAGCTACTACAAATTACCACTTTGGACGATGACACCACTTCTTATGGCACCAACCCGTGTGTATTTGCATAGAGCACGCCGACTTCCACCGCATTATCTGGCTTCCTAACCACCCCCTTCACCTTCCCTGATGGCGATACCATGTCGATACATTACTGGTTTTATGCCGAGTCGGCATTTTACGTTCGATCTAACGGTTGGTTTCATAGAGCGGGTCACACTGCTCAACATGCAAAGGTCAAAGAAATTACAGACTGCGGGAGTCATCAAGACAAGGCTATAGTTCCCCTGTCTCTCTTTTTTTTAACAACGAAATCATTTTTATTAAGGTAAAGAGTAGAAAGCGATTGGGTGGGTAGGAGAGGAGGAAGGCCGCAAGAAAAAAAAGAGGTGTGCTGCAATAGTGATAGCGGAATAAATCTGAAACGCATTAGGAATTCCAATGTCTGCTAGTTGGTTTTTTATGCCTTCTTTTCTTTCACTCTGCTCTGTCTCACTCACTCACTCGCTTCCTTATTCATATTAAACTTACATTTGCGCCCAATGTACGCTGAAAGGTATTTTGTTGTAAATTCGCTTTTTAAAGAAATACTCCCGAGTTAACTGTGTAAACAGACTTTTCTATTCTCTTTCGTTCATCTGTCTTTCTAGGAGCCGCTATCTCGATTGTAATTCGAGTGAATGTTAATTAAGAATGCATCAGAATTCTGCTTAACCTTTCCAAGACACAAGTGCACATACCCAGCACGTAAAATGGAATTAAAACTATATATTCCCTTTAACCAACAAGTAACTTTCAACCCTTTAGAAGGCATCGTTTCATTTTACCTCCCAGCTTATTTCACTCGCTACTAACGAAAAATGTTCAGTTGTAAATTAAGCGCGAAATTGATGTTAGATGGAAGCACGTTGGAGAAAATTAAACTTTCAACAATCCGTTTTACAAATTGGCATCAAAGTGCGCCACTCCTATGAACTTTAACACGGTTCGAGTTTTGCGATCCTAATTCGACTTTGACCGTATTCTCCCCCTTCTTTCTTTTATACATATACTAACTTAAGTCATGCGAAAAGAAGCTGACTAGGCTAATCTGCCTAGTGTTAAGAGATGTGCACACAAAGGCACAAATACCGAAAATTAATACTGGGACTACCCCCTCATATGACTTATCGCCAACAACTGAATGGCACCCGGATAATGAAGTCAGTAGTCCTGAATGTATAGTTGGTTGCTTTTCATCCCCTTGATTTTGCCATCTGTGGTTTTCGCCCTCCTATGTATGATCAAAACTCGCCAGCCACATATTCTGACGTCATGCTATTGTGCCTACAACATGCATAAGGTTATTATTATTTGCAAGACTGTGTGCGTGTGACGCACGCTTCTATCCTGCTAATTCCCGCTTTGAAAATTAGTTTAGCGATCAGCCAATTTGCTTTCTATAGAAATATATTTTTTCAGTGTTTTCGTTGTAGGATAATTATTTTAAAAAAAGTACATTTTAAAATAATAAAAAGAACATTAATGTTTCTATTATTAAGTCTAACAAATTATTCAATGTCTACATTATTTAAATGCTAATTTTCTGTAAGAAAATAAACCTTCTTTCATAAAATAAAACACTTTAATTATAAGATATTGTAAGTAAAATTTATTTTTAATAGCTTTTAACGGCATTATTTAAACATTAATTAACATTAATGACTTAAAAATTCTATAAATCGAATTTAGTAACAACAGAAAAATTTTCTCTATTTAAATATTTTAATTTTATTTAATAATATTAATAAAATATAAACAAAATTTAAGAAAAATCTATACTAAAAAAATAAATCAGGATAGGCTTGTAGGCTACCTACTTTTCTGTTCTATACTAAGGAAATTAGTTATAAAAATGCTCTTTTAAGCTTATCCATTAAGAGTTATTATCAAAAATCTGATTCTGCTCAAAATTATCATTAAACTTAATCTAAACAATAAACAGGCCATAGAACAAAACACGAACAATCGACTAAAAAAACAGGAGGAGGAGGGAAGATTTTCTGATATTCAACTAATTCTTTACTACAATGGAAAGATTTAAAAAAATAAAACTTGTAGTTTATTTTTTTTCCGATTTAATGGCCTAGTATTTGTATAATACTCGTAATTTATGAGCTATTAACTGAAGTTTATAATTTAACCCGCTCTTGAACAGGTTAAATTACACCTATGGTTCGAATCATTATATCGTTAACCTAAAGGCAAACGAAACAAATTGTGTGGAAGAAAGTTTAAAATTATATCGGATTAAAGTACAGTTTTATTTTCTGCATTTTATTTAAAAAGAAGAAGAGGAAAATTCCGTTTTATTCGAGATTAATATCATAATCAGCTTTTAAATCAAAATTCGAAGATGTAGCACATAAATCGACTTACTTCAGCAAACGTTATCGATCTTAAACAATCTATAAAATTAACTATCTTTATTATACAGAATGTACAATAAATCTCCTTATATTTTATATATTTAAAGTCAGCATATCTGAAATCGTAACAATTTCCCGATGCCATCGAAATTTATCTAAACTACATCCTAAAATTGTTCCAATTTGTAAATTTAATGATAGTATTTTACAAAATAAAATTGATTTATAGCCTAATTAAACTTTTATCAATGGTCTCGAATGATTTTTTCCTTCTCTCTCTCTTTTTTTTAATTCGATAGAAGACAATGCATCTTAAGAATTTTTCCAATTGTTAGATTTAGCCTATAATTCATTATCGGGAAAGAAGTTAAGTCGCGCTCTATTGTCCAGTACAATAGCAAATTATAAACTAGGACAATATTTACTCCGCAATATTGTTTTCTTAATTTATCTATTCACTTTAAAAATCAGGAAAAAAAAAAAAAAATATTAACAATAATAAAATGCGATCGCAAATCGTAACAAATAAGTCGCCATTACGCGTCATAAGTCGTCATAGTCTATTGTGGTAGATAAGGTAGATGCTTGCTTACAATCTTATTATTAAATCAACAAATGTTATGTATTGACCCCACGTTATCTAATCTAAAGGCTGACAAACTAAACATTCTAAATAGTTTCGGTAGGTTCAATTCGGAGTAGACAATTCGTGAAGTTTTTGTTTACAACTGTCGTTACTCCAACGAACGATTTAAATAAAAAGCGAATTAAAAACGAATTTTCAAGCGCTTTCTAAGTAAATATTTCGCACGAAATAAGTTATTAACCTATACCATTTCTATTTATAACTTTCTCAGTAACCGTTGGGATATTATGTGTGCATTATCCATACTAGTATTGAGTTTAGAGGTCTACAAACCTACATAAATTCGTATTGCCCTATATTAGCGAAGTTATATAGCCAAATATTAATGGAACATAACTTATCTAGTTAAGGAACACCTGCTTTATCATTACCTTGTCATACAACCGTGTGCTGAGAATAATTAGTAAGATACGATATTGTTACTAATGTGTCCATTATTGCCGTCTTGTAATTTCGTTGTGCAGTAAATGTCTTTCTAAGAATTAAATTTGGAGGATGTATAATTTCTCTCTGCCGTCTGTTTGTTGGCAATGGAAGTGGTGTTTTAAAAGTATATAGATCAATAATTCATTGATAGCAATAAGTAGTTCAAAAAGATAAAGGAAGTAAAGGAAAATGATTCTTTGCGGAAGGATTTCTCCTGTTAATTAATTAATATAGATTTTATTAAATTAATAAAATGAAGTTTGTAAGTAATGAAAACAGTTGTAATGTTTCCTGGATCATGCGCGACTATGCAACAGTTGCGGAATAAGGAACAAAAATAGAATGGGAGAATGTTATTGAATGGTCTACATCACATTTAACTAACCGATTTACAATACACAACTAATGAGGACAGGGGGAATTAGTCTTTGTGCTACAGACAATGACAATTCCGCCGATAGAAAGGTCACAGGGGATGAAAAACAAACACCACCCCACCCCGAGGGAAAATATTGGTCGCACGCACAGGTGGTCACAACACCGCTGCAGAATCTCCCTTTCCCCCTGCACGTATCACGTGACATTCGGAGGCACGGTGGTGGTTCTTAGGGTGGCGCAGAATGGATTTAGACGACCAGATTCCCACCGCTACGCTTGACTTTAAATGGCAGAAGGCGACCCAGCAGTTTGTATGCGAATAACCGCGACTTGAATGATATATGCTCTACTGTATCCACCTATTTGATTGATGGAGAAGCTATGGTTTAGACCAAAGTCGTTCCCTGTTGGAGAATAAGGCAAAATATCGTTCTTTTGCCATTTGTAGGCCTCCGTGTCGGGTAGACGTCCATGTGAAATTCAATACTATGATGGAGTAGTGGAAGAAATACTAGTAGAGGAAAGCACGTGGAAAAACAGTCCCCCAACGGGGTTGGACGTTGCACACGAGAATGACACAACCTTGACAAATTTTCTCTATTTCCAGAAGGTATTGCTTTTATTTGAGTAACATTTACATTGATGGAAGTTCGGTAAATAAAGCTTCTGAATAGAAATCACCTAATGCATCCGAAGGGGGAAGGAAATGATTGATTGTAATACTTTAAAAATGCAACAAAAACTTAAATCGATAAAATTAAAAAGAACAGTAATAGTTAATACTTCGCAACAGTCTTATCAGACGCGATTCAATCAGAAGAATCGTATTACAATCCGTCTAACACTGTCCGGTACAATTCTTTTTATACAAACGATACTCTCTACCTACGCCGGAGCAATGATTAATTTTTCAACTTTTCTAAACGATAGAATTCGCCTACGAATGGCCTAGAAGAGCTACTTCGCACACGGTTCTTAATCTGATACGTACAAAACATTGAATAAAATAAGAGGAGAGTTATGAAAATAAACAGAAGGGCATCAGTTTTTTAAGCACTCGACATTTTTATTGTATCCGCCTATCTTGCTTTAGTAAGCTTTTATAACTCCATACATAGTAATACTCATCTTGTGTAGCAATCTGTTATACGATTCAAATTTTCGCCGAAAACGCATTAAGCTGCAAGCCCGGAACATCGTAATGGTTGCTGCATTGATCAGACCGTATCTTAATGAAATTTTCAAATGAATGCTCCGTTCGATCATTTTATTGCCGAACGAAAAACCGTTAGTTCTGTATGTAGGACTCATAGGAAATCTATGGAAGTTTTGTGCCATGTTATCGCTTCTGCACGGCAATTAGCCTGTGATTAATACGATACGTCGTCCATCCAATAAACCCATAGGCGCTATTGGATGACATACAAATTCCAACTTCTGTAAAATCTTGATTATTCGTGTCATCAGTCAAGGACAAAACTCTGACCTAACCTCTTTCTCCTATCGCAGCACCAAAATGGCCGTTGTTAAACCGGTTAGATATTTTTTCCCCCGAAGGATTCAAAGCGTGTAGTCTATAGTTTGCGTATGTATATGGTTTTTTTTTTTAGTCTTTATTTTCAGTACAGGTGTCTGATTGAATCCTTCCCACCGTTTTAAAAATAACCGGACTCTATAAATAGCCTTATTCAATCGACTATCTATAGAGATGGTCGTTTAATAAGGGGGTTGTTTCTCTTCGTCATAATTAAGAATTGCTTGGGTGTGGCTCTGTATCGAATTAAAACTAAGGAGTTAGAATTAAAAAGTCTTTGATTTTCGTTAAATATTCGTCCATGACGGCGAATCGTCTTTTGACTTGTTATGTTCATTCTTCGAAAATTGGATATTATTATAAAATAGATTGGTGAATTCAGGAAGTGTCCTGTTAAAGTGTTTTGGAACCACTTCATGCCTCGTAATGTTACTAAACAGCTATTGTAGAAGTTTTCCAGTTTAAATTTATGTTTTACACTTTGATCGACTATTTAAAAATATTTTTTAAAAGTGTAAATAAAGTTAAACTTTGTTCTATTTAAAAATTATTTTGACTAAAAAAAATAATATTTAAAAATTAATTTTTATACAGAACATAGTTTAATCTTTATTTACAAATTATAATTAATGTTTATATTATTAAAGTTAAACTTTACTCTATTCAAGAATTTATTAAGTCTGTTGTCTAAAGTTTAAAACTGTTTTGATGAAAATAAATGTTATTTTTTTTTAATTTAAAAAATTAATAATTTGTGGGAAATTCTATATTTAATTTTATATAAATTTTAGTGCATAGTTTCTTTTTAATATATTTAATCTGAGTCGAGCAGAGTCTTTCAATCAGAAACCAGTTTAGCAGTAAAAGCGTTTATAACAAAACAGAAAGAAATCAATTCAGGTCTAGATGTTCTGACACTTTGGAAGAGAGATTTAGTTGGAGTTGTCCAACCACTTCAACTACCACTCAAGTGGTAGCTACCAAAAACCAGATTATCCGAGAAGCGAATAGACTTGCCCCGTTCCGTTGTGTCCTTGCTGCTCGGTTGGGTTAACGAGATGTTGGGAACAGTAATTTCCTCACTCTGATTAAAGCTGCTTATATAGCCGGAACTCGGTACAGGATAGGAGAGGCTCAAGATAATTCGGGGACTGGCTGAACACAACTTGGCCTCCACCCACTTTGGTAATTTCTACGGGTCAAAGGTCATCTTATCTATGACGTCTTTATAACCGTGTCCGCTCGCTTCCATTCTTTAATCCGTGTCCAGCTATCTTTGTACGGTTATTACCTTATAAAAGGGGACTTAAAAAAAGAAGAAGAAACAATTATGTACAGTACATTGGATAGTTTATTATTAATGAAAATTGTTACGGTTGCCATTGTTAGGTAACGGCTCGCGGTCCTCTGCCCTTTTGATATTATTTCTGAACATGGCCGCTATTGTCTTAACTCGTTCCTTTTATAAACCGCACACAATGTTACAATGTACTATTGACCTGTACGCGTGTACACGTTTGACGGACGGTCACCTGCATCACGCACACGCATACAGACACACACACAACGTACACTGTACAGTTCCGCCGTGTGTTAAACCGATATCCCCTTTTCCGTTTAGAATCGCGTGGCTGCTAGATAACAGCCGTAATTAGCCTCGCACAACCATCGCCATCAAATTGCTGCATGCTGTTTGGAGTGCGATAAACACAACTAAAACAATAGAAGGCCATACATATCTTACATCCTCTTCTATCCGCTCGTACTCGACTCTACTTCGTCTGGGTCTCCGCCATCTTACTCAAACGCCAGCTTTTAGACGGGGTGACCTAGAAGAAGAAGAAGAAGCTTTTCTATCCCCGTTCTAGTGTCAATCACGCGAAACTAAAAAGAAAGGAGGGTAGTTTCTTATCTCGCTTCTAGCGTACAAGTTGTGCAGTCAGGGATCTAAACTGATCTATGACTGGTATCTGGCTTTGACTGGGTCGTGTTAAGAACGGCCACCTTAACCTTCTTAGCAGTGATCTAATGGCATGATTCATGGCTTTTGTAAAGAGCTATTTTTTCTTCGGTTTTTCCTTTCTTAGCTTTCGTCTTTTGTTCAATCGCTATAACTTTCTCAGAACTGTTACATTCATCATATTCTATCGCTTATCTCGCCGAAAACTGGGACGCGTTGACCCTCTAGTATTTATATATGCTGAATAACGTGTACCATTTGAATGAAAATATTGAGGATGCTTTGCTTATTCACGGGGTTACAGCTACTCGTGCTCTGGCTATCTTAAAGTGTCTCGTTCACATGACTTATATTGCAGATAAAGGCGGCGAGTTTCTCTGCAACCATTACTCGCTTTATTATCACGAATATTCTCTGTAATAATTAAACATTAAACATATTTTGATACATTAACAACATAGGTTTTAAATCATTAAAACATGCACAAAAACACGATAATAATTTCTCTTTCTCTCTGATTTATACTTAATAATATATTTAAATAAGGAGAGATAAAAATCTAACAGATTATTATATAAATCGTAAGAATTATTAATATATAAAAAGTTGAAACAATATTTTAAAATATTAATTATGTATAAATCATGCAAAGTCTTTGTTTGAGAATTATGTACTAACTTGGAACCAATCCAAAGGCGACTTTTGTTTGAAAGTCGAGGAGAGAGAAAATATTCCTTATCTAAACAATTACTAGTTATTAAATAATCTGCAAGGAAAATTTCAGTAACTGTTGAAGTTTCATTTACAAATAATAAATCATTTTTTCTCCTTTTAATTTATGGAAACGTGCTTTTAAAATATTAAATTCTAAGGAATTTAAAATAGTTCAAATTCAAATTAATACAGGAAAAAATAAATTCATTTTTTACATCTAATTTTAAATTTATAATATTTATAAATTGTTTAATTACGAATAATTTAAAATAAAAGTTTAATAAAAAAAATTAAGGTCGCACGGTGTGGTCCGACTTAACAGAATATGTTAATTAGGAGCTAAGTGTGTGCCTCAAAAACTGTTATTATCTCAAGTGTTTGCGAAATTCCCACGCCAAGAAGCAGTAGCAATGTCCCCAGAGAAAATTCGAGGAGGTAACAAAATGTTTCGTTAAAAACATTATCATCCCAACGCGGTATTTTCGGCAAAAGAAGTCTAGCCGATTGCAAAATGATTCGGTATCCAAGCTATAATAACGGTTGGAACCATTTTTAAAATTACTCTCTTACGCCACGCTGTAATCTTAAAGGAAATTAATATCCCTAGATTACAGTAATTCACGGTAAGCACGGGGATAAACAGCCTTGGATAATCGGACGACTGCAGGGGGCCTCTACCTATAACTTGAACTTGACTTCACAGGACAATAGATACGAATTTAGCTAGGATAATGAGATAAAAATCTCTTGTCCGATTATCTTTTTTAGTCCACTACCCGTCCGAATATGTTAAATTAGCCGTGAGGATAGCCCCAGGCAAGAATCTGCTCCCTGAACTGTGCAGCGCGCTCCTATTCTAAGGAGCCACAAAAATTAGTCCGCAACCTCGATAAAGTTGCCATCCACGATATCTCGCACCTCGGTGTTTTAAATAATTTTTTTTTTTTTTTTGCACGTAGCCAAGTAAGGGTGAGGCGATATTAGGCGCATAACGTTAATTAATTGTCGTTTAAAGTGAAAAATGCAAATGGGGTGAAAAGTTGAAACTCTTATATGTACTAACGATGCGGAAATTTGAGCGTCATCTTGATGGACAACGAGTAAATAGATCAGCGATTGAAGGTTGCACAGAGATTCGTATTCGCACTATCGGCCACGTGAAGAAAAAAAAACGGTCGACCCCGAGGCTCGGCAAGTTTGAAGAACCGTGCAGAGGGATTAAGGGGGACAGGTTCAACTAACGCCAGCTGCACGCAATGGTTCTTTTACCTTAGTGCTGGGTTGTCTCCTGTCGCGTGCAGTACCGACTCTTCGTTAGCCCCTGCATCTCCCAAGGTCAAGCTCGCTTGCCTGGTGGGTGTTGAGGAGGTTTCCGGGTCTATCTCAACCATCCCGGACTAAGCTCGGGGGCAATCGTGTTCTTACGAACAATACCTGACCTTTTCATCTGCACGCTGATTATACCTGCCGCTCCTCGGCACGGGTGGTCAAATGAAATATTTGGTGACGGTGATAAAAATCTTATAGCGTTTTCTATAGGTCTTATAGACCGATTCAACACGTGTAATATTTCGAAAATTTCACTTCTTTCCGTCTGTATCGAAAGATAAATGGCAGTCTTTCGACCTTTCTTTGTCCTCTGCCGGTTGCAAAGCGCGACGCCGATTTTTACACCCACCCGTGACGTCAGAGAAGTTGAATATTTTGTTTTGTGCGAGTCAGTCTGTAGTGACACGTATATATCATCTCACCCTCTTCGTTTCTTCGAGTTGGTCAGAAGCTTTGCGGTTCAGTGAATAAAAGAGGATTCAATTTGTGATGTGCCAACGCAGCGGAAGTTGGCGGGACCCGGCTGCCGTCCTCTCTTCTTAACACCAAATAAACTGCTAACGTCTAGCCCCGACGAGTCTTTCTTCTTTAACAGTTTCGACACAACTGGACGACGATGTAAGCGCACAAAGAGTGCATGAAATCCTTTCAGCTTCCTATCCTTATTGGCAATTCCATGTCTCCGAGATGCGCTGGGGGCATTTATATGTGCTATCAATAGATGAGCACCTGTCGCTAGCGCCGTAATCGTTTATTGTGCAAGGAATACTGCCAAAAATCATCCACATAATTTGCTTCTTCGGGGCAACGTGATTACATAAACAGCCTTTTGTAAGTCGATCGGCGTATAAATATTTATCTTATTTTTCTATTAAAAAATGTGTTTATAAAAGGAGTACCCTTCTCTATTGATTCCATTAAAATATCAATTTATAAACTAACGTCAGATAATTTTATTGCCTTAAACAGTCGAGTAAAGTTTAATTCTTTTAAAAACTCATCAAGGATATCCTATCTGTACGAATTTTTCAACGTTCTAGGCCACATGGACAGTTTACTCAGAAATTGGTTAAGTGACACATCACTAATGCTCGCTGACGCTCGGACCCGATTATTAAGTATCAAATTTTTTCTTTTCCTATCTCTACAGTTTCGCCCCAGACCTCACACATAGAACAAAACTTCACTGTAAGTCGTCACAAGGTTAAAAAACAAGATGGCGCCGGTTTAGCCACGTCCGCCTAGCAAGTAATAGGATCTTTTTCCTACGCCATCGCTGTCCGAGCATCGAGACTTGGCCGTTTCTTTTCCTTCACCACCATTCAACTTCTAATCTCAGATAACATAGCCCCACTTCCCGTCACGTGGTTAAGTCCGTTATTCTCGTCATCGAGTGACGAAAAAGAAGAACTAATTGCCATTGATGACCGCAGAAGATCGTTCACAAATTATTGGGTCGTGAATCAGTCTTAGGAACCTGTCCCCCAACAGGAAATTCGATAAAAAAATTGTAAAAAAAAAAACAGAAAAATCTCTGCTTAAAGTATTCGGAGTCTAAGTTTTCCCATAACAAAAAAATTATATATATTTTTTTCTCTTTTAATTTTTAACTAGAATAATTGAAGTAAAGTACTTTAGGAAGCTGTAAATGAGTTTCTCTTTTGAAGATTTCGCAATATATTATCGCTTGTATTGCATATTCTAACTTCCTGACTCAATGTCCGTTGAGTTTAATCTCGAATTAAACATCGATATCGTTTTACACGGAATCAGAGGAGACAGTAGGTCTGTTAGAAAAATATAAATGAGTGATGACTCAAGAAGTGGGTCTAATTATAGAATTTTTAAGAGAGTGGTTTTTAATTATTTTTATTTTAATTTTTTTTACGTAAGAAGGTAATGATGACTGTTCCGCTGTTACAGCCTGTCGTTCGTGTCTAGGGCCAGTTTCTGGTAACAATATTAAAAGTATAATGAAGTGACGAGGTGGAAAAACGACACACCTTTTCTATCATTTTTGCGGCAGAGGTGTCGACTGGCAAACAGTTGGCTAAGCAAGCGACGTAGAATACCATCTGCTGCACATACAGGGTAAGAGGAGCCGAGAGAGGCGGTGGAGTGACAAAAAAATGAAAGATCATTTGATGTGCAAGTCAGAGGCGGCAAGCATGACGAGCAACCATTTCGAAACAGAGGTCAAATGTTCCATTCAGGGACATATTGTCGTTAACCCGCTCACATTTAGAAAAAAAGGAATCTAGGTTGAACTCGTTCCGTCAGCTTCGAAGACACGATAAGGGTGGAGGACCCCACCTACACCGTTTACTCCATTAATAAGTGGTTAATAAATGCATTAAAAAAATCTGCACAAATTTAAAATAACGTTAACATAATTATTATCGAGATTTTAAACTGTAAACATTTTATAGAAGAGAAAAATCCAAAAATTCTACATTGCCAATTCGCATTAATTCTATATCACTTGCTGAACAAAAATGAAAGTTTAAGAATAAAAATCGATCAAGTTGAGTTTCTTTTCTTTATATATATATATATATATATACGAGAGAAAATAACGTTTTAAACGTGAAAAGGGAATATATAAACTTGAAAATATAGGCAAAAAATAACTCTAAAAATAAGTCTATAAATGTAGGATGTAAAACAGGCCTAGGCCAATAAAACAAAGGGACAAAAAGTGAATAAATTAAAATATTTCTTGTGTTTAACTGAATAAAAAAAAACACCTCAATCGTTATTGCAGTTTGTCTAGTTTTTGAAAAATAAACCATGTAATAACTTTATAATAATCTATGTATGCATTGAAACATGTGGATCATTAACAACGCATGCTTTAACCAAGGCCTATTAGTCAATTCTTTATCTGTACATCTTATGTGCTTTACTTATCTACAGTTAATTAATTTTTAACACGAAATATGATCAATAATATATATATTAAAATTCAAAATTTTAAAATTTAAAAATAGGCCTATTAATCAAATACATTTAACTTAAATTTTTCGAAACAGCAGTTGAATATTCATAAATTTTCATCGCAGTTTTTAATTATTTAATCGTCTTTAAAATATTTAAAATTAAAATTTAATTTTATAAAAGACTTAATAAATGTTTTAAATCAAGATTTTATTCCAGTATAATTTATTTAAATGTAGAAAAATTTATAAATAATAGTAATTTGATCTCTAGGCCTGTAGAATATTTACAATGATTTACAAAATGCCTAATATAATTATGGGTTATCTTACATCTAATATTAATTAATATTTTTATATATATATAAAATATGTAATTTTTAATTATTAAAACTGATTTCCTATTCTATTTGCACATAGATCACAAGATTTCAAAGGAAGTAGCTACAATAACTTCCTATTTAATGAGATGGAGAAGGGCAATTTTAAATTTTCTACACTCTAATCACTAAAATTAAATACATGTGTATATATTCAATAAAATATCACATATAAATTATTAATTCAAAAATAATTAATTAATTAACTGAAAAGTTTTCATATTTTTGTATCTTTATAGTTTTCTCTATTAAATTATTATATAAGTTATTTATATTTTTATTAAATAAGTAAAAAACTCAGTCTATAAAGAAGTTAAGAGCTGTTTTTATCTATTTCAAAACATGACACGAATAGCCTACAAGCCTATAAACTCTGCTAGCTAAATCGTTACATAAAAAGTTTATAAACAATCCAAAATATTTGAAAAATCAAGTATTTTTATTCCCAAAACATCACAAAACATTTCTTCCTGTTCATTATACGGACAGTGACATTTCTTTAAGTGTTTTACGCATGACTTCTCTCTGTTGTGTACTAGGAAAGGGTACAAAGATGACTGTAATAACTAAGAATAACCGTCCGTGGGAAAAATTCGCATCTCTAGACCAAATGCAGCACACGCCCTTACTTAGGAGGTGGAGCCCTAGCATATTCGTATCAGCTGATTGTTAAGCATCTAAACAGGATATGGCAAAAACTGTATTGTATAATGGCGAGCGTTCGATCTTTCGCAGTTATGGTTTGAGGCAATGTTAAATTAATCGTTAGTGAAACCGTTAAAGTTTTTTTTTAAGCTGCTGCTGTTCTTCGCTGTCTCCTCCCTTCCATGCTATGTTCAATATCCGAGCGGAGAAGGCACATAAAAACAATTACCAATCGACTGCAGTCTGAGCGGTCGATACTCACCTTTAATACCCTGTCGTGGAACTGTTTTAAAACCTCTTACATGTGTCAGCTATCTCTATCGTA
Organism: Centruroides vittatus; assembly: GCF_030686945.1. NCBI lineage: Eukaryota > Metazoa > Arthropoda > Arachnida > Scorpiones > Buthidae > Centruroides > Centruroides vittatus. The sequence goes on from NW_027122644.1 coordinate 3,576,969, forward strand.
TCATATCTATAAACACTGCTAGCTGTACACTTAAGGGTAAGCCATTTAGGCCTGTTCTATCGAGTGTAAATTTGTGAGGAACATTTCTTAGCTTAGGATTCAAAGCATGGTTTAAATTATGTTTTTATCGATTGGAGAATTAATTTCTGCTAAATTAAAATTAAAACGTGTTTTGCCTTGCAGCTTTTACGCGTGTTTTTGGGATGGATTTAGCTTCCGTCCTACAAAGCTTTCCTTAAGGGAGGTTAAGGGTTAGCGAGTTAAACTGTCTACTATTGAATGGAATTTATCCAGTTTATATCCTTCTGCGTGCTTAAATGTTGGTGCTGAGACTTTGCTTCGGATATCAAGCCAGACAGACACGTTTCTGTAATTTATCGCCAAGAAATCGCCGTCAATAATTCATGGCGTGTTGCCGTATCTTTGGTGGTGGAAGCAAACACACAGTCTAAAAATGATTTACAGAGAAATGCCAAGTGTCGTAGTGAACTGTACGATTTCGTCTTGTCACAGTTAGCAACGACAACGATCCACTTAAGAAGTGTTCTTTTCGTTATGATTCGTTGGGTGAACTAAGGTATTTGAGCCGAATTGCTGCACCCCTGACAAGTCAGAGCGGGTCTTTAGATCCGGGATGGTTGACCGAGCTTCACGTCGTCTCAGTTGGCTTAACAAAACCGCAGAATGAAGGAGGGAAATTTATAACCCAAACCGGCTTTCCCCAAAGACAAGTTTGGCGAAAAAAAAGGAAGAAAAAAGCAATCGTCAAAAGAAGAAGAAGCATGCTAACAATTTTTTTATCCCCACCGAGATATACCGTTTTTGATAAGAGCTATCGTTTAAACAATATTGGTTGTTTTCGTGAATGAAATTTTTGGAGGGTATTGTTGCCCTCTTCCACGCATTTGGCGTGAGAGATGATTGGATCAGAGGTCAAAGAGGAAACAATCAGTGTTCTAGATATCATTCTAGCTCGGGGCGGTTAAGAAAAATATTGACACTTACCTGTCGTAAATAATACAATTGCTTTTAGACAGCTGTACTCTGCAGCATCCACGTGGAGAGCTTTGAGTTTCTCTACTTGTTCTTGGAAAATACGAATATGGTCCATAAAGGCAACCACGCGATCCGCCGCCATGGGCGATGCGTGAAGTCCGGCTGCCGCTAGTAACGGCGCAACGTGTAAAGGCATCGAACACTGGGATGCGTTCAACACGAACAACTCGCTCCACACCAACCGTAGGAGGGCCACTTGGTCGGTGACTTGCAAGTCTGGAAAAAACGGAATGTTCCTAGCCCACTCCACGGCGCTGAACAGGAGCCTTGCTGCCAATTCGCAGATGTTGTCTATCCCCATGATGTTGTTGGGCTGCATACATTGGGCGTACCTCGAAGGTGGATAGGGTTCGGCCCGTAACAGCAAGGAGATGAAACTTGAAAGATAGGAATGTCCGTTGAGTGTGTCTCCGTTGGTGAGGGCCATCTGACCAGGCAGGGCATGTTGGGTGGGTGGAACACGTCCCCTCTGTACAGCTGCAGGGTAAAGACAGGGGCAATATGTAGTATGTCTAGTTGTCATCAGAGGACAAGTGTCACATGACACATAACAGATCTTATCGACTGATTGCATTCCTCTTAGCATAATATAACCGTCATGAGAAAAGTATTAGATGATGCTACCTTAACTACCTTCTTCCGACTACCACAGACAGTGACACTACACAGAAGAATGGTTGGGTTATGTACACACGCTGGCAGCGTGCTGTCTCCCTCCGCAAGCTGATAACACCATACCTGATACATTCACATGCGCATAACCTATAAGAGTATTACAGACTAGAGAAAGAATGGACGGAGGGAGAGGCACCCAGGGTACCGAACCCCGAGGCGAGCGGCTTGCCGCTCTGACCTGTCACCCTCCGAAAGGTCAAAGGACGAGTCGCTACCGACAGGGTTCACGTACCTGGGTGCCAGGGAAGAACAAAAAGTAGCTGACCTGGGCACCTACCCTCCCTGCGCATGCCCATTTTCAGGCATTTCTTCAGACGACAATACTGGCACTGGTTCCGATGGTGTTGGTCAATAGGACAATTTCTGCTGCCACGACACGTGTACGTCAAGTTCTTCGGACACTCCTCTTGAAGAAAGACTTACATCCCTCACAGGTAAACTGACCGTAGTGCTTTCCGCTGCTCTTATCTCCACACACCACACATTCGATGTGCTGCTGGTTCTTGTCGGAACTCTGCGATGGCGTACTGGGCTGGGCCGAAGTGGGTTGGACAGCGGTCGGGGTCTGCGGGACTAAGTCACCGTCGGCAGCCGTATTCCCCGTACTTGAGGCCGGGTCCCGCCAGGTTGCCACCAGGGCCATGCTAAGGTGGCGGCGACTTGGTGGACAAGGGCCGCTGATGCGCGCGCACTATCCGAGACCAGCGAGTTTCACAGCGTCCTTCTTGATCAGAGGCTGGCACCAAACTGCTGCTCCCAGCCACAGTCAACGTCACATGTACGAAGCCCCAAACTTGAACCGGGGGTGAGGCAGTCAGACAGCCGCCGCCGAACTGGTCTGCTTCCGTCGACGACACACCACAGATCTCTCCTCTACCGTCTGGACGTAACCCAGCTATTTTGAACTATGACACGATAGTTGAAACTGTCGGGTTGGCATGGTAACCACTTCCATATATGGCAAAACGTGTCATTAAAGTTCAAGAAGCCTATTAGCGAGTGATAATCCTGGGCTAGACGGTCATGCCCCCTAGGCAATCAGGGCATGACTGGCGAACGCTCTTCCCTCTTCTCATTGGCTGCCGCCGGCGTGTTATCCGGGCCATATTGTCGGCACTACGTATCCTTGCGCGCTGTGCTGACGGAGCGTCGCCGGCGACTCATTACGTCGGCGGGTCATGTGGCTATCGGGGCCAATCACCGTAGACCTGGCCACCAAACGCGCGCCCACTTGCCTAGGTGTGAAAAATGGGTTGGTTCTTCATACAAATCATCAATTCTGCTGCACAGTGCTGACCACAAGCGACTCGAACGCGACGCAGGCCGCTGCGTCCGCGCTCTCGGCCTTCCCGCCGCTAATTGACCCGCACTTTGACTTCCAGCCGCTACGAACGGGCTACTTTGGCTCAGCTATCGACGATCCTCGGCCCTCTTGGCACATACACCCGTTCTCGTACCTCCGGGGAGAGTGGAACAGGTTCGCTCGGCAACCACACGCGCACACCACCGCACACACACCGGCTCGTAGATGGCGGCTCTCTTCACTAGGCTCTGCCGCTTCTACCCAACACTAAAAATCGCTGCCAGTAGACGTACAAGTCAACCGAGCGCGGACAATGACGTCATTTCCGCTTTATTATTATTTTTTCCTTCTTATTTTCCGGGCAAATTAATTGAACATTTTTATATTTTGAGTATTTTTAAATCGTTCGATCGTTCGGACAAAAACTAGAGTATCTTTGGTTACGGGAGAACGGTTACTCGGAATGCCGGACCACATGGCGTGGCATCGGACCATAACGCCAGTTCGACGGACGATTGGTCACTCGGACTTTCGGAGGTTTTCGTACGTTTAAGCAAACCGAAATTTCTCGTGGAATCAACGGTTTTGATTTCATTAAAACCACTAGATTATTTATCGGGTGTAGTTCATCACTCGCATTCCTAATATACCGAGTAACATCTTCGAGGCATGTGGTCCTCGCTATCAGGATATATTATGCAATTCTCGGTAGGAGAAGGCAGGTGAGACGTGTTATACGCCTCCGATTTAACTGGCAAATTGAAGTATTTACCTACCATTTGGCCACAGTCGAAAACGAACACCTGGCGTGTTGCTCTTTAACGATACCGAATATCAGCGATGACTATTTTGGAAATCAGATTGGTTTCTCATAAGCCATCTTATAGGCCGCCTTCACACAAGATGTCTTTCAATAAAGTTTATATAATATTAAACGAATCTATCCCGCCGAGAAATAAATTTTTAATAAACTAGACACATAATTATAGCAGTTCGGGCTCTCGATATACAACAAATCTCAACTTAAACGTTAATTAAATATCCATCCCTTACTTTCGATTCATTAATATCTCTTTCTACAAATCTCTTACTCATAAAGATCATATTATTATTTCGACTGCTGTACAATTTTCCTATCGTCTTGTACATTTAGTAGTAGACAGGTAAAATTTTTATCTTAATCAATTTATGACACTTTTTACAGCCATCACTTTACTGAGCAGACTTCCTTCCGATCGATGCGGAGAATGTGCGAGAGTCTCTTCACCTCAACCTGGCAAACGTGGATCCTGATGTCTTCATGATGCACAAGACTTAATAGGTTGTAAAAGAGTTCAGGACATCCGTGCTGGCGGGATGGTCAGGAAGCTCGACTCCTGCTGGGCACCACACTGGCCACTAAATATTAACCTCACGTGAATAGCGCCACCCTGGGTGTAAGAGAACACGAAGTTCCGTATCTTTTCAGTACGTTCCGCCCAAAAATTCGCTTTAATTCTTTTTATATTTATTATTATTTTTATTTTTATTTTTTGTTTCGACTACTTTTTTCGGTATCTTAAAACTTGCGGATGTGTTACGTCGCCATGTTTTAGTATCGTAGGCCATTAGAAACGGTCTAAAAGGGGTGTCGATAATCGGCGGGGTGCCTCTGGCGCGTTTCACAAAGTTATCAAAAAACTTTTGAATATTAAAATCTGCTTAACGGTGTAAATAAATTGAAGCAGTCGAACGTCTTCGGTTCAGTAATAGTCGTGACTTAGTAATTAGTAAGAGTAGATTTATGAGAACACATGTCTGTTTAGAATATTGGCGGCTCGTAGCTGCAGGGCGACTGCTACCTAATTAGAGGTACTATTGTTGTTATATGAGGTATAAACTCGACCTGTTTCACTATTATCATCTATATATTCGAGTCTTTCCCTTATAATTACTTTAGTGCAAATGGTTGTATGAATATCGGGTTGCTGTCTGCGACGTCTCTCTTACAATTTTGGATTGGCCTGTGCGGTTTTTGCATCTCTATTCTCGAAGAGGAATAATAATTGGAAAAAGGTGGCCGCCGTGTAATTTTGATTATTTCTTAACGGTGGTAAAAATACTGCCGTAAATCATCCGTAAGCACCTGTTGGAGACCTTAATAGGGATTTTAACCTTAGATTTTTAATATATTATACTTATAGACCAGACTCCTCGTGTAATTTTTGCAAAAAATATACTATGTGATAATTAAATTTAATTGTAGTTTATATACGAGAAGTATCATTTTAATTCTAAGGCTAATTCTAAACTTGAAAAATGTAAGAAAAATTTTAATTTCTACATTATCATTTATGTCATTTTTATATCTCTGTAACATTAAACACGTGTAATCACGAACTTGAAAGAATTATTTACGAATTTAAAAAGTTTGAGTTTAAAGTTATTTCATCTTAAAAAGTCTTTAAAATTTTAAGATAATTTGACAAATTTTTATAAATAATTTATGGATTTTGTTAACATTTTAAGATATTTAAAAAATATTAAAACTGTTAAAGTATGAATATTTTATACTGCAGACATTATATGTTATAAAGTTTATGTATGATTATAAATAAAATTGTAAATAATTTTAAAATGTTTACATTAAAATTAATATCATGATTTTAAATGTATTAATGCAAGAGATTTCTTTTTAAAATTAAGGATGATTTAAGAAATTTTTAAGAATTTTTTCTGAATGTTTTTGTAAAGAAGGGACCTAAATAACTATTTTCACCTCTCAATAAAGGAATAATTTTCTAATTAAAAAAAAAATTACTTATTTAAGGGAAATTTCCGAACAATTCTTTCAAATGATTTAAAAAAAATTCCTTTACTATAAGTTTCAAAAAATTTTCTTAAAATTCTTATATAAAGAAGGAAAAAGTTGCTTGTTTTTATTTAAATCTCGTCAGCTAAAATCCACGATATAAATACATATATATATTTATAAAGTAAAGAAGAAAACATCGGTCAGACAAAGTAAGAAAATATATATCCACTCTAAACGTAGGAAAGGAATATAATTTGACTTTCTGTCATGCCTGCGCCTAAAGTTTTTGGAGAGTGCGTTCGGTCCTGATGTACTGGCCTATCCTGCACTGTCAACCGGTTGACAAACGTTTGCTGGAGCTCTTGGGGACAATCCATGTAAGCCCGCTGTCTGTAAATAAAATATGTCAGGTTTAGCTGCGCGTGTCAAGGTTGCCCCTCTAGGATATAAGGAATTTTATCTCTCCGCTTCTTTGCCGCGCCACACACTTTGTTACAACTAATATTACTTGCAATGTTTATTAAGACGTTTGATAAATGTATACGACGAGAAAGAGATTCTGTCGCAAGGTTTTTCGTTGAAAGATTTTTTGGTCGAGGTTGCACAAACCACGAAATTTGGTTGTTAGAGGAGACCGTGCGAGGATAGAATTCTATCTGGAAGCATACATGGAAGAGGGGGAGTCCCCGCGGTTTCGCCATTAATAACGTGGCTGGCGAGGGACAAGGCCATGGTGCAGTACGGCTCGGCTTCGGTATACCGCGACAGATGGCTATATTATGTGTTGTTAGGAGTAAAAAACACAGCTCGGGGGAACAAGAGAGGTGACGATCGATCGCTTACATTAAACTCTACGTAATTCATGTTGCGGTTAGACCCTAGTCTTCTCCTCCCTTTTATTTTGTTCTTTTACTATATAACCGATGCCTGTGAGTCATCCGGGCTAACTGTCTGACACTTTGTTCTGTCGGCTCGATATTGGCTTTTTAAAATCTACCTGACTCTCCTTACTGAGATATTCCGACTTGTTTGGATGTCTTTGTTGATCAGATAGGAAATCAAACCTTATGAGCTTAGACAGTAAGTCTGAGTATGATGAATGGATGCGGCAGAGACGGAAATAATAGATGATGCTTTCATATTTTTTTTCCTAAGGTTTCGACATTACGCGATGACTGTCACGAACGATTATTGCTCGAATTTGATTCGGATTTTGATTGTCAATCTGACTCTCTCCCCTCATAAAAAAAAGAAAAACTGGTTTTGAAATGTATTATACGTTACAAGTTAATTATCGATTTAGATATTAATATATCATCGAGCTTAAATTCCGTTTTATGATGGAAGCTACAGGGATCGAGAGGTAGGTTGATATAATAGATTTATGGGCTGTTTAATCTTTTAAAGAGGGCCCAATGTACATTATTTAAACGCCAAGAATTAAACGATCGCTGCTCTTAAATGGGAGCAGGTGCACTTTTAGAACGTAACATACGTCTTTCTTCTTCCAGTATATAACATGTTGTGACGGACCATGCACTAGCCTATAGGTTTAATAATGTTACTGTGCCGTGCAACCATTATAACATGGGAATAATTATTATAAGAAAAAAAATTTGTAGAGATAAGGAAGAGTTAATGTAACAGTCTGTATCGAGAGAAAGCCGTAATTACCCTACAGGAGATAGGTTCGTTTTCTCATATCTACTACTTGCATCTATTTCTCAAGGTCGGCCTAGGGTCAATAGAAGGCACTAACTTTGTCTCACGATCAACCAACTGATCTAACCTTGTTTTGACATGAAAAGCCATTTTAATAAATAGTTCTTTTTTTTAAAAAAATAAATAATAATTATTAAGTTATAAATTTTCGTAATTATTTTGTTTCGTATAAATGGATTTAGTCTATTTACTTAAATAGATATAGACATATCTCATCATCAAAATTTAAAAAAAATGATAAAATAGTCATTTAAATATCCAAATATTACTCTAAAAAATTAAATATAATATAGCTTGTTTATTTAATCGATAAATAGATTAAATATCGTAGATAAGCTATTAATTAAAATATTTTTATGAATGTTTTTACACGAGACATGCCTGTTTGACCAACCGTACCCTTTTAAAAACTTTGTTATTGGCGTAATTAGGATGATAAAGAGAATGATCTCGTACGCATTAACTAGATGGATCTAATAGCCTTAAAGGAATATATATATTCTCTTCTATAACATTTTTCCCGAACAAACTTGTTTATTTAATGACTAATTTAAGAAAAAAAAAAGTGTTTAGAAGGTCACTTCCCAGAATATTTCCCCTAAAATTCCCTCCACTTCACTACTAATGAATTTAGGTAAGTAATTAATTTATGAATATATTTTCGTAACTGGCATTTTGCTTAACGTTTATAAAAATCGTTGTAATAAACTTTTAAGGATAAATATACATTTAAATTCTTCTAAATACATAAAGAAAGCTTTAGACAATTGTTAAAAATCATTAAAATAAAATGGCTAGTCCTATTTATTCCGGTCTATAGATCTTAGTCTAGCTACCAAACCGGATATTTTTTTTAGAAATTCAAAGAAATATTTCATTATAGACCCACTCACGACAGTTCCTTTATTGTTTTGTAGATTGACCCACTAAATATAATTTTATATCGGTACCTTCCATGGAAACTATTGTGAAAAGCGTGTTGACATGAGTTAACAATTGCTCTAGATAACCGGCGAGTTTTTGTCGTCAAGATTTATGTGAATAATTGACTGTTTTGATTCGACTTCAGGAAAGTACAATTCTATTCGGTGACAGTTTAGAGGTCATACGTCTCTTCACATAGAGGAAGCTTGTATTGTTGAAGACCCTATATCCGTTATATAGAGCAGGTTACATTATTTATCTCAGAATAAGTTTTTTTGGTAGCAATCTCCTAGAAAATAAGTCCCGAGCAATGGGGGATCACGCCACTTCTTCCTGGAATGGCGATGTTCAACTTGTTTGGTAAGTTACTTTTTTTTTATAATACATGTTGTATATATACCCTTAGACTATGTATTTTTATTGTCGATTCACAAAGATGCCCCAAAGGCGTAAAGAGTTAAATTTAGATAAATTTTAACCCAAGGCAGGCAAATGTGGAACATAGTCCAGACCTAATTATAGTAAAGAAGCAACCGCATCTGAGAATATTTCGAAAGTTTCTATAAAATTACGGTCATAGGCTATTCCAATTTTTCTCTACCCTCCAGTAATGGAGAGTTTATATTCCAATTGAATAAAACAACCATAAAAAAGTGTATCAACCATTAAGAGCTAGTTTAGTTCTTTAAGCGTTTATGAACACTAAAACTGTATCGGTCATTTAGCATAAAATATTTTAAAAGGCGATATCAATAAACTAATTTTTTATGTTGGCAAAACACATAAAACCAGTCCGTGCATCAAATTTGACCTACAACATAAGAGAACGATGTCTTTAGACATGCAATCGAACCAAAGTCGAAAGAAAAAAAAAAGAAAAGAAGGCCTTGAGGGACGTCTTCTTAAATGTCACCAGGCCAAGTTTTATCTAGAACATGGCGTTACGGAAAGGAGACACAAAAACTGACCTATCATGTGGACATTCACCCATCCCGACACTAGATTGGTGCTAAGGTGAGAAAAGTAATTACCGTTATCGTGACCTACTAGCAATGGTAGTATATGGGGAGATGCCCCGGGCGTGTACCATATTCTATGAATGCATAGAGTCGAGCTATTATCTTATCTCTCTTCTTTCCAGGATGCGATTTTCTTCTGGATATATCTCTCTACTTATATTGTTCCTTAATTCTATATATACCGTATATGGCCTATACAGTGATTACTAGAAACACAGCTGATACGGGTTGGCTTATTCATTAATTATTATCATTATAGAAGGACGATAATGTATATCATTATTTATTTATTATTATAATAAATAATGTAATTTATAGTTCCTGTTATTTTTTTAAAGAATTTTACAACTCATTGTATCTTCCAAAGTAGAATAAAAAAAATGTTTATTATTGACATAAGTTTGCTCGACTCAATCTATATTTAATCTATATAAGCTACATTAACATAATAGGTTATATAATGTCTAAAAATTCAGTAAAATTCCAAATTTTTATTCAAATAATAATTTTTTAGAGAAATTTGAAGGGATAAAGATATACAAAATCTAATTATAATAGGTTTAAAGCCTTGATAAATAAATTTAAAACTTACATTGAAAGATTATTCAGTATAATATATGTTTTATAAGTTATGTTATAGACTTAAATTTATGTAAAAACATAGACAGACCTTAGTTTATTATGTGTAGACATAAATACACATGTAAATACACATACTTTAAAGTTATGTGGCTTTCTATAACTCCACGATGAATTATTAATCAGCATAAGTAACAAGATCTGTTGACATTTTAGATAAATAAAATTAATTTATTTAATATATAAAGTTCTTTTTTTTATAAATTATATAATTTTAAGATTCGATATACAAAAAGTAATCATTTATATATGCTTAATTTTTTTAAAGAATATTTTAAATCTACTTTTTTATTGAATTATTTAGTAAGATCTACGAGTAGGATTTTATGGATAAACAAAAATCTCGAGTTTGTAAATATTTTTTTTTACTTTAATATTTTCCACATTACGCTTTAATAATTTGCATCAATACAAAACCTGTCGTCAAAAATATTAAAAAAGTATCTACTAATCCTGTTTCATTTAAAAAAGTAAAGAAGAGAAGAAGAAGAAGAAGAAGAGAGAGAGAGAGAGAGAGAGAGAGAGAAAGATGAGAAAGAGAAACATCTTTTAGAAAAAAAAAGCAAAAAAAGAAAAGACAATTCGTAGCAATTTACGTTTTTTTTTCCTTTTTTTATCTTTTAGTAATTCGGTTTCTGTGACCCTAATGCACCCAACGTTAGGCCCTATTCCCAGTTGCAATAATTATCCACGAAATACAAGAACCGGGATGAAGGGAAGTGTCCGGTGACATCAGAAGAGGAAGTGAAGTCATTTCCTTGCGGTTCCCATTGATTGAACCATGTAACAGAATTACGTATTGTTGTGTGGACAGGGTGGTCTGAACGAGTTTCTTCTCCGGATAATTTTACGTGTTCACCGACCTTTTGATACCGGTTATGTTGGTCGAGGTCATAGACTTTATCATTCTTTTCTGTACTTTATGAGGATTTAACTGCAGTTCGATGATCTTCCACGTGATTGACAGATACCTAAAAAAAATATATATATATATTTTCTACGAATTTATAAAATTTTCTTTTATTGATTACATTTTGTTGTTGTTGGAATTTTCAAATATATTTTATGTCAAGTGTGGTTTAGTGTGTTAAAATAATTTTCTAAATTAAAAAAAGGTAGAGTTTTATACAATTTAAGTATATTTTTTCGAACAAATTTCGATGTAATTTTATCAAAATGTCTGTTTCGAGCGGATGGAATAGGGTTGGATGAACACACCTCACCTAACATTTTCAGTTGAATGATTATGTTTAGTCAGAGCTCTCCTTTACTATTGTGTATAGGAATTATCTGTACGCTTTATATGATGTGCAATTGTGTTTATTGTCAGTATTTAGTAAGCTAAAACCTTTCATAATTTACATTTTATGTATATATATTTCTTTTCTATAAAGTATTACATTTAAGTTGAATATTCAAAAATAAAAAGTGAAAATAATAATAAAATCTCACCAAGCACTGTTGCTTTTAATATTCAAAAATTTTCTAGAAAGAAATAAAATAATTAAAACTCTTTTCTTTTGCAAGAAAAAATAATAATAATATTCTTTTGCATCCTCCTCTAATTAGGGGGTTTTCAAAAAATTTATGAATGAATTTCAACAGAGATGAGATAGAATTTCATTTAAACGACTTACAAAAAAAAAAGTCATTCTGCTTATCGCACTAATTCTTTTATTGTCTCCAATGTAGAACAATTGTATAAAATTGCCGAAAATTGCTTACTTCCATCGCTTAATATTATTTTAAAAATTGTTATTTGTAGAATTTAAATAATTATCTTTATACTTATTGCTCCTTTATGAATGTATAAGAGCAATACGAGAATAAAATGAGGATAGTGTATTACTTAAAATAGCTTTTTAGACTGTTTTTCTCCGTGTTTTTGTAATTTGGAAAAAATAAATATAAGTAGTTTAGTGGATATTTATAAAGTAAATCTTCTTTTTTTAATATTTAGCGTAGGCGTATTATATAGTTTCAAACTAATTTTAACGAGCGTTATGTAGAATTTAATGAGATAACCGATACACTTTTTCACTCAAAAGATGCAAAAATTATACTTCATTTACTATCGTATTTTCGTATTTAATAAATGAATTTTTCTCATTCAAGAAAGTGGCAAATTCAATAGATAATTTCTCCTACCTGTTAATATCTACTCCATTACTTTAATTTGATTATCTTCTAATACCATTAAGCTATCAGTAGTTAAACGCCTTGTGTTGATATTTTTTCTTCTTAGTTCCATATTTGTCATATAGGACTATATAGTCACGTCTCGTATGTTTCGTGACCTTCTCTACTTCAGCCTTGACAATATCAAGGGTCAGACTACCATCTCAGTTCGCTACCAACTCAATTAGGAAACTACACGTTAGGAATTATTACCTGTGTAATCATACTTTTCGTATGCTGCTTGGACTACAAACTTCTAACGTGTGCCCTAATGTTAGAAGCAACGTTAATGAGTTAATGGAAGCCAGTGTGTTTCTCATTTCCTGTGACTCTTTCTGTTGTCCTCCTCCTGCGAAAGTAACTGCGTTAACATTCGATCGTTTATCATGAAAGTACTACTACAAACTACTACTATTTTCGCACCAGCGAAAACTTTTGAAAAGACTTAGGTTAATAAATTAAAAATGAGTCTAGGAAAACATTTTAAAAATTTTCTCTCCAAGTAAAACCACGATTATCACGTAAAAGTTCTATGAGAATTTTTGGGTTGGTGTAGTAACCATGAATGTTGGCTTATCTGATTAACAATTCCCAAATTTAAAATAGGGGAGGAGGTAGGGGAGAAAAAAAAGAAAAAATTCTTACTATCTTCGTAGTAACGTTAAATGGTGTCCCGACCAATATCAAAATGTCATTTCGTATCACCGTGAAATGGTTAACGATGTCACCTTATCGCCTCCTTACCATCTTACCTGACAGGTTAGTTTTTTTAACAACGTCTTTGACCTTACGTTTCTTGACATTAAGGCTAGCGTTTTTAAAAGGCAATAAACATTGAAGATCGTGCGGGGACTGGATTTTTTAATCTATACATCGTATCTTTTTCTCTTCGACTTCCTGCTTGGCGTAGTGCAGAAAAGGAATTTCTATTATTTAAATTTAAAAAAAATAGTCGAGTTAAATAAACATAACTAATTAGTACGCACGATAGAGCATTATAACTATTAATTATCGATTTATTTTTTTATAGAGGGTTATATGTAGAAACCTGTAAAAAAGAGACATTTTTGTCTTGTTTATTTGGGTGTAATATTTAAATGACGTCATGCGCTCTAGTTTATTTTTATTATTAAAAAAATTTTTTCTGGTTCTTTTCTGTTTTTGTTTCTTTGCAGAAGCAACAAGTATATCTTACATAAATCTACTGGTCAAGTTGCGGAGCGAGGTCAACTACCGTTGCCCGAAAGAGGCGAAGATCCGGGTGTCTATCCGACTACGCCCCGTCCTTCCTCCGCCCACTGTATAGTTTGGTCAGTGACACAATGCTTCTAATGATGTAGTGCTACGCTATTTTATACCCAGTATCAGATAGTTGGCACTAAAGAGTTGCTTCCGTCTTAGTTACCAGCTCCGGTATAATGGTCAGAAAATGAGAGAGAGATATGTATGTGAGTTGTAAGATTCCTTTAAGAGAACGACAGCGGTTCAGTGACCCGCAATGTGTCCCCATAGAATAGTCAGTGGTAAACGACAGATACACTCGATTTACCAGTTTGATATTTAATGTTTATGTTTTGGCTTTCGTTAGTAGTATTTTTGAAAAATTTTCTTTTATTAGATCGTCGAGCATCGGAAATTCTTGCAGAAATTACTAATGGAACAGAATGTGTTCGTAATTAAATTTCCTTACAAAATGGCTAGGTATTTTATCGACTACTTTTGCCTCATGACAGAAAAGTCTTGTAACCGATACACAGATAACTAGACGACACAAGACTCTACGTGACTAAGGCAACTAGACAGATTTGCCGATAAAAGCACCGACTAATAATACCACAGTATCGTATTACTCATCAAGTTAAGTAGGATAGCATAAGGGATGGTAGTCATTAGACTTCATCATTTGATCCGCAAAATGATTGCAAACTCGCAAATATCGCATCAGCAAAAGCAAATAGTTTACTTTATTTTTTCCCCCTTCTTCTTCCTTCTTCTTAACCGTATCCGTCAAAGCAATCTTTCTCTCATCTGTTCTCTCTCTCTTCCTTTTCTTTACTTTTCGGTCTCTATCTTGGAAGATGCTTAGAGAAGTTTTCTCAACCGGTTGTCCAGTATCAGTTTTAGAAGCCCGGGTAATGATCTCAACAGTCAGTGATTTATGGCAGGTACTTATCGTTGTGGTAATGTAGGCAGTACGAAGCATGTTTACATTCAAATTACTCCCCTCCTATGTCACTGTCGTATCACTGACAAATGTTCTCTGATTTGTTTTAGTCAGTTTTTGCCACGTTTCTCTGCTAATTCACCGATTTGGCTGACGTTGCAATCTCTTAGGCAACTGAAGGTAATTTGAATGGAACTGTATCAGATACCATTGTCAGTTGTGAGAGATCGAGATGCAGCTCGTTTGTGTGTTCCAAAGAAGATGCTCTAGTCTAAACTATCCCGGATAACGCTGCGTAGTGAATTTAAATTCCCCACACTACATTATCAAACCAACTAAATTAGTCAACAACAGTTTAGAGTTGCTTCGGTAGCTATTTTCGGCTTCTCTTATCGATGATTACTCCACATCACAAAATATTATTCCCAAAATTGCACTTAATATTACTGATTAAATGACTTATCGTGTTTGGCTTTTTGATGCTGATTCACGCAGCTTTCAATTTTTCAAATTTAATTCTGTATTTTAATTCATAAATATCAACGCCAGCAGATAAATTAACGCGCTTTTATTTATTTATATTTATAGATTTTTATCCTTAAAAAGTTAGCCAAATATAAAGGAAAATGTACAAAATTTTAAATTAAAAACATTTTTTAAAATTAAATTTTATTTCTTTTTATTTACAGGATTTAAATTTAACCACTACTTTTTTTAAAACCAGTTATAAATTTTATTATAGATCTACTTAATAAGTCATTTTTCATTCGATTACATTTAAAATAACAACTCATAAATAGACCACAACTAGACCAGACATGATAAATTATAGAATTTAAAATAATCCATAAACCAAGCATGAACGCTTTTTAAATATTTTTAAAAAATGAAGTCATCCGGAAATATTTTGACCAAACAGAGAGCGAGAAAAGGACTTAAAATTTTGAGGAAAAATTGCTATATTTTTTTCTGTAGAAAGTACAATCTGTAAGATTACTAATTACATGTTATTATAGGGCCCGATAACGAGACAAGACGAATGTATCAAGCTAGGGGATACCCTTAGAGAAGGAAGATGCACTAGCTACTATCTTTTGCTATCGGCCCCAGGCAAATGTCACATTGGCACACACCAATTTTCCTTACACCTCCTGTGTTTGTCAGTAATGCTCATGTCTTTGACTTTTTCTCCACCTTCGAGCTAACATTGCTCTTTACAACAGCATACTACGAAAGAACGGGGGAGCGAAAACATATTTTGCCCCCTGTATTTACCGACTATGTGACGGGATTAATGTACCATTATGTGAGCAGCAACTTTTCGGCAGACTAGCCAACCTATTACCTGACTCTAATAACAGGGAATGATAGGGTCAGTAATTAACGTACCATCCTTCCCGAACTCTGTTGGCGAGAAAATTACCAGCCGGCAGCCTAATGATTGTCACCTTCTAGCTTGCAGTTTTCTGTAATAGCAATCAAAGTAAGGTCGTAAATCTGGATGATCCCATCGTACATTTGTCTTCTTGCGTATCCTAGTGATATTGTATGGGCATTCTGATAAAAATACCTTGTCACAACTTAAGAAAATGATGATGTCTTGCCTCTGGTTTTCACTCTTTTAAATGATTCGTCATTGAAATAAATAGGTCGAAGCTATAAAGTAATAGACAGTCCCGATTACGTCGGGATAAATCAGCAAGGATTATTGTAATTAAACAGACTAATCATCGGCAATAAAGATATTTTTTTTCTCAAAAGTTTACTATAGTTAATTTTGCCAATTTCAATTTATTTCCACTTTATAATCGATACTTTTAATATTTTAATTAATAAGCTATTTTTGTCTTAATATAATTATTACTATATTTACATGAAAATTAGCAATTAAAATCGCTGCTAAAAGTTTTAATCTACGTATTAAAAAATATTTTTTAACGTGTCGAGTTTTAGAAATTTGTAGGCGCTAAAATTTCCCTGTGCTACATTTGATGGCTTTTAATTGGATTTCTTTTAATAGTTTTATTAATTATATTTTTTTTAATAAACAATTTTCATAATATTAGACTTTTGTGCCTATTTTAAAATTATTTTTATTATCAGGTCAAAAACATTAATTTCCTTTATATGTCGATAGTCTATGTCTACTGTCTACAAAAAATTCAAGTGCATAGTTTTGTATAAGGTTTTTATTTTAATATACATATTTAATATTAATTTCTATAAATTAAAACATAAAATTGTATTTATGTCTTAACACATAGCAGGTTATGTTTTAAAAAAAAAACATGAAATTTTAATAAAATTTTGAGTTACTTAGAAGGGTACTCAAAAATCTAGAATTAATTTGTTCCTTCACCTGTTATGCAATCATTTTTAGAAAACACAATCCTTCTTAGGTAATTTTAGCATTTATAAAGTAATTTGACGGTTTTAAGACTCGAGAAAACGAACTAATTAACTCCAGTTTCATAAGATGCACCAAGTGTGACAGAAAGTGATGAAAAACTCAACTTTCATTTTCCAATGTTCGATTCGTTCAAGCTTCACTCATCAATGTCTCTTCTTCAACTTCCAAATTAGAAAGATCTACCGAAAAGAATCGACCTGAAAAAGAAAGAAAGAATAAAAGAGGAAGAAAGAAAGAATAAAAAAGAAAGAGTCAATTTTTAACTGTAAGGAATTTGACAATCTCTATTTAGAGTCTTGTGTGGCATTTTGTATTGTGTAGAAATCCTCAGCATTTAATCGGTTGGACATTATTCAGCTTTTGTTACATCATACCATCTAACTACTTTATCCTTAATCCTATGATGCGCATCATCGGATATTCAAGATCTGACCCACAGGCAGGGGTGCTATAAGGCATGGTACGAGTAAAAGAGTCTGCTATTCTCACTTAGCTGATGTCATTTGGCTGCTGTGGGGTGATCACTGGAGTGAGAAGCTACCTGTCTGTTTTTCATCACTTTTTTTTTATATTCCTTCGTACGGAATTTGTTTTTCTCGAGTTTTAATATGTCTAGAAGAGTCATTATCAACTCTTGCTTAATAAATGAAAAGCTAGCTACGTTTTACTATTTTACAAACTATCGTTAAAACTCGTGGAAAATATTAAAAGCGTAAACCTGTAACGTTCCACCTTTAAACATTTAGATATTAAATATTTCATAATAGTTTTGAAGAAAATGATATACCGTTGGGTCCACATAAAATAAAAGTTTTGCCGACGTATACGAGAATAGCAATAAATTATATTTTTCAAGCGTTTAAAAGTTGTGTTCATCCTAAAATATGTGTGTGTGTGTATTTATATATACATATAAAAAATCTCTTTATTTCGATCAAAATAGATTAACCTAGTAAACAAATTTTATTTTATTTTATATACATATTTTTTAGTAATAGAAGTGGATTTTTATGGAGGTGGAAAGGTTGATTGAATGAGTTTTTGTAGCTTAGTTAATTTCTTTCTTTGAAGAAATTTTTGTTTTAATTTAAAACGATCGATAAGAGAAGCAAGAAAAGCAAATAAGAATTTTATTTAAAAATAAAGTCTTTATAAGTTTTTACATTAATCTACTTATGTTTAACTTTTAACTAAAACTTTATTATTTTAAATTTTAAATATATATATATATATAAGTTTATAACAATTTACATTATACGGTTATACTGTCTCCTATATAATCTATAAATATGTGAGGTTATCTACGATCTACGTATGTAATTTATACAGCTTGTCTACTTTGGATACAAAGCTTGTGCATAAAAAAAATTCTATTCAATATATCAATATAAATTTTAAATAAATCTTATGTATAACAGTTTATTAAGATGGTAAACAAAATTATTCACTCAATAATTTACATATAATCCACACATATATGCCTACATCAATTTATTTATTACACATATACTTGTGTCCTATAAATGAGAATTAAATTGTAAACGTAAATTAAATATAAATTGATTTATTAAGTTATAGCCCTATACAGAAGTTATTTTTATAAAAATTTAAGGAAATATTAATTTTAACAAAGATAAAAATAAAATTTTAAAATCTTTTAAGCTAAAATTGTATTAAAAATTTCATTTAGAAAAATTTTTTCTTCTCACAATTTACCAAAATAATTTAATTTTATTTGTAATAAATCATTATTTTCACTTCGTAACACTCGGAAATTTAAGTTTTATATATATATAGTAGGACTATAAATATACGTGTTATAAATATTAAAAATTCATTAGAATATATTTATTTAAAATTTTATAAAAAGAAAAATAGATATGAAAAGTAGGTAACGATGACGACATTTCGGTATAGCAACCCTTCCAGGTTACTCAGAGCGTGTCAATCAAGATTTTTGCCACCAACAAGCATTTCTTTATCGTCCAACTTAAGATTATTGGCATCTCTCCAGAGATCATAGGTTTATATTAAATTGTTTTCATTCGACCGATCAACACGTGCCACGACTATAACACCAATAGTGCGAATTCGAAATTGCATAGAAGGCACGAAAAATACTTTACTTCTTCGATATCGATGGACTTCTTTTCTTGTTTTTTTATCGAAAAATGTGACACGAGTTATGATGCCAACGCTGATAAATCCATTAACCTAGTTATTTTAATCGAAAAGTTTACGCAATGATCCGTAATAATTTTACTGGATTTTTTATAGATTTTAATGTATATTTTTATTGTGTAATATATATAT
Organism: Centruroides vittatus; assembly: GCF_030686945.1. Taxonomy (NCBI): domain Eukaryota; kingdom Metazoa; phylum Arthropoda; class Arachnida; order Scorpiones; family Buthidae; genus Centruroides; species Centruroides vittatus. Next base: position 3,596,166 of record NW_027122644.1, read on the forward strand.
ATATATATATATATATAGTTTTATTTTAGAAACTAATCGGTGTTTTAATAGACTAGATGGAGGCCCCCCGTAATGTCAAAGATCAAATTGGGTGAACACCTTAACGATATTAATGGCTGGAAGAAAATGATGATGAAAGTATCGCAGTCACGTTTGGCAATTAGGTCCTCTTGATACAGAACAACGCTTTCCTCAATCGTGTTCTTGTCACGATGACGTCTAAAATTAAAAGCGTTACTAAACTTTCGATTAATGCCGAGGAGAAAGCACGATGCAATATTTGGATTTAAGCCATTTTTATGCTATTTTTGAGGAAGTTATTTTCAATTTAAATGATTTCCTTTCTCGTTAATAAGGCGCGAAACAATCGTTAGTCTTCTACCATTTTTGCTCGAGAGTAAAGGCAGGTCGGGATGCGCCCCGGGACGAGCTGTCTGAAACAAGGTTGTATCGGGGTCCCAACCTTGACACCGGGCTACTGTGCCTTACGTATAACACCTGTTAGTTCCGGTAGTTATCACTAAGCGTCCTTCGCTTTTCATCCGATGACAACTGAAAGTGTGAAGATCGACAAAAGCAAAACAATGAAGCTTCAGCGAAGAGCAATCGTCTATAGTTTTCACCTGATGTACCACCTGTTAAGTTATTAAATGATTCCGTTTCTAACAAAACTCTACCTGTTTCAAAACAATCCATAACCTCGCTTGTCACCTGTATCTACACCCGAAGGCTGAATAATTCCCAATTTGCACATATAATTTAATTTCTTTTAATTATTCTAAGATGATTTCATACAGCATCCTTTTCCGATTTGTCAAATATTCAAATTCTGCAATATCCGTAAAGTCAAAAATATAATAATTATATCCCATATAATTAAAAAAGGCCTAGAGATTTCCACATATTTTCATCCCCATTTTTTTTTTCTTTTTTAAGAACCCCAACAAGTGCTCTGAAGCGATAGCACTTAATGAAAAATTTTTATTGGAGATCACACCACATGAACAACATAGTTTGTGGTTGATGTGGCACCAACATTCCAGTAGAAACGCGATCTGGTATTGGCTGGAACAAGTGGTCAGGGGATCCTAAAATTGGCAAATATATCATCGAGTGGAAACGATAATAAACCATCTGACATTCTGCTTTTGATCCTCCTATTTGAGTCCTCCAGAACACGTGTGAAGAGGTAGAAAGCCTGTTAACAGAAATCTAAAATATAATAATATTCTCACAGCTAGTAAGATATTTTGTTTTTTAAATTTTTATTGTTATATATATATTATTTAACAATTATTAATTAGCAATGAAAATTAATCTACTTCATCATCGATTAAAAAGATATAATAATAAACAATGGCTATTATCATTACAAAGCAGATGTATAAAACTATCGAACCGTCTAATTTTATGGCATTAGAAGGTAGAAGAATGAAGAATCGACGAAGTGTTGATACTTGGCATAGAAAGGGATCGTCAACTAAGGGTGCCATTACGCTCTCTTTCTTTCCCACCTTGTTCTTGTATAGCTAGAGGCAGGTAAGGAGTGTGGTCTATATCTCCCCTATAATACCATCCGTGGACCATCTGGCGCTAGACTATGATCTTCCGTCAATTATAAACAGCAAATAATACCCGGATGTTAGTATGGGGTGGAGATAGATAACTTTCTTTTAACATAATAGTTAAATGTTGGAAGCGAGAGTCGCTTTTTCTTTTCTCTCTTTTTTAATTAAACATTTAACTTATTATTAGAAACTTATTAGAAACTTATTATTTAGAAACTTATTATTAGTCAACTTATTATTAGAAAAATAGAGATGAATTTCAATTTAAAAATGAAATTATTTATTAAATTTTATTTATGGCCGGTATTTAAAATTAAAATTTAGTAAATTTTATGTATATTTTAAATATTTAAATCTCATTTTTTTTCATTCTATAAAAGTCGTCAGACAGATTTAATGACTCTTTTTTTTCCACCGTAAAAATGGAGTATTTTCCATAATTAAAATCGAATCTGCCAAGCACAACCAACAAGTGCGGAGGTAACTGTTAAAAGTTTTCGAGTTTGTTAATATAAAAAAGTGAACAAGGTTCCGAAACTAGTTGGAAAATCATCGAAGCAAACTCGACGGTATAATTACACCTGTCTATGTTTTCCGGTTCTTCCTACCTCGTATTTCAACACCTTATTGTCTTGTTACTTACATCTATGTATGTTTAATTACACTTCCAGTTGTAGGGAACCAACCATGAAGTGAGGAAGGATGTAGTAATTACTGGACACAAGTGTAACCAGCACTTCGTCTTTGCTTAACATACTGACAATGTCATTGTTTGATTAATTTACTACAAATACCCCAAGGGTGATATATTGTTTACAAATTTTAAGCTGAATGACTTCACAGTGGACAGGAACAGCTATCAAAATTTCATTTTAACGTTTTCCTCTCTTTTTTCGGGTATAAAAATAGATCAAAAATTTCGATAATCCCCGAAAATATTCTATAAAAAATTAAGAAGTATATTTATAGGCCAATATAGATCGATCATAGCAAATTATTTAAATTATTATTCTTTTATCTTACGTGCTAGATTTTATTTTTGAAAAAAAAGAGGAAGTTATTTGAACTTTATAGTTAAATGTGTTCATATACATAGACTATATATATATATAAACATATAGCTAGAAGCTAGAGGGATGGTGTGGCGTAGCTAAGTGGCAACAATGTCAAGTAGATATTTTCCAATCAGTCACGGAAAATCAGAGAAAAAGTCGTATGTGACCTAAGGTCATACACCGAGGTCCCTCGATCTGGGAACTTCACCTAGTGCATGTAATTGGAAGCTTTTGGAATCGTAGGTGGTGGGGTCATTGCTCCGGGTGCACTTTGTCTTCTCCGTCAATCTATGGTCTGCTGGATAATTAAAATTGTGAGTTAAAAGACTTTTAAAGTTTTTAGCCCCTAATGTGACTTACAAAAAAACGGGGAAGAAAAACTTAGATGAAACACACGATAAATATCCGCATTTAAAAAATGAAATAGTTTGTAAATACTGTATATATATTTTTTTTAAATTGATGGCTCATAAACCTATTTATATGTTTGATAAGTTAAAAAATGAATGTGGAGTCATCTAAAATGACCTATCTACTCTTGCGATATTATCTTCATTGTCTCCAGGCGTAATACATTTGGTAGTCAGCTTTGAAAGGCAATTTATGAAGTTCATAAGTTATGGAATGCAAATATCGAGATGTGTCGAATTCTATTAATACAATCGTGATGGATATTTCACGATTTTCGGTATAACGACTGATGATCTGACTCTCAGCACTCGACAACGTTTCGATTAAGTTCATTTACTTCGGACTGTGTATTATTATTAATCAACAAATCCCGTTTTGAAAATGGAAGACGTGACATACAATTTGACAACCATGAAGTGCGTGACCTTTATAACAATCTTAAGTCATTTTGCACGTTGGAGTGTCTCGTGATTACCTTGACCGACACTATCTTCTCTAACACGAAGATTCGGTAGTCTAGTCTATGTGCTACTATTACAGATAAGAAATCTACTTTCTATTTTTTTTTAAAAAAAAGTAATAATTAATATTGTAAACTGGTTAAAGGAGAAAATTACTTTTTTTCTTTCGGGATGCTTCATTACGAATTGGGCTTATATTATGACGGATAATTATAGGAAAAAAGAGAATTCTTAAAAAGGAAATGTTTGTATAAATCGATAGAATCCATCAAGCAGAAACATTTGATAATTTTCTGGCTAAAAACGAACCGCAAATTACCTATATGGATGAACTTTTTAGTCACGAACAAAGCAGTGGTCCCACCTAAATTATCTATCGCTATTACTTCAATCCATACAATATACGTTCATTCATTTTTCGTTTGAGTTGTTCCTCCCCTAAACCCTTTGTTTCTTGGACGACGATTTGCTCAACAACATCAGTTCGTCAACCTTGAGTTTTCTAACTTCCTGAACTGATCTTGGTACGGTTCACTGAGATGGATGGACCTGCTTAGTTCGCAGACCTTTACATACGTCATTAAACTTGGCTTTCCCAGATTCATTCAGTTTTTTTCTTCTCCCCTTAAACATATTTTTTAAATACGCAAGTTTATCCGTGAAAATTAAAAGTTTGTTTACACTAGTAATTCTTTTCCCGTTGTTTTTGTTGTTTAATTGATTGTTACAAATATCAAACACAATTAAGTCTGAGGTACAGTCAATGTTTTGAGTGTATTAAGTATAACGAGGTTTATAAATCTAGAATTCGTCTTCTAGGAGGTCATTACACGTCTTCTTCCAGTTAGTTACGGCATCACTTAATTGAAAATAATGCTTTCTTAGATCACGAAAGAAAGTGATGAACAGTATAAAGATGAAGAAAACAAGACCTCTTCTAGGTCTTTACTCAATTACATAAAAATATCTTAATTTTCTGCGGGATTTATTATGATTTTTTTAAAATTAGATATTGCAGCAAGGTTTAATTTTTTATAGTTTAAATATATTTAGCATCTTCCTGGAAATAAATTGCAATGTTAGATTATACTCGAAAATAGTAAAACTCGCTTTAAATTAATCAATTTTTGAATTTTAATGCTGGGGAAAAATCTATATAATTTTGATATCGCACTTATTTGCATCATCCGGTTACAGAAAAACACAATAAAGAAGATAAAGAAGGCATCAAATCTCGAGAAAGATCCCGAATGGGATTTGGTGTAGATATTGTGCCATTAAATCCACTGAAGATAGCTGCATTGTGTTTCAAATGTTTCAAAATCCAACGAACACCAAAGATCGAAAACAGTATAAACAAGGAAGGGAAAAAAGATTCTAGTTTTAAAAATCGACATTTCTAGTGTCTTCTATAAATAAAATCGGAAATAGACAGGTGTAAAATATCTCATTTTACAACGTAATGCGGATGTAAAATGACAAACTGATGCTGTAAAATGGAATAGTTTTTTGCTGTCGATAACTAAAAACTGTTAATATTCAATATAGACGATTAAAAAGTGATTTATAATCAGCAAAAACACTCGAGTCTACGAGTTAGCGATCGTCGAGTTTATTCCAGCCTCTCCCTAATGCTTGGAATAAAATGAAGCGATAAGTTCTAGATTTTTCGATTATTTTGATACAGGACACCTGCTATTGATCGATAAACAGCTTTTCCTAACTTTAAAAATCATGAAAAAAGTAGCCAGTTGACTTACACCTACTTACAAATTCACTGGCTTGAAAAAAAGTCAAGTTATTTGTAACCTTCAATTATAGAATCTTCTTTATGTAGTCGGTTCAAAATAGTGTAGGATGACGAAACAATTACTCTAGAGCTACAATTATTATAAAGACGAATCAATGACTCAATTACTGTTATTTTTTCTTGTTTTTTTTTTTTCTTTCGTGCACGTCACTTTCTGAACCAGTTGCTGGTTTCTTTCTTTCAGGAATTTTAAAAACTGGAAGAGGAGTGAAGAAAGGATCTTTTTCGATAGGAAGAATTAAAAGAATGCGTGGAAGCATTTAACAGATAACAAGGCCATATGCCAAATATACTAAAAGAGCGAGAGAAGTACCTGAATGAGAACGGCGCACTCAGACACAATCAATACACTGTCCTTCTGTATGAGTCGACGAGCGTGGAGAACACTTCTTTATCGCCGTAATTGGTGACAAACCGCAGTTCCAGGCTTGGCTACCCGCGGTGTCTGCCATAACGCAAAAGGTAAGTCGGATCCATTTGCGATTTTTATCAGAATCTCCTCCCAAACTGAGCCAGAGAGTGGATAACTCGTTAATGTTTAATTAATGCGCGAATTAACGGTTTGTTCTTACTTTGCCCTCTTTATTTTTCCGGCCTTCCGGTAGGGGGAGATATATTTAACGATAGCCTGAATTTTTAAGAGCCTTTCTCTCGTAGCTGCGCCTGTTCCGAGAGCGAAATTGCGTGTCGGCTTCATTTATGGCATAGAAAAGTCGAGTTTAATTCCATTTGGACCGGTCAAAAAGTATCTTCGGCTACGTTACAGTCAAAGTATAAGTTTAATTTGTAAATTCAGCACATCATAACTGACGTGTCTGTAGACGGTCAGATTCCCAACAGCGAGTAGAAAGACACCACGTCATCCGATCTGACGTTTGTGGCTGTCCTAGTCGGCCTCATGATAATGCTCCAGCATCGAACTGTCATGTCTGACATTTTCTGGAGAATCTTCAGCACAGTATAATCCATTCCTGACATTGTCTTATTATATACCGGGTTGGAGGTATTATAACTTTTTCCCCACTCCACTTTGTTACCTTTTCAATATTTAAACGTCTTGTAGAAGTCGGGGAAAAAAGTGGAGAAAAAATAAAAAAATTGTGTCTTTATATAGGGACTACATTGAATATATGGTTAAGTTAGGAACAATTTTTGTAAACAATATTGCACAGTTTTAAGCAGGGGGGAGAAAAGAACAAGGAGAAAGTAACGTAAAAAACAAAAGTAAAAAAAAGTGCTTTTATAAAGTTCAGGAGAATTTTTGTACACGATTAATTTTTTTTACTTTATACGAAGACAAAATTTTGAAAGTACCATCTATCTTTCTATTGGGGAAAGTCATACAGGGTAGTGAAAAAAGCTTTGGATTAAGGCAACCTGTTTTCCGAGCAGACATCAGAAAGTGGTTCGGAACGTCAACATGAAATATCACGTCCACATTTCGGTCGGTTAGACCCTAGAGACTAGTCAACACCGGGTCTGGTCTGGCGTAGTTTCTACCCACTTCGAATTGGCTCATCAATTAGGCTTAGGTGCAGTCCAACCATCAGGAGATAGGAGGGAAATGCTTTGCGATTTTCGCCCCGTGTTTTGTAAGCACTTGGCCACAGTCTTATCTGGATGTGGCACAGCACTTGCAGTGTATTGACACTTGAGCGTTTATCAGCACACCGGTAATGAGAGAGATGCCGGATTAAGCTTGAATGCTTGCGGTCTGCGGACGAAACAAAGGAATCCCCCACCCCTTGCCGCAATAACCGAGATGGGATCGATTGAAGTACTACAACGCCTGCAAACCGTCGACGGTCCGATGACAAATCGTCAACTGCCGTTATCACCACCGTCCGGGTACTGCTGACACATCATCCAACGTCCAGTCTCTGGTCAGGATGGAATTTTTCTATCTCGTACACTTAATTACGAGTTGCTAGCCAATCCCTGCTCTCTCCAACCTTATAAAAATCCCCTTTTAATACTATTGGTAGGATTTACAGAAGGGGAAAAAACAGTGCAACAATATTTAAGCACTTTAGAGGTTTTTAAGTACTCTAATATCCGGATGAATTGATTCCCTTTTTTTCGGTGATTTTGTACGATAAAACTGGATCCAAATGTAGAGATCAGCTGAGTCAGATTTAAGTTTGTCCATGACTTAACGGTAATTAAAGATAGAAAAAAAAAATGCTCTGTTAAAGCAAAAGGAGTGCGTATAATTTCTTTTTCTTTTTTCATCGGGAAAATTTACGACAATTAAGCTAGTGTTATAGTCATTTTTTGCTCTATTAGTCACCGCCCATCTTAGACATTCTTTAGTCCCTAGAATAGTCGAGTGTGTTAAGAGCACTTCTTTGTTTTGCTAATTTTTACAGGCAGGTGGATGGAAACTGAAAAGAAATTTTCGAGGAATAAAGCACCCCCTTCTCGAATTTCGTTTGTGTTCATAGAAAAGTTGAAAGAAAATTCCAGGCACAAACATACAGGAGCCGAAAAACACGTTTCGTGCAATTACAAATAACTAAAAGATCGCGTAACATCCCACCGTAGGTTCAAGACCTCCCAGATTAGAACCAGACTATTGTTAAAGTCTCCGCATTCCTAGATTTTATAGTGGGATTTTTTTTTACTCGCCTGTCCATTCCACCCTACCTCACCCCAGGGGATGATGGACAGTGCAATTTGGTGCACGTGCAAGATCACCACCTCACCCCAGACCGCAGTTGCGGGAGTGTGGAGGGAGGACCCTATTCCCACTTCGGCCACCCACTCCTGCCCCGGGCATAGTAGTAACGAACCAAATTTCTCCTTTCATCAATCATGTTGGATGTGACACCAAGAAAACAAGAATTCCGGCTAGAACCGAGGCTGCAGTGACGCCGTGTCTGTAGGTGTAACGTTACACACTGCTGGGAACGAGGGAAACTCATTATTGGTTCAAAATACATAGATCTCTAGCGATGAGACTATTGCAACACCGAATTATCTATTAACGAGGCTGTCAGTGCTGCTTTTCGGAGGGCCAAAACTCCGAGGGTTTCTCTCAAAAGACAAACAGCTCGGGCAAACGTCTAGACAGTCGAACCCCCAACAGGCCTCTACAACGTCTGGTAGAATGACATGGTCAGTCAAGGTCAGGTCAGGTCATCCACAATACGTGACCTTTCGATTAGAATTGTGTGGCTGAAAAATAGAATGGGGGAACCTACTCTTTACAAATAATCAACTGATGGGTGAAGTGCCAGATTTCTAATTCGGAGGACCGCTTAAGGGTGAAACTGGACTCTAGAATAATATAAATAAGAGGAAGAGATTTTGAATAAAATTTTAATTTTTCGGTCAATTCTTCGACGATAAAAAGTTGTACCGTTATGCGTAACGGTACCTAAAATAGCTTATTGTTGTATCCGGGATTACACACATTGTCGAGTTCCCATTTTTCAAATTCTTATTTTCTAAGCAATATCCGGATTACAACTTATTTCAATGTGTTTTTTAATTCTTTATAATCCAACGATTCGTGTTCGGTATTGTTCCCAAAGTTTTGTGCCAAGAATATCTTTTTTTTTTTTTCCTTTTTTTCCTACCTTACAACTATCCCGACACATCGGGTGATGTTTCAACTTATTGTCTGAGGATTAAAAATATAGGATAAATCCTTCGAAGAGATATAAAATTCACCAAACTTTCTTATAAAAGAAGTTCTACTCTGTGTAGTTATTAACATTATTTTCATTTTTAAAACTAGAGCAAAGTACGAAACTCTTGCATAAAAATTTTAGTGGGGCAATGCAGATAACAAAATACAAAAATTGCTACGAACTTGCAAAAGATAATACGCACTCATCCTCTTCAAAGATAACGTTATCATAACAACCCTTTACTTCATATACATTTTTTTTCTTCCCTCTTTCTCTCTCGCTCCCAGTTCTACAGAATATCCAACCTAGCATTTTACTTATAAATTTCTAAATCTAATTTTGCAGAAAGTACAGTTTAGATAAAGTTAGACTAAAAAGCCATTTCGGTAAGAATAAAAAAACTGGGGTTCTTCCATCCTGTAAAGATAATAATCCTGTAAACTGGTTCCTATCTCTCTCTCTCTCTAACATCCTTCGTATCAAAGCAGAACATTGTTTTCTTGCAAGCTCTATTAGTGTATAATGCTCACCTATATCCATATTGTAGCAAGTATGCGGAAATTGTTATTTTTAACTCGACTTTCTGTAAATCTCTACCTGTCTCAATAAATCACTGTTTAGAAGCTGAAATTGGAGGTATTGCTACAGATGACTGGAGTATTCAAACATGATTACCCAAGTAGAATAAATGGCACAGTTGCCCGTGTCCAATACGCTGTTTGTGTCACGCTATCCGCAACCGTTACATAAACAGAGAGATTATGGCAGGACCTAGATGGACGTTTATTAGTCAAATGGATATTAATTTTGCATAGGAAAAGAGGAGTTCAAAGACCTAGGTCAGGACGAAGTTTTTAACGAAAATCTATAACTTTAAGCGGGGTTAAAACGCGTTGTTTAAAAGGTCAGAAATAGCATTTTGTGGCTATTATGTGCAGCGGCTTGACCTCCCACCTCGTCCGTCCGTCGCAGGGATTGCCAACAACTTGTAACAATTAACCCACCTCTTGTCACTGACCACTGGTCATCTGATCTTCCATCACATTCAATTACACTCGTCCGCCGGCTTATAGCGGTTCATTAGCCAGGAATAATGTCCATCACACCGGACAATGGTCAGTAGAGAACATTTAGTCCAGGTCATGTGGTCATACAATGAAGTTCGGATGGACATTGTGACGCAGCTGGCGGTCTGGCTGCTCTCTTCGCCTTTGACATTACTCATCTGCAGCCTGTGTGGCGGCTGCTGCTAATGAATTGCCGCGGAGATGATGGCATTTTCTATGGGAAATAGCCGTTTTATAGATAATCTACTAATATCGATCATTTGTACTGACTCTAAAACGTTTTCTCTTTTAAAAAAAGAAGCAGAAGAAAAAATTGATGGGGATGATTCATATTCGGGCTCTTGTCTCAACATCCCGACGAAATGGTGAAAGAAAAGTGAACTAAAAAAAGGCAACCATGTATCAAAGACAGGAAAGAAGCGGGTGCAGAGTGCAAACTTTCCCATGGATGGATGGACAATAGGTCCTGACCCTGGGGTTCTCACCTTACCCTGACCCCAAACCACCTATTCACACAACGTTCTACAACGGTGCTCGGTGTGTCCGATTTCCTGCCTCCCTCACACAGGTTGTTTTCTGCCCGTTTGTCACACAACTATGTACCGTGTCAGTGCACAATCTGGATACTTCATGTTCATGCGGGGAAACATCGACATCTTTACAATCATATTGATCGATGACGGCACCGTTCGAATTCTGTTTGTCCATTTTCGTTGACCCGCTTGTCCTATTTTTAATCGACTGTAGAAAATCTTTTAAGTGATTTCGTGTAAGGAAAAATATAATTATCGTGCTCTTCCAGGCTGTCGTTCGCAGCACAAGAGGCTTTAAAAGCGATAGGACCGCACGAGCATCACCGCACGCCATTTATCCATTGGTTCGGCCTTTCCACAACAATGTGACAATGGCAATAGACAACAGAAGACAAAGCGACAAAAGAGAAGGCTTTCTGTCCATACATCTCGTGTCACCGGAAGTTTGGTGTCGAGCATTTCCGTTTGACTCCCAACTTCCCGACTGTCAGGGAGCTGCAAAGCTAGTGAAAGGGTACAAATTTGTCCCGTTCTCCTTTTGTATAATCGGCTTGGCCCTTGTCCAGGTGGCCGGAAAAGGTGGAAACATGGAATCAATTTGTACGCATCCTTTTGTTACTACATCTCCAGTCACCTTTCAGCTAAATCTGTCTTCCAACTAAATGTCATTGATCAGATTACTTCTTACAAAAGCCTGATTCCTAAGCCCACACTTCCTTCCAAAAAAAGAAACCGTAACGCGGCAATCCCGATAGAATTCGTAATAAAATTTTAACTATTTTTTAATCTACACTATCAGATGTATCCGTGATTAGAAAAAAACTTATTAAACGTACAGAAGAAAACTTAGAAAATCCGAGTAGATACCTCAGATTATCAATCTCTTCAAGCTTTCATAAGTAGCAAAGTTTAAGGTGAGGTTACAATTTTATAAGAGGGGCGACTAAGCAGAGATATGTATTAGTATAAGACACCCCAGACGAACAACGATTATATATATAGGGGGAGGATAATGTCAATCACGAGGTGCCAAAGGCAGAAAAGGGGAGAGGAACCGATTATACAAGGACAGCCTCTAGTCACGGCCCGACATTTCACCCCACATAATAAATGACAGGAAACGGTGCCAGACAACCCGGAGTAATGCAAATGATTTACCGTGTGACTACCATCATTCTTAAAGTTTATTATAATAATCACAAAGGAGGCATGTCTTGAGTCGCCCGCCATCTAAAACGTGCTTATTGTAGCTGCGCACAGGAACATTGGATGTGCGACTTACTTTAAATGCATTCATTGATCTATGCTGCCCTTTGCTTTGTACAGCTGCTTCTTACAAACAGTAAGTTACTTTAAATTTGTTGCAATTGCTCCATTCATATTTATAGATATCCGGGAGTTTTTCTGCTTCGGTGATATTTATGTTTATTATCTATACTCCTTTTTTTTATTAATAAGTTACTTCCATTTACAGGTTCAGTTAATAAATTATTTTGCCATCTGCAAGAGGTTTTTTTATGCAGACGGATATGCGCTGATGTTTTTTTTTCAATAAATGAGTAAGAGCTTCATTGTTTGATGAGAAGCGAGGTGCACTCTTCTGTAAGGAAAGAAATTGGAAGATATTTCTGTTGTTTCTGCACGAAATAAATATTCTAAGTTTATTTACCACGTTTAAATCTTTAATAAAAAATAAATTAATTTAATTTATAAAGTTTAAAAATAGTTTAGTGATGAGCGAGGATGATTTTGTTTAAGGAGAAGATACCTTCACCTAATTTTATAAAAACGATTTTTTATTTTATGTTTTAAAGGAGTACATTTTAAATTTAATAAAATTAAGTAACGAAATAATAATATAAAAAGAAAAAAAATACCAGGTTGATTTGGTCGAAAATAATTAAAGGACTTTCCTTAAATTATATAAAAATAAATTTAAGCAACGAGAATCGAAAGATTCTATTCTTTTGAAGGATAATTGAGGAGGAGGAGAAGGTTTTTGATAACTTTTTGTGCTTGTTTCTTTGAAAGGAAGTTTTACTTTTTCTTCGGGAGGAAGTTTTGGCTCGTGCAGAAGGCTCGGTGACGCTACGCCCTCTGGAGATGGAAAAAAATACTAATCAGAGTATTATTACGATTGGAATCGATAATTCAAAATACTGACAGGAATATATTGATTTTTATCATTATAATATAAATTTCATGAACAAATCCTAAATATGAAAAAAAATTAAATAACATATTTTACTCCGTAGAGAAGATAATGAAGTGATTTCTGAACTGTTTCGAGTTACGAACTCGTTACAAAGATCACTCTATGTGTACCCCTGTACTGATGTTACGAATCGAACTATTAAACTAACGTTTCGAGCTAGTTACGCGTAACAAAATAGATATTCGAAGCAATGTTATTTCGAAAAGAAAAAACCTTACTAATTTAGAATTTGTAGTCAAGTCTCTATAGATCATACAACCGGTAGAGGTTAATAAGTGCACGACTTCTGTGTTTCAGGTCCAGCACAGCTGCATCAAGACTATATTCGTAGAAGCGAGATTAAAGGGGGGTGCAGCGTTGTGATGGATGGTTTTCGGGTCTGACCGTTCACCCCGGCAAGGAAATAGGAGCAGGGACCAGTTCACGATTGGCCGATGGCAAACCTGTAAGCTGCAATTCCTCAGTTCGTTCACAAAACAGCAAGATCAGAAATTACAGGATTTCTATCAAACGTATTCTCATCTGCTCAGCCTCTTCCAATCTTTCCCTTTGTCGATCCGGTGTAACTTGTCATTTGGAAAATTCCTCCCTAAATGTCTCTAGCTAGTGAATTGGTTAAAAAGGCATTTACTCCACTTCAATTTAACTTGTTAAAAATAGAATGAAGGCTAGATTCTCTTGTTGAAGATATATAGAGAGTTAAATAAGATAGATAAGCTTGCGATTTACATATATATATATATATATATATATATATATATTTTAAAAAAAGTGTAAAAATTCGATTTAGATACGCTTATAATTTATGAAAATAGTGTGAAATTCGAGATATGTAACGAAGAACTCCTGACTTAAGATACGAAAGGCAACTCACGATTTCGAAATTTGCGAATTGTTCTTAGTAGATAGAAGCAGAGAAGTCGGTGGATGAGTATAAAAAAAAAAGTCAGATAATTTGGCTGTATTTTCCTCACCTCTCCATTTATCACTGGGAAAGTTTTCAGCAAGGAAATTACCATTCGCGGGAGCTTGGATTAACGACCATTGGTCGGACAATGTCCTAACCGGTGAACATAATAACACCAATCATTGAGCCGCCACCATTTATTTTAGAAGGAGATAGTTCAACAAAAGTACTCTCCATTACAACGATTGTGCTAACACTAGAAGACAGCAGCCTCCGGGTCTCTTTGCTTGTCTTCTGACTCCTTTTACTATGGATGATGTCTTTGGGCGCGGGAAAATTATCAGAATCCTACACACAGATCCGAGAGTTTCTACCACCCTCCCACCGAGTTAAAAATGTAAAAAAAAAATCTACTGCAATTTGTTAACTTGTTTTATTAGCTGGAAATAAAATACATTAACTCTTTAGCCTCGGGTCGTTAATGATTTATTGTCCTATTTGGAACAAAAATATCGTATTTATTACAAATATTGCCTGGTATAGAAATTTAAAATTAGAAAGGAAAATAAATAATCCACCCATCATATTAATCCGTGCCATCAATATATATATATATATATTTTATATATATATTTTAAAACAGATAATTCTAAATTGCGTCTCATTCAGCTCATAAAATGTAGAAGATGGAACGATAGATTTTTGTAGAAAAATTTAACGCGTTTTAGCAACTTTCTAAAGCTAAGTTTTGTCAACATCAACAAGTCTGATAACAAAGTTAAGAGAAAAGAATGGCATTGGCATCCAAAGTGGCAGTGTTCACTAGATATATTATGTTCCGGGTTGTGGCCCCTCCCACGATTGAACAGACGGGTGACAATTAATGTATGGTCGAGTCTGCAAGAGGTGGATGTCTGCTATAAGATTGATGAACGGAAACCTCTAGACAATAAGCACCTACACAGGGACTCTTTGCCATTCTCATCTTATTAATTTAACTGGGTACCCGATAGTATCTGGGAGGAGGTTGGCTGACAAATACTGGTGGATCCAAACTGTCATTCTCTCCTACTAGCACCCGCTGGAGTTTCTATAATATATGAAGGAGAAAAGACATTCCACTATAGCTTAGATTTATCCTCCGTAATAGAAAGATAATTATGGATATTGGCATATCTGCCAGATTTATTTACACCTGAAATCTTCTTAAATGCACTTTACACCGAGAGCTTATCAGGACTTAAACTTATTTTTAACAATTTTTTTTTTTTATTCTATTAGAAATTTTTTCTTTGCATAAATTTTTGTGGTGCGAATTAACGAAGCGTAAACATAACGGATTTTATTTGTAATTGTTTAATTTTAAAAATATTTTTGTTGATATATTTCTTAAATTTTAAATGACATAGTTACCTTTTAAACATCATAAATGAATCAAGCATTCAACTTGATTCTATTGATCTCTCTGGGGGACAATACCAAGGTCGCCCGAAGATAGTTTCGATGCAATAAATTACAGAAATTGCTTTGTAGCGTCAAGAATTGACCGAAGAAAGGAAGAAGGAGAAGTAAAAAAACAACAACAGTAAAGTGTATAAAAATTAGACGTTTCCACTTCTTTCCTACCTAGTTGTTAGAGACAGTTAAATGTCGAAAAAGACATCATGATCGGACGAATTTTCCATTAAATGCAAAGCAAAATAAGCGATTTTACTTCTCCGGGCTATAATTAACTCAGAAGAAACCCCCTTTTAAAAAAAGTTAGTGTGACAGCACCACCCATCACGTTCGATAGTCTCATTTGGCTACCAATTCCCCAGTCGAGCTCCGGAGTCAGAGGTCAGCAGTTGGTCAATTCTTTTATGCAAAGTACTCCCGTCCCCTTCCAGTCGCCTAATTGTGTGCTAAAATAAAATACTACCACCTCGCGTCACGTGACGTGGCTCCTCCCCAGCATACAGCCCATTGGTTGGGTGTTTTATATGTGTGTGTAGACTGTTCGATATCCAGGTATGGGTTCGGGTATCCGCATTCGTTCCCCTTTAATTGGATCCAATTCAGACGGATACTTTCTCCTATAGGCCTACTCCAATGGGAGAAAAATCTCCTGAGAAATCTTAAGGAGTGCATACTCGTTTTTCTTTTCTGTTTTTCTTCTTTTTTTTTTTTTTTTTTTTTGTTCGCTTCTCTATCTTCCGTCACCAATTTAGTAATGAATATAAAACTTCTCCTCGATCACCCTTACTTGATAATTGCTATAATTGTTTACGTAATTACGTCTGAACAATAGATGGTGGTAGCATTGCCTCCGATTGCTACGTTTCCACTCCGTGGGACTTTAATTGACGCGTCCTCCAAGCAACCAACTCCGTAGGAGGCTGGACAATTACACAGACCTATATTTAATGACAGACTGAATTTATAAGTTCTATTCTCACGGCCACTTCCTACTGATGTGCTTTTTTATTCCAACTAATTCTGCCCACGCTTCCGGATCATCTTTTTTGAAGAGATATAATTTTCCTACTTATTGTTCCCTTTCTTAAAATGGCTCACGAGTTATTCTTTTGAAAATTAATACATATTCTCCTTCCTTCATAAAACTTATGTAGATACTTGGTCGCAATCTACACGATTTCCAATTAAAATCTTCTCGCTCCTTTACCTCATTTTCTAACAATGTCGAATTCTTCCCCCTTCTTCAACGATAATATCTCGTTGATGGAACCGAGAGAAGAACAGGCATGCTGATTGCTAGCAGAGTTAAATAAACATGTCACTTTGTTAAGAAAGTTAGAAAACTAGCTAGGAGGAGAGAGAGAGTGTAACTAGGGTGTGAATCTGACAACAGCTCTACAAGTTCTGACCCAAGGTTAAAACAACACAAGTCAGCTGGAACTGCTACCAAAATAGCAGTTGACAAGACAAGAATCTGTGTTGACATACGGAGGCCCTTTGAGGTCGCCTAAAGCCTTGTACTTCCATTTACCATAGACCTGTTTTACACCCTTTCCTGTAAACGTTACGACGAAGGGGGAAAGGACAAAACTCCAATCTCTTAAGATCCGGTTGGAGAATTTTTGACAAGAGAATTATCAAGGGTAATGGATTAATATTTTTAATGTAATTTATTATATTAAAATTAATATCGCATTCTCCTATTTGCCATTGAAGCCGCCATTAAAAAATTCCGGAAAAAAGGACGAATTATGCTTCAGATAAGATTTCATACCACACAAAACTAATGTATGTATCGCGCATATTTGCTGATGCTGCATTTTTCTTATCTATGCATTTTTCTCTTTCTCTTTACTGCCTGTAGTTAGTTTTCTTTCTTTATTTTTTCTCTCGAGAGGGATTAGCCTATGTCGTATAACACTCCGAGCCACCAATTTAGTATGTTCTTAGTTCTTCTTTGATCTAGTGAAGGATAACGTAGAGTTTACTTTGACGACAACAATTCGGTAATGCTTTAATCTGATTAAGGAAAATCTGGGTTTAGATTTGGTCAAACATTTTGGCCTAAAAGGATCCATCTAATTGAAAGAGTAATCTCTTGATTGGATGCTGTGCAATATTTATCTTTATGTAAATAAGAAGAGAAAAAGATAGGAATTTTTTTAAGTTTCGAAAATAGTTGGGTAAAAGGTTTGTTTACCGTTTTCACTTTGAATTATATGCTTAACTAGAGCGATTTAAGTAGCACAAGCTGTTATGCTCTAAGGTCGTTCTGGTAGGAGGCACGACGTATGAAAATGGGTGCAATCCACTATCACCCAGATTCTTACCCTCAATCATCCACCCAGTAATACATCATGGCGCAGCGGGTGATATTTAGTCTAAAGAAGATAGAACACTGAACTAAAATGTTAGTGATTAAAAAAATAAAAACATTTACATTTTTCTATACAATTTGCTTTCGTGCCTTTAGGCCTGTCTATCATAAAATTTGAATCAATATTAATTAAATTCTTTATATTTGTAATTTTTATTAACTAGGGCAAGAAATAATCTAACTTTATTTATATTCGTATAAAAATAGACTTTTTAAATAATGCATTTTTTAGTGCAATTTAACTGCCTTACATATACTATCGTTAAGCACGTCTAGGTTATTAATTGATTAAGTTCGAGATATTAAGAAGATTTAAATAAATTTTACTCAATATTCTTATTAATAACGATTCTTGCATTTCTTAATAAAGTTTTTTTTATGTTTATTAATGTGTAATATAGGTTTTAAAAAAAAGGATTTGTATAAACTTCGTCACAATGAGCTTTACTGTATTGTCTTGCACGCAAATTTTTTTTTTTGGTATGGTGCGATGTTAGAACACGTTTCTTCTCTCAGAAATTTGCATGAAAAGAAATGTAAACAGAAAGATAAAGATAAAAACGTCTCGGAATAGTGCACTATAATCGTTAAGCAAGTAATCAAGTGGGAGCGATTTACCCTCAAATCGCCAACTGAAAAATCTCGGCGTCATATCTCACGCTTTCAGCTCATTAATCGGTCGGAAAGACATATCGCGACAAAAGAAGATGTAGGAAACGAAAAATGACGTTTCCTATAGAGAAGAGTAGACAAAAACGGTCGACATTCCATTAACTGCAAGACTAAATGGGGACAATGTCTGCAGGCGGCGTGGACAAGTCTTCCTTCCTCCGCTCCTCACACTGGACGGCCAATCATCATGTACAAAGACTTGTTCGGCCAGAATTGTAGAAGTTGGATGAAAGAAAAGGAAAAAAAAGCATCCTCTCAACATTAGCGAGTTAATGGTGTGTAGAAGTAGTAGAAGGTGAGATGCGCCAGTTGCGACTAAACAGTCGCTTGAATGGCGTTGACCTCGACGATAATCAAAACTGTTCCGACCTGATTCATTATTCTAGTTTAAGTCGCAACACTGCTTTAACTGATTTTTGGATTAAACGGAAAGTAAACAGGGAGAACTTACCTGGATAGGGTGATTGTAAAGAAGAGAGGATGATGCTAGAAGGTTCCGTTCAGCGCCATCTCTCGCTAGATGTCGGTATTAATGCGATTATTCTTTTAATTTGTTAAGAAAACAGGAAAATTGTAATTATTCCTAATTGATTTTGGATGGATTACTTTGACCTCTTTGCGTCTCTTCGCGGTTTGAAAATTCATTTATCTCTCCTTTTTTTAATAGATTTTTCCAAGTTAAATTAAAATTTAACGATTAATAAGCTAAATATTTTATTGTTATAAAGTGATGTGTATTTTCTTGAAAATCCCGATGTAGCGCGACTGAAAAGTTTTTCTATCGTAGAAAGATAGGAAGTTTTCACAATTTGTAAAGAAATTAAAAGGTTTTATTAAAGTAAATACTTTATTAAAATAGACAAATTTCTAAATTATTTTCATTGAAATCATTAAGAATAATAAAAATCCATGCTTAGTGCACTTTAATATGTTGCTACTATGAATAAGAATAGTCTAAATTAAGGGAGGTGGTTGATCTTAACTAGTTGTCGATACTATTAATAAACATTATAGGAATATTTTATTTAAAGTTATAGGTCCCATGAATCAATATAGGAGTCAGGAAACATATCACAAAGCGGAAATAATGCGGCATTCATTCTAGTTCTTTTGTTGTGCACTTGGCATTAGTGCGACTCCCCACCATCACCACCATTCATTGCCCCATTCAGAACAGAAGGCATCCCTGATATTTGACTGCATAACAGCAATTGGAATTACTGCTTGCTTTATTGGAATAGTTGGGAAAAGAACAAGCAGGTGAATGATGCCGGAAGGTTAAGAGGACAATGCTTAAGAAAGTGGTTTTTCAGTCTCATTTGACGTCACAACACAGCCATGACGTCACTCGGCCTCCTTCCATCACCCCTTAATGGAAGTGTGGACGTGCGGGGACCAGATAACCGTCACCCCAATCTCGGTGCTACGAATGGGTTTGCCAGTGGCAGGCACGTTAATCTCTTCTAAGAGCATTTTGCCAGCAATTTTGTCACTGCTATTTAGATAGCTGTCCTCAGGCAGTGGTAAGCCACATGTTGAAGTCTTGGGGTAAGCCTCTACTTCTCTAGTGCTTGTCTGACTGGGACACAATGGGATTTGCTACGGTTTGGCAGAAATGCCAGATTAAAAACTGACGAGCATACAGAATGCCAAGTGCCAACTGCTAAGCCCCGTCACACAGTTGTTCTCTTGAGATAAGAGGAGCTAATTACAATTATAATTGGTTTCGTCGATGTGTCTTTAATCCTCCAACGCCTCCTTTCGTTTACGGGTTGCTCGGCTCGGTCTCTTTTCTTATCCCTCTTTTCCCACCACAAAAATCTCATTAAAGTTCTTCAGTAATGTCGTAGCTAAAATGTGAACTTCATGCACGTTTAATCCGGCGATTTCTAGAACACTTTAATCAGTGAAAACAAGATTAGGACTTGTAACAAATGATCTTTCGGTTGTCATGCCCACTGTCATTTCATCTAATGTCGTTAGATGAATGTGCCAACCCTGATTCAATTACCAAGGCGCTCCTAACTGCTGTAAAATAAATAAATTATTAATAGCAAAACTAAAAATCAAAACAAAAGTTCTTCCTTAAACTAAATTTTCTGTATTAATCGGCCAAAAATTTATTTATTTATTTTTTAAACTAATTTAAAAAACGTAATAAGTCTGCCGTTGTTAAATGTGGCTTCTCCTCGCGGTATGGTTGCTACGAGGTGAAGCCGAACCACCGAATTTGAAAGGCAAATTGCACCAAAGCTGCATTAGAGCAATTAATCCGATCAACTTTTAATAAGCAATTACCGCATTCTGTCGATATTATTATGACTTTTTTAAACATTAAACACAATTAAATATTGATCAAAATTAAGTTTTAAACCCATTTATAACTTTAAAAAACTATATAATTTATTAACTTTTATTCATAAGTTACCAAACTAAGAATTCAATTAATAAAGTTATTATTATAATAATAATTATTTTTTAATGCCGAAAAATGATATTAAAAATTTAAATTTATGCAAAAAAGTCAAAATTTGTTTACATCCAGAAACTCTTTTTTTCCTTTTTTTTTTGTACTTTAGTGAAAATTACAAGAAGACGCAAATTAAACAGATGCGAAAATGGCTAGAAGAAAAACGAAAAAAAAGGTACAAAACATAAAAGGCTGTATTAAATTATATTAAAGTATAATATATAATTAGCAAGAAGTTTTAACATCAAGTTTGGAAAAGAAAATTTTTAGGTGAATTATTTATTAACCTATTAGGAAGAAACAAAAGAGATAAAATGACTTTTGTAGGTGCGTAATTGTGATCAAGAAACTATTAATAATTCATAAAATAACAGGAAATGTACGTTTATATTAAATTATCTGTCTTATAACATGAATAATTTGCTTCGTCTTCACTGTTTGTTGTTTTCTGTTAATAACTGTTGATGATCTTTAATAGACCAAGAAATTCTACCATCTAACGATACAGTTCTAATCTCTAATTAATCCTCGCAGACTCATCTGTTGCATTTAATACTAGATAAAGTGTTATGCCTTAATTACCACTCGTATCAATAACTACCAATGCTTGTGTTTTTTCCTCCCTGTGAACACCATTCAAAGAAACGTTCGAATAGACAAAACAGCATTAATCAGCAAAAAAGTTGTGATGCAGAACTAATTACCATTCGATTAGGAAGGAAGGAGAATTGAAAATAAAAAACATCCAGATATTGACCGTTACAAAACAAAACTATCCGTAATAATAGATAAAGAAAAGAACTGTACATCTGTTTCCCTCTCCACCTTTTGACCTATCTTCCTCAATTGGGCATTTCCTTTTTATCCAATGATAGCCTATAGGTCTATACGTACACAAACACACGTATACAAATCGATCAGGTATGTGCACATGCAAACCATTATATCTATTGTTGGCGTAAGGGGGGCGATTCGGTTTACGTACACACAGACACGAGACGGGTTATGCGAGCAGTTAGAGTTCGAGTCAAGTCACGTGCGGTTTTTAATTTTCAACTTTCAGATTCGTCTTTTAGATTAAAGTGAAACAATCCGAGTGAAAAGTCATTAGTTTTGAAATCAAAACTCGTGCAACCCCCGCCACGTCGGTAAAAGTCAGACATCGGCGGCATTTTAATTGCTAGCCAGTATAACTGGACTACCCACTAATAATCTTCCGTCTGAACTAATGAATAGTTGAGTGAAGTGGCTTGCGTGTTGTTCGTGCGCGTGGCTCAGGGTACTACAGTCACGGTAATTTATGCTGGTGTGACTACCACAAAGGAACGCATAGGACAGGTGAAGGATGGCTTAGACGGCGTGATCGCCACAATCTGAAAATTACGAGCCGCCATGACGTAAAAATAACTTCATTTTGAACTTTTGTAACTGATTGATGTAGGATTTTCATGACTGGCCACGCGTTCATCATCTTAGCCTGTTGTTACCAACACCGAAAATATACCAAGATATACGGTACACAAAATGCTCTCATCGTTTTATTTTATTTTTTTATAAATTTAATCTATTTGTTAACATTTAAATATTCATAAACGGATCTTTCATAAATTATCGTTAGAGTAAGGGATTCCGATGCTTAACGGACTAAATCGAATTTAAATCTATACGTAATTCAAGAGCCTCTTTACAGTCTTTTGGTGATTTTTTAAGACATTAAAAAATGGAAATCGTTTCTACGCGGTTTTATCTGAATCGAAAATTTGTTTATGTCGAAGAATTGCTATAATCACAGTGCACAAATTGTCTAAATTAGAATCGTTCGGTCGACTTACAAGAGAATATTTACCTATTGTCGGCTGGAGTTTTCTATATGGTGTGAGTGTTAATAAGGTTTGTTTTGTATGTTTTCCATTCGTTTCGGAGTGGGGTTGAAGTAGCGTAAACCAAGTCCGCAACGAACTATACTACAGTGCACATTTATAATGACATTTCCTGCGCTGCACTGAACAGGGAAACGGAATCACATATTCCTTCCTCTACCAGTCGCTTGGCAACTGTTTATCTTATCTACGGCAGAGTCAGAAGAGAGAGCGACAGAGAGAGAGAGAGAGAGAGACCACATTTGGCGTGAACTGCTTTCCTCAGTGTATGAACCCGGACAAAGCACCTAATGTGCCAACCATCATACTCCAGTAGGTTTGATAAAATTGTGCCACCGGAGGCCACCTAATGACGACACGTGACCGTTGGCGCGTGCAAACTGATGGGAGAACTAAAAAAACCTCACATTTCATCACGAACCTGCAATTTCTCTTATAGAATCGCCCACCAATTCAATTATTGTTGGTCTGTATGTCTACGAGTGACCGCAACGTTCTCTCTCTCTCTCTTTTTATTTGAATAGTGGACGAGCCGCAGATGGACTTCAGGTGAAAAGGAGGAACATAAATCGACTTTTTTATTTTTTTCTTTCTCTCCAACCTCTAAATAAAATTCGAAATTTTTTGACATCATTAGCCACCTCTTTTAATACTTTATATCTACTGAAAACTATCTGTTTGTGCTCTACAAAACAATCCATAAATTTAATTTCAGGGATGACTTTTTTTAGAAGAATTACAAAATTAGTTACGTACATAGTTATAAATTTAAATGGTTTTATTTATAAATACAATTATATAATATTAAAAATACAAAAAAAAACTGAAATTTTTAATATAAATTTATAAATTGAGATACGATTCACGACTTCATTGCGGTTACATATCCTTAAAGATGATGATTTAAATATATCCCACGATAAAGAATGGAATATATTTATATCACCCCCTTTTAACAGTTTGTTTAGACGTAGAAAATATGAATTTCTTTAAATTTATATTTAATACAATAATAAAATTATTTAACGAGAGCGATCATTAAAAACCATGCAACAATTTCGAAGCAGATATTTAAAGCACTAAGATATCCGATAAACCTATCTTAAAAAATGTTTAATTATACTTATATTCGAATATAATTACTCTATAAAATTTATTTATAAAATTATTCATAAAAATTGCGATTTTTTTAAGCATCAGAGTATAACTACTTCATATATAAATATTAAGGTTACGTCGAGGCGTGTATACGATTACATTGTAGACAGGAATTATGATTGCACTTAGTACCGTTTCACATCTGGAAAATGTAATAAAAATTACGTTTTCAGATATTAACTGCGTGTAAGATAGAAATGAACGTATTTCTTTTTATACAAATTATAAGTGTTGATAGATATGAAAGTATTGCATAAAGACGATTTGATGGGAATTTTTTTTTTAATGGAGAAACAGCCTTTTAGTTTCGAGCGTATTATTTAATTCCCTTAAGCACCAATTGTACTTTGAAGTTTACAGTTTTTAGAAATGAACTTCGATTAATTTATAGGCCTATATAAATTAAATTTGTTTAATTTTATTTTACATGTTAATTGTTGTTTGTTTCTAAAATAATTTATGGCTTGAAAGTAATTTCAATCAAGTGATTTCCTTCTGGATTGGATGCAAATTATTTACCCAAAAACTGTAAATATTTATGCAGTTGTATGCAGGCATTAATTACAATTACTTTAAGCACAAATTGAACATTTATTTTTAGTCGAATTTCGAAACAAATAAATTTTAGTTTGTAAATTAAATCAATAGCATTAAAACTATTAAATTAAATTCTATTTAACATAAAGGTTTTATTATGAAAAATGATTATTTCTCGGCTGCAAACCAGCCATGTGAGTAGGAATATAAACAGAAAAAATAAATATAAATTAAGCAGAGAGAAAGGAATAAAATTCGAGGTATATTCATTAGCTTAAAATATTACCGAATTCAGCTTTTAGCATGGTGAAAGTCATTTAAATAAGAGCCTACTCACCGGTATTGTTTTGTATAATAAATAAGGAGAAAGAAACCCAAAGCCAAAAGGGAAACGATTCCTTTAATGAACGGCATTTAATTGATGCAAGGGAAACAATATAGAGATCCTTGTAACTCCATTCAATTCTTTCTGGTCAATTTGATTTTCTATTTGACGCGAAAAGTCCATCCAGTTACTTTAATGAATGCTGCTGCCTCACTTAAAAACTAACCCGATACGTTTTGGCCTTCTGCCTTTTGTAATCTGTAAAATTTGTAATGCAGATTCGCGTTTCAAAGATCGCTGGATAGATTAACGCCAATCGCTCCTTTAAAACTGAAATTCCCAGTTAATTATTGCATGTACGGTTTCCTGGGTTTTAACAAGTAAAATTAGCTTGGAAATTTAATTAATTGTTGAAAAATTCTAAAGTGCTCCGTCTCCCTTTTCCTTTCTCTCTCTCTCTCTCTCTCTCTCTCTCTCAAACACTAGCTAGAGGAGGGGAAAAAAGCCCAAATTTCACTTTGCCCACCTGCTTAAAAAATAATTAAACTGTGTAATTTTCCTTATGCAATAACTAATTAGTATATTTTCTCTTTACAGGGTCAAGGAGGGATTTTGCTGCTGTTTATCTCTTCACCATTGACGCTTCTACGTAGAAGGGGGGAAAAACAAAAAAGTTCATACGCCTGCATAAATAATAATGCTTTAATAATAAGCGTATGAGAACACAATTCCACTAAATCCTGCTTGTTAAATACATCATTCGAGTTTGTACTGTGGCAATATCTTATTGACTATATGCATTTTACCGTCAAACATCTGTCAGCTAATGACAAGACCGCAATTACAAAAGCTAGCAATATGATAGGTGCGTGTTAAGGTGTAGTTTTAACATCTCTTTCTTTCGCTCTCGTTCTCTTTTCTCGACCCCCTTTCGGTAATACTCCAATTGTGGAAACTTCAATTTCTTATATTGTCAATCAGCGGGCATAGTTCGACCGTTGTGACAATAACAGACCCTATATGTGAAGCATGACTTCTGTCGGAGTAAATATTTGTCCGCTTTTATTGATTGGTAAGATGGAGTCGGTTCGACCGCTAAAGTACATATTTATTGACTTATGTACTGCAGGTATAGTTTGGGTCGATTATCCTTTTCTACTTGGCAAGTCGTCCAATAAAACCGAGTATTCGGTGCCATCTGGCCAATAGTGTAGCACTCTGGCCAAGTGAAGGGTGTATTGGTTGATTGTGGTGTAAAATTGATCCAAGTTGCAGCCAGTAACACGGAAAGGGTCACCTAGCCATACCCACAACTAGGTCGATTCTGAGAAATATTGAGAATACTACCAAATGTCTGGCTCTTCCCACCTGTCTTTTTAAATTTTCTACGATTCTCCTACTATAAACACATCTATTTATCAAAAAAACGGTACGAATTCATACAGAGAGTGGTTGTGGGATTCAAACTCTACATAAAATTTTTAAAAGTAACACATTATTACCGAAGATCTAGTATAAAAATTCTCGTGACTCCCGAAAATGGCTGATAATATTTCAAAATTGAGAAGAATAAAGTTTGTTATAATTATAAATTTGGATGGATCTGTATATATATATATATTCTTGATACTTTAACGTTAAATAATCTCATTAATTTAATATTTATCTGTGTTTATTACAGGTCTATAAACATTATCACAATTATCGCCACTTAAACAATTTTATAGTTTCCCTGTTTATCAGTTATTAATGAGATCAAGTGGAATAAATTACTGGCAAAAAGAAAGAACTGTTCACCTTTCCTTCAGGCTGTTTGTATTATTAGCTATATTTAAAGTTTAAAAAAAAATGTTGTTAAGACTTAAATTTTAATGTATTTTCCTAATAATATAGACTAATTATTACATAAAGTTTGAAGAATAAGAAAAAAAAAATTAAATCCATTAAGTTCTACAATATGTTAGACATTAAAAAGTACGTAGGCGAATTTTTAGATGTGCCAACAAAAGAATTCTGTCTCATTACCGTGTGAGATAATCTTTCAGTGAAGACGTCCTGGCGGATGGCTAGAAATAAGCACCTGACATCCATAAGATGAATAGAATAGTAGGGGGTGGCTGGAAGTTGATCATAGAGCAGCCGCCAGCACAATGCACATACATGCTGAGATGCGAAAGAAAAAAAAAGGCATAGTACGAGTGACATTCCAGGGGTTAGTACTGCCGGACCAGTGCATGTCTGGCATTGCAGATGAGGCTGTAATATCGAAAGGGGGGTGTAAGTTCACGATTTGGCCCCAGGGTTCGGGCCATGCTGACAAAGGCGTGGTATCGTGTCCCGTCTAACGTTTATAGCATCGTCTTCCCGTCCGAGTTACTTTCAATAACAATAGACTTTAGTCCCTTTACCATAATCTCGCCAGTCCTAAATACTGTACACTTACACACGCACACCGTTGGGTATTGTACCTAATGTAATATTTTTAGATGGATTCTTGTTAGGGTTGGGCACTTGTAATTTCTCTGCTGGAGGTGCCACGATGTTAATGTAGTGTTTCTCTCGATACAATACTTCTCTATTTCGCTAGTTTATTTAATTAAGTTAATTTTTTTTAAATTTTTATAATTTATAATAAATCCGAATGAATGAATTTAAGACGATCATGAATCGATCGGAAATGTTAGAAAAGTTGCCGAATTTTAATCTATTAGAAGTAAGTAGCCTCTTGACCCTATAAACAAGTTTTATTAAATCGAGTTTTTGTGGGTTTAAGCTCAATCAATCATGAAGAACTAGTGATTTGATTCTTTTATAGCCTAAAGCAATCACCATGTTGGGAATTTGTGGGCTTCACCCAAGAAGAACGATATTTCCCCCCTCTTTTACTAGATTTTTCTTTCATTTATGATAATGCGAATTTTACTATCGCTTTTATTTACCATTCCAGACTCAATTAACTGTAGAAACTGAAAGTTTTCTAAACTATTTAAAGGTTTTTTTTCCAGAAAGTGCACGGAAAGAAGAAAGAGAGAGAGGAAAAAAATATATACATTTAAAATTTAACAAGAACATTCGATAGAGTTTTAAAAAGTTTAAAATAGACGTATCAAACGGAAACAGAAAGAGATAAAGTCATCATCGTGCCGAATTTAGAAATATGTTGTTTCAAGTCTCATACTTTATGCATAGATGGGACAAAAGCAGAAAAAAAACGACATTTCATTCTCTTTAGACCTATTGAACAGAGCCTAGAGAATATACAGTGCGCAGATCTTTATTTATTCACAATGCGTTCAGATTATGAAAGGAAATTCATCAGATTTGGACACCGACTTGATCAATTATTTATCTCATTTCCCGAAGAAAATAGTCAGGAATGTTCTCTACCTGAATAGTATTGGTTACATTATTGATATATCGAATGGAGTTAGTTTGCTACTACTCCTCCTTTCCCAATGGGACATCCGTATGATTTGAGCAAATTTGAAGCTCATATTGTTTTCTTACAGTACCGTTCGATCAGGTAATTAACTGTCAGCTCGAAAGAGTGTCTAACACCTGGAAAAATGTCGCAATAAATGACAGAATAGAATCGGAAATGGCCAAATCAGCGCATTTAATGGAAAGCAGGTGAAAGTGACGTGAAAAATATTGTACACGTCAATATGGACGGACATCTGGAATGATTTTTATGTTCGATACGTACAAACGTACGTATCGTTTCTACTGTGAATAGCTAAAATTACTGGCAGATGTTGAAAGGCCGAAAAATTGGTATTTTTTTCAGGTGCACGCGATACCGCTACATTCGATTCTTTTAAACGCTTTCAACCTCTAACTGTCACATCATTAAGACATTTCAATTATTCTTCAACCTTTCTCCAGTTTGAAATTTATTAGAGGAATTAACTTCTCGGCATGTAAGAAAAGTAAACGTGTTTCTGGCCCCACCTTCATTGGTATTCAAGTAGGTTTTGAGGAAAAAAAAGGGAGATAGCCATACTAACCTTTAAACAATTTTTCACTCCTTTACATAATTTGTTTCTGCAGCAACAGTGATCACCTAATTACATACATATATATATTTATAAATATATTTTAACAATATATATATATATATATGATAATTTATTTTATACATTAAATTTTAAATTTAATATTAAAACTTTTTTAGAATAGGGCTATAAATTAAACCTTTCGTGCCGACCGACTAAAGTTAAGTCTGTTTTATAGCTTAATAACAAAAATTGCATACAGATTAATATAGAATCATATATTTGCAGGCATAAATTGTATTTTATGCAGTTTCAAGACAAGTTTTAAAAATTATGTAAATTCTAAACATGTTTATAAAATCTTACTTTACTCTGTTGAATTCTTATGAGTTAAATCATTAATTTATAAATATAGGCCTAAGTTATAATGTAAAATTTCAAAAAAGGGAGGTTAAAATAACGTTTGTTTTATTACCGAATTATAATTTATTCTATAATTTTTTTTATTATACAGTGATTTAATTAGGATTAAAACTGTTTCCGCAATACATGAATTATATAGTTAAAGTGACCCCGGTATAATTTAAACATATTAATCGCTAAAGCCTTGGTTAATCAAACTATAATCGAGCTAATTTAATATTTTATATAATTCTTCAGCGCTTCGTGACCCCTTTAAAGTTTTTCTTCATCCCTTCGAGGTCATGACCTATATTTTGAGAATTACTCTATGGCTTAATAGGCCTATAAATAAGATCGTGCAGTGAATCTATAGATAAAAAGAGGAGAAAGGGAGACCTGTAATTTTGTTGAAAAAAAACTATAACTTGTAGTATATATTATAGATGTTTTAATCACGAATTCCTGGACGAATTAGTCACATTTCTGATAATTTAGTATGTTAAATTCTCGATATTTTATATTTAAAATTATGTTTTTTTGGTGCATGAAAATGATTAGAAATACTTTTTAATCCATCCAGACAGACTGAATACCTTAGTAAATTTCAAGTAAATTTGATACTAGTAAAATACTCGAGCCGACTTTGGCCTGCAGACCTATTAGTCATGACTTGCTTAAGTTGAACCTTCGTTACAGATTCTACAAACACGCTTGATTTACTTACATAATCTACAACCAAGGTTAAGAAGATAGGAATAAATTCAAAGTAATATGTATTAGGTTTAAGAAAATCTAAGCGAATTAACATTTGTTTATTTTAATTTCAGAAAAAAAGAACATCTGTTAGGTTAATTGGACTCTAGGTTTTATTTTCATCTGGTTAAGTAACGTAAGAGGGTTAAGGATCGTAATTCACTTACTCGGACAGTTTTAATATCATCCGCTGTTTACTGATTATCTGCCAGAGTGAACCATTTAATGGAGATGTATCCCTCTCAGCCTCACTCCGCATCTTTTCCGCTTAAAGCTTTTATAAGCTCTACATACAACATGTAAAATAATTCGTTATATCCCCTTTTAATATTCTCTCAACACGCGCGAGAAGTTTCAGATTTTTCTTTCCATATATATAAGTTACTAAAAATCACTTTCCTCCTGAAGAAAATCACCAAAATAAGCATATGCATACCCCCTTTGTTTGATCCAAACACATTGCCTTCTCGGTATAATAAGTTGGAAAAAAATTACTAGGGGAAGTTAAAAAAAAAGAGCAAGATCATCTTGTCTCACCAATATTCCCTGACCTAATCAAGAAGCAAGAGCCTATAATGTGAAACCTTAATGAAATAACGCCGACAGCACAAGTCTAATTGTGTTGCATGCTACGTGACTGGGATAACTACAAAGGGGATGGAAGGAAAAAAACCTGGCTAGGACGTGTATGAAACAGTAGGAAAATTACAGCACCAACGTGGGAAGAGAAACTCTTAATATACTTGCATTGCAATGTTCTTGGAAATCTATAGATGAGCTAAACACTATTAGATAAGAATCATTATGAATGAAAAATGTATAGGTAAAGGGCTTAACGTTCGTGACTTACACGTGAGATCCTCTCAGTTGTTGAATATTATTAGTTAACTTTTTTTTTATTTTTCTAACTAGTTTCCACGAAAAATACGCTATTTGAATAACCCTTTTCGGTGTCGATCTCTTTCTTTCTTTCTCTCTTTTTTTTTCTAAATGCATTTTATTAATTGACAAGACTTCGACGTGATTAATGTGCACGGACACGAATCTATTAGAGTGGAAATTGTCCACTTCGCCCGTCCTCTCTGTACTTAATGACAAATATTATTTATTTAATTTCCGAAACTAAATTATTATTATTTTTTTCTTCAACAGAACCAGATGATTGAATCGAAGAGGTGATTGGCGAAGATAGATTTAAATGAATATGGATGATAATTTGCACATACTCTCATAGAGACAAACAAGGAAAAAAATTTATATTTAAAGTTTAATTCGGAATTTGACACGTTTTTTCGAAGCCATTAATCATTTTCGTGTAATGTTAATTAAGTTCGAGCTTCATTTATGTGAGAAGTTTTTTTTTGCACATAGGCTAAGAATATTTTCCATTTATTTATATCTATGACTTATAGATAATTAATTTGCAACACAGACTTAAGGTTTGTAAGCTGTAAAAATCAACGGTGCATTACACTAAGCTAACTAAAATTAGATTTGTATTTTTTCCCCCTTATTTTATGCTAATACGAAAACTTTATGTCGGCTACACCTAATATTGCTTAAGATGAAGATGTTTAAGTTACCTTAACTATATTAATTATATTTATTATTAATGTACGCATTGAACCAATAATTACTCTATATTTTTATCTATAAGCCTTGTTAATAAAGATTATTTTTGTTGTAGTATAAAATTCTCATCTCTAGGTCTTTATATTTACTATTTCCCATATAATACCATATTAGTTAGCATAATTAAAATAATAAAGCTCTATAAAATACCGTGGGATATATAAGATATCGCATACATTTACTATATATGGAGTATATTGTACGTGCAGTTTAATATATATATATAGGCCTAACTATTATACAGTCTATATTTTTATTAAAGTAAACACTTTAATGTCACGTCTATTGACATTAAAAAGCAATTTTTATATATAAAATTTTTAATTTATTTATATAGACTTTAGCAAAATGGGGTTTATAAGAAGATTTTTAGAAAGGGGATTATTAAGAGATTCTATGAAACGAAAGTTTTATTTTTGATTTTATATTTAATTTATTATAAAATTTCCTTCTACATATGTAAATGAAAGAGTTACATTAGCAAATTTCTCATTAACTGACTAAAAATATTACATAAAATCTTTATACGTACACAGAAAAATCTAATTTATATTAAAATTTATAAGTTTTTCTATAGAAAAATTTAATTTTAGCTAGCAAATTTCTCTAAAGTTCCAATTATATCCGTAACAATAATTATATCTCAATATAAAAAACAAATACAAGCAGATATACGTATACCAAAATACAAAATTGAGAAATTTAATTATAAAGAAAATTAATAAAATTATAATTTTATTATTTTTAAATTGGGTTTAAGTCTAAATTAATTAAGTTTGAAATTTTTTTCCCTCTCATATTTCTTCGTTTACTCGATACAGAAAAATCGAGATTCTTAAAATCATTTCAATTTTCTTAATTGGAAACATGTATATATAGGCTTATATATATTACCGTTTTCATAATTAAACATATTACAAACATCAAGAATAAATTTGGAATTTGATATTATCAGCAAAATTCCTTTAACGATTGTTCTCCTTTAACGGACCATAACAATTACATAAGGAAAAGCTTATGAGATTATGTTTGTCTGCCTAAATAAATTTATCTACTATTTTTTAAATTACCGAAGCTTATTCGGTAAAGTAATTATATTTATATAGACTTTCTGTAATTAATTCTATCACGAATATCATTTTTAAATTGGCATCTTAACGGATTTCCGATTTTTCCTCGTCTAAAATAATGGGATGAATAAGAAATTAAAATTCCTTTTTTTAAATGTAAATTTCCCTAAATTTATAGCTGAAAATATAGAATAAAATTGAATTTTATTTTAAATATTAAATATATATTGTTTGTTTTATTTGGGAGGAAAAAATAGTGTAAAAAAATCAAGTTTTTAGTGATTAATAGCATTGCTTGTAATGATCCCATTTTTCACTAACATGCATTAAAGGTAATAAGATGATGTTCGTTACTTAAATCGAGCAATATTGTTGAGAAGGAGGAATATTTTTATGAGTTATTTTATTTTATAAGTAAACTTAATACTGAAAGAACCAATTGTTAAGGTTCTCTCGTGCCTTTCATAAATAGAGGGGAGATTCTAGAAAAAAACTTTTAAGTAAATCGGAATAAAATGTTGAGTAATGCAGTACTTACACTCATGTGTATCATCAAGGAAGGTTGTATTATCGAAATGATCAAGACAAAAGATGGCCGGACACAATAACTGGCAGTAAGAGAAAATGCTCTTACGGGTGTTTGGGGGATGATAGAAAGGGAAAGGGAAAGCAGAAAGAATAGAGAAAAAGTGCAATGCGCAGATGCGGCAAACCATTCTAGTAAATTTGGTTAGCTCTGTAAAATATCACATTTCAATTCTATGTCAAGAGAAAGGGACATGGCAAACACGCTGTGATCATAATGGATGATAGGTTAGACTGGTAGAATGATCCCAATGATTAATATGGATGTTGTCTTGGCTTTCCCGCCAAATTTTATCTGGCAGCCAGCACCTCCCAGCCACTCGCACACTATTAGGAACTGGGTGTGCCTAATGGGCATGAAATGTTTCAGCCTGCAAGACCATCACGTGCAGAGTCGATGCCATTTATCAGAAATATGACGTGACATGAAAAAGCAGGGGGCTGCATTCCAACCAACACCGACAAAAATCCAGTTATTTATATAGATAGATATACAGCAATTCAGTTATGGACTGTAAACAATCGGGCCACTCACTTTCTCCAGTCGGGGGGTCGACAGTGAGAAAAAGCCGGCTGGACATTACCGCGTGTCTTGCGCGATGCGGGGGGCAAAAGTCTAGTTTATCAGGGAAAAATGGCCCCCTCCCCACACTTCCATCCGTCATGGCGGTGTCAGAGTACGCGGGGAATGTGAAAGACATCTTTGGCCAGCAGCACCTTATAGCAGCAGCACAAGGGACAGATTATATCACTGTTACGTCCAGTGTTTTGTGTTCAGAGGGAACTAAGTTAAATTGCAGTGACCACAACTGAGGTCTACCACACTCATTAATCACCAGACTCCCTATATTACAGCGGGGACACTGTGACGTTTGACACTAACATCGTCCACCTAATCTACACCACTGACTGCATGGGATGAGTAATAATATCTTCTCCAGTTGGCTGCTTTATCCCTCTATGTGAGATCTAGTCTCTTCCGTCAAGAAAAGAAAAAAAGAAGCTGGGGATTATGTGTAGATTTGCCTGTGCTGGGGCTTTTGATGCCAAGATGAATTTTGTTAGATGGATAAGTTGTTTCAGCTGGGATGAATTGCCAGTTTTGAATTCCTTTACTTACTTTTCTAAATATATATAGGTCCTATATTTTAAAAAAGAGTTTAAAATGTCTTCAATTAAAAAAAAATTACAATTATAAAAATATATTAATTTAATTAAATGTAATTTTAAATTGTTTTAATAAATTATTTTAAATTTCAAATGATTTTTTATTGATGGTGTGTATCGACGTAGCAAAGAAAAAAAATATTTCAAGAAGAAAAACAAGCTTTAAAATTCATTCGAAATTAGAAAATGCTAGTATTAATAATTCAGTAAAATGTATAGTTTGAGAGAAACAGTTTCTTTACGTTTTATTTCTCGTCTAAAAATTTGAAAGGTCACATTTTTCTAGCAGATCATGCGACCTGGAAATCTTAGAGTCGAAGGCAAAAGATATTCAAAATGATATTATGCTGATAGGAGTGAAATTTAAGAAGTTTGTGACAGAAGTGATTCGCAACATGATTCTAAATTTTACATGGGATATCTTAAATTCAAATTTAAAACGATTTTTCAGTTATCTCCACATGCTACGGACTATCTTGTATATATAGACTCGATACATAAACTCTAAAGATTTTTCCTCATACGTTTGTTCGAAAAAAACTAACTAAATAAAAAATGCTTAAAAATTTTTTCCTTACTGTTTAATTTTTAATCGAAAATAACGCGCTTTTTCAGTTATTTTTTCTCATTTATTATTATTTTTTTTACTATAAAATTATTTATTTTTCTTTCTAGAAAAGTAGATAAGAATAATGTATTACTTTCCGTACTATAAGAAATTAAAACGCAATATAAATGAATAAATAATAAATATTCCATTGAAAAAATTGAAAATATAAATATTAAATATTTCAAAAACATCATCACGAAGTTATTTGAGCTTTAATAATAATAATAATAAATTCGAAAATAAATTGATTTTTGAATATTTTCTTTGCATATAAGTTGCTCCAGGGATATAAATGCTGTAAAAAGATTTTTTTTTACTAAATATATATATATATTATTTATAAAGTCATTTTAAAAAATGAATAAAAATATTCTAATCTTTATCTAAAGCGTAATATTTAAAAAAATAAGTAAATAATACGATAAAAAAAATTAAAAATTATTTTCTAGCAATAAACACTTACTTTAATATATAGAAAATTCTCTAAAGGATTTAACTACGAAAAGTTATTTTCTACGTTGATAAAAATAAATATCATCGCATTATATAAAATAAATTTTTCAATAATTCTATTCACAATTTTTTCCCACTTCTCTTTACAATAAAATTACAATAAAAGAAAAAAATTCAATAAAATAAAATAATGCATTCTTTATTTTATACCCAACTTTTTAAATACACATTATTGATTATATAAGCAGTTTTAACTGAATTATAATTTATTTGCCTATTCTCTACATTATAAAATATTAATCTCTAAATTGGCTACATTCTAAAAAGTATTCTTATATAGTTTTATAGTTGACATATCGACTCCACCGAACTGCACTTACGTATAAGAAATATGTATATAAATATTTAAATAAAATGAATTTTCTTATATTTTTCTATATAAATTGAATCAATTATTCTTATATTTACAGTAAATTTATTTATATGCATATTTTTTATTTAAATAAATTATAAAATATTATTACAAGAGAGAAGGGTTGATATGAAGAGAGAAAGAGTTCTAGATAAATTCGTTTAATTATATTTTTAAAATTAAAAAAATATATATTATTATATTATATTACAATTCAATAAAATTGGCTTATATTTAGTTATTTAATAATTAATTTATTAGATAATATAGAAAACTGCCTTACATCTTAAGATAATTTAACTCGTTCATTGATATGCTGTAGGCAGATGCGCTGCTTATGGATTCGAATTCTTCATTAGAAAGTTAAACAAATATATTTAGGTAGATTTAAATATTATATAGAATATTTTGAGAAAATTTATTAAATTAAAATTGTTTATTTAGTTAAGCTATTTAATTTAATGATTCGAAACTAACACGAGTTTAGTGTAAATTTACATTGAAATTTCATAAATAATTCGCCAGCAATCAGTATAAAACATTTTCTTTTATTATTAAAAAATATTAATGATAAAACTTAAAGTTTCGTTTAGTAAAAAATTTAAAAAGAAAGTTCACGTAGTTCGCTTCTAAACAAGCTGTTTAGAGTTTTATAAAAGGTATATAGATCGCCCCTATATGGCAATACGAGTATAGTTTCAACAGTGGCAAAGAGAACAGTCGAGAACTTAAAAGGTTACGGTGTATACTTTCATTATTATGAGATAGTTAGAAGCGTGTGATGCATCATCACGCAAAGGCGCAGCAATTGTTGTCGTTAAAGCGTCATCCAGTCACTTGCTAGAATCGTGACAACAGCTGTTTCCTCTCACACTTTTATTGATTTCGACCATAGAGGTTTGTAGAACACGCCCCGGTAAATGCGGTTTCGAATCCTGTTACAAAAAGTCACCGATCGACTGGAAGAAAGTTCGGAAAAGTAAAGTCGAAAACGCTATTTTGGTAGAAAATGCAGCTATTGAATAGCAAACTGACGGTAGCTATGAAGAAATCAATACATTTTACAACCATACTTACATCTTTAACACGAAAGCCAAAGAAAATCAACGTAAAAAAACATTAAAATTTACAGCCACGTTTGTTGTTTGACCTTTAGAAAAAGGCTTGTATAAATAGAAAATAAATAAAAAAAATATATATATATTATGGTGTAAATCATGATTCTAAACACGTTTCTCCATTTATAACCAATCGTTAATTATAATTCGAGAGATTAACACTGTATAATTATAATAATTCCGGTAAAATAGAAGAAAGTTTTAAACCTCACCACCCATCATTGACTCGAGTCAACAATAGAATCACCTGTTTATATGACAACAGGGATTGGAGGATGTCAGATATCCTGGATTCCCTTCTACATCCTGCACTTTGTCTACGTCATATTGTTTCGACAAGTAACAATTGCGTGTATCTAATGAGCTGAGAAAAGAACCGATGCCATAGATTAAGAGCAATCGCATAAATGACAGATTGCACAGTCGGATGCCAATCAAATCGCTCGTTAAATTTTACAACACTAAATTTTAACTAGATATATTATAACCTATATATATATGTATGTATATCTTTATTTTGCTTGTTTATTTATTTATTTTTCCTTCGGGCTTTTGTAAGACACTCGAAAGAATAACAGTTATTGTATCCCGAAATCAAGACCACAACACGGACGATAATAAAATTTGACTTTTTGTCTACCGCCTAGCTTGGGGCAATGTAGAGAAGACAAGAGGTTCTCCCCTGGCTGACCTCTGTGACCTCGAGTTGTGACGCTGTCTCCCCACTCTCTAGTGTGGTTCCAGCTGTTCCTATGTACGGCCAGACACAGGATGCAATATGAGATGGTAAAACAGGGAGAAGGTGCAAACTAAAAACCCAGCTGTCTTATCAGAAAGAATGAACACTCCTCATCTACCCTCGGAACTGTTAAGAATTTTTTTTTCCTTCTTCTTCTTTTACTTCTTCTTTTTCCCTGCTTTCTCTCTCTCTCTCTCTCTCTCTCGAACCTATTTGTTATGCAAATGAGTATAAAATTATACAGTTGATAAATGTTTTCACGTTTTTAAAAAATTTGCAGTATTTCTTACACGAGAAAATTAAAATGTTATTTATTGGATTAATATTCTATTTTATTGTTGATGCGTATGAGATATGGAAATATGTTCGTGTCTCTTTCTCTCTTCATTAAAAACCAAAAAAAAAAAAAAAAAAAAAAATCGCTCTAGAATTGGTGCCGTGCCAATAATCCTTTGTTAAATTACATATAATATAGGCCAACTACTTAAAAAATAATAATGTGGACCTTTTAAAAATCAATTTTTTTTATTTACTTCGCTGAAAGAAGAGTAAAAAATTAAAAAAACGATAAGATCTTTCCGAAATTCTTGATCTTTTAACCTCTTTCAACAGTAATATTCTTCACCTTAGAGTTATTTATTTATTTATTTCTGGAATGTCGTAGCGATGGACAATTAGACGTGACCATATTCGATCTCAAAATAAACTTCGCCATCAGATTTTTTTATATATAAATAAATTTCTATTTAAATAAAAAAAATATTGGATGAATTTTAAACATGTAAATTAAATAATGTTAAAGATTTTTTAATGTTAAAGCAGACTTAAATAATGATAAAAAAATTATGTTCGAATTCAATATATTAACTTTTTAGGCTTTGAAAAATGTAAAATGCGATGAGATTTTATATAAATTTAACGATTTTCATCACAGATAAAATAGAAAAATCTATCGTTACACATAAATTGAAGAGATATTTACATAGGATAACATGTTAAAATTTTATTCATAAACAAATTTATAACATAGAAAACTTAATCATGATCTTACACAAAATAAATTTAAAGAATGTAAAACAAGACCTTTCTGTTTATTGCTTTCCTTTTACAGTATGGGAATATTAAAATATATATAAAGTACTCAACACGAATATAAATTACGATCAGAGTTTACCTGTAAATAATTACGGGTGCAGAAAAATGCATATTGTAATCAGTTTTATGAACTTGAACCGTAAGATTTTTACTCGTAAAATGTAAAAAATAAAATAAATAATTTACATTTATAGGTAATTTAAGCCTATAAAAAGTTATAAGTACTTTTATATAAACGTAAGTAACAGGAAAAGATGACTTTTAACCGTAATTAAATTTTAAAAATAAATAAATAAAAAGCCGAAATATCGATTCCATACAAAATTTAAAGATTAAAAATTAGTCTAATTCGTTTAATGTACGTGTCTGAATAAATAGAATTGGGGAGGAACCACATTTTTTATGGGGGTTTACATCTTAAAACCAAGATGCTAATTTGTTAGATATATATAGCATACACAAAAAGAATTT
The DNA here is from genome assembly GCF_030686945.1 of Centruroides vittatus. NCBI lineage: Eukaryota > Metazoa > Arthropoda > Arachnida > Scorpiones > Buthidae > Centruroides > Centruroides vittatus. Next base: position 3,635,207 of record NW_027122644.1, read on the forward strand.
AAAGTAGATGAAAAATCCTAATATAAAAATGTTTAAAAGAAGAGAAAACAATGCAAAATAAAACTGCGACACGCTAAAATATCAGACGATGTATAATTTAAAAGTTTTGATCCTAGTGATGGTAATATTAGAAGCCAGGAAGAGATATTTGCAACTGAAACTTCCCGGTTGTCATCTGACTGGCTTAGAATTAACCTTAACTCAACCAAGTTTTTCTTTAGTTCTTCCCTCCCCGGCGCTCGCTCTAATGGATCTCACTCCTTAATAAAGATAGATGGGTAAGGATGTCATGCTATTGCACTTCGAAATAATAATTACGCCTAATAACAGCAGAATCAAATTCTGTATTTTCAGTAATTCATCATAAGTAACCTGAATGTATGATGTCAGCCTCCGCCTTATTTTTTCCTTTTTTGTCGCAGCTGCTTTGCCTTCCAAACCGATGGAACTGGTTTATCATAGTTCCACAGAAGTTACACCACCACCTTGAAGATGACGTGAATTGCTAAGAGGGTGAGAGTGACGGATCCACAGCGCCTATCACCCGAATGTTGGTAACTTGAATATGACACGTTTTGGCGACTTAATGTGATTTTCACGGATGTGAGAACGGAGAATTCCAACCGCTCTATCGAACGGAAAAGTGACACTATACTGCAGCTGGAAACATGGAATTTATAAATCTTAGATTCCAATAGAAATCGAATGTTCATTCGAGGATTCTAGATTGATCTTTAAGAAGGTTTTTTATTTAATTTCTTTACTTTTGACCTTCTGTACGTGGTTTCGAATCCCGACTTTAGCTTAATTATTATCCCCCCTTTTTTATGTAGGTCAAACGTAACAGTTTTAATACATTTATCATCTTTTTAAGCTATCCTTGACCATCTTAGTGATGAGAATGCTAGTCTGGCACCATAGTAGAAGTGGACTTGTATTAATGAATATAATCAAATTATCACTAACTTTGTACTTGGCCTCTGGGGAATGGTGTTGTCAATACGGACAATGACGGCCATGTTTTTTGTGGCTCTGCCTCGGGCCACTTGGACAAACAATTAGTTAAGACAACACCTGAGTGACCAAGAAGAAGACGTTGTTATTATGGAAAGAACTTTGACGTGTAATAGAAATAAGGGGAGAAGGGAAAAAAAAGAACTTTTCACCTCCTATGATGTTATGTTGAAGAAATTCTTGTTTCTCATTTCTTTTCTGACAGATTGGTTTGTTTACTTAATAGAAAATAGAGTTGTCAGTTGATCTTTTACCGCTCTGTTGCTTGATATTCTAATTGATCTCTAACTATTGATAGAGTTGATTTATGAATTTAGATTGATAAATACTTTCTTGAAAAAAATAAGATCTTGCCGGAGATCTTAAAGCATAAAATTAATTTAATTATATCTTAAAAAATACTCGAATAACTTATTTAAATTAAGCAAAAGAATGCGTCTAAGTCCAAGTTGGACAGTGATCTATTGCCTATGCCATAAGGTATTTACTCAACCACACAAAACGATTTAAATGCTTCTCTTTGTTGTTTTTTCCCATAATTTTCCATAGAAAGCTGTGCCAGAAACATTCAGTTACGGATGACGTAAAGCTCACCATATACACGGTTCGTTGAGACACAGCCAAATTGAAGTTCACTAACCAAATAATTAAAAACTATAAGTCATACTGTCGAATTCTCTTTAACTAGATTGCATAAGGGGTGTGCTTAAGTAAGTAGAAAAGAAATGATCGAAACGTTTTTATGAAGACATAGAAAGTTTTCCAGTCTATTTCACGGCCTGTTTGCAAACATAGGCTTGTGCAGAGGGAGCTACCAACCAGGTGGTGCACGGAGTGAGCCGTAGGTTGGGTCTCTCGTCCCCCCTCCTTGACCTTATACACCATTGCGGTTGAAAAGGGGGAGATCTATGCATGTATCAGATATCCGCAGCACATGTAAGCAATCCCTATACATAGTGGTTTGCTCACTCAGTCGATTTTTATCGGGGTGAAATAGTGAATTTATTCTATTAAAAAGTTAGAAAAAAATTGATATTTTCTAAGCGTTACAGTTTATGAATTTTTCGATTTCGTTAGTAAACATCTGTTGTACAAATTTCGCTTCGGTTTACATGTTTTTGTCATTCAGGGGGATATCTACGGTATGTGATAGGCATAGAGTTTACAAGAGACAGATGTCAAATAGTGTGTGTGGTATATCTCAAAGCGACCAGAGGGAAAAAAGTGTTGTTTACATAATATCCAGTGTTTGGAAAAGAGCTTTCATCTAAGCAGCAATTCACACACCTCATATCTTTGCAGCGATATCAGTAGAAGGCATCAAGGTCGACGCCATCTTGAATAGTACTCTAGAAAATTAAAGCTATAAGTTAACATCATTACACTATTCCATTGACAAGTTAGCTGCAAATACGCAAAAGTTATTTTGAGTCGAATCGCTGCAAAAAGGTAGAGGAAGTCGTGTCAGATAAAAATAATACAGAATATCATATGTAGTAAGTGGGACAAAGTAAATAAATGATAAAAACTAGCCTGTTCATGCTTAATTTTATGGACACGCAACAAACCCTAAAGACCTTTTTATGGAATTTATACAGTAACATTATAGAATTTTAATGCATTGTACGACCAAATATCGCATCGACGAATGAATAACGTTAAAGTTCATTATCTTTAGTAGGACGTACTATACAGCTACGTAAGCAACGAAGAACGGTTTAAATCGGATGCTAATTTAATTTAAAATATAGCATTCAGGTGGAGAAATTTTCGAATTACTATAAAAATCAATTAAATGGTATAAAATTTGTTTAAATTTTCTTAAATATATCGGTGAAAAGTTATGCATTAACACATTAAAAGCTGACACGTATATGTGTAACCTGATAAAAAATGGTAGTAAAAATTGATACAGGAATTAACATGTGTTGATTTTAATTTGAAGTATTATAAAAGAAACCTTTTATCAGTTTAGCTGCTATTACTCTAGGTTCGAGTTTCACATCTTCTCTTTTTATTCAATCCATTTAGAGGTTTTCTTCCACTAGGAATGCGAGATAGTAAAGCTAAAGTGATGATTTATAGCATTGACCCCTACTAGTGTAATGGGTTAAACAAACGACAAAGCCAGACAAAGTTCTTCAAGTTCTTATCATAATCCGACCACCCTTAACCGAAACTGTGCAAAAATCGAACCAATAGAATAGTTTGAAAAGTTTTTGAAAAGTGGATAAGGATACTCATACTCTACTTCCCCCTATTCCTTTGCCCCACACTCATCTTCGGTAATGAAGAAAACTGTGTTTACTGCTATGACTTCTGACCCCTGACACGAATGACCATAAATAAGCCCCTATCGCTAGCTCCTCGGGGGCATGTTGGGGTTTGATCAAAGACAGTCTTTCCCGTTCGTTTAGCAGCCGAGCTAGAAGTGGAATCAATCATGATCTGCAAGTTTAAAAAAAAGAAGAAGAAGAAGAAGACAGAGAAAGGTGGGAAAGAAAAAGTGGTGCAAGGTTCCTGTGGGCATCACCTTTGTTCCGGATGGAAGACCAAACGTCATCTATTGTTGTCTAAGACTAGACCTTATCTGCGTTGATCAAGCAGACAATTTAGTTGGCTAAATAAGAAGTGCAGGGCAGACTTGGATGAATTATGGGAAGTAAACAGAAGTAAATAGGTTGGTACTGGTTATTCATCCATCATTAAAGCTTGTCAGCTTGTTGTGTGCAGTGTTAAGTCTTTGTGTTAACTAGATTTGGGTGGATGAGCATTTGAGAAAATAATTTGACGTCTTGAAGGCACTTCCTATCAAAAGTCCAGTAAGCAATTAAATTATTTCTGTCTTTTAAGAATTAATATTTAGAATAGATTAACGTCTTTCTGGTAGAAAAAACGCATTAATCCTACCATAACTCTGGAATATTTTTTTATTCAATATGGTTAAAATTACTTGCCCCGGGGCTCGTAAATAGCTTACGTACCTGACTGCTGAACAGTCTTTTCTGCATTACATATCACTATTTCTGACAAGAGTAAAGCCCATCTAAAGGAAACTAAATATTTAACAAATATATATCTGATGTTAAAAACTTCGAATATGATAAACGTGTACAATAGGAAGAATATTATTAATTAAATTATTCCTTATACAGGCCTGTTAATATAATGGGAGCCAGTTTTTTGTGTGTTTACACCTTTAGTTACAGGATATTGCGCTTCTTTATTCGTTATAAGGAAGTGCAGTGACCTTCTGACCCTCAGAATGCTCTCGTAGCATTATAAATATGTTTAAAAATTAGGTTATATTATAGACATACTCTAATTTTGCATAAACCATAAATAAATTATCATCACAACACACAAATAAAAAGAATAATAATTTATTTTTCCGCATTTGCTTGATACAGATAAAAAATTTTAACAGTAACATTTTCCAATTTTATATATATTTATTAGAGTCACTTATAGGTTAAGAAAATTTTTAAAGTGGTTAGAAATTTGATAATGAGATGACAATTCCGGTGACCACATAGAAATGACTATTTGGTATTTTAGATGAACAACCCCCCAATTCGATGGGTCTATAAAAATTTGCGATAACAAAAATTGCCTGTAATTTTTTGTACCGAAGTACAGTAATGGGAGCCATTTTAATAATTCTTTGCAGTGTGAAATCTCTACAAGTACAACAGTTAAAAATGTATTCCCAGAAGAATATTCAACGAAATAAAAGGCAAGCTTAGACTCACATTTTCTTTTTCTATAAAATAAAATGTAAACTTGTTAAAATATTAATTTATTAGTAATTATTTTATAAAGAAAAAAATATTATGCACTGTTTTAAAATATTCGTATAACGATTTTTCCATAGATAGCATTTGAAATATATGCATTAATTAGACCTATATAAGGCCTATACGAAGTAAATAATATATAGGATATAAACCTTATATAGGCCCCTACAAAAGCACTTTATAAAGAATTTTATTACTGTTCTTCATTTTATAAAAATTGAAACGTTTTGAAGACTGGTATAGAGAGAAAGTTCTCAATGTTGCTATGATGAATAGTCACTATAGCTAAAAGCATAATCATTTAAGATAAACGTTAATCCAAAAGTATAAAATTTCACATATTTTTATAAGATTTTTTCCACTTATATTTAGTAGAATTTAACTCTCCAAAGCCTCTTCACTTGTCTAAAGCGCTGTGATATATATAACCTATGTAAGAGTGCAATCCAAGCACTTAAGAAATACGCCATTTTGTAAGAATAATATTTAATAAATATTTGAGAAAATTGATAAATATATAAATTATTTAAATAAAAAGCAATATTTGTATAATTTCATCGCTTTAATTTTACGAAATTCTTCACAATTGGATAGCAAACTGCTATATAGCATACTTATTCATATATTATGCAAATTTTTGAATAATAATTTTAAAAAAATAATGCTGATAATATTTTTAAAAATTAATTTAAAATAATATCGTATAAATTAAACTAGATTTGATTAAATTTCAGATATTTTTACCTATAAAATGAAGCGTTTTAATTGCTCTTTAGTAACTTATATTTGTTATTTTGTATGATTAAAATAGAATTTGTTACATCTTTATTTATTTTAAGAATAAAAATTTGGGTAAAATAAAGCTCTAAATTGATCATTCTAATTAATGTAAGACCTAAAGACTTAAACGACATTTTTAAGGTTGAATGAGGGGTTTAATTCCTCGAAACTTATTTCTTATAACGTATAAAGTTATAAAAAGAATTCGAAATAATATACTTTTTAATTTTTACTGGCAATTTTAGAGTTGATTTAAGTATTGAACTCCTTATAAATCATCCTGATAATATGTTAAAATTAATTATTCTACAGTATATGATTTAAAGCTATGTGTATGCATTTATATATAGCCTATATACAGTCAAACCTCTAAATAACGACTATTGACGAGAACATAAAAATAGCCGTTGTTTGGAGGTTATTTTGTGTACACACTTAAAGAAATAAACCTGAGAAAATGGCCGCTGTTTAGGGGTGGCCTTAATTGGAAGTTCGACTGTATGATTTACAAACTAATAAGCCAATAACTTACATTTCTCTATATATTATATATGAACTTTTTCCAATATTTAGGCCTACTCGTAAAATTAGGTTCTATATTTTAAATAGCAAAATAAATATAGAAAATATAAGAATTTCTCCAAAATGACGACTTTATTGCTACAAATTATTTAAATTATATCAAGAATTACTACGAATGGTTTTACCACTTCTCTATAAACCTGTATATAACATTAATATAAGATAATTTCCCTCGATATAGAGTAAGAGTGAATAGAATCTACTCTTATAAGAACAGGCGTTATGTTGAAGAGGGTAATAAAGTTAAAGAAAGAAAAATAATCAGAGTAAATCCCTCGCAATAACATTTAAAAATCTATATTGTTGCTAAGTAAACAGATTAAAAAAATTGCCAGGGAGGAAACTTGATTTTCACGTTCGATGATAAGAGCGACCTTCACCTACATAGCACCTTTACTTTTACAAAATCATAAAGTTCTGAATTTAGTATCTGAGTCACATTCAATTCAACTGCCTTACTTGAATATAATAATTTAATATTTCAAAACTGCAAATAATTTAATTTAATTTAACGTGTTTTTGTTTTGTTTGTTTACTGTTTCGAAATTTTCCGGACGTGTTCGGGTAAAACTTACGAGATGATATTTTAATAAACAATGGGAGAAACTTAGTGTTTAATATGAAAATTTAATAAAAAAATTTGAATATTTGTCACGTAACTGTGGGTATTATCATATGAATTAACTAACGTGGGAAAAATAGAAAAAATACATTCAAAGAAACCAACCGAAATGCCACATAGGAAACGACAAATTGGCACAAAAAAATCCCGTTACACCTGATGACAAAACATAGAACAGGTCATTCTTAGTTGGGATAATTTAGCTATTTCCCGTCGGTCACGTGATCAAACCTACATACTTTCCCCTCTTACAACCGATAGATGGGTATATTATCTTTAATAATAATAATATACATATATAAAAAAAGTATTACGCTGAGTAGGAAACGAACTATTGTTAGCGGATTTTACAATAAACCGCCAGAATCAGAAAAAAAAATGATTCACCTTTAGCCACAATTTCCTGTTAAATGTCATTTTTATTGTCAGATTGGTCATAGATAAAACGTAGGCAGCTGCCATAGTGGAGGCATACCAAAAGGTAACGTCTATAGCTCTTAATTGTAGATAGCAATCGCAACATCATTAAAATAATTCAGCATCTACAGACCAGCTGAGGTTGAGATGTGGGAAACCGAAAAGAACGTAATCAATTATTTAACCATATAAAACGTTCCATACAACGGAAAACCATTCTTTTCACAGCTACAACTGTTCCTTTATATATATAGATATATTTATTTATCACACATTTTTTTTTATATTGTAGCAGCTGAATTTTACAGATTAAAATATCGGGAAGGCATAAAAATTTTCTCTATTTCCGTATTAGCGATTTAACGGATGCTATAAATTTCCAATTTTTATCATTATAATTCGATTATACCGACAAAAACTGTATATAAAAATTGCAAACTAATAATCAGTTAATATAGAAAACGTTGAAAATTTCATGTGCGGCATGTGTCGCCTTATAAAAATTCTTGAACTTTTCAGCATGACCCTTTCAAGCTTTGTAATCTACCACGAAAAGTAATTGTAAGAGTTTTCTCTCCCAATTCTTTTCCTTTTTAAAATCTTTCTTCAACTACTTTTAAAACTGATAAAATAACAGAAAAGATATATATATATTTATAAAAAAAATGAAGTCAGACTAACAGTTGCATTTGACAGGTGCTGAAGTGCAATTACTTTAAAGTAAATCCTCCTAAACAGAGTTGCAGAGGAGGATTCGACATCTTGTAGAATTGATGAGTTCTAGGACAGCTTCCGATGTCGTCTACTCTTTTAATGTCAACCTTGTAATGTTTCACAAATATTCGCTGGGTGACTTTGGTAAGATCAGAAATGGGATTTCTGACACCCACCCCCCAAAAAGCTAATCTAGAAGTTAACTGCGTGGAGAGAGAGAGGAGGCATGTTTCAAAGCCTATACCAGATGCTAGGAATTATTTGAAATCCATCTGTGACAGCGACGACTGAAAGAAGATGTATCGCTTTTCTGTCATCCCTAAGGGATTTACAAATTTAAAACCGCTCGGTAGGAAACAGATGTAGGTAACTTGCCCCCTTACGATCTTTTACCGACTCCCAAAACGTAATCTGTTTAAAACTTCTGGTCTTTAAGTCCGGAAGGTGGATCTGTCCCAGATGATAATAGGTCTTATACTACACGAGTATACAGAGATCGCTACTCGCCAGGTGTGCTTGACATAACATCACTCCGTTAGCTTTTTTTAGTCGAGTGTAAAATAACTTCAGAATCAGTGTGTTCGAGTTTCTTTCATATTTTTCTTCTATCTAAACATTTTTTTTATTATATGGGAGTTAAAAAAGACACACCATCTTTTTCGGTTTCACTCGCATTTGAAGAATGTGTATAAATCTATATAAAGAGGAGAAAGAAACGAAAGCAAACTTTCGAAAATATATTTCAAGCTAAGACGAAGAAAAGAAAAATCGGATTAAGAATTCTTATTAAATGCGAAAAAATATTCCATTTTTTAGAATTTATAAATGGGAAGAATTTTAAGCAAAATATTATGCCTACATACTTATATATATTTATATATTTGAATCCCCGTTCAGTTAGTTACTTTATCAATTTTTGTAGCCTGTAAGGGACGAACAAAATGGATTTTTACAGAGAAGTTGACAACAACACATGTTGAAATATTAAAGTACTTTCTACGATTGTTAAAACCCAACGATATTTCATTATCAGCAGATAATGACAAGCAATTAATTATTAGTGGTGCGGCTTTATTGTGGTAGATATATCACATTTTTCTATCTTAAGTTTTAAAGAGATACGAAAACTCGTCCCATTTAGTTGATGATGCATTGGTATTGTAATAAAACTCTTCGATGTTTCAACACTTCGCTGCGATAGTTAAGTATCTTGTGGGCTGAAATGTCGAGTCTATCCAATCACGGTAAGGTGCACTTTCTATACATACACAACAGTACAATTTGTCATATTCGATGAAAATGGAAGAGGTGTGCTGGGTATACGGTTATGGAGAGAGGCCATAACGTGCCATCAGTGATAATTTAGTATCGGCAAGACAGAAGTTTGCTTTCAACAGTTTGCAAGGCTGTTTACAAGCTGGCTGCTCTGCCAATCCATTTTCATTTTGACTACAGACTTCGCCTGTTTATAAGGGGAGTGAAGATTCGTGTAAAAAGCTGACTTTTGACTCTTCGGCGGTATTTTGTTGTCAGTATGTCGAGACTAAAATACTAGACACATTTTCGCTTCCATTACGTGGTGTTGTGCTTTAGTTCCCTTAGGATGTATCTGAATTGACTGTTTTCTGACGTGCCTTCTTACAAAGATTCCCCCTTTTTTTATTGGCATCTTTTGCATTTTCCGAAAGTGTCACATTTGTGCTTGATTCTGTTTAAACGTTATAACGATCTATCAACTATTCCCGTTCCGATAAAACTTAAGTTTTATTCATCGAATTAAAACTTTCTAAAACTTTATTTTTTCTGCAAAATTTTAAAGGTTTTTCTAAAATTTTTCAAATTTCCTTGCTGTGTCTTAATTTAAACTTTCCTAAATTTATTATTTTTTTATTTACACGCTGTAAAAACTTAAAATTGTATTCAGTAACTAGGAACTAGGAAAGGATGTTCTAGATGCTCCTAAAGTATATAAACCATAATGCCCCTTATAATGAAAGGTTGATAAGATGTTTCTATAATGAAATAAATGCTCGCATAAAATAATATCTAAAGCATTGATATTTTTTAACGCTTCTATTCCTATAAAACACCTTTAAAGTATAGTATATGCTCCAATGATTAACCACAAAAGTTTCTAAAATAAATATTTTTATAGAATAATAAATTATAGCAGCATACATGTAACATAACTTCCCTAAGAAAATTATTTCTCTATTTATTTATTTTGTTTATAATTAGGAAATGTCTTAGGACAAAAGATTTCCTCACCAGCAACGTAAAATCCCAAACAAACAATTATAATTTTTATTTAATTATTTACAAATATCTCGTTAAATCAATACATAATTTTTAAGATTTTACATATATATAAATATAACTGAAATTAATAGGTCTATATTTATTCATTAAATGATATAAATAGTATTAGATACTTATATTATTTGATGTAGAAGCTTATGTATATCAAATAATGTGAATGCACTATGTCACAATTGTTAATAACTCTTTAACTTAAATATTCAACGTTAAATTAAGTATACACTCTTATTTTCTTATAGAGTAGTGTAATTGCCTTATAAAGTGCAGTACATATTAATTGTTTTATTAAATTCTGATGGTCTTGCATGAGTGTTTTTGTAAGGTGTAGGCAATACAAAGCTCCTTTTAGCACTAACACTCCTGCAAAATTAATTAAAATTGCATAAAAGTTATTAAGCAAAATACTAATTCTTCAGTATATATTTTTGTAAATTAAGATTTTTTTGCTCCTATAAATAGTTTAAGAAGAATTTTCCTGGTAAATTTATGTGATAGACTTCTATAACTTGCTATTTTAGAAAAGTGTCTATTTTGGAATCCTTTATAGCAGCTCAGTGAAGCATATAAGTTACTTTAAAGCTATTTTATAAGCATAAAAGCGTTAAAAATATATCAATGTTTACTTTACACTGACAGGTTACTTTGCGTATTATTTTGTGTGAATATTTATTTTATTATATGAACATCTTATGAATTATGTATTATAAGGAGCATCAGCAGCTCGGGAATCAGTTATAGGCCTATTATTGTCTTTTTGTACTTTAGGAATATCTGTAAAAATGCTTAATTAACGTTATAAGAATATCTATTTTTAGTTATTGAATACAATCCTGATATTCCGTAATACATCAATGAATAAAGTTTAATACTATACAGGAGTGAGAATGAAGTTTGTAAAATCGCTATAAAAGAATATTCTGTTAATAAATATATTAAAATCTTTTTGATAATTGATAAAAATAGAAAATTATACAGCCATAAAATGCATTTAACACATATTTACATAAGAAAATAACTCTTATCTTAACTACTAAAAACTATTTTCACAGAATCAATTTTCTAAGCACAGAATATTAACTTTACTTTAGCGTAGGGCCGAAAATAGTGGATTCTACCTATTCTTCTCCTTCAGTCAATTTTATATTCAAAGTAAAATGTCTTCAGTAACTGAAACAAATAGTGAGAGAGGTTAAAGTTCAAAGCAACAATAGCAGAAGTTGACAGTTTGAGAATGAGATACTTGGCTACATGTCAAGTTGTATGTAAGGTCCAGCAGAGGGGGACAATCATATATTAACCGTTACAAGATATTCAGCTTAGTTGACATTTATCCAGATGTCTTAGTTTTGTCAAGTAAAGCATGCACACTCGGAAACAACTTCTGCATTATCAGTATTTTTCAAGGCGTTTAAAAGAAGAATGAGAAATCATTAATAAGCAAGATTTATAGATGTCTAAGATTAAAGAAAATGTGCGAGTTGAAGTTTCCATTATTATCATTCTAACGCCTAAGTTATTACTGCTTCGTTTTAATCATTTCGGGAGGCTACGAAAGGGACAATACACTATTTCTTTTTTATTTTTATTGTCGAAGATACGCTGTTGTTAGAGTGATTTGATAAATTTTCAAGTTGTAAATGGGTTAACAAAAAAGTATGAACCAAAAGGAAATAGCCAACAAAATCATCTCTGATATTAACTCCATTGAAAAGGTAAATTTTCTATATAATAAGTTATTTTTAACTTGATTTTTCTTACGTGAAATTTTTTGTTTTATTTATTTTTATGATGGTAAAACGAATTTTTAATGAAATATTTTCTATTATATTGAAAATTTCTAATTAATTTTCCCTAAAAAATCTTTTAAAATACACTCGAACCTTTAATAATGGCCACCTACCATTAACATTCACTTTGAAACAGCGGCCATTTTTTTAAGGAACTTTTTGTTTTTCTAAATAAAAATGCATACTGAATAACCTCCGAACGACGGACATTTTTAATCTTCTCGTCAGTGGTTGTTGTTAAGAGGTTTTAGCTATTTAGTTTTTATATTATATATTATGAATATTCATAGAATAGAATACATCTTTTATGAAATAGTCTGCTTACAAAAAATATAAATATTCGAAAGCAAAATATAGAATTATATATAAATATGAGCTTCTATAGCAAATATTTTATATGCATTAATATATTTTACTTGTATGTAAAGTCAATTTATGTTTTTAAAACAAGGGGTGATATTTTACATCCGTGTCTAATATAGAGATTTAAATAATGAGAATATATAGAATAGGGCCCGAAAATTTATATTAATATAATTTTATAAATAAAACTGATTACTTAAATGAAATAATATACAGTACCTATGCTAAGGCTTCAAGTTATAGCAATATCATGGTTTTATAAGCTTGCTCTCATAATCCTCTACACCTCAGAGTTTTCAGCCTAAGCTCTAGAAGACTATGAGAAGAATTAATTAATTATTTAGTCGTTAATTCATTAAATACATACACTTACAAAGATTGTAAATATAGGTTTGTATACTGAATACAGGTGAGAAAATTTTCATAATTGTAATTTAATTTGAATTTTTCATATATTTATGCTATTCTAATGGTAAATTTCGAATACTATTTTAAAATAGAATAAATCTATTAATACAGCCGTAGAAATTACTGTAAATATTTATTCCTCCAAATATATCTTTACATAAACAGTAAATATTTACTTATTAAATACACAAAAAAATCAAAAATTTTTTAAAAAATATTTTCTATCAGAATTTTTTTCTATCCATTTCTAATTTATTTAAATTCATTTTAATTACTTATAAAAAGATTAAAAATTAAAAAAATGGTCGGCTTTTAATGAATAAAGTAAAGTCTAAATTGTAATCCTCTTTTCATGTATTTTAAAGTCAAAAAACAAGACACAATTTCTTTTATTAAAGAAACATATTTAAAAATACTCGGATTATAATAATCTATAAGATTAAATTAAGAAAAAAAAAGTTGATTTTAAACAGGTTAAAGAGGAAAGAGTAGAAGATGCTACATACTTTCCGCATCACAAACCATCATGGAACAGTTACTGCTATCTATCGACAGGTGTGAGAACTAAAGACTGTGAGAAGAACTAAAAAAATAATAATAATAAAAAAAACCACTAACTTTCGATTCACTTTCGGTAATTATAATTAAATTTAATTAACATTAAATATCAAATTAAAAAAATTTAATTCTACTTATCCATCTTCCTGACACGATTATTGCATTGACCTCATCTTCTCTCCTTGACTTGCCAACCTACTCCCATCTCTCCTTTTGTGAAAATCGCACCGAATAAAATAGAATATCGTCAAGGTTGACGTATTATTAATATAAAAATATTTTCATATCGTTAAACTTCCGATCACGTGTTAATAAATTAGACGTTGGTAGAGGTTATAGGTCATCGCATGTCACCCCCGAGGTCAATTGAACCGGACATCCTTGTACCAAAATCTTGTTTACCGAAGGCATATTTGCGATTTTTTTTTTTTAAGCTCTTACCTCCCCTTCATCATCATCTCTTCTTTCGTGTCAAGCCCACCTATCTTTAAATATTTTATTTACATAGAATAAGAGAGAGAGACTAAATCAAAACGATGTACTATGCGATAAATTTTCTGTATAACGTGTTTTGATATTATACATTTAATTACTTGGATGATGAACTGTGGGTCGTAACTTTCACGGAGAAGATGTCAAAACTTCAAAGCAACCGGCTCCAATAGAGAACAGTTGGCCTTATTATTCTAAAGTCTATCTATTCAACTTATGATAGAGAAATTCTTTTTTTTTTCTTTTGGCTTTATCCATATTTTAAAAACTATATCCGCTCCAAATGTTAAGATTTATAACTTTTAAATCTAAGAATTATTAGGAATGCAGATAAACTTTCACTAGTATTTTTTTTTTTTCTTCTTTGGCTCTTCGTAACCACACAGGTGGTTGTAAATGGCATGGAAAGTAGTATCTAGAGAGTAATAGCATGCAACTACTGTAGAAGATAATCCCTTATCTCTCGGTACTTCATGCAACTGGAAAAACTGTCAAAAATCTCTCCCCTCGACTCACTTAAAAAGCATCAATTGACTACCATATCTAAGAAGTTTTTTTCCTTCCTATCCTAGAAATTCTGGCGTAGAGATCAGGTAACCAAAGGGGAGGGGGCCAAAGTTAAATTGAACAGCTGGTAGAGACTGACTGACTTTAGTAGAAGTGAGTATCAGAGTGCGAAGAGATTTATGATAGAGCATACACTCTCTGGTTTTATGAATCTCTTCCGATATCTGATTACGTTGACACTGCTTCGGCCATCAGCATTGCAAACATGTCTCCATAGGTTGTCAGGTTCTGGCATAAGGTTAGGCAGGGTGGACGAGATTAAACTTACTCCCTCCCCCAGACGCTTCATTTGAAAGTGAAATTATCGGCGACTTGTGCCTGCTATCGACTGGCCAATCTCTTTTGTGACCCCCCCTTCCAATCTTCCCTTTTCGCTACTCTTCTTTACCTTCTCTTCTGCTACAGAGTTTGATATAGAAAGAGAAAATTGTCTATCTTTTAATCCGGGTAGCGGTGTTGTCTTCGAGTTTCTTTTTTGGCGCCCGTTCCATCAGCAACCAGCTGGTGAAGTCTGCCGGGATGTTATCATCAACGTATATTGGTTGTTTGCGCGGCCATAGCCATTGTCGTAATGAAAAAACGGTGAAGTGTACCTTAATGGAAATGCCATTATGTCATGTGGTGATGGATCGAGTTGGCTACCATCTAACGGACTAGATAAGCATCTGAGTTGAAAATAATATAATGCGACAATGCAAACTACCGAGACACAAAAGGAATCAAAATTTTAAACGTTCTTAAATATTCATATGTCCTTTATAAGGTGGTTGAAGACAGGTTTCTCCACGCCAAACCCTGCAATGTTGTTTTTTCCCTCCTCCCTCCACTCTTCCTTGCTGCTAGAATATTTTTTTTTCTTTTTCTGCTAGATGCTGCTTGCTCTTCTTGTAGCTTCTAGTCCGGGAAGACAGACCCTTGGGAGGCTCACAGTACTGACGTCAAAAGATGGATGTTCTGGCACCGTTTTACTTCAATTCCATGATAATTCCCATCACTGCGTTCACCAAGCTGTGGTAAGACAATTATGAATGCCAGGGCAAGCAGACGAGCACCGAAAATGCAGTGGCGGAGCTTCTAAGCCATAAATCACTTGCTTGCTGGAAGTGTCCGTGTTTGCCACTTCCAAAAATCCACATTATCGAAAGCCCCCGGGAAGTGGGGAGAGAAAAACTGCACTATCACATGCCTAAAGGCAATCGCATTCCTGCTGTCTTTTTCTTGACGATATTCACTTTTTTCCCCTCTCTCTGGAAATATATATATATATATATACATCGAGTCTATAACACGAGTCTATAGCTTAAAAAGGTATCGGCTTACGAATCCTTATTAATAATTTCCGCTTTTTTTAGGGTAGAAAATTAAATAAACACAACATTTTGATGGAATGAGCGTAGATTCAATAATATATACAGCGCAAGATGCCCTACTTCTATTTATTAGTCTTTAAATTTTTGTCCTGCTTTGTTATTCAATATTTAAAGCAATTTTTCTATCGTCGAAGAAGGAAAAAATATACATATATATTTTTTCTAATAACTGTTACTTAGTACAAATGATCCGAAAGGAATTCAGAAATATTTAATAATTTATAACAAACTACTAGTAAAAGAAAGTCAGTTTTTTTAAAGGCAAATAAATATTGGATAGGACGAAAAGTAAAAAATAAATAAATAAATTTTATCGTTAGAAGATAAGTAAAATAATAATACCTTAAATAAATATATTTTTAACTAAAAATATGCGTCATGTCAGTTGTATCAATTAAAAAAAATGAAGAAAAAATCCCAGCTGAGGAAACAATTTCTCTTGCTTTAGTTTGATTGCTATGATTTCATTTTTCTCCGCTTTAAGGCATTCTAAGTTAACATCGTTACAAAAATGAATAATGTCGAAAAAGGGTCAGAGATTCTACCAACACTGAATAAAAAATAGCAGTTGAGAATGCCCTATTAATCTCTACCCGCCTTCTTTTTCCTACTTATGACAATATGATTTTTTTTTTCTTTTTAAACATTTCGTAAATTCTACTAAAATTCGTTAAATTTTATGCAAATTAACCCGTCAAATATTTTAATTAATTTTTTTAGGCTGTGTTATTTAGAAACTATCCCAAGTCGATCGTATCTTAATCACTTTAGGTTATAACCCGATCGTGAGTATTGTTCTGAAAACACTCGTACTTCATCTTCCCTATTTGGTATTCCGCAACACATAGGAGAGCGAGAGAGAGAAAGAGAGGTCGTGACCTTTCGGTTTTACTCCTGTCGTCTTTGACCTTGATACTATCTGTACGGTTCTAGTCCATCAACTCCTTCGTCGACTGCCATTATTGTAGAAAGAATTCTCTAAAGGATACACAAATTTAATAATAATAAATTGACCTTTTGACTAAACTAACAACGGAAAATTCGTATTAAATTAAGTTATTATTTATTTATTTGCGTGTTTAAATTCCTTAAGGGACAAATGATATCGGAAATGACGTCACACGACACTTGTGGATCTTGGAGATATCAGGATCCTAGTTAAAGGGGTAAGGTGCAACAAGTTATATAAGAAGAAAGAAGAGTTGAATATGGTTTTGTCATTTTTATTCTCCTACTTGCCAGGCATGATTCCGAAAGACAAAACAAGACAAAGGAGGGACGTTAGGACGCCCTTCCTACAAAGGAGAGGTGTACTGTCTACTAGGAATGGGATGACCACTGCGACATGACTCTGACCAGCCGTCCTGGTGGTCCTAGTTTGGAGTGTCAAAGCCAGCAATGATTGATGACCAGTTCCTCTACTAGTGTAGTGCTTGTCGAGGTCTGACATGTCATCGCTTGATATACTGGACGCAGATTTTTTTTAAAAAAATCAAGTTACGCCCTGACTGTCACCCTACTCCTTGTTCTATGTTACTATTTTCGTTAGCGTGTTTAGCATAATGTATAGGCCCATATATCTTCGTTTGATCCGAAACACTATGAGAATTTCCTACTGTTAGGTAGAAAATTCTTTATTTTTTCAAACGTCATAATTAATTACAGATTATAGAAGTAAATTAATATATTATTATAAATTTTAAAATTATGATTAATTTCTTCATCCGTGTATAAAGGGGTTGAAGGGTTATAATACAAGAAAATAACAAAGAAAATGATTAACTGAAGAATATAAATTTTTAATTAAATAAGTATATAAATACGTATACAATATATAATATCAGTATCAATGAAGTGGAACGTTATTAACGTGCCGCCATCTGTTGATGATAATTGAAACAAAATCGAAATTTTATTAATCGATAATCAATTGAATTTACATAACAATAGAGAATTTATCAACGAAAAAATTATAATATTATAAAATTTAACAAGAAAAAGTATATTAATTAATATATATTAAAAAGTTACGCAAGTCGGTAAAAAGCGTGAATGGAAAACAAACAGGAAAAACTGCATAAAAAATAAATATATATAAAAATGGAATGATGTACAAAAACAAAACTATTCAGTTGTTTCAGGTGGATATCGCAGGAAAAAAACGTAAAAAAATAAAAAATAAAAAGAACAAATGTCACTAACAGGTGACAGCCTAAATGCTAATCCTTCTTTTCTCTTCATCTTTTTAGTTTATTGAATAACCCCTCCTGACAAAAGGATTTAAAAAAATCAGAATATAACCTACTAAACAAACAGTAGAGACTTGTTAATTTTTTTTCTTTTTTAAATAAAACTATTATCATTTTTATATATTTACGTACACGTGTACTCAATTAAAATTATTTTAAATAAGGAAAAAAATGAAATAATAATAGTAATAATAATAATAATAATAATCGAAGAGCTACTGAAAATCGAGCATAGTTCAAGGACGTAAAGGTCATCTTAATCCTTCATTTAATGTAGATCTTATCAAAGAAACGATGATAGATAGATGCTAGAAACTATCTTCTAAAATGCAAATAATACAGTACCGAATGTAAGTTACTTAAATAATATAGAAAGTCATCTATTGTTCTGAAACAAAACGTGTATTTGCCACGCTATTATCATGTATTAACTCATTATAAAAGTTTATAATATACTGTAATTTGTACTTGAGATTATATATATATATATATATTTTTTTTTTTTTTCTTCCTCCTCCTCCTTCTTCTTCCTCCTACCTCCTTGCATTAATAAATTTAATTACGTCCTCGAATTTATTCTTAATTTTTTTAATTTTTTTTTTTTTTGTTTAGGATGTTGGATTTTCTTTCCACGCCATTTTTGGCTGATGGAAAAACACGTGGTGAAACAATTAAAATAGTTAACCTTTAACCTTAACGTGATGCTCTTACTTTAATCACGTTGCAAAAGAAGAAGAAGGAGAAAAGGGAAGTTAATGATATAATTAGATAATTTTTAGTAATAAATATAAGAATTATTAACCTAGAAGAGCATTTTTATGACTCTCTGGTATTGATTTTTATAGAGAAATTCTATTAAACTTATTCGAATTCCTTAACGTCACGAGGGTAGGATGCTTAATTGTTGATGAAATTAATTTCATTGAATTTTTCTCTATATAAATTTAGGAATTTTTAAGAAATATCCTGTTATGTTTTGATCAAATTCTTACGAGAATTTTATACTAGAAATTAATTTATTTTTTTAATAAATAAACAAATTTACTTAGCCTATATATATATTAAATTCAAATTTGTAATTATTATCTTCTCATTTTTTATAGAAAGAAAAAAAAGAAGAAATAAATTATTAATTTATTTTCTTCCGTCCATTCGAACGAAAATAGACTCCATATAATAGATATAAAACAGAAATTAAATTATGATAAATGAAAATGTCATCATCTCACCTATCTACATCATCAACTCTCTTTCTTGTTTATTTATTTATTTTTTTTAATTTTTAATCTAAGAATGATGTATATCGATGATGTATTTTGGTTAGAGTTTGGCCACACCCGATCCTTATAGCCCGTAGACAGATAATAAACAAAATAAGCTATTGAATAGGGAGGAACCATTATTATAAAGTGAATACTAATTTTATTTTATGAAATTTAAGTGTTTTACTAGTAAATAAATTAAAGATTTTAAGATTGTTTATTTTATTTTAATTTTTTTATTATATAGAGAAGAAAGTTTTACTATCAGCAAATCTATTAGTAAGTGAGTGAGGTTAGATTCATCTGGCATCTTTCACATGGCACATAACAAAATAAAAATACGCTCAAGAGACTGTCCAAAGCAGGGATTCGTCCAGAGAGATGGCATTTTATTCAGCAACTAATCTGTTCCAGCACAACTAAGGAATCCGGCGAGTGCAGCATCCAGATAGTAGAGTGTGCCACATGGGAGGACGACACCAACAATCGTGGAATAAATCACAGGACAGCTACTGAGCTAATCAGATTTATCTGGCCCGAGGGAAACTTTACCATTTCGCCTTATTGCCACCAACCATAACTTAAGTTAAAATCCCTTCGTAAATCTCCCAATATAATATTATCATCGTCGTATTTAGAAAATACCAAATTTTCTCTTCGTTCCCAATAAAAGTCGACACACCCCTATATTCTACTACTAAAAATGGGTGTGTGTGTGTGTGTGTATATATATATATATATATATGTTGGGTTAAGCCGGCCCCTTTTCTTTACTGGGTTTAATTAACTTTCTAGACTGTGTGCTGCTAGTTATAATTACTGACCTCATCTACAATGAAGGAACATGAAACAGAACTAGTGGGAAGAAGAACAACAAAAAACAAAAAAAAAAAAAAAACAATTGACGATCTTTTCCTTTCTCAGATGTTGTTGCAGATAGCAACACAATGATGTGTCGAGATTTAGAGATTAAGGCATGTGTGGCAGGGCGGGAACACAACCATTTTCTACTAGATAAGGGGAAAAACGGGCTGATTTTCTCTCTGATGATGTTTTCTTTTAATTAGTTGTGTATGTGAGAACGTATTAATTAAATCCTTCTAGGTTATTAGAATAGGACAGGCTGTTGTAATGTGATTTATGCATTAAGTCGTATTGATAAATATGCGAGTCGTTATACGAAAATGTAGAGCGTGGGAAGTAATTATGCATAGAAATATATAGGTAAAGATTGGTAACACGTGATTAAAAAAAAGATTAAAATTTCCGACTGGAGTTAGAAAAGGAAAAAAAGAAAAAAGAAATTCCTGTTTGACCTGTGATACAAAGTTTTCGGTTGGATGTTAACGGAGGTGGTTATGTTTCGTTGATGATTGTGGCAGGCCGAGTGGGACTGAAGGGAGCAGGTGATAGGGGGTGTCCATCCGTCAACTGCGTGACAATGAACGGAAATGTCGGTTGTGATGGAGACCGTAATTGATGAAGTAAGGCGAACGGCGACTCCAATCAATGAAGCTAGGCCTAGTTATGTCATCCGAACTGTAGTGGTGACAGCAGTAATGGATGGCGAGGTGGGACACATCTATGCCAGGACATTGGTAGAATTAGTAGGAGCTACATTGATCGGGAGCACTAAGATAGGCTAAAAAAGGATAGAGATGGGGGTGTGAAGTCATCATGGTGAAACTTTGTCCTCACAGTTGAAGTGCTTGACCAGATCTCTTGGCTTTTGCTTTGGCCTTATCGCTGCACCACTGCTATTCTCTACAATGTATTTCGCTAAGTTTTTTCTCTTTTTTCACTGCTAAATTGAGTTGCATTTTTTACTTTTTTTATATTTTAGGAAATAGCTTAAAGTTTGTAAAGTGAAAAGTCTGTTGCCTTTCTTTAAAAACTTTTATTATTAGCTACATTTAATTTTTTTAAAAAAAATCGAGACTTAATTATTGATTTTCCGTAAAATAAACAATCTTCAAATTTATTTATGTTGATATTAAATAAAAAAATGCATAAAAAAACTTAATTTAAGTATATTTCTTGTTTTTTATTTACGTAATTATTACTCAGTAAAACGTTATAGATTTTTTTTATTCATCCATTAACATCAAATTTCAGATACTTAACATACATCCAGCAAAAAAAAAAAAAAGGAATTCGCTTAAAAAATTCCCGTTTTGCTGATATTTCAGATTAAATGTATTCGATTCGGAAAAACATTATCGTAAAACATCTCCTTACAAAGGAAGGCAATTTGAAATTTATTCAAACAATCACACAGACACTAACTAACCATCTGTGCATTGGGGGACATAGTGCAATAACTGCTACATACAATACTAGAAGCTGGAAGATATGAAACACTGCAGAATTTGCCTAACTGTATCCACACAGATGGAAACCGGCAAGCAAGAAAATAAATATGAGAAGAAAGAAAGAAAAAATATATATATATACTGTAATATATAAATTTCGCTTTGTGTTCTTCCTAAGTTCTTCCGGATGCAGATACTTTACATCTTTTTGTCTAGTGGTTTATGCAGATGTAGACGAATTGAAACCAAAATACTTCCAAATGGATAAAACTTTGGCAACATGTGTTGGCATGGTGACAGTGTGTCGAAAATCATAATTTCAAAGCAAGCATTACACATACTCCTGAGAAAGACTATTGGGAAGAAGAGTAGGGAGTTAGAATGACAGCTCAAAACAATACAACAAGACTGCCGAATTGAAACACTTTGGCTGACTGAGCCATGTCACCAGCTGTTTCAACCATTCCTGATTTCGAACGAGGGTCTATCAGTTTCTCGTTTTCGCCAAGTTTAGTTCGGTTGTGGGGCTATACTACAATTTTTTTTTTTTCGGGCTATTGCCTGTTAGATCTAACATTTTTATATCGCTTATTTGATTATCTATGGTATCATTTTACTAGCAAATCTACCGGACGTTGAGTGAGAAAATTTTCTCCCTAAACGCATGCTTATCCGAGTATATTTAATTTTGTTATATATTTTAAAATGTCACGGGATAAAATTTTCGAATTCTCTAAAACAAATTATTCAAACTGCTGAAAAATTTATAAAGAGAGTTATCACCTTAAGTAAAGTGTTGATGAATGCAGTGTAGGTCACAAAGGAAATATACTGAGAAGTGAATACCTCCCAGACAAAGCAGCATTTCTCTCTAGACGTGGTCAGACGAAAGATATAATGAGTATATTTATTTCTCTAACCACCTTTAACCTCGAATGTATTAAGTGAAGTTGTCGTTATGCTTGGTATGCGTATGGCTTGCACTATAACCGACAGAGGAAGTTTATTAAGTAACGAATTTTAATTAAGAAATATTTCTGTCATTCGAATGCTTGGACCGACTCATTTGTTTGAAAACGAACGTAAATTGGAAGATCTGTTTGATGAAAAGTTGAAAATTTCGCGCTAAACAATTTGTGCCTCTACTACCTCCTTCCTAAACCGATCGTTACTGCAAATATTTCTTATAGCTATCCATTTTAATAACTGTGCGAGGTTCTAAACTCACTAATTAACCGAAAGATCGTGCGGGAGTTTGTACTTTAAATAATTAAAAGCAATTTTTAAGAGAAAAATGCTTTTCTGCAACACTTTCCAATTTTTTTTCTTTTTCTTTCCCTCTTATAAAATATACCAAAAGGTCCATTCTGTTGCTTATTTTAATGAGTCGATTTATAGTCACACACTCCAGTATTAAAGATAATTATGTTCATTTAAGTCTCCCAAACATAGATCACGCATCCACGCCTCTTCCTTTTCAATCTTGAGTTACAAACCACCCAGGTAGTGAAGAGAGGAAACTAATGACCCTTCTCTTGTACTACTCTTATGTACGACCAAGTTAATGGGACTTCACAGAGATTTATGTACGCTTTTTAAAATGGGAAATAAATTCTCTGCCGTTCCACCCAAAACTGTTTGGTG
This sequence comes from Centruroides vittatus, assembly GCF_030686945.1. Classification (NCBI taxonomy): domain Eukaryota; kingdom Metazoa; phylum Arthropoda; class Arachnida; order Scorpiones; family Buthidae; genus Centruroides; species Centruroides vittatus. The sequence goes on from NW_027122644.1 coordinate 3,658,464, forward strand.
TTGTGATTCCAAAAAAGCCTTTATTCATCCGGAAATAACTCCTCTGAAATCAACCTACTGACCTTATTCAATAAGCGTTTTCTTGCTACAAACAGTTATGACCCACTGACCTTTCACCTTCTTTAATTACAAGTAACAAGAAATATTCCTACTGTGAAAAGCGAAAATTTGTGAAAAATCAATTTGAAAAAAAAATCCCATCAGCTGAAGAGATAAAAAAATTAATTAAAATTTTAAAAAATCAATTAAAAAATTAAAAAGTTAAATTTATTTTTTTTTAAATCAAAAATAATTTACAAATATTTTAAGTGGGGGGAAAAAAATAAAATAAATTTAAGATTAATATTACCATTTGTAAAGTAAAATTAATTTAAATATAAAAATCGATATTAAATGAAAAAGTTAATTATTTACAAATGTAAACAAGAATTTATACTTTAAAAAAATGCAAGAAAACTTGAAATTTCTGTGGAAAAATCAATTAAAAAAAATTAAAATATATTTTAAAGGAAGAGAAATATTGAAAAAAATAACATTAAAAACATTATATTTTCTAAAAAATAATGTAAAAATATAAAATTCAATAAGGAATTAGCACAAATAAAAATTAAAATGTTTATATATATTTTGTTTACCTAACCGAAGCATGCACAAAACCATTAAATGTTAACCCAATAAAAATCCTTAAAAATCCCTAAAATTTCTCAAATATTTTAAAGATTTTAATAAAATCCTTAAAAAAAATTAAACGTGTTTCCCCCCTTTTTTGCGGGGAAACTAAAATACACTATAAAGTCGCTACATAAATAAAATAAAGCTAGGTACAGTACATAAAAGAAACCATTATAAAAATACTAAAAATTAATTAAATTACGAAGGGGCATCATTGAACAATTGGGAAATTTAACTACCTTTAATTATTACTTGAAGAGTTCAATAAAATCGCGTGTACGAAAGAAATAAGCATGATTAGGGAAGAGTAGAAAAGGAAGAAGAAGAAAAAGAAAGAAAGAAAAAAAAATTTTAAAGATATTTTCTCGAATAAACTCTTAGCTAATAATCATTTCCTGTATAGAGCTAACCTGATTGAGATATAGAGTGTTAATATTCAACAGGAGTATAATAGCGTGACTAAAGTTGGGATTTCTTTTAAATATACTGTTGTATAGGAAGAAGTTAAGTGTAAACAGGTTCTTCTGAATAGAAAACTAAGAGTAGATATCTTCACCATCTTACAAGTCCGTTCTACGAATTAATTCTACCTTTATTCGGTAACTAAATTGATAATTAAAACTTATGTCTATCGAATAATCTGTTTGAGCAATTATGATATGAAAGAAAAAACTGTTATTAATTTTTTTTTCTTAAATTCATTCATTGTGTCGAGCTTTAAAAATGATTTAAAATTTATTTATGAAGAGTTTTTGATGCATTATATATATAAAATAAAGTGTTTTTCTTTGGTTAAATATAATATTAAACATAAATAACTGTCAGCGCTTCTAATGCAGCATCAAAAACAACTTTGTTGCGACAAACTCTTAATTCGAGAAAGGAAACTTTTTTCGTTACAGTATAGAAAACAAAAATACAACCTATTACACGTTAGTTGTTTGAAAGAATCCTAAGAAATAGGCGACATAAAGAACTCCTTGTCAACCATCCAACCCATCCATCAACGAACAACTGCAAAAGTTATCTTCTAGAAAGAATAAAACCGAAAAAAAGGGCAAAGTTTTTCTTTGTCACCCTGTTAATTAAAATGTTTTAAATGTAAAAAGGGTTGGCTAGTGATTTAAAATTTTATATATTATAATATTTAGTTTTTCGTTCCTTAAAATATGTAAAATAAATTGTAATATTTTCCTGTAAAAGCTATAAAAAAATCTACTTTGTAGGATCAAAATTTGTCTTTATCCTTCCACGACAAGTGTATATTTACTAGTAAATATAACGTTAAAATAATGTAAATAAATTATATTTAAGTCCGTGCTTAATTATTAAATATATATATTAAACATATTTTACTCTATTATAACGATGTTTAAATATAGCGTGACGTCATATATGTGGAAAGAATATAAAAGACAGGGATTTTTTTTGTTACAAATTTTTAATTTAAAAACATGAAGTACTACTAGAAACAAGACGAGAGGAAGAAGTTTAAGTAACAGGTTTAGATCCACGAGTCGCAATATTGGTAATAAATAGTGTAAGAGAAGGACAACGGGGTCGAGACCTTGCAAAACTCTTTCGATGATGAAGCTAGATAAGTGATCTGTTGGAAATGCTACTGTGCGTGAGTCCAACTAATTCCCCTCTTTGACCTTGCTGAAGAAGATCATCGAGCGATGTAACTCCTCCCAAGTCTCGCTGTAGAGATGGATGTGGATTGTCAGGTGATGCCCCCCCTGTCGAGTTTTTTCCTGGGGCATAAAGGATGAAACAAACACAGCAATCTGATAAGAAACGGTTGAGTACTTTGACTACATTCAGACATTTCAACATACCACGCACTTTTTTTTTCTTTTCTTTTTTAATATATATTTTTTCGAATTGATCTCATAGCGGCACCAAAATTGGAAAAAAATTATTACAAGGGATGGATATCCTCTTTGGATAGCGAAACTTATAAAGGTCGAGATGTAAGCGATAAGGGCCTACGCCCTTCATTCATCTACAAAATGACAATCCGAAACCAGTTAAAAGCATTTTCGTGGTGTGGCCATCAACCGGCCTATGCAACGACTTCCAACTAATGACAAGTAAGAGTTTATGTCAAAAAATTACTACCAAAAAAAAAGGACAAAAACCTCTCGATAGATGGGTGGGGTGAGTGACCTGTCCTCAGATATGACCCAGCAGGAATTAAATGCCTTCTTTAAAACAAGCAGCGGCCTCAGGTCGCGAACTTTGCTTTACAGGTGTTTTTATATTGTACTCCAAGACACACCTGTACGGGAAATAGTCAGGTGTAAATATTACCTGTCCCTCTAACGTACAGTAATGGCAGCTGTCTACGGTTTACACCTGCTTCGAAAAATCTTTGTCTCTAAGGGGATGGATTTTTATCAATTATTTTCTACGGCATCCCAGATTTAATTATAAGGAAGAGCTGGTCTGATGTCATTAGATGCTCTTCTTTTTTTTTTTTCTAAAAGAAGTCTTTTGATATGAGCACAGTTAGTAAATTTTGTTGTCGAACGAAATTATCAATTAACTTTAGAGGATGGCAAAGAGACAGTTCAGCTGTATCATTCATTTAAAAACCTTAAACTCTACCCGCATCCAGTTAATATCATACCAATCAATAACACAGTTCATCTGCAATATTTTCAGCCCTTTCGACTATTTATTTTCGAGGTGGCGAAGGCATGGTCTTCTACTATCGTCTTAAATTGATTAATGTAACAACTTTAAACAGTATCTCCTGCATATTTATATACACTCTAGCTATATCTTCCATCCATATCTCTCTCTCTCTCTCTCTCTATCCGGTACACGCGTGAACTTTATCCATTTTCCTAGATGGGAATGAATCGGGCGAAGGGTAAAACCTTCATTAATAATAAAATTTTAATATGTTATCATTGGCTGTCAGTTAAGAGGCAACATAGAAAACGTTCAGCCATTCTACTGAACTAACAAAACTCATCAGTCGTTTTAAAGTATATTGTGTTTATCCCCGCGGAGAAGTGAAAGTGGGGGGAGGAGAGAGAAAAATAGTTAAGTCCGTGCTTTAGAGAAAGTACTAGGCTAAAAAAAATATCCTTTCCAAGATCACTGCCACTCCCTTGACAAGAAGTTAATGGGTTTCTTGTCAGACACCTGCTCACCACCTGAAGGTTTGACCTCGTGTTTTGACCCATCCCTCCCTGTTATACCTGTCGCCCATGGCTTGGACGCCTACCTTCCAAAGCATGTCACAAATGAACATGGTCTACTAGATCAACCAATCTGAAACACAAAGGATCCCCTAATTAGCATATTGAAGAATTAAAAATGTCTATACGGTGCGCTCTTTTTTAAATTCTTTTTTTAATGTCATTTTTTTCTTTTCTTTACCTTTCGAGCTACTTCAAATATTTGAAATTTACTCAACCGAATCTTTACTAAAATTATTTCAAGGTTTCTCCTCTTTAACCTGGAAAATAAAAGTTATAAAATTAATCAATGGAAAGAATTTTATGTAATAAATACATTTATTTATTTAAGCTTTTTTATATATATAAGGAAATATATATATAAATAATTTTAAAAAATAATAACTTGTTATATTTGCGATAAAATGATACATAAACAGGTTTACATAGTGCAAAGTCGTGTAACTTATAGGCCTATATTTTAATATTTAAAAAGAGAAAGAATAAATTATGACTTAACATAAACATCTACAGGATATATTTTACAAATTCTGACCTCTAATCTTCAAAAAAATTCTCGTCTGAAACTATGTAGATCAAGAATTATGTGCTTTGTATTCTAGTTTTAATCTTCGTTTCAAATTATATTATTTATAAATTATATGATAATTTTAACATTAATATATACAAATTTTTTAAAATAATATAATTAAATAATTATTTTATAATTCTCTTTAATATATATACATGTATTGTGTCTAAAATCTTAAAAAAAATATATATATATATATATATTAAAACTCTACAAAACATAAAGGAAAAAAAAAAAAATAACGATATTTCGAGTATGTCCATCATCTAAAATTTAGTTTTATCCAGTAATAAAATATTTAAAAAGCCAAAGAAAGAAAGGAAAAAATCAATTTGCTATCACTTCCGCCATTTTCAAAACATTTAAAGAGATTTTCAGCTTTGGAGCACAATCATTTTGACACTCGACTTATCACTTATTGATACCTTTAAGGTGAGTAAGTTAAGGACGATGACCCTGTACCAACTTTCTGATCCTTGCTCCAGGTCATAAGATGCCTTTGCAGGAAGTATCTATCATGCCCTTTAACATGTCAGATGACGTCCGAGAATAAGATAAGCGTGAAGTGCAACGTTCGTTTTTCGGTTAGTTCACTAAACTTATACACCACACTGTCGTAATTATTTCCCACCCCTTAAAAAAACCAATAATTATAAATATATAAAATAGAGTAACATCTGCAAGGTGCTCTGGGTTTTACTACATACTTTGTTAGCTGTTTAAAACACAAATTATCTAATGGAAGAGCTATTGTTTCTGTTTGTTAGCTACAAGTAGCACCTGCTTCATCCAGCACCTGTCTATGATAGTTCTAATTCAAATCGAAGATTACACCTGTTTATCACCTGTTACTTACAGTCGTTATCGGGTAAATTTATATAAAAATTTTAAAAATTTATCATTAATTTAAAAATTCTTTAATTTTTAATAGCTCTATCTCGATGAAACATTTGTCAACAGGTGGGTTTATCGTCGATATTAATTTTTCTTGATCTTCTCGTAAAGGTCGGCATTAATCATGATAATATAACAAAGTTTAGAATTTAAAAAAAAAAGAAGAGGGAACTCTCTTTTAATTATCAGAAAGAATTGTCGCCACGTATGCCATTGACACGTTGTTAATTCACAATTACATTTTGAGTCATTAGCTTCACTCCTATTTCAATTAAGGTTGACCCTTGCTGGCTTTAATAAACGCTCCTCTTCTTCGTAAGTGGGGGCACCTTCGTGTACCACCTGGGTACTTACGAGCCATTTGTGATAAGGTCGGCCACCTTATCCGTGCTGTAATTAAAAATCAAGCTGTTTACACAAAGAATAGACGACAGAAAGAAATATATAAATAATAAAACTTTCGACCGAACTAATCTTTCAAAACCTTTGAATGATGGATAAAGTTTCACAGGTGAAAATTATCGTAACTCATTTAAGGTTCTTTTCAACCAAAAAAAGAAAAAATAAATAAGTTAAAAAAAATGATAAATGGAGCCGAGATAATCGCTATCTGTTAATCTATTTTGAGAAGTAAATCCTTCCTTTTATCCTTTTTTTTTACACGCTACAGATTAGATCACACACACACTCTCTCTCTGCCCCTTTTTATGCTTCATAAGGGAAAGAAAGGTAGAAAGATCACCTGCTCCTAAAGAATATCCAACAAATTACAAATCCCCGAAGTTGTGAATACCCAGCAAATTGCCACACAACCCAGGAATGCAGTATAAAAGAGGAAAAACAGCAAAAGAAGATAAGCTATTCACCAATATCAGGTTTTACCTCCTGGTAGCCTTGGGGCTAAAAAATCGCACGTGTGCATCCACCAAAACGGCAGAAAAGTTATCTTTGATCTACCTAGACATTTAGTTGTGGATAAACAACCGTTTTGACAGCCCACGTTTATCAGGCTGTAGGGCCAATCACCTATCTTTCTCTCTCTCTCTAATGTTACTTTGCACGCTGTCAATCCGTTCGTTGCGTTAAGAATGTGGTAGGTCTGTAACCAATCGATGTTACGATGGATTTACGATGGTATTTCTTATTAAGGCTTACTACATTTATAGTAAAGTTACGCGGTTAATCAGTAACACGCCGACAAAGAATTTCTTAGCTCGTTAATAAGGACGACGATAGCTTGTAAAGAACTGTGTAATGGAATTGCTAGATGGAGATGAAAACTTTGATACACTGCTCTGCAACTCCTATTAACTTCTAATAAACGAAATGAGCTGTCTAATCTGATCGAATTTTCGATTAAAAAAATACACAAAGAAGGGGGAAATGCCATTGATAATTATCAATGACAATCATAAATAATATTAAAAAAATTATAAATAAATACATTTTTTTTGTATATAAATTGATGAGTAAAATTGAAAAGTAACGTCGATCATCGAGACGATAAACTTAATCACTTTTAATATAAAATTTATCTTAAAAAAATCATTAAAACTTAAAAGAAAATAATGAAGTAATTTTGTTAATTTTTATTAACATTTTAAACTTTTAATTAATTAGTTAATTATTATTATTATTTGGTTACAATTTAATAAATTCGTTAAATATTTTAATGGTTTGAGTGATAAAATTTTAATTTTTTAAATATATAATTATATTTGCCTGCTTAAAAAAATTAAACTCGTGTAGAAGACTTCAAAAATATTCATAAAAAATTTTATCCCTTACTAATTATTATTATTATTAAATATTAAAAGAATTTTTAATAAAAAGAACGTTTTAAGAAAATTTTTAATTCTCTTAATTATAAGAAACTTATCATTGAAGAAGTTAAAAGCTGTAAAAAAAAAGAGGAAAAATGATTATTTAATTTCTCTGTCTAGTTTCTAATTTTAAGAAAACAAATTAGGAAATTTTAAATACTTTTTTAAAAATCTGAATAAACATAACCAGATATATCTGGAGATAAATTTAACTAAAGAAGAAGAAGAAGGGAGAAAAAAAGAATTTAAACTTTAGTTGTTCTTAATTAAATATTCTGCATTTAAAGTTATGATACATTTTTACATTCCTATCTCGTTAATAGGGTTTTCGACACAAGAAACATCTGCCAATCATAACAATGTTACATTAACATTTGTGTATAAACATTAAAGTGAACTTTTGACAGGCGTTATCTCTTCATCTATCCAACTATATACAATATATACTTAAATAAAAGCAAGGCCAAGTATCGAATTTCAATTACTAACCAACTGTCAACAGTATGACGCATAAATAAAACACATTTTGATAATTATATTAACAGTAATTTGTTTGTAAAAAGAAATATTTTTCTCCCCAGGATGCGACCGGTCATTAAACAAACTTTCATTTACTAACTACACAATTTTCTAAGTTATAATCTTCCAAGATCATTAGCCTCAATTAAACTTTTAATCATTCTCTTTAATTCTCATGAGAATAAAAACTAAAAATATAATATTTTTTTATGAGTGTAGACGATTAAATTCGTTATATTTTATGTGTTTCTTCTCTTAGATTTACACACATATACGCGTTAAGTTGATCTTATAAAATGCGCATCTTGTATACTTCCTATGGAACATAACTTACATGTAAGGATTAAATATAAGAAAAAAAATTATTTGACATGTTTTTAACTCAAATACTTTATAAATATTAAAATAAAATGAATATTTTATCTATATACATACAGCCTGAACAATAATGGAGATATGGAAGTATGTAAATACATCATGACACTTAAACAGCACTTGTAACATATTGTTAACATTTATAAAGATTAAAACTGTTATATTCTATATAACATATGCTAATATTTTAACTTATATATACACATACATAAGTTTATATATTATAAATTAACTTTACCCAAACTTTATATATATATTTGTGTATCATTATCTCAATCTTTGCCTGTTAACTTGTCACGTCTTCCTTCATATCGTACCAATTAATAAACTCGTAGGCCTATATCCAAATATATTTTTGTTAACTGTAAATGACCTTCGTATCGAGTAAAACTTGATAATAAACTAAAACATGTAAAGTAATTTCTATAGCAGTATAAACGGTTTTTAAATAATTAATTTGTGTTATAGTTTCTAATAGGTTTATTAATCAGGATAATATAATAAATTATCGTTATTAAAATATAAATATAATAAAACACAGATAGAGCCGTTTGGCAGGGGCTTCACACGTCCAAAAATGTATTAGAAAATCTGTTTTATTGATTTTATTCGTAAACGAGGCCCTACATTTACGAGTGAGTCAAGCCCCAACTTTCTCTTCTAATAGGGCCTCGAGCTTATAGTCCTACTATTATTATGTAATATAATACATCTTATCTTTTAAATTTATAATAAAAAAAAGGACTATATACATTTACATTAACATGAATCTATCTAAATTTATCCAAGGTTAAAAAATAATTATATATTTTTAAATTTTGTTTACGTATCATGTATACAGTACTATATTTCTAATGATTTATACAATATAGTAATAAAATCTATGAATTTATATACATTTATATTAAAACACTCATACAAATATATATATATATAAAGCACATGTACTGTATATATAATTATAAAGAAAAAAGCCAGGCAAGCAAGCTATAGGAGACTATAATTTTAAATTTCAATAACATTAATTTATTTTAAAGTTAATAAAGTATAACATATAATGATAAATAAGACAAGATTTTAATAAATATTTTTATAAATTTTCTCTTTATATATATATATATATAAACAAAGAGAGAAGGAGAGAGAATTAATATATATATGGCTTCTTCATAGATTAGATAGCTAGACACACATATATATATAACGATATATAATCTATACTGATTACTTATACATAACACACACACATATATTATCTATAGAGGCAAAGAGGAAAAGAAAAAAAAAGAGAGTGTTTAGATGTTTTGTTAACGATCTTTCTGCTGTAGAATAAGCTTAGAGGAAGGATAAATTACGACGAAAATGACAATTTTTTGTCTCGCGCTCCTTACGACAACAATCTTTCTTCTACTTTTCTCACAATGGCAAAGTTCAGGTAGGTAGCTGCCAAGCCATCAAGCCTCAGAAGACAACCCCCGGGCACATTGTATGTTTATCATTAATAACGCGAGGTGGTATTCCTGCCATTATATATCTTGCGGACGAGAAATCTGTTGACTTTTATGCGGAACTATTCGTCCCCCCGGCATTTTTTTCCTTTTTTTTCCTTCTTCTCTTTCTGCTGTATACCCTGGCGTGTGGAGAAAAGGGCACTAACCTTCGCCCCGACCCGCTAGAGGCCTATGCCTTCGGGAACCTTGTGATGTGCTGACAATGATGAATGATATTTTATTATGCTGGTTGTTAATGAATGCCGGACAAAGATGGCAATTTCAGGAAGTGAAAGTTAAATCTTCACCCTGAGTATTTTACCACGTTGGCAAAACTGTTATTTTTTTACTCCCTCCCTCTTTTCCCTTTTATTTTATATATTTTTTTTTAATGCCAAGAAAGAGAGCAGATATTTGGTAGTAATTGTGACTAGAAAAGGGTAGGAAGAAGATAGTTTTTTTCTATTGAAAATGTTTTAGTTTCTAAAGGGGGAAGTGAAGCGTGTGAAGATGGAAACTGTAATTTAGGTGAGAAGGTATGGGGAGAAGAAACGTCATAATTCGTTATTTGTAGCGCTAAAAACTTAATGTTATCTAAATCAAAACGTCGTAAAAACTTTTTCGCACTTAAATATATTCATTTATAATAAAAATTTTATAATTTAAACATTAAAAAAATTTTAAATACCTAAATAAAATTCGATTAAGAACTAATAAAGTTAATGGAGTAAAAAGTAAAAATCTGAATTAAAAAATTTTTATTATTTTAAAGCTTATATTTTCTATTGAGATGAATTTTATGTCGTTTTAATGAATTTTTTTGTTCAAATTTATGTAAATTCTTGTGCGTGACGACGTCCATTTCTTAAATAATTACAACGTTCTCATTAATCATTTTTACGGAGTTAAATAACTTTTAAAAAATTGTTTTTAGATTTATTAAGATGTTTAGTTTAAAATTAGTAATTTTAAAGCATAATATTAAAACCAAATTAATTGAAAAAAAAAAGAGTTTGTTAAAAGTTTATTTTTCTAATATTAGTGTCGCCATCTAATAGCGATAAATAACATTAATTTTATCTCTTAACAGTGCGTAACGTTCGGCGACATCTGTTGAGAAGATTTTTATTTAATTCTTACATATACATTAAAAAAAATTAATATACTAAAGTTTCTCTTCAAACATTATAGAAAATAATAATTAAATATATATTTAATTATATTAAGGATCATGACCATGAAAACTATAATTTGAAGTATAATTAAGATAAATTTAATATTAGATTTTTTAAAAATATATTATCATCATTAATATATTAAAAAAGAAAAAAATATATATAAAAATGTAAATAAAATATGAGATTTTTGTCCTTCTAATGAACGATGTGCAGTCGATTTAATTAAATTAAGATCTTGCCAAAAATATCAACAACTCAATTATATCACCAGAATACAATCATAATCATATTGTTTATGTAGATGTATATATATAGTATGTAATATATCTATATATATGTACAGTTCATATACTGTATATAAAATTAGAAGGGGTAAGGAAAATAAAAGAAGGGAGAAATATATAGTCTATATGAGCGTGTGTTTTGTGTATGTATGTATGTATGTATTTATATAACTCGTGCATAAACATTCTTTAATAGTTAAAACATTATTTAATATATATATAGCCTATATATATATATATATAGTCTTATATGTATAAAATCATTTTTCTAACTATTAAAGAATGCATGAGTTATATAAATACATACATACACAGAACACACACGCACATATATATATTTTTCCCTTCCTTACCTCTTCTTTATATATATATGCGACACATTTTTTTAAGAATAACAGATATATATCCAATACATAAATATGTACATATTTAAATATACATTCTATAAATCCACATATGCATACATTTCCCAGACATTAAAAGGCTATTTTATAATAAATATATATACTGCATATCAATTTATAAATTTAATTCGAAAATTGAAGATTATGTATAAGTAGATCTGTATATTTAAAATTATAAGAATGTAATTATACGATAATTAAACGTATTAAATTTAATTTTATTTAATTTAATTTTAAAAAAAGTTTATTTAAATAATTTAAGAATTAATTTAAATTTAAACTCAAAATTAATTAATTACATAAATTTTTTTTTCTTCTTATAATTATGAAATTATTATTGGTGTGTACAGAAAATTATATGTAAATAGGTAAATAAAATTTTTTAATTAATTAATATAAAAGAAAATAATATAAATAAAATTATTTGTATGCTCATTATCATTCATTGTATAAATATAATTGTTGTTTCTGCAACATTGAGAGGAGTAATAAAAGGAAGAAGATTAATAACTAGGCAGGGAGGCATGTAAAACAAGTAGAAAAGTATCCTGACTACGATCAACACGTGACATTCCGTTATTAATTTCGGTAATAGTTTAGGTCAGTTGGCAACTAGTTTTTAACAAAAGAAACAGCTTGTATTTTCTGGAAAATAAAAATTAAAAAAAAATAAGTTATTACGGATCGATAGATGGGATATCTTTTTTATTATCATTATATTTTTTTTCTCTCCTGACTTTCTCCCTCTCTAAGGGAGTGTGTGAGATATTAATGAGGTATATAAGAGAGAGAACCGTTATTGCATCGGGTTGAGACTTTATTGTTTCTCTCGTCCTTCTTGTATTATGACGTGTGCAACGAAAAACAATCAAAGTAGACCCCCGAAACGTAAGCAATGGAGAAGTGGTTTTTGTTTGGATGGAATATTTATTTGCGAAGTGCGACAACTTTGGATATCCTTCAGTTGTTGGGTAATGATGCAGAATAGTACCATTATTTCACTCGACATCTGCTTGTTTTTTTAATCTCTTTTTTAATGATGATGATAGTTTTTATTTTGTCACAGCATTCAAAACGTTGCAGTTTAATCGGACAAGCGTCATTCTTTTAACTTCACGATAATTCGTGAAGTTTTTAAAGATTTAACTTCTTTCTCTATTCTCCTCCCCCATCCTTCCTATTCTTAATCGTTTGCATTTGCCAGTTCTAGCATTATCTTTTAGAAATAACGACACTCCAAACTGTTTTATATCTCCATCTCCCCTTTTTTTATTCTGTTTTTCTTTCTTTCTTAGTTGCTACTTCCCTTTTTTCCTTTTTTTTAATCAACTTCTAGAACAAGTGTTCCAGAACGACTCGGAAAAAATATTATTATTATTTATTGGTAATGAATCACGTTCAGATTTGAGAAATTGCCATGTGTTGGAAAGATTTTCTTCTTTATAAAGAGTTTTAAAACTTAAATTTGTAGCATGTATGCACATATTTATATAGAGGATAAGATATTATTAAATGATGTTACGCTTACTAATGGAGCATTGTGCTTAGTAATCGCTTATGACCTTAAATAACGATGTATTGTACTCAGTAATGCATTCTTACGTAATTTCGTGCTCTATTGTGTCTATTAAATATACTTTTTTTTTTTCCTTCCTTCTTATAGGGCTGTGCCGCTTACCGCATTAAAACTATTAAACTCATTTCTATATATTATCATTGAGAAAATATTAAGTTCATAGTCAGTATTCTACCGAGACATTCAGTTTTTGTCTTCATTCATCCATTTAACGTATTCTTTTCTTTCTTTTCTATATTATTAAGGTAAATTTAAGGCATTATTTTGAGGCCTCACTGCACCTTGATCCGGTTTTATTCAAAATATCACAGACAAATTCAAACTCTATGTAATTGCATTAGAATTAAATGCATATAATTCAGTCATTAATGCAGTTTTGATGTTCATTTTATATAATGTAATATTATATAATGTAACGTACATTAATGCACCAGTTTTATCGTGATGTTTACATTCTTATATTTAGATTTATATTGTGTTATTTTGTTCAGTGTTTTATATAATAGAACGCTATTATTTTATGCTGCGTAACAATGATTTAAGAAGCTGCACCTCTCAGGAAATTTCATAAATAAGAATAAACCACTACTAATTATAATTTAATTTAATTTAATTACATAAATACAAGCAAATTTACATAATTTTAAGAAAGAATTTATCTTATATTATTTATTATCTTATAGCTTCAATTATCCATTAAACATATCCAATATCTTATAGTAGAATACTCATTTATGTAATTTCATGTCAACAATACCTTAATATATTTACTACATTCTGTCATCATTAGCGCAGTTTTTACTGGAAAAAAAAAAATGCAATCGTCTATGGAATTTTCTTATTAATTCCTCATTAACATCTCTTTAACATGTACTCGATATTCTTATTAGCATAATAATAACAATAGTAATATATCAATATATTTGCATATATTCGTTCATAGGTTAATTTTTTTTAAATTTACATACTCGTAATTCTTCACAGGCCTGCTGCATCACTCTCCGCAGCCCTGTGAAGGGCTCTGCAATGCTGAATTTAAACTTGTCGTAACATATAACAGGCCCTGCACCTTCAAAATTAATGATAAATGTAAAAATACGAGGCTCTAAGCTAAAGACATAATGTGAGGCCCTAATTTGCAGCTCGTGCATATCTGGAGCTAGGGCCCCATTCCCTCTATACCATCTTCCCACGTGGGATTTTTTTCTGGACTTCATAATTTAAATTTTTATTACACAGATTCAAAATTATGCCCCCAGAGTGGCCCCAAGACTCCTGTCGGCCCGGCCCTGTATACAGATTACATAATTATAAATACAGTTAATGTACGAGTCTATATATATAATTTACTGTACATCTTTATCATAAAACTCTTATATTAATATTTAAAATAATAAATACATAAATATTCTTCACACCAATTAAAATTTTATAACGTTAGAATCTATCAATAAAAATTGAATTTAAGAAAAAAAATTTTTTTTATGTATTTACATAAATAGACTTTATTAAAATATCAAAAAATTAATCTAAAAAAATAAATAAATATTTATTTATTTACGATAGAAATAGTTTTTTTTACTTTTTTAGAAACATTAAATGGAATGCTCGATAATATCTCCCGAAAAAATAAATAAGTAAACTCATAAAACTTAAATTCAAAGAAAGCTTAAGTATATTTTGAAACGCTGTTGTATATATTTCTTTCCAGTTTCTCTTCCATCAATCATTCCAGATGCAGCCCATGTGCAAATGCAAGTTGACCACATCAATGTATAAACACTTGACTGCTATTGATGTACATGAATATCTGTCTAAAATCCCTGTCCTTCTTTTTTCATTCCCTGTTTTTATAAAGAGAACAAGATGCTCTTTCTTAATTCATCTACGTTCGAAAGTCTGCATTCTTTTTTTTCTTCCTTCTTCTTTTCTGTTTAGCATTTTTTTAAAGATGGAGTTATTCTGCCTTCGAGTAAAGAATAATCGTCGTTTTCAATAACATCTTTTAAATTTAAGTAGATTTTTTCCCCTATTTTTGGTTGAGTTTGACAAAGAAACAGTTTAAAACCTTAAATTTTTTTTCAGCACTAAAATTATTTTTAAATTTAAAAATGTACACGTGTTAATGTTTATCCCTCTTTAAAGTATAAGATAATTTTATTTTTAGTATAAAATTTTTAAATATAAATTTAAGCTTGTAGATAAGCATATTTTACACGACAAAAAGTGATTTTTATGTATATTTAACGCTCTTAAAACAAGAAACAAGAGCCATTTTCAATTTAAGATGCTGCCTTTTAAAGGGGAAAAAAATGATTTAAACTGTTTAAAAATTTAAATTTATAGTTAAAATAAATATTTAAACGATCAAAAAATTAAGTTTTTAGCTTAAATTTTAGCAACTTTAATGATTTTTATAAGAAGGAAATGAGGGGAAAAAAAGAATGAAAACAATGTTGTTGAAGCAGAATAGAATTTCAAGTCGAATTATCTTCATTAAAGCCGCTTATTTACTTTTTACAGCATAAGAATAACTAAGAAAGAGACCCCTGTATATGGTCGCAGGCTATATCTATATAAAAGTATATATTGCCGGTATGTGTTTAAAAAGACTTTTTATCTCTATCCTTTTGTAATGGAGAAGAACAAAAGATTAATTAATCATTTAATGGTTGGCTGCTTATCTGATGTTTCTCGCTTGGTTTGTCTCAATCAGGGGAAAATTATTCCTCACGAGAATTGTTCTTAATAAGGTTTGCACTTCTGCCGACCGTGATAATGTCGCCATACTTATAAAACATCTAAATTACGCAAAAAGGAACCTTTTTCCATGTCATATTTTCTGCTGATTCTGCTTTCGGTTGCGTAAACCAATTTTATTCTTCTGTCAGGCCATTTTCTGAAAGGAAGTGTATTAATTAATCTATTTGAACGTTTATGAGAATTAGATTTTTCAAGTAATTTTAAACTGTTCCATTAATAATTACTTAATATCAATGTTTAAACAATTGCTTTAATGAATGAATGACCATCGGGTACTATTAAATTGCATCGATAATTAATAACGCTTAAGTAAACTAAATACGCTTTTTTTTCTTCTTAATTAAAATACTTTTACACAAAAAATATGATGTTATTTTTTAATTTTTTAAAGCTTAAACTTAACATTCTTAATTTTTAAATTAGAAAAATTGTAGTTTATAAAGCGTGGGCATTTTTTTTTTAAGGGGGACTTTTACCTCAATTTTCTATTATTGTCGTTGGGTTAATCTGTAGAATTACATTCTCAGGAATAAAAATACTTCCTTACTAATTTGAATAACGACCAAGTACGACTTTGCTCCTCACACAAAAAGGATTCATAAAGTCGTAATCAGAAACAGTTGGACGTTTGGTTATTTACAATTAATGACTTCTGCTGAAACATCTCGAATTTGCATTTACAAGAGGAGATAGAAGGGGGAAAGAATGATTTAAAAAGGAAGAAAAGTGTTGTAGAAAACCATTCAAAACATTGGCATGAACTCAAATTAAGCAGATAAAAAAAAAAAAAAATACATAAATACTCTCTCATTTGCATCTTTAAATTTTGAATTTCTTAATGGCTTAATACAAAAAATATAAGCAGAAAATGTTTTATTTTAAAAAAAATTATTAATAAAGTAAAACTTACTTATAAATAAAAAATAATTTTTATAAAAATTCTAAGGTTATCATTTAAGTAAAAATTTTTGGTTTGAAGGAGGATGCGGAGCAGGAGGAGGAGGAAGAAGAGAAAAAGATCATAAAAATAACCGGAAAAGTACTTCTATTTTTGCATAGCATATCGATAGAACTGTAATATATTAGGGACAACCGAGGAAGCAGTTATAAAGTACCAATCCACTCCGGAAAAGTTACTCCAGCAATCAGATATCCATCAACCCGTCCAAAAGTCACGCAGGACACGAAAGTATGGAATATATATATATATATATATATATTAGTATATATATATATTCTGTGGTATCAAGGATAATGTTAGCATTCTTATGGACGTTCTCCATTAGGAGGTTTGGTTATTTCTGCGACGGATATCGAACTCTCGCCAAAATATAATGGATATCTTAACGTGATCTAAAAACAATATGGAAGGAGACGAATGAGTAAGACCATGTTCTGTGCAAGATTTTTAAGATATCTATCGACTAAAGAAAAATTTAGATAGGTAGACAATAACTTAAGGCCTTAACATGAAAATTCTACTAGTTTTTATCTACATTAAGGGTTAATTCTTTGATTACATTCTAACGGAACTTCTTAATTTAAATAATTATAAAAAAATATATATCACTTCATTTTAATGACTTTTATGGATTTAGAATATTTAATTTAATATGGACCATGTTAATAAATTAATTTTAATTAAAATATATAGCAAATATTTAATTTTTTATGTTTTATATTCCTTAAACCATTGGTAAATATATATCAGGGAGATTTACTCTTTTTCTATAGAAAATAAAAGTGAATAAATAATATAAAGTCAACGGAATAAGAAAACAAATTAAAAAAAATCGTTAGCACTTGAAGAAGAAGAAGGGGAAAAAAACAGAATTTATGATATTTCGAGTAGAAAAAACAGATTTGTTTTTTAGTAGTCAGACAAATCAAGATGATTCAACAACTCATTCAAAAGCAGGACATGGCACAATTCGGTTTGTTTCTTTAATTCCCAGCAGAGAGAGAAAGAGAGAGTAAGAGAAGTAACAACACTTGCTCGTCATAGGAATTTCCAGTGCGTTTCTGTCAACCACTTTCTCGCTGTCTTTCAAACATCATTCTTTAGTTGATAAACTGTATTACGAACACGTCAAGAGTTGATATCAGCTTGCAAGACATAGATGCAAGCGAGTCCAAAAGCCACAAGACTTGAATTTGCGAGATGCATTAAGGACGACTCCAAATATGTAAATAAATAATGATCCGGAGAGAATACATAATTTATGGAAAACAGTGCATCTAAATTCTACCATCAGAATGCCATTCGGGCTTTCCATCAAGCCTCCATCAATTCCATTCTTGGTATAAAGTCGCAATGTGGCTGAGCTCGAGTGATTGGTTTAGTTCGTGAGATGATACAAGAAGGAAAAAGTAAAAAAGGAAAAAAAAAAAAACAATTCCTGTCCTGCTGTGCTAGTTGACATATCATAACTGCTTTGAATATGAGTATTGCTCCTTTCGTTCCCTTCCTTCCCCCTCCTCCCCTCTCTCTCTCTCTCTCTCTCGCTTCTTTCTCTCTCTCCACTTCTCTTTCTCCTCCATAAGAGTTTTTGCTATTCATATTTTATCCCCAAACATAAATGGATTTGTCTTCGATAGATTCATCTGACCCGAATGTTTCCCGAAATTAAATAAAAATGTTTTTGTCTCTTTTCCGATTGTTATGACAACAATAATTGCTTTAAACAAATTGAAAATTTTGTAAATTGTATCCTGTTTACTGATTAAATTTCAAACAGGAATATAAAATGAAATCAGATTGTTTATATAACACAGAAAAGAAAATATTTAACTTACTTTCTCTTGTTAAATCTTCATTTTTCCCGTCATTTTTTTAAAAATTATTTTTGTAAAAAAAAAAATTCAGTTTATAATTCAAAGGAAGATAATATTGTTACATCACAGAGAAGCAAATATAATCCTCTGACATAACAATAATCACATATATTTGAATATTGTTACGTCAGAAACAAGGGATGACGTTACGTCATGGAAAAGATTAGATTGTTACGTCAAAAAAGAGAGAGAGAGAGAGAATATTGTTACGTTCATTAACCATCATTTTCTATTGTTACGTTATTTTTACATCTTTAATTTATTTATTTTTTAATTATCATTTTTAAATAATAACTTTAATTAATTTTATGAAAATGTACTTAATTAAATAATCGTCAAAGTTTTCTGCTTCTGTAATGTTTGAATCGCTATATATATTTTTTTTAAATTCTGTTTTTTAAATTTAATAATGGAGTTGCAATTCTCAGAAATTATCATAAAAATGTCTTTCAAATATTTCCTAATTTAATTAATGTGTAGTGGGTAATGAATAATAAAGATGAAAAGAATAAAATAACAGAAAGAATAATTAAAAAAAGAAAAATATATGAATGATTCGACATCATTTTATTTATGTCTTTTGTTTGATATCAATACTTTTCATACTTCAGAGCAGTTTCCTTTTTGAAGAATATTAATTATTCAAATACAAATAATAAAAAAGGAATATATTTTTAGATTTAATAATTTAATGGGGGAAAAAATTTGCATTAATTTTACTCTGCAAATTGCATCTTATTAATGTCGTCAATAGGAGAAAAATATATTTATCATTAAAAGTTACACCTGATTGAGACGAGATGGGCTCCATACAGTCACAAATGTAAGGCCTACCCTGCTCTGAGTTATAAAAATATACGAATTAAAACAATTTTTTTTACCATTTATATATTTATACCTTATATAAAAGACTATATTTTTGGGCCCTTCTATTACTATCGTGAATAGGAGAAAAAGTTATTCATCATTACAATTTAGACCTGAAACACGAGATGGGCCCCACGCAGTCACAAATGAAGTCTATCTTTCTCTGAAAATTAAATATATATACGAATTAAATCAATTGTAGAATAAAAACAGAATGTTTTTAATCATTTATATATAAAAGTTTAAATTTTGGGGCCTTTCTCCCTCCACGAACCGTACCAGATAGCACTTCTGGCATCTCTCTATCATGTGTAAATAATAAAATATAAATTTTATTTTTAAAAAAAATTATAAAAATTAAAAATATTCTATAATATAACGATAACGATATTATTATTAAAATTATTATTCATTGTTCATGTTATATAATAATAAGTTATATGCGTGAATATATTCACGAACGAATACTACCTCATAAATGACGTAATAATTTTAATAACAACACAATACTTTTTCTGGGACATAACAATATCACTTTCTCCTATTATAAATAGTATTTCAGTATCTTTATTTTAATATTTATATTAAAAAATAAATAATTTTAAGAAATTTGTCTTTT
Organism: Centruroides vittatus; assembly: GCF_030686945.1. NCBI lineage: Eukaryota > Metazoa > Arthropoda > Arachnida > Scorpiones > Buthidae > Centruroides > Centruroides vittatus. Next base: position 3,678,546 of record NW_027122644.1, read on the forward strand.
AGAATTTTCGACTTTTTGAAAATTAGCAAAGTATAGAAATTCAATCAGAATTCCGAAGACGTAATTAATTAATGTCTTTAGTCAATGGAAAAAAGAGGGAAAAGAAAAAAGAAAGAAACCAAAGTTGAAAACTCTTGAATGTACCAAAATTTCCTTTTAAAAAATCTTTCCAATTAGAAGAGTGTTTCATTTCTGATGATTAATTAAGGCGGTATCTTTAAAAGTTTTAAGTTTTGCGAATCGAGAAAGGGTTAATTAATGTTGGAAAACTTAATATTTTTTCCTTCATTTAATAGATAATTTATACAAAATATTATAATTTTTAAAAAATAATTATATATTTTATACATTTGAAAAACTGTTCAAGGAATTTTTACAATTTTTATATACGTATTTTTTAAAAGGTTATATAAGTTTTCTCATTCCTAATTTTAATATGTTCTAGATATTAATTGTGAACTTTTATAGGAAATCTGAATAATTAAAATCTAAAATATTTTTAAAAAATTATTAAAATAAAATAATAAAAGATTGAATGGAAGAATTATTAAAAAATATCACTCTCGAAGCTGACAGAAATTGTTGAAGAAGACTTTAAAAGGAAGAAAAATTATAAAGTATTACTGAGATAGAAAAAAAGTTTTAGAATAAATATCTATATATAGTAAAAGTAGAAAAGAAAATTCTAGAAATAAAATTACTAGAGATCGTATAGATCAGAAAATTGCGAGAAAGAAGAGAAAGATCTTAAGATGATAAAGATGAGCGGAGAAGAGTGAACTGATAAAATTATCGAAAGTCAAAGATCTACTAAAAAGAACGTCTTCAAAATGATAAAAAAATAATATAAAATATATTTTAAAAAATAAATTTGTAATATATAAAAAAAGAGATAAAATATATTTTAGAAAAAAAATCTTAAAATCGACACGAAGACTTCGATGATAAGAAATAAAATAAATAAAATTACTGAAGAAATTTTATTTATTTTATTTCTTATCGTCTTCTATCGTATAGAATTAGCAAAATCATCTTAAATATAATAAAAATAAGAGGGAAAAACATTTGAAAAGTAAGGTTATTAAAGATTTAATGGGTTGATTTATATATATATATATATATATATATATATATATATATATATATATAGAAGACCCTTAGAAAAATCTATAAAATAATATTTTAGTATTAATTAAAGAAAATATTGTATAGATATATGTTTATAATAAATTCTTAAAATATAGAAAGTATTCTTTCCAGGTTTTCCTCGAAAATCTTAATGTTAATTTTATATTTCGCTTTGTACCTTCAATACCAACCACTTGTAAACAGCGGCCATTTTCTGTTCCTGATATTGGTCATATTTCAGAAATTTTAAAGAAAATTTTAATAAATTTTCATAAAGTTTATTTATTTTAAAACGAAGAAATTAGTTCTTAATTTTCGAACATGTTTAATATTTAAAACAAAAATAATAATAAGAATAATAATAAAACTTTACTAATTAGTAGATGGGATGAAAGATTTCAAACTTCTGTTATAAATTATTTAAAAATTAATTATGAAATTTAATAATATTTATTATTGATAAAATAAATATAAAATATATTATTTTTCTTTCGGAATTTCATAATTATTTCCAAACAAAAGGCGAATTATCTTAAGTAAGTTGTGAATAAACAAGAAAAATTCGCGCTTTTGTCTGTAACTGTTAGATCAGGTATTTGTCATCGACACTCTCATAATCTAAAATAATCGAAACAAAAGAGTTGTAGAAGAGAAAAACAACTTTTTAATTAATTTTATTTTCATTTGTTTACATTTCTAAACACCTTTCTAAGTAAGAGATAAAGGAGGGAAAATTAACCCATTCTTATGTACAGATTTCGATTGTTTAGGTGAGTGAAAACAAGAAACGAATGACGATAGAGGAGAGGATATACAAATATTTTGTTTACCGAATGTACAAAGTATATAGAAACTTATCGAATATGATGTTTTGTGTAGATGGAGTAGATTTTTCCAACAGAATTGAATGCAATTAATACGTAGATATCGGCCGTTTCCTGGTCGTGTATCTGAAGAGTTTGTGGAAAAATGTTCTCTTAGTAAACTTGCAAAGGACGTGGAAGCAGTTACATAGTATGAGACCTTGCAAAACTATTACTGGAGGCTATCGAACGGAAATATGACTATCAACTTACCTGCATCACTAAACTTGGGTGTTGATGGGATAAATTTACCTGTTTAACAGTAACCTTCGGGCGAATTTTGCAAGTTTTCCGGTCAATAAAAACTGATCTTTGAATATGATTTCTCTTCCCCATGCATATCTTTTGATGTTTATTTTACGTTCTTCTCGGGTTATTAGAAATGGTAGAATATTCCCCAGGAAAAGTTACTAAATGTTACTAAACAAATCGGTTTAAAGATTGGCATAAACCTTTACCTATTATTATATAAAGTAACGAAAAGTGAAGTCGATATTAACCTGGCAATGCACTGTGGAGAATGGGTTTGGTTTACATTGTAACATATCCCCCCTTGAGATGGTATTTTTTAAGCTATTGTACGAAAGCAAACTGTTGAAAATATACTAAAATACGATAAATTATCTTAAAAATAAGTGTTTTATATATATATATGTATATTATTATTAATTTAAGAGATTTTTAGTCGTTTTTAACTTTTCTGTAAGTGTTTATAAATTTAAATTGCTGCCCTGTCACGCTTTATTATTGTTCTTTATCTTGTTTTTTTCTTGAGAAGGAAAAAAAATTTTAGCTTGACTGTAATGAGTTTTTGATCGCATCTTTCCAGAAGACATAATACGATGAAGCTAAAGACCAAGCAACGACATAATCAGATTTGGTATGTAGTTGCACTCATCTATGATAGAGAACAAGAGACGTGCAGACTCTGCGTTAATTACATTGTGTAGCTAAGGGAGAAGATACTGAGGACTGGTTAATAACATCCCACCTGCACCCATTTTTTTTAATTCTTTTTTAATAATTCTCTTCATTTGTTGAATATTTATGCGAAAAATCTTTAATTTTCTATTCTCGGAAAGCATTTTAAAGTTAAAAATCTGTCTAGAAATGCACTTCTCGTGCCATCTGTGGAGGGAAATATTAACAATCGTTTCGAATTCAAATTTGTTTCTCGCTACTCTTATACTCTTTCCAGACAGGAAATACAGCCTATATAACCAATCTTTCTACTAGATAATAATCTAGGCAGTTCTCTCTTTATACCCATTGACAGTGCAGACAGCCATTAAGAGAGTTCGTCTTTCATTCGTTGCATGTTTCAAGATGAAGAGGAGGGTGTTTAGCATTACAATGACATGGTTGCCAAGTGGGGTGGGTCGACTCGATGTCGAGAGAGAGAGAGAGAGAGAGAGAAATCACTTGACAACACTCTTACATAGGGTGTAGCCATATAACATAAAATACTTCCGGTGCTATGTACAGAAGTGATTGAAATGCTGTACCAGAAGTTAAAGTAGTTTAAAACTTGTCTTTAATTGCATTTTCTGTTTGTCGTGTTTTTGACCCGAATAAATATAAAATTAATTACTATAAGGCATAAAGATTTTTTTCCCTTAGTTTTATATATAAAATGCTATGAATAATTTATATCGTTAATGCCAATATTTTATTGATTTATGTTCGTTTCAACATTAATTAAATTAAATAATCTTGTTATAAAAAGTATAATTTGATATTAAAGTAAACATATAAAAAATTGATAATATAATTTAAACTTTTTAACTGTTGTAATTTTATTTTTAACGTATTTACTCTCAAATTTAAGTTAAAAAACATATTTTTTTTATTTAAAAAAAGTTAAAATTGATTAAATTTTTAATATAATTTTTAATTTTTTTTAAATTTAAATAAATAAATTATAAATTTACGCAAATTTACTTGCATAAATTGGGTTTAAAATGCAGAGAACTTGTTAAAGGTAAGAGTAATTGTCGGAAGAAAATTAGAAAAAAAAAATTGTACTTGTTACTTACTACATTGTTGCTTATACTTAATGAGTATAGGTCTAAAGAACGAACTTTTTGTTTTGTATTTTTTTCCCTATTTTAATTGGAAGCACAATCCAAAGGCGACTAATCGAATTATACAATTGTTTAAAAGAAAAATAAGAAGGAAATACATGCTCCTTTTGGTACCTCTTTAGTAATGAGAATAAAAAGATTAGTCTAAATGTATACAAACCTCTAAACAGATTATTTCGCGTATATATTATATATATATATAAAGAAATTTAGGGCCTTTCTGTCCGATACTAGAGCTAAACAGTCCTACTGGTATCCTCCTATATGAATCTGATTATTGTTAAAATTTGCATATATAAATATAAATTTATTCTACCACATTTACATTTAATTAGAATTAGTGTCGCATATATAATACGCACAATTATAACACAAAGAAAAATGACTTGAAGCAATATAATATGCTTACTTTTTATATTAAAGCGTCTTTTAATTCCCATCTCGACATTATTTTAAGAAATATATTAGCCTGAAGCATTTAAAATTGAACAAAAAACAATGCTTGTCTACGTAGAGTGGAATCTTTATCATTTACAAGATCCTGTAATTATTAATTGTATCAATGGCAACGTAGATCGTCATTAATAAAGAGCTGGCTCATTCAATTTGATATGCTCTATGGGTTTTATTCTAACAATCCCATTTTATATCTTCGAAATAGGCTGTTATGAGATAGAAGGTGAGGAATTAGCATCAATTCTCTTAATGAAATGCTGAATATTCTATGCACTATAGTGGAATAAGTGAAACATACATTCTATGTTCTAAAATTGTAAAAACTGTTAACTTCGTACAATAAACTGTGGTCGGATATATTAATAGATATAAAGACAAGATTTAAGCGAAATGCAATGAAGTGAATAAATTGTTTTTGAGATACCTGTAAATATGAGGCCCCGGCTAAATCGCCCAACTGACTTTCTTGTGAGGATTAGGACCTGAATTACAGCTTAGTTCTAGACCCCGTTTCAGTATACTATTGATGTATGACTTGACAGAGATGGTAAGACGTTAGCCTGTTGTTCTGGAGGACACGGGATTGCATACGAGCGAGCAACTTCCCGGGAATTTTTCATGGACAGTTAGTCCTGAATATGTGGGATCCCGTCCTTCGCCAATCCGGCTGAATTCACAATGGGTATGGAAAAAAGACCCTCTTAACGCCCAAAAGGAAAAATGACATTTTATCTTGAATAATTTCACCATTACCTGTATTGTAATGATTCAGCTAAAAGGTCGATAGAAAGCTGTAAACAAACTTAACAAGTTACGTTTAATCTTAGGTTATCGATTTACAATTGCTAATTTGGCCCTAATATATAAATTCAAAATAAGCGGTTATTACGAATATTACGGTATAATTATAGTTTGTTTTCTTATTTTTGTGTTCTTTTCCCTTTTTTGAAACATTTCAAAATGTTATTGACAATTTCTCTTAACGTACGATAAATTATTTTACCAGGAATCATGACTGAATGCGTTTATTAATTTAATTCTCTTACGTTCAAGATGGTGTCACTATAAAGATAATAGAGGATAATAGCGAAAGATCCTGCTAAAGTTAGCGATAAAATCTTTATTATAATTGAATAAAATGTCGTGCCGATTTCTAAAATAAATATAATTATTCAGACGTCTTGGGAATAAAACGAATTATATAATTAAACAGATACAATCACAAACATTATCTTAGATTAAGATCAACATAGCCCCATAAACCTTGATAAGTGTTTAGAAATTATCTAGGCACATTATTAGAATTTTAATGTAATTTGTGGACACAATATAATTCTTTTATATATAAATTAGTGAATAATTTTATGTATACTAATTCCATCAACACATTCTTCTGTATCAATAAGCTTCTGTTTTAAAACATTGTTAACTGAAATACATCAAAAAAATTAAATATGAAATACAAAAAGCACTGTCAAAATTCTTACACAATTTTGAATACTTTAAAAAAATTTTTTTTGTCCTGTGGGTACTAAGAGTGCTTTATTATCAAGCCCACAGTGGGTTCGGCCAGACCCACAATGGAAGCTGTAGGGTGGTGAGGGATGGGACCGACATATCCCGAATAGACCAACACTAAAAAATTTCTGTGGTGTTTTGACTCACCCAGCTTCTTATCTCGGTCCACAGAGAGATTGCCGATACCTTAATCACTCGGCAAACCGGCCAGATGCCAAAGTGGTGGTGTTACTGGAAGAGTAGAACTGTGAATACTACAGTTATTACGATACATTGGCTGAAAGCTGCCATTCGGAGGGCAAAGAGGACAGATTTTCTTAATTCAGGAGACATCAACATCGATAACAATGAGAGGCCTTAGACAGAGATAGCATCTGTATAGAAAATATTACATATAGATGGCATGACAGCCGTTCACCATGGTCGTTCAGGGAGGTATCGTTCGGACATTGCAATGCAATTATAAGCAATTTATTAAATTATTTATTTATTCCTGCAGTGTCTGAGACCTAACTTAAAACGAATATATAAAAATGTCCTCTTAGTACACACAGGGCAGTAAGGGTGGATAAAAAAAAGTATATGTCTCCAGAATAAAAAAATTTTATTAGTAGTAGATCCATTAAACTTATTTTCAGACTAACTTTCGTACAGTTTTTTCTGCAGTTGAGTACTAAGAAGGCATTTTAATTATACTCATCATGAGTTTAGTCAGGCTCACAATAGGGCGGCTGAGTTGGTGAGGAACGTGGTCCGACATATTCAGAATAGAGACCATCTTCCTTCCACCGAAAAATTCCTTATCAGCTTAGCCTCTTGAGGGATTTATTTCAGGATCCCGCGGAGTTGTAGGCTGGCATCTTAACCGCTCGGCATTCGGCCGTCAACACATACAGGTCATAAGTTGTACATAAATACATTAATTATTTAACTCTAAACACTAGCAAATTAAAAGTTTTATGACTAGCTGTAATTTCACTCATTACAGTTAGGTCTGATTTACAATGAGATCAAATAGCATAAACTACAGTGTCTGGATAATCAGTGGTGACATACGTGCTCTCGCCATCACGTTCAGTCCAGTGTCAGCGGGCGAACTTTCCACGATAAAATGCCGACGCCTTTGGTTTAAGAACCTAGCCGAACCCATGATGGACTTGTTAAAAGTAGGGCGGAAAGAGTTTTAAAAAAATAGATCGAAAATAATTTATGTAAAAAAATATTTACAAATTTAAATCTTTTTTATAGGTATTTGTAATCAGTTTATTAAATTATCAAAGCATTGACTTTATTAGCAAGTGTATAAAGTTAATAATAATAAAACTACAGGTCAAAAGGGTATGCAGATGAAGTACACTCCTCAAAAGTGAAATCGCAACACCACAAAGAGATGCGCGTAGCCACATGCAAATTGCAGGACTGGTAGCAGTGACAGAGATATGCAAGTGATTAAAAGAACAAACAAAGATATGTAACTGACATCTATTTATTCAGTAACAAATATAGTTCCAAAGGGATGCTATACGGCGAGGCGTACTACCAAGGATGCATTAACAAATGCTTTTCAGATGAGATTGAGCCTTTGTTGCATTGTAGCCACTTTTGACGTGATAAAGCAACAACACACCACCGTGTTTTTTCTTTTTGAAATTTTTATATTGTTAGTCACTGTTGATGCTTCTGTTTCCAATGTAATGAAACACCCTTTGGTAACTCTACTTATATATCCACATTGAACGTTCTACAATATTTTTTCTAGTCGTTTCTAGAGAAAAATCCAAATTACTAAATTTTACCTCTACAACCTGATATACACAGTACATGCTGCAATGTGTGGATAATCATTCTGCAAGCATATTTTTATGTGATATTAAGAAAATCCTTCTAAAATTCATTAAATTTGTAATAATATAGAATACCGTATTTTACGGACTATAAGACGCTACAGACTATAAGACGCACCTTAATTTTTAAGTAATTTTAAAAAAAAAATACCTTAAGACGCTACGGAGTATAAGACGCACCTTAATTTTTAAGCAATTTTTTAAAAAAAATACCTATAAGACGCTACGGAGTATAAGACGCACCTGAATTTTGGAGGCAATTTTTTGAAGAAAAAAGTGCATCTTATAGTCCGTAAAATACGGTAATTCTTTTGCAAATGAACCAATGAATCTATTGTGTTTTTTAATTAACTTTTGCTTCTATTTTTATGTTTCATACTTTTAATTTCCAAATCTAGCAATAAAAGAGGCAAATACCCATGTTTTTAATTTGTAACTTTTATTATTTTTCGGCCACTGGTGCATGCTGCACCCGACACATTGTTCCAACAAGATTATGCCCAACTGCACGTCGTATGGTGAACTCTCACCACCCTGAACTGAATTCAAATCCTTTCCTGGCTGGCAGCCTCGCCAGATTTCTCTCCCATAGAACACCTCATATCACAACCGTAAGTTGTTTGACCCTGATCCGCCAAATGGCACTACATAGTACAGTACAAACAGACATTTTATTTTTAAAACTCTCTGCCCTGTGGACACTAAGAGGGCCTCTTTTTAGCAAGCCCATTATGAGTTCGGCCAGGCCCACACTGGGACGGCCAGGTGGTGAGGGACGGGGTTATATCCGGACGGATTACCCCTTCGAAAACTTTTTGGTGATTTCTAGACCCGTCCAGATTCGATCCCGGGTCCCCCAGAGCGGTAGGTTGCTACCTTGACCGCTCGGCCATCCGGCCGTCACAAAAATGACCTTAGAGAAGCTGGCCTATCTGGGAAGTTTAGCCCCATCTAGCTTACAGCCTAGACTTGACGCCAACTGACTACCATCTATTTCGTGTCTTGTAGAACCATATTGCCAATATACAGTTCAATAACAATATCCGACACTGAAGACTTTCTTCAAACAAAAACAGTTTTCTATGCTTTTTTTTTTTTTTTTTTTATAACTCTTTCCGCCCTGTGGGCACTAAGAGGGCCTCTTTTAGTAGGCCCATTATGGGTTCGGCCAGGCCCACAATGGGGCGATCGGGTGGTGAGGGACGGGGCCCGACATATCCGAACGGACCACCCCCCGAAAAATTCCTGGGGATTATTCGACCCGTTCGGATTCGATCCCGGGTCCCCCAGAGCGGTAGGCTGCCACCTTGACCGCTCGGCCATCCGGCCGTCAGTTTTCTATGCTTACGGGATTGAAAGTTTGCAGCAAAGAGGGTGAGATATGATTGATATTGATGGTGATTACTTGCCAGGCTGAACTGTAATTGTTGTTGAGTTAATTATCGATAAAGTTTTTTTTTTCAATATGTCTAAATTTCGCCTTTACAACCAGATTGAATATAATCTTTAATTGCAATAATAGTCAATACATAAATCATATATAATACAAATAATAATATTTTCATGAATAATTTATAATTAGTAAAATTTATTTCATTTTAATACAACAAAATCTTTAATCGTACCAAATTAACAAATATCAATTTACGTGTGTTAAATCGTAACGTCTGGCAACACTTCCCAAAACTTATTTGACGGAAAAAGCATAAATTTAAATTTTAAAATAATTTTATTTAATAGTTATTATAAATTAATAAAAGGCTTTTAAAATATAACAATAAAAAATTATTATATTTATTCATAATTCAATTATTTATTAATCACGTTTTCAGGGTTAGGAAGGTGTCGTACGTGTAAACAGCTGATGAGAAATAGGAAAAAACTGTAGAAGAAAGTAAATAATATCTTGAAGAGATGTCAGGGAAGGAAGAAGAAGAAGAAAATAATATTCTATATGAACTATTAATATATGGAGAATGGCAACAGGAACCGGAAATTGTCGTAAGTGATTCATTTAGAAGTATTACATCATGGACTCGACTTAAAAGCAAATTAAAAACCATATTTGATTTTAGTCTACGAGAAAAATGGAAGATATTTATTGCTTAACATGCATTTTGATCTTTCCTCATCAAACTGTTTTTACTTTTCCTTTAAATGAAATAAAAGCTATATGTTTACATATTAGTATAGACACGTGGTTATTTTTAATTGAATTTAAAGACTAAACTATCCAAACCACGTGGTTTGGATGTACCGTATTTTACGGACTATAAGACGCTACGGACTATAAGACGCACCTGAATTTTGGAGGCAATTTTTCGAAGAGAAAAGTGCGTCTTATAGTCCGTAAAATACGGTAATTAAACTGAAAGTTAAACTAATCTTGTGGTCTTACAAATCCTATATTTTGTGTGTTCAATTTATTTTTAAATTTATAATTTTATATTTAGGGTACTTTTCTGTTAACTAGGCGCCATTCAATTTTCAATCCAGTTTTAGAATAAACGATGTTTAATTTCACATTTTTTACAGATAAACTTTATAAACGTGTATAAATAAAATATCAATTTCACTAAAAATAGTAATTAAAATGAGTGGTGTCCAGTTAATGGAAAAGTACCGTACACAAACAATATGTTTTATCATATTAATGCATTTTATTTTTTTAACTTTAATTAAAAATTTTATAAATTAATTAATCAAATATTTAATAACTTGCTTGTATTGTATCTAAAATAGTAATTGAATATCAAGAGCAACACTATATTGAAACACTTCACAATGCAGTTACATTGCTGTGCAAGAATAGATTACACTCAAATTATTTTTAAAAAATATATTGCTTTTCAATGCAGTATAAATAATTTTAAGATAGACCTAAGTAGAGAAAAATCTGCTTATAATGATTATTATATTTCTTTTTGAGACATTGTTAAGTGACCATCCAATAAGGTATCAGTTATCACTGTGAAGAATTCAGATTCAAACTTGATGCAGACTTTATACAGGATGTTCAAAAAGTTACTTCGCTGTGGAAACTGTTTAAGTAAAGTTTTTTAATAAAAGTGAAGTCTTAGGTAGTACAATATGGGACATTCCAATTTTCAACATGAGTGTTGAGTGTCGAAACCAACAATTTGACATCAACAACAGTGTTCCAACTTGAGTACCAAGTGCTTAGTTCCCATAATTCCATTTTCAGCAAGATGGATTCTATTCAAATGTCGTACCAATTACCCACAATTCATTGGAAAGTAGCAATCAACATATCTGTCGAGTGCTGAGTGTGTTGAGTCAGCGCTGACAACAGCGCCACTTCAATGTTGAAAAAAGGAACGAATTTTAGTGAATGTTGAGATCAGCGCTGAGTCAGCGTTGAAAATTGGAATGTCCCAATAGTGTAGTGTGTCTCCTATAGCAATTGCTGGAAATGTTCCCCAGAGGCCCCAAAATCTTAGTAGGAATAAGGTCTAGAGACTTAGCAGACCAGATTCCATGGAAAATTATGCAATCAGCAAAGAAGTCTTCCAAAAAACCAGAACATCTGTGAACAAGTAGTAATGCCATCTGCCACAAAGTGGAAATGGCATACAATGTACAGGTTGTGTATACAATGCTGTATGTATAACTTTAATGTCATTACAAATTTCTCACTGCAGAAACTGTCAGATGCATGTAATTTATCATGGGTATTACAAATTTAGAGAAGTAGCTTGGATGGACTTCTTTCTGCTCAGAGAACACTAAGTTTGGGGACAGTATAAATCATATATCATTTCTCATTGTCATTCATACTGACTAGGTAGGCTTCCTCCATAGGTTAGGCTCATTTACAGCAGCTGTAATTATAGCCAGATATAAAGTCTAAATATGGATCAATCACTTAGTCTTATTTGTGATATTTGATAGAATAAAAAAATATGTTTTTAATGAATAATTTCAATTTTTGATAAGTTTTAGGCTTTATTCATTAAATTATATGATTGAAAAATATTTTCAACAATAATAAATAATTTTATTTCAGTGGTTTGCATTTAAATATCAAAAGTAATGCAATTTTCTTTTCTTTTTTTTTAGACTAAACAAGATAAACAAGATGAAAGAAAAAACATAGGTAGGTGAAGATTCTACAAGATTTGAAAATTACTTAGTGTAAAATTATTATGTAAATTTTGTCTAAAATTGGTTGCAATATATCATCTTTCTTCCTGAATATGTTTTATTTGTTTTTTGTCTTAAAGTAATATCCAGTTGAAATTTGATATTTTTGTTAAAGCATCCTGTTTTTTTCCTTTAATGAAAACTAAATTACAGTTGGAATTTGTATATAAAATTATTTATCTTACTACACTGGTCAAGACAATTAGGGGAGAAAGAAAGTCATTTAATGTGGACAATTGTCAATGTTATTGTTATGTTGGATACATTTTACATTTACCAAAGGATTAGAAGGCCTCCACCAATAGGTATAGCCTTGGAAAGAGAAATATGAAGAGTTATAGGAGTTAGAAGAATGAAGAAAAGGAAAGAATGACAGGAAAGTGTGAAATATGAGACTACACTGTGCCACTTGAGAGCCAATTGTATAACATCAATGAATACAAATTACAAACATATAGTTGTGTACAGAATGACTGCCTCTACAACTTCAGGCATTAGGAGCCCCATAACGGCTAACTTGCCTTGGTGCTCAACACACAAAGCGCGTATGAACAGCCCCTTGGGGGAAAACAGACAAAGTCCTCCATGGCATAGGAGGTAACATGATAAAATAAAACAAACAAATTAATACAGTTGCGTGTGTACACAAGACAAGGCCTCCATGGCTTTGGAGGTAACATAATAAAATAAAACAAAACATATTAATACAGATGCATGTGTACACAAGACAAGGCCTCCATGGCTTAGGAGGTAACATAATAAAATAAAACAAAACAAATTAATACAGTGTTATGTTGGATACAGTAAAATCATGCACATTGTCAATGGGAGGTCTAATGGGTCTTCAAACTTCCTTTTTTCTGCTGTATAGGGTTAGAATACATTACAAAGCTGAGCTTGGATTGATGTTTATACTTGTTTAATGATAAAAAAATTATGATATTTTAAAGGTTAAATTTTGTTTTTATTGTATAAAATGATTAATAATGCAATGAATGCTGTGAATCCAAGCTTAGATTCTCAATATATATGTATATATTTAAGTTTTTACAGTATTATGTAATTTGTTAAGATATATTATTTAATTCTATTGTTAATAATGTATTTTGAAGTGTATTTGATGAAGATTAAATTTTTAATAGATTTTTAAAAATATGATGCTTCATACCTCATTGACATGTATTATGATGACTTGCCTAGTCCTGAGCCTCTTGAAGGCAAGATATTTTGATGGAAGAAGTGAATTAGTAAAAACTGACAAGGAGTTACCATGCACATTGGCCAAATCAGTGAAAACATGTGATCCAGAATTTACAAAGATTTTTGTGCTGCTGAAACTTTGTGATAAAATCCTCACAACATCATATGAATTTGAAAGGTCAGCCAACATGTTGAGAAGACTGAGCAACAATACAAGAGCTACAATGAATGAACATTGTTTTACAGGATTGACCCTAATTCACTTGCATTATGATTTTCATGTCGCCATTGATAAAGTTGTAAATATATTTGTGACATTGCATCCAAGCAGCATGCAGTTAGATGTGTTGTAGGCAACTGAAAGTTTTTTTGAAGATATGAAATGTTAAAGTATTCACAGACACCTTCCATATTAGTTCCAGCAGATAGATTTAATGTAAAAAGCAACCAAACAAATGTTCACAATCACTTTCAGAGATCTTCATCAGGTTAAGACAATTATGGAACAGTACATTAACCTGACAAAGATCTCTGAAAGTGATCAAAAATTTTTGTTTGGTTGTTTTTTACATTAAATCTATCTGCTGGAACTAATATGGAAAGTATCTGTAAGTATTTATATCTTTTTCCAGCTTCAGTGGTGGTTTCTTTTAAATAAAATGTTATTTTGTAATATACATAATGTGTTTCACTAGACTTCCCCTGAAAATTTTCTGATCACATGCCTGAAAATATATGATACAGGTACTCCTCACTTTATGACCTATCTGCTTAACGACCACTTGCACTTACGATCAATCAAGTTTTGACCTGCAATTCGGGGAATCCCCTTTCTCAACTTGAGTGATCAGTAGCAAATGGTGACATGCGTACTGTAGGCTTCCTATGCACTTTTTCAGCCAGTTTTGTTCTGACAAGCAGTCACTGTGTAATCTCTTTTTTTTTTACATATTTGTAATTCCAAAATAGTACAGATGTCGACAAAAAGTACGGCATCATCTGGAGAAATTGTTAAGAAAAGAAGGAAAGCTACCAACCTTGAAATGAAAATAAAAATCATACAAGACTATGAAGCTGGTAAAATGGTTAAAGGAATAGCATTTGACTTGAAATTGGCACATTCAACAATTTCAATACTTTTAAAGGATAAAGTTAGAGTGAAAGAGGCAGTGAAATCATTGACAGGATTTAAAGCCATAATAACTAGGCAGTGAAAAGATCTTATCCATGAGATGGAGAAATTATTGGCAACCTGGTTTGACAACCGGATGCAAAATAATATGCCGATAAGCCTTATAACCCGTTGTGATCTTTCTTCTAGACAGGCTCTCAATGTTTCAAAGAACCGTACCGCCAGATTATCATTTGTTGTTGTCGATTGAATTTTTTTTAGTAAAACGTCAATTATTGCTTCGGTTGTGAGTAATGAAAAGTTTTATCTGCTTAAGGCAGGGGTCAGGGAACTTTTTTAGCCATTACCCCAAAATATATTTGTGTAAGTCGACATTACCCCCCTCATTTTGAAAAGGAGAAAATCGATACAAATTTAAATTAAACGCTATTTATTGAATCATTTTACACTGAAAATAATAAATAATAAACAAACCAAATAAAATTATCATTTTGGAACACAATAATTTCATTGAAAACTTTTACTCTTTAGGTTTTGGAGAAATTCCTTATTACCCCCAATAATTTCATTTTTATCCCATTTGGGGTAATTTACCCCGGTTTCCCGGTTACCCCGGCTGGCTTAAGGCTTCTACAGCTATCTTGACTGACTGCAATAAAGTAACGATTGACTGCAAAAGAAGAAGATTGTCTTCATTCCATTTGTCTAACATGTTTAAATCAATCAACGCTTTCTTTATGCAATTTTTGAGCTTCAAAAATTTATAATTTAATTAAGCTTAATTTAATTAAGCTAATTAATTTAATAAAGCTAATAAACTTTATCATGACCTTTTGAAAATAAAATTATTACAATACAATTTCGACAAGCGTGTCTTGAGTCTTGACCCGAAAGTCCCTGGGACCCGAGACAATTAAATTTAGAAAAAGTCCCGGGACTTCGAGACACGAGACATTCCGGGACCCAAACCCTAGCAGAGATTCAACCTGCATAATTGGAGAATCAGCGGTGAGGCGGCAAGCGTGGATGTAGAAGTGGCAGAAAAATTTGCTGACGAATTGTACTAATTAAAAAGGGCAGCTATTGCCGGAACAGATATTCAATGTGGATGAAACCAGGCTTTGGTGGAAAAAAATGCTCGAAAGGTCCTATATGCACAAAAAAGCTAAGGCAATGCCCAGTTTCAAGGCTTTTAAAGACAGGATTACGTTATTGTTGGGAATGCCACTGGGTTCAAGTTAAAGCCTTTCCTGATCTATCACTTCAAAAACTCGCGTGCATTAAAGAATGTTAGTAAAAACAGTCTGCCCATTTACTATTGTGCAAATAAAAAGGCATGGATGATGCAATCTTTATTTGAAGATTGGTTTTTGAACTGCTTCGTACCCTCAGTCCAGCATTATTGTTTGAAAATGGGAGTTCCTTTTAAAATTATTCTCCTGTTGATAATGCTCCAGGCCACCCCTAGTATCTTGATGATCTACACCCTGACGTAAAAGTAGTGTATCTTCCTAAAAACACAACTGCTGTCCTACAGCCAATGGATCAGGGCGCTATAGCTATGTTCAAAGTGCTTTATTTGCACACAATTTTTTTCCAAGCTTTAGCATCAACAGAAAATGATGTAGTAACCCTTCATGATTTTTGGAAATCATACAGTATTTTAGATTGCATTGAAAACATTAAATTGGCTTAGGATGAAGTGACAGATAAGTGTATGCAAGGCATATGGAAAAAATGCATAAAAAGCTTCGCGAACAATATTGAATTGTTTGACAATCTTGAACAAACTGATGTAATTTAAACAATTGTAGGCTTTGCCAATGCACTTAATTTAGATGTTGAAGTGGAAGACATTGCTGAATTAGTGGATTATGCCAATGGAGAGCTAATAAATGAGGATTTAATAGAGTTAGAAGTGATGAAGCATTTGGAAGAGGAAAGAACTGAAGAAGTGAAAAAGAAATTCACAATACATGGGTTAGCTGGTGTGTTCTCCAAAATTAATGCAGCTATGTTGGAACTTGAGGCTATGGATTCAAATACTGAACATTTTAATAAAGTTGAACATGGGGGATGAGTGAACTTTTAAAGTGCAATAGAGAAATTTATCAAGAAAAAATGATTCCAAAGCAAACCGCACTTACAAGTTTCTTTTCGACTGTTACATCCAGGACTTCTGCCCTTGAAGGTAAAACTTCTATTTCATCATCATCTCCCTTACCTGGACCCTCTACAACTCCAGATAACCAAATAAACAAATGATAATATGTACATATGCATGTCTTTTTATGAATAAATGTGAAATTTGTTGCATAATTTTTATAATTTTACAACAATCCTATATTCCTGGCACATGCTCATTGCTTATTGACCAATTTGCTTAACAATGTAGTTGTCGGAATAGAACTCAGTCGTAAAGTGAGGAGTACCTGTAATGTGAAAAAAATATGCATTTTAACCGAATAGTTGTCATATTTTCATTTATTGCACTTGTTGCAATATGCTGATTAACAATATATGTCTGCAAAACCAGAACAAATGACTTTATTAGGGTATTGTGCTGACTAAGGTTTATGATCACCATTAATATAATAGCAAAACTTCTACACATCTGTAGCATGAAATCAATGAGATTTGCTTTGCTGATAAGGTGTTGAGAGAATTTTTTGGCATTCCTCAAGAACAGTCACATTTCCCTGATTTTTTTTTTGGACCAGTGTATTATACCCTCTAAAACTTTTTAATTTATTAATGAAATAAATCCTCAAGCAGCAAATGATCAAAATGAAACTTAAAAGTATTGTCTGATTTAAATTTCATGTTGAAAATTAGATGATCATAGACAGAAGTTTGATAGGGTATTTCATAAAGAGTATACAAAATTTTGTACAGAAGTAAATTATCTCTTAAATATTTTGTTGAATATCTTGAAAAGTAGTTAAAATCACTAGAATTTTCTTATTTTATTTGGCTACTTAGAAAAAAATTGAGCATTTTTATTTAGTGTCTATTTTTCTGACATCTAATTAATAAGGATGAGTAAAAATGAATAATTTGAAACTTTTTTTATCAAGTAAACAAGGTAAAAAAACTTTTGAAAAGATCATATCAATGATGAATAATTTTGTGATTTATTAGTGCACAAAAATCAAATATTTTGAAAATTATAAAAATATTCAGAATTTTAAAATAATGCAATTTTAACTTATGAATACACTTAATAATGTAAATTTTCTAATCATAATAAGTAAAACTTAGATAGTCCAAACTTCAATTTATTCAAATTACAAACTTTGAATTAGTTTATTGGAGATTACAAAACACACTATATCAATGCATAATCATGATAAAATGCATTCCCTAGTATTTTTAGATTATAATGTTCATTATTAGGAGAAACTAATCTGAAAGTACTAGAGAGTATCAAGTTTATAACAGCTTATTTATATGTGTATTTATAATATCCAATAAAATAGTTCAAAATTTAAATGGCCAATATACAAAGAAAAAAGAAAAATTAACCATTGAATTTTGTCTTTGCTGTATAATTTGAGGAAAATCACAAAAAGTTTTATGTATTTGTTATGAACATCATTCATTCACTTCTGAGAGAATTAAGTCTGTAGAGAAGTACAAATAAATAATGAAGGATAATTTGAATATATAAACCAATAATATAAATTTATATGAAAAATTAAAAAGATTAAAATACAAGATATCTTAAATAATAATTTTATATTTGACTTTATAGTCTGTTTTGAGTTGTCTCTTTTCTGTCCTCTTTCATTTTTTCTTATGTTCTCATTTTTGAAAGAAAATATCAAAATGTTTTTGTTTTTTTGATGATGGAAATATGGTAACCTAGTTTAAAGTAATGAAGAGTTAATGATTTTGTTTTTCTTAAATTAGTTTGGAATTGGTTTGGTTCGTTTGTTCCACCATGCAATTCGAAACCATTTATACAAAGGTTAATAAATCAGCAAATGATATGGCAGTTTGCAGTTGGAGGGTAAACAATTTTATATATATATATATCTACATTTATTATACCTAAATTAAATATTGAGTAATTAATATAATTCTTATTTGTAGAAATGGTCAAGTAATTGCTGTTTTACAAGATCAAAGTATTGAAATAAGGCAAGAATTTCTTAATATTACAATAAAATATAGTTGAAATTTAAATATTTCTGTTAAAATAGGATTAAAAAAACCAATATTTATATTTTCATTTTTATTTAGTTTTTATAAAATTCATAATGTTCGGTATTAAAACAACATTACTGTATAAAATAATCAATCTACACAACTGTTGTTAAAAAATTATTCATAAGTTAGTGTATCTAGTTAATAAATAATTAAATTCATTCATCAATAAGTTATTATTTAATAACAGATAGAAACAACTCCAGTTATTACGAAATACTTTAATGAAATAAACAAATGCTCTTTTAGACTTTAATGTCTATGAAAATCATTACTGAATTTGTGCATTGACATCTGTTATACAATGCTTTATTACAATCTTGTAAACTGTCCCATTATAAATATAAGTGAAGTTTTCCATTATAAAATAAGATTTTGATTTTCTGACATTAAAAGACTTAAAGTAAGTCACAAATTATTTAATAATGTTTAAGGGACTACTTCAAATAATAAAAATGAATTATGGTTATGACAGAATGCTAATTTTGTATTATATCAGGATACACCAAAGGTAAGAAATGTAAACTATGTTAAATATGATAAATTGATAGAAGCTAATATACATTTGTATTTTTAGATTCAAATTTTGCAATTTAACATTATTAAAGGAACATGTGCTCAATCAAATAAGGAAATTCAGGAAATATGATACTTTTAAGACAATATAGAATGGTTGAGAATGACTAAATCCTACCAATAACCTTATTTTCAAAAAGTAAAATTTTAAATATAATAAGTTCTTGCACAAATGCTATCTGTGATGATCAATGTTACACTATTTATAGGCTAAACTTATAAACATAACAAAATACCAATGCACAAACTCATTATTCACTTGTTCAAATGTTATTTAAAAAGAATTAAAACAATTGGATATCAATAAATTGGGATATTGCTAAATTTAATTATTGTAGTTATTTAAGAGCATTTTAACAAAGTCTTTATTTGTTTTATTAAAGGACTTCTTAATAAATTGGTTTGTTTTTGTTTAAGGAGTTTATTAGAATGTTTGAATCATGTAATAAAATATATTGCTGTATATCAGGCATAGCCAACAAGTTGACTGTGATTGATTAGTCAATTGTGGCATCATTTTTGGTCAATCATTGACAATATGGCCATTTGTAATTTCTTTCGGAATGTACATTCTATATTTTTCCATATGAAATGTTTTTAGTGCTGTGCTGTATGAAACAATGATTATATTTGTTTGCAATTGTGCCACAGTGCAAAGAGCACATGCACATACTAAATGAGAATCACAAATCAATGGAATATGCTCTTTCTGTTAGTGGTTGTATTTAAGTTATGTTATTATTTTGGAAATTGTTTTTCTGTATTCTAAGTAATTTCAATTGTGCAAAATGAGAATGCCAAAGAAAATTAAAACTTATGATTCGTACAATGAATGAAAATAAATTTTTTTTTTGTTGTGATGAATGATAAATACAGCTGTTTAGTTTATGCTTATACAAAATATGATTTTATACAAAGTAATAGATTTTTAAAATAAGATAAAAGTGTGTTACCGGAGTAAATATCCTCATACATTTTTGTTTGATTTTATTTTAATATCCAATATTTTCATATTTTACAAAAATCATCTCTATGATGAATATTTAATTAACTGAATATTAGTAAAGAATATCAGTAAAACTTTCATTTCATCAAGCAAACAAGAAATAAAATCATCATTAATGACAATAACTATAAGCTTAGATTCAAAGACATAGTAATTGTAACTCTAGTATTTAATCATTTGTGCATGACCTTATTTCTTCTCAATACTTGTTACAATTAACTGAAATAGATGATATTTAAAAATACAGGGTGGGAAAGAAAGACACTTAACACCTCTGCTACATGCTACAGAATGTAGAATGATCCCAAAGAATGTACATTGCACACATCATGTAACATGTATAACTCTGTAACTGTTCAAGGAAGTCAATAAAATCTTTCATCAATCAATTTCTTGTGAAATTCTGACCCTAAATGATATGTCACGTGACCCCCTTCCCATTTACAGTTTTGGAGTTGCATTCAATATGGCCACCATCAAGATCTGTAACACACATAAATCTGTTTCCCCCTTGGTCTAATGTGTTCCTGACAAGAGCAAATTAACTTTGGGTACATTCTATATTCTGTAGCAGGGGTTTTAAGTGACTTTACTTCCCACCCTGTACTTTACTAATTTCAAAAAGCAATAATCAAATTTTAAAAATTTAGATGTTATTTTCAAATAGATTATTTACATGTGTAAACATTTAATATTATTTTGTAAGCAATATGTTAATGGTATTTATAAAATTAAATGAAGTTATTTTAATTAATATATTTTATTTTCAGATCTTCAAGAGATGATTATCATTCAGTGATTGGAAGATGTCAAAGTAAGATTATTAAAATTTATTGTAATGATTTTATAGCTGTATAAAATATTAAATATGTTTTAAATATTTAAACGTTAGTTTTAAAAGATCCCTTTCCTCAGTGGAGAAAAATTGTATGGTCATCAGATTGTAGCATGTTAGCTGTGAGCTTTAGTAATGGCAGTATTGAATTTTTTGATCTTTTAGGAAGCAATCTCTTTAGCATTCATCAGGTTTGGCAAATTTAAAAAAATTTATTATTATTTTTTTAATATTTATTTATGTTATATATAATAAAATTATCTATTGTATTTATAATTATAAATATAAAATAATATTGTTTAAGAAATTTTTATTAATTATACAAAATTTCTAAATAACATAATTCAAATAATCTATTTTAGGCTAAAGCAAAAGTAACTTCTAATAATGGTTGCCAAGACTCAAGTAGAGCAATTGCTGCAATGATTTTTACTGAAGCAAGAATTCAAAGCACTCAATGGCAAGCAGTATTCAATATTTATTTAAGACTATAGTGGAAGTTTGTTAATCTGGCACCCAATAATTCAGAATGTTCAATGCCTGGATGGCCAAAGTAGTTAAAGTGTCAGCCTACTATTCTAGGGTATTCTAGGAATCAAATTTGAGAGATTAATTTCTCTGGAATTTTCCGTATGTGGTTTGTTCTTTGTATGTTGGATCTCAACCTACAGTGGGATAAGAAAAAAGGGTCCTATTAGTGATTACAGGGTAGAAAGAGTAAAATGAAAGAAAAAAAAATTTAGAATGTGCAGTAATTCAGCACTTTCTGTAAGTAGCTTATAATCCAGAAATGTTTGATAAATCCAGCCTTCTAGTATTCTGCAAACCAGAATTTGTTTGCAACTTGGTGCACTAAAGATTTCCAGTCTACATTATATTAAACTTGGATGAACATAGTTTTACCTGATCTAGCACATATGTTTTGTATTCAGTAATGTGTGTGACTGATATATTTTCTTTTCCATAGGCCAATGTGAGGACAGTGCACCAAGAAACCAATTTCTGTACTCTAAGCATGTGTAGTTTTTATGAATTGTGTGTATATAGTAAGTGTGGAAAATAAATATTATAGCATATGCATGTTAAATATTGTTAATGTTAATTTTCTGTAATAATGCATTAATAGTTTTGCAGGTTTTTCAGTCAATCTTAACACAGTACCTGCTCTGTATCATCTTTAGACTGATTGTTTAGACATGATGTTTAAATCAAAAGTGTATGGCAGCAAGCACTGATATAAAATATACAGCAAAGTTTGCAACATTTTAATTACATATTGAATTCCTCAAATATGCAAAAAATCTGGTAATTCAGCATTTTCAATAATCCAACACCACTCTAATCCTGTAGGTGCAAGAGTAATGGACTTCTACAACATATCAAAAATATAGATATATTTAGAATATATTTATAAAATAAATTTTGTATCATTTCTTTTGTGAAATTTTTATTATTGTTGTTTTCAGTGATGTAATGTATTGTATTTTATTTAAAGAGTATTTTCAGAGTTTGATGTATTTAGATAATTTTAAAATTTTTATTTATAATGTTCTTCTCTAATCTGTAAATCATTTAAATTATAATTATTTTTAATTAATTTACATTTTTTAAAATAGGTCATCAGAATTTCTATTTGTCACTTATAAAGGAGTATTATATAGTTATTTTGTTAGGTAAATATATATGCATTTATTTTTTTATATTATAAATATTATTTATAAAATATAATTTAAAATGTAACTAAGTATTTTCTTTTATTATAGTCCTACTGAAGGATTTCAAGAAAATCACACTTTTTCTTTTGCTAAGCATTATCCAGATGGTATTACAAATATTGCATATCATCCTGCTCATCATTTATTGTTTGTCAGTGGTATTCCACAAAATATTTATGGGTCTTCAGAAAATACTAAGGCTCTTCATATGGGTATAACTGCTTGGAGGTTTTTATCTGATTATCCTCATTATAAACTTGTAACATCTCTAGAAGATGAACTTGTAAGTATAAAATTAAGATATTAAGTAGTAAGTCTCTGTGAATCAATAAAAACTTTACACAAAAATCCTAATTCTAAATTGTCCTATTATTTTTATATGTTTATATGTGTTACAAAGTTTATGTTTAAGGATAAGTTTAAATTTAAATCTGAAGAATAAAGTTCTTATACGTATGAAAAAAATGAACAATTTGACATTAATTTTTATAAATTACTAGCTGACCCGGCCACACGTTGTTGTGGCTCAAAATGTATCTATTATAAATGTATAACACTTCCTCCATGGGGGGAATTTCAAAAAATCTGTTCTTAGTGTACATTCTCTTGACGTAACCTATTAAAACGCAATTAAAAACGCAAAAAACCGCATGCAAAATAGTACAAATAGAAGCCCAGTTCTTCACAGTAAGCCTTAATCCTGTCCCTCTCCCCGCTGGGGAATATCGAAAAATCTCTTTTTAGTGTATATTCTGTTGACATAGCCTATTCAAACGCAATTAAAAACGCAAAAAACCGCATCTAAAATAGTATAATAGAAGCCAAGTTCTTCACGGTAATCCATAATCCTGTCCATCTCCCCCCAGTGGGGGGAATTTCGACATGTATATTATATAAAAACACGTGCGTATTCGAATGCAACGTTGTGTCAAAATTTCAAAGGAATCTGTAGGAACAAACGAACGTTATATTTTATTTATATAGATAGATAGAAAATGATCTGCTTTAGTCCATTCTCACAGAAAAGCATAATGCCTCACAGAAAAGCAAACTTAGGTCGTTGGAAGTTAGCGCCATCTGTTGGACATAAAAGCCTTAATCCATATATAAATATATTTTTGAAAGGGGGGAAATGGTGGGCTTCACATATGCCAGAAACCTTCGCAGGAATGTATTAAACAACTTCCCAAAGTTTCATGGCAATCGGATAAATGGTATAGTAATGCATGAAGGACAAACAGACAGACATACATTCGTTTTTGTATATATAGATTATTCATTTGCAAAGAACATTTATTCTAATATTATACAGTAGAGCGTTGATAAGTGGAACGTCGGTAAGTGGAATGGCCGGAAAGTGGAACGATTTTCAGTCGGACTGTGTCGTGCTGAATCGAATGTTTTTGATACTAAATTTACTTCTAAAGTATAATTTTCATGTTTTTTATATTCTTTAATATATTTATTTTGTTTGTACAAAATGCAGAAATAATTTTTAACG
This sequence comes from Centruroides vittatus, assembly GCF_030686945.1. Classification (NCBI taxonomy): domain Eukaryota; kingdom Metazoa; phylum Arthropoda; class Arachnida; order Scorpiones; family Buthidae; genus Centruroides; species Centruroides vittatus. Next base: position 3,702,777 of record NW_027122644.1, read on the forward strand.
ATACAATAGCCTCGATGATTATTATAAAACTTTTCGTTAGGCTTAAAATTGACGAAAATTCAACACGAAGCGACAGGCAACGGAGAAAAATTCAACAGGAAGCGATACGCAACGGAGAAAAATTTGAACATCGGACAGTGTAAAGGTCGCCTTTGGCGGCCTGAGTCAAAGAAATCGCCCGACTGAGATAATTGCTCCCACCTGGAGCTGGGGCCATAAACGGCCGGAAGGATCAAAGGTGGAGCGTCCCCACTTAAGGGTCAATGTGTTGGCCACGTGCCGGCCAGCTTGAGAAAACAAAAATAAATAAAGCACGGACGCAAATGTGAGCTACGTCGGCGGGAGATAGGGCGGACGTCTTGGAAGGCTCTAAGAAGGGGAAGGAAGTGATTGGTCGCAGGAGGCAGTGCCAGAATCCCTTAAATTGGAAGGGTGGCAAAAAAAGCGAGGAGAAAGGGCGAGGGACCTGGTACGTGGCGGTCTCTAACAACAGGCAGACCTTTGAGGCGGATAGAGAGAGTGTTCTCCTCTTGGAAAGTCCTCTGGAGAAAGGTTGTTGTAGAGACGGACGGCCACGAGGTTAAGCCATCTCCGGAAGAGTGACTCGTGTTCCCAGGCCAGCTAAGTCGACGTGCTGCATCACAGCTTCGATACTGTAGTGTACGTAATGCTATTGCATAGTGTATATCTTTGTAAATATTTGTAAATAAACTGTATATAACTAATTATCGAGTGTGGAGGTGTGACTTTCAACGGACCATCAAACGGACAATCTCGAGGCGTACAGAATGACTCGGGACGGAACATTTGTAAAGATCACGTGACGAGTAAGAAGGATCTTCACTGACAGGTTAATGTATTTTTTCATACAAAGTCGGAAACTGGAACAAATCATTAACTGGAAGGACCCCAGTCCCCAATTGGTTTCACTTATCGACGCTCTACTGTAATTGAATTAAGTGTTTATATAATTAGAATAGCTATTTTAAAAATTGATTAATTATTAACAAAATTTTATTTTCAAATAAATATATTTGAATAATTGTTGTTCATTTTATATTTGTAGTAATTGCTTACAAAATTCTGATGCATTTTATTCAGTTATTTTATCTTTAATAAATATTTTTATAATTTTAATTCAAACTGAAAATTACTGAAAACTAAAAAATTTTGCATATTGATAATTTCAGGATTTAGCAAAAAGAGGATGGCTACAGATGATTTCTTTTTTAAAGAAATATAAAAAGAAAACAGAAGTTAGTGATTTGATTTTATTTTATTTTAAATTATTACATATTTTAGATAAAAGAACACTAATATAAGATGTTAATAAATAATAAATTTGATTAGAAAATAAACAAAGCCTTTGGGATTTATCTAAAATTAACAATTAATAAACATGAAATTCTTTATTTTATTTTTAATATATCCTATATAAATATTGATTTATTCAGATGTGCATTTAAATATTTTAAAAACATTACAACATTATGTTTTACACAAGAAAAATAAATAAATGTATATATATTGTAATACTCTTGGGGTGAATAGAAACAAAATTTCAAGAAAATTTTGTATGTGTCAGACAAAGAAACTAACCAACAAACCAGAAATTTCTCAATGTTAGCTCTTTGAACATTATTTTTCAAAGTATAGACATTGTTTTGTTAGGCTGGCAACATTGTTCTAGATTCCAGTCCAGTTTGTGTGTTATGATGGTTGGAAACATGCTTTTGATGTTTAATAAACTTCATTGGTAACTGTCATATTATAAGACTCACTTTATTAAACAACTGTGTTAGGATATTAACCTAATATCATTTCATTAAATTTTTATTTAAATCATTTGAATGCTTTTTTTATAATGCTTTTTTTATAATTGATCTCTTTTTGCAATGTTGCAACTTGACTATTTTAAATTTGTGGGGTGATTAGAATATAATTAAAATGATTGTTCTATTTATCCCATGCAACTTTCTTAGATGTAAGTAATTTAAAATTTGAATAAATCTAAGACTTAGCTCTGAAATAGCTAAATAGATCTATTTGTATGCTTCCATATTGTTTTCACTTATTTCAATGTAGACACTTCTCTTAAACTCAGTGACTTTGTTATAGTGTAGATACCGTATTTTACGGACTATAAGACGCACTTTTTTCTTTGAAAAATTGCCTCCAAAATTCAGGTGCGTCTTATAGTCCGTAGCATCTTATATGTATTTTTTTTTTTAAATTGTTTAAAAATTAAGGTGCGTCTTATAGTCCATAGCGTCTTATAGTCCGTACCGATTCTTTCCATATACCGTAAAATACGGTATATGGAAAGAAAAAATCCGGCAGACCATATGTCACCAAAATCTGTCAAACTGAAGACTGTAGATATGTAGGAGTCTTTCTACAAGAGAATACTACAACTAATGATAGTTTTGGAATTGTGTGAGGAATTTTTTTTCATATATGGGATAAGTTATGAGGAAACTCTGCTCCCATTAACAGCTCTTCAATATGCTTCAAAAACACAAGTTTTCTTGATGACTTCAGTAACTTGAGCATTTTTTTTTTAAAGGCTTTTCCATAATCAGTTTTCCAGATTACCTAAGTGACTTGAGCAGTGTTATGTAAAAGCTCTCTTTTCTTTATGTATAACTTCTAATATGCATAATACAAGGCCTAAGTAACTAATAAATACAGTCAAACCTGTTTTTATGCAGGGGGATAGGGACCGCATAAAAGAAAATGCATTAAAAAAAATTGCACGAAACTTCACGAGTGGCTATAAAAAATAGTTTTCGCAACACAATTTAAAAAATATTTTTTTTTTAATTGTGTTGCGAAAAAGTCTCAGGTAGAAAATAACTCGAAACCATACGAAATAACTAGGAATTGCTTTTTTAACTCCTTGGGCCTTTTTCTGCAACACCTAATGGAGAAAAAAATCCTCTAAGAATTTTAATTTTTATATTAATTAATTATTTCCACTTAAATACGAATCTAACATTAAAAAGTTAAAAATAATCGTTAAATAATGATTTTATTTGATAAATATAGCTGCAGGAAGTGTTATTTCATTTAACAAGGCATGAAATTTCACACCTGCAGTCTAAAGCTGGAGGGGAGCTAACTTACCACATCTGTTCAAATATAACATAATATTTATGGTTTTTATGCTATTAAAATAAGAGGGGACCGAAATAAATGTATGAGAAAAAAATTTTACTGAATAAAAAATGAAAAAACCTGCTGATGTCATAGAAAACAACCAATAGAGTTTTTAAAAATTTTACAGGAGTCAATTATGTTCCAATTTGATTGAAATTTTCATATACTGCACAAAAAAAAAATCGCACAAAACAAATCGCACAAATAAAAATCGCACAGAAAAAGACTGCACAAAAACAGGTTTGACTGTAATTTTTCCAAAGAAGAAGCTTTTCATTTCAATTCTTTAGTTGTAAAGTAGAAGCAAATGTAACTTTTAAGTTATTGTTTCTATTCACCTCAACCTATGGGATGAAAAGAAACATCAAACAAAAAGAAGAAAAAAATGAGAAATTTAATTTCTTTGTATGTATTCTACTGTTAAGAAGTTAAAGATTAATTTTTTAAGACAACTTACAAGGGTCATTAATGTTGCTGGAGTTACATAATTATTTAGATAGCAAGATGTTTCTATTTACTCCAAATTACAATATGTAAATGTATTAATTTAATATCTATTGATAAATTACTAATAATTGATAATAATTAAAAATCTCAAAAAATTAAAAATGAATAAAAATCAAAAACTTTTATCTATTAAAGTACAATTAATTTTTGATCACTTAATTTTTAAAATACCATTTTATTTATACAATTATTTCATAGGATCTGGTATTCAAGCTAAGTATTTCTCCAAGTGGGAATTTACTTGCTGCAGTTCATACCTCTGGTGCACTTTCACTTTGGCATATTCCATCATTAAGACCAAAATGTTTGTGGGAACTTTACAATCAAGTAATTAACAAAGATTTCATCAATTTTATGAAAATTTATTTTTATGTCAGATAATTAATTATAATATTTGAAATATTGCATATTTAAAATATAGGAAAGATACAATGAAGTCAATCCACAATACTGTGAACCAGGGAAAAGAAAGAAAAATATATTCTTAAATGATCCTCTTCATTATCATATATCGGATATTAATTGGTGGTCAGATTTGGTAAATACATCCATTAACAATTTAAAATAGTCAAACGTTTATTTAAAAAAATTTATAATTAAAAATATTTTTAAAATATTGAAAATTTTGTTTTGATTATTGTTTCCAGTCCATTATAATAGCTCGTTACTCTGGAGCTGTTACTGTTTCATCTACGTTAACTTTTAAAAATCTTCTTGGAAGCTCACCAGAATGGTTTGAAGTGGTGCCTCAAGTATCTACATGCAACGATGGAGGTTTCCTAATACTTGAAGTAAGTTTTGAAATTTTGTAATGATATAGTTTAAATATTATTAAACTTAATTATGACTTTTTAAAGGAAAATACTGTAAAAATTTGTCATTTCCACCAATTTGTCTGCTACTGAACTATAAATATATTTATTTTTATCATAAATGATATAATCATCCTTTAAAACTGCTTTCTTACCCTGAACTTCACACTGCTATAGGAATTGAATAAAATTTCTGTCTTTCATGTGATTTATTTGATAGGTAATAAATAGTGTTAGTCAAATGGTTTAATCTTCCTTCTCTTTTTCTTTATTATAAATTGTAAATTATTCATATTCTTCTTTACTGGTTCAAGTGTAATTTTCATTATTTTTAGAGAAAATCTTCTACTGAAACATTTAAAGACAGACATTATATAATTTCTTGACCAAATTTGAAGTAAATATATTGATAATTCAATAAATTTTTTTGTTTAAAAAATTTATTGAATATAATTTTTAATATCTGTAATGTATTGAAAGAATGGTGTAATAAATTTAAAGAACTCTTTGAATTAAAAATTTAAACTAACAAAAAATAGTATAAATCAGTATAAACGTATAGCAGTGCCTCACTAATTTGGATTAATTGGAGAAACCTAGTCTGAACTGGTGAGGTTTTTACTGAAATGTGTATGTATGGTCTGAAAGATACACTTTACTTTTTACTGATTAAAAATTTTTGCAAATTTTACTGTGCACTTTAAATGAACGAATACAGTGATTTGATAAACTTTTGAATTGCGAAAGTAGTAGTAGCATTGTTCTTGTCATTGCCAACATTTAGTAATTTCAACTGAAAATAGAAGCTAATTTTTTTTTCATGTTTTTCTCTAACTGTTCCTTGATCATATCTTGACACATCTGTCTAAGAGTGAGGTAATGGTTGTTACAGCTTGGACTAACATTGACAAATTCATTATTTTAAAGGAATATACAATGCAAAATAGTACTCTGAGTAGGTGTCTGATTTTACTGTGTATATTTTTTATTTTATTTATTTTACTTATTTATTTTAACATCAATTAAAATAATGTTTTGATGAACGTTAATTGATCAGAACAAAGAATTTTTTCCCACAGATAAAAAAACAAGAATCCATTTAAAATACAATAAAAAAGAAAAACTAAATAAAATTATATTGTGTGAAATAGGTTTTTACAATAAGATTTAAAAACAATTAAAATTCAAGAATAAAAAGTCTTAAATTTATGTATATTGACTTGGAAATACCTTATTATTCACATATTCTTTTAGAAACTCCAATTTGCATGTTGTCTTTACAAACTTCACTGCTAACTTTCTATACATCTTATAATAATATGCCAGTGTTGCCATATTAATTAATAATCTAAATCAACCTCAGCAGAACAATTTAAAATAAATCTATAAACATCTTTTTGGCTGCTAGGATTTGTTTTTATTTAGCAAACGTTTCCAACTTAGTCTAATAGCTAGCCTCAGGCTACAATCTTTCTTGGAACATATTTTACTATTATATATCGTTCCAAAATAGAATACAATAAAAGAATAACAATGTTTAAATATTTGAATATAAATAAAAAATAAATAAAAATTAGTATAAAGAATGAATAACTGTAAAATGTAAAATAAATAACTCAAAATATAGAAAAATATATAGTAGAAATGAGGCAATTTTAATCTTCTAACAAACTTATTTTCTACAATGTATTTCCATGCTGTTGCTAAGTTGTCAGCATCTCTTGCAATAATGCACTTATCTTTCAACCTGATTTTGTATATTTCAATTTTTTCAGCATTCTGTGCCAATTTAGGGGTGTATACAGACTTAATGATGTTTGCCTCTTCCCATCATATCATTGAGCCCTTAGTCTGCACCATCCTGGAGAGTATTGTGTTATTGGATCCCTTTCTTAAATTATATTGATGTTCTTAAATTTATAGTTTAAATAATTTTGTTTTTCTAATCCAGTTTGGTCATTTTTATCATAAACGAAAACTATTTCTATGTTGATTTGGAAATAGTTCAAAATGTTTAATAAAAGAAGTTAATTGTAGTTAATTTCTCTTTGGAAGTGTTTTGTTATTCTGAAAATTCTTGAAGTAATTTATATATAATCACTTGTAATTAATAACTTTTTAAAATTTGAATTTAATTTTAGTGTGAAAGTAATATATGTACAAAGAAAAGATCATTAGAAAGTCATGATGATATTACTGGAGATGAAAGCAGTGATGAAGAAGACAATTCTTACATAACTCATACTTCTCAGATTATGAAAAGAGCTTTATATTATGTGACAGATAGTGAAAAATTTCAACCACCAAGAAAAAGACCAAAGTAATTTTTAATTTTTTTTAATATATAAATAATTTATCATTATACATTTTATAATTTATTTTCTAAAATACATTTAAATAATATTGCACTTATATTTTGAAATTATTAATAATTTTTATTTTTGCTATTGTTGAATGGTCATTTGAAAAATAATTAAAATAAATATGAAAACACAAGTGTAATTCCTTAAAAATGACGGGAGAATAAACAAAACCAATCAGTTGCTTGGTAAAATTGGTAATTTTTTTAAAAAAAACTTAATGGTGTTTATAAAACCTTTCAAAAAAATGAGAGATAAAATGAAAAAAAATTGATTTTTTACTTAAAACTAAACAAGTTTTATCAAACATAATGTATTTAATATCCAGATGACTGAGGGCAGTAAAGGTGTCATTTTGTCTTTGGTAGGGTCTGAGATTCCTGACTCAGACCCTACCAAAGACAAAATGACACATTTTCTGCCCTCGGCCATCTGGATATTAAATACATTATGTTAAGATTTATCAAATCATAACAAAAAATCGTTTTTGCTCATTATTGAATAGGTTAAAAAAAATTTCAATTTTATTAAAGAACAATGACAAAACTAAAATGATTTGATTAACAAATTTCTCTAAGAAAAATTTAAATTCAAATGTAGTTGTCATAGAAAAGCCCATTTTGCCAATAAAAAGCAGTTGTATAGAGGTGTCTGGTACATAGAATATTATTTTATTAGATTTGTGAATTAATGGATTTTCCATTATTTTATGTATCTTGTTTTATGCTAACATTGACCTGTTTAAATCTTATTTTAAGTCACTCATGAATACTGTATATAGTGTAACAGCATACACGAAATTACTGCTTGTATAGATTTATTCAGTTTTTACTCATTATGTATTAGTTTTACTAGTTTAGTAGTAAAGTAATTATAATATAAGTAATATAATGAGTAATTATATTTAATACTTATTAAACACAGGTATCGCTCGTATTAATATAATACGGTACTTATGTTCTGAAAAAATACTGTGTTATACGAATCTGTGCTATACAAAACAAAGGACTAATGCAAACATAGCATTAGGTTTCAGAAGTTAGCAAAAGTATAGGCCTATTGTTCTTTTTCGTTACTAAGAGAAATATATTTATTAAAGCAATCAATAACTTATTTTCAATCAAAAATTAATTAACAATTACAATTAAAAGTATATTGTATTACCTGTTAATATTAATTTTAGTTACACCAGGACATTTTCTTTTTGCAAAGTATCGTTGTCATCTCAGCTTTTTTGTTGATCTTGATCAGGAGTATCAGCAACATTTTCATATATTTTATTTTTATCATAAAAATTTTTGTGGATGACAAAATAAAAATATGTTATTAATTGAAAATTTGTTCTAGCGGGTTGTGTTTGTTCAAGTATCAAGCAACTTTTTTCTAGAATTTGTTTTTGAATACCTAATTGTTCAAGTACTGAGATACTGCCATATTTCATACATCATTTTACAAATGATTACTTACCTACAGTTAAAAAAAGTTTAATAACACTGACCTAAAAAGGTTTAAATGAACTTTACTAAATGCGAAGATTAATCTATAAAAAGAAAACACAGTGATAGTCATAAGGGCTAAAGTCTGAAAGCAATGATGACCACACCCAGTTGATAGGAAAAATAGTACAATTTGTTTCTTCCTTGTCCTATCAGTTTTCATTAAAGTAAACCTGATGAAAAGCACAAAATAATTTGAAAATTTCAATATTTTAAAATCCATGGATAAATTTGAGTTGATGCATGCTTACTTGAATATAAAAAAAAAATATTGAATAACAAAGTTTACACTTAAATTGAAATTTTATACAAAGAATTTCCAAAACCATGTTAGAGTAAAACTGGAAGTCATGTTGTACAGGAATATCCCCAATTTTCAAACCGTGTTAGAGCAAAACCATGTTGTGGAAGTACCGTGTTTTACAAGGGATATCTGTATTAGTTTATTAAGTATTATTAAGTATATATATACTGCAACAATATACATGAAATTACTACTTGTGTAGATTTATTTTGTTTTTACTTATTAAATATTAGTTTAAATTTAAAAATAAAAATAAATATATTTGCTTCAAGTGTTTAAAAATGAAAACAATGCTAAATATAATAAATTGAAATTCATTCATTTATGTGTTCTGTTTTAAAAATTTCATTAAAAATAGTTCATATTTTTAAAGTGACATTTGTTATTGCTTAAAATTCTATGAAACTTTCAAGTTACATTTACAATATTTACAATCTGCAATATACACTAGAACAAATAAAATATGTTTAATTTTATTATATAAGAATCATTTCCTACAATTAGTATGTGAAATTTAAATATCAAATTTATATAATAAAAATTTAATGAATTTCAGGATTCTTACAAGAACTTACAGATTGTTGTGTTTAAAATCTACTACACCAGAAGAACTCTATTCCAGAAAAGTAAAATGTTTCATTAATAAATTTAATATTTTATCATATGCATTGTATATAAGTTAAAGTAAATTTATTATTTATTATAATTTATTGAATTTTATAAATTTGTGATGTGCTATTTAAATTTTAGTTAATTTATAATAATAATAATTATTATTATTTTCATTTTTATTTCTTTTTAAAAATCTCATTAAATAAAAATAAATGTATTTTTCAGTTTTATAAATTTATTGTTTTACTTTTAAAAATTTATTATTTAAAGCTTTTATTATTTTTATCTCCTATATATGCTTTCATTCTTTTATCATTTTATATATTAATTTAAAATATTATAAGTTTTATAAATATAAATATCAGTTTTTATTTTCTAATATATTCAATTTGCATTATTTTAAATTCAAAATTTTGATACTTGTTTTAGAAAATTCTGATTTTTAATCAAATTTATTCTTTTATTCTTTATAAATTTTAAATATTAAAAATATTTATGTTAAATAGTTAACTAATAATTAAATTATATGCTATTTGTAAAACAACTCTTCTAAACATATTGTTTCATTTTACATGTAGATTGATAATGAAGAATATGGAGAAGCATTAGCTCTAGCTAAGGCTTACAATCTAGACTGTGATTTAGTCTATCAACGACAATGGCGAAAAACTCCTGTGTCTGTAGCTTCTATTCAGGATTATTTAGTAAGTAGTTTAATTTTACTATAAGTTAGCTAATTTATTCAGTTTTTCAGTGTTTTATTTATATTTTTTCTTGACAGAGTAAAATCACTAAGAGATCATGGGTTCTTCATGAATGCTTAGAAAGGGTGCCTGAAAATATTGATGCTGCTAAAGAGTTACTACTTTATGGTCTTAGAGGAACAGATTTAGAAACACTTATAGCCATTGGACAAGGAAAGGATCACGGCAGGTTAGTTTTCATTTCAACAAATTTTAGTTTAAGTGCAAAAGCAAAAGGAATTAAAGTGTAAATAACATTTGATTTAATATGTAAGCTGATTTTAAAATAACTGTATAAACCTAATTTTGATAGAAAAAGTTAGCATTCAACCTTTCAATTTTTTATTCAAACAGTGGTCTAACCTTGTTTTTTTTTTAAAGTTGGAATTACTGTACTGTGAAGATACAGTAATTTCAATATGCTAGTTTTTTCTTATTTTGCTCTTATTCAGTTTGTTTCCAACAGTACTTAACCAGAATTCTAATGATCTTTCTTGCAATAAACCTTCTTTCGGTAAATTGAATGAAAATGCTCAAATTAAGTAAATATTGTCCTTGGCACATCATCATTATGGGTTAGATCACTGTTACATAGAATGACGACATAAGATTACTTTAAGGCATACATACATATTATGAAATATAAAACAAAATATTTAGCATTATACAAGTTTTTATTGATTTTTTTGAATGTATTTGTAGAAACCTTAATAACTTTCAAACAAGAAATTTTATTAAAATTAACTACAGCCTTATTTTGTTCAACAAGCTATCTAATCACATTTTATCTAGCAAAGATATGCTGAAACAGTCATCTTGCTTTATTTCTTTTACCTAAAATAGATTTTTATGTCTTGATCGTGGGATCACATCAATCCATTCTGAAGGTGTACATGCATATTTCTGCACATTTTTTCTCTTTACTGTGTAAAAAATCTCTGTCACAAGGTAAATAAATGGCCACAGACAAGATATTTGTGTTCCACAGTGTCAACTGTGTTCTCCCCTACCATCATGTTTGGGAGTTCCTTCTAGTTGTCTTGTGGAAACAGAATAACTTAGCCTCCAATTATTTCTTACTAGGAAATATATGAATGTTTCTTTACAAGCTTTCTTATCAAAACCATGAGCACAAACAAAATATTCTCAGGAAAATTGATATCTGCTGTTTAGTTTATCTTTGCCATAATGGTTTTTTAAATTGCTCACTTTCTTACTTATAAATGCAATTTATAAAGTGAAATCTCTTAGACTCCAAAATTGTTCATAAATTCTCTTCCTGTTGTCCTCTGGACCTCACCAATTTTTTCATAAATAACACTTGTTTACACAGTGCCATGGTAAACCTTGTTGTATTTTGGTGGTAACTTGTCTGGTATGGCTAACATATTCCTCTCCGTATTTTGTTTTCTCTTCCTTATATTTCTAGTCTGTGTTCTTTCATTTCTTGTTCTCTAGCAGTCTCATGTGCTTTTCTATTATATTTTAATATCTTTATTTTCTTTTATTTTAAATATTTTCTAATTAGATTATTATAGTTTTAGAATTAGCTAGGTTTATTTTTACTTTAGTAATTTACTTTTAATGCCATATTCTCTGAAGAACCAACTAAACTGAAGATTCAGTACCATAAACATGCTTTTGAAAAGATGGTATTTCAAGTTTAGAAAACTTATGTTGTAAGTAGATAAACATACAAATTATGAAACTGAACATATGTATACTATTTTAACGGAGTAAGAGCATGAAAAAATCTCATAGATTTCAGTGAACAGTTTTAAGCTATAGCTCGTTGTCAGACTAGCTTTCTAAATATGGTATTTGATGATTAAAACCTCAGAACCTGATCTAATGATAGGCTATGCTCAAAGACACTCAACAGAATCTGAGTTGTTTCTATATTACTCTAATAAAGCAGTATATATAATATGTGTGTTGTTTGTTTGTTGCATTACTTATTAGTAAACTTTTTATATATTAAAATATTTAGTTTATCAAGTTATTTTATTTGTTTATATTAAAATTATTCTATTTATATAAATTTCATACAGTAAACAACTAAATAAGATAGAGTAATATAATACAGAATGCTTATTTATTTTATTAATGATTACAAAAATAATGCCACGGGCAAGAAATCTCTGTCTTCAGCAAACAGCATCAAATTGTAAAGGTGAAATTTAAGCATTTTGAAAAAAATAAATAAAAACTTTAGAAACATAAAAGAATGGTAGCCAACCTTTACAATGAATCGCCTTAAATAATTGGGCTATAACGCTGCTAATTTAATGATTAATACTAAGTAATTTTCTACTAGAGGTAGATGTTAGGTGCCATCTCTTAACTAAATTAATAATTATAATTTTAATAATTTATTAAATAATTTAGAACCATCTGGAAGAAAAGAACTTTTCTTCCAAATGATGCTAAACATAAGTCCATACGAGACATGCTAGCAACTATGAAACATTGCATGACAGCACTTTATTGTACGCACTCATGAAATGGCCTTATATCTCAAAACTGAAATCGCGGACCCCCATTTTTTACTGCGTTTTTGGATTCCTCATTGCAATTAATGGAAAATGGCAAAGTTTAATTGAAATTGATTGAACAGATTTTGAGAACGAACACAATTCTCTAAACCTCATAGAAGAAGCTTCACTTCAATGAGGCAGAACCTCCCAGCCTAGATAGGCCAGCTTCTCTAAGGTCATCTTTGTTCTATGTGCTGGCATATTGTCATAACAGTATTGGACTTTATCAATTTTTGAATGAAGTTCTTTGATCTTGATGTTCAAATGATCCAGTTAATCACAGTAGAGTTTTTTGTGATGTTGATATCGATTGGAAGCAGCTGCATCATGATGATGCCAAAATAATGCAGATTGTTACCTTTTTCTGTGCTATTAGCTCTTTGACATTTGCAACAGCTGATTCACCTTTGTTCATCCATGAACACTTTAAGAAATGCTTTTCAGATGAGATTGTGAGCCTTTGTTGTACTGTGGTCACTTTTGAAGTGATAGAGTAACAGCATCCGAATGTGTTCTGTCAAAAGTTTTATGTTGTCAGACATTGTTGATGTATCTATTTCTAATGATATATGTGGTGAAACAGCCTTTGGTCACTCTACTTATATATCCACATCAAATGTTTTAGAAGAAATTGAAATATTTAAATTTCTTCTAAAACATTTGATGTGGATAAAAGTTATATCAGGTTGTAAAGGATGAAATTGAAATGTTTAAATTTCATCTTTACAACCTGATATAACTTTCCTTTAAAAACCCAAAGAATAATAGCCAACCTTTACAATGAAGATGGCACTTTAGGATGCAACAATAAAAGTTGTTTTTTTAGTTATTTTAATAACCACTGAGGAGGGATTTTGAACAAATAAAACAAATTGGTTTTGAAAGACAGAACAAATGTTCACCTGAGGTCAAGAGTCACTTAGAAGACAATTTTAATTCACAGATCTTATATTGTCTTCTTAATGATTCTTGACCTTGGTAAATTTTGGATTTGAGGACATAACAAATTTGTTTTTATTTGTCTAAAACCCCTTTTCAGTGGTTCTCAAAATAAGTGATTATATCTGGCAAGTATTGTTAGTTTTTAGCTTTATATTAAATACATTTTTAGATATAATAATTTATTATCTTTATTATTTATATATTTGATATAGCAATTTATTTACTAATTATTTTTTTAGATTCATCTTAAATCAACTGGAATATGATTCAAATGATGAATATGTTACTGATGAAGAGGAAAAAAAAGAAAATTTAAATGAAAAAGAAGCTAATCGTAAAAAGTTACTTGAAAAAGTAAATTTTAGAAGGTTTGTTATTTATGTAAAATTCTAATAATGTAATTTATTAAGAAATTTGATTTTATAAATAATTTCTATAATTCAATAATAAATTTTGATTTTTTAAAATAGAAATTTGTTATAATTCAGTTATTTTAAAAACAACAGAATATATAACTAACTTTTTCCATTTCTAGATATTTGATATTCATTTATCAAAATTATTTTGTATTTATAGTTTGACTTTAGAACAAAAACAACTCTGTCAATATCGACTGAAACTTTTTACATATTTAGATCGATTATTAACTTATGAGGTATGAACTTTATTGAAATTTATTAAATTCTGAATTTATTTTGAAAATTTAATATTAAATAATTTTAATAGATTTATTTTATTACTAGCTGACTCGGCCACGCGTTGTTGTGGCTCAAAATGTATCTATTATAAATGTGTAACACTTCCCCCATGGGGGAATTTCAAAAAATCCCTTTTTAGTGTATATTCTGTTGACGTCACCTATTAAAACGCAATTAAAAACGCAAAAAACCGCATGTAAAATAGTATAAATAGAAGCCGAGTTCTTCACGGTAAGCCTTAATTCTGTCCCTCTCCCCACTGGGGAATATCGAAAAATCCCTTTTTAGTGTATATTCTGTTGACGTCACCTATTAAAACGCAATTAAAAACGCAAAAAACCGCATGTAAAATAGTATAAATAGAAGCCGAGTTCTTCACGGTAAGCCTTAATTCTGTCCCTCTCCCCACTGGGGAATATCGAAAAATCCCTTTTTAGTGTATATTCTGTTGACGTCACCTATTAAAACGCAATTAAAAACGCAAAAAACCGCATGTAAAATAGTATAAATAGAAGCCGAGTTCTTCACGGTAAGCCTTAATTCTGTCCCTCTCCCCACTGGGGAATATCGAAAAATCCCTTTTTAGTGTATATTCTGTTGACGTCACCTATTAAAACGCAATTAAAAACGCAAAAAGCCGCATGTAAAATAGTGTAAATAGAATCCGAGTACTTCACGGTAAGCCTTAATCCCATCCATCTCCCCCCAGTAGGGGGAATTCCAACATGTATATTATATAAAAACGCGTGCGTATTCAAATGCAACATTGTGTCAAAATTTCAAAAAAATCGGTAGGAACAAACAAACGTTATATTTTATTTATATAGATAGATAGAAAATGATCTGCTTTAGTCCATTCTCACAGAAAAGCATAATGCCTCACAGAAAAGCAAACTTAAGTCGTCAGAAGTTAGCGCCATCTGTTGGACATGAAAGCCTTAATCCATATATAAATATATTTTTGAAAGGGAGGAAATGGTGGTCTTCACATATGCCACAAACCTTCATGGGAGTGTATTAAACAACTTCCCGAAATTCCATGGCAATCGGATAAATGGTGTGGTAATGCATGAAGGACAAACACACACACAGACAGACATACATTCATTTTTATATATATAGATATATTTTTACTAATCTTTTAACTGTAAGTTATATTAAAAATATGAATATTTGAGTGTAATAATAGTGTAAATGTTCTTGAAACGTAGAACTTGTTAGTTGATATAAAACCTTGTATATAATTAAAACATTTTATTTGATTTTATAAAATTAATCTAATTTCATTTCATTTAATAATTTATGAATTACCCAAATAAGCAAATGATATAAAAAAATTATTTTCATAATCACTAGTGTATCAATATTTTATGATTATAATTTAAACTATTTATATGTATTTGACAAACTTTTACTTCTGAGTTTGATTTTATATAAGGTAAGTAGAAACTTTATTAGCAAGATGTTAATACAATAGAGAACAATGGAAATTTGTCAATTCATCAAAACTTAGAAAATATTTGTTATTTGATGCTGATGATCAATTACCATCATTCAACATCAGTGAAAATTTGAATAAGAATAATTAATTTTTAATCTTAAATTAAATTATGAAAAAGTACAAAAAGAATGTTATACTTTTTCATATTTATATTTTAAAGTTGTACACACATTTTTTATAATAGATAATAAAAGCTTTTCTGAATAATGAAAATAAAATAATATAATAAGTTTATTTCAATTATGTTGCATAGGTTATTCTTGGAGGAATACATACAGCTGTTGAAAATTATAACCATAATTTTTTCAAAAAATTTCGATCTCAAGCAGGATTTCAGGCAGCTCTTTTATTTGCTCAAAATAATGCTTGGGAAGCTGTTTCTGCAATGTTTACTCACCATGGAAAAGAAACATTACCACATCGATTAGCAATTTTATCAAATTTTCCTGAAACTACTTCACCATTTGAATATGCAAGTCTTTTACCAGAAGCAGGGTAATAATACATCTGTGAAATAAAATATAATTATGTATTATTTAACTTTACTTACCATAATAAGATGATAAGATTGTTTTTCTACTTAATAGAAGATATCACAGTTATAGATTTTGTGCATACAAAAAATGTATAAACGTAAAAAATATTTATTTATTTATATATTTAAATCAATATTCATCTGTAAATTTAATTTAAAGAAATTAAATAAATTTAGTTATTCAATAAAAATAAATAAAATATATATTTATTTGTTTTTTTAGTTATACTAATCTTTTGGAATATTTAAATAAGAATTATTATATTTATTTTAAAATTTTGTCATTACTAATAACAGAAAATTTAGTAATGAAAAAAAACAAAAAAATTAAATAACTGAAAAATTCTCTTATGAAGTACAGAAAAACATTTAATGCATTTTATAATGATAATAAATAAGCTTAGAAAAGAATTTTGACAAAGATATAACTGTGGTTCTTATATATATTCTATCTGAAAAAATTCTTTTCTTTTAAAATCATGTTTTAATAAATTATTAAATAATAATTTAATATAATTTAATAGCATTATATAATAATATAAATTAATATAAACAGCTTTTATAAAAAGTTAATTACTTATTTAATTAATAGATGATGCATTTACATATGAATAATGATGCATATGGAATTTTATGTTAGTTATGGTAATGCAATAATTTGTAATCATCAAAATTTTTTATTATTTTGTTTTTTATATCTGGTTACAGTTATCATGAAATTTTTTTCAAGCTCTTATATGGAATTTACAACTAGTTTTTTAGTTTAAAATTTTAACCTTAACTTATCAGTTAAGATTAAAATATTTTAATATTTTAAAATGAATAAAAAGTTACTATATTTCTAAAAATTAAAAAAAGTTAAAATATAGAATACAGTCCTGAGTTAAAATACTCAATCAAGATAATGAATTAAGACTTGAGATCCATTGAATAATTTACTATTAAATTTAATATTTTACTCCAATAGTGAGATAAAAAACTTCATGCTGTTAAAATTAAGCACTTAAACTTTGACTGAATCAAAGTTTCATGATTTTATTAATTAATTTATTAATAGGTTTCTGCATTTTTAAATAATTACAGAAATGAGAGGATTTAAATAGAGTGTATGTATATAGTTTCTATCTGAATCAAAATATAAACTGAATTCAAAATTTTTATTTCATTTTAATTGGTTTAATTACAAATTTTTGTTAAATATATTAAGGGATAAACATTTCATAACTTTTGATTCATTTAGATTTAAGATTACAATTTAAAGTTAATTAGTAAATTTTAATTGGTGTTTTACTGTTCACCTTTAACTGCTTTGTTGGAGATCTTCTTAGCATCAAAAACTGATAACTTCTTCCAAGTACTTTCAGGCTACTGTGCTCATCTTCGGGAGAATCAACCTGTAGCTTGTAAAAAATAATTTTAGAACATTTAGTTTTATTTAAATTCATTCCAAAAGTTCAAAACCTCAGTGCTCCAACTGTTCAGTAGAAGTGTTGAAGGTATTTAGGAGAGGTCATCTGTTTTTAATGCTAAGAAACACTCTAACAAAGCAGTTAAAGGTGTAAAGCAGTTAAATAATGTAAAGTTGGATTGGAATTAATATTATTGGTATTTTACATCACACATTTGATGATAGATATGGTCCTGATGATCCTGAAGTTTATCCATGGGAGGAAGTAAAATCTAGAGAAGAAGACTGGTGTGAAATTCATTTTTTAGAGTAAGATTATACAACAGTATATATAAATTTAATAGTAATTTAATTGTAAATAAATTGTTTTTGGAAAATTGAGGACCTCACATATTTTATATAAACATAAAAAAAACGTGCATAATTTTTAATGTTCATCTTTTCTTATTTACAAAATATTAGTAATAGAATTTAATTTTGTTTGGTAATATGAATTTAAAATTAAGTTTAAAATTAAAATTTATATTAACTAGTTACCTTCAAAAGTCTGAATATATTTTAAATATATGCAGTCAAATCTTAGTTTAATGTCTTTTTTTTTTTAATTTGCTCCTGAAATTGATACTAAACCAGATGTGCACTAAACTATGATGATAATTTTTTGTAATGTTTTTGTTATATTTAATTTTTTTCACTATTTCTGTCAAATGAAATTAATATATTACTATAACAAAGAAACTGAAATGTACTTTAAATAAAAATAATGAAAAATAAAATAAATTTGATGTTAAATCAGGTTTTTTTTTGCAATACAAAATTTTCATTACTTTTAACTGTATTATTTTTATTTTTGGTTTTTTCCTCTGACAAGGGGAGGGCACGATCTGGGAAATTCACTTTGGGATGAGACTTGGTATATAGGTAGTACTCCTTTAGGATGTTCAATCCTCAAAACAAGAAAGTGCAATGGCCAGCCAATTTTAAGAAAAAGGACTTTAAAAATTTGAGCTCAGCTTATGTACTAATAAGTTTCGCTAGGTTGGCAGGTGCTGAGCAGCTCAGTCGACATCGTTCTTGACTACCGCCAAGTCGTTCAGGGTTCAAATCTCGGTCTCGATTAGTATTTTTTTTTTCTTTCTAAAAATTTTTAAAAATAAGTATTTTGAATATAGTGTATATAAATATTAAAATTTTATTATAATAAATAATTTCATTTAATTAATAATGTTTAATGCATATTACATGTCATTTTAATTATAATATTACAAAATAATTGATAAGTGTATTAATAATAATCATCATCAACTGTTGGTAAACTGATAGTATCTTCATTCACAGACATTTTACTGTAAAATATTGAAACTATTTGTATTATGGTGTGATATATTACGGAACACTATGATCTCTTCGAAATCCAAAAGTAAAATGACACTCCAAATATCAGGTCAGTCCATAAGTCCATGCACATTTTTATGAACTTGAGAAAAATCTTGTTTTGCTGTTGAAAATGTCAGTCTAATGTGATACTTTTCACACTGAAGTGTTAAATTGGATCTCATTTATATAATGCTGTTGGAATTGGTTGTTTATTTTTGTTAAAATGGAAGTAAAGGATGAATATAAAAGACAGGTTTATACTTTTTATTTTAAGTGGTGAGAATTAATAAGAGTAGTAACCTTCGAAAAATTTGATACAATAGAATAATAAATGAAAACTGTTGTTTCATAACTAATTATTTATAACTATTATTATTAATTACCGTATTTTACGGACTATAAGATGCACTTTTTTCTTCGAAAAATTGCCTCCAAAATTCAGATGCGTCTTATAGTCCGTAAAATACGGTATTTTGTATTATTACAATTAAAATGACATGTAATATGTGTTAAACATTTTTTTAAATGAAATTATTTATTATAATAAAATTTTAATATTATATACAGTATATTCAAAATACTTATTTTAAAAAATTTTTAGAAAGAAAAAAAAAAATACTAATCGAGACCGAGATTTGATCCCTGAACGACTTGGCGGTAGTTAAGAACGATGTCGACTGAGCTGCTCAGCAGCTGCTGACTGAGTGAAACTTATTAGTACATAAGCTGAGCTTGAATTTTTAAAGGCCTTTTTCTTAAAATTGGCTGGCCATTGCACTTTCTTGTTTTGAGGATTGAACATCCTAAAGGATTACTACCTATATATCAAGTCTCATCCCAAAGTGAATTTCCCAGGTCGTGCCCTCCCCTTGTGAGATATTTTATTCAAATATATATTTTTTTCAATCAATCAATCAAACTTTATTGGCAGAAAGAGAGTTTCCCTGTTGCAGGGGGTAATACATACAGTATTTAAAAAAATAATTTACAGGCATTGTACTAGCTTACAAATAAACAGGTTTATACAAATAATTTACAGTAGGTAGCATATAATCCTGTTATAAGCAGCAACAAGAATACAAATTTATTGAAAATGGCAATATAGAGCTAATTAACTTTATACAGTATTAGTATATTTTGAATGAATTTTTTAGTTTTTTATCATTTCTATAATTTTAATAAAATAATTATATAAATTATAAGTTTTTTTTTATTAAGGTTATTTAAATTATTTCTTAAGTCGAGGGATGGACTACACTGGAGGATACGCGTGATATTGTATGATTCATGTATATTTGCGAGGCTTTGACAGTTTTGTAGAAGGTGATACATCGAGAAGTTGTCGGATTTGCACCAAAAGCATTGGTTATATGAAAAATTGATATAGGTATTACTAATAAACAGTGAATTTTTATTGAGGCATAGTTGGGCTATGAGTGTTTTTACACTAAAGTTAGTTTGTATTTTCATGTACAATTGGGAGGATGGTATTTTTAAGATATTTATATACCAGGGATGGTAATTATTTCTGCTTAGGCTGGCTTGATCTTTATTTATAGATTGGGATATTGCAGATTTCAGTAAAATGTGTAATCATATTTCCAGTCCTGTAGGTTATCTTTGAATAGTAGGTCTGACACTCCAAATAAATTTAATATATTATTGAATTTATTTTGTCAAAGATATTTTGGTTTTGGTTTTTTATAAGTTTTTATTATTTCCTGTATAAAGATGATATTGTTGTCACCTTTGAATTTTAGTCAATAGTAGAATTTGATTATTCATTTTAAGAAAAAAGTAAAGGACCAGGTGCAGTTAGTTTCATGGCGTATAGCATATACAGGGACAGTTCTCTCCAGATGAAAGAGTTTGTGGAGGAAATAGATGTGGAAGCTTTCTAGTTGTATATATAATCTAGATCTCAGATTGAACTTGCATAGTAGATTGGGTTGATTATTGAGTTATAAAGTTTCGTGTGAATAAACAAATTTGAAGTTTTTAAGGTAGAACACAAAAATAACAAGTTGTCGATGACTGATTTTATTTTGTTGTTTACACTGAAGATATGTACTTTAAATATAAGATTCCAATCAAATGTAATTCCCAGAAAGTTTATTTCTTTTACTATTTGCAGAAGATTTTTGTCAAGATAAATCCTGGATTCTTTTTCCAAAATTTTACTGTTATTATGAAAAATGATAACTTTCTTTTAGTGGGATTTATTGCTAGATGTATTGATTTGAAGTATAATTTTAGTTTGTAGGAGCCAAAATTACCAGGTCATCTGCAAACAGGATGTAGTGAAAAACTCTATTGCTGATTTCAATACCATCAGTAGGTTCTTGGAAGAGATGTCCTATTCTTAATAAATAAAAATTAAATAAGTAGGGTGAAAGGGGTCTCCTTGGAGTACACCATGGGATAAAGTTAACAGGGGAGAGAGGAACTTGCTCTGTTTAATTTTTATACTGAAAGTTGGGAATAATTTTGATATTGTAGTTGAAAAGCGATTCCCTGCTCCTTTAGCTTTTAAACTGTGCACCATAGGGGAACATAAACTGAGTCGAAGGCCTTCTGAATATCTGTAAATGATGCAAATACTTTCCAATGTTTTTTGGTTAAGTGCAGTTGTATTACTATGATAACAGGAAGATAGCAGATTCTGTTCCCTTGTTTTTAATATAAGCATACTGAAATTTAGCTTCAAGATTCAATGTTTTAGTCCATAGTTGGAATTTGATTGCTAAGATTGATGTGAAACATTTTCTTAGGACTGAAAGTAAAGCTATGGGTCTATAGTTACTTGGAGAGAGTTTGTCACCCTTTTTATGTATCATTGTAAGTATGACTGAGTTCCAAGAATTTGGCTATTTAGTTGCATTATACATTGAGTTGAATAAGTTCATTAATTTAATTCTAGCGTGATATAGGAGTGTCTTCAGAAATTTAGTTGGAATACAGTCACTTCCGTAGGTTGTATTACTTCGAATTTTGTCTATGGTATCTTCTAATTCTTTAATCGTAAGTTTAGAGTCTAAATATTTGTTGTTAAAGACAGTATTATATATTGTAGATGGGATTGGTTGGATATCTGGGAATCGCTGATAGAAGTTTTTCCATGTTTTAAGGTTTATTATTGAAGTGTTTTCTCCTTGGTCTATTTTAAACTGAAATTTACATATAATAGACCAAAATGATTTATTGTCCTTACTGTGGTTTATTAATGATTCTAGGTTGCTGAAATAGTTTTTCTTTTTGGCCTTCAATAAATTGTTATAAGTCTGTTTGGTATAATGATTATACCAAAGAAACCTATAACTATAATTGATAAAGTTTAAGTTGTTTGAATTTTTTTGAAATAGTTTTAAGTTGGTTTGTTTATAACAGTCAAAATCATACCATGGTTTCTTAAGTCTATTTTGGATGGTTCTTTTGTCGTTTTTGATTTGAATGTATTCATTCATTATGTTAATCATAAGTTTGTAAATTTCTTCACTATTAAGGTCAGTTATCTCTGGAATGTTGTTAAATTTGTTTTTGATTTCTGCTAGGTATTTTAACATATTGTAATTGATCCTTTGTTGCCTATTGGACAAATTAGATGATTTACTTTGCAAAAACATTAAAAATGTTGTTATTGTTGGGAAGTGATCAGATATATCAAAAGTTGTTGTAATGAATTCTGAGCAGTAGTCTAACAAAAATTCAGAACATATAGTGAAGTCTATAGTGGATTTACCACTATGTTTATACAGGTGAATTCTGCTGGATAATCAGGCTGGATGCAGCCATTTAAAATGTACATTTATGTTCAGTTGTGAGTTTTATTAAGTTTACACCCAGTCTATTGCTTTGTTTATCTTTTGATTGGTGGTTATTTAGGATTAGAGAATTGGGACCACTATACTGAGAGTCCATCGTTTCAGCAATTTGTGAGTTAAGTCTCTAAATAATAGAATATAAAGAGTGATGTGTTGCCAAGAATCAATTATTTTGAAGATTTCATAGTTTTTCTAAGTAGTTGGAAGGAATATAGATAATTATCACTATTATTAACTTACTGTCATTATTTCCGAGTATAGATCTGTTCATTGAAAGTAATAACAGAATGAAATTGTCAAATTTCTTGATTTGAAATATTTTACATAAATGTTTTTTTATTAAGATGCATAGACCACCACTTGCCTAGACCATCTTTTATTAAGATGCATAGACCACACTTTGCATAGAATACAAACCACCTGGTCTATCCTGGACCAGGTGGTTTGTATGCTAGAAATGTTTCAGTTATATAATCGTTGACAAGAGTTGATTTGTAAAACGATTCAGGTGTAATTCACATTTCAGTTATTCCTATTATGTCTGGTTTAAATTTTGATTGTAAAAAGTTGAGTGATGGTAATTTACTTTTAAGGCCTTGGCTATTCCAGTTCATGATAGATAGTAGTTATTTGTTGATGGTGTTCTCTTCTTGATGAGGTTTATTTTGGTGTGTTATATATCAACTTGTCATTTCTATTGACGTGGGAAAAGGCATAAAGGTATCCACATAGACCAGTTTCTCTGTATTGATATGAGTAGTTATTCTATTTTGGCCTATTAATAATATATCGTTATGTAATTTTATTTGACAGTGTTGTTTCCTTTTTTTGTAGTAGAATGGAAGTAGGTGTTTTCTTCTTTTTCATGGCTCTGGTTAGGTCTGGTGAAATTTGCATGCCTTCCCAATCTTTTAGTAGATTTTGTTGTTTTCTTGTTATAAAGGTGGTAAAAACCTGGTCATGAATCTGTTTTTTACAAAGTGCTAATTTAATGATTGGATTATTTGACTTAGTTATTTGAGTTATATCTATAACATATTCTTGTAGTACATTATGTAAATTTAGAGAAGATTTGATGAAATCATAAATTTCTAATTTGGAAATATTTTTTGACATAGGATAATTATACAGAATTATATTATTATATTGAAGTTTGTTAGTTAAAACATCCATTTTGTATTGCATTACTTCTTTTTCTGTCTTTAAGTTGTCAATTTGTTGTTTTAGATTATCAATTAAGCCTTCCCTTTTTTGGAATTGTTCACTGGTTTCTAATATACTTCCATGAATTATATCTAAGTCTTTTTTTATGAAATCATTTGGTTGGATCATTTTTCATTAGATGTCTTTATTAATTCTGAGATTTTATACCATAAAGCTGTCGTTGGGCTGTCTGGTAAGCCACCCGAGTTATTCAGAGAGGTTGGACAAGATGTATTGACTGACCTGGAGAATTATGTTGACTTTGTAATGTTATTTCTGTATGATAATTGTTGATTGTTGGTTGATCCTTTTTACTTGCTGGTTTTGCTCGATTTAGTGAAGGTCTTCCGTGCTTTGTTGGTGAGCGTTGCATATTAATTAATTTTGAGTAATCCTTTAAGAGATATTGATTTATATTAAGTTTTGAGCACTTTTTCTCTAATTGGTTTAGTTAAAGTTGGCACATACACTAGTTATTAGTTTCTTATCAAGTGCAAAGAAAAAGTCACCAGCAACTCTCTTTTATTCATATATTTCATATCAGTCAGTGAGCCCAATGTAGAACTTGTATATGTAAAAATTCTAGAACTTAAAAAGGTTAATATTCTGATAACAGACATTCTTTGTTGATTGGTAAGGAAGCATGCCAACTTATTACACTGGGAGTAAGAAAACTGGATTTTAAAAAATCTATTGATATATTCTATTATTAACTATTGTTTCTTTTTAAAATTATTTGGAATGGATATTTTCAGTTCATCATTTTCAGTCTATAATTAATATGTGTTAATTTTTGATTTTAAGATATATTAATAAAAAAAGTTAATATTTCAGATTTTTTGTTTTTATAAAATATTTCTAATATTTTTATCATTATCAAAATTTATTCTGTATTATATTTTTTAGCCAAATAACATCTCCATCATCAAATGAATTTGAAATAGAATATTATGAAGAACACAAAGAATATTTGAAATATAGGTAATTTGTAATTAGATTTTTATAGTGATTTTATTTACATCATATCAATATATAGTAGAAACTTGTTAATCTGACAACTGATAATTTGGAATGTTTTGTAACCTTGCATTCTCTGAAAAATGGCTAATGTAAGGTCTTCAAAAGGCCCGACACCACTTGCTTAGAGTCTTGCCATAAATGTCTGTTGACCCTCGCTTTTCTCGCAATCTGTCAGGATGACATGAAAAGTCCTTTGACATATGGGGATAGCAGTTACTGGATGCAAAGAGAGACTCACATGGAGACCGAATTTTCAAACTTAATGCATTTATTTGTATATAAAATTGTGCTTACATAAATGGAGGCACTACAACAACCTCTGAGGATCGAAGACAATCTGTTTGATGACAATTTAGACAATGACTGAAATTTTTATTAGCAGTTTTTCTTTGGTAAAGACAGGCTTGGTGCTTGGAAGTGGTACCCACAAGATTTTTATCTGTAAGTCAAGTTTACCATGAAACTTCAAGAACTTTATAACATCAATTAAAGTTTACAAACTAATGATGATTACAAACGATGACAAATACAGCATTAAAATATTTACAATGTGGGTTTCACACACACGCAAAATAAATTAGAGTCCAAAAAGTCTATTAATCCTGAACAGGTCCATCGAAAAGACACCTTGTGACATATTCCTGAGATGTAGTCAGATGCATATTCCTTCTGGTGTTCATTAAAGAAGCAGCATGATGAACATAACCTTCTTCAACAAGTCCATTTGGCCAACTCCCTTCCCTCTAAAACTCTAACCTTTTATATGGATTGAAGTTAAGTTTGATCAACCAATCAGCGCTACCTAGCTCTGTTGTAGGTCTGGCCGTGGCCAATCGGTGATTGTGGATTCAAAACTACTGGTCGTCTTCCAACCGATTTCTGCTTTCAAAACTAACGGTCATTTCTCCAGCGTTGACCGTTGCTCGTTTGAAATGGAGAAAAAGGTGGGAATCATACGTCCAGACGATCTTATTCCCGACACTATATTATTGTTTTTACATCTTGGATGTTTTCATTTGGATATAAACTTAACCTCTAAGATTTGCATTAATCTACAGACATGTTAAAAGTCAATTAATATTGTTTCAGTAAGTACTGTTTACAATAAATCCACAGACAACATGCCTTGAAGAACAGAGTAAGAATTTAGAAATATTTTGATGAAATTTGAATTATTTGAAACTTTCATATATCATTTAATATAAATTAATTACATTCATAAACTTTGTTATATGATTTGTTCATAATATAATTTTTATTTCTTTAACAGAACTATTGATTTAACAAAGGAATTATTAACTCAGTGGTATTCCCAACGTGCTAGAGAAATAGAGAATTTAAGCTGTTGTGTAGAGAATGCACTAGAATTGATTAAATTAGGAAGAGAAAGAAATGTTCAAGTAAAAAAGTCAAATTTTTTTTAATATAAATTTATAATGTAAATAGTACTTTATATTATATAATAGATATGGTCCCATCAACTTTAATAAATAATATCGTCTATAAATAATTTTATAACATTGCTTTTTTTTAACATGAAAAATACTTAAATTTTGAATAAATTATCTAACATACTGAAGTTTGAGAACATTAATTACATTAAAAAAAAATGGAATTGTAGCTATGATATGGAAAAAATAAAATATTTCGGATTAGGCAATTTAATAAGTCATTGATGAATTTTTAGATATACC
Organism: Centruroides vittatus; assembly: GCF_030686945.1. Taxonomy (NCBI): domain Eukaryota; kingdom Metazoa; phylum Arthropoda; class Arachnida; order Scorpiones; family Buthidae; genus Centruroides; species Centruroides vittatus. Next base: position 3,729,506 of record NW_027122644.1, read on the forward strand.
ACTAAAATTTATTGTATTATATTTTATATTAATTATTATGAAAAAACTATATTATTATATTTATTCTAATAAATACTATGCTGTCTACATCTCAATTTTTTCCTCCCCAGCTTTCAGTTTTGCTGTTTATTAAAATAAATAAAGTATATTATAACAATTGATTTAAATTAATCAATGTAATTTTAAAGCAGCAGATTATTTATAGATGGAATTTTTATATTTTTGTTATATATATTTTATAATTAATTATAATTTTTAAACCTCTTTATGTTTAAGAAATAATACTTTATAATTTATTTTCATATTAAATGATACTTAAAAATTATATTTATTATTTAAAATTAAATATAATTTTATAATCACTGGTTTCAATGCCTTGTTGAATAAATTCATTCTATTTGATAATGCAAGGTCAACTTTTAGGGCCTTTGGGATGGAAAGAGTCAAAAATAAAAAAGACAATAAAAGCAATAGTTCTTACATTATACTGTATTATGATGATATTTCTTAAATAATTTTATTTTAATTAATTAAATTAATTTATTTCATTTAATTTCAAAATAAAATTTATATAAATTTAAGGTACATAAATAAAAAAAATAATTTATTTTTATATTTATATAGCTTGAGTGAAGTTTATTTATTTAAATTAATAAGGAAAATAACATTATTTTTCAATAATTTATTTAATAATAATACATTTGTAGGGTTTAGAGAAACTGCATGATGATTTAGTCATAATGGAAACTCTTGTTTATGAATGTCATGTAGATAAACCTTTATCATTTCAAGAATTAGAAAATATGAGTGATAATGATAGACTTCAACTTTTAATGTCTATGGTAAGTATCTTTTAGTATTTAGATTATTTTTTTGCTATTAAAATATTGAATCATAAAATGATTACAAAAAAAATTTGAAAATGCAAATAGAAATTGTTTGTGTTCTTGTAATAAATCTTAATATTTAAAGTTGCATCTAAAGTTTACTTTTACATAATCTCTAAACATATTGAATTTTTTCTCAAATTATTGTCCCTGTCCATTACAAATATTGAAACATGACTGAAAAGTATTAATAATTTTTGTTTCAGATATTAGATAGGTTGCAAATTAACATTTTCTATTACAATGAAAATAAGAAATTTTTATTATCTAAATTCATTTTTTAAATAAAATTTTCCATTATAATGATTACGCAAAATTATTTACAGATAAACATATGTACAGTACAAATATATACTCACAGACCCATCTTAAGAATAATTTAACTGCAAATTACATCTTAAAAGATATGTTTCAAGTCAAGTTTTGGAATGATTGTCTAAGAAATAATGGTCTTCAATTTTCTTTCCATATATTAAATATTGAAAAGAAAATTAAAGAAGATATTTGGTTATAGAAATATTAAAAATAATAATTGTAACAATTAATATTATTAAATATTTTATTATTATTTATTTAGAACTTTTTCTTTTGAAAGCAATTGGAATTTTAAAAGTCGAATATAGAATAAAATGAATACTGTATTTGGCTTAAACATAAAAAATTCAAAATTCTTTATTTGCAGGTATTCTTTTAATAAAATATAGTTAAGAGTTCAAGTTTTGACAAACAGTTATCAGATTTTGAATTTAAAATTCAATAAAATAATTTGATTCTTATTACTATAAAAATTATAATTGATTTTTAATGAAATATTAAAATTTATATATGGTACTTATGTACCTGAAATGTAAGATAGTGTAAATTTAATAATAATTTTTCTTTCTTTGCAGAGTACAGAATCAACATTTATAAAAGATGTTAAACAATGGCTGTTGCCATTTCTTCAGTGTTGTAATAAATATAAACCTGGAAGTCATAAAGAATTACTAAGAGAATATTTAGTGAAATTAGCAACTGAAGAGCTTACAAATTGCTTAAAGATATTTGAAAGTTCTCGTGTTGATGTAAGTTAAAAATATAGCATTTCATACAAATTAATATATTTATAGAAATTATCTTTTACATTAGATCATTCTTAAAATTACTTACTTTAATAATTTCATCTAATCCTTATGATATGGAATAAATTATACAAAGATTAATATAATTTTATTGATATTCTACTAAAATTTAAATGCAAATAAAAAATATATATATTTTGCAATAGAAAATAATTTTTTCTATTAGGATTTTTTGCATAGGATATTTTGGATAGTCATTCTGTTTAAATATATATAGGATTTTGGTACAGAATATTAGCATTTTTGTTTAAGTAGGCATATTAAAAAAGTATTTGAAAATATTTTGATCATTTTATATACAAATGTTAATATTACGATTAAATATATTACTAATAAAATCATTTACAAGTTCTTAATTTTTAATTTAAACAATGTTAATTATTATAATTTAACTTCCTGCTTCTCTTCTGCTGGGTAAAATAAAGTTGTTGATTGGCTAGTATTTTTGGAACTGTGGATGTGATAATTCCTAGAAAATAACAATATTTGAACTGGTTACATATTGAAATGTTAATAGTAATTAAAAACTTGATTTCTTTTTAGTTTTTAGTAAATAATATTTATTTTGTAAATTGTGTATATATATATATTTTGAGTTATTGCACGAGTTAATCACAAGATTAGAGAGTATTAGAAGTGAAACTTAAGATTGCAGATCATTGATGTCACAATACTATATTATAATATTAACTTTTTTAAAGTTTTGTTAAAGTCAAATTAGTTTTTTTAATCTTTAATATATTTTTAGTATTAAAGTGCAATGTTATTAAAGTTTTTTATTTTTACATATTAGGTTTAACTTAAATTGATATTTAATATTTTAACTATAGTTTGATTTAAATGTGTTAAACATAATCTTTCATTTCTTTTATTTATTATGAATATTTAGCAACCTGACCCTATTATAACAGATATTGCTGAATTAATGTCATTGGCATTAGACTGTGTTTATGCATGCAAGAGGTAAAAGTAGTTATAAATGAAGATTAAACCGATACTAAAATGTTTTTATTTTGGCTTAATTATAATTTAAAAATACAATTTCATAAAATTGTAAAATATAAAAAAGTATTGAAAAAATTTTATAATAGTAAATTTTTACTAATTATGTTATTTTAAAACTTGCATTTAAGTTATATATTTATAATTTAATAATAATAATATATTTATATTTAGAGAAGATCAGTTATCTCAAGCTTTTGGAATACTTGAATGTTTACCTCAAAGAGGATATGGGTAATTATATATTATGATAATTTTATTAAAGATATTTAAGTATAGAGTGTGCCAGAAACATCTGATGGTTTTGAAATTTTAATTTGCAAGATATGGTGGCCATTTGCAAAATTTTATTTCAAGAAATAACAGTGATACATATTCATTCTCCATTAAAAAATAATATATATATATATATAAGAAATTTTTTAAAATTTCACCTAAATTCTTTAACTTTTAAATTTCTTCTTGATACTAATCACACATTTTCATTTACTCCATAACATTTTAAGTAATTTTCTTTGAATGATCAATTTAATCTATAACTTTTGATTTGTTGCATTAAGTTAAAATGAAATAAAGAATAATTTATTTGAAATTATTTATAAATTTTATGTTAAAATATAAATAACAACTGACACCAAGTATGAATAATAAAAGATAAGTCATACAACTATCTATTGGCATTATGGAAAAATATATTTAATTCACAAATACTTTCGACAGTGTAAAACCATCAGGAAAAATGTCTTCAGTGAAAGGAAATGTCTCCAGTGTCTTCAGGAAAAATGGAGAACAGAATGCTAGAATTGTAAAGATAGAACATTTTCAAATTGTTTCTCACACACAAGCATGGAACATAAATTACAAGTATAAGACTACAAAAATTATGCAATATTACAAAAATATTATATAAAAGATATACAATGATTATCACTAATAAAAAAATATCACTTCTATAATTCTAGCATTCTGTTCTCTTGATTTGTTTTATAAAACCGTGTCTTGTTCTATAATTTAGACTTGATAAACACTAATGTTATGTGTTTTTTCTTCAAAGACACTTGGCAAGTTTTCTATCAGATATCTTTATTTGTTCTTGTTGATAGAAAACTTGCCAAGTGTCTTTGAAGAAAAAACACACAACATTAGTGTTTATCAAGTCTAAATTCTGTTCTCTATTTTGCCTGAAGAGAACAGTTATATACTGTCAAAAGTACTTGTGAATTAAACATATTTTTCTGTAACACCGATAAACAGTTGGGTGGCTTTTTATAAAATTTTACATTATTTTTATTTTGAGGATATATATTTTTTTAATTGAAATACATAATTAGCTATTAAATAAAATTAATAATAAATTTTTTGAATATGTGAAGTGATACCAGTTCTGAAATTGATAAATTACATGATCGTTTGGATGAACTAGAAAAATATTTGAGGTAAGATTAATTTATAATACTATTTTTTATATCTTTTAATAAAAATAAGTTAAAATTCTAGAAATAAATACTTGCTAACTAAAGAATTGCCAAGAATCAGATATATCTATTCATTACAAAATCTTATTTATTTCCTAAATAATAGGCATTTAATATATTGGGTTGTTCAGAAAGTTTGTAGCGATTTTTGATAGCCGACAGTTGAGACACCAATTGACGCAAAAATGATTAGAATTGTACAAACCAGTGAATATTACGATAAATGACCTTGAGACGCGTCCATTACAAAAAAACCGTTAAGATTATTCAAATAGCGTTTAATTTGTCTCATTGCAAAAATGGATGCGAACAACATGCATTATCGACATTTGTTTCTTTTCTTTTTTTGTAAAGGCAAAAATGCTGTACAAACAGCAAAAAAGATATGTGATGTTTATGGTGGGAGTGCTGTATCAGAATCAACTGTTCGAAAGTGGTTTGCAAAATTTAAAATGGGTAATTTCAGCCTTGAAGATGCTCCTCGCTCAGGAAGACCTCCTGTTATTGAAGAGGACCAAATCAAAGCATTATTGGATGAAAACCCTCATTACACAACTCGAGAGATTGCAGACATAGTGAAGTCATCAAACAGTACTGTATTTCAACATCTAAAGAAGCTCGGATACGTGAATCATTATGACATTTGGATACCTCACGACTTAACGGAAAAAAACTTACTGGATCGCATCTCCATTTGTGATTCTCTTGAAAGACGAAATGAAAATGACTCTTTTCTGAAGTATTTAGTGACAGGTGATGAAAAGTAGATCATTTATAACAATATTAGCCGAAAACGATCATGGGGTAAGAAAAATGAATCACCATTAAAAACTCCAAAGGCCGGTCTTCATCCAAAGAAGGGCATGCTCACTGTCTGGTGGGATTGGAAAGGAATCCTGTACTACAAACTGCTTCCACAGAATCAAACAATTGATTCTGATAAGTATTGTTTCCAATTGGATAAGCTGAACATGGCAATTAAAGAAAAACGTCCGGAACTGGCCAATAGAAAAGGCATTGTGTTTCACCAAGATAATGCCAGACCTCACACGTCTTTACGAACACGCCAAAAATTATTGGAACTAGGCTGGGATGTTTTACCCCACCCCCTTACTCACCCGACCTTGCCCCGTCAAACTACTATTTGTTCCGTTCTCTACAAAATTCCCTTCATGATAAAAACTTTGATACTTTGGAAGCTTGCAAAAACCACATGGATTAGTTTTTCGAGGGAAAAACTGGAAAGTTCTACGAAGAGGGTATTATGAAGCTGCCCCATAGATGGCAACACGTCATTAAAAACAATGGCGTATACATAATGGAATAAAAGTATATTTTTAGTATTAAAACAATTTCTTTTATTTCTCTTAAAAATCGTTACAAACTTTCCGAACAACCCAATAGATATTTAAAAGGAAAAATATTACTGTATGTGAAAGAAGAAACTTGTTCTGATTACTTACATGCTATGAAATTTTCATTTTTTTAAACTCTTTTGCCCTGTGGCACTAAGAGGGTCTTTTTACCATTCCCATCCTATGCCAAGCCCACAATGGAGGTGATCTGGGTTGGGAGACAGGGGGATCAACATATCCAGAATGAATATCTACAAAATATTCCTGGGGAGTTGGAATCATTCCCAGCATCTGGGATAATTCCAAAACCTTCAGAGTAGTAGGTTAATGCCATAACTATCTTGGCCATCTGGTTGTCTGGTTTTTGTATTAAAGAAAGTTCTGTTTTTTTTAAAATACTTTTTAAGTGAATGAGCAATTATTTTATAATAATACATAAATGAATGTGTATATCAAGAATTTATTCTAGTAAAAGTAAACAGAGATAATTTAAATCAAAATATCTTTGTTTACTTTTATTTAATAATGTATTCTGATTTTTAACACTTTTTCTATAATAAAATTTTACAATAAAATTATTATGTTTTTATAGATTTAAATATTTTTATTGCTGAATTATTATAATTTAATATTCAGAATCTTTCAGATATTTAAAATCAAATTATGGATATATTTTATATCAATTATATTTACTGTATTTTATGGACTACAAGACGCACTTTTTTCTTCGAAAAATTGCCTCCAAAATTCAGATGCGTCTTATAGTCCGTAGTGTCTTATAGGTATTTTTTTAAAAAAATTGCTTAAAAATTAAGGTGCGTCTTATAGTCTTTAAAATATGGTATATATTATTGCTCCAATAATTACTTAAAGAAATACTTAAAAAACTAATTAGAAAGAGAAGGCTAACTGTATTCTCAACATTGTTGACATTCTCTTTCTAATTAGTCTCAATACACACTGCATTTGACATAATTATTTGGTTTACAATGTAGTTTCTGATAAAAAAAAAATTAATTAATATTTATAAATTAAGTAAAAATTAAAAATTGATAAATTATACTTCTTGCTGTTCAATTAAAAATAATTTTCAAACACATTAATAAAATATTTGAAAGGAATAATTATTTTGAGTATTATCTGAATAATTCATTCTCATATCCAATAAATACTCTTCACTTTTTGTATGGAAAAAATGAGATAAATATCTTTATTATTTATTCATCTAATTAAACCCATAATAGATCAAAATGTAATAAGATAAAAAATAGTAATTAGTAGTATTATTAAATTGATAAAAACAATATATTTATAATTAAGGGGGCGTGTACTAGCCGCTGGAGGTACGGGTGAACTTTTAGTGAAGCTTGATAATTCTGTTTTGAGTGAATTGAAAACCTATAAGAAGCCAAAATATGACAATTTTAAAGAAGTGGTTATTTGTGAATAGACTTTCCTCGATTTTAATTGTGTGTTTATTAATAATTGCTGGGATTGAGTCCAATCCAGGCCCTTTCCCTTGATCTCCACAACAAATACGTCAAGAAGATATGCAAAGAAGGGGACAAGGCAGACCTTGCAAGAATAAGCTTAAAGAAAAAGAAAGGCAATTGAGCGATACAACTAGTGAAGATTATTATCAATTAGAGGATGTTTTTAATAAAAATAGTCCTGGGACCTCGAGAGCTACGAAAATTTACGACTACTTCGAAACTTCAAGAGATTTAGGACCACAAGTTCAGGAAGAGTCACAATTTACATTGAAAGCAATATACGAGCTAATTCAAGATAAGTTCTCTCTTCTTCATACGGAACTACAAGGAATTAGAGCAGAAGTCATTGCTTTGAAAGAAGAAAATAAATATTTGAATGGAGAATTGTCAAAATTATCCCATAAAGTAGAAGAATTAGAGGAAATATCTAATAATAATTGCCAATTGAAAGGTATGTTAGAATTTGAAATAGACCAGCTAGCTAACATGAGAAATAATAATAACATCATAATTATAAACTTTCCGTTCAACTCGACTGATCATGTAAAAGAAATTAATCAGTTTATAAAAAAGGGTTTGGGAATAATTAATAGTCACATAGAAGGAGTGGTTAGATTAACCAACAGTGAAATCAGACCCATAGTGAAAATATTATTGGGGTCTGTATATGATAGGAATCTGATTATTAAAGAATTCTGGAAAAAGAAAGGCGACTTCAATAATAAAGTGAAGGAAAAGATAATAGTTACTTCGGATTTATGCATGAGATCCAGAATGAGAAGAAAAAAATTATTGGCAATAATTAAAGAAGAAAAACACAATGGGAATAGAATTATTATAAAAGATGATTATTATATTAAAGACAACATAAAATATACATATGATATTAATCTAGATAAAGTAGTCCAATTGAATGATTTTTCGAGAAGGAATTGATCGTCATCATAGTTCTGATTATGGCTAGATAGAAGAAATAATAGTTAGTTTGAATGTTTAAATGCTAAAACTATGGTAATAGATAAAATTGAAACAGATTTGGCCTACACTTATTCCTTATGATAATCATTATTAAAGTTTTTTCTAAGTTAGGGGATCGAAAAAATGCCAACTATTCCACCAAAGTCATTATATCAAGTACATAATTGATATATTTCTCCTGAATTCTGCCTATCTTAAGATTGTTCTAATCTGTCAAAATCTTGTGTGGTATAATATAATTTCAGAACCTTATATAGCAACTGATATATGTTTCAGAATTTTTTACCATTAAATTTCTCCACCTGACTAAGATTTAATAATAAGATAATTCAATAATAATAATAATTACCTTGCAGTTGGTGCTATCCTAGATGTTGGGGTTTTTATTCCCCAAAAATTATAAGTGTCGTTTTATAGCGAGGCACTAGTGTTACGAAATAGATAGATCAACAAGATCAACAATGAAATACTAACTAAGCATTTTGTATGTGGAAAAAATTACAATTTGATAATAATTTGTATAATTTAAAAATTTTTTGTAGTTATGTAATATGATATAATATATCAAATACATATGTTTGCAGTATAGCAAATATATATCAATGTTGAATAAATTAGATACTATTATAAGATGTCAATATTTTATAATTATTAAATAACAAAATCAACTATGTTGGTATCAACTGATTCTCCTCCTTGTAACAGGTATACCCTATTACAATAAACTTTACTTACTACTACTACTACTATTTAAAATACTATTAAAATATTAATATTATTAATATTAATATTTATAATTAAATTATGTATAAATTTGAATTTATCAAAAATATTTATTATTTATAAATAATTTAATAAATTTTGTTTATTAAGCATAATAATTTGACTTATTACAAATTTTAAATTATAATTATAACACTTTGATCCAGTTTTATAAAGTTTATTAAATTGTTTTATGAATTTTCAAATTGTTGACAAAATTTGACAAACACATTGAAAAAAGTTCCTAAAATAATGAAGTAGCCTTTATTCCAAACAAACCTTTCTTTGTAGGCTACTGTTTGAATTTGTAGATTTTAATTATCTCTGCAGTTATATCTCTGCCAGAACTACCACTATTAGTAAACTAAAATTTATTATACAATTTTTATATAAATTTTGATGAAGGCCAGGTTTACAATTCTGAATTGTTTGCTATTATGTAAATTTAAATTTGAAATGTAATATTATTTGAATTAATTTTATAACAGTTCAATATTATGTTTATATAGCATAAATAGATTGTAATTAACTTTTTAATAAAAATTAATTGTAAATGTCTCAATGCAAATTTCATTAATTAATTATGATGAAAATTGGAAATATGTAATTAACTTAATCACTTTTCTGAAATTTCATTAAATGGCTTCTTTTGTGATTAATAACATTACTTTCTTCATAATATTAAACAGCAACTAAATTAAGTAATTCAATATTGTATCTATTTCAAATAAACATTTTATATATTTAATATGTACTTTGTTCACAATTGTTCGTAATCTATTCTGCTTTGTATATATGTTTTATTTATTTAATATTTTATTACTTAAATTACTATTTCATGCTCCATTCAGTGTTGCAGAATTATTAGAACAACATGGAGTTTCTACAACTCTCAGCTATCTTTATACTTGTAATAATAATTCCGAAGAAGTGAAAAAGTTATTAATTAAATTGACAAGAACTGCCAGCCGTCAGTAAGTAGAAATATTATATAATTTTTAATTATAGCAATTATAAATGAATACATTTTTAATATTTTAAGATATTTGATTTTAATATCAAATGATGCTTTTTTTATTTTTTATAATATAGAAAAATTATTTTATTCATCTATATGCTCATATATTATAAGATTTTTATAGACTATTACAAATAAAATTATACCATGTATATTTAATCAAATAATAGATTGAAACTTTGAACTTTCATTAAACTATAATACGACATTAAAGATATTTAAAAGTTGAAAGCATTAAAAACTTAATTTATAACTGAATATTTAATTGAAAAATTAATTAATTTGATATAATAATTAAATTAGTGAATACTCAAATATTATTATTTATAAAAATCAATCATTTTAATTAAGTACATTAATATGTTTCTTTGCCAATTTAAACTAATTTGTAACTTTCTGCATTTTATATATAAATAAAAATTTAAAGTAAAATATTTAAAATAAGAGTTGTTATTTTCTCAAGTATACAAAAATAATAATAAAATTATTTATTCATTTATATATTATTTTTATCTCAGATATTATATAGAAATATTTGTGATAAATTATCACATTTTAATTTATATTTGAATACTGTTTGTTAATAATAATTTTCATTTATTTAACTCAAAAAATATTTATTTTAAATATAAATAAATATTTATATATAAAAATTCTTTAAGATATTTTTTGACTTTTATAAGTATCTTAATATAAAAATTGATGAATAGATAAAAGAGTAAATTATAATTTCTTATTTTTTTAAATCAAAATATAATTTTGGAAATAAATTTTTAACATCTTATTTAGTTAGATTATAAAGATTTATAAAAATTTAAAGTATACCTGGATTCATTTAGAAGTATAAAGTATTGTTTAGTTAAATTTTTATATAACTTTTTATTAATTAAAATTGTTAAGATTCCTAATCTGATTACATAACATTTAGAAGCTTTTTTAATCATTTGTTAATTTATCATTTATTTATTATAGCATGTATTTTATTTTCAGCAGTGCCATAGTTATAGGGGATAGTAAGATTACCAAATTTTTTTAAAAATATAATAGCCTCAACTTAGTGCAGCAATCCTCATATTCAGAATATGTAATATTCTGCATATATACTTTAGCTTTCATTACATAAACTTAGGTTACTGTTAGGTTTTTTACACATGGATTGTAGCTAATAATGACAGCTGAAAAAGAGAAAAACATCAGTCATTTGTAGCAACCTTGTTCTTTTTGTGCTGTATGTATGTCTTAATTTTTATTGTGCATTTAACCCTTGCCCCCTGCATTATCAGATAATGTATAATTGTATACCTATTTTTAACAGATTAAATTAATAATAATTACCTATACCAGACTTGAAAAAGCAGAAAAATTAATTAAAATGATAAAGTTGAAAGCATTTATGTAGTTAGTCTTGCTAATATTAGACGTATTTGTAGGCCTATGCAATTTTTCAGCTTGTTTATCATTTACTAATCTAGCTCTCCCAGTGATTTATTTCTGTCTGCAGGACTGATTTATAGGTCTATGTATAATGTATAAAATTTATATTTGATTTTGATACATAGATAATTATGTGCTTATAAGTTTTTGCAGTGTAAACTGTATAGAATAAGTATATATTTTATATTTTTATACCTGAAGAGTAAATAAAAAAGCATTGATTATTTTAATTGCAATTTATTATAATGTTAAATAAAAACTTGTAAATAAACTGTTAGGTTTTCTCTTTATGCATTTAAATCTTTTAATTAAAATGGATTCAAAAAACAGTTTTTGTAAAATATGCTAAAAAAAAGTTAATCAAATTTATTTGAATAAGATTTCTGTGATTGACAAGTTTAACCTTATTATTTTTTTTGTTAAGAATGAGTCAGAAATGTTAAAGTCAAAACAGTTCACTCAAATTTTTTAATATAGCAGACACTTGGCAAATATAACAAATTATTCACATAATATTAAATATAGGAAAAGTACATAATATTGATAAATTAAACAAAATTAATTTATTAACAGGAATATGTTTCATTTTTTAAGTTTTGTATTCTATTTATGATTTCATTTTTAACATATATTTTAATTCTATGCAGTGATAGAATAGTTGACAATATATTATATATGTTTTTAATTTTCAAGAAAAAAATAAATCTTGGTAATTAAAAATTTCCATGTATAAATTTAAAAGATCTGAAATTAATAATAGTTGTATGTGAATAATGCTTTTTTTTTATACATAGAACACCATCTCTCGGAGAAGCTGAATGGAAGCAATTATTAAATGATATATTAGATATGCAACAAAAAATTTATAAGTGTATTACCCCAGTTGATTGTTATGAAGTTAGTATATGATTTATTTATTTTTCTTGTAAAAGTAATAATTTTTGATTATATTTTTATATAAAATACATATATATTATTTAAATATATTTCTGTTTCTTTTATATACAGAGAGTTTTATTTATCAATTATTATATTATTTTTTATTAAATTTTAGAATTGAAGTAATTTAAAGAAATTTTAAAGTAAAGTGTAAAATTTTAATGTTTTGAAGACCCATAATAATTATTGAAATTTTAATTCAGAATGATAATGACAAATTCAACAGGATATATTCTGAACAAAATTTATTCAGTTGTTTACATTCTTAATGTATAAATAAATGTGGCTTATTAATGTTTATTCAATATATATCTTTAATATTAAAATATAAAAGGAATTATTTTATAATCTAGTAGGTTACTGATTTAACAGACTAATTGGGAGAGTGTTTAAAATTACTCATTTTGCTTGCTCTCTTCCCAAAAAAGTTTTAAATTTTTTCTTTAGAATATAAATTTTTCAACTAAATCTGAAGTTTGTTAAATTGGCATTCATTAAATCGAGCAATTCTATATTATGTAATAATCTTAATTTTTTGTTAATATATTAATATGTAGCCTTAATGGTTATTTAATAACTTAAGAGCAAGTATTGAAAAAACAATCTCCAAAGCATTAAAAAAAGATTAAATAAAATAGTTAACAGATTTAGGTACAAATTTAGATTTCAATATACATAAATATTTTAAAAGCCATATCTACTATAAGATATTTAAGTATCATTTTTACACTGATAATTTAATAAGTAATTTAGTAAGTTACTTATTAATAACATTTCTTATTATTATTATTATTTCCTATTATATTATTTGTTTAAATTAAATTAAATTGATGATATTTAAATTAAAACTGATTAAATATATATATATAATGTATTAAATATAATAGTTGAATAAAAATATTATTTTTTGACAATTATATAATTTGTTTTAATATTAGATAGTTTTATGCAACTTTGTGATTGTTCATTAAAATTAAAAGTTGACCAACGGTATTTACATTAATATATAAAAATATGTGTATTGAAGACTCAAAATTGTCTTTATCTTCCTCTGTTATTTACAATCACTAACAACAATCTGACAATAATTTACACTTAAGGAGACAACCATTTATTTGAGAATGCACCTCCACAAAATTGTTTTTGGACTGTTGTTGGTGATTTTAAACAATGGAAGAGGAAGATGAAGACAATTTATCTACAATATACATATTTTTCTGTATTTAATCTATAATTGTTATTAACTTTTTTAATATTTTTGTAAAATTTTTGTTATATTGATTTATTTTTGAATTAAAAAAAACTGAAAATTATAATAATAGTTTTATAAAAGTCTTTAATAATTTAATAATACAGTAGAGCATCGATTTCCGACCCCCGATCAACTGTCACATCGGTTAACTGACCACATTCTAGTCGGAAAATTCAAATGTCCGCTAGTGATGTGGTGCAACAATATTTGGCTATGTCTTGGCTACTTTAATATTATTTTTGTTAAATTTTTGCGTGTTTTAGCTGGAAACACTGGCTCAACCATGAAAGGGAGGCCAGTATTTAAACCAGGCTTAATTTTCTATTTTTCTTTATTTCTGTATTTATTTTCTGCAAAATAAAGAAATAATTTAACGATTATTATTTTTAAAAAATTTTGTTAGGTTTAACATCGATGAAAATTCAATGTGAAGTAGGTTAATAGCGATATACTAATATGCTTATTACATGGGATATACTAATATACTAATACACTATACTATAATGTATTTTTTCATACTTTTCGGTTATCCGTTTTTTCAGTTATCTGACCAACCTCAGTCCCCAATTGAGTCGGATAATCGATGCTCTACTGTAAATATTTTAAAATTTTTATATTTTATAAGCATAAGTAAATTTTGGATTGTGCCATCCAATTTCTGGATTTGTGGTCTGCCAGAAAGAACACTTTACAACTTGTTTATCAATAAAATAATCAACCATTCCAACTTCAGCAAAAATTCTTTAATCCTAAGAACGTTTTCAAACGCATTAAGCGTCCATCTTCAGTTACATCTTTAAATTAAATATGAAATTCGAACAAATATTACGTAAATTAACGGTACGATTACAATAAATAAATAAATACATAAAAAATAAAAATAAAATATAATAAACAGGATTATCCTAATTTACAAAATTATGCCAATATTTCATAAACAAATAAAAATAAAATAAAAATAAAACAAAAAATAAAAACGAAACAAAAAACCAACGTGCAGTTTAAACCAATCACAGATTATCGCAGTATTTCTTTACAATTGCCTTCATCCGTCATTAAAGATTTAAAACAAGACCAATATCAGCTCTAGGATTATCGTACTTTATGTTTAGTCTAAATCATCGCACAAAGATTTCCAAGCTGTGGAAAGCCCATCAGCGTCCCTATAATTAATGCATTGCGTACTTCTCTGCGCTCTGTGGATTTCCAATTTTTCGAAAAACTTTATTGCGTGTCTCGATCTAGTAGACCTGATGATAGAGGCTTGGTCCCAAAAGACTGTGATGCCTTGCTGCTTAGCATAACTAGCCAGGACGGTACTATCAACTGATTTTTCCACCGATCGCTTGTGTTCATTAATCCTCTTTTTTAAATTTCTCAAAGTTGCCCCTATATATACTAATTTAGAATCGAACCTATGATCCCTTAATGGTATCGAATAAATTCCTGTTAGTGAGTTACGCTCATACTTCATCTTATCATTCCTTAAAAGCTTGTATATGGTCGGATTACGTCGATAAATAACTTGCAAATTCCTACTCCTGGAAATCCTTTTAACTAACGGCTTAAGAAAAGGAATGTAATCGAGGATCACTTTTTCTCTTGGTTGGTTTCTATTCCTCCCACGTGTTCGGTTATGGTCCTTCTTGATGAGAGCATCTATTTTTTCTGTTCTGTAGCCATGTTGCAAAGCCGTTGTTCGGATGTATTGTAGTTCTTTAATTGTATCTAAAACATCGGTGCAGTGTGTGTGTGTGCTCTCTGTATCCACGAGCGAAATACTGCCATCTTGATATGCCCAGGGTCTGCGGAGTTCCTAGGGATAACGATTGGGAATGATGTCAGTTTGCGATAGACATTCGTGCGGATTTCCCCTCCTACACATGTTATAGTGAGATCCAAGAAATTAACACTGTTATAACTTTGCTGATCCAAATCTAGAGTTAAACCATAGAGGTTTTTATTCATTAAATCTATAAACTTTTTGATGTTGCGATTGTCCTTCCACACGATAAAGATGTCGTCGACGTATCTCACGTATAATAAAATATCATGCTCTACTATCTGGAGAATACTGCTTTCTAGCTTGCGGAGTACCAATTCGCAGAGTATATAAGACATAGGGCTACCCATCGGTACTCCCCGCCCCTGTATATAAGTTTCGCTAGAGGAGTTAGGGTGAATCTTATCACTCTTTGTTGCAATGCTTCCAAGTAATTATTCGGGGCAAGAGGACATTCCGTGCTATCGATGTATTCATTTAACTTTTCCCTATACGAGCTTCGTTTGATGAGTACAAGACCTTTCGATTTGTCCACCTTTAAGAGAACCACATCATTTTTTTGGAGCCATTCCTTTGTTTCTTTAATGCACTGCTGGAAAACTATATTTGTTGAGTTGTTACGTTTTACTTTTTCGGCATATATTCTTGTTTTCCATCTGTAATAATCCTGTGTGGTTAATTTCATACCCTTTATGAGATTTTCAATGTTTGGTATAATACTTTCCGACACCTCTAATACGCCTGGAAAGTATTATACCAAGCGTTGAAAATCTCATAAAGGGTATGAAATTAACCACACAGGATTATTACAGATGGAAAACAAGAATATATGCCGAAAAAGTAAAACGTAACAACTCAACAAATATAGTTTTCCAGCAGTGCATTAAAGAAACAAAGGAATGGCTCCAAAAAAATGATGTGGTTCTCTTAAAGGTGGACAAATCGAAAGGTCTTGTACTCATCAAACGAAGCTCGTATAGGGAAAAGTTAAATGAATACATCGATAGCACGGAATGTCCTCTTGCCCCGAATAATTACTTGGAAGCATTGCAACAAAGAGTGATAAGATTCACCCTAACTCCTCTAGCGAAACTTATATACAGGGGCGGGGAGTACCGATGGGTAGCCCTATGTCTTATATACTCTGCGAATTGGTACTCCGCAAGCTAGAAAGCAGTATTCTCCAGATAGTAGAGCATGATATTTTATTATACGTGAGATACGTCGACGACATCTTTATCGTGTGGAAGGACAATCGCAACATCAAAAAGTTTATAGATTTAATGAATAAAAACCTCTATGGTTTAACTCTAGATTTGGATCAGCAAAGTTATAACAGTGTTAATTTCTTGGATCTCACTATAACATGTGTAGGAGGGGAAATCCGCACGAATGTCTATCGCAAACTGACATCATTCCCAATCGTTATCCCTAGGAACTCCGCAGACCCTGGGCATATCAAGATGGCAGTATTTCGCTCGTGGATACAGAGAGCACACACACACACTGCACCGATGTTTTAGATACAATTAAAGAACTACAATACATCCGAACAACGGCTTTGCAACATGGCTACAGAACAGAAAAAATAGATGCTCTCATCAAGAAGGACCATAACCGAACACGTGGGAGGAATAGAAACCAACCAAGAGAAAAAGTGATCCTCGATTACATTCCTTTTCTTAAGCCGTTAGTTAAAAGGATTTCCAGGAGTAGGAATTTGCAAGTTATTTATCGACGTAATCCGACCATATACAAGCTTTTAAGGAATGATAAGATGAAGTATGAGCGTAACTCACTAACAGGAATTTATTCGATACCATTAAGGGATCATAGGTTCGATTCTAAATTAGTATATATAGGGGCAACTTTGAGAAATTTAAAAAAGAGGATTAATGAACACAAGCGATCGGTGGAAAAATCAGTTGATAGTACCGTCCTGGCTAGTTATGCTAAGCAGCAAGGCATCACAGTCTTTTGGGACCAAGCCTCTATCATCAGGTCTACTAGATCGAGACACGCAATAAAGTTTTTCGAAAAATTGGAAATCCACAGAGCGCAGAGAAGTACGCAATGCATTAATTATAGGGACGCTGATGGGCTTTCCACAGCTTGGAAATCTTTGTGCGATGATTTAGACTAAACATAAAGTACGATAATCCTAGAGCTGATATTGGTCTTGTTTTAAATCTTTAATGACGGATGAAGGCAATTGTAAAGAAATACTGCGATAATCTGTGATTGGTTTAAACTGCACGTTGGTTTTTTGTTTCGTTTTTATTTTTTGTTTTATTTTTATTTTATTTTTATTTGTTTATGAAATATTGGCATAATTTTGTAAATTAGGATAATCCTGTTTATTATATTTTATTTTTATTTTTTATGTATTTATTTATTTATTGTAATCGTACCGTTAATTTACGTAATATTTGTTCGAATTTCATATTTAATTTAAAGATGTAACTGAAGATGGACGCTTAATGCGTTTGAAAACGTTCTTAGGATTAAAGAATTTTTGCTGAAGTTGGAATGGTTGATTATTTTATTTTATATTGTCTCTTCAGTAAGGAAATATAGTTTTATTTAACTTGTTTATCTCACAAGGGGAGGGCACGACCTGGGAAATTCACTTTGGGATGAGACTTGGTATATAGGTAGTACTCCTTTGGGATGTTCAATCCTCAAAACAAGAAAGCGCAATGGCCAGCCAATTTTAAGAAAAAGGCCTTTAAAAATTCGAGCTCAGCATATGTACTAATAAGTTTCGCTAGGTCGGCAGCTGCTGAGCAGCTCGGTCGACATCGTTCTTGGCTACCGCCAAGTCGTTCAGGCTTCAAATCTTGGTCTCAATTAGTATTTTTTTTTTCTTTCTAAATTTTTTTTAAATAAGTATTTTGAATATATATAAATATTAAAATTTTATTATAATAAATAATTTCATTTAAAAAAATGTTTAACACATATTACATGTCATTTTAATTATAATAATACAAAATAATAAATAATAGTTATAAATAATTAGTTATGAAACAACAGTTTTCATTTATTATTTTATTGTATCAAATTTTTCGAAGGTTACTACTCTTATTAATTCTCACCACTTAAAAATAAAAAGTATGAAACATGTCTTTTATATTCATCCTTTACTTCCATTTTAACAAAAATAAACAACTAAAATGTTTCCAATTCCAACAGTATTACATAAATGAGATCCAATTTAACACTTCAGTGTGAAAATTATCACATTAGACTGACATTTTCAACAGCAAAACAAGATTTTTCTCAAGGTCATAAAAATGCCCATGGACTTATGGACTGACCTGATATTTGGAGTGTCAGTTTACTTTTGGATTTCGAAGAGATCATAGTGTTCCGTAATATATCACACCATAATACAAATAGTTTCAATATTTTACAGTAAAATGTCTGTGAATGAAGATACTATCAGTTTACCAATAGTTGATGATGATGATTATTAATACACTTATTTTGTATTATTATAATTAAAATGACATGTAATATGTGTTAAACATTTTTTTAAATGAAATTATTTATTATAATAAAATTTTAATATTTATATATATTCAAAATACTTATTTAAAAAAAATTTAGAAAGAAAAAAAAAATACTAATTGAGACCAAGATTTGAAGCCTGAACGACTTGGCGGTAGCCAAGAACGATGTCGACCGAGCTGCTCAGCAGCTGCCGACCTAGCGAAACTTATTAGTACATATGCTGAGCTCGAATTTTTAAAGGCCTTTTTCTTAAAATTGGCTGGCCATTGCACTTTTTTGTTTTGAGGATTGAACATCCTAAAGGATTACTACCTATATATCAAGTCTCATCCCAAAGTGAATTTCCCAGATCGTGCCCTTCCCTGTCAGATTAAGTCCATTTATTTTACAACTATTTACAGTGTCTACTCGATTTCTACCAACAACTTAGTCTTAATCCTAGCTTGTTTCTCCTTGTTCAAATGGTCATGTTGCTTTATATCCAATTTCAAGATTCATTGGCTGACCAATCCAGAGCTGGGTTTGGGTCTGTCTCAGTTGGCATGCCTGTCTCAACTTGTTCAGGATGACTCATGCTAACCAACCCCCTCCAGAAAACCGGTTCTGATGAGTGGAAACTTGACTCACTTTGTCCCTACTTGTTAGACCTACCTTACAGCATAAGAAACTAGTTAATTTTAATAAAATCTTATGTTCTTGATACTTTAGCAAATATTTTACTTTGAAAAGAAGAATTTGTATAAAATTAATAAAAAATAGAAAAAATTCAGACAACCAAAATTGTAGTAAATTATTAATATTGCATTTAGAAACAAATGTATTTATAATCCATATTTGTAAATTTTTAATCGATTTAATTGATTCAGTTATAACTTGACATTGTTCAACTATTTGTGGTTGTCTTGGTTGCTATATTTAAGAATAATTTAAATTTAGAGTATTATTTTATTAAGTTCTAATTTATAAAATTTTTTAATTTAGATTTTTGTGGAAGCTTTACTTTGTTCTGGTAAACTAGAAACAATTGGATTGGCTGCAAGAATGATTGAATGCAATCTATCCAACATACCAACTTCACCTGTTGGTTTGAGCTATCTTATTCATCATAAGAAATTGGATTACTCTCGAGCTGTAAAACTAGTACTTTCTGCTGCAAGAGAATATTTTAATTCTTCTGAAACTCCTTCTGATCCCTGCATGAATCTAGCTAGGTTAATATTTTATTTTTATCTTTTCCATTTAAGTAATTTAGTGACTGATATGAATATATATTAATTAAATTTACTAACATATTTGTTATTTTTGCAGGGAGTGTCTTCATCTGATCGAAGATACACCACCTGTTATTGAAGAAGAACTTGATTTAATATCATCTCTACCATTACTACAAGAATTTTCTATAAATATATTACCACTAAAAGGTTCATAAAATAAAATAAATTTTGTATAACTTATTTACAAATTTTTAATTTATTAAATGTCTTATTTAAAATTAATATATAAAAATTTTATCTGTTAGTTAGGCTATGTGAAAATCGCTTGGAATTCATTAAACAAGCTCTAAAAGCAAAGCCAAAAGCATATAAAAATTCACAAAAGGTGTCATTTATATTAATGAATCAAAAAAATAAATATTTATTATATTAAAAGAAAGACAAATATACTCATTATGTTAATTTAATCTTTTCAGTTATTACGACTGTCATATTTTCTTCGTGTCTGTGGTCAAGATAAACAGCAGAGGGAAGGAAAAGTATTATCTTTAATAGCTGAAGTTGCTTTTGAGGTTTATAATTTTCTTCTAATATTAAAGTTGTAAAAATAAATTTTATTCTCTAGTTATTTATTCAGAAAAATGTTTATTTTAGGCAAAAGATTATCAAGATTGTTATAATATTTGTCAGCAACTAATGACTGGTGGTCATGAAGAAGGTTGGTCAATATGTCAAAAAATGGGAAGTTGTAATGAATTTAAAAATATTGAAGCAAAGTATGTAGCATTACTGCAATATTTTTAGTATATTATTTATATATCATTTTAAAGCTGTAAATATAGAATTTGTATAAATCTTAATTATTCAAATTGTAATAGGTTAAATGACTACTCACCACACCAAATTAATGATAATGACACACTCGGAACAATTATGAACCAAATGTTCAAAAACGTTTGTTTCCTTTTGTTTCATTATCACACCATAATCAGTTCCGAGTGCGTCATTGTAATAGGTTATTGAATTCATCAATATATAGATATATTAATATAGATTATCAATAATAGGTTATAGAATTTATAGCTTAATTTATGGCAAGTTTTCTATAAAAACATAAAATAGGTAATTACAGAATTGAAATATGTATTATTTTGTGAAGAAATTTTTTAAGCAGACAATAATTTACATGTATACATATAACTATTGGTCAGGAGAGCAAGAAAATTATTTTAATTAGCTGTTAACAGTTTAATTACAAACCTCATAATAAAGAAGTTATTTTTTAAAATTATATTAATTACATTATATAATATATATGTATATATAATTATAAAAAATAATGTTCTAATTAAGGAAAAGACAGTTTAATTATGTAAATCTAAAAATTAAAAATTGCAGCATAATAGCATAATTTTATAACATTTATATTTAGCTTACTTCTTATAATCATATTAAAAATATATAGTTTTCTTACATAACAAATATTCTTTATCTTTATAAAATTTCCTATATTAAATATTATAGAAAAAAAAATAGTAAAAAATCATTATGCAATCTTTTTTAATAAAATTTCTAAAACAAATTTAAATTTTAAATATATATATTTGCTTACAGTAATTCAGTGGCATAGCGTGGGTGTCAGCCACCCGGGGTGGAGGAAAATTTTGCCATCCCCTTATTTAGGTATTATTATTATTTATTGTGAAATTTTGCCGCCCCCTTAAAGTGCCGCCTGGGGCGGGCCGCCCCTGCCGCCCCCACTACGCTACGCCACTGCAGTAATTAAAACATAATGTAAATCTTGTATACTTCTGTGTAAAAAATCATTCCAATATTCTTTAATAATAAAATATTAATATATTAATAATAATCATTACAAAAAATATACTCTTAACATTTTATCTCAATATTCATTTTGCTATATTTTATTTCATGATAGATTTTTCAGTTTTAATCTCTGAAGGAATTAAGTTGTTTATTTTGTTTTTGTATGAAATTATATTGTACAAAACAAACATTGATAAAATTTAAAACAGCATTTCTCAAATTATGGGTCACATTAAAATTTTAATGGGTTGCAAAATGATACTATCTTCCATAGAAATACTTGTAATTCTTGTATTATTGAAATATTCCCTAAGAACTATAAACAGTAGATGTATCTTTGTGAATTGCTTTTTGTCCTTATGTTGCAATATGAAACTATGAGCACTGAGTTTTGCTCTATGAAGGACTCATCATACACTATTGATGTAGTCGGAGTAATCATACAGAAGTCAGTAGACACAGGTTTATTATTCCATTGTTATAATAAACCTGTGTCTATGGCCTTTTGTGTGATTACTCTGATTACATCAATAGTGTATGATAAGTCCTCCATAGAGCCAAAACTTAGTGCTCATAGTTTCATATTGTAGATGTATCTGTTAAGTATTGAAATACTGATATATTGTATGTACTGGATAAATAACGATAAAAAAGCACACTTTTAACAATCCAGCAAATAAAATTTACTAAAATAAAAATGTTTTCGAGTTGGTATTGCAACAATTGGAAAACAATATACTACCCAAATTTCAACACCTTATTATTTTATACACTAGATACGTGGATGATATATTCATCTTATGGCAAAGAAAACCAAAACCTACAGCAATTTTTAGAAGTGATCTATGATAACCCCTACGGATTATTCCTACAATTAGACCAGGAGAGTGATACTACTGTAAATTTTTTGGGCATTTCCATCACTTGCAAACATGGAGAAATTTGGACCAACTTATACAGAAAACCATGTTTTCAATCCATTTTAATTCCATGTAACTCTGTCAATCCTCTTCACATCAAATTAGCAGCATTTAGATCTTGGATAAGATGAGCTTATATGCATTGTACAAGCATAAATGACACAGTAACAGAGCTGAATTACATCTTAAGGATTGCAAAACAACACCCAATGGAAATGATAAAGAAATTAATCACAACCTTTCAAGCAACCCTACGGTTTTCAGAATTTTAAGGAACGATAAAAAACATTATGACCGTAATTCGGCCACGGGAATCTATTCCATCCTGTTAAATGATCAACGTTTCAGATCTAATCTAGTCTATGTGGGTGCCATGATGTACAACTTACAACAATGATTCAAGGAGCATAAATATACAATTAATAAAAAGCTCAATAACACCACACTATTAGATTATGCATGGCAACAGGACATTCATATCCAATGAGAGCAAGCATCAATTATCAAACCAACAACAAATATACACACAATGAAATATCTTGAAAGATTAGAGATCTTTAAAGTGCACAAGAGAACTGGCTGCATCAACCATAGGGATACAGACAAAATGGCTACTGCATGGTGATTTTTTTATGAAGACTAATTTTATTAAGAGACGCTTTTATTTTTATTAAGAAACATTTATTTGTTATTTATTTTATTTACGTTATTATTTATTTTATTGTCCACAACTACATTTTCAGTTATTTATTTATGTATTTATTTCGGAATTCTTGTTTTCATTTATATTTAAATTTACATTCTATTTTCACGTTCTATTTTATGGTAACTGATGAAGACCGGTTAAAACGATCGAAAACATTTTTATTTTAGTAAATTTTATTTGCTGGATTGTTGGGTGTGTTTTTTATAAGTATTGAAAATTTTTTAGCAGCTGTTTTTCTTATAATTATTATTGTTATGTAATAATATTGGGTTGTTTGGAAAGTAATTTCGTTTTTTATTACTAGAGGAATTAGATGTATTTTTATCAGCCAATTTGATTTTAAACCACATTTTCATTATATAATTTGACAGCTGACATTTTAAGGCTTATTTGTAAGAAATTTTGTTTGATTCTGTACAATTGTTTTTTTTTGGCGACCCATCAAATATGGAAAATCGAAACCATCATTTTCGGCATATTTTGCTTTTTTATAACTAAAAACTCAAAATGCTGTTCAAACAAGAAAAAAATTGTGGTATGTTTGGAGAAGACGTGTTGAGAGAAAGACAGTGCCAAAACTGGTTTACAAAATTGCGTTCTGGCAATTTTAATATTGAAGATACACCACATTCTGGATGGCCATTTGAAGCCAATGAAAACAAAATAAAGGTACTGATTAAAGCAATCTGCCGTATAACAACATGTGAAATCACTGAGATTAAATCTGTTAAATTGAACCGTTTATTATTACTTAAAATGAATTGGTTTCGTTTCAAAGCTCGATATATGGGTTTCACATGTTATTAAAGGGAGATGCTCTCTATGGTGGGATTTTAAAGAAATTTTTTTTTGAGCTTTTACCAGACAATTTAACAATTGATTCGAAAGTGTACTGCCATCAAGTAAACAAATTGAGTAATATCATCAAACAGAAAAGGCCAGAATTGATCAACGAACAAAGTGTAGTGTTTTACCACAATAATGCCAAATTTCACACAAGTTTGGTAACTCGTCAGAAACTGTTATAGCTTAGATGGGATGTGTTATCACACCAACCATATTCACCAGATTGGGCACACTCAGATTATTACTTGTTCCAGTCTATACAAATTTTTTTTAACTGTAAGACATTTACTTGAAATGACAATGTCAAAAATCACTTGGATCAGTTTTTTGTAAACAACGATCAAAACTTTTATGAATGTGAAATCATGCTACTACCAGAAACAATGACAAGAGGTATTTGACCAAAATGGTCAATATATAATTCAATAAAATATTTATTTATTATAAGAATATTGCATTTATTTTTCTATGGAAAAAATGAAATTACTTTCTGAACAACCTAATAAAATTAAGATTATAGAATATACATACATGAAATTAATATCTCTTTTCTCTTTTCATGAAAATAAATATTTTATGTAAGGTTATAGTCATAAAGCCATTTAAGTTGCAATGATTTTGAAAATATTTGTTTTTTATTCAAACTTTTAGGTTTATTGTCAGTCATAACAATAAATTATAAAAAAATAAATAACAGATGAATTTTGGCACAAGTGGATCAATAAATAATTATTAAAGAATTATTTTTTGTGTATATACAAAATGGAGTTGATAAAACCTTCTTACAATTTGAAAAGTACTGTACATTTTAAAAAGAGGTCCATTAAGTTTATAAAAAAACAACTTGTAATATTTTCAAATTAAAATTGGCTTCTGAATAATTTTGAAAAAGTCCGTTTTATTTACAGTCATTAAGCTTACATTTTTTAATAGTTAAATTTCAATAACAAAAACTGAATTTGACGTAAGTTATTTGTTACAGATCAAAATTGCCCTGATTTGCTCTTAATAGAAATGTACTCAATGTTACATTTCACACACACAAGATATTATCAATAATGAATAATTTTATTTTGTTGTATAATATATGGTGATTTCAGTTTACCAGATTTTTTAAAAATTTGTTATTATAAGCATTTTGGTTGCAGAGCCATTACAAACAAATACTGTACATTGGTCATACAAGCAAAAAGTTTGAGAAATGTTGATTTATACTAGTATATAATTTTATTTAATGAAATTTTTTTTGAAGCTTTTTTCTTTCTTTTTTTTTATAGCTTTATAGTTTTAATTTATATATATGATAAAGATTATAAAAATGATATTTACAATGTAAACTATAATGTTTAATCAGAAACTGCTTTTTGTCAACAGATGCAAATTATTGTCATTTGCAATTTCTCATTGTTCACCTGATTTATTAGTGTCATTGTTACAAATAAGAGGTCATCTAGAGCTTCAAGTAAGTTAAATTTTGAGTAAAATTTTTGTACATTATTGTATAGAAAATTCTATAAATAAAATTTTTATTAAATTTTTATAAATAATAATGTTAATAAATATTAATTGTAATTGGTGAGTGTTTAATCATCTACACCACCAATTACAATTTGCTATTTCAAATTGTTTTTGTCAGTCATTTTGACCAGTTGTTATAAACATTTTATAAAACTAATATAAAATTTTTCATGAAAGTATTATCATGTATTATAAATTTTAGTTTAAATATAAACCAGCAAACAAGTTGCTCAACTTTCCTGGCAACATTTAAAATTTTGGTGGTGTCATCTGTTATAAATATAAAAAATTTTAAAAATAAAATATAACTATTACAAAGTAGCAAAAATCTGCTTGTTCAGGTTTAGAAAAATGTACTTGCTTTGTTATATTTCACAATAGAATATATCTGAAGATGAGCAGATTTATTCAGTACATAGTTTATAAATTTTACAAGTTTAGAAATAAAACTTTAGGTTGTTATTGATACAAGTTCTAAATATGTTTTAAACATTTTTTTTATTTTGAAAAACTGAAATGTAGTCAAATAACCAAGAACTTTCTTTAAATATGCTATTTGAAGATTTAGGGAAATATTTAAATGAAAAAGAACCTGAACTACTATTTTTTTTTTAACAGTATAAAACATGGAGCTGAGAATTTTGATCAAAAAGTGAGAAAATTCTTAGTAAATGTAGATTCAAGATTATCATTTTACATATTGAATGTCAGTACAGACAAATAATACAACAGAAATTTGAAAATGCTAGAAAAGACATATCTAATAAATTACTAACTACATAAATGTAATTAATATAAAAAATTGTGTACAGAGTCTTCATCAAAATAAAACATTGTACACTATACTAAGTGTAAGCACATGTAATAAAAAAATTTTAATTTCAAGTGCTTATACTTTTTAAGTTATATTATCATTATTACTTTCCTAGCTGTTATATATAACAGAGGGAAAGTATGGCAATTGGTCAGAAATGACCCCCAAGATTTTTACATTTTTAGACTTGTGACAACTTGAAACGTCAAGAAATGCAAAAAAATTTAGGGATAATTTCTGTATGTATGGATGTTAATGTGTGTGGAGCACAATTTTGTTTACCCTGTTTGAAGCTTAATACCTCTGTGCTTTTTGTCAAAAATTTTTCAGGGCGGTTGTGTATTAGGGGAATTAATGATATTAAATTTTGGTGATTAAAGGTTGAGGGGTGGGGAGATAATGGGGGTCGTGTGTATCTCTAGTAGGGTCAACTTAATGATGATTTTACTCGTTATTAGCATTTACAATTTTTTATAAAACTCATCCCTACCCTCAAAAGGATAAGGATATTATTGAATGTAAAAAAGTACCATCACTGATTGTATTTATTTATATACGAGCTTGTGCAGTTAAGAAAATTCAAAAATTTATAACATTCCAGAACAAACTGTTGGTTTAAAGCAAGAATCATTTCAATTTTTATTCCTGACGAAGGCCTTTCAAAAAGACCAAAAACATTTGAAATTTGAATTAAAAGGCTGCATTATAAAGGTTGTTGTGTGTTGATACATAGTTAGTAAAAAAACTATAGCAAATTGAAAAAAACTGGTTTGGCAGTTGCAGTGTTAACAGGAATGAAACTGCTTATTTATTGTATGAATGTATTATTTCAATATGGAAAAGTAAATTTGAAATTTATTATTTATTTTTGTTTTTTCATTACATAGGTTATCTTGAGTGAAATAAAATTTAATTTAGGAATAGAAAATGGAACAGAAAGTTGTGCAGTTACTTTTAGTAAAGTAAGTTATAAATAATTCTGATTATCCTGAACATTTGAGATTAATTTTTAGTATTGGATATATTTATATAATAATAACAACAACAACGACAACAACTACAACAACTACAGAAAACACATACTCAAAGATACAACACTCACAAATGACACATGCAGAAAATGTCACATCATGCCAGAAACTATACAACACATCACTTCTGGTTGCAAGCTCTTGGCACAGACAGATTATTTACACAGACATAATCAAGTGGCAAATATAATACACCAAGAGCTTGCAAAGAAACACAAACTATTAGACATCCACAAACCATACTATAAGTACATTCCACAGACAGTATTGGAAAACAACACACACAAAATGTACTATGACAGAGCCATAATCACAGATAAAACAATTTACCAGAACAGACCAGACATCACACTCATTGACAAACACAATAAAATCACATACATTATAGACATATCCATTCCAAACACTCACAATGTACAAAACACATGCACTGAAAAAGTCAGCAAGTACACAAAACTTGCCCAGGAAATAAGACATCTGTGGAGGATGGATAGGGTGCTTATTGTACATACCTGTCGTTCTTTCCTCTACAGGTGCCATACCACACACACTACACAAAAGCCTGGGCACATTACAATTGAATAGAAATACATATATCACACTACGAAAGGCCACTATATTGAATACAAGTCATATTGTGAGGAAATTCCTGAATACAGACACACACACTAATACACTTCTTTAATTTCTGTTTTGGTCACTATGCCTTGACTTTGGTTCGGCATAGTACACAGCCATCGGTGTTAACCGAATATATCTCACTTAAACCAACATAATAATAATAATAATAATAACTCTCCCGTGGTCACCACCTGGTCGTGGTGGGAGAGCCCAGTAATTTTACTGATCCATAGGGCAATGCAGGCTGGAGCATAAGCTCCTGGTAGGGACACCCATGCCAGTAAGGTCTATGGGGAGAAATGAAGCTAAGAGTGACCACACCCACATTCTGTGGAGATATTCATCATGGTAATAACTAGATCAAAGTGTGATACCGGCTCGGACGTTGCCCGGGTTAACAAGGTCCGCGTTCGTGGGTTAGGCAGAGGCTCACGTTCGAAAAATAGGTCACAGTCTCCCTTGGTTACCGGTGGCGAAAGCAGCATCGGCCCAAGCATGGCTACTGCAATGCCCTCAACAGATGTGAGGAACCAACCCAGCCTTGGTGTTTCTGTGGCAATGCATCCACAGACCACAAAGGCTGGAAAACCACGCCAACGGATGAAATGGACAGTAGAAATGAACGAGTTTATCATCCGTACTTATTACACCATCACAAAACTCGAAACAAACATGACAGCATACAGACAACAACTACACCATAGATTCATGCAACAGTATCCTCATCTCACTGTCACCGAACAAAGGGTTGTTGATCAAAAAAGAACAATTATACACAACAACCTTATTCCACAAACAACACTTGAACTTTTCAAACAACAGGTTGCTGATCAAATACATCAACAGACAGAAACATCTAACATTAATGAAGATCATGTAACCTGTCAGGATAATCCAGTAACAAGCATTGATAATAACACACATACAACAATTAGCACTAATGATACTACAGACACTTCCTCATCCATCACTGATAACATAGACATGGATTTAGTTAATACGCTCTCACTTATATTTCAGGAAACACTCACTAAATATACAGGCACAGATCCCACACAAAGACCACGAATACCAAAAATCAACACGTCGAAGGAAGTAGGAAAAACACTAAATTATGTAAACACTCACTTACTACCACACTACAGTCATTCAATTTCTACACTCGCAGACATTCATACATTAGTTTATGCTGGGGCAGTCACAGTAGTGACACACCATGGACTGAAAGTACAATCACAGACAAATACACAGAAAACACAATTCTATCACAAGCCTGCCTGGCAGAGAAGAATAGAAACACAAATAAATGACATTAGACAGCAATTAGGCAGGCTGACACAATACACTAAAAACAACATAACACCCAAATTAAGGAAACAGCTCAAAAACATTTTCAAGAAAATAAAAACACACACAAAACACGAACATCACAACACACGCATTACAGAATACATTGATACACTAAAACAAAAACTTGCTGCCAAAGCACGTAGACTCAAACGATACAAAACATGTACACTACGAAAACAACAAAATAAATTATTTACAAACAATGAAAAACTCTTTTACAGACAAATTAATAACAAAGCAAACACTGATACACAGCACAGTGGCACACCAACAGAAGAAGAACTCACAACATATTGGTCTTCTCTTTGGTCCAGTGCTGTCACGCACAATGCTGAAGCAGGCTGGATCGAGGAGGAGAACAAAAACTTACACAACATACCAACTATGCCCTGTGTTGAAATAAACATACATGATTTCCAATACGCTGTTAACAGAACACACAACTGGAAGACACCTGGTGTAGACAACATTCACAATTTCTGGTACAAAAAGTTTACATCACTGCACCAGGAACTAGCTAAACACCTAACACACATCATCATCAATCCACAAGACATGCCAAATTTTCTTACTCGGGGCATCACCTACATGAAACCTAAAAACAACAATACCACAGACCCCACACAATATAGACCAATTACATGTCTTCCAACACTGTACAAATTATTGACATCCTGTATTGCAAACAAAATATACAAACATGTTGAAGAACACGACATTCTAACGGAACAACAAAAAGGTTGCCGTAGAAATCACAGGGGATGCAAAGAACAGTTACTCATAGATTCAGTCATTCTACGGCAAGCACACAAACAACACAGAAACATACACATGGCATATATAGACTACAGAAAAGCATTCGACAGTGTTCCACACAGTTGGCTGCTACATATTCTACACATGTACAAAATACATCCATCACTCATTGCATTCTTTCAAAACACTATGCAGCACTGGAGAACAACACTACATCTCAGGGTTAGTAACACTTCCATACAAACAAACCAAATTTTTATTAGGCGAGGAATTTTTCAAGGAGATTCCTTGAGTCCTCTCTGGTTCTGCCTAGCCTTGAACCCATTATCCAACATGTTAAACAACACACAATATGGCTACAATATCAGGCATGAAAAAACAACACAGTATACACTGTCACATCTCATGTACATGGATGACATAAAACTTTATGCATCCACACAAAAACAACTTCATCAACTCCTACAAATCACACATTCATACACCAAGGACATACAAATGGAATTTGGCCTAGATAAATGCAAAACACTTCACATAGAAAAAGGAATCCTGAAGAAAGAAGATTTTGCACTTGGAAATGGAGACGTTATTGAATCCATGGAAGAGGGCGAGTTCTACAAGTATTTAGGATTCCAACAGGCCAAACTAACAGAACATACACAAATAAAGCAAAGATTAATTAAAGAATACCAAAGTAGGTTAAATGCTATTCTCAGAACAGAGTTAAATGCAAAACACACAGTTAAAGCAATAAACACATATGTCATCCCAGTACTCACATATTCTTTTGGAGTTATACATTGGACTCACACAGATCTTGAGCAACTCCAAAGGAAAACAAGAACAACACTTACTAAGCATAAACAACATCATCCTAAATCCGCCACAGAAAGATTAATCCTTCCACGTAAAGATGGCGGGCGTGGCCTGATTGACATAGTTAACCTTCACTACAAACAAATACAGTTACTGCGAGAGTTTTTTTATGAAAAACAAGAAATATCACAATTACATAAAGCAGTAACTCTAGCAGACTCGAATAACACACCATTAAACTTACACTCACATAATATGGACACAACACAACATATAAAAAGCATAGACACCATTAAGCAATCGTGGGCTCGAAAGGCACTCCATGGCAGGCATCCTTACGATCTGGCCCATGATTTTGTTGACAAAACTGCGTCAAACAGCTGGTTAGCTCGGGGATGCCTCTTTGGGGAGACGGAAGGATTCATGATTGCCATACAGGATCAGGTCATAAATACTAAAAACTACAGAAAACACATACTCAAAGATGCAACACTCACAAATGACACATGCAGAAAATGTCACGTCATGCCAGAAACTATACAACACATCACCTCTGGTTGCAAGCTCTTGGCACAGACAGATTATTTACACAGACATAATCAAGTAGCAAATATAATACACCAAGAGCTTGCAAGGAAACACAAATTAGTAGACATCCACGAACCATATTACAAATATATTCCACAGACAGTATTGGAAAACAACACGCACAAAATGTACTACGACAGAGCCATAATCACAGATAAAACAATTTACCACAACAGACCAGACATCACACTCATTGACAAACAGAATAAAATCACATACATTATAGACATATCCATTCCAAACACTCACAATATACAAAACGCATGCACTGAAAAAATTAGCAAGTACACAGAACTTGCCCAGGAAATAAGGCATCTGTGGAGGATGGATAAGGTGCTTATTGTACCTGTTGTTCTCTCCTCTACAGGTGTCATACCACACACACTACACAAAAGCCTGGGCACATTACAATTGAATAGAAACACATACATCACACTACAGAAGGCCACTATATTGAATACATGTCATATTGTGAGAAAATTCCTGAATACAGACACACACACTGATACACTTCTTTAATTTCTGTTTTGGTTACTATGCCTTGACTTTGGTCCGGCATAGTACACAGCCACCGGTGTTAACCGAGTATATCTCACTTAACCCAACAAAATAATAATAATAATAATAAATGAGTAGTTCTAAAATATATTACTTTTCTACAACAAGATATTTTAAATAATAATACATTTTTATATAATTTTATCATTTGTTGTTTCCTAACTCTTGATAAGACTATCTTTAAAATTTTTTACATTTTTATCAAAGATCATTTATTGCAAGTAAACAAATTCTCTTCCTAAATTAAATCTAATTTTGTGAAAAAGTGAATTTTAACTAAATTTTAAAAGTGAATGTTAATGATTAAAATAATTATATTTTTAAAATATTTCTTTTTATTTATTCACAATGACTTAAATTTTTACTATTTTGCTAACAAAATTGAAACTGAAGATAATGTCATTACCATTTTACTCTATATGCTTTTTTTTTAAATTGTTTATATGAATCTATTTTATATTAAGTGAATAAATATTCATTTAAAATTTAAAATATTATAAATAATTTTCAAGTTTAGAAGATGGCAGTTAAATAAATTTAAGAGCTAAGCAATCAGCTCTCCAATTCCTTTCACATTAGATATTATCAATACTAAAATTATATTCTATTTAATTTTTTGAGTTTATTTTAGCATTTATTATTTTTAATACTTATTCTATGATTATAATTACATCTACAATGAATGAATTGTCATAAATTCCTGATTATTCAAGCTATATTTTGGCTAATTATTAACAATTAATATCAAATAATTCAGCATTTAATTATATGAGTATTACAGAATATTCAGGTTAGTTATTTATATTACAGTACATCTACAAATATGAAATAAAGAAAGCTGTCTTTCAGCATTAAAATTCCTTAACAATGGTAAAATTAGCATTTTAATGATAATAGAATTATCACTTTAGTGATAATAAAAACAATTACTTTCAACATCCACATTCCATTGATGTCTTCTTCAGGTAAAATAGAATGCACTGCAGGTAACCTGCAATGGCATATATCTGCATGAAATTATAGCACATATAAGACAACCCACATACTTTTAATTTTCATTTACATATGATTTCATCTCAACTCTTAACTTCTTTTTTTCTTACAAAACACAAAAAACTATATTTTTTTCTTAAAGACTGTCTTCACTTGAAAACTTCCAAATTTATATTTAAATGTAAATATTTCTACATAATGTTGATATATTCAATTATATTTAGTATTTTAAAGATTTGGATATCAAATGTATTTTTATTTTACTAATTAGATGTCTTGTTATAAAATATTCTATTGGTTTTGAGATTTTCTCTTGTTTTCAATTGTATTTCTTGTAAAAATAAATAAATTAGAAATATTAACTAATTTGAATTAGTAGTGATGATATTGGCAAATTAAACAAAGTATTAAAAGAAATATCAATTTACACATATCAGGAAGAAGAGAAGAAAAAAGTTTCAGATGAAGATACTTATAAAAACCTGTGGAACAAAGGAGAAGAAACATTAAAAGCTTTACATTCTACAACACAAATTACAAAAGATGTTTTAACAGCCTTTGGAAGCAAAAAATTTTGGACAGATGTAATAAGGTACGAGGGCTATTTTAAGATAAGGTCCGTTTGTGAATGAGAGTGAGAATGATGTGCGATTGCAGCAGTGTGCATGAGCATCTGCTTTCAGCATGCTTTGCGTGTGTTTAGATGCCATTTGCAGCCGTATAGTCTGTCTGTGAGCTCAGCTGTAAAAGTTTATAATGTTTAAGAAAATTGAGTTGTTCACTGACTGTAAGATATGATCTGTTATTCGATTTCAGTACAAAAGATCATGGTAACTGTCATTTGGGACAGGAAAGGGACTTTGTTAGAGGATTTTATGCCAAGAGGCACAACAATCAATTCTGATGCTTATTGGGTGACCTTGAGAAAACTCCGCCATGCCATACAAGACAAGTGGCATGGTCTAATGTCTTCCGGCGGCAGGCGGCAGATTTCTTTGAAGTCGGAATTTAAAAAATTTTTGAGCAGTATGACAAATGTTTGAACAAAAATGGAAATTATGTAGAAAAGTAGATAAAAGTATGTATAATTTAGGGAAAAATATATTTTAACAATATTTACAGTATTTTTCTTCTTATCAAAAAACAGACCTTATTTAAAAAATACCCTTTGTAAAATACTATGAATTTTGAACATGAATAATAATTGAATAATAATTGATGAATATTTCATAATTCATTGAACAATGGAAAAGTATAATTTACTCAAATATATATTTATTATTATGCCATATTTTGTTTTTTACAAGTCAAGTATATATTGAGATTGACAAAACTTAGAATATACAATATGAAAACTTTTCATTTATTAAAACTTTTTTGAAATAAATAAATATGGATTTATAGCTTACGCTTTTGTTATATTTTAGTTTCCTTTTTTTTCTCTCATTAATTATAAACATATACATAATATAATTATATTGTATTATTTAATATAGCTGGATTCCATCATTGGGTATACCTTCTGATGATTATTCACAAGAAAATATATCTAATAACAATAATTTAATGAAACAAGGAGTTGATGCTTTTTATGTATCTGATTTTCAAAACATTCATATTAATAAGGTTAGTAAAATGTATTTTTCTGTATGAATAAATGTAGATACCATGTGTTTATTTCAGGTTTAAGCTAATACTTTAATTACATATATGTTATTTTATATACTTTATAAATTTATAAGTTCTATTCTTATTATAATTAAAATATTTTAAAAATTTAATGTAAAAAATAAACAAAGAAATTAAATATGTAAACATATCTTTACAAAATAAATAGATCAATCTAAGAAAAAATATATGATCGAGGAAAGAATAAAATTCAGTCTCAACAAATATATTGTTTAAATTTTTTTAAATATGTTTGTTAAACTATTATTTAAGATTTTTTTTTGCTGTTTGTTAAAACAACTTATTATTATACTGTACTAAAATGAAAAATCTGATGTATTATTAAATAAAATCAGGAATTACAGCAGTGACTCCCTGCCAAGTAAAATAGTTATTAACTGAATATATATATATATATACAGGAATTAGAGTTGCCAATTTTCAAGGTCGATTTCTCCACCCTCAAACACCTGAAGTAATTATGAATATCTCGTTTTGAGAGAGAATTCTTTTTTTAGGTAATGTACAAAATTTCAAGATTTGCTATAAAGCAGTTACCAAAATATAAGCAATTGAAAAGTGCAAAAATAGCCAAAAAAGCTGTAGTTTCTTCTCCTCCTCCTCCTTTATCTGGCACTGCAGACACTCACAAAGAAAAACTACTGGGTCTAGAAAGTTCAAATTTTAAACTTAAGTCTTTCTCATTATCAGTGAGGTGCTTACGAAACTTCCTGGTTGATAGGTCAAAATTCACAGGGGTCTCCCATAAAGCTAATTCAGTTTTACTGCTTAATTTTATGCTTATAAAAATAAAATTGCATGGAAACAAATGAGTTTTATTCAAAATGTTACTCATGATTACAAAAACTGAAATTTATGCCAATTAAAACTTTTTATAACACTTTTGCTAAGTGGCACAGCATGTTGAAAGCATCAGTCGGTGGTTTGTTGGTTGGCAACATGTTCACTCAGTGGTCAGTGCTCAGCGACCAATCTTATGTCTTGATGTAATAGTACAATTATTAAAGAAAAACAATTGATATCCAAACAAAAAATATCTGAGGTGTAAAAAAATTTTGCCAAGTAAAAACTTATGACAATTTAGATGACTGTCAAAATTTTTCTTAGGAGTTTCTCTTTGGTAAAGATGTGCTTGGATGCGGTACCCACAAGATTTTACCAGTATTTATCTTAAATTTTGGCTTTAAGCACCAAGCTTATCTTTACCAAAGAAAAACTCTTAAGAAAAATTTTGACCATTGTTTAAATTGTCGTAAGTTTTTATTTGGCAAAATTTTTTTACATATGATGTTTTTGTTTGGATTAACTACATTACATTAAATAAAACATTTATTAAAAACATCTATAATGCAGTATTTGAGTGAAAAAATGACATCTAATAAATTCTTCAATATATATTTTTATATCATTAAATACTATTAATAAAAATATTATATATTGTACATTTATTAAAAATTAAAATACATTTACTGAAATACTTAGTTTTACTTTTGATATAGTTTGATCCTGATTATACACGATACGCTAGACAAGATCTTCCACAAAAAGTTACCATAGCAAAAAATGTGTTGAGAGCAATATTATTAAAAGATACTTTAGAAGAACCAGAGATTCCACATTTAAATTCAGAAGGTATAATAATAATAATAATAATAATAATAATAAAATAACAACATTAGTATTATACTAACTGGTATACTGTATTAACACATCTTCATTAAATTTTTAAGTCCAGCAAGATTAAATTTATTTAAAGCAAATGTTTTCAGTCATTTTTAATGGCTATCTTCAGGCTACAATAGAATAACAAAATTCTTAACTGAATGGAATAAAACTATAGAATATAAGTTCAAATTCAAGCTATATTTAAACCTTTAGATTACAAAATAAATTGTTTTTTGAAAACATCATAACATTGTTATAAGCATGTTAATGATCATATCCCCAAAATTGCC
This sequence comes from Centruroides vittatus, assembly GCF_030686945.1. NCBI lineage: Eukaryota > Metazoa > Arthropoda > Arachnida > Scorpiones > Buthidae > Centruroides > Centruroides vittatus. The sequence goes on from NW_027122644.1 coordinate 3,766,723, forward strand.
TTATAGACATTGGCTTACCAAAAATTAACATATCCAAGAGATAAATACAACCATAGAATTAAAGAATAATAAAATGAAATTACAGTAGAGCATCGATTATCCGACCCCCGATTAACCGACTTATCGGTTAACCGACCGCGTTCTAGTCGGCAAATTCAAATGTCCGCTAGTGATGTGGCGCTACAATATTTGGTTATGTCTTGGCTACTTTAATATTATTTTTGTTAAATTTTTGCATGTTTTCGCTGGCAGCACTGGCTCGACCATGAAAGGAAGGCTAGTATTTAAACCAGGCCTAATACACTATACTAATAATGTATTTTTTCATACTTTTCGGTTATCCGACTTTTCAGTTATCCGACCAACCTTAGTCCCCAATTAAGTCGGATAATCGATGCTCTACTGTATTTTGTAATCTCTTTCATTATATTTTATAACAACTTCCAAGCTAACAGGAGAGTTCCCATTTCCTTATGACCTTGTGATTTATTGATTTGTCTTTAAGAGAGAACTGAGAAATCTTCATTTCTTCTAATGGTCTCAGGAAGCATACATTATGTGTTGATCTGATGAGCTTAGCCTCTTTCATATTTACTTCTGACTGTTTTAAAGCATAAGCAGCTAATGCTGTGACAGATTGTTACTTCCTTAATATAGATTCATGCTTCTTGAGTCTAGTATAGTGGCTGCAATGTACTCTTGAATCTATGATCTAAAACAGGTATATGGTATACATCCAGTACTTACAGGGGGCATTGGGTTCTGCAGTTTTTTGTCATTCCTCAGGGGTTCCACATTTTTTTAAAAATGCAGTTGTTTGTATAACATTCTAAAGATTTAAATATAGCTTGAATTTGAACTTATGTTCTTAGTTTTGTTTCATTCAGTTAAGAATTTTGTTGTTCTATTGTAGCCTGAAGATGGCCATTAAAAATGGTTAAAACATTTGCTTTAAATAAACTTAATCTTGCTGGACTTAAAGGTTAAATGAATGTGTTAATAACATTTCTTTAAATCTTTTAATTTTTTTACTTATTTTCAGTGTTAATTGACCTTGCTCAAATGATGATTTCTGAAGACTTATATTTCAGCTTTTCTCTATTATTGGCACTTGTAAAGGTATTATTTTAATTTTCAATCTGTTAATTTCTTATTTTTAAATATTAAATAAAAATTATTATTTTAAAAATAGTTATTTTTAAATATAAAGATAAGTAATTATCATTTAACCATTAACAATAATAAAATCTGTACTTTTGATTGTCTGTACTCACAATAACCATCAATGCTTAGGATTATTAATATTGACTTATTAATAGCTTATTGGTAACTTTTAAATAATTGATTATTTGAAAATAATAAGTGGTAATTTTGTTTCTTTTAGACATAAAATTTTTTTATTTTTGCATTTTTATTAAATATGCTTGGATTTTAAAAAACCATATAGGAAGAAGAGTCAGAAAGATTTTTTAGCAAATTACCCAATACTGCAATAGTACTACAGACTGCTTTATATTATTATGCTCTCAGATTGTATGTCCTCCTTTATCCTAAGGATATATTGATTAATGTATATTTTTGTGATCCAACTGAAATTATTAATCAAGTATGCTTAGAATTTTAATTTATCAAATTTTTTAAATTTAATTTATAAATTTTTTCTGATTTAAATTATAATTTTAGGTAATTGCATACCTTACTAAGAGAAAAGATCTGATGCCAGAAGCAACGAAACTCTCAAAATTAATTCAGAAATATGATAATATGCTTTTTGATTTCATTCAAGCTGAAGTACTGCATGGATTAGGAGGAGGAGTTGATATTACAAGATTTACAACTGATAACATTTATAAAAAAGAAACCATTTTAGGATTAGCAATGTATTGTATTTTCAGTTTTTTAATTATTTATAAATAGTTGTTATGTGATATTTTAAATATTAATCAGGGAATTATTAATGTTTTAGAACAGGCCTGGTCAACCCAAATTGTTTCTCGGGCCACTTTGATCACATGTAACATTTCGGTGAGCCACAATTTAGGCAAACATGCTTTTAAAAAAGGAAAACAAATACAAAATGAATAAGATTTTATTGTTATACCCAGAGTTCATACTTGTCCTTGACGATGACACATGCACATTTTCATTTATTTACTTGTTTTGGTATACACATAACAGGAAACAAAAGTTTTAATAGATATATAATATCGCTTAGCAGGCCACACAATTTAACGTGACGGGCCGTATGCGGCCCGCGGGCTGTGAGTTGGCCAGACCTGTTTTAGAAGAATTATAAATATTTAGTTAGACTTTTATTAATTCAAATACTGTATATATTACAATATTTACACTAAATAAGTAATTTAATATAATTTTTTAAATAAGTAGCAACAACAAAAATCAATTTATGGAAATAATGCTGTTTTATGTAGATAAAAATGATAATTAAGAAAATGCTGACTGTATGAAATAAGTTATATGCACTAATATAATGGACAGAACAACTTACAATAAGAATGAAAGAGAGAAAACTTTAAAAATAAAATAGCATTTAAAAGAAATTTGTTGTAATTGAAAGAATTATAAAATTATAGTATTGAATAATATGTGTGCCAAGTGTCCTAATCAAAATTTTAATTTTTTTTTTAAATAAAAGATTGGATTATAAACTTAGAAGGATATAAAGTGACTATTTCATATATTTTACTATTAATAATTATATATTAATATGTTTTTATACTCATAAATTTGTCTCCTAGTTGCAGGGTAAAATTTTTGATATCGTTATAAGTTAGTTGTATGTTATTTTCATACTAGCATTTCCAATACTAATAAAGCATATATTTTTGAACTTGATCTCTGACTCATTTCATCATTTAACCTACAAGGTGTGATAAGTTTTGCAAATCAGCCAAATCACCCAAGGGGGTTGTATGTATCTCCAGTTGGGTCAGACTTAATGATGATTTTACTTGTTATTAGCATTTGCATTTTTTATAAAACCCATCCCTACTCTCAAAATTAAGCTTTGTGCCATTTTATAATAGTTAAAAATATAAAAAGTTTTTTAAAATAAAATATGATAACAGATGGTGCTAATAAATGTTGCTGGGAAAGTTAAGCAATTTGTTGCTGGATTTTTTAAATTTATATTTAAGTCTACATTCTTTGATTGTAGGAATAATATCAGTGAAGAGTAACTAATTGGGATTGATTATAAGTTGCAATATATTGTTTAACTTGATTTCAATACATAAACCTATGTATTTGTAGTGTGTATGAATAAATTAATATTACTGTATTAATGGATGTTCCTTACCATCCTATCAGTATAATATAATTAATCAGTATATTGCTTGTTTCATAATGATTTGTTTGTAAGAATGATCTATCATAGTATGATGTCTAGGGTGGATGGAAAGTAACTAGACAATTGCAATAATTTTTGTAATAATAATGCAATCATAATAAAATTTAGTTGTGCATGTACATCAATTAATTGAAACTTTGTGATGAAAATGACAAAGATTTCAATCGTTTACTATTGCACAGACAAGTTTGTTGGCTATCAAAGAGTACCTGTCTAAAAAAATTTTATGACCTCTTTGATTTAGTTATAATGTTTTTTGAAAACAAAGATGATTCAATAAGAGAGAATTTATTGAAATTTAGAATGATTTAGCTTATTTAACTGATTTATATAATAAATTTAATGAAACGAATCTACAACTGCAAGGAGATGATTTGAATTTGATCAAATCAAAGGCAACTATTTCTGCATTTGTGTCAAAATTTGTCTTGTACAAACAAAATTTGGGTTGAAGATAATTCTATCAGTTTCTGAATCTTTCCTCTGTGGAAAAAATGACAACGACATTCTGGTATTTTGCAGCATTTGGAAGCACTTACAAATAGATTTCAGGATGTTTTTAACATGACCATTCCAGATTGGGTACAAGAAGATTTATCAAACTTACAAACAACAGAATTATCACTGCAGGAGGAGTTGATAGAATTGTCAACAAATGAAGAGTTAAAATTGAAATTAAAGAATGGATATCAAGAATTTTGGCTTCAAAAGCAAATTCCAGTATTATATCTGGCTTTATGGGCAGCATCAAAAAAGTTATTCATTGCATTCCCATCATCATATTTAACGAAAAGAGGATTTAGCTTAGCAATTTACTAATAAAGAAAAGAAGCAGATTGGCAATCTTAAATTGCGGCAATTTAAGATTGCTGATGACAAATATGGCATCAAATATTGAAAAATTAATGTCATTACACCAAACTCAGCCCTCTCACTAATAATAATATATTAATTTTTTAAATAATATATGTTTGTTAATCAAACTTTTAGCAATACTTCAATATTGTTAATATTTTTTAATAAAGTAATTTTAAAAATCTGTCCTTGTTTTTCAATATATAATTATAGTATACTTTACCTAAGAGGGGTGCCATCGAATCACTGTTTGAAAAAGTGGGCTATGACTCAAAAAAGTTGGAAAACTATGGGTTACATTGATTTCAAGAATGGGAATTAGTGTGTTTTTTTCTGAAAAGGGGGTGGTAGGCCAAAAAAGGTTGGGAACCTATGATTCAGTAAGATACATATTAAATAATTTTAATCATCATTGCATTAGATTTATAGAAATTATAATAATTTCTCAATGCCTAGATACTTTCCACCCATCTTGTATTATATATTTTATTTTTTTAAATAGGTATATTTGCAAAAGATCTTTATTTGGACTGACACTTCAATTCTGTTACAGCTTTTGTTAAATGAAAATTTTTAAAGTACCTTCATAAAGAAAAACTTAAAATAATTAAATAATGTTTTTAGGACTGCTGATGATTCTGTACTGAATGTATCAATTTCTCTTGCTCGTCACTATAATATTCCAATCTGGGATGTATACATGGCAAACATAGAATTTATGTTTCTTGAAGAAAGGTACATTATTGAATTAATTATTTAAAGATTTTTCATTTTCTTATATTTATCTCATACTAATAATCTACTTATATTTGCTTTCAAATAGTTTATCTGTTGATGATATCAAAGTCAAAATAGAGCATTTTGATATGATGGAGGAATTGTTATTGAAACCAATATTGTTTAAAGAGAAACTTCAATCAAACATTTATCCTAGTATTAATGGAAAAGATTTTACAATGTTAATTTTTTATTATACGTTATTGGAAAAGTGTGGAAATGATAAAGATTTTACAGGAATCAAGCCAAACATTCATTTAGAGATGTTAAAAGTATTAGAAGAAATAAATCCAGGTGTGTAATAATTTTGAACCTATTAATGTTTTGGAACTAATATAATATATATATATATATATTATATATATATTATATATATGTATGTATTGTAATATACAGCAAAGTCCTGTAAAACACAGGGAATATGTTTCGTCATACAGAAAATTATGTTATTGAGACATGCATTATCAGATGATTTTATGCAATTTTAAACCTAGGACTAGAAGTTGAAGAAGAAAATGTATATGTATGGATGACAAAATTAAAATTTTGTATTAGTACTAGTCACAATTTTTTTATTGTGTTATATGAATTCGCATTATATGGGAGCATGTTATGCAGGAGTTTACTGTTTTATAATATTACCGTACACTATTAATGAAAAATCAAACAGTATTATGTAATATTTAAATATTCATACGAGGACGGTTTTTTTTTCAATCTCCAATGGTTCATAAAACAAAGACAAGTGTAAATAACAAAATGAATTTATTATTAAAAGTTAGGTACGAACATGTTACTTTTTGACATAATCACTGTGAAAATTGAGGAATTTGTCATATCTGTGGACAAGTTTTTCCATCCCCTTGTCATAGAATGTTGCTGCCAGTGAATTGGGATGGCCTTAATCAATTAACAACATTGTTTTGAAGATTGTCATTGGTCTCAAACCTCTGCCCTGCTAGCCACATTTTCAGTTCAGGAAAGAGGTGGAAATCTTCACACATTAAAAAGTTTTAAGCTGGGTGGAAGTCTGAAAGGTGGAGGTTTTCACCACTTTTAAATACCCAGCGTATAGCCCCGATTTAGCGCTGAGTGACTTCCACCTCTTTCCTGAACAGGAAAAGTGGCTAAGAGGGCAGAGGTTTGAAACTAATGACGATCTTTAAAACAACACCATTAAGGCCATCTCAATTCACTGGTGGAAACATTCTATGAAGAGGGGATGGAAAAGCTTGTCCACAGATATGATAAATGCCTCAATCTTCATGGTGATTATGTCGAAAAGTAATCATGTTTGTACCTAACTTATGGTAATAAATTTGTTATTTACACTTGTTTTTTTTTTATAGACTATTGGAGCTTGAAAAAAAAACAGCCTATATATAATTATATAATTTTATAACTATAATTTAATTGTAACAACTTTTTGAAATTTTAATTAATTTGTCTAATTATTGAAACCATGAATAATAATATTATTAATATATAAAATAATCAAATTAATGTTTTTGAAATGTAATATATAAAAATTTATTTTTAATATTGAAAATATATTATATAGTTATGTTTTATAAATTTTAATTCAGTAATTCATTTAATTCTTGAAGTTCTAATTAGAGAAGTTATTTTAAAAAGAATTTTAAATAAGAAATGTTTAATTATGCATTACTTATATTGTAAAATATCTTTTAAATTAAAAATATTTGCTTTATTTATTTACTTGTTATTAATGCTAAATAAAATATTATATCTATAATTAGAAATAAATGCATTATTGTTATTTTTCATTTAAGAATAATCAGCTTATTTACCAGTACCAAAAGAATAAATGTGTTTTATCATATTTACTGACTATTATCAGGTTACAAACTAATCAAACAGTTTAAACTAGAAGGCAATTTAAATAATTCCAGTTTTAAAATACTTTATGTAATTTATTTTATTTTAAAATTAGTTAGAGAAATAAATATAAAACATAAATCACCAAAAATACACTAAATACAAAAGCTAAATTTCTAGATTAATAAAATCTAGATTTCTAAAAAGTTGAGCCATCAGTTATTTTATTTCTGATGATGTGTTTTATTTTATAATATTTATTTATGTATTTTTCATTTTTAAACTGAAATTTTTTAAAATTACCTTTTAGTTTAAGTTGTTCAATTAGTTTGTAATCCTGATGATGATTTAGATGATGATGATAAATGTTCGTTGTTTTAATAAGTTCCCTGCTGGTAAATAAGTTGGTTATTCTTGAACATTTATAATTACCAGTTTACTATTTATTGTTATTTTTTTATGTCTATAAACAATTTGTCATAAAATATTTAAATTATTATAGATTTAGATTATAAAATGCTTACCAACCCAAATACAGATGTACTTTCTATTCTCTATCCTGTTCTTAATGAAAATAATATTGAAATATTTACCAAACTAGCAACAAATTTAATTGACCAGGTGAATTATTTTTTACACTTTCTTAATGAATTTAAATATGTTTTATAAAATTGATTTTTAAATATAATTGTTGTTTGTTTTAATTTACTGTAGAATGGAGAAATGGTCAAACCTAGTTCTGTTTTATGTATCTGGACACAAAAGTATTTTTTTGAAGGTGATTCAGACAAGAATTTACAACCAAAAACATTTGTGAGTTCACTGTAATAAACATTTTTTTAAAAAATTTATTTAATTAAATTTAAAATATAATTTCTGAATACAAATATCAAAATGATGCAACTGTATAACAAAATTTTAATTTATTAACTTAATTATTTTGTTAAAATTTTATTTCTGCATATCATTCAAGAAAATTTACTTTGAAAATTCTGTTTTGGGGTACAGTTGCTCAATCCAAGTATAAGTACATAAATACTCTGTTATTTCTTTTGTATAGAGAAAGTTTAATGCAAGAACTTTCTCAATACAAAAGAAATTGCAAAAAATTAAAAACTTTTTAAAAATGAATTTCTTATTTAAAAAAGTTTGAATTATTCATAAATGAACAGAATTGTAAATAGTTGAATATAAATATGTTTTTCATAATTACATAATGTCAAGTTGTAAAATATATCAATATAATTTATTTTACTTTTAATTTATATAATTATATTATGCTAATGTTACATTCTTATTTTAATTTAATTATATATGTATATGTTATGTTCTCAGTGACTAGAGGTGTATTCTGAGTTTTTAGTTTCAAGGAACCAATTATACACACAACAGAAAAAAAAACTTTATTCTTGCACAATGAAAAATCACTCACTATTATTAATCATAACTGTGTATTGACAGGCTTTTTTTTGGGCAAAAATATTTACAAAAAATATAAATAATTATGTTATCTAAAACTATAATTAACATACACACACAGATATATATATAATTATAATTACAGTTTGAAATGATAAGGAACTGTATAACCATAATGTAATTTTTTTACATTTTATTTATTTATTTTTAATATGAAATAATTATATGAATAATTGTTATTTAATAAGTGTTTGGAAAATCATCCTAGAAAAATATTTTTGTAGCTTATCAAAAAGTTGTTTATATACTATATGATGATAAACAGATTTATGTAAAATGATGATAAGATGTAATGTAAATTAAATAGTTAATTGCATCATATTATCATTACAGTACTAAATTTCTATCAATATTATAAGAAACTCTTGACTGTTTTAGATGTCTCTAGTTTCTCTGATAAATTTACAAATTTGAATTTTGCAAATATATTAATATTACTTTAAAAATGATAATACTTTTTTTTATAGATGATTTTAAAATCTAATATATGTTAGTATTGAAAATATCTCAGAAGAATAACTTGCTCTTGTTGATCCTAGCTTAAATGCTCGCTAGTTTCACATACACAAGCATTAACATTTACATGAAGCTATATGAGCTATTTTCTACAGCAATCCAGATTTTTTTAAAAGAAATTCTATAATAATAATTTTCTATTATTAATACTTACTAATGGGATAATGTTTGATTTTTTTTAATGATTAATATAAATATAATTAATTAGAAAGCAATGTTGATTTTATTTAAGTGTATTTTTGTAATTGTTATGTAATAAATTTATATAAAATTTTATAAATGGAATTCCTGTATAGCAAATAATTAAACCACATCTGGCATAATTAATAATAATAATAATAATAATAATAATAATATAATAATAATAATAACTCTCCCGTGGTCACCACCTGGTCGTGGTGGGAGAGCCCAGTAATTTTACTGATCCATAGGGCAATGCAGGCTGGAGCATAAGCTCCTGGTAGGGACACCCATGCCAGTAAGGTCTATGGGGAGAAATGAAGCTAAGAGTGACCACACCCACATTCTGTGGAGATATTCATCATGGTAATAACTAGATCAAAGTGTGATACCGGCTCGGACGTCGCCCGGGTTAACAAGGTCCGCGTTCGTGGGTTAGGCAGAGGCTCACGTTCGAAAAATAGGCCACAGTCTCCCTTGGTTACCGGTGGCGAAAGCAGCACCGGCCCAAGCATGGCTACTGCAATGCCCTCAACAGATGTGAGGAACCAACCCAGCCTTGGTGTTTCTGTGGCAATGCATCCACAGACCACAAAGGCTGGAAAACCACGCCAACGGATGAAATGGACAGTAGAAATGAACGAGTTTATCATCCGTACTTACTACACCATCACAAAACTCGAAACAAACATGACAGCATACAGACAACAACTACACCATAGATTCACACAACAGTATCCTCACCTCACTGTCACCGAACAAAGGGTTGTTGATCAAAAAAGAACAATTATACACAACAACCTTATTCCACAAACAACACTTGAACTTATCAAACAACAGGTTGCTGATCAAATACATCAACAGACAGAAACATCTAACATTAATGAAGATCATGTAACCTGTCAGGATAATCCAGCAACAAGCATTGATAATAACACACATACAACAATTACCACTAATGATACTACAGACACTTCCTCATCCATCACTGATAACATAGACATGGATTTAGTTAATACACTCTCACATATATTTCAGGAAACACTCACTAAATATACAGGCACAGATCCCACACAACGACCACGAATACCAAAAATCAACACGTCAAAGGAAGTAGGAAAAACACTAAATTACGTAAACACTCACTTACTACCACACTACATTCATTCAATTTCTACACTCGCAGACATTCATACATTAGTTTATGCTGGAGCAGTCACAGTAGTGACACACCATGGGCTGAAAGTACAATCACAGACAAACACACAGAAAACAAAATTCTATCACAAGCCTGCCTGGCAGAGAAGAATAGAAATACAAATAAATGACATTAGACAGCAATTAGGCAAGCTGACACAATACGCTAAAAACAACATAACACCCAAATTAAGGAAACAGCTCAAAAACATTTTCAAGAAAATAAAAACACACACAAAACATGAACATCACAACACACACATTACAGAATACATTGATACACTAAAACAAAAACTTGCTGCCAAAGCACGTAGACTCAAACGATACAAAACATGTACACTACGAAAACAACAAAATAAATTATTTACAAACAATGAAAAACTCTTTTACAGACAAATCAATAACAAAGCAAACACTGTTACACAGCACAGTGGCACACCAACAGAAGAAGAACTCACAACATATTGGTCTTCTCTTTGGTCCAGTGCTGTCACGCACAATGCTGATGCAGGCTGGATCGAGGAGGAGAACAGAAACTTGCACAACATACCAACTATGCCCTGTGTTGAAATAAGCATACATGATTTCCAATACACTGTTAACAGAACACACAACTGGAAGACACCTGGTGTAGACAACATTCACAATTTCTGGTACAAAAAGTTTACATCACTGCACCAGGAACTAGCTAAACATCTAACACACATCATCATCAATCCACAAGACATGCCAAATTTTCTTACCCAGGGCATCACCTACATGAAACCTAAAAACAACAATACCACAGACCCCACACAATACAGACCAATTACATGTCTTCCAACACTCTACAAATTATTGACATCCTGTATCGCAAACAAAATATACAAACATGTTGAAGAACACGACATTCTAACAGAACAACAAAAAGGTTGCCGTAGAAACCACAGGGGATGCAAAGAACAGTTACTCATAGATTCAGTCATTCTACGGCAAGCACACAGACAACACAGAAACATACACATGGCATATATAGACTACAGAAAAGCATTCGACAGTGTTCCACACAGTTGGCTGCTACATATTCTACACATGTACAAAATACATCCATCACTCATTGCATTCTTTCAAAACACTATGCAGCACTGGAGAACAACACTACATCTCAGGGTTAGTAACACTTCCATACAAACAAACCAAATTTTTATTAGGCGAGGAATTTTTCAAGGAGATTCCTTGAGTCCTCTCTGGTTCTGCTTAGCCCTGAACCCATTATCCAACATGTTAAACAACACGCAATATGGTTACAATATCAGACACGAAAAAACAACACAGTTTACACTGTCACATCTCATGTACATGGATGACATAAAACTTTATGCATCCACACAAAAACAACTTCATCAACTCCTACAAATCACACATTCATACACCAAGGACATACAAATGGAATTTGGCCTAGATAAATGCAAAACACTTCACATAGAAAAAGGAATCCTGAAGAAAGAAGATTTTGCACTTGGAAATGGAGACATTATTGAATCCATGGAAGAGGGCGAGTTCTACAAGTATTTAGGATTCCAACAGGCCAAACTAACAGAACATACACAAATAAAGCAAAGATTAATTAAAGAATACCAAAGTAGGTTAAATGCTATTCTCAGAACACAATTAAATGCAAAACACACAGTTAAAGCAATAAACACATATGTCATCCCAGTACTCACATATTCTTTTGGAGTTATACATTGGACTCACACTGATCTTGAGCAACTCCAAAGGAAAACAAGAACAACACTTACTAAGCATAAACAACATCATCCTAAATCCGCCACAGAAAGATTAACCCTTCCACGTAAAGATGGCGGACGTGGCCTGATTGACATAGTTAACCTTCACTACAAACAAATACAGTCACTGCGAGAGTTTTTCTACAAAAAACAAGAAACATCACAATTACATAAAGCAGTAACTCTAGCAGACTCGAATAACACACCATTAAACTTACACTCACATCATATGGACACAACACAACATATAAAAAGCATAGACACCATTAAGCAATCGTGGGCTCGAAAGGCACTCCATGGCAGGCATCCTTACGATCTGGCCCAGGATTTTGTTGACAAAACTGCGTCAAACAGCTGGTTAGCTCGGGGATGCCTCTTTGGGGAGACGGAAGGATTCATGATTGCCATACAGGATCAGGTCATAAATACTAAAAACTACAGAAAACACATACTCAAAGATGCAACACTCACAAATGACACATGCAGAAAATGTCACATCATGCCAGAAACTATACAACACATCACCTCTGGTTGCAAGCTCTTGGCACAGACAGATTATTTACACAGACATAATCAAGTAGCAAATATAATACACCAAGAGCTTGCAAAGAAACACAAATTAGTAGACATCCACGAACCATACTACAAATACATTCCACAGACAGTATTGGAAAACAACACGCACAAAATGTACTACGACAGAGCCATAATCACAGATAAAACAATTTACCACAACAGACCAGACATCACACTCATTGACAAACACAATAAAATCACATACATTATAGACATATCCATTCCAAACACTCACAATATACAAAACGCATGCACTGAAAAAATTAGCAAGTACACAGAACTCGCCCAGGAAATAAGGCATCTGTGGAGGATGGATAGGGTGCTTATTGTACCTGTTGTTCTCTCCTCTACAGGTGTCATACCACACACACTACACAAAAGCCTGGGCACATTAGAATTGAATAGAAACACATACATCATTCTACAGAAGGCCACTATATTGAATACATGTCATATTGTGAGAAAATTCCTGAATACAGACACACACACTGATACACTTCTTTAATTTCTGTTTTGGTTACTATGCCTTGACTTTGGTCCGGCATAGTACTTAGCCACCGGTGTTAACCGAGTATATCTAACTTAACCCAACATAATAATAATAATAATATTTTTTAAAATTGTGTTGTTGATAAATTAGTTTTAAATTGTGTTTAAATTGATTAGTTACGAATTGATAAAATTGAGTCTGTTTTTTTAAAATGAGATAAATTTATTTAGTCTATAAAAAAAGTGATATCTTCTTTATGTTGAATTATTGCAGATATATTATTGGCTGTTATGAAAATTTTACTGTTATGAAATATTTTTACAAGTAAATTCTTTCTAACATGGCTTAATTTATGAGAATTTTACACGCAGCACTTAATTAACAAATTTCTAGAATAAATTCATTATATTACAAATTTATAATGTCTTAACTTTTGAATAAGATCGAAATGAGATTTGAATTTACTTTAAATCTCTTAATAAAGAATTATTAAAAGATTTGAAGTAAATTCAAATTGTATTTTAATCAGAATTTGTTGTTAAAAAAATATTTTTATTATGATAATTTTGTAAATAATCTAATTATTATTAAACCGACTGTTGTATAACTTGAGTTTATTCTTATAATTATGCTATTATTAACTGAACTAAATTATAGTATTTTGAAAAAAATTTTGACATACTAATTAATGTTTAAATGTGAAATTGTAGAATCACCCACTGATTTGACATAATTAATTAGGACATTATTTTTAAATTCATTTTTTCTGCTTTTAAATGTTCTAGATAAATAGAAAAATCCACGTATCATATGATTAAACAAAATAGAAATAAAACTTTTAACTGCTGAGGAATTATATTATAAGAAAATAATGATAATTATGTAGAATTTCAATGACTAGAAATTTTCCTCTTGTGTTTATCCTCTAAATTTTTATTAATAAATAGTTTTTATTGTAAAATCATTTAAGCAGTATTGATAACCAAAAAATATTCAGATTTATTATTATGATATTTTATTACTGCCACTTAATAAACTTGTATGAATTTAAAATAAATTGGTTTAGATAGTTATTATGTAAAATTAGTTTAAATAAATTGTTATGTATACATTTAAAAGAAAATTTTTTTATAAATACAATGTTTTCTAGATTCTAATGTGCCACTGAATCTAATGTGCACCAATTTTACAGATGTCAAAATCCAAAAAAATTAGCTTGCAAATATAGTGAAAACACAGTCACAGAAAGTTAATGCATTTAAACACAAATAAAAGAATTTTATTTTTATGTTTACAGGACTTCACAAAGTCCATATTTTCAAATGTATTTGAATATATCCATTTATGACTCCATTATCAGTACAGAGGATCTGTGAACCAATACAAAATCACAGTCAAAATTACCATACAATCAACATTTTAATAGTGAGATTTCATATTAGTATGCAGAAGCATGAAATTTACCAGATATATAGTATCACACTGAAGTATGTATATACATATTCTTCAGCTTAGTGGAAAATTCTCTGTTTAAACATAACTTTATAGAAGATTTGGCTTGCTACAGTTCAAAAACCATCAAACTGTTCCAAAACCAAAGTAGTGATAAGGATGTATACCATGTTTATACTGATATCATAATACACACAAATTGCCAAGCAGAGTGAAGAGCAAACAATGCAAATAAGGTTGCATTAAGTCAACATTGTGCCTGATTCTAATCCACATCCTAATTTTTGAGACCAGAAAAGTTAAAGAGAAAGTGTGCATTAGAATTGAGAAAACACAGTACCTTTAAAAGTTAATTCAGAAATCGATATGATAATTTAAATATTAATTTTAATTTTAGTCCGATTGGATAAATCGTTACGAGGCATGTAGCAGATACTTCGAGCAGTTTTTTGCTTATGATTTTCTGGAGTTCGTTAACAAAATAACATTCAGTGTTTCAGCTTTTGAAAATGTAAGACTTAAATATTTTTTTTGGTTTCTGTTAGTTCTCTATTATAAACATTTAAGGGATCCTAAAAAATACAGAAATAGAAATCATTTAAATTTTATCTTGAAAAAATCATTATATTTATGCTTCCTATAGAATTTTTAATAAATGAATGTAATTATTAGAAATTCTTAAAAATGTTTCAAAACTTTTAGCTCTCCACAAGATGTCGTATCAAGATTAATGAAAAATCATTAAAGTACTGTAAGAAACGAATTGATGAAATGGACCCAGATGATGAAAAGTAAATTTATGAATTTTATTTTCCAAATTATTTTTAAACTTTCAAAATATTATAATTTACTAAATTAAAATAAAAATTTATGATATAAACATAGGAATAAATTATATATAAACTAAGTTAACTGTAGAAATGTAGTTATATGTTATCTGTTATGTTATGTAGCTATTTTAGTTTATAAAATATGCTGTATTTCATAATTAAATAAATATAAAATTTATTTTGGGATTTGTGATTTTCAAATGTTAACAATCTGAAATTATATTACAGCTTGCAAATAATAAGCTCGATGACTTTATATATCAGTAATTATTAATTGATTCATTGTTTATTTTCAAATTATTTTATACTTTTAGTTAGAAACTTAAATTCGCCTTTAATTATATATTATTCTCAAATTATAGGTATAATACTTTTCTATGGTTTAGACACATTAAAGGACGAATATCACTATAACTCTCATATGAAAATGTTTGAATGCTTTCATTAATCATAACTTTAATATTATAATGTGGCTATGTTTTAAACATATGAAAAATTATCTCGTATTATCCATGCGTGATTTAATTATATGAAGGAAATGGAACTTAATTATCGATATAATATAATATTCTCTTGATGGTCTAATATATTGACTGTAGCTCATAAAACATCGAATTTTTCTTGCTCTCTACGAATATAATATGCATATCCAAAAATGTCCTCTGTGAAGTTCATTGTGAATGTGTAAGTGTGGTAGTAACTATTATATATCATTAACGGTGTTAAAATATAATTACTGTGTACTCAATAATATATGTACAGATTATCTCTCAAAATTTTGAGAGTAAAATTATAACATAAGAACAATAATTATAACAAAAATATTATGTTTTTTTCTTAATTTATTACTAATGTATAAGTATTAAGATTTATATGTGAAACTAGATTCACTGATCTTGAAAATCTATATAGTGATTTTTCTGAAAGCTTGTGAATTCATTTATATTTGAATTATGATTGAAAATATTAAGACATAATATACTCTTTTCACATTAATCTTGAACATTATCTTCCATTTCAAGATATTACTTATATACATATTTATATTCATACAATTATTTCAGAGACAAACAGTACTAAAGTATCGCACATCTTTTAATCATACAGATTTATGATTTAAGGGTGAAATAACACATTAATCAAACAAAAAATAATATGAAATAATTTGTGTTGTCACATTATACATTGTGCTTATATTTGTGCTAAATGTTATTTAATGCTATCTCATTTCTTTGTTTAGCTGATCTATATACGTTAGATTTCTATCAAATATTACTGTTGTACCGTATGCACTATAATGTGTTATGGAGAAGAGCATAATTGGTATTTTGTTAATGGAGTTATTAGTTGTAGCAGCATCAAGACTCCAGTCTGTCAAGTGTGCAAGATTCTATTCGCAGTCCTCACAAAGTGTGTTGTGGACATTGTGTGCTTTACAATAATGAGGAAGTTCAATCAGTAATATGTGAACGTAACTACATGAAACAAACCAAATTTCTAGTAAATGTATTAGTAGTTGACTATTTGACCCAGATTGAGTAAACTTATAGGATGGAGACATATAACAATTATAATATGGCACACCATTGACATTTGAAATGGTTCAGAATACTAAGTATTATGGTTGAACTCAAGTGAAGCTTCGCAAGGCAATCTCCGACTACTTCTGCATATAATTAAGGCTATTGTGATCCAACTCATATGCATGTTTTTATTGGTGATTGATGCAAAAGGAACTCTAACTCTATTCGGCCTTCGCTGCTTAACATTTTCAGCACTTGAAAACTTACAGCATACGAACAGAAATTAACTCAAACCTATATTATTTTTTATCATATTTTTAAAATTATATAAGACACCACTCTGTGTTCAATGATGAAACCAACAAAATAAACTGATCGGGTCAATTTAGAGGAGGTTTAATATACATATAATTTATTGTTAGTATAAAGTTTTATGTAGCTGGCAGACTCAGTTATGCTCAATTGACTTTTTTTTGGGTACAGCTTTTTTTATTCTTTAATAACACACGCGCTTATTTGTAAATTGGTCTCAGCTATATACACTGGTAGTTACTTTATAGTTTGACAGGAGTAAGTGCTTGATCAAATACTATATCTAAGAATGAAATCTAGAGATGCGACGGCTAGATATTCGACAAGATTTCCCTTGATTATTCGAGCTTTGAGAAATTTGTGCGCAACTTTCTTTCTACTATATATCTAGTGCTACTCTAGATTGGGCACCTCATGAGTGTGTTTGTTCTCACTTCCTTACTAAATTACTTTCTTTTAGTTCATTAATTGCTCGTACTGAATTTAATCTGCTTTATGCACATTCTAGGATCATCTTTAAACCCACATATCTTCTCATAACTGTACTCATCGCCATGAATCTTCGTCTCATATTTAAAACTTATAGGAATACCATCTGATTTCTGCCTTCGATAAAAAATAAATATTAAAAAATTAACACTACACAATATTTTGTTATGTGATATTAGATGAGCTATATATACTTCTTACTTCACTCAGATATACTAACCCTCTGTCACCTCATCTTTGTGTCTGTCTCCAGAAGTACAATAAAACTGATTATGAGAAATTTTAATCTAACTCTATAAATGTAGTTGTGATGATCTCTCTAAAATATATTATCTCATTCATCTATACAGAAACTCACATATAGCACAGCATGGAAAATTGTCGAAAAACTAAAATTAGACTGGCTACACTTATGTGAGATTGTCTGTGAATCTGGAGATCCGGAGCCTATGCAGCGATAGGTGTGTGCTCTTTCTTCAAATACCGAAATTGTTGAATCTTTACTCACTCTGTATCATTTACATACTTCTTGCCAACCGCTATCGTGTGCATGAATACTCTCAGAGTTTTGGCATGGGACTCTTTTTAGACAGACCCCTATCTCCTTTTTTAAAGAATATGAATATATTTACTCAAAAGTATAATGTTATTTTAGTTGTTGCTTAAATCCATGTATACTACGTTTAGCAGTTATTGAAAATCATCCTTTGACTTCTTATTATACTATACAGATTATTTACTAATACAATGTGCCTTCCTGCTCAATTTATAATCCTGTAGTAATTTATCATTTTGCCGAAGGTTCATGGTAGTACAGATGTGTATATCACATGCCTTCGTTAAGTGACCATCATGTCTGACGCGCTGCATGGAATTTTTATTAATTATTTATGCTTGGTTTATTATTAGTATTGTTTAATATTTCAATGCTTTTAATATATGCTGCTCTAGTTGCAATTGGTACGTGCTTGTCCTAAAAAGGTTAGAAAAACTTGTTATACAGTACACTTCCATGATGGTATTAGCTCTCTAATCCATCTTCCTGTGTTTATACAAAATACTCTTTATAATCACTCTCAAGAAATGCTTTTTTAGAAATACTCTCTACTCTCAAAAAGTATGTATTACGTGCCTAAAGAAAATACTAATGGCGCTATAATTTTTGAATTTCTTAAATATACTATGTAAGATTTAAAATATATGGATGCATTATGAATTTAATTTTGCTTATTATAACTTATATCACATTTGTAATGTATGCATCTATTTACGGTAGTGTGAGAGCGCAATATGTGCCTGTTAAATTTTCTTATAGCTAAACCATTCTTCTGTCCATCGAATATTTTATCTTTTTCTCGTTTAACTAGAATTTTACAGGACTCTCTTATATTGTGTAGATAATAGGGGTGGAAATAGCTTATATCTCTGATTTATTATGATCTTAGAAAAACGGGTACGATGAATAGATTCAAATAGTTAGCTTTATATTATAAATAATGGCCTTAATCATTTTTATTATTATTTTTTCTTTATTATTATCATAATAATATTTAAGTTATTTGAGATTATGAGATTTACGTTTTGTCTTTCATGGGTTTGAGCGCCATGCAATTTTATAGATTTGTCATCCGCAAATTTGAGTGCAGGGCTCCATATAACGCACACGCGAAGAGTAGTAAATCACCCTATTAGTTCTCTTCCTATATTCTCTCATCTCATGAGATTTATTCGACCCTTTTCCCATAGTATTTTACCTATAAGGAATTATCAGACTATGAACTATGATCTCAATGGGAAGTAGACTATTTTATAAGACCATCAATTAATACTATAAGTAAAATTACCTCTTTAATGTTTTTTAGAATTCGAAGCTATCAGAATAGAACTTTCAAAGAAACTATGAATGTAATGTCAGAATTGTTATTTCAGAATGTCAGTCTCCATATATTAAATAGATTAATTCAAACTTGAACATTACTAGATCAAACTGATATTACTCACTCATAGTATATATTAAAAAAAAATAAGTCTTCTGATAAGACTTATAAATTGATTTTATAGATTCGATGATATTTAATAAAATTCATCACTCTAGATAATCTGTACATTTATTCATGTATTTCTCATAACAGTTGTGATTATATGCAAATATGTCTCTCAGTTAGTGGTGTTTCTCATATAAGATTTCTTTAAAGAATGTCGATTTGGAATGGTCATGAGTCATGATATAGTACCTCTCAGAATGTAGACAGATTAGTCTGTGAGGTGCGCTTATGCAATATGAGACAGCACCTGAACTCCAGTGGCGGACTGGAGTAACCGCGAGTTTTTTTAAGTCCGGCTCACATGAGCAAGATTCAATAAGTATATATCAATTTTTACACATACACTGATGATATTCTTCTTAGATCATCTTGCATTATAGTGTAGACCCAAATATTACATGTACACACATGTCAATGTTACATGTAT